>NC_141165.1:136567500-137817500 GCF_055505025.1 Bos grunniens
TCCTCCCTTTAAAAAAAAAAAGCTTTTATATAAATTATAATACAATTTTTCAAGGGAGAGGAGGTAAATGTTCACTGCTGCTGTGCCATGCTTAGTCATTAGTCATGTCTGATTCTTTGTGACCCCATGGACTGTAGCCTCCCAGGCTCCTCTGTCCATTGGGATTCTCCAGGCAAGAATACTGTAGTGGGTTGCCATGCCCTCCTCCAGGGGATCTTCCTAATCCAGGGATCAAACCCAGGTCTTCTACATTGCAGTTGGATTCTTCATCAGCTGAGCTACCAGGAAAGACCAAACTTTCACTATGTCAGGTTTAACCAGGAACCATGCATTATTTTATAGCTGAGCACTGAATAATAAGCAGGTGTAAAATATATATCAGGGAACTGACATGTATTGTGTATTTAATATGTACAGGATATCCTTTTAACATTAATATTCTTTTAGCATTAGAGTAATTTTATGCCATAGTTGGTATTATACATATGAGAAAATCAAAGTTATAGTAGATCATATCCTGGAGTTGCCAGTGTTTAATAAGTCAGAAGCTTAGCCTTTTAACTATGTTTGATTTTGTCATGCTCCCTAGTATCATATAGTTCAGTGATTAAAGGCACTGTTTGTTAAGGCTTCCTACTTGGGTTTGAATCCTAGATATGCAAAGCAACATTTAATTTCTGTTGTGCTTAATTTCTCCATATCTCATTTTCTCTGTGTGTTAAGATGTTGATAATAGTAGTATTAATGTCTAGTCTCATGGAGTTGTTGAAAGGATTAAATTCATAAATATAAAAGATTTTGAGCAGTGCCTGGCAGGTAGTAAAGTCAGTGGTTTGCTCATTTTTATTATTTTACTCTTCTCTCTGAAAGTAAAGGGCATCCCTTTCTCTTATGGATGGTCTTTTAAATCTAGGAGGAAGTATAACATTGAAAGTCTGATGTCCCTTTGTACTTTGCTTTTCATATTTTTTTTTCCTAGAACTTTCTATAACTAAGGATTGTATATGAAAGAACTGTTACTGAATGGGCTAATGAAAGAGAAAGATGCTGATCTATTTTACTTTTAAGGGGGAAATAGACCATGTAACTTTTGAAGATGGCTATCATGCTACAATTAAAATCTTCCAATTTGAGTGTCTTTCCGTATTACATCCATTCTCTTCATTCCCGTTCTCATAACCCTTCTAATTTCTCTGTCTTCCACCTTTGATTTAACATCCCTAGAAAATATTCTCCCCATAACAAAATTGCTTCAGAACCTTAGTTTTCAAAGTGTTGGTGCACAGAACATGAGAAGTAGCTGTGGGAATTTTAAAACTATCCTGAAACAACCTCTTTGCTTGCCTGGATTTTATACTTCTAACTAAATCCAATCCACTTCAAGCCTGAGTGCCATGAGCCTTTGGCAAAACTGAGTTTCTCGGTTCTATGCAGAAGTGAATTATTTTTTTTTAAACATGCTGACAATCAAGATATAAATCCGTTCGTTTACACAGGTGACCTCATGAATATTCTTTTTCACTCTTTGTGTGTTGGAGATTTAAAAATAATAAAGGCATTGAATATTTAAACTTTTTCTAATCATTGTAACTGGAGGGAGAGGGAGTGCAGATCCGTTCTTTGTACATGTGTTTTAAGGTTTAGGAGGAGAAGACATGAGAAAATACTTTATAGGCTTTGCTGAAACCAAAGCATGTGGAGCACAGTTTAATACATTTGCCAAATCCCAAATACAGCTGGGTACTCCCACAGTTCTTTTAATTGGAAACAGATTTCTTTGTTAATTCTGCACTGTGGAGAGAGCTCTAACAGTGTTTCTTTCCTGAAAGTAGGACATTATATTTGCAATGGGCACTTCTAATATCAACAACTCCTTAGCAAAGCTTTTGTTACAGTTTGAATAATATCTGACTGAAAAATTTCCAGTATTTTTCAGTAGGATTAGTAACTTCTATGTAGTTTAATGAATAGATAATTCATAATCAACACATAATTTTGTGTTTTAAAAATATGAAAGTAGAATTTATCTAAAGAATTAAAAATATAGAATATGTATATTAAAAATAAAAATTTACATTGTTTTAATTCATACAAAGCAAGAAAAAATTTACTTTTCTTGTAAGTTTGCAAAGTTTACTAAATTTTTAACATTTTCGTATGATAAAGTAAAAAAGACTTTATGTTGAGATAAAAATTTATGTATATGCAATATTTATTTTTATATGAAGTATACATATATATATTTGAAAAATATATATATTCCATTTAAAACAGCTAGCTTTTGAGTTATCAAATGTACAAATTCATATTAGTAAAATGGAAATACAATTCTTTAAAATGTATCTGTATCTAATACCTATAAGTGAAGTATAATTCACTTAATCATGTCCAAATCTTTGCGACCCCATGGACTATTCAGTCTATTCCCGTCCCAGGTCTCACACACTGCAGATGGATTCTTTACCAGCTGAGCCACCAGGGAAGCACAAGAATACTGGAGTGTGTAGCCTATCCGTTCTCCAGGGGATCTTCCCAGCTCAGGACTCAAACCGGGGTCTCCTGCATTGCAGGCAGATTCTTTGCCAGCTGAACTAACAGGGAAACCTTTCTGATACCCGTATGCCCATTCTAATGCTCAGTATATTTTGTTCTTAATAAAGGCTAATAATACTATTAATAATTTCAAAGAATATCATTATTAAGTTTTATAAACAAAGCATTATATTTTTTTAAAGAGTAACATTGAGGCATTATTTCAGATTGTCTTAGAATGTACGTTAGGTATCGAAAAGAGGAAAGCAGCATCTAATTTTTAAAAACAGGTCCTTTTTGATAATCTAAAAGTTGGATAAAAGAGAATCATGTTAAAATAGTTTTACATTCACTGAACAGTTTTTAGGTCACACTTATAAAGTACATTTGAAACAATAAATATTTTTATATCTAATAGTATCATAATGATTATCTATATTTTCTACTGTTTGAAAATAATGTAGCTGACAGTGCTATTTTAAATTGGAATATGGAACTAAATTTAACAGAATAACTATTCTGTTAAATAGAGCTATTCTAGGAAACTGAGCATAATTGAAATACTGGCATTTGCTAAGGATATTCTGTAAAGACCATTTTCATTAAGAAACAGAAACATTCCTGAAAGTCTTAGTTTAAGTACTAAACTTTGTCCCAGCAATGTTTTTTTGAGAAGACAGCCCTTCCCTATTCCTCTGAAGGGGAGCTAAATAAAGGGTACATGTATGCATCAATCTGTTCCCAGGACTTTTGTTCTTTTCTGTGGATCTTTGTGTTATTCCCAGTGCTAATATCACAGTGTCTTAATACAAAAATTTTTAAAGTTTTTTTGCTATCAGATGAAAAAGTCCTTTCCTGTTTTATTTTCATGCAGAATACTTACCCATTCATGGCCTTTTTAATTTCCATTTTTAGTTTAGAATCAGCTGTATAGTAGAGATTGTGCTATGGTGTTTGTTGGTAGTACATTGAATATGTGGATCAACTTGACATATTTATAATGAGTCTTCCAGTCCATGTATTAGATATATCTTTCCATGTGTACAGGTCATCCTTAATTTCTCTCACTAAAGTTCTATCATCTGCTCCACAGAATTACTGCATATGTTCTCTTAGATTTATGTCCCACTGCCTAGTATTTTCGACATTATGGTAAGTTGTACCTCGTAAAGTTGGAGAAGGAAATGGCAACCAATTCCAGTATTCTCGCCTAGAGAATCCTGTGGGCAGAGGAGCCTGGTGGACTGCTGTCCACAGGGTCTCACAGAGTTGGACACGACTGAAGCGACTTAGCATGTATGCATGCATGCATTGGAGAAGGAAATGGCAACCCACTCCAGTATTCTTGCCTGGAGACTCCCAGGGACAGACGAGCCTGGTGGGCTGGCGTCTATGGGGTTGCACAGAGTCTGACACAACTGAAGTGACTTAGCAGCAGCAGCACTACCTTATAAAAATATTTTTAATGGTTGATGTTTAAAAATAAAAGATTTTGGTATGCCGATTTTATAGAGAATGACCTTATTCATCCTATCAATTTGTAGATTATTTTCATTTTCTGTGTAAAAAATTACATTATCCACAAATGTTGACAGTTGTCACATATACATATGGAATAAAATGATGATACTGGCTATCTTTGTTTTGTGCTTACTGTTGTAGTTTCAGCATTAAGCAGAATGTTTATGGAAATTTTTACTTTGTAGATAAATTTTGTTAAATTGAAGGATACAGCTTTTATTTCTAATTTATTAAAAGTTGATTTTTTAAATCATAAAGGGATGTTGAATTCTAATAGATGTTTTTCTATATTAAAGCTAGTAATGCAATATTCTCTTTAAAATGTTAATGTGGCAAATTGTATCGATTGATTTTTCAGTGTAAGCCAGCACTGTACGCCTGAGATAGACCTAACTTGGTCATGACATGTTTTGTACATTATGCACAGCTGGTTTTAGTTTGTGAAATTTTGAATTTTTTCATCCATATTTGTACATATGACAGTGAATCACATTTTTTTTCCCTCTGGTTTCAATGTCTAAGTTTTTTGACTTACAAAATGAGATGTAGAATGTGGTTTCTTTTTGTCTAATTTCTAGAAGACTTTATTAATATTGGAAATATGTATTCTTTATGTCTTAGAACTCACTGAGGAGGACAAAAAGTTCTGGACCATATTTTGAGCTATTGCTGTCATGCATGTTAACATTTTAAATTCAATATAACTATATACATGTGTGTGTTTGTGTGTGTACACACACACACATATATATGTGGGCACACATACATATTTATGCTGAATTTAAAATGTTAACATACATGACAGCAATAATTCATAATATGGTCCAGAACTTTTTGTGGCGGAGGGCAAAGCAACCCACTCGAGTATTCTTGCCTGAAGAATCCCCATGGACAAAGCCTGGCAGGTTACAGTTCCTAGGTTGCACAGAGTTGGACACGGCTAAGCAACTTAGCACGCACCGTGTGTGTGTGTGTGTATCTGTATGTTTGTATGATATTTATCAACTAGTGAAATAAAATGCACATACGCAGAAACACATCATTCGTGTACAGATCAATGAACTGTCACAAAGTAAGCATACTCATGTAATCATCACCTATGTTAAAATGCAAACAAAATAAAACAGAGAAATAGGCATACCCCAGAAGCCCTCCTTGGTTCCTCATCACTCATTACCTCTGCATTCCACCCCAACCCCAACTCTCCTTACTTCATACACCAGAAGTTAATTTTGCCTATTTTCCTAGTTTCTTTTATTCCTGGCTTATGCTATTCACTATTAGGTTTGTTAAATTCATCTATATTTTTGTGAGGAGCAGTAGTTAGTTCATTTTCATGGCTGCTAGGTACTAAAATATATGTCAGTTGTACTTTTCATGCATATTTTAGTTGTGGTGGTTTATTTGCTAGGTCATGTCCAACTCTTGTGACCCCATGGACTGTCAGCTGCCAGCCTCCTTAGTCCATGGGATTTTCCAGGCAAGAATACTGTAGTGGGTGCCATTTCCTTCTCCAGAGGATCTTCCTAACCCAGAGATTGAACCCAGGTCTCCTGCACTGCCTATTAAAAGGCAGAGACATTACTTTGCCTACAAAAGTCTGTCTAGTCAAAGCTATGGTTTTTCCAGTATTCATGTATGGACATGAGAGTTGGGCCATAAAGAAACCTGAGTGTGGAAGAATTGACGCTTTTAAACTGTGATGTTTAAGAAGACTCTTGAGAGTCCCTTGGACTGCAAGGAGATCAAAGTAGTCAATCCTAAAGGAAATCAGTCCTGAATATTCATTAGAAGGACTGATGCTGAAGCTGAAGCTCCAATACTTCGGCTACCTGATACGAAGAACTGACTAATTGGAAAAGACCTTGATGCTGGAAGATTGAAGGCAGGAGGAGAAGGTGATGACAGAGGATGAGATGGTTGGATGGCATCATCAACTCAATAGACATGAATCCAAGCAAGCTCCGGGAGTTGGTAATAGACCGCGAAGCCTGGCATGCTACAGTCCATGGGGTCACAGAGAGTCGGACACAACTGAGCGACTGAACTAACTGACTCCGGCACTCCAGGCAGCTTCTTTACCAACTGAGCTACCAGGAGATTCCCATATTTTAGACAATGTCTAGTTAAAATAATGTTATGATAAGCACTCTTACAGAAGGCTCTTGTTCCATCAGTTCAGTTCAGTTCAGTTGCTCAGTCGTGTCCGAATCTTTGCGACCCCATGAATGGCAGCACGCCAGGCCTTCCTGTCCATCATCAACTTCCGGAGTTCACTCAGACTCACATCCATCGAGTCAGTGATGCCATCCAGCCATCTCATCCTCTGTCGTCCCCTTCTCCTCCTGCCCCCAATCCCTCCCAGCATCAGGGTCTTTTCCAATGAGTCAACTCTTCGCATGAGGTGGCCAAAGTACTGGAGTTTCAGCTTTACCATCATTCCTTCCAAAGAAATCCCAGGGCTGATCTCCTTCAGAATGGACTGGTTGGATCTCTTTGCAGTCCAAGGGACTCTCAAGAGTCTTCTCCAACACCACAGTTCAAAAGCATCAAATCTTGTTCCATATATGCATATAATTTTAGGGGGTTTACCTGTGACTAGCAGTGAAACGCCATTCATAGTGATCTTCTTAATTCAATAATGCCTGACTATTTGTGAATGAAATTTCTTGTTGCTTCACATCTTAGCCAATGTGTTGTCTTGCTGGGTGTAGTATCTCATTGTTTTTAATTAGAATTTTTTCATTGTTAGTGAAGATTAAAATCTTTTAGTATGCCTAATAGGTATTTGAATATTGTGTTTATAAAGTGCCTGTTCAGGTGTCCTACACATTTTTTACAAAAATAGGTTGCCTGACTCTTCTGTGTGGATGTGTAAAAAATTATTATATAACAGAATTATATATCATTCCAGATATGAGTGCTTGTTAATACATATAACTCCCTTTTGTAGGCTTGGATTTCCACTTTCTTAAGGATGTCTTTTAGCAAATATAACTTCTCAATTTTAATGTAATCAAGTTACTCAATCTTTAACTAAGATTTTTAAGGGTTTTTTTTAATTAAAAAATTAAAATTAAGTTTTTTTTTAATACTATTTAATAAGCTTTTTGTTACTCTGAGGTCCTGTTGATGTTCTGCTGTATCTATTAGAATCTTTATTTTGTTTTTAAGTTGGTGTATGAACTTGTATGAAACTGATTGTTCTATCTATTCTGAGGTAGGATTGTTTTAATTTCAATTTTTATAAACTTTATAAATAACCTTTATTATTGTTTTACAGGATCAGTGTTTAATCTGATTTATTCACATTTCCATTCTTTCCTCTGTGCTTTCTTTTTCCTTGCATCTCTTAGCTTACCTTTGGGAATGTTTCCTCATGACTAAAGAATACCACTCAGAATTTCATTTAATATAAATCTGTTGGTTGCAAAGTCTTAGTTTTGCTTTGAAATGTAGTTTTTTGACTTTAAGTTTTTTGCTTATATATTACTTTGTATTTTTTTAATTAAAAAAATTTTTTTTAATTTTAGGTCATTGATTCTTGAACTTTCTTTTTTTTCCTTTTTTTCTTTTATATATATATATGTATATATATATATATTTTACAATATTGCATTGGTTTTTCTTCACCTTCATTCTTAAAATATTTTTTATTAGATATAAAATCATCAGTTAAAACGTCTCTTATCTAAATACATTGAAAAAACATTCTAATGTTTTCTGACTTTTAATTAAGAAGTCAGCCATTAATCCTTGGAAAGTAATTTATCTTTTCTGTCTTTCTCATTTTATATTCTTTCTCACTCTGATTTCTTTGTAGTTTTTCTTAGCTTCACTATTTTATGTCTGCTCTTTATCCTTATCCTGCTTGGATATCATTGCATTTTAAAATTTGGATAGTATCCTTTTCAACCCTTGAAAATTTTCACTGTCTCTTCAAATGCAGCTTGTGTCTCATTATCTTTTTGAGACTCCATTTAAATGTATGTTAGATTTACTCAAAAGTGAAAGTGAAAGCTCAGTTGAGTCTGACTCTTTGTGACCCCATGCACTACACAGTCCATGGAATTCTCCAGGCCAGAACACTGGAGTGGGTAGCCTTTCCCTTCTCCAGGGGATCTTCCCAACCCAGGGATCGATCCCAGGTCTCCCACATTTCACGCAGATTCTTTACCAGCTGAGCCACCAGGGAACTGTATCCTTAAGTATAATACATTTTCTCTCATAATGTAATATTTTTGTTTCTGTGTTTTACTCTTGATGGTTTCTATCTTCTAGTTCACAAATAGTTTCTTCATTTGTTACTAATTTTATCTTAAATCTATTATATCTTATTTTAGTAATTATACTTTTTGGTACTGTACATTCTATTTAGCTCTTTTTAAAATATATTACTTGAAAATATTGTGTTGCATTTTCCAGCTTGGCTTTTGCTGCCTTGAAAATTCTAAGCCTGGTTATTTTGCAATTGATTAAATTATGGTAATCCAGTATGTGAAGTGTCTATGGGTCTGCTTCTGTTGAGTTTTGTAAATGATGTCTTTCTTTTAGGTATCTAGTTATCTTGACTGTGCACTAGACACTGTATTTGAAAAAAAAAATCATAGAAAATTTCAAAGCCCAGAATACAATATTATCTTCTTACACAGAAAATTTTGGTTTGCTTTAGCTACACGTCTAGAAGTGCTAGAAATACTAGATTTGCTAATCCAATTTCAACACAGCATTTTTGGGGCTGTATACACACACACACACACACACACACATGCAGCTCAGCTGTGCATTATTAAGAGCCCAGAAAATGTGTGTATATATATATATATATATATATATATGTATATACACACACACAATTGTTGTTTTATTTGTTGTTCATCTATATTTCTAGGGAGCAGTCCTTTGTGGTTGTAGTACAGGGAGTACTTGTAAGCCCGATGTGTGTGTGCTTAGTTGCTCAGTTGTGTCCGACTCTCTGTGACCCCATAGATTGTAACCTGCCAGGCTCCTCTGTTCATGGGGATTCTCCAGGCAAAAATACTGGAGTGGGCTGCCATTTCCTTCTCCAGGGGATCTTCCCAACCCAGGGACTGAACCCAGGGGTTCTGCATTACAGGTGGATTCTTTCCTGTCTGATCCACCAGGGAAGCCCTGGTGGCTTAAAAAGCCAGCCTTTTTTAAGTCCTTAACTCCAGGTTTTGTGTTTTGATCCCTGCAAGGCTATTGAACTGCAGCTTAGCAACTCAGCTCTTTCTTTTCATTTCCTAAATAGTCCCAGTACAAAAGTAATCTTGAACGTTGGGTTTGTTTTAAGTTGCATCCTCTCTTGGATTGATCTCAGCTTAGTAATTCTTTATGACTTATAAGTTATTCTATACATTAAAGAAGATTTATTCTTAATATTTTATCTAGCTATTTTTAGTCATTTCAACTAAATGACTGGTCTGAATTAACTAGTCTATCTCCAGCAGAGTTTCCTGAGATTTTGTGGTTTCAGTGTGATTTCATATCCTCAAAAGTGGTCACTGTAGTAAGGAGGATAGAGCGTATTTCCATTTCCTTCAGTCCCCATAAAAAGTCTGCCTACAATGCAGGAGAATCGTGTTCCAATCCTGAGTCTCAAAGATCCCCTGGAGAAGGGACTGACTAACCAATCCAGTATTCTTGTCTGGAGAATTCATGGACAGAGGAGCCTGGCACTTTACAGTCCATGGGGTCGCAAAGAGTCAGACATGCCTGAGCGACTAACATTTTCACTTTTTTTCTCACGTATTCCCCATACATTAAGGTATAGGCCTAGTCCACTGATGATAAATGAGTTCAGAAAAGACATTAACTTTTGAAATCTAATAATATTTGTTTTAGATCAAATAAAGCTGTTAAACAAGTCAGTATTCTGCCCACATATGAAAGAGTGAGTTTTATAAAGCTTATATTATTACTCCCAATAAAATATTAGAGATTTTTTTTCTTTTCGTCTTGCTTAATGTTTATCATAAAGGCAAACCACTTTTCATGTGAAAATGCAATTGGGTTTGTCAAGTACATTACTGTAGAGATTGTGTGTGTGCTCAGTTCTGTCCAACACTTTATGACCCACCATGATTCTCTGCTCATGGGATTTTCCTGGCAAGAATATTAGAGCAGGTTGCCATTTCCTGCTCCATGGAATCTTCCCAACCCAGAGACAGATATGCATCTCCAGTGTCTTCTGCATTGCGGGAGAATTCTTTACTGCTGAGCCACTGGGGAAGCCGATAGAGACTGTTCCTATATGGTTAGAGAACGTCAGCATTTTAGGAATCAGCGAACTAAAATGGACTGGAATGGGTGAGTTTAACTCAGATGACTGTTATATCTACTACTGTGGACAGGAATCCCTTAGAAGAAATGGAGTAGCCACCATGGTCAACAAAAGAGTCCAAAATGCAGTACTTGGATGCAATCTCAAAAATAACAGAATGATCTCTGTTTATTTCCAAGGCAAACCATTAAATATCATGGTTATCCAAGTCTATACCCCGACTAGTAACACTGAAGAAGCTGAAGTTGAATGGTTCTATGAAGACCTACAAGGCCTTTTAGAACGAACACCCAAAAAAGATGTCCTTTTCACTATAGGGGGCTGGAATGCAAAAGTAGGAAGTTAATAAACACCTGGAGTAACAGGCAAATTTGGCCTTGGAATACAGAATGAAGCAGGGCAAAGGCTAATAGAGTTTGCCAAGAGAATGCACTGGTTATAGCAAATACCCTCTTCCAACAACACAAGAGAAGGCTCTACACATGGAAATCATCAGATGGGCAACATCGAAATCAGATTGATTATATTCTTTGCAGCCAAAGATGGAGAAGTTCTATACAGTCAGCAAAACAAGACCAGGAGCTGACTGTGGCTCAGACCATGAACTCCTTATTGCCAAATGCAGACGTAAATTGAAGAAAGTGGGGAAAACCACTAGACCACTTAGGTATGACCTAAATCAAATCCTTTACGATTACACAGTGGAAGTGGGAAATAGATTTAAGGGACTAGATCTGATAGACTGAATGCCTGATGAACTATGGAGGTTCGTGACATTGTACACGAGACAGGGAGCAAGACCATCCTCAAGAAAAGAAATGCAAAAAAGCAAAATGGCTGTCTGAGCAGGCCTTACAAATAGCTGTGAAAGGAAGAGAAGTGAAAAGCAAAGGAGAAAAGGAAAGATATACCCATTTGAATGTAGAGTTCCAAAGAATAGCAAGGAGAGATAAGAAAACCTTCCTCAGTGATCAGTGCAAAGAAATAGAGGAAAGCAATAGAATGGGAAAGACTAGAGATCTCTTCAAGAAAATCAGAGATACCAAGGGAACATTTCATGCAAAGATGGGCTCAATAAAGGACAGAAATGGTAGGGACCTAACAGAAGCAGAAGAGAGTAAGAAGAGATGGCAACAATACACAGAAGAACTGTATAAAAAAGATCTTCATGACCCAGATAATCATGAAGGTCAGATCACTCATCTAGAGCCAGATGTCCTGGAATGTGAAGTCAAGTGGGCCTTAGGAAGCTTCACTATGAACAAAGCTAGTGGAGGTGATGAAATTCCAGTTGAGCTATTTTAAATTCTGAAAGATGATGCTGTGAAAGTACTGCCCTCAATATGCCAGCAAATTTGGAACACTCAGCAGTGGTCACAGGACTGGAAAATGTCAATTTTTCATTCCAATCCCAAAGAAAGGCAATGCCAAAAAATGCTCAAACTATGCTCAAACTACCACACACTTGCACTCGTCTCACACACTAGCAAAGTAATGCTGAAAATTCTCCAAGCCAGGCTTCAGCAATATGTGAACTGTGAACTTCCAGATGTTCAAGCTCAATTTAGAGGAACCAGAGATCAAATTGCCAAAATCTGCTGGATCATCAGAAAAGCAAGAGACTTCCAGAAAAACATCTATTTCTGCTTTATTGACTATGCCAAAGCCTTTGACTATGGATTACAATAAACTGTGGAAAATTCTGAAAGAGATGGGAATACAAGACCACCTGAACTGCCTCTTGAGAAATCTGTATGCAGATCAGGAAGGAATAGTTAGAACTGGACATGAAACAACAGACTGATTCCAAATAGGAAAAGGAGTACATCAAGGCTGTATACTGTCACCCTGCTTATTTAACTTATATGCAAAGTACATCATGAGAAACGTTGGGCTGGAGGAAACACAAGCTAGAATCAGGATTGCTGGGAGAAATATATGCAGATGACACCACCCTTATGGAAGAAAGTGAAGAAGAACTAAAGGGCCTCTTGATGAACGTGAAATAGGAGAGTGAAAAGTTGGCTTAAAGCTCAACATTCAGAAAACGAAGATCATGACATCTGGTCCCATCACTTCATGGGAAATATATGAAGAAACAGTGGAAACAGTGGCTGACTTTATTTTCCTGGGCTCCAAAATCACTGCGTTGGTGATTGCAGCCATGAAATTAAAAGACCCTTACTCAGTGGAAGGAAAGTTACGCCCAACCTAGACAGCATTTTCAAAAGCAGAGACATGACTTTGCCAACAAAGGTTCCTCTATTCAAGGCTATGGTTTTTCCAATAGTCATGTGTGGATATAAGAGTTGGACTATAAAGAAAGCTGAGCCCTGAAAATTGATGTTTTTGAACTGTGGTGTTGGAGAAGACTCTTGAGATTCCCTTGGACTGCAAGGAGATCCAACCAGTCCATCTTAAATGAGATCAGTCCTGGGTGTTCACTGGAAGGACTGATGTTGAAGCTGAAATTCAAATACTTTGACCACCTGATAGGAAGAGTGGACTCATTTGAAAATACCCTGATCCTGGGTGGGATTGGGGGCAGGAGGAGAAGGGGATGACAGAGGATGAGATGGCTGGATGGCATCACCCACTCAATGGACATGAGTTTGAGTAAACTCTGGGAGTTAGTGATGGACAGGGAGGCCTGGTGTTCTGTGGTTCATGTGGTCACAGAGTTGGGCATGACAGCAACTGAACTGAACTGATATATGGCATTTGTGTTCTATTCAGCAAATGGCCATACTACTTCCTATTCTGCTTGTTGAAACATTGAATTCACTTAATACATGCATTCTTCAGTGGAATAATAAATATATTATTTAATGTGAAATAAAACATATCATTTGTTTATTTTTGCTTTTATTTTCAATATTCTGGGAGGTGGGTCATAGAGGATCCTGCTGTGATGTATGTCAGAGAGTGTTTCGCCTATGTTCTCCTCTAGGAGTTTTATAGTTTCTGGTCTTACGTTGAGATCTTTAATCCATTTTGAGTTTATTTTTGTGTATGGTGTTAGAAAATGTTCTAGTTTCATTCTTTTACAAGTGGTTGACCAGTTTTCCCAGCACCACTTGTTAAAGAGATTGTCTTTAATCCATTGTATATTCTTGCCTCCTTTGTCAAAGATAAGGTGTCCATAGGTGCATGGATTTATCTCTGGGCTTTCTATTTTGTTCCATTGATCTATGTTTCTGTCTTTGTGTCAGTACCATACTGTCTTGATGACTGTGGCTTTGTAGTAGAGCCTGAAGTCAGGCAGGTTGATTCCTCCAATTCCTTTCTTCTTTCTCAAGATGGCTTTGGCTATTCGAGGTTTTTTGTATTTCCATACAAATTGTGACATTATTTGTTCTAGCTCTGTGACGAATACCATTGGTAGCTTGATAGGGATTGCATTGAATCTATAAATTGCTTTGGGTAGTATATTCGTTTTCACTATATTGATTCTTCCAATCCATAAACATGGTATATTTCTCCATTTGTTAGTATCCTCTTTGATTTCTTTCACCAGTGTTTTATAGTTTTCTATATATAGGTCTTTAGTTTCTTTAGGTAGATGTATTCCTAAGTATTTTATTCTTTTCGTTGCAATGGTGAATAGAATTGTTTCCTTAATTTCTCTTTCTATTTTCTCATTATTAGTGTATAGGAATGCAAGGGATTTCTGTGTGTTGATTTTATATCCTGCAACTTTACTATGCACAAATGGGACCTAGTTAAACTTAAAAGCTTCTGCACAACAAAGGAAACTGTAAGCAAGGTGAAAGACAGCCTTCAGAATGGAAGAAAATAATAGCAAATGAAGCAACTGACAAACAACTAATCTTAAATATATACAAGCAACTCCTACAGCTCAATTCCAGAAAAATAAATGACCCAATCAAAAAATGGGCCAAAGAACTAAAGACATTTCTCCAAAGAAGACATACAGATGGCTAACAAACACATGAAAAGATGCTAAAACATCACTTATTATTAGAGAAATGCAAATCAAAACCACTATGAGGTACCATTTCACACCAGTCAGAATGGCTGTGATCCAAAAGTCTACAAGTAATGAATGCTGGAGAGGGTGTGGAGAAAAGGGAACCCTCTTACACTGCTGATGGGAATGCAAACTAGTACAGCCTCTATGGAGAACAGTGTGGAGATTCCTTAAAAAACTGGAAATAGAACTGCCTTATGACCCAGCAGTCCCACTGCTGGGCATACACACCGAGGAAACCAGAATTGCAAGAGACACATGTACCCCAATGTTCATTGCAGCACTGTTTATAATAGCCAGGACATGGAAGCAACCTAGATATCCATCAGCAGATGAATGGATAAGAAAGCTGTGGTACATATACACAGTGGAGTATTACTCAGCCATTAAAAAGAATACATTTGAATCAGTTCTAATGAGGTGGATGAAACTGGAGCCTATTATACAGAGTGAAGTAAGCCAGAAAGAATAACACCAATACAGTATACTAACACATATATATGGAATTTAGAAAGATGGTAACAATAACCCTGTATTCAAGACAGCAAAAGAGACACTGATGTATAGAACAGTCTTTTGGACTCTGTGGGAGAGGGAGAGGGTGGGATGATTTGGGAGAATGGCATTGAAACATGTATAATATCATATATGAAACGAGTTGCCAGTCCAGGTTCGATGCACGATACTGGATGCTTGGGGCTGGTGCACTGGGACGACCCAGAGGGATGGTATGGGGAGGGAGGAAGGAGGAGGGTTCAGGATGGGGAACACATGTATACCTGTAGCGGATTCATGTTGATATATGGCAAAACCAATACAATATTGTAAAGTTAAAAATAAAGTAAAATACATTAATTAATTTAAAAAAAGAAATAAAACATATCAAAGCACTTGTACTCTTATTTATCCAAAGTCACGTTACTTTTTCTCTATCAGTTCTGTGTATAACTTCAAATACAAAGAGGAATACAAATTCATGAGCTAGTTTTTTGCAAGTAATCATCTTTTCTATTTTTTATCTTTCAAATACTTGCTGATATCTGCTTCACGGTTTCATTATGGTTCGCATTTGCACCACTCTTTACATGACTACATTGGATAAAAGTGAATGTTAAGAGTTGTAATTATTACTCTCATTTATTCATAAAGAAACTGCAGTGCAAGAAATTAAATGTCACATGACTGTTCAGATTCAGAACCAGTGCTCCCTCTAAGACCCCTAGATTGTTTTCCCCCAACTTTTACTGATTTATAGCCTTCCCCTACTTTACATTAGAGATTTCAACTGTCGTGGGATGATTTATGCAAATTATGCATTGACATTTTTGAGAGAGTTGCTGAAATTTCTTTTTAATGAGTGATATAAATATAGCACGAGATAAGTTTTATAATGTCTTAGTTTAATTCTTTAGCATCAGTTACTTCTATAAATTGATTCAAAGTTCTCTGCCTTTCTTGATGGTCATGGAATAATTCTGTAGGTAATAAAGTTGTATTTAATTTAGCCATTCATGGAACTCTTGGAAGGATATTTTATATTTAGTTTGCATGGCATGGTGACATTTAAAATTTGATTTTAGAGCACTCTAACCAAATCTCCAAGAACTATAACTAGCAATAAGTCCTTTACATAACCCAAGGGTTGTTTGGTTTTGATTAGTTTTACTTGACTTCATTTGGTTTCAATTAAACCTTGAGACAGTCCAGTGACTTTCATGAATAATGTGGGTTTCTCAAGTTAGAAAATAATTCTTCTGTGTAGAAAAGTATAATATTTTCTTCACTGGGATGAATAAATATCAATTCAAAGACAATTTCAGAAGATTTCATAATCAGGATACATAGTGAGATTTTTTTTCTACTTAAGTGTTTCATGTTATTTTTTTGTATATTGATTCTTTATGTTGTTAGATGATAAAATGAAAATCACTCTATATGCTTCCAAAGCAATAATAAGATATATGCAATCATATAACTGTGAAAACCTTTATATTTAATGACATATTGTGGAAAGCAATTTGATTTTAAAAATAAGCTGCGATTCTAGTGAATTCAGGGAATTCTTTAATTCATGTGCTTTATAATAGCCTTTATTTCAATATTACAAAATCATAGGTTGTGTCTGAGACCATTTACTTAAGTCTTCTGTTACCTAGAACATAATCTACCAGTAAAATAACTCTCTGGATATTAGTTAAATATAATGCATATTATTCCTTTGAGAAGGGAGACAGAATAAGCACACTGAGCAGCACACTTTGAGGTTATCATTTTATTATTTGCCTTAAAAAAGAGAAATGTGGTCCTAGAGAAAAACCATAAGTTTTTTTTACAATTTCCAAATATTTACTTCATTCTGAAAAAAAGTGCTTTGGTCTCCTAAGATTTTATTTTTAAAAAGCCTATGTTGAGAAGCATAGACAAATACAAAACAAACTCAGAAATGGTGCTACTGGTGATAGAAAAATTCAAATTTTTCTTTGTTTAAATTTATGACTCCCTGGGTTCAGATAATACTGATTTCTTCCCAGAATCAATAACCCTATCACATAATTTAAGGTTATGCCAAAAACATTGCAGTTATAAATACAGGACACAGGAAGAAAAAAAAAATGGATATAATAATTTAAGGACCTTATAATAATACTATTTTATGTTGTTATCATCAAATGAAGAAATCAATATATACATGAATATTCTGCCCCAAACAATATGTCTGCAGAATTTTGAACTGGAAAATAAATTTGTTCAAAAATGCAAGAAAATTTATTATTTCCCACCCTGAATCCAACAGCAAATCATTTATTGCATAAGTGTCTCCCAATTCTGTGATTTTAACACAGCACATATTTAATACTTACAAGTTTTTTTAATTGCATTCTTGAAATATTTGATTCCAGGATATAAATATCAATAGCCTCCACACATATTTTTGTTGAAAGTTGTTTATTAATACCTCGTGTGGTGACATAAATGAAAATTAATGACATCTGGCATCCCTGTGAATAAAGTTTTTACATATTTACTTGTATTTAAATAAATAGCATGGGGAAAAAAGCACTGACTTCATATTCATACTGCTGATACTGGTGTTTAAGGTTTGCCATGAATTTACACTGTGTCTTTCTGTATTTCTCTTTCATCAAATGAGAGAGCTAAAAGTATTCGATGATTTTCCCATATTGCATGATCTATTAGTTAAGCTTATTTTGGCCAGCCTAGGATTATACAAGCTTAATATTTATAGTATGATACCATGTCAATTTCTTAATTATTTTTGACCTTGCAACTTTTAAATTCATCCTTAAGGAAGTAAAACTAATTGAACTGACAAAAATTTTTATTCAATATTTCACTATTTCAAAATGAATAGATCTTGGTTTCTGTATAGGGCCGTTCAGTTCAGTGGCTCAGTCGTGTCTGACTCTTTGTGATGCCAAGGAATGCAGCATGCCAGGCTTCCCTGTCCATCACCAATTCCTGGAACTTACTCAAACTCATATCCATCAGGTCAATGATGCTATCCAACCATATCATCCTCTGTCGTGCCCTTCTCCCCCAACTTTCAATCTTTTCCAGCATCAGGGTCTTTTCAAATGAGTCAGTTCTTCCCATCAGGTGGCCAAGGTATTGGAGTTTCAGCTTCAGCATCAGTCCTTCCAGTGAATATTCAGAATTGATTTCCTTTAGGATGGACTGGTTGAATCTCCTTGCAGTCCAAGGGACTCTGAAGAGTCTTCTCCAACACCACAGTTCAAAAGCATCAATTCTTCGGCACTCAGTTTTCTTTATAGTCCAATTCTCACATCCATACATGAGTACTGGAAAAACCATATTTTCACTGGACAGGCCTGTGTTGGCAAAGTAGTATCTGCTTTTTAATATGCTGTCTAGGTTGGTCATAACATTTCTTCAAAGGAGCAAGTATCTTTTTAATTTCATGGTTGCAGTCACCATCTGCAGTGATTTTGGAGCCCCCCAAAATAAAGTCAGCCACTGTTTTCATTGCTTCCTCATCTATTTGCCATGAAGTGATGGGACTGGACACCATGATCTTAGTTTTCTGAATGTTGTTTTAATCCAACTTTTTCACTCTCTTCTTTCACTTTCATCAAGAGGCTCTTTCTTTAGTTCTTCTTTGTTTTCTGCCATAAGGGTGATGTCATCTGCATATCTGGGGTTATTGATATTTCTCCCAGCAATCTTGATTCCAGCTTGTGCTTCATCCAGCCTGGCATTTCACATACTCTGCATATACATTAAACAAGCAGGGTGACAATATGCAGCCTTGATGTACTCCTTTCCCAATTTGGAACCAGTTTGTTATTCCATGTTCAGTTATAACTGTTGCTTCTTGACATACATACAGATTTCTCAGGAGTCAGGTCAGGTGGTCTGGTATTCCCATCTCTTTCAGAATTTTCCACAGTTTATTGTGATCACACAGTCAAAGGCTTTGGCATAGTCAATAAAGCAGAAATAGATGTTTTTCTGGAACTCTCTTGCTTTTTCGATGATCCA
Organism: Bos grunniens; assembly: GCF_055505025.1. Classification (NCBI taxonomy): domain Eukaryota; kingdom Metazoa; phylum Chordata; class Mammalia; order Artiodactyla; family Bovidae; genus Bos; species Bos grunniens. The sequence goes on from NC_141165.1 coordinate 136,586,370, forward strand.
GGGGATGTTGGCAATTTGATCTCTGGTTTCTCTGCCTTTTCTAAAACCAGCTTGAACACCTGGAAGTTCATGGTTCACATATTGCTGAAGCCTGGCTTGGAGAATTTTGAGCATTACTTTACTAGCGTGTGAGATGAGTGCAATTGTATGGTAGTTTGTGCATTCTTTGGCATTGCCTTTCTTTTGAATTTGAATGTAAACTGACCTTATCCAGTCCTGTGGCCACTGCTGTGTTGTCCAAATTTGCTGGAATATTGCATGCAGTATTGTCACAGCATCATCTTTCAGGATTTGAAAGAGCTCAACTGGAATTCCATCACCTCCACTAGCTTTGTTAGTAGTAATGTTTCCTAAGGCCCACCTGACTTCGCATTCCAGGATGTCTGGCTCAAGGTGAGTGATCACAACATCATTGTTATCTGAGTCATGATGACCTTTTTTGTATAATTCTTCTGTGTATTCTTGCCACCTCTTCTTAATAGCTTCTGCTTCTGCTTGGTCCATACTATTTCTGTCCTTTATTGTGCCCATCTTTGGATGAAATGTTCCCTTGGTATCTCTGATTTTCCTTAGGCCAAAGAGTACCTATTAATCCACTAAAGTGTTTTGAGGGCTTCTTGTTTTATTTTGCAGATACTGATCAAGACCTTAGTGTCCTTAGGATTAAAAATTTAAGAAATTAATAAGACATGGACTTTGACCCTAATTTAGTCCTCTAGCTAGAAAGATGACAAAATTCAGTGAATAAAATGTTTATCAGTTCAATTTTTCATTAGCAGTAAATCTAAATTTTATTGATTCAGAATTCATCTCAGGTTTGTAAAACTAAGAGCTGGTACTCCTTTCAGTGAAAATGGAAACATTTTATTTAGAAAATGAACTTATGTGATCCATTTCAGCATGTCCATCAGAAGAGAGATTGATATAACTGTTTCATTTCACATGTAGAGAAGTATAAACTTGAACATAAAAGGCTCCATTTGAATTGAATTTCCTTGTCTTGAAACAAAAGGAACAAGAAGGTAGTGACTGATGTGTCTACTGGCGTGTCAGAGGTGGATTTCATCAGCTGCTCACTTGCATGCTGCCTTCAAGAGTTATAATGATCATCAGAATGGGGAAAATGTGCTAGTGAGTAACTGTGGGAAATGAAAGGTGTGGGTGACATTCACCACAGGTGTGCACTTGACTACTTTTTATTTTCCTGGATGGATTAATGAAAGGATGCAGAACCCGGGTTTTCTAAAAGCAGTGAGTTCCTCCTAACCCATCAGAATAGGGAAATGAAAAGCAACTGCACTGTATCTTCCTAACCACTTTTATTTTTGGTTGTAGTTATGTAAAAATCTTTGCTCTTAAAAAAATAAAGATTTGGCCAAGTCATGAGATCAACTCAGGATTTCGTTGGAATCCAGATTTTGGATAGCCACATTTTTTCAAAATGTCCAGTAGACTGAATTGCTTCTCTGGCTTCTAACACCAACCACTAATGCCAAGAACACTGGAGTAGAAGCAGGCAGTCACTAAAACACAATAGGATTTATTCCTACATCCTGGTTTTAAAGATGGGTCTTAAAAAATCAGGTATCTTGCTGTAGAAATCTCCACAAACCTTTTTCAAATACCTATGAGTAATCTTTTAACTAGCTCAACACACTAGTCCATTCCATTCACACAAGGAGATTCTCAGCTCTAAGTTCTCTCCCTTGGAGAGGATGAAATGATCAAGTAAGTACTTGATCAAGAACTTTGCCTTTTAGAAAACCTTCCCAAGGAATGAAATTGAGCTCTTGGAATAATGTAAAACAGTGAAATATAGACATTTTGTTAACCTCACTGGAAAGCTGATTAAGAGTATATGTTTCTGTATTGACTGAAAGAAATTTATTTTTTCCTTTAAGTTCAGTTCAGTCACTCAGTCATGTCTGACTCTTTGCAACTCCATGGACTGCAGCATGCCAGACTTCCCTGTCCATCACTAAGTCCTGGAGCTTGCTCAAACTCATGTCCATTGAGTTGGTGATACCGTCCAACCATCCCTGATATCTCAGTTGGTAAAGAATCTGCCTGCAATGCAGGAGACCCTGGTTCTATTCCTGGCCCAGGAAGATCCTCTGGAGAAGGGATAGGCTACCCACTCCAGTATTCATGGGCTTCCCTTGTGGCTCAGCTGGTAAAGAATCTGCCTGCAATGCCGGAGACCTGGGTTGGATCCCTGGGTTGGGAAGATCTCCTGGAGAAGGAAACAGCTACGCACTTCAGTATTCTGGCCTGGAGAATTCCATGGACTGTATAGTCCATAGGGTTGCAAAGAGTCAAACATGACTGAGCGACTTTCACAAACACAAACAAACTAGCAATCTAACCATCTCATCCTCTGTCATCCCCTTCTCCTCCTGCTTTCTGTCTTTCCCAGCATCAAGATCTTTTCCAATGAGTCAGTTCTTTCCATCAGGTGGCCAAAGTATTAGAGCTTCAGCTTCAGCATCAGTCCTTCCAACGAGTATTCACATACAATACAAAACACTCTATTATAATGTGAAATAACTCTCCTTTTGTCAGCTTCAAAGATTTTAGAGCCATTATTATAACAACCCCACATATTATTTGGAGGGTGGCCTTGAGCTAGGAGCTAGAAAGCCTGAATTACGGTCATGAATCTGGCAGTCACTCCTTATATTACCTTTGCCATCACCTCTTCTAGAAGAGATCATTAGTTCTAATCAAATATCCATGTGCTCACCAACATTTTCTGGCATCCCCTGTGGTGAGGTTGGAGTCGTGTGACAAAAGCCAGACATTAATCCCAGGGATGATTGTCACTTCCAATCTGAGGGATTTAAGTTAACCTGGATAGGTTTTCAATGATCTATGTCTATAGAGCAGTAAAAAAAAAAGGATTCCAAATGGGACAGCTGCAAGATGGAAGCAAAGAGATCTCTGAGTTGTAAAAGTAGAAAAAAAGCCACTTGCTCATTATGACATGAGCAAGGAGTAAATCTTTGTTGTGTCAAGCCACTCCAAACTGGGAGTCATTTGTTACCATAGTACAGCTTCCCCTCTGCTGATTAGTATCACTCTGGGAGTCATTGAAAACTGAGGGGTTCGGAGATTTCTAGACTCAATATGTCCCAGATGGAATTCTTGAGATTCTTTGGGGACATATGGCCTTCATTTTACAAGAGAAGGAATGGAGAAGTTTGGAGAGAATTGACTAAGGTCACAAAGTGAGTTTGGGGCTGTACTGCAAAATGTATTTCTCTGTAATTCTGTGGATTCCTATTTCCCAGCTATATTTCCCCACTACCCATAGCTTAACTATGGGACCATTCAAATTGGTTATTAATAAAATGCAAAACTGATTTTTCCTGGCTAGTAGGTTTTGTTCACTTAAACATGATGTAATTCTTGATGTGATGAATGATAGTGCATTCAAAATCCTGACTTTCAACCCAGGGATTTTTCTATCAGACTCTATTTTCTGGTAGTATATATACAATATATACATATTATGCAAAAATGGACACTGCATATATATATATATATGAAACACTACATATATATATATATATATATATATATAATGTCCATTTTTATTGTAGTTGTTGAGTTGCTAAGTCATGTCCAACTCTTTGATTCCATGGACTGCTGAATGCCAGGCTTCCTGGTCCTTCACCATCTCCCGAAGTTTACTCAAACTCGTGTCATTGAGTTGCTAATCCAATCCAATTGCCTAATCTTCTGTCACCCCCCTCTCCTCCTGTGTTCAATCTTTCCCAGCATCAGGGTCTTTTACAATGGGTGGGCTCTTCGCATTAGGTGCTAAAGAACTGGAGCTTCAACTTCTGCCTTAGTCCTTCCAATGAATATTCAGGGTTGATTTCCTTTAGGATTAACTGGTTTAATCTTCTTGTTGTCCAAGGGACTTTCAAGAGTCTTCTCCAGCACTACAATTTGAAAGTACCAATTCCTTGGCAAGTCCATGTTTTATGGGCAAAAAAAAAAAAAAAAAAAAAAAAAATCCTATCTCCCTTCTTAGTTCTAAGACAGTTTCAAGAACCCTATGATAGAATCCAGGCTGTTTTCACACTAATTAGTATTTAGAAACATTGCTTTTGTGACAAGTGGTAGTTTCTTATCTTTGGTAGCCAGTGTGAACATGACTATAGTCAAAATGGTTAAGCATCAGAATGAAAATTAAGTAAATGTCTACAATGTACTTAAAACAGAGCCTAGCACAGAATTAACAACAAATAGGTGTTTGTTAAGTAAAACAAGTAAATACAGTGATAATGATGGATCATGGGCTCTGAGAGTTAGAATCGAGTTGGCTTCCCATCTGATCTTCCTCTTGTAGTGCCCCCACATTTGTGGTATCTAGTTTCTATTTGATCATTTTTGGTGCTAGGAGATATAGATATGCATTGTGTGATCAGATCAGATCAGTCACTCAGTCGTGTCCGACTCTTTGTGACCCCATGAATCGCAGCACACCAGGCCTCCCTGTCCATCACCAACTCCCGGAGTTCACTGAGACTGACGTCCATTGAGTCAGTGATGCCATCCAGCCATCTCATCTTCTGTCGTCCCCTTCTCCTCTTGCCCCCAATCCCTCCCAGCATCAGAGTCTTTTCCAATGAGTCAACTCTTCGCATGAGGTGGCCAAAGTACTGGAGTTTCAGCTTTAGCATCATTCCTTCCAAAGAAATCCCAGGGCTGATCTCCTTCAGAATGGACTGGTTGGGTCTCCTTGCAGTCCAAGGGACTCTCAAGAGTCTTCTCCAATACCACAGTTCGAAAGCATCAATTCTTCAGCGCTCAGCCTTCTTCACAGTTCAACTCTCACATCCATACATGACCACAGGGAAAACCATAGCCTTGACTAGATGAACCTTTGTTGGCAAAGTAATATTTCTGCTTTTGAATATGCTCTCTAGATTGGTCATAACTTTCCTTCCAAGGAGTAAGCGTCTTTTAATTTCATGGCTGCAGTCACCATCTGTAGTGATTTTGGAGCCCAGAAAAATAAAGTCTGACACTGTTTCCACTGTTTCTTCATCTATTTGCCATGAAATGATGGGACTGGATGCCATGATCTTCATTTTCTGAATGTTGAGCTTTAAGCCAACTTTTTCACTCCCCACTTTCACTTTCATCAAAAGGCTTTTGAGTTCCTCTTCACTTTCTGCCATAAGGGTGGTGTCATCTGCATATCTGAGGTTATTGATGTTTCTCCCGGCAATCTTGATTCCAGCTTGTGTTTCTTCCAGTCCAGCGTTTCTCATGATGTACTCTGCATATAAGTTAAATAATCAGTATTGTGTGGTACTATCTTTTTATTCAGGACCCTTTATCATCCCAATCACAGGTGAAAAAACAGGCTTGGAGATGTTAAGAAGTTTATTCAAGGTGGTGATGGTGGTTGTTCAGTTGCTAAGTCCGTGTCTGATATTTTGCCACCCCGTGGACTGCAGCATGCCAGGCTTCCCTGTCCCTCACTATCTCCTTGAGTTTGCCCAGGTTCATGTCCATTGATTTGATGATACTATCCAGTCATCTCATGCTCTGCCACTCTTTTGCCTTCAACCTTCCCCAGTGTCAGGGTCTTTTCCAATGAGTTGATTCTTGGCATAAGGTGGCCAAAGTATTGGAGCTTCAGCTTACCCAAGGTTACACAGCAAATAAGGCTCTTCCTAGGAAGTTCACAGTCTCGCCAATATTACTCTTTCGATTAGTAGTAGTGGGCTTCCCTGGTGGCTCAGTCGGTAAAGAATCTGACTGCAATGCAGGAGACCCAGGTTCAGTCCCTTGGTTGGGAAGATCCCCTGGAGAAGGAAATGGCAACACACTCCAGCATTCTTGCCTGGGAGGATCCCATGGACAGAGGAGCCTGACAAACGACAGTCCATGGCGTCTCAAAGAGTCGGACACGACTGAGTGACTAAACCACCACCACCATTAGTTACAGTAGATGTAGCAGTGTTGAATGTGGTAGGCTACAAGTTCTGACATTCATTTCCCACAGGGTAGGAGTGACTTGAGCCAAGACTGTGGGCTAAGGTTATTTCACTCCAACAGAGCAGCATTTTTTTTTTTTAATTTAAACTACTAATTCAGTTATTTAATAATCTGTGCAAGAATTTTGTCAGAGAATCACCTCTTTTCTTTGGCCTTTTTGAAGTATTTTTCCCAGTGGCTACGGTGTGTACTTCTCTAGGCATCTCGAAGAAAAGTAGTGCAGCATACTGAATGTTTGTTTGTTGTATAAGTACTAAAGAAAGGCAGATAAAAATGAGTTCCCTTGTAGTCTAATTAGGACTTCAGTAGGTATTCAAGTGTTTAAAAGCTTCCATCATTACTATATATTGCTTCTGGGAGATTTTGGTTTTCTCTATTAGGAGAGCACCATATAAGTTCTATCACTGTGTAGATTGTAATTTGCTCAAACAATTATCACTTATGTTCTCATCATTTACTAAAAATCTTACCATTCTGCTTCTCTGTTTCAGAGTTGAATCTTAATTCCAATCCTTCCTTCTGCATTACTTCTATAAAATCTAATTTTTGGTTTGTTTTTGTGATGCTGATTAAGGTTTTACCTAGTCACCATTGTGTCCTAGGCATGAACCTATCAAGTGTCTCAGAGATAGTCATTAGATTGTATATTTGCCTTATGTTAAAAACTGAAGCTTACGTTTTTTAAATAACTGTATTCTATGCATTGCTATTTTTGGCAATTGAGGCCATGCCACTCTTCACTTTCATTTTAAGAAACCACATCATTTTTTTCCCTGGGACCAAATGATATCTTCTCATAGGCATATTTTTCTAACCTTAATATGATTATAATTTCCTACTAATTTTTGCAATTCTTTATCTCCTTAGGGATATACAGTGGAAATATGTGGAAAAATGGAAAGCATATTGGCTTTGGGTCTGGAATCTAGCTTTAATATTTGGTTCCCATGTGATACTGAACATATTTAATTTCCCTGAACTGCATTTTCCCTTTGCATAAAAGGAGCATAATATTCAATATAGGATAGAGATCAAAAGCACAAACTCTGAATCTGTGTTGCCTAGTTTGAAGCTTGGCTCTGCCATTTTTCTGTGTTACCTTTGGCAAATTAGTTAACTCTTGGTGGCTCAGTTTCCACAATGGAAAGTGAGGAAATAATATCCAACTCATATGGTATTGTGAGGAATACACACACACACATATACACACTTGCTTTGACTTTCAGATTATGATGAAGATTCATGATAAAGCTTGATATACTGACACTCTGTAAATGGTGGTGGTGATGACTATTATTTGTATGTGTATGATGATGCTTTAATGTAGCTCAGGGGATCGTAAACTTTTTTTGAAAAAGGTCAATGAATGTTTTGGGCTTTGTGGCACATTTACTCAACTGTGCCATCATATAGCAACAGGAACTGTAAAGAACATGTAAATAAATGGCCATAGCTTTGTCCCAATAAAATTTCATTTACTAAAAACAGGCTTCAGGCTATGTTTGTAAATCATAATTTACCAACCTCTGGTTTAACTGATATCTAACATGCAAATTTGATGACATCAAGCAATTATGCCTTCTCTTCCCAAGTTACGTATAGTCAGTCTCTATCATTTGGTACTTGTGCTTTTTTCCTCTGCTGGAGTCTGACAAGTTTCTATTTTCAGTGGTTTGACAAGCATTCCTAGCTGTGTGCTAAAGTCAGTCTTACACTGTTAATTTAGACATAATGAATAGAATTAGCAACAATATTTTAGAATCATACCTGCTCATAATAAAAAGAGCTTCTATAGTGTATCATGATCTCTGTTGAGTATTTAATCTTACAACTACTTTTTCAGGAAAAAAGTTTAAATCCTGCTCCTTTTCTCCAGGGTCTTGGGCTCCTTCACAGTGTTCTGTCATATCAATGTATAGGTCATGTACTACGGACAATGGTCAGCGTTATGGGTCTTGATTTATTGGAATCTTCATATTAACATTAATTTATTGCAGCCCAAATATTGCCTTTGACTTAGATCTGTGTCATAGTTTCTAAGTATAAATCACTAAATGTATGCTAAGTCACTTCAGTCTATTCTTTTGTGACCCTGTGGACTATAGCCTGCCAGGTTCCTCTGTTCATGGGATTCTCCAGGCAAGAATACTGGAGAGGTTGCCATGCCCTCCTCCAGGGATTCTTTCCGACCCAGGAGTCAAACCTGTGTTTCCTGCGGCTCCTACATTATGGGCAGATTCTTTACCATTGAGCCACCGGGGAAGCCTATAATCATTATTCTCTTCAATATATAGTATGTGGAATTTCAATTGGTGAAACTGAAGACAGATTTTCACTCAAAAGCATCTTAAGATTGCCATACATTGTTGTGGTGCACATGTTAATGGGCCTCTGAATACAAGGAGCATGATTGACTAAGAGGTTCAACTTCTGTGTCTTGAAATCCATCACTGCTTCTGTATCAGGCTTCCAATAGGCTGCTTGTCACCAGCAACTGAGTACAGAAGGGAGGCCATTTTCTGGGATAACTGTAGCTCATCTATTGAACAACTTTGGCTCAAGTATTCCCCAGTAGACTTTGCCAAACTCTTGGAACTCACATTATTGTGTAATATACTAAGAAGTACTTTCCTTCTGTCTTTACCTTATCTAGAGCCAGACCTATATCATATATGATGGCTCTACACATCTCTCCAGTCTTCCTCATAGACTTTGCTCCTAATAAATCACTTTATCATATGTCTTCTAGTCTTTCAGTCCTGTCAGACTCTGTACGACCCCATGCACAGTAGCTTGCCAGGCTCCTCTGCCAGAGGAATTCTCCAGGCAAGAATACCTGAGTGGGTTCCCAGTTCCTTCTCCAAGGGATCTTCCCAACCCAGAAATTGAACCCGAGCCTCCCACATTGCAGGTAGACTCTTTACCATTTAAGCCACCAGAGAAGCTTGCTAATTTTGACCTGGGGTCTGCTTCTAGGTAATCTATCAAATGGCAGACCTAAAATTAGAAGTATTATTTTGCTATCAATTTTTGGAGATAAGCAAATATTTTTAAAATAGATGGATAGAGAGCATTGTTCAAGAATCCAGAATATGTATAAGCATGGAAACATTGTTGTGGGGGAAGCAAAGTAGAATAAAAAGCATATTTTCAAGGAAAAGTGAGGATTTTATTAAGATTTTGGTGGTAAAATGATTCATGCAAGACATGGAAAAACTTGTGCCTTGTAAATACTTTTAAGAATTGAAAGACTTCATCTTTCTTCATGGAAATTGATCAAAACAACTGATTTTGATTAAAAAGTAGTAATAAACATTTGTGGTAATTCTACTATTCACCAGGCGCTATAGACACTGTGCAATTGATTGGCAATATCCTAATGGCATCCCTTTCCAGTTCATTGTTTATAACTTGCGAAATAGCAGGCTTTTGTTGTATTTTCCAAATCACTCTGTCATTTTTTTTTCTTAGGAAATTTATTTATTTTGACAGGTCTCCTAGATAAGAAAATTCTGATGACTATTACCCAACAACTTTATATATGAAAGGGGAATCTTCTATTGAAAGAAGATTCAGTTCAGTTGCTCAGTTGTGTCCTACTCTTTGTGACCCCATGGACTGCAGCACTCCAGGCATCCCTGTCCATCACCAACTCCTGGAGATTACTCAAACTTATGTCCAATGAGTCGGTAATGCCATCCAACCATCTCATCCTCTGTCGTCCCCTTCTCCTCCCACTTTCAATCTTTCCCAGCATTAGGGCTTTTTCCAATGAGTCAGTTCTTCCCATCAGATGGCCAAAGTATTGGAGTTTCAGTTTCAGTATCAGTCCTTTCCAATGAATATTCAGGACTGATTTCCTTTAGGATGGACTAATTGGATCTCTTTGCTGTCCAAGGGACTCTCAAGAATCTTCTCCAACACCACAGTTCAAAAGCATCAATTCTTCTGTGCTCAGTTTTCTTTATAGTCCAACTCTCACATCCATACATGACTACTGGAAAAACCATAACTTTGACTAGATGGTCCTTTGTTGACAAAGTAATGTCTCTGCTTTGTAATATTCTGTCTAGGTTGGTCATAACTTTTCTTCCAAGGGGCAAGTGTCTTGAAAACTTAATTGATACAGCAACATATAAAAGAATCTATGCTTAAATAAGTGAAAATATAGCATACAAAATTATATGTTCCGTTATAACATAGTTAACACTGTGTTAACATGTATTTATGTATGTGTATATAAAATTAGAGCTTTCTTGGTAGCTCAGGTGGTAAAGAATCTGTCTGCAATGCAGAAGACCCCAGTTTGATTCCTGGGTCAGGAAGATCCCCTGGAGAAGGGAGAGGATACCCACTCCAGTATTCTTGGGCTTCCCTGATGGCTCAGCTGGCAAAGAATCTGCCTGCCTGAAACACTCTCTAATGTAAATCACGGCAGGATCCTCTATGACCCACCTCCCAGAGTAATGGAAATAAAAGCAAAAATAAACAAATGTGCCATAATTAAACTTAAAAGCTTTTGCACAATGAAAGAAACTATAAGCAAGGTGAAAAGACAGCCTTCAGAATGGGAAAAAATAATAGCAAATGAAGCAACTGACAAAGAATGAATCTCATAAATATACAAGCAGCTCATATACCTCAATACCAGAAAAATAAAAGACTCAATCAAAAAATGGGCCAAAGATCTAAACAGACGTTTCTCCAAAGAAGACATATAGATGGCTAACAAACACATGAAAAGATACTCATCACTTATTGTCAGAGAAATGCAAATCAAAACCACAATGAGGTACCTTCTCATGCTGGTCAGAATAGATGCTATCAAAATGTCTACAAACAGTAAATGCTGGAAAGGGTGCAGAGAAAAGGGAACCCTCTTACACTGTTGGTGGGAATGCAAACTAGTACAGCCACTATGGAGAACAGTGTGGAGATTCCTTAAAAAACTGGAAATAGAACTGCCATATGACCTAGAAATGCCACTGCTGGGCATATACACTGAAGAAACCAGAATTGAAAGAGACACGTGTACCCCACTGTTTATTGCAGCACTGTTTACAATATCTAGGACATGGAAGCAACCTAGATGTCTATCAGCAGCTGAATGGATAAGAAAGTTGTGGTACATATACACAGTGGAATATTACTCAGCTATTAAAAAGAATGCCTTTGAATCAGTTCTAATGAAGTGAATGAAACTGGAGCCTATTATACAGAGTGAAGTAAGTCAGAAAGAAAAACAGCAATATAGTATATTAACACATATATCTGAAGGAGATCAGCCCTGGTTTCTTTGGAGGGAATGATGCTGAAGCTGAAACTCCAGTACTTTGGCCACCTCATGTGAAGAGTTGACTCATTGGAAAAGACTCTGATGCTGGGAGGGATTGGGGGCAAGAGGAGAAGGGGACGACAGAGGATGAGATGGCTGGATGGCATCACTGACTCGATGGACGTGAGTCTCAGTGAACTCCGGGAATTGGTGATGGATAGGGAGACCTGGCGTGCTGCGATTCATGGGGTCCCGAAGAGTCGGACACGACTGAGCAACTGAACTGAACTGAAGAAAGATGGTAACGATGACCCTATATGCAAGACAGCAAAAGAGACACAGATATAAAGAACAGACTTTGAGACTCTGTGGAAGAAGTTAGGGGTGGGATGATCTGAGAGAATAGCACTAAAACATGTATATTAAAATACGTGAAGTAGATCACCAGTCCAAGCTCGATACACGAAACAGGGCACTCAAAACTGGTGCACTGGGACAACGCTGAGGGATGGGATGGGGAGGGAGGTGGGAGGGGGGTTCAGGATGGGGGACACTTGTACACCCGTGGCTAATTCATGTCAATGGCAAAAACCACCATGGTATTGTAAAGTAATTAGCCTCCAATTAAAACAAATTGAAAAAAAAAAAAGACTCTGCCTGCAATGCAGGAGACCTGGGTTCAATCCCTGGGTTGGGAAGATCCCCGGGAGGAGGGTATGGCAACCCACTCCAGATTCCTTGCCTGGAGAATCCCCATGGTTAGAGGAGCCTGGTGGGCTATAGTCCATGGGGTTGCAAAGAGTCAGACATGACTGAATGACTAAGCACAGCACATACAAAATTAGAAGTTCATAATAATAATACATATTTGTGTTATGATGGGACTAAGTGATTTATTACTTCTCAGTTTTTTAAAATTTGCCTTGTATTGATGATTATGCTTTAAATATTAAACATTATAATCTAACAGAAACTTAAATACTGGGTGACCAACACATATATATGCTGCTGCTGCTAAGTCGCTTCAGTCTTGTCCAACTCTGTGCTACCCCACAGACAGCAGCCCACCAGGCTCCCCCATCCCTGGGATTCTCCAGGCAAGAACACTGGAATAGGTTGCCACTTCCTCCTCCAATGCATGAAAGTGAAAAGTGAAAGTGAAGTCGCTCAGTCGTGTTCGACTCTTAGCGACCCCATGGACTGCAGCCTACCAGGCTCCTCCATCCATGGGATTTTCCAGGCAAGAGTACTGGAGTGGGGTACCATTGCCTTCTCCACACATATATATAAGAGTTTACAATTCTTTTGAAGGTAGCCAATAAAATACTTGACTTTTTTGATTAGTAATTAGGAAACAGTAGTTGCTATATATATTTTACTTGAGTATCATTCCTTCTGAAGTAAAATAGTAACTTTTCTTCTTATTTTGGAAAGCTCTAGGGGGGTCTCAGTAGTTTTAATTATTCTGTAACAAATTTTATTGAAAATTTAAATTTTAAATATACTCAATTTCACTCTAATCCTTCCTCATTCTCATATTTGCCCTTGGGACAAGATCCCCAAATTGAGTTTTGCTCTAAAAAAGGTTAATAGACTTGAATTATAGATGGAATACCATTTTTCTTGGCTAATATTTTAGTGTAAAAATAACCAAATGACATATTTCATGGTGTTTCACACTTCATAAAACACTTTCATTACATTATCTCATTTTATTCTCCTAAGTTTGTTGGAATGCATGGTAGAGTTATTTCCATTTTACCAGATGAGTACACACAATTAAAGTGCAATGAAATCAGGGTTCAATCTTGATCTGACTCCAGGTAAATCGAAATCAATGGCAATCAAAATGTAAATGGAACATTCATATAAGAGTGTATACTAGGAATAAACACACTAGGGAGAGTGAAATTTAACTCAAAGCTATAATTATTTATTTGATTTCTTTCAGGACCTTGTACTAATTAAACGATTCTCAGTTTTTTATATTGAAGGTTGAAAAGTTTAAAGAATGTTAGTTATAACAGTAGGAAAAGTGCAAAAATAAAAATCTTAGCCATGACTCACAAGTCCAAAGCAAACGTGATCAGTTTTATGTGTTTACTTGTTTTTTTATTTTTTCCTAAAAACAGTGATGATTGTATGAAAGGCATAATACTTTTCATGATAGAACCTCACATGCTTAGGAGAAGTAGGAGTAGAATGACGTGCATAGACCACAAAATGCAAAGGATCAAAGCCTTTTGTCTTTGTGGGGGAGATATTTTCAGAGAGTCTTCTATCTAGACTTCAAATCTAGCATAACCCTTCCTGTTTCCGAGCAGAGAAAAAATCCTGTTACAGAGAGCACAGAGAAAACATCAGTTCCTGGATAACAGTAGCTTTGAGGAGAGTAAATCTTCTTTGGCTCAAACATTTCACAGACTTGCGAACCAGAAAATTAGGAACAGTCAGTCACTAAAGCTAAAGAAATCCAGTTGGAAATTCTGTATTTGAGCAGTTGCAGACTGAGTATGTTCACAGTAAACATGAGTGTGTACTATGCTTTTTTATTTACGTTGTACTATTTATAACTTATGAAAATTATACCCATCAAGTGATCTGGAAAAGATTTCATACTATGTTAGCTTTTAAAACATGGTCTTTCGATTTCAAGACATTTAACTTTTAGATGTCCTTGAAATGTATTTAGGTAAAGATTGTGAATAATGAGATTCAACAGAGTATTAACATTTTAATAAATAATCTCATGATTTATTAAAGAATCATTTCTATTTCCTTGTCAATCATCTAAATATTGCATACCTATAAATGCCTAGAATCAAACTATTTTAACCCAGTGAACTGTGTGTGGTTCTAATCCTGTGCCAGGGCCACACTTTTGAAACGAAATCCTACATGAACCCATTGCTATATCATTGCCTGCCTCTGTGCCTTTGGCATTTCCTCACACTGGTATGGAAACAACGTCTGCCCTCCTCTGTAAGACCACCCATACATGCACCTGTGCTCGCAATCTGTTCATCTCTGGAATTAAAGGACTGTGCTTCCCAACCTCATATCTCTGCTTCAAACTTAATTTTCCCCTCCCTGCTGGATCATTCCCAATGCATAGGAATATTCTGTACTTTATCCATTCTTACAAAAATAAAGAACTCCCTTGACCCTGCATGGCCAACTAGACAAGCCACTTCTCTGATCTCCTTTGAGATAAGACTAATCAAGAGTCCTTCAAACTCTCTGCCTCTAATTCCTTTCTTCCATTCTCCCATATATCCATTCCAAGCAGGATTTTCTTGACAACATTCTAATGAAATAGCTCTTGTCAGAGTCACTAGTGACCTACACATTGCTGAACACAGCAGTCAGTTCTTGATCCTCATCTTACTCAAGCAGGATTTACGAGAATAAAACACTTCCTCACTCTTGAGTCCTTTCTTTGCTTGACTTCTGGGAATAAACTATCACTTGCTTTTATTCCATAGCACTTGCCCCTCCTTTTTTCTTTTCTTTGCTGGCCCTTCCCTGTTCCTGTTTCCTAAGCTACTTCTTCAAAATTTTAATCTCACAATTTTTTTTAAATTTTATTTTATTTTTAAACTTTACAATATTGTATTGGTTTTGCCAAATATCGAAATGAATCTGCCACAAGTATACATGTGTTCCCCATCCTGAACCCTCCTCCCTCCTCCCTCCCCATACCATCCCTCTGGGTTGTCCCGGTGCACCAGCCCCAAGCATCCAGTATCGTGCATTGAACCTGGACTGGCATCTCGTTTCATACATGATATTATACATGTTTCAATGCCATTCTCCCAAATCATCCCACCCTCTCCCTCTCCCACAGAGTCCAAAAGACTGTTCTATACATCAGTGTCTCTTTTGCTGTCTTGAATACAGGGTTATTGTTACCATCTTTCTAAATTCCATATATATGCATTAGTATACTATATTGGTGTTTTTCTTTCTGGCTTACTTCACTCTGTATAATAGGCTCCAGTTTCATCCACCTCACTAGAGCTGATTCAAATGCATTCTTTTTAATGGCTGAGTAATACTCCATTGTGTATATGTACCACTGCTTTCTTATCCATTCATCTGCTGATGGACATCTAGGTTGCTTCCATGTCCTGGCTATTATAAACAGTGCTGCGATGAACATTGGGGTACATGTGTCTCTTGCAATTCTGGTTTCCTCAGTGTGTATGCCCAGCATTGGGATTGCTGGATCAAAAGGCAGTTCTATTTCCAGTTTTTTAAGGAATCTCCACACTGTTCTCCATAGTTGCTGTACTAGTTTGCATTCCCACCAACAGTGTAAGAAGGCTCCCTTTTCTCCACACCCTCTCCAGCATTTATTGCTTGTAGACTTTTGTATCGCAGCCATTCTAACTGGCGTGAAATGGTACCTCATTGTGGTTTTGATTTGCATTTCTCTGATAATGAGAGATGTTGAGCATCTTTTCATGTGTTTGTTAGCCCTCTGTATGTCTTCTTTGGAGAAATGTCGATTTAGTTCTTTGGCCCATTTTTTGATTGGGTCGTTTACTTTTCTGGAATTGAGCTGTAGGAGTTGCTTGTATATTTTTGAGATTAGTTGTTTGTCAGTTGCTTCACTTGCTATTATTTTCTCCCATTCTGAAGGCTGTCTTTTCACCTTGCTTATAGTTTCCTTTGTTATGCAGAAGCTTTTAAGTTTACTTAGGTCCCCTTTGTTTATTTTTGCTTTTATTTCCAATATTCTGGGAGGTGGGTCATAGAGGATCCTGCTGTGATGTATGTCGGAGAGTGTTTTGCCTATGTTCTCCTCTAGGAGTTTTATAGTTTCTGGTCTTACGTTTAGATCTTTAATCCATTTTGAGTTTATTTTTGTGTATGGTGTTAGAAAGTGCTCTAGTTTCGTTCTTTTACAAGTGGTTGGCCAGTATTCCCAGCACCACTTGTTAAAGAGATTGTCTTTAATCCATTGTATATTCTTGCCTCCTTTGTCAAAGATAAGGTGTCCATATGTGCGTGGATTTATCTCTGGGCTTTCTATTTTGTTCCATTGATCTATATTTCTGTCTTTGTGCAAGTACTATGCTGTCTTGATGACTGTGGCTTTGTAGTAGAGCCTGAAGTTGGGTAGGTTGATTCCTCCAGTTCCATTCTTCTTTCTCAGGATAGCTTTGGCTATTCTAGGTTTTTTGTATTTCCATACAAATTGTGAAATTATTTGTTCTAGCTCTGTGATGAATACCATTGGTAGCTTTATAGGGATTGCATTGAATCTATAAATTGCTTTGGGTAGTATACTCATTTTCACTATATTGATTCTTCCAATCCATGAACATGGTATATTTCTCCATCTATTAGTGTCCTCTTTGATTTCTTTCACCAGTGTTTTATAGTTTTCTATATATAGGTCTTTAGTTTCTTTAGGTAGATATATTCCTAAGTATTTTATTCTTTCCATAGCAATGGTGAATAGAATTGTTTCCTTAATTTCTCTTTCTGTTTTCTCATTATTAGTGTATAGGAATGCAAGGGATTTCTTTGTGTTGATTTTATATCTTGCAACTTTACTATAATCATTGATTAGTTCTAGTAATTTTCTGGTGGAGTCTTTAGGGTTTTTCTATGTAGAGGATCATGTCACCTTCAAACAGTAAGAGTTTTACTTCTTCTTTTCCAATTTGGATTCCTTTTATTTCTTTTTCTGCTCTGATTGCTGTGGCCAAAACTTCCAAAACTATGTTGAATAGTAATGGTGAAAGTGGGCACCCTTGTCTTGTTCCTGACTTTAGAGGAAATGCTTTCAATTTTTCACCATTGAGAATAATGTTTGCTGTGGGTTTGTCATATATAGCTTTTATTATGTTGAGGTATGTTCCTTCTATTCCTGCTTTCTGGAGAGTTTTTATCATAAATGGATGTTGAATTTTGTCAAAGGCTTTCTCTGCATCTCTTGAGATAATCATATGGTTTTTATTTTTCAATTTGTTAATGTGGTGTATAACATTGATTGATTTGCGGATACTGAAGAATCCTTGCATCCCTGGGATAAAGTCCACTTGGTCATGGTGTATGATCTTTTTAATGTGTTGTTGGATTCTGATTGCTAGAATTTTGTTAAGGATTTTTGCATCTATGTTCATCAGTGATATTGGCCTGTAGTTTTCTTTTTTTGTGGGATCTTTGTCAGGTTTTGGTATTAGGGTGATGGTGGCCTCATAGAATGAGTTTGGAAGTTTACCTTCCTCTGCAATTTTCTGGAAGAGTTTGAGTAGGATAGGTGTTAGCTCTTCTCTCAAGTTTTGGTAGAATTCAGCTGTGAAGCCGTCTGGACCTGGGCTTTTGTTGGCTGGAAGATTTTTGATTACAGTTTCAATTTCTGTGCTTGTGATGGGTCTGTTAAGATTTTCTATTTCTTCCTGGTCCAGTTTTGGAAAATTGTACTTTTGTAAGAATTTGTCCATTTCATGTTGTCCATTTTATTGGCATATAATTGTTGATAGTAGTCTCTTATGATCCTTTGTATTTCTGTGTTGTCTGTTGTGATCTCTCCATTTTCATTTCTAATTTTATTGATTTGATTTTTCTTCCTTTGTTTCTTGATGAGTCTGGCTAATGGTTTGTCAATTTTATTTATCCTTTCAAAGAACCAGCTTTTGGCTTTGTTGATTTTTGCTATGGTCTCTTTTGTTTCTTTTGCATTTATTTCTGCCCTAATTTTTAAGATTTCTTTCCTTCTACTAACCCTGGGGTTCTTCATTTCTTCCTTTTCTAGTTGCTTTAGGTGTAGAGTTAGGTTATTTATTTGACTTTTTTCTTGTTTCTTTAGGTATGCCTGTATTGCTATGATCTTTCCCCTTAGGACTGCTTTTACAGTGTCCCACAGGTTTTGAGTTGTTGTGTTTTCACTTTCATTCGTTTCTATGCAAATTTTGATTTCTTTTTTGATTTCTTCTGTGATTTGTTGGTTATTCAGCAGCGTGTTGTTCAGCCTCCATATGTTGGAATTTTTAATAGTTTTTCTCCTGTAATTGAGATCTAATCTTACTGCATTGTGGTCAGAGAAGATGCTTGGAATGATTTCAATTTTTTTTGAATTTACCAAGGCTAGATTTATGGCCCAGGATGTGATCTATCCTGGAGAAGGTTCCATGTGCGCTTAAGAAAAAGGTGAAATTCATTGTTTTGGGGTGAAATGTCCTATAGATATCAATTAGGTCTAACTGGTCTATTGTATCATTCAAAGTTTGTGTTTCCTTGTTAATTTTCTGTTTAGCTGATCTATCCATAGGTGTGAGTGGGGTATTAAAGTCTCCCACTATTATTGTGTTATTGTTAATTTTTTCTTTCATACTTGTTAGCATTTGTCTTATGTATTGCGGTGCTCCCGTGTTGGGTCCATATATATTTATAATTGTTATATCTTCTTCTTGGATTGATCCTTTGATCATTATGTAGTGACCATCTTTGTCTCTTTTCACAGCATTTGTTTTAAAGTCTATTTTATCTGATATGAGTATTGCTACTCCTGCTTTTTTTTTTTTTTTTGGTCTCTATTTGCATGGAAAATCTTTTTCCAGCCCTTCACTTTCATTCTGTATGTGTCCCCTGTTTTGAGGTGGGTCTCTTGTAGACAACATATGTAGGGGTCTTGTTTTTGTATCCATTCAGCCAGTCTTTGTCTTTTGATTGGGGCATTCAACCCATTTACGTTTAAGGTAATTATTGATAAGTATGATCCCGTTGCCATTTACTTTATTGTTTTGGGTTCGAATTTATACACCGTTTTTGTGTTTCCTGTCTAGAGAATATCCTTTAGTATTTGTTGGAGAGCTGGTTTGGTGGTGCTGAATTCTCTCAGCTTTTGCTTGTCTGAGAAGCTTTTGATTTCTCCTTCATATTTGAATGAGATCCTTGCTGGGTACAATAATCTGGGCTGTAGGTTATTTTCTTTCATCACTTTAAGTATGTCTTGCCATTCCCTTCTGGCTTGAAGAGTTTCTATTGAAAGATCAGCTGTTATCCTAATGGGAATTCCCTTGTGTGTTATTTGTTGCTTTTCCCTTGCTGCTTTTAATATTTGTTCTTTGTGTTTTATCTTTGTTAATTTGATTAATATGTGTCTTGGGGTGTTTCGCCTTGGGTTTATCCTGTTTGGGACTCTCTGGATTTCTTGGACTCGAGTGATTATTTCCTTCCCCATTTTAGGGAAGTTTTCAACTATTATCTCCTCAAGTATTTTCTCATGGTCTTTCTTTTTGTCTTCTTCTGGGACCCCTATGATTCGAATGTTGTAGCATTTAATATTGTCCTGGAGGTCTCTGAGATTGTCCTCATTTCTTTTAATTCGTTTTTCTTTTTTCCTCTCTGATTCATTTATTTCTACCATTCTATCTTCTAATTCACTAATCCTATCTTCTTCCTCTGTTATTCTACTATTTGTTGCCTCCAGAGTGTTTTTTATTTAATTTATTGCATTATTCATTATATATTGACTCTTTTTTATTTCTTCTAGGTCCTTGTTAAACCTTTCTTGCATCTTCTCAATCCTTGTCTCCAGGCTATTTATCTGTGATTCCATTTTGATTTCAAGATTTTGGATCAATTTCACTATCATTATTTGGAATTCTTTATCAGGTAGATTCCCTATCTCTTCCTCTTTTGTTTGGTTTGGTGGGCATTTATCCTGTTCCTTTATCTGCTGAGTATTCCTCTGTCTCTTCATCTTGTTTAAATTGCTGAGTTTGGGGTGTCCTTTCTGTATTCTGGCAGTTTGTGGAGTTCTCTTTATTGTGGCGTTTCCTCGCTGTGTGTGGGTTTGTACAGGTGGCTTGTCAAGTTTTCTTGGTTAGGGAAGCTTGTGTCGGTGTTCTGGTGGGTGGAGCTGTATTTCTTCTCTCTGGAGTACAATGAAGTGTCCAGTAATGAGTTGTGAGATGTCTATGGTTTTGGGGTGACTTTGGGCAGCCTGTATCTTGGAGCTCAGGGCTGTGTTCCTGTGTTGCTGGAGAATTTGCTTGGTATGTCTTGCCCTGGAACTTGTTAGCCCTTGTGTGGTGCTTGGTTTCAGTGTAGATATGGAGGCGTTTGATAAGCTCCTGTCAATTACTGTTCCTTGGAGTCAGGAGTTCCCTGGAGTCAGGGTTTGGACTTAAGCCTCCTGTTTCCAGTTATCGGTCTTATTTTTACAGTAGTTTCAAAACTTCTCCTTCTATACAGCACCATTGATAAAACATCTATGTTAAAGATGAAACGTTTCTCCACTGTAGGGGTCACCCAGAGAGGTTCACAGCGTTACATGGAGAAGAGAAGAGGGAGTAGGGAGTTTGAGGTGACCCGAATGAGATGAGGTGGAATAATAGAGGAGAGAGTGGGCTAGCCAGTAATCACTTCCTTATGTGCACTCCACAACTGGACCTCTCAGAGATGTTCACGGAGTTATACAGAGAAGAGAAGAAGGAGGAAGGAGACAGAGGTGGCCAGGAGTATAAAAGGGGGGAATGAAAAGGAGGGAGACAGATCCAGCCAGTACTCAGTTCCCTAAGTGTTCTCCACCATCTGGAACACACAGAAATTCACAGAGTTGGGTAGAGTAGAGAGGGGTTAGGGAGGAGACACAGGCGACCTGGTGGAGAAAAAGGAGAGTCCAAAAGGAGAGAGAGCAGTCAAGCCAGTAATCTCACTCCCTAGTGAAAAATGGGTGCTGAAGATTGGGTTCTTAAAGGTACAAAATTGGTAACAAATACATAAAAGCAAAAATTAAAAATCTAGAGTAGAGTTTCAAATTTTAAAAATACAATGTTAAAGAAAAGAAGAAGGAAAAGAAAGAGAGAAAAAGAAACAAACAAAAACAAACAAAGTTGCAAAAATTATAAAGAAAATATAGGTATAAAATTGATAACAAATACCAAAAAACATAAATTAAAAATCTAGAGTAGAGTTTGGAATTTCAGATTTACAATGTTATATAAAAGAAGAAGAGAAAGAAAGAGAGAGAGAAAAAAAAGTCACAAAAATTATAAAAAAAAAAATATAGGTACAAAATTGATAACAAATACCAAAAAGCTAAAATTAAAAATCTAGAGTAGAGATTGGAATTTCAAAAATACAATGTTAAAGAAAAGAAGAAAAGAAAAAAAAAAGGTCACAAAAACTATAAAAAATATATATATGAAGTTTGCTTTAAAAAAAATAGGGTCTTTTTTTTTTTGCAAAGTAATAGTAGGTTATAAAAGTGAAAATTAAAGGAATAATAGAGGACTTAAAATTTTTTTAAAAATTAAAAAAAAGAAAGAATGATCATAAAAATAGTAAAAATATATTTAGGACTTTCTCTGGTTTTGTTGTGGGTATTGGGTCAGTTCATTTTCGGCTAGTTCCTTGGTCCGACTTATACTTCTCAAGATCTATAGGTCCCTTCCTATGTAGTCGGTATTATCCACAGGGTTTTAATCTATTGCCTGTAGCTTCCAAGGCGGTTCCCTCTGTTATAGCTTCTTTTGTTTGCTGGTCTCTTTAGTGTCTGGTTTCTGCCCTGACACAAAGGGGACAGTGGTGGACACTTTTTTTTTTTAGGCTCACTTGTTCAGTCGTGCTGTGGGAAGGGAGGGATGCTGCAAACAAATAACACTGGCGTGTGCTCGCAGTGCCTCAGCCACACTGGGTCTGCCCCCGCTCACGGCGCATGTAGCCTCCCTGCCCACACTGCTCAGGCTGTATGTTGCTCCGCCGGGAATCATCTGTGGCCAGCTGCCTCCCAGGTCCAAGCCGCTCAGGTTCAGGCACTCGGGTAGTCCTCAGAGGCGCAGACTCGGTTGGGCCTGCGTTTTGTGCCCTTCCCAGGTCCGAGCAGCTCAGGTGATGAGGTGTTTGGCAAGCGCGATTGCTGCAACTTATCGCCTCCCCGCCTCTCGGTTACCTAAGTGTACAACCGGTGCACCTTCTCAGGCGGATGTTGACCGTCCAGACCCCCAAGAAGTTTTAGTTAGCAAAGAAGCCTGCTTACAGTTTTATAGATAATGTCTCTCTGGGGCTGCGATTGCCCCCTTCCAGCTCTGGCTGCCTATCACTGGAGGGGGATGGTCTGTAGCCAGCTATCTCTGTTCAGTCCTTTGTTCCATGCGTGGGCCTGGCGGTGTCTTAGGTTAGGGCTGGCTTTTCGCGTGGTAGATATCCCACAGTCTGGTTTGCTAGCCCAAATTATTTCGCTCAGATAGTGCTTGGAGTATTCAGGCCAGATCCTTACTCTAAGCGATGCAGCCCGTGCCGCGCCTCCCTGCCCAGCCCCCACTTGCTAGTGGCGTGTGCAGGCGTCTGCACTGCTTCTCCGCTGGGGGAGTTACCGTAGGGCTCACAGTCTGTGGGTTTTCATTGTTTATTTATTTTTCATCCCTGTTATGTTGCCCTCTGTGCTTCCAAGGCTCGGCACAGATTCGGCAGTGAGGAGGTTTCCTGGTGTTTGGAAACCTCTCTTTTTAAGACTCCCTTCCGTGGACAGAACTCCGTCCCTCCCTCTTTTGTCTCTTTTTTTGTCTTTTATATTTTTTCCTACCTCCTTTCGAAGACTTGGGTTACTTTTCTGGGTGCCTGATGTCCTCTGCCGGCATTCAGAAGTTGTTTTGTGGAATTTACTTGGTGTTTAAATGTTCTTTTGATGAATTTGTGGGGGAGAAAGTGTTCTCCCCGTCCTACTCCTCCGCCATCTTAGCTCCTCCCCTCTCACAATTTTTTGAACTTGGACCTTGGGTTAGGATGACTCTTGCACTCCATTGGAATTGACAGGGGTCATTTGATGCCATTCAGCTGGTGGCTAATCTGGTTGGAAAGTTTTCAAGGTGATTTCACTTATGTGCTTTTTGCCTTGGTGAGTATATCTGGAAGTCAGAGTTCAGCAGGGTTCCTCTACCTATTGACTCCTTCCAGTAGTCTCTCCACTAGAGTGACTGGACTTTATTCTTGGAAGCTCTGACTTCAAGAGACCAAAGCAAAAGCTGTCAGCCCTTTTCAGTCCAGGCCTGAAATTGACACTGTGTCATCTCTGCTATGTACTTTATTGGTCACTGCAGGCACAGATTTAAAAGCAAAGGAAATGAGGTTGCAATCATTGGGAGGAATATCAAATAATTTTCTGCCATCTTTAACTTTTCACATTCCTCAAACCCTTGTTTGATAAAATGTGGGAGTATCTCAGAGGTCAATCTTTATATATTTTCTATTCAATATGTCTATTTTTTATGAACTCATCCAGTCTTTTGGCTTTAAATATCATCTGTTACCCTATGAGTCCCAAATAGCATTTCTACATTAGAGTCCAGAAATCAAGACTCTTTGATATCCAACTTATATCCATTATAGTTTCTCAGCCTCTGTACCTAGATCTCTAATGAACATCTCAAACTTGCCATGTTCAAAATAAAACTACTTATTCTTACCCTGAGATCTACCCCCTTCTCTTCGTTCTGTTTCTTCAGTCCAAAACCCTTGGGGTCATTCTTGACAGTTCACTTTCTCTCACATTCTATTTCTAATTCAGCAGAAAATTATCTTGGGGCGATGATCAACATACATTCAGATTCTGGCTACGTTATACAACTTTCACCACCACCACACTACACATGGATATCACCAAATGGTCAATACTGAAAACAGACTGATTTTATTCTTTGCAGCCAAAGATGGAGAAATTGTATACAGTCAGCAAAAAGAAGACCAGGAGCTGACTGTGGCTCGGATCATGAACTCCTTATTGCCAAATTCAGACTTAAATTGAAGAAAGTACGGAAAACCACTAGACCATTCAGTTATGACCTAAATCAAATCCCTTATGATTATGCAGTGGAAGTGAAAAATAAATTCAAGGGGTTAGATCTGAGAGAGTGCCTAAAGAACTATGGATGGAGTTTCATGACACTGTACAGGAGGCAGTTATCAAGACCATCCCCAAGAAAAAGAAATGCAAAAAAGCAAAATGGTTGTCTGAGGAGGCCTTACAAATATCTGAGAAAAGAAGAGAAGCAAAAGGCAAAGGAGAAAAGTAGAGATACACCCATTTGAATGCAGAGTTCCAAAGAATAGCAAGGAGAGATTAGAAAGCCTTCCACATTGATCAATGCAAAGAAATAGAGGAAAATAATAGAATGGGAAAGACTAGAGACTTCTTCAAGAAAATTAGATATATCAAGGGGAACATTTCATGCAAAGATGGGCTCAATAAAGGACAGAAATGGTATGGATATAACAAAAGCAGAAGGTATTAAGAAGAGGTGGCAAGAATACATAGAAGAGAGATACAAAAAAGATCTTCATGACCCAGATAATCATGATGGTTTGATCTCTCACCTAGAGCCAGATATCCTGGAATGCAAAGTCAAGTGGGCCTTAGGAAACATCCCTATGAACAAAGCTAGTGGAGGTGATGGAATTTCAGTTGAAATATTTCAAATCCTCAAAGATGATGCTATGAAAGTGCTGCACTTAATCTGCCAGCAAATTTGGAAAACTCAGCAGTGGCCACAGGACTGGGAAAGGTCAGTTTTCATTTCAATCCCAAGAAAAGGCAATGCCACAGAATGTTTGAACTACCACACAGTTCCACTCATCTCACACGCTAGCAAAGTAATGCTCAAAATTCTCTAAACTAGGCTTCAACAGTATGTCAACTATGAACTTCCAGATGTTCAAACTGGATTTAGAAAAGGTAGAGGAACCAGACATCAAATTGCCAATATCTGCTGGATCATGGAAAAAGCAAGAGTTCCAGAAAAACATCTACATCTGCTTTATTGACTATGCCAAAGCCTTTGACTGTGTGGATCACAGCAAACTGTGGAAAATTCTTTAAGAGATAGGAATACCAGGCCACCTGAACTGCCTCTTGAGAAATCTGTATGCAGGTTAAGAAGCGAGAGTTAGAACTGGACAAGAAACAACAGACTGGTACCAAATTGGGAAAGGAGTAATGCAAGGCTGCATATTGTCACCCTGCTTATTTAAATTATATGCAGAGTACATCATGCAAAATGCTGGGCTGGATGAAGCACAGGCTGGAATCAAGATTGTTGGGAGAAATATCAATAACCTCAGATATGCAGATGACACCACCCTTATGGCAGAAAGCAAAGAAGAACTAAAGAGCCTCTTGATAAAAGTGAAAGAGGAGAATGAAAAAGCTGGGTTAAAACTCAACATTCAGAAAACTAAGATCATGGGATCGGGTCCCATCCCTTCATGGCAAATAGATGGGGAACCAATGGAAACAATGACTTTATTTTGGGGGGCTCTAAAATGATGCTAAAGCTGAAACTCCAGTACTTTGGCCACCTCATGCGAAGAGTTGACTCATTGGAAAAGACTCTGATGCTGGGAGGGATTGGGGGCAGGAGGAGAAGGGGACGACAGAGGATGAGATGGCTGGATGGCATCACTGACTCGATGGACATGAGTCTGAGTGAACTCTGGGAGTTGGTGATGGACAGGGAGGGCTGGCGTGCTGCGATTCATGGAGTCTCAAAGAGTCGGACACGACTGAGCGACTGAACTGAACTGAAAATCACTGCAGATGAAAACTGCAGCCATGCAATTAAAAGATGCTTGCTCCTTGGAAGAAAAGTTGTAACAAACCTAGACAGCATATTAAAGAGCAGAAACATTACCTTTCCAACAAAGATTTGTCTAGTCAAAGCTATGGTTTTTCCAGTAGTCATGTATGGATGTGAGAGTTGGGCTATAAAGAAAGCTGAACACTGAAGTATTGATGCTTTTGAACTGTGGTATTAGGGAAGAGACTTGAGACACCCTTGGACTGCAAAGAGATCCAAGCAATCCATCCTAAAGGAAATCAGTGCTGAAAACTCATTGGAAGTACTGATGTTGAAGCTGAAACTCCAATATTTGGCAACCTGATGAGAAGAGGTGACTCATTTGAAAAGACCCTGGTGCTGGGAAAGATTGAAGGCAGGAGGAGAAGGGGACAACAGAGGATGAGATGGTTTGATGGCATCACCAACTTGATGGACATGAGTTTGAGTAAGCTCCAGGTGTTGGTGACAGGCAAGGAAGCCTGGCATGCTACAGTCCATGGGGTCACAAATAGTCAGACACGACTGAGCAACTGAACTGACTGACTAAGCGTATAGCTATTACCTCTTACTTATCATTTTGTAATAGCCTATTAGCTGGTCTTTTTTCTTTTTGCTTTATCTTTTAGAAAATAAAATCTATTTGCAAATAGTTGCTGGAATGGTACTTTACAAATTGAAGTCTGCTTATACTGTTCTTTTGTTCAAATATTCCCATCTCAGGGTAAAAGTCAAATGTGCAGAGAGTCTTTTGAGATTCCATGTGTCCTGCCCTGAACAATGTTCCTGACCTCATCTCTTATCATTCAGCTCTCGCTGACTACATGAAACTATACAGCGATCCCTTGCTTTTACTCAAACAGGCCAAGTAAATTCCCATTTAAGTACCTGGAAGGTTCTCCTCCTTTATTTTATTCAGGTCTCTGCTCTGCTGTCAATGCATCAGTGAGGCCATCCCTGACCTCCCTATGTAGAAACACAGTAGCGAAACCTCACACTCTGAGACTTTCTAACTCCTAGAATGTCTCACCATTTCATATTTCTCCATTGTGCTTATCTCCAACTGTTGCCTTGCTTACATTTTATGATCCCTCCCTATCAGAATTTGAGCTTCATGAAGAGAGATTCTTGTTAGGATTAAGGCTCGGTTTAGAGTTGGCTAAAAGGAAGAATCAACATTATCTATGTTTTAATATGTACTTTCTCAGTCATTTATTTTGTAGAATATACTATGATATTTTCTTCTAGTTCATAAATATTGGTTACATTTAGAATTTTTTTTCAAAGTTTCTAAGATTTGATTAGGAATGATCAGGAAGTGTTCTAGCACAGTAAGTGAAAGTGACAGTCTCTCAGTTGTGTCCGACTCTTTGCAAACCATGGACTATACAGTACATGGAATTTTCCAGGCCAGAATACTGGAGTGGGTAGCCTATCTTTTCCCAGGGGATCTTCCCAACCCAGGAATTTAACTGGGGTCTCCTGCATTGCAGGCAGATTCTTTACTGGCTGAGCTACCAGGGAAGCTAGTATCCAATCATCATAAGACTGGGTAAGAATGCCACCCTGGCCACTTACTAGCTATGTGACCTAAGGCAAATGACCTAAACTCTCCCTAAACATTAGCTACCCTGTCTTTAAATTGGGAAAACAGTACTATTTATTTCCTATGGATGCTATGAACATGTGATGATATAATGAATGTATGATATAATGAATGCACTTATGTTTGTCTAGAACATCATAGCACATAGTAGGCACCTGATTAATGTGGGTTGCTATTTTCTAATGTTAAATATTTGAGGATAAATAAAATATTTCAACATTTATTAATTTTTTCACAGTGACTCAGACATTTTTCAACTTGAAAGATGCTAAAAAGCTAAATTTAAACCGGGTTAGAATAATTGATTAATAAAATTATCCCATTTACACTCTTTTCATTCACATTTATTTCATTTCAATATACTCTAATTGGGTCCTGTTTTCTTCCAAAATGGCTATAATTATGGTGTAACATGTAGGCCATTTTGGAGAAGGCAATGGCAACCCACTCCAGTACTCTTGCCTGGAAAATCCCATGGGCGGAGGAGCCTGGTGGGCTACAGTCCATGGGGTTCCTAAGAGTCGGACACATCTGAGCGACTTCACTCTCACTTTTCACTTTCCTGCATTGGAGAAGGAAATGGCAACCCACTCCAGTGTTCTTGCCTGGAGAATCCCAGGGATGAGGGAGCCTCGTGGGCTGACGTCTATGGGGTCACACAGAGTCGGACACGACTGAAGTGACTTAGCAGCAGCAACAGTAGGCCATTTTACTCAACTTTCAAAATAGTCTCTTTAATGTCTTTACCATTTTTACAACATACTTCTGTCATTAGGACATTGTAAAATTTTGCCTTTCCCCTCAAATATTTATATCTTTATTTGTGGAAGTTGTGCAATTTATTAAAACAAGTTATTTATACTGAAATATACTTTATGATTTTATTTCCTACTTAAGGAGTATTTGGAATTGCAAATAAAAAAAGCCAACTGATTATTTTAGTATTGCATAGTATGTTGAGATAAAGCCATTCTGCAATATTGGCTAGGCTTTAGAATATTTTATTGCTTATTTGCTGATAATTAGGTAATGTTACACAATTTTTCTAAATTATTAGATATAATTTGCATAGTATGAAATCTTACTTTACTTTTCAAATTATTTTAAATGAAAAATGGTGAATTGTAAATGGAATGGAAAATCATATGCCCATTTTAGACTGCATATTCAATTCTGTTCAATGAACAACAGACTCTACAATAAATATGATATGTAAAATTTTATAAGGAATATGATATAAATATTAGCTTTTACTAGTCAGTGTAATGAGGATACCACCTGACTATATAAACAGTAAAGGTATTACATATCTCTAAGGTAAATGAATGTTTTAAAGAATATTTCCCCATTGTTATTAGAACAGTTTTAGACTTTCTCAACTGTTGGTTTATATTTAGATGTTTTCATATTTCTTGTTTACTTTCAGTCTTTGAAAGTGGAAAAATAAATAAAGATTATGGTACTCATCTGTGAGTAGAACTGTCTCTTTTCTGTCACCTTCTTTTCCTTGAAAATCTTATTTGTCAGGCTGGCAGCAGTGCCAGTAGCACTCCAGACACCATGGCAGACCACCATACCCAAGCATTCAGCTTTGGTCTTTCTTGAATTCCTGGTGATACTGTGAAATCTGTTTGGATGAATATTACTTTCATTCTTCAAGAAAATAAGTTAGCACGTGGCTATAGCTAGTAAAGTGCCTGGCTCTCAGTGGATGAACCAAGACTATACCTACTGCCAGTTGTGCCACTCTGGGAAGTTGACTGAGTTTCTCGAGACCTCGATTTTCTTGTGCATAAAATGAGAATGGATTCCTGCTTCCTGGAATTGTAGTGCAGAATAAATGAGATTATAGCTCTCTTAAATCTTCTCTTGAAGAAATATGTTCATTGCAGCATGATTTACAATAGCCAAGACAGGGACACAAGCTCAGTGTTCATTGACAGATGAATGGATTGAGAAAGCATGATATATAATATTATTCAACCATAGAAAAGAAGGAAATTCTGCTATTTGCATAAACATGGATGGATTTGAGGGCATTACACTTACATTACAGTAAATCAGACAAAGACAAATACTATATGATCTCACTTTTATCTGGGATTAGCAAAAAAAAGCTAATAGAAACAGAGTAAATGTTGCCAAGGGCATGGGTGCCAGAGAACGTGG
This sequence comes from Bos grunniens, assembly GCF_055505025.1. Lineage (NCBI taxonomy): Eukaryota > Metazoa > Chordata > Mammalia > Artiodactyla > Bovidae > Bos > Bos grunniens. The sequence goes on from NC_141165.1 coordinate 136,616,008, forward strand.
TGAAGCTGATCAAAGGGTACAAACTTCCAGTGGTAAGATGAATAGGTTCTGGGGATCTAATATACAGCATGGTGATCATAGTTAACAACAGTGCAGTGCATACTTGAAGACTGTGAATAGAGTAAATCTTAACTTGAACTTTTGAAAAATGAAAAAAAAAATAGTAACCTATGTGAGATGATATATGCATTAACTAACATTATTGTTGTAATCATTTTGCAATATGTACCTGTATCAGTTTATCACATTGTATACCTTAAAGTTGCACAATGTTTTATGTCAATTATATTGCAGCAAAGCTGAAAAAAAGTAGTACTCAAAATTTAGATGACTGGATTTTTAAGAGTAGTAAACATTTAGTATTCAGACAACAAAGACAAAATAATTCTAAAAAATAAGAACAGGTCTATTTCTATGATATTGTGACTTAATGGAAATATGTGTGCTGTGCTGTGCTTAGTCACTCAGTCATGTCCGACTCTTTGCCACCCCAAGTATTGTAATCCACCAGGCTCCTCTGTCCATGGGATTCCCTAGACAAGAATACTGAAGTGGGTTGCCATGCCCTCCTCCAGGGGATCTTCCCAACCCAGGGATTGAACCCAGGTCTCCTGCATTACAGGTGGATTCTTTACCATCTGAGCCACTAGGGAAGCTCTATTGGAAATATATATTTGGTTATTCATATTATCTTAGTCAATAGTTCCTGGCTCCCAGCTCCCTAAAACTTTGGAATTTCCTGAAAGATAGTAGCAGTAACAGCATCTTCTGTCATAGTATTTGGGCTCTTGTCCTAGTTCCTGAAAACCCTCAGAGTCATGAGATGGAAAAAAAGTGTCTTGTTACTTATACTAAGCACCTTTCCACCACAGCTGGATTTATATTAATGAAGTGACTCTGGAAAGTATGCAGTGGTAAAATCCTTACCTCTCATGCAGAAGGCACAAGAGACATGGATCCCTGGTTGGGGAAATCCTCTGCAGAAGGAAATGACAACCCACTCCAATATTTCCTGGGGAATCCCATGGACAGAGGAGGCTGGTGGGCTACAGTTATGAAGAGTCACAAAGAGTTGAACGCAACTGAGCAACTGAGGGACTGAGGGTAGTGGCTAGTGTTCAGGGGAACCAACCATGAAAAGGGGATTTCAGCTTTAAATCCCACCCCTCGAGTTTCTAGGGAGAAAAGGGCCCCTGGAGATTGAATCCATTACTAATGGCCAAGGATTTACTCAATCAGGCTTATGAAATGAAGCCTCCATAAAAATTCAAAAGGGCAGAGTTTGAAGAGCTTCTGGCTTGGTGAGTACTTGGAGATTTGGCAGGAGTGCCTGGAGAGATCACGGAAGTTCTGTACTCCTTTCCACATACTTTCCCCTACATATCTTTTCAACTAACTGTTGATTCATATCCTTCGTAATAAAATGCTAATCTCATATATAAACTGGTTTCTTGAGTTCTGTGAGCAACTTTAAAAAAATTAATCAAACCCAAGGAAGGGGTTGTGGAAACCTCTACATTATAGCCAGACTCTCAGAAGTGTAGGTAACAACTAGTCAGTAGGTCTGGAGCACGTATAACTTCCTGGGTTTGTGACTGGTATCTGAAGTGGAAAGTGGTCTTGTGAGTCTGAGCCCTGTGGGACTCAATGCTACCTCTGGGTAGATAGTGTCAGAACTGAGCTGAATTGTAAGATGCTCAGCTAGTGTCCTGAGAACTGCTTGGTGATGGGGGGAACCCCACCCCCTGTGACACTGGATGTACAGAATCTAAATAATATTCCAATGTATTTAATTAATTTATTCAACATGGGCATAAAAGTAAGTAGAGAGTACTTAATAACATACTTGAGTATTAAAATTACCCAGATTTATAGATTACTTATTTTCCATTCAGATGTATTAGAGGCATTCATGAATTAAAATATAGAAATATGGTTTGCAGTAGTCCAGATCATAATGATTTTAGGTTCCTATGATACGGAATTCATTATCAAAATGGTGTATTTTATTCCAGGTTGTAAAAGCAAAGTCTTTGAGATATTTTGTTTTTATCATCTGTTACCTTTCAAAAGCAAATAGATTCAATCAAGACTTGCTATTAATGTCTCTCAGCTTCTTTTTTAACTTTTTATTTTATATTGGAGTGTAGCGAATTAACAGTGTTGTGATAGTTTCATGTGAAGAGTGAAAGGACTCAGCCATACATATACATGTGTCCATTCCCCCCCTGACTCCCCTCCTAGGCCATCCAGGCTGGTATATAACAGCAAGTTCCCCATTAGCCTCACAACATCCAGTTGCCCACCTGTCACTGGAAATTCCCCACACTGTTTAAACTTATGGACCGTTCCTTTGGGGTTTTGTATTCTGAAGTCTTTCCTCTTTAAGAAAAGCATCCATCACTCCATCTGTTTCCTGGGGACATCTTAGCTCTTTACCAGAGACATATATTTTCAAATGAGAATTTTGTTGGAAGATATATCAGATCTTTGACAGACCAGGAGATAGAAAATACATATGAAAACTCAAAGCTTTGAAAAACGTTATTGTTTTTCTGTGGTAATAAGAAATAGTACTACCTAAATAAGAATGGTCAACTCTCAAATCATAATCAGAGTTTATGGATTAGTTCAATTCGATTATTCTCTAAGAAAAAAAAAAAATGCTCACTTCCGAAGTTGAATGTGGTATTCCATTGGTTCTCTAGGAATTCGTTTTATTTATTCATAATTTTGGTATTGGTACCTGGATTTTTCTTATCTTGTCTTACAATTTTTCTTGTTAAATATTTTAATCTTGACATTAAAAGTTTAAAGAATCATACAATTTATTTCTAGTTAAAATTACAACTATTTTTACTCCATTGTATTTACCAGACAAATATATTTTATAAGGAAATTTCAGATTTCAAATTAGAAAATAATCATATGTCACTTCAAATACACAGTTAAGAGGATATGATAAGTCACTTGAAGGATTCATGATAAAACTTAATACCGGTAGCACACATTTTAGAAGATGTTAAGCAGAAATGTTGCACACGAAATAGACTTTCTGTTAAAAAAGAAAAAGCTGTTATAATTACTTAATCCAAATAGGGAAGAAGGCCTAAATTTGAATTCAAGGCATATTGCTGTAATACGCTATTAGCCTAATCCTTCATTTTCTTGTCAATTAAAGACTTATCTTTATTCACTGATTCACTTATCAGTAATTCGCTGGGTATTTTAAATCTGGTTGTTAAAAATCCCTTTGTTTATGGCAATAAGGCACCATTCATTTTGTGAACTTTATAAAACCAACCTCTGCCAATTTTGCTCTTTGAGAATGGCTCTAAAGTTGTGTTCCCACAGTAATTACTTATTCCAGAGATGTTCATTAAAGAATGAAGTAAGAGGCAAGTGTTTGAAACAATTGTATCCCACCAAAGCCAGCTTTACTAAGCACCTCCCCAGCATCTACAGTGCTGATACACATTTTTAAAACAGTTCTTGAGAAATATTATGCAGAATTTATACTTTAAGGGCTATTACCTAGAGTGATACTAAATATATAGGATATTATTTTTGCATTTTACATATTTAAATAAGAAATTCAGTGAAAGTTTGGGGGAAAGCTGGAATGATTTTTGAATGAGACTGTCCATCATATACCTACTGTGAATAGTTCTGGTCATTCTAGTGTCTCTGCCCTCTATTCCCTACTCACCCACAGATTCAGGGATGTGAAAGGGAAGGAGGGGGATAAACCCGGTGAAGTCAGCTGAATCGTAACAGAGGGAAAAAAAATTAAAAAAAAAAAAACCATAGCTTTGGAGTTGTATATTTATTTTAGACCTAGTTTGTTATTGTAGCTAAGTAGGAAGAAGAGTTTCAGCATTTTACTGCTAAAGTGCTAGAATGTGTTCAAGTATTACATAGTTATCCTACAATGACAGTAAAGCCTCCCACTGACACTTAATGGGTGAAAGAAGAGAGAAAATTCAGAACAAGGGAGAGATTTCAAGTGTCAACCTGTTAGTGACATATCTGAATTGATAAATCCCTTATACAAACAGAGATTTATTTATTTCTGTTACGTAAAATACTACAAGGGACCAAGGGAGGAAATCAGAGAACCTGGGATTGGGTATATTTCTCAAACTTCTAGGAGCTAAACAAAGTAAATACCAACCACTCCTAGTCAGCACATTCATTGTTTGAATGCTAAGAACACAGCCAAAGTGTTTTCAAAGTGCTTGGTAACTGTTTTCTGTTTCTGTCCTCTGGGTTTGATCTATTTTGTCCACCCAATTTTTTCCCTTTTGGTTAACTCTTATCCATCATGAAGATTTTGAATATAAATGCAGCTTAGTTTCAATATGCACACGTATGGTGTCTTGATGTTTAAATGAATTATTTAACTCTAAAATTCCAATGTTTTGCCTGCTATGTAGAATGATAAAACCAAGGGTCATATGGAAAAATACTGCAAGGAATAGTGGTATTTGCTGGACATTATTTCCAGAAGGGTGGAGATCCTTGTATTGTTGTACTTAGACATATTTAGTCATGATTCAGTCTGGTAGCATTTGAGAGAGATTACAGAAACTGTTTCTTCATCTGTTCGATAACAAGATTTATCTCAACTTTTTTTATTTTTATAAATAAAGATTAAATGACATTCACTATGAACACTGTAAGATCATTTTCTGGCATATAATGAATAGTCAATAAATGTTAACCATTATTATTACTCTATACCTATGACTAGAACACCTTATCTGTTTTTAAAAATAATACTTATATCCAAATTATAAATTAGTTCATATACCTATTACCAAAATTCTGAAAAATTAGGACAGAAAATAAGAATCTAGTGTAATACTGTTCTCTGGATGTGTCCACCATTAATAAAACATCATCATGCCTGCTCAGTCCCTCAGTCATGTCTGCCTCTTTGTAGGGCCATGGATTATAGTCTGTCAGGCTCCTCTGTCCATGGGATTCTCCAAGCAAGAATACTGGAGTGGGTTTCCACGCCCTCCTCCAGGAGATCTTCCTGACCCAGGGATCGAACCTGTGCCTCCTGTGGCTCCTGCATTGCTAGGCAGATTCTTTACCACTGAGCCACCTGTGAAGCCCAATATAACTACTATATGCCTTTGTTAAAACAGAATCCCCTTCTAAACAGTGGTTCTTAACCTTTTTTTTTTTTTTTCTTCCACTGCCAGTTCATGAATATCTTTCCATCAATAAACACAGATGCACCATTGAATTTTTAGTGTCTGCATCATACTTCATTGTAGAACATAATTTAAGCAACCATCCCTGGCATCTTAAATGCTCTTTGTGGAAATAGGTGATAAGAAATGCTTTTAATCAGCACATTCTCATTAATTGCCTCTCTTTGTTTGTTAGAAATGATTGGAACTTACTTACTGCTTAGATCTGGATCCCAGCTCTGCTACCTATAGGCTGTTTGATCTTGGGCAAGTTACATAACTTCACTTTATCTCATATATCTTTTTTTTTCCATCTGTAAAATGGGGATATGATATCTGCATAACTTATTCTGTTGAGCAGGATACATTAGCTAAGATCTAAAGCTTTTGTGATTGATTTTTGGCATGTATTTAGTACTTGATACGTATTAGATTGAGGCCCTGGAGATCCTCCCAAATCATTAAAGAAAAATTATCTCTTTGACTTAGGTAAATTTTATTTGCAAACGTTACATTTCCCTGAAATATATATGTGTTCTTTGCAATATTTACATGTAAAATATACATAACCCTTCAAAAATTTTAATTTCTAAACCATAATGTTTAGAGTAGAGTTTAAAATCATTTTGGGGCACACTTCTCACTGAACTATCTGGAAAAAATTATCATTGAACATCAGGAACTAGGTTAATATTTTGAAACTTTTCTTTCTTAACATATCTGAAGAATAGAGGACAGCCTTGGCAATATTCAGTCTTACTGTACTTCGTTGATGGGTACAGGGGTGCAGCCATGGGATTAGGAAGTTATCCCTCCTTTTTAAGCACAGAATGGGGGAGGGGGTAAAATCTGAAAGGATTCTGAAAAACGGTCTTCCCTCAGGTATGGTGATAATGTTGGTTCTACTTCTGCAGTGCTCATATATAACACCCTTACTAGGTAATCCTGGAACACATTTACCTTGATCAGTAAGACTCTTCATTAGCAACTTCCTCTGCCCCGCGGTGGTCCAAGCAGGGAAGGGCAAGGCAGGGCAGCTGGAGAACTTTGGTCAGGCTATCTGCAGCTTCATTTACTTCTCCCAGAAGGTCATAAGTGAATTGAAGTTTCACTGTGTGCCCAGGCATGGAAAACATTAGAAAGCATATTCTTAAGTGCTACTTTCTACTGATTCTACTTGTTAAAGCAATAAGCTCCAGACATATGATGGAAGATGTTCATAAGAATTTTCCTTGTTAGGTACATTAATTTGCATTTGTTATATCATAGTATAGGATTATGACTTAAACCTGTGTTTTTAAAATTTAGAGATTCATGGAACTCTAGGAATCATTTAATGACCAAGTTTGAGAAATTCTTCTAAAATATACACTATATGATAGTTTAGTGCTCACACAAATAGAAGTGCAAATATAAATTCTAGCACAAATACAAACTGAAAAGATAAAACCTTGATAGTAACCTGGTCATTAGTATTAAAAAATGGAAGTATTAATATAGCTTTCAGTTCAGTCACTCAGTCGTGTCCGACTCTTTGCGACCTCATGAACCACAGCACTCCAGGCCTCCCTGTCATCACTAACAACCGGAGTCTGAACAAACCCATGTCCATTGAGTCAGTGATGCCATCCAACCATCTCATCCTCTGTTGTCCCCTTCTCCTCCTGCCTTCAACTTTCCCAGCATCAGGGTCTTTTCAAATGAGTCAGCTCTTCCCATCAGGTGGCCAACGTATTGGAGTTTCAGCTTCAACATCAGTCCTTCCAGTGAACACCCAGGACTGATCTCCTTTAGGATGGACTGGTTGGATCTCCTTGCAGTCCAAGGGACTCTCAAGAGTCTTCTCCAACACAGTTCAAAGGCATCAATTCATCTTCACTCAGCTTTCCTTATAGTCCAAATCTCACATCCATACATGACTACTGGAAAAACCATAGCCTTGACTAGACAGAACTTTGTTGACAAAATGATGTTTCTGCTTTTTAAAATGCTGTCTAGGTTTGTCATAACTTACCTTCCAAGGAGTAAGTGTCTTTTAATTTCATGGCTGCAATCACCATCTGCAGTGATTTTGGACCCCAGAAAAATAATGTCAGCCACTGTTTCCACTGTTTCCCCATCTATTTGCCATGAAGTGATGGGACCAGATGCCATGATCTTTGTTTTCTGAATATTGAGCTTTAAGCCAATTTTTTCACTTTCCTCTTTCACTTTCATCAAGAGGCTCTTTAGTTCTTCTTCATTTTCTGTCATAAGGGTGGTGTCATCTGCATATCTGAGGTTATTGATATTTCTCCCAGCAATCTTGATGCCAGCTTGTGCTTCCTCCAGCCTAGCATTTCTCATGATGTACTCTGCATATAAGTTAAATAAGTAGGGTGACAATATACAGCCTTGATGGACTCCTTTTCCTATTTGGAATCAGTCTGTTGTTCCATGCCCAGTTCTAACTGTTGCTTCCTGACCTGCATACAGGTTTCTCAAGAGGCTGTGCCTTGTATCCCTGCAGGCAAAGATGTCTCAAGACATCCCCCAAAAGATGTCCTTTTCATTATAGGGGACTGGAATGCAAAAGTAGAAAGTCAAGAAACACCTGGAGTAAAATTTGGCAAATTTGGCCTTGGAGTACAGAATGAACCAGGGCAAAGGCTAAGAGAGTTTTGCCAAGAGAATACACTGGTCATAGCAAACACCCTCTTCCAACAACACAAGAGAAGACTCTACACATTGACTTCACCAGATGGCCAACACCGAAATCAGATTGATTATATTCTTTGCAGCCAAAGATGGAGAAGCTCTATACAGTCAGCAAAAACAAGACTGGGAGCTGACTGTGGCTCAGATCATGAACTCCTTATCGCCAAATTCAGACAAATTGAAGAAAGTGGGGAAAACCGTTAGACCTTTCAGATATGACATAAATCACATCCCTTGTGACTATACAGTGGAAATCAGGAATAGATTTAAGGGACTAGATCTGATAGACAGAGTGCCTGATGAACTATAGATGGAGGTTTGTGACACTGTACAGGAGACAGGGATCAAGACCATCCCCAGGAAAAAGAAATGCAAAAAAGCAAATAGGCTGTCTGAGGAGGCCTTACAAATAGCTGTGAAAAGAAGAGATATGAAAAGCAAAGGAGAAAAGGAAAGATATACCCATTTGAATGCAGAATTCCAAAGATTAGCAAGAAGAGATAAGAAAGCCTTCCTTGGCGATCAATGCAAAAAATAGAGGAAAACAATAGAATAGGAAAGACTAGAGATCTCTAAAAGAAAATTAGAGATACCAAGGGAACATTTCAAGCAAAGATGGTTTCAATAAAGGACAGAAATGGTATGGACCTAACAGAAGCAGAAGAGAGTAAGAAGAGGTGGCAAGAATACACAGAAGAACTGTACAAAAAAGACCTTCATGACCCAGAAAATCATGATGGTGTGATCATTCACACTCACCTAGAGCCAGACATCCTGGAATGTGGAGTCAAGTGGGCCTTAGGAAGCATCACTAGGAACAAAGCTAGTGGAGGTGATGGAATTTCAGTTGATATATTTCAAATCCTAAAAGATGATGCTGTGAAAGTTCTGCACTCAATATGCCAGCAAATTTGGAAAACTCAGCAGTGGCTACAGGACTGGAAAATGTCAATTTTCATTCCAATCCCACCCAAAGGCAATGCCAAAGAATACTCAAACTACGGCACAATTGCACTCATCTCACACGCTAGTAAAGTAATGCTCAAAATTCTCCAAGCCAGACTTCAGCAGTACATGAACCATGAACTTCCAGATGTTCAAGCTTGTTTTAGAAAATGCATTGGGACCAGAGATCAAATTGCCAACATCCACTGGATCATTGAAAAAGCAAGAGAGTTTCAGAAAAACATTTGTTTCTGCTTTGTTGACTATGCCAAAGCCTTTGACTGTGTGGATCACAATAAACTGTGGAAAATATAGCTTTAGGAGATAATAAAATAAAGACATCAAAATTAACAGAGATGTAAAATCGTCTAAGATCATATCTATGGAGACCACAGGATAATACCATTGCAAAGCAATGCTTCTCAATATGTGGTCCCCAAGGCATCATCACCTGGAAACTTATGGAAAAGTGAATTTTGAGACTCACTTCAAATTTGCTGAAACAGAAGATCTGGGGGTGGGACTCAGTCATCAGTGTTTTATTTTTTTAACAAGCTCTTTAGGTAATTCTGATATGCATGGGTTTGAGAACAATGTCATGATGTCAACTACATTCTAATCTTTCAGTTCAGTTCAGTCACTCAGTTGTGTCCAACTCTTTGCAATCCCATGGACTACAGCATGCCAGGCCTCCCTGTCCACCACCAGCTCCTGGAGTTTACTCAAACTCATGCCCATCAAGTCGGTGATGCCATCCAACCATCTCATCCTCTGTCGTCCCCTTCTCCTCCTGCCCTCAATCTTTCCCAGCATCAGGGCCTTTTCAGATGAGTCAGCTCTTTGCATCAGGTGGCCAAAGTATTGGAGTTTCAGCTTCAGCATCAATCCTCCCAACGAATATTCAGTACTGATTTCCCCTAGGATGGACTGGTTGGATCTCCTTGCAGTCCAAGGGACTCTCAAGAGTCTTCTCCAACACCACAGTTCAAAAGCATCAATTCTTCTGCACTCAGCTTTCTTTATAGTCCAACTCTCACATGCATACATGGCTACTGAAAAAACCATAGCCTTGACTAGACAGACCTTTGTTTGCAAAGTAATGTCTCTGCCTTTTAATATGCTATCTAGATTGGTCATAACTTTTCTTCAAAGGAGTAAGTGTCTTAATTTTATGGCTGCAGTCTCCATCCTCAATGATTTTGGAGTCCCCCAAAATAAAGTCTGCCACTGTTTCCACTGTTTCCCCATCTATTTGCCATGAAGTGATGGGACCAAATGCCATGTCTTTGTTTTGTGAATATTAAGCTATAAGCCAACTTTTTCACTCTCCTCTTTCACTTTCATCAAGTGGCTCTTTAGTTCTTCTTTGCTTTCTGCCATAAGGGTGGTGTTATCTGCATATCTGAGGTTATTGATATTTCTCCTGGCAATATTCCAATCTTTGCATACCAAATAAATGCTCTCTGTTATTTACCTTAGGCTTCCCAGGTAGCACTAGAGGTAAAGAAGTTGCCTGTCAAAGCAGGAGACTTAAGAGATGTGGGTTTGATCCCTGGATTGGGAAGATCCGCTGGGGGAGGACATGGCAACCCACTCCAGTATTTTTGCCTTGGAAATCCCAGGGACAGAGGAGACTGGTGAGCTACAGTCCACAGCGTCTCAAAGAGTCGCACACGACTGAAGTGACTTATCATATTTATTTTATTTCACTCCATTTAAAGAGTTTGTCTCAGAGCCAGTTTGTAACTAAGGAAAAATTCAGTTTCATCTTTTTGTAGTCAAGCTCATTAAACAGTTATTCAGAGTATCTGAATGAATCTTACATTTGACTTTTCCCTGCAGTGTGAACAAATATTTGGAAGCTTTTCAGATTAAAAGTGATTAATCTTCAAGGAAATGCAATCACATTTTTTTTGAAAGTCTAGTACTTATTAAAGAGTCCTTCATAGACTACCTTTGGAACTTGTAGGACATTCTCCACCATAATATTTTTTAGCTTCAAATTCTCCCTAATTGACCTCTGGTCAGAAACATTAACCTGATGACTACTTAATTTATTTGACTTTCCTAACTCCTGAGTCACAGTTGGAGTTAGCTTTGGAAGGAAACCGGAGGTCAAGTGCTTGCTGGAGTAAAACCGTTTTTATTGGGAGAACTCAAAGCCAAAAGCTTATGTACCGCCCCCTACTCCCTGCCCCCTGTTGCCACTGCTGACGTGGCTACTGATGTCTCTGCTGCTATGAAATCCTTTTTCCAAATGCCTAATTTATACATAGTTCTGAAGTCTCATCTTATGTCAGAGCAATAATGGTGATTGGGCTGCCCAGGATGAGAAAAGAAACAAGAGACCAGAAATCTCAGTGGTGAGTCCTACTCACTTCTCCTGTTTCGTCCATCACCAGTATTCTGTCCACATTCACTGCCAATTCAAGTTGATCCATCTTTCATCCCCGATTTTCCAAACTTGAGCTTGTGAATAAATGTCCAGGATGACCATCATTTATGCAATGGAAGTACATTCTGGAGGAATAATCTAGAGGTTTTCCTCTGAACCTTAAAAGGACCTCTCATCTACTTCCTGAAGTTCACCCTCTAGAGCCCCTATGCTGCTACTGCTAAGTCGCTTCGGTCGTGTCCAACTCTGTGCGACCCCATAGACGGCAGCCCACCAGGCTCCCCCGTCCCTGGGATTCTCCAGGCAAGAACACTGGAGTGGGTTGCCCTTTCCTTCTCCAATGCATGAAAGTGAAAAGTGAAAGTGAAGTCGCTCGGTCATGTCCGACTCTTAGCGACCCCATGGACTGCAGCCCACCAGGCTCTTCCATCCATGGGATTTTCCAGGCAAGAGTACTGGAGTAGGGTGCCACTGGTATAGCCTGATTCTTTTTCCATAGCAGACAAGAAAGTGAGGGAACATTCTGGTCCCTGGAGGAAGAGAAATGCTCAGGGTCATGTTCAGTAGTTAGAACACCAACCAGGGATGTGGTGAGCAGAACCAGGGTCACTGAGCAAAATGCACATAAAACTCAATCTACTGCCACATCTCACAAGAAACCACTGGTGAGATTTATAAACAAATTTGTAGTCATTTATTGCTTTGTATGTACCCTATTTTACACAAAGTAGGTAATTTCTTATGTTTGTTTTTAACCTGCCTCTTTATAAAATTAAAAATTTATCATAAGCATCCCATTTTGGGGGTTTCTGTGGTGACTCAGGTGGTAAAGAATCTGCCTGCAAATCAGGAGACCTGTGTTTGATCCCTGAGTCGGGATGAACCCCTGGAGAAAGAACTGGCAACCCACTCCAGTATTCTTGCCTGGAGAATTCCACAGACAGAGGAGCCTGGCAGGTTATATAGTCCATGGGGTCACAAAGAGTTGGAATGAGCGATTAACACCATATCCCTTTTAAGGTCACACATGTTTCTATTGCAGTATCTTTTTAATAAGATTTCGTAGAGTTTTCTTATTGTACAAAAGTTATTAAAACTATTTTAAATGCTTTAAAATTTAAAATATTTATTGTCTTCATTTTTGGACTGGGGCTTTTTAAATTATCTCCTATGAGTATGTAGAATAAAATCCAAAATATCAGCATGAGTGTTCACTTTTTTATTAGTGAATTTTAATAAAAATCTATCTTTTTAATGTAGATTAAATTGTTCAAGGTCAAAACTATGTGAAGAAACAAACTGAAAATTCCTTCTAGCACCGTTTTAATTTTGTAGACTTCCAACATTTTGTAATACTGCTGCTGCTGCTGCTAAGTCGCTTCAGTCGTGTCCGACTCTGTGCGACCCCGTAGACGGCAGCCCACCAGGCTTCCCCGTCCCTGGGATTCTCCAGGCAAGAACACTGGAGTGGGTTGCCATTTCCTCCTCCAATGCATGAGAGAGAAAAGTGAAAGTGAAGGCACTCAGTTGTGTCCAACTCTTAGCAACCCCATGGACTGCAGCCTACCAGGCTCCTCCGTCCATGGGATTTTCCAGGCAAGAGTACTGGAGTGGGGTGCTATATTTTGTAATACAAGTATCATCAAATATGATATATATCTTGTTTTGTCACATTTCTCTTTTCATAGAGGTAGCAGACTAGGAACATTTTTCTTTATTTAAAAGGAATTTTATACTGTATCCTGGCACTCTCTGCACATTAGTACATAGATTGTGTATCTTTATATGTAAGTTTTGTAGTTTATAATATGTATAATTTTTGTCCCTGACACAGAGTATTTGTTGTGTGAAGGAACTATATTATTGAATGCTGGGTACTTTCTTTTGCTACCACTTGTCTCAGTGAATAGTTTTATATATACTATATAAACTTATGTATGTCACATATATAATTCTATATGTAATATAGAATTTCATATCGATTTAGAATTATCTGCTGAAATTCATCTGGACAAAGTATAATCTATTTTTATAGCATTAATACTACTTTGATAGCTACTAATTCGACCTAAACTCCTTTCAGAATCCAGGTATAGTAATTGTCCTATTTTATTTCTGAAATGTAGTAATGTGGGCAGTAACATAACAATCTGGGTATCTCAAATACCATTTCTTACCTTATAAAATGAAAAGTATATTTTAGTTGACTCCAGAGAATTTTTGCTCTTTGACAAAAGTTACCATGTGGGACAATTTAATTGTCAAAAAGAAGCATGAGATTTTCTTCCATGATTTTTCAGAAGTTGCAAAGGAAAATTTACATAATTTAAGTGTAGGCATCTTCTGATATTTAGATTTGCTTTTGCAAATGTATAGTCTTAATAAACATCTTTTTCTATGTATGAGTATGTGTGTGTGCACTCAATAATGTCTGACTCTTTTTGACACCACAGACTGTAACCTGCCAGGTTCCAGTCCATAAAATTTTCCAGGCAAGAAACTGGAGTGGGTTGCCTTTCCTACTCCAGAAGTTCTTGCCAACCCAGGGATCAAACCCCCGTCTCTTGTCTCCTGCATCTCCTGCATTGGTAGGCACATTCTTTACCCCTGTGCCACCTTCAAAGCCCATCTATTCCATACTGTACTTTTAAAAGACAGTGGATTGCCTGCTATGACAATTATTCTTTACTTTGGAGGATGTAACTTTTCTGACTTTTGGTCAAAGCCTCAAACTGATAACAATTACAAGACAATTGCATATTGTGATTATATATGTAATTCCCCATATAGATGGGGAAATAATGGAAACAATGAAACACTATTTTCTTAGGCTCCAAAATCACTACAGATGGTTACTGCAGCCATGAAATTAAAAGACACTTGCTCCTTGGAATAAGGAACACATGTATACCTGTGGTGGATTCATTTTGATATTTGGCAAAACTAATACAATTATGTAAAGTTTAAAAATTAAATAAAATTAAAAAAAAAAGCTATGACAAACCTAGGCAGTATATTAAAAAGCAGATACATTACTTTGCTGACAAAGGTCCACATAGTCAAAGCTATGGTTTTTCTAGTAGTCATGTATATTAAAAAGCAGAGACATTACTTTTTCTAAAAAGGTCTGTCTAGTCAAGGCTTTGGTTTTTCCAGTGGTCATGTATGGATGTGAGAGTTGGACTATAAAGAAAGCTGAGCACCAAAGAATTGATGCTTTTGAACTGTGGTGTTGGAGAAGACTCCTGAGAGTCCCTTGGACTGCAAGGAGATCCAACCAGTCCATCCTAAAGGAGATCAGTCCTGGGTGTTCATTGGAAGGACTGATGCTGAAGATGAAGTTCCAATACTTTGGCCACCTGATGCAAAGAGCTGACTCATTTGAAAAGGCCCTGATGCTGGGAAAGATTGAGGGCAGGAGGAGAAGGGGATGACAGAGGATGAGATGGTTAGATGGCATCACTGACTCAATGGACATGGGTTTGGGTGGACTCCCGGAGTTGGTGATGGACAGGAAGGCCTGGTGTGCTGCAGTTTATGGGGTCGCAAAGAGTTGGACACAACTGAGCAACTGGACTGAACTGAACTGAACATGTATGGGTGTGAGAGTTGAACCATAAAGAAGGCTGAGAGCTGAAGAATTGATGCCTTTGAACTGTGGTGTTGGAGAAGACTTGAGAGCCCATTGGACTGCAAAGGGATCAAACCAGTCTATCCTAAAGGAAATTATATCTGAATATCCATCAGAAGTACTGATGCTGACCCTGAAGTTAAAGCTCCAGTACTTTGGCCACCTGATGAGAAAAACCGATTCATTGGAAAAGATCCTGATGCTGAGAAGGATAGATGGCAGAGGAGAAGGGGACGGCAGAGGATGAGATGGTTGGATGGCATCACCGATTCAGTAGACATGAGTTTGAGCAAGCTCTGGGAGATAGTGAAGGACAGGGACATTTGGTGTGCTGCAGTCCATGGGGTTGCAAAGAGTTGGACACTACTGAGAGACTGAACAACAACAGGACAATATGTACTGTTACTTTTAGTGAATTACATTTAGTAACTTGGGTTCTCTTCTTGCAGACTTCTTGAAGCATGCTTTCACCTTTAAGGATTTTGGCTGGTCATTAATGCAATGATTTCACTGTTTTTGTTCCCCTAGACTGTGTAATCTCATCAAAGTTTTCCCACATGGCCAAAATCTATATTAGCTATTTGGTGTGCGGTAAATTTAAAAGCCAGTAGTATTACTTCTACTCCTTATATATACAAAAAACAGATGTAGTGATTACACTGTAATGTTCCTGGCTAAAAGTAAATTTAGATGTTAGAATACAGTGTTTATATGTATTGGAGCAAAGTATATCATTCTTTCTCATTTCACTTAAATAGATGTTTAATAAAGTTCCTACTTATCAAAAGAGAAACTCCAGAGGAAGCCTAAATAAATGAAGTGATATTTTAAAAGTTAATGAATGAGGTGCCTTGATCTATGGCTCCATTATACTCTTTCATTGCTTCACAGAGCTCTTAAAACACAAGATGTGATGTAAAGGGTAGGTAAGCTAATTTAAACACTGCTTTAAAAAGTAGGCAGTGAAACACTTATGTTTACCAAAGAGCAAGAGTAAAAAGTCCTTTATTCTAGAAGATATTAAAAGGCAACTTGTACCATTTAAATCTCCTTTTTAACATAATTAAAATTAAATTTGAATTGAATTGTGTTTAAAGTGAATAAGGCTATTAAAAATGTCTGGTGAGATAAAATACCAAAAATACCTTAAAACTTTATTTTGTTACTCAGATAATATAAACATATTTGCTTTTGACAGAGATTGATTTGTATTATATGCTCATGAATATAGGTTTTTTTAATAACTGAAGTATAACTGACATCTAAGATTTGTCTCAGGTGCAATAGAATGGTTTAATATCTGTGTGTACTGGAAAATGGTCAACATGACAATTCTAGTTAACATCTGTCACCATACATAGTTACTCATTTTTTCTTTTTTGCCTTGTGATGGAGACTTTTCAAGATTTACTATCTCAGCAACTTTGAAATATACAATACAATATTTTTAACTATAGTCACTGTGCTGTAAATTATGTCCCTATGATTTATTTTTTATAAGCATAGTTTTATTATAAGTAGAGATCAGGCTTTTGGAGCCAACTTATTTCACATTGGTAATTTTGAAAGTTCTTTCATTTATTTTGGAATTTTGTATGAATGATTTTAACAGTATTACTAAGGTATCTCAGACATAGTTAGGGCTCTTTGTTCACAAGTAAGCCAAATTGAGTTAGCATAAACCAAAAATATGATTATTAAATGGCTGCTAGATTGTTTTGTGCTAATAGCAAAAAAGTGTTTTGCTCTTTAGCAGAGATTGAAATACTGTTTGTCTTCCATCTCTGCTTCTTCCTGTGTTCTTGTAGGTTTTCCTGTGCCAGACTGCTGATTCCAGCCTTCAAAAAGCTAGAAAGATGATCACTATACAGTTGTGAGTCTCCATTGATTTCCAGGGGCTTCTATGGTAACTCAGATGGTTAAGAATCTACCTGTAGTTCACGAGACCTGGGTTCGATCCCTGGGTCAGAAAGATCCCTTAGAGAAAGGAATGGCAACCCACTCCAGTATTCTTGCCTGGAAAATTCCATGGACAGAGGAGCCTGGTGGGCTATAGTCCATGGGGTCACAAAGAGTCAGACACAACTGAGCAACTAATACACAACATTCAATTAAGTAAACTATATGATATATGGTACACAAATGCCATTTTCTCAAGCAAATTGTTCACAATAGGAGTATATAAAAGATGAATTAGAGATTTCCAAGTCCAAAATCCACACACAAACACATATGTATAAAGTGATGGAGGTTGAAGTTTTTTGTTTAAAGTTGCAAAACTATGTAGTGAAAACTTGTGATAAGGAACCACATGTTCTGGTTTTTAGCCCGTCATGCAGCTGCTATGAAATGATCCTTTGAGGAGAGAGCATTGTGCGATTTTAAGAATTACAGTGCAAAAATTTTATTCTCATGTTAAATTTAAATAGCTGTCTGTTTTACTGACTCAACAAATTCCTGAAAAGTACTGAAACTGAGAAAGATATATGGAGTTATATTTGGCACTTACCTATCAGAATTTGGGGAGGCTTCTCATATGGCCCATGTTTTCAGTTCATTCACAACTCTGCATTACTTAAAAAAAAATTATTAATATGTACAAATGAGTCCACAGAGTGCCTGAAAGGGCTTTATTAGTAAAGTTCACCCAGAAGACTATTTTCTTTTTTTGAGGAAAATTATAGTAAGAAATGCATTTAAACTGTACTTTTCCAGCTGAATCATTAATTCATGAGTTCATTTATTTTCAAGAATAAGTTTATTGTTGCTATAATTTAGAAATTTGTAATTTCCTTTAACTGGAATTCTAAAGTCTTCCACAGTAGTGAGTTAATGAAAAGAATGAAAGTAGCAATATTTTTGCTGAGCGTAAAAGATGATTTCCTGTTCATGCTCTTTATTTTCAGCACAAACGATCTGTGATAGTGGCAGTTGTTTCCAGTACGTGTTGGTAATTAAGGGGTGGTGTTAACATGTACGGTAATCCATGAGCTTTTTTCTGTAACATCAGTGCTGCTTAGAAATTTGATTTTGTCAATGAAGTTCTTGAGCAAGATTAATTCATTTGTGTATTTATTTTTGAAAATCAAATTATGTGCATGAGAAGAATATTTAAGTATACCGTTACATAGGTCAGGCTTCCCTTGTGGATCAGATAGTAAAGAGTCCACCAACAATGCAGGAGACCTGGGTTCAATCCCTGGGTTGTGAAGATCCCTTGGAGGAGGGCATGGCAACCCACTCCAGTATTCTTGCCTGGAGAACTCCCACGGACAGAGGAGCCTGGAGGGCTACAGTCCATGGGGTCACAGAGTCAGACACGACTGAGTGACTAAGCACAGCACAACATATACAGGTAAGAAACTGCACGTTGGACAAAACAACAGTTTTTCTACTACATTTCTATGTGCCGTTAATAAACTACTTTATTTTCTTAGGCATTATCTGTAAAATGTAGTGGTTAAATTTCATAGTTAAGAAACTGAGGTTTCTTCTAGTTCTAACCAATCATGTTTCTAAGATAAACATTAATTACGTATATAATTATGAATAAAAATTAACAAGATGAAGGTAAAATCTAATGTCCCATTCTTTTGAAACTTCAAAAAAAAAAAAAAAGAAAAAGGAATTGCTCCTGTGAAAACTAAATTAATTATTCTGGAAAAACTCCATGAAGGAGACCTTTAAAAAAGAGTCTCTGAAGAATTTACCATTTACTGTAAAGCTGTAACAGTCACTCAGTTGTGCCCGACTCCTTGCATCTCCATGGACTATAGTCTGCCAAGCCCCTCTCTCCATGGGATTCTCCAGGCAAGAATACTGGAGTGAGTTGCCATTTCCTTCTCCAAAGGATCTTTCTCACCCAGGGATTTAACCCGAGTCTCCTGCATTGCAGGTATATTCTTTACTGTTTGAGCCACCAGGGAAACCCTAACAGTTATGGGTGTAGTTTTTTTAAGAAAATCTAATAGTGTAGACTTCCTTAAGAGATGACCTTGGTGTTAAGTCAGTGATTAGGGAGTTAATGTATAAGTGAAGTACATTTTGAATTAAAATACCAAAGTGTGCATGGTTTAACAAATAATAAATGAATAAATACATAAACAAATAACTGTGTATTCCATAGTCTCCTAATGTAAGCTATCTCTATTCTTTCCTTAGTATCTTTCCTCTTGTGGAATTCTAGGAACTCAAGGAAGATTTTATAAATGAAGCATCCTAGACACTCTCATGCAATAGCTGCTCAGTCAATGTTATTTTCACTTCCTTCCCATTCTCACATTCATAGTAATGTTCCAACTTTCAAGCAAGCAGTTTAGAATATTTGAAATTAAAAAGAACAGAAAAGAGGAACATGAAACACTATTTTTAACTATGAGGAAGGCTGCTCTTTTTAAGGAGAAGAAAAAAAGCTGACTCCCAATATTTTAAGGTAGAGATGACCACCCCGCCACCAGCCACCACTGCTAACTACTGCCCTTAAGATTTGGTTGTTATGAATGAGTGCATGAGAAGAAGCTGGCACTGTACGGCGTTTTCAGGTTCAGAAGTAATGCAACGTTGGAATGAACACTCTGGGCTCAGGAGATATAATGCCATCTACCAACTTTCCAGTGATATTTGTTAAATCTCTTTATTTCCCTACATTTCTTTCAATATCTAGAAATTAAGGAGTCTGAGCTACATTTAGTCTAAGCCACTTTTAACTACAAACATATTGCTTTTAGATGTGTATCCATTATGTACATACAAGCATATATTTTTGGCAAGTGGTTATTGTTTTTAATCCCCCAAATAGTTTTATCCATTATTTTCTGGAATATTCTCAGAGAATACAAATAATTCACATATTTACTTACGCAAACTGTGAAGAGAAATGTAAAATTTCAGGTTCTTTTCCTCCTGCATTATTTTCTATTTTTTATAAAGCATTATAAGCAAGATTTGCCTTTAAGATCACCACCCAAGTAAGTAAATTTGTATCTGTGAATAATTACAAGCAGAGGAACATTGCATCTTAAAACAAGCAAAAACCATAAAGTCAACAAAAACAAGAAAACTCTTCATAAAAACAAAAGCGAAGTAAAATATTCCTATTAAGTGAAAGGCAAATATGGGAATGATTTTCACAAGGATGAGAAATATTGCTCTTTTACAACATCAATTAAGGTGTAATATACACTCATGCCAAAAAAAATAGTCCTTTATGTTCTAGAGGCCCAAAAGAGGGTGGACTTATTTAGCTTATTTCTAAATTGTCAGCTTTTCTTTTCCCCCCTATTCTTTCAATAAAATAAACTGTTTTGCTGAATAAGAGGGTTAAGAAAAGACCTGAGTGAATCACTTCAATTTGTTTCCACATTCTGAACAGTCAATAAAGGAATTTATTGCCTCATTAGGCAGTTTGAGTAGATTTCTGGAAATCTGGGTGATGTAAGACAGAAAAGTAACCTGGTAAGATATTTTACAAGCAATCGCAGATGAATTTGTTTTTGAAATTACAAGTTGCCAGTTAGACTGGAATGACATAGCAATTTGTGTCAAGAAATGGTGCCAGTCAGTGGGCTGGTTTCAAGGAGGAAACTGTATATCTATTTTCAGCAAGTACTAAAAAGTACTGTAAATACCGAGACTAAAAAATACAGTAAGACGACGGAGCCAGGATGACTGGAATCAGGAATCAACTTCTAAGTGAAAGCGATGAAAGGTGGTCCATTGAGATGTAATATATAGCCAGCAACGCCTACACAGGTTGTTGTATCCTGATTTTTGCCCTTCTAAGGTCTTGCCCTTTGTTTAGCTGATATTTAGCTCTAAATTCCAATGATACTTAAACTCAGATGTACCTCAGACCAAGGCAATTGTAACAGCTGTACTCCAATTGTGGGCCCAAAGACTCACAGCCAAGCAAGGGTAGATTCCTCCCCCACACTTTATGCTTGTAATAATCTTTCAGAGTCAGAGGGAACTTCTCTTTAACTTCTTTTAAAGTGACTGGAAATTTATTTGGTGGAAGCTAACGTATTTTTCTTGAAGGAAAGAACGTTGAATTCACTTCAAAACGTAAACAACCCAGGAGGAAAAAAAAAACTAATAGAACAAATGATCTCAGTAGGACACAGTGACTTGCTTGCCTAAACTTTCTTATCCTGTGCTTAAACAGATTAATCATGGTCAGTCTGCACTGTATCAATAGAGAATTGGATAGATTAATCAAATCAGCCATAAGTAAGGCATTTCAGGGAATCTTCCAGATGAAAGGAGTGGAAATATTTGTTTCCCATAATGAAAAGAACATGTGTATATGTGTCATATATATAACATCCTAGTTAACATATTTGGATATTGTTAAATTTGGAGAATAATGGAATAAAAATGAAAATAAAGGTTTAATCAGAACTCTGTTCTTGTCAGTCAAAAATCAATTTTTCAGCATTGTTTTATGTTCTTCTTATAAAAGATGAAAATTTTAAGAGTGACCTTAGGATGTAAAAAGAAGGAAATGTATTCTCTACCATCAAATCTCCCCTTTCTTCCAAGTGACCATTCTTCTGCAGATGACTTTCTATCAGTATTTTATTGAATATACTAGAGAATAAAAGATAAAAGAAGAAGAAATAAGAAATATGATGACAGGATACTAAGAGGGAGAAACTGGGAGAAGAGGCCTGGACTCCGGTCCTAGCTCTGCTCATCTCTATGGAGACACTTCCTTCATCTGTAAAATGTGAGGTTTGAACTGAATGATTTCAAGTTGCCCTTGGGGTTTTAAGACTCTGTGAGTCTAACATAGTGGTCCTGAGATTAAGATCCACTTAAACTTGAAGGATAGAATTAAAAGTATCAGAATGGTGCCGTTTCTCATTAACATTTAAAAATTCCTTTCTAATTAACACCATAAAAATTCCATATCTAATACCCTGTCAAATTTAAAGGTCTGCTATTTTGCATATTCTCCTACATAAAGTTATTTCTCCCTAGAAATCACAATATCGGTTATTTTTAATGATTATTTGTGTTGATGGTGATGTTCAATCCATGAGGCTCTCATGGATTGCCTAATTCAGCAAATATTGAATGAATGGTTAATATGTGTTGGGCAGTGAGTAGGCAATAGAGAATACTACCACCACTGTGACCAGTAACCTCTTATGTATGGTACATAATAATTAAGCAAATATTTGTTTGATGATTGAATGAATGTACTAAAGGAGATATTTAGAGTATAACATTGTGTGTGCTTAGTCACTCAGTCATGTCCGATTCTTTGCAACCCCATTGGCAGTACAGTAGCCTGCCAGGCTTCTGTGCCCATGGCAATTCTCCAGGCAAGAACACTGGAATGGGTTGCCAAGCCCTCCTCCAGGGGATCTTTCCAACCCAGATATTGACTTCAGGTCTCTCACATTGCAGGCAGGTTCTTTACCATCTGAGCCACCAGGGAAGCCCATAATATTGTAAATCTGTGTGTGTGTGTGTACACACACACACACACACACACACACACACATATATATATATATATATATATATATATACAGTTGCTGTTAAGTAATTCAGGCATATCCAGCTCTTTGCAACCCCATGGACTGTAGGACGCCAGGCTTCCCTGTCCTTCACCATCTCCCAGAGTTTGCTCAAGCTCATGTCCATTGAGTCGGTGATACCATCCAACAATCTCATCCTCTGTTGTCTCCTTCTCCTCCTGCCTTCAATCTTTCCCAGCATCAGGGTCTTTTCTAATAAGTTGGCTCTTCCCATTGGGTGGCCAAAGTACTTGAGCTTCAGCTTCAGCTTCAGCATCAGTCCTTCCACTGAATATTCAGGGTTAATTTCCTTTAGGATTGACTGGTTTGATTTCCTTGTAGTCCAAGGGACTCTCAAGAGTCTTCTCCAACACTACAGTTCAAAAGCATAAATTATTTGGTGCTCAGCTTTCCTTATGGTCCAACTCTCACATCCATACATAACTACCAGAAAAACCATAGCTTTGACTATACAGACCTTTGTTGGCAAAGCAATATCTCTGTTTTTTAATATGCTGCCTAGTTTTGTCATAGGTTTTCTTCCAAGAAGCAAGTGTCTTTTAATTTCTTGGCTGCAGTCACCATCTGCAGTGCTTTTGGAACTCAAGAAAATAAAGTCTGTCACTCTTTCCATTGTTTCCCCATCTATTTGCCATGAAATGATTGGGACTGGATGCCATGATCTTAGTTTTTTTAATGTTGAGTTTTAAGCAAGCTTTTTCACTCTCCTCTTTCACATTCATCAAGAATGTCTTTAGTTCCTCTTCACTTTCTGTCAGAAGAGTGGTGTCATCTGCAAATCTGAGGTTATTTATATTTCTCCCAGCAATCTTGATTCCAGCTTGGGCTTCATTCAGCCCAGCATTTCGCATAATGTACTTTGCATAGAAGTTATATAAGCAGGGTGACAATATACAACCTTGATGTACTCCTTTGCCAATTTGGAGCCAGTCCATTGTTACATGTCCTGTTCTAACTGTTGTTTCTTGACCTGCATACCGATTTCTCAGGTGTCAAGTAAGGTGGTCTGGTATTCCCTTCTCTTTCAGAATTTTCCACAGTTTATTGTGATCCACACAGTCAAAGGCATTGGTGTAGTCAATAAAGCAGAAGTAGATGGTTGTTTTGGAATTCTCTTGCTTTTTCCATGATCCAGCAGATGTTGGCAATTTGGTCTATGGTTCCTTTGCCTTTTCTAAGTCCAGTTTGAACATCTGGACATTTTGAGCCTTATTTTGCTAACATGGACTTTTACAGTCCTATGGCCACTGTTGAGTTTTCCAAATTTGCTGGTATATTGAGTACAGCACTTTAATAGCATCATCTTTTAGGATTTGAAATAGCTCAGCTGGATTTCTGTCACCTCCACTAGCTTTGTTTGTAATGACGTTTTCTAAGGCCCATTTGACTTGTACTCCAGGATGTCTGGCTCTAGGTGAGTGATCACAGCATTGTGGTTATCTGGGTCATTAAGATCTGTTTTATATAGTTCTTCTGTGTATTCTTGCCACCCCTTCTTAATATCTTGTTTGTCTGCTAGGTCCTTACCATTTTTTCCTTTATTGTGCACAGCTTTGCATGAAATGTTCTCTAATTTTCTTTTTTTTTTTTCTAATTTTATTTTATTTTTAAACTTTACATAATTGTATTAGTTTTGCCAAATATCAAAATGAATCCGCCACAGGTATACATGTGTTCCCCATCCTGAACCCTCCTCCCTCCTCCCTCCTCATACCATCCCTCTGGGTCGTCCCAGTGCACTAGCCCCAAGCATCCAGTATCGTGCATCGAACCTGGACTGGCAACTCGTTTCTTACATGATATTTTACATGTTTCAATGCCATTCTCCCAAATCTTCCCACCCTCTCCCTCTCCCACAGAGTCCATAAGACTGTTCTATACATCAGTGTCTCTTTTGCTGTCTTGTATACAGGGTTATTGTTACCATTTTTCTAAATTCCATATATATGCGTTAGTATACTGTATTTATGTTTTTCCTTCTGGCTTACTTCACTCTGTATAATAGGCTCCAGTTTCATCCACCTCATTAGAACTGATTCAAATGTATTCTTTTTAATGGCTGAGTAATACTCCATTGTGTATATGTACCACAGCTTTCTTAGCCATTCATCTGCTGATGGACATCTAGGTTGCTTCCATGTCCTGGCTATTATAAACAGTGCTGCGATGAACATTGGGGTACACGTGTCTCTTTCCCTTCTGGTTTCCTCAGTGTGTATGCCCAGCAGTGGGATTGCTGGATCATAAGGCAGTTCTATTTCCAGTTTTTTAAGGAATCTCCACAGTGTTCTCCATAGTGGCTGTACTAGTTTGCATTCCCACCAACAGTGTAGGAGGGTTCCCTTTTCTCCACACCCTCTCCAGCATTTATTATTTGTAGACTTTTGGATCGCAGCCATTCTGACTGGTGTGAAATGGTACCTCATAGTGGTTTTGATTTGCATTTCTCTGATAATGAGTGATGTTGAGCATCTTTTCATGTGTTTGTTAGCCATCTGTATGTCTTCTTTGGAGAAATGTCTATTTAGTTCTTTGGCCCATTTTTTTATTGGGTCATTTATTTTTCTGGAGTTGAGCTGTAGGAGTTGCTTGTATATTTTTGAGATTAGTTGTTTGTCGGTTGCTTCATTTGCTATTATTTTCTCCCATTCTGAAGGCTGTCTTTTCACCTTGCTAATAGTTTCCTTTGATGTGCAGAAGCTTTTAAGGTTAATTAGGTCCCATTTGTTTATTTTTGCTTTTATTTCCAATATTCTGGGAGGTGGGTCATAGAGGATCCTGCTGTGATGTATGTCGGAGAGTGTTTTGCCTATGTTCTCCTCTAGGAGTTTTATAGTTTCTGGTCTTACGTTTAGATCTTTAATCCATTTTGAGTTTATTTTTGTGTATGGTGTTAGAAAGTGTTCTAGTTTCATTCTTTTACAAGTGGTTGACCAGATTTCCCAGCACCACTTGTTAAAGAGATTGTCTTTAACCCATTGTATATTCTTGCCTCCTTTGTCAAAGATAAGGTGTCCATATGTGCGTGGATTTATCTCTGGGCTTTCTATTTTATTCCATTGATCAATATTTCTGTCTTTGTACCAGTACCATACTGTCTTGATAACTGTGGCTTTGTAGTAGAGCCTGAAGTCAGGTAGGTTGATTCCTCCAGTTCCATTCTTCTTTCTCAAGATCGCTCTAATTTTCTTGAACAGATCTGTAGTCTTTCCCATTCTATTGTTTTCCTCTATTTCTCTTTATTTTTCACTTAGGAAGGCTTTCTTACCTCTCCTTGCTGTCTTTTGAAACTGCATTCAGATGAGTATTTCTTTACTTTTCTCCTTTTCCTTTCACTTCTTTTCTCAGCTATTTGTAAGTTCTCTTCAGAAAACCATTTTGCATTTTTACATTTCTTTTTCTTGGTGATGGTTTTGATCATGGCCTTCTGTTCAATGTTATGAACTTCCATCCATAGTTCTTCAGTCGCTCTGTCTCTCAGATCTAATCTCTTGAATTTTTTTTTTTTCACTTCCACTATATAATCATAAGGGATTTGGTTTAGGTCATGCCTGAGTGGCTTAGTGGTTTTCTCTACTTTCTTCAAGTCTGAATTTGCAATAATACATACATATATTTCTTCAAGTCTGAATTTGCAATAATACATACATATATTTATATGTGTAAATATAAATATATGTATGTATACATATTGGCCTGAAGAAAGTAGGGAAAACCACTAGGCAAATATATATGTATAATAAAGGTATAGTTCTGCAGAGGAGTAGGAAAAGCTTGAGGAATCATGGTAATATTTAGAGAGGAGTTGACGTTCGAGCTGAGTGTGTGTGTGCTAAGTTGCTTCAGTTATGTCTGACCTTTTGTGTCCCTATGGACTGTAACCCTCCAGGCCACTTGGTCCATGGGATTCTCCAAGCAAGAATACGAGTGGGCTCTCCTCCAGGAGATCTTCTTGAGCCAGGGATCAAACCCCAGTCTCTTATGTCTCCTGCATTGGCAGCCGGGTTCTTTACCACTAGCACCACCTGGGAAGCCCTTTTGAGCTGAGTCGTAATCCACAAATAAGATTTCTAAAGCACATTTCCTTACAGAGGTGGCATATCAGCTTATGGGATGTTTGGGGTTGTTGAGTTATATATTATGAGAAGTCATAGGTTATAGGATGTGAGGCTAGAGCAAAAATTGCCAAGATTTTTTACTGCCAGCCTGAGTAGTTAGAACTTCGTCCTATTAATCTTAGCATTTTGTTTGTGTAAGGAAAGGAACGGGATGAGCAGGTTGCTTTTGTGACTTCTGCTTCTCTGGCATGCCCAGAGGATCTGGATTAAACATTTTGGGGGATTCTCCAACTTTTTCACCCATGCTTCAGCAACCAAAGTCATGCCTTTCCTTTTAAAGTAATTTACCTTCTATAAATAATTTTGATGTTTAAACTACAAAATTGAACATACTGAATAGGTCTTTTCCAATGATACATCCCCTTTCAACTTTCTGGAGATTCTGACATGTCTTCCATCACTTCAGCCACACCTACCTCCCGTTTTCTTAGACTCACGAATATACTGTATGCACCCAAGTGCTGTTCATACCCTAACACACACCCTTAAGGGACATAACTATTGCTAATTTTGTAACGAGTAAAGATAATAATATGGAAAGCCAGCAAGCAGTAACAAACATCTGGTTCAGACCTTGGGTTTGCCTCTGGCTAGTGTGACTTGACCAAGATACTTAAACTCTCTGTAGCTAGGTTTTGGGGGATAATGTTACCTTCTTTTGTAGGGTTGTTTAGAGGACTAAAATACTTGATACAAACTATGACTTGACATATAATAAGAGGTTCATAAATTGCTGTTGATATCAGTGTTGTCATCATACAGTCGAGGAAGTCGGTATAATGTGTGTTCATCTCCTATGATGCCCTCCTTCTGAACCAATGAGTGGTGGTCTTTCCTGTTTGGAACACCCTTGAGTCCTTTTCAATCTCTCCCACGGAGAAGACACATTCTTCTCTTAGCCAGCACCTCCTGTATTTCAGTAGGAATCAATCCCTGAACCTAAGAGCACATTCAAATCACCTCAAATTAAAACACTTCTTGTTCTAACCAATCGCCATTTTTATTCTTTTTTTCTTTCTTGTGCTTTCCTATTCTTAAAATGGGAACTTTTCTTTCTCTATCTGCTTTCTGCCCATGCATTCATTCAAGGATTTTTTTTTTTCCAAAGGTGCCTCTTTTATGCTTAACAGTTTAAGGACTATCAAGTCATTTCATTATCTCAGCACACTCCCCAATTTGAAAAAAAAAATGTCCTTTTTATTAATGCTGCTGAAGTAGCATTAGGCATGAATTAAATCTAAAAAGTGCTTTAGAAGGGATGTCACTGCAAAATGTAAGTTTTTTTTGACACAAGGCTAAATTTAAGAATGATCCAGGATTTCAAAATCAAAGTAAGAGTAAGACAAAAGCAAAACAGTTTTGTGATAGGTTTATTATTGATTTTGTTGAGGTGCCAAGGTTAATTGGATTTGAAATAATATGAGTAATATTAATATTATATAAAATAATGAGATATTAAGCCATTCTTTTCATCATTTTATAGAAGTAGTTTGTTTCCTCCACCCTTTCCACCTTTTTTGATAAAACTAAGCACTCTAGAACATCTTGAATAAATGCAAGAAGATAGATTAGCATTATTAATACATCTGAACTGAACTTTTAATACTCTTTAATTTTGGCCAGTGAAAGTGTTTTGTTAATCTGAGCTTTCAAAAATAAACAGCATTCCAGAACGCGTAGACCCAAGGCACTTTGGTCTCATATTTCTCTGAATACCAAAATTCCTTTTCTTTTCTGTCTCTTTCAGGACACTTAAATCATTTGAAACAGAGCTGTGAGACTATATATGAGCTATTGACGATAACAGTGTGCATGTGTGCCTGTCAAGTCACTTCAGTCGTGTCCAACCCTTTGTGACCCATGGACTGTAGCCCGCTAGGCTCCTCTGTCCACAGGATTCTCCAGGCAAGAATACTGAAGTGGGTTACCATGACCTCCTCCAGGAGATCTTCTCAACCCATGGATCAAACCCACATCTCCCGTGTCTCCTGCATTGGCAGGCGGTTCTTTACCACTTGGGCTTCCTTCATATCTCAGCTGGTAAAGAATCTACCTGCAATGCAGGAGACCCCAGGTTGATTCCTAGGTCAGGAAGATCCCCTGGAGAAGGGGTAGGCTACCCACTCCAGTATTCTTGGGCTTCCTCTGTGGCTCAGCTGGTAAAAGAAACTGCCTGCAATGCGGGAGACCTGAGTTCGAGCGCTGGGTTGGGAAGATCTCCTGGAGAAGGGAAAGGCTACCCACTCCAGTATTCTGGCCTGGAGAATTTCATGGACTGTATAGTCCATAGGGTCACAAAGAGTCTGACACAACTGAGCGACTTTCACTTCACTTCACTCTTTACCACTAGCGCCACCTGGGCAGCCCTAACACTGACCAAAGGGGGAAGCCTGGATAATAGGTAACATATACCAAAACCAGGAAAACCTCATTACCTTAAATAGGATGAGATTGTGAAGGGAGGAACAAGCTGAATAAAACAGCTTGTTTGGTAGGACCTTTTTAGACTGCGTTACCTTTCCTCTGGAAAGATGTTGCAGGTAAATAAAATCAGGTCTTACTGGATAATAAGTATAATATATGCAATTTATTTTCATTACAAAGGGTTTTTATTGTATCTGAAGAATTCCACAGAGGGCCATTAAAAATCCATTATAGTGTTTTTAGTTAGTGATCCGCTCTGCTTTGCAAAGCATGGTCATTTTATGCAGTATTAGACTTATGTGCATTTCTGCTTCTTGCCTGGTCCTCATTCTGAATACTTACAAGTAATTACTTGAGAGGGTTTTTCTTGCCTTGTTGGCCATTTCTTAAAGGTACAATATAATTTATTTGAGCAAAATAAATATATTAATGCTCTTTAGGAAAATTTCTCTTACATAAAAATTCAATTTAAACTCAAATGAAAGGTAATTTTTATTTGCAGTAATCAAAAGAAATGTACATTTCCAAAAGGAAAGGCTTCAAAGTTAAGAGTATTAATAGTTTAGTTTGATAACAACATTAGCAATTATGTCTAGGAAAATAAGTTCTGTTTGCCATGCTCAGGAGGTTTCACTGGCTTTCTAAGATATCCCATTCTTCCACTTGGAAT
Source organism: Bos grunniens (assembly GCF_055505025.1). NCBI lineage: Eukaryota > Metazoa > Chordata > Mammalia > Artiodactyla > Bovidae > Bos > Bos grunniens. Next base: position 136,645,639 of record NC_141165.1, read on the forward strand.
TCATGGTCTGTCTTTCAACTTACATTTTTTACTTATTTTATATGTAATTATTTTTTCCACATAAGTCCTTCTTCCACTGAGATCTACCTTTCCACCTTTGTGTATTTTCATCCATATGTGGGAATTTTCATCTATACTTACATTTTTACTTTTCTGTAAACACATTTTACTCTCTCTAAACACCTTTTCTGTTGCTTCAGTTTTTCTCCTGTCCTAAAGCTCTCTTAAATTCCTTCCTTCTCTATAAAACCTTGTGTGGATGTGGCTGCCTTTTTCTTTCCAATAGGTTTGTGTCTCTGCTGTCTTAAACTAATACACCTTTGGGTAAAGCAGAGGGGGAGCATGCACTTGTTGGATGACCATGTTTTTCCACAGATTCTGCTAGGTGTCCTATATTATGTCTCATTTAATTCACATAGCGCTCAGGGAATGAGGAGCAATTTTGTCTCTTGTACAAGTGAAGAAACTGGGCATAGTGAATTTAAGTAACATTCCCAAATTCCCTCTGGTAAAAAGCAACATAGCATACATTTAAATCTTTTGCTCTTTTGCATCAAAATCTGTTCCTGCATTCAGATGTCTTTCCCTATATGTGTGACTATTTCATTTTCCCATCTTTCTGACAGCAAGGACTGTATAATGAGAATTTTTATCTGCTAGGTAGCTGTCACATAGCTGACCACATAATGGGCCTCAAATCTGCATTTAAGTCCTTGTATAACTCAGTTGTGTTTTACAGTGTTTTTCTTATGCTACTCATTTTAAATGTATAAATTTATAATTGGAAATGGTATATTTTTCCCTGTAAGCAAAAAATAACTCATATGAATAATGAAGGCTCTTTCAAAAAATCTGGCTTAGCATCTCCAAGTTGGTCAAAAACATATAAAAGTTTCTCATGTTTCTTGAGTTTAATTTCTGAGCACCGAAGAATTATGCTTTTGAACGGTGGTGTTGGAGAAGACTCTTGAGAGTCCCTTGGACTGCAAGGAGATCCAACCAGTCATTCTGAAGGAGATCAGCCCTGGGATTTCTTTGGAAGGAATGATGCTAAAGCTGAAACTCCAGTACTTTGGCCACCTCATGCGAAGAGTTGACTCATTGGAAAAGACTCTGATGCTGGGAGGGATTGGGGGCAGGAGGAGAAGGGGATGACAGAGGATGAGATGGCTGGATGGCATCACTGACTCTATGGATGTGAGTCTGAGTGAACTCCGGGAGTTGGTGATGGACAGGGAGACCTGGCGTGCCGCGATTCATGCGGTCGCAAGGAGTCAGACACGACTGAGTGACTGAAGTGAACTGAACTGACTGAGTCTGTGCATGGCAGATAATATTTGTTAGTTTATACAGCTTTGTGTTCTCTTCAGACCTACTTTTCTCAGATCGTTGAATCTTCATTGAGGACACAAAACATCTTTGAAAAAGTACTTTAAAAAGGCTTTTTTAAGAGGGAGGGTATATATGTATACCTATGGCTGATTCTTGATGTTTGACAGAAAACAACAAAAATCTGTAAAGCAATTATCCTTCAATTAAAAAATAAATAAATTTTAAAAACTAAAAATAAAAAGGAATGTATTTGAGTCAATTCTATTGAGGTGGTTGAACCAAGAGCCTATTATACAGAGTGAAGTAAGTCAGAAAGAGAAAGACAAATATTGTTTATTAACAAATATGAATGGAATCTAAAAAGATGGTACCAATGATCCTACATGCAGAACTGGAGAGGAGATAACAGACATAAAGAACAGACTTTTGGATTCAGTAGAAGAAGGAGAGGGTGTGATGATTTGAGAGAATAGCATTTAAACATCAGTTCAGTTCAGTTCAGTTGCTCAGTCGTGTCTGACCCTTTGCGATCCCATGGACTGCAGAACGGCAGGCTTCCCTGTCCATCACCAACTCCTGGAGCCTACTCAAATTCATGTCCATTGAGTAGGTCATGCTATCAAACCATCTCATCCTCTGTTGTCCCCTTCTCCTTCCACCTTCAATCTTTCCCAACATCAGGCTGTTTTCCAATGAGTCAGTTCTTCACATCAGGTGGCAAAAGTATTGGAGTTTCAGCTTCAGCATGAGTCCATCTAATGAATATTCAGGACTGGTTTCCTTTAGGATGGACTGGTTGGATCTCCTTGCTGTCCAAGGAACTCTCAAGAGTCTTCTCCAACACCACAGTTCAAAAGCATCACTTCTTTGGCACTCAGCTTTCTTTATAGTCCAACTTTCACATCCATACATGACTACTGAAAAAAACATAGCTTTGACTACATGGACCTTTGTTGGCAAAGTAATGTCTCTGCTTTTTAATATGCTCTCTAGGTTGGTCATAACTTTTCTTCCAAAGAACAGGCATCTTCTAATTTCATGGCTGCAGTCACCATCTGCAGTGATTTTAGAGCCCCCCCCTAAATAAAGTCTGTCACTGTTTCCATTGTTTCCCCATCTATTTGCCATGAAGTGATGGGACCGAATGCCATGATCTTAGTTTTCTGAATGTTGAGCTTTAAGCCAACTTTTTCAGTCTCCTCTTTTACTTTTATCAAGAGGCTCTTTAGTTCTTCTTTGCGTTCTGCCATAAGCATGGTGTCATCTGCATATATGAGGTTATTGATATTTCTGCCAGAAATCTTGATTCCAGCTTCTGCTTCATCCAATGCAGCTTTTCTCATGATGTACTCTGCATATAAGTTAAATAAGCAGCGTGACAATATACAGCCTTGATGTACTCCTTTGTCGATTTGGGGCCAGTTTGTTCCATGTCCAGTTCTAACTATTGCTTCTTGACCTGCATACAGATTTCTAAGGAAGCAGATCAGATGGTCTGGTATTCCCGTCTCTTGAAGAATTTTCCACAGTTTATTGTGATCCACACAGTCAAAGGCTTTGGCATAGTCTATAAAGCAGAAGTAGATGTTTTTCTGGAACTCTTGCTTTTTTTGATGATCCAACGGATGTCAGCAATTTGATGTCTGGTTCCTTTGCCTTTTCTAAATCCAGCTTGAACATCTGGAAGTTCGCGGTTCACGTACTGTATTTTGAAGCCTGACTTGGAGAATTTTGAGCATTACTTTGCTAGCGTGTGAGATGAGTGCAATGGTGTGGTAGTTTGAGCATTCTTTGGCATTGCCTTTTTTTGGGATTGGAATGAAAACTGACCTTTCCCAGTCCTGTTCCTTAAAAAAAAAAAAAAAGTACCTAAAAAAGGCATATCTAACTTTGAACTAAACTTAGGTGTGAATTTATATGTGCTTAGGAAAGTCAGTGTTTAATACTTTGCCTTGGATTTGGTATCTTAAAAAGACAATTCATTTTTTTTAATTTAAATTAAATAGTATGTCTGAAGATATTTTCCAGGCCCAGCGTGTTCTTGGGTAGAGAGAGCAAATTACAAAAAAGTTTTTACTGAACTCATACATATTGAGGTGACCTGTGAATGACTGACAAGCAACTCAGAAACTGCTCAGTAAATATTACCCATCTATTGTTTATCATTTAGTCTAAGCCAAGTTAATTAATAACTAAACAAGAAGCTTTAGGTGATTGGATATTATTTCTTCACAGATCAGCATAAATTTCTTCCTTGTAACATGTATTCTAAGACAAACAAAAGTCATACTATACTACTTAGGCTAAATGAAAAATTTTATATAGGTTTTTTTTGTCAACCATTTCATATTAATTATGTAGGATGAAGGTGTGAGCTGCAGGAAATTAAAACAGAAAATAGGCTTGGTTCTTGGTCTAGTGGAATTTGCACTATGACAGGGGAAATTAGACATTGGCTTAAACAAACTGAGATACACTTAAAACATCCTAAGATATAACTGGTGAGAGAGGTGTAGATGAGTTCAGTAGAGACGGCCAAGATCTAGGATAGTCAGGGTAATTGTTTCCAAGGAGGTACAATTTGAGAGGAGCCTTCAAAGAGGAGCAGGATTTTTGTTAGATGGACAAAGCAGGTGACAGAGCAATTAGAGTGAGTGGGAAATTGAAAGTTAAATTTTAGAAGTCCCTTAGAATGATGAAAATGAAAGCTTTGTTCAAATAACAAAATTTTATTTATTTTTTCTTAGCTTGCATCTATCATTGACCACTGGTTTTGATTAGTGCATGTTACTGTGTTTGATATCTGTGCTCTTTTATTATTTGTATAATATAAACTTTGAATTCTTAGACACAAGCAATCCATTCCCTTGAGGGTCTGATCACTTGATGGGACCCAGTGATCTTAGCTGCTAGATGATTGATCACTTTGCACCCTATGGAACACCATCCTATCAAGCTATACCCTAATAGCATCAAAACCTGTAACTTCTGGAGAAGCTAAACTAGGAGTGTTAGAGCTTACTTCTACATATTCTCCAGCTGTGCATGAACAGCTTGACTTCTCATCTATTTCACGGTGAAATAGAAATTTTCAGACATTCTTTTTTCCCTTTGAGCTACCAAGATTTTGTGCTGCTTCTTTACTGGTCATTTCCTGAAAGTGTTGGAGGATTTGACTATCCTAAATCACTTTTTGTAGAACCAGCACATCCCTATAATGGTCTGAGGCTTCTCCTTTAATTATTGATAAGGATTGCCTTGAGACGAGTCAAAGAAGAGACCAGATTGAAACAGGAATCTGTCGGGTTCCCTGTTGCATGTTTTTAATTCACACGCCCACATAACTACATCCAACAGAGGTGACCTGAATTTTCTCCTTTGATGTTACATGCCATGAATTCCCATAGCAGGTCAGGAACAAAGAGGGCATTTTAAAGCTTTTTTCTAACATTGCCCTAGCAGTGACTGACTGAGTCCCAGGAACCTGCTCCTGATTTTAGAATCATAAACATCAGTAGGACTGAGATGCTTGCAGAGTGACTTTGATTTCTCTTGGGTGGTCAAAACACAGCATGTGTGATATTTTTACAAACTATGGTTCACAAAGCACATAGTTCTAGAGCATTTTGTTTTCATCATGTTCGTGTCAGTGGAAACAGTTGTGCTTCCTGATGTCTTACAGAGATGGCCTTTTTGGTAATTTTGGGCTACATTCCCAAGGATCCTGCATGTTGTCTGACCCTTATTCCTGAGGAAATAAGTAGGACTTGGACTGACCTGTTGTGGATAATGTACTTTCTCTAAGAATGGCAGAAGTAAAAACATCAGACTAGGATGCTCTCCAGAAATAATAATGGGGAATCACATCCTGTTTTGTAAACTCTTTGTACTTTGCTCTCAGTGTGTTTGGTGAGAATATCAGTTTTAAAGGGCCATTATACTCTGAAAGATATAATTTTGCATTAAATTTGTTTTAGAGTTAAGGAAGATGAAGATAAGCTAAGGAAGAGAAATAAGACATTATTAACAGTTTATAAAATTGGCATAGGTACACCTATAGGAAGTTTTTGAATGGGTGTTAATTTACAAGTTGACATTTCTTCTCTCCAGCAGTTTTATTTAAACTGCCTGTGATGATATGAAGATAAGAATGAATATCAATACTTAACCAGTGCTTCTTTTGAAAAAAATATTCTGGAAATCAGGTAAAAATAATACAAATAATTTTAGGAATGCATATTCCCTTTGTAAAAATAAACTATTTTCTTTATCAAGTTTGCTCTACAGATTCCTTCAAGAACTATATTTACCATCAAATTAATAGTTTAGAAACATTCCTTTGTTTCTAATATTTCATTTCTTTATAAAGAGCAGAATGTTTTACTACAGCATACATTCATAAATTCATTCCTTTAATAAAGTTATATTAGTAATATAATTACTTTTGTTGAAATATATTAAAGAGAATACAGAACATGTGCCTATTTGATTTGACTCGTTATAATTCTAAACAAAGGGCAGAGGTGAGATTTATGGAGAGAGTAACTTGGAAACTTACATTAACATATGTTAAGTAGATAACCAATGGGAATTTCCTGTGTGTCTCAGGAAACCCAAACAGGGGCTCTGTATCAACCTAGAGAGGTGCGATGGGGAAGAAGATGGGAGGGAGGTTCAAAAGGGTGGGGATTTATGTATACCTATGGCAACCCACTCCAGTACTCTTGCCTGGAGAATCCCATGGATGGAAGAGTCTGGTAGGCTACAGCACACAGGGTCGCAAAGAGTCGCACACAACTAAGCGATTTCACTTCACTTCACTTCACTTCATGGGTGATTCATATTGAGGTCTGACATAAAATAACAACATTCTGCAAAGTGATTATCCTTCAATTAAAAATAAATTTAAAAATATTTCTTTTAAAATAAATTTTTATCAAATAAATATATGCACACATATTTAAAATGCAAATAAGTTTAAAGTTAAAAAAAATCTAAAGAAACAAACCATTTGGCAGCAATACAGGAAGGAAGTCACTTTTAACTTCTTTACATTTATTTTACTTCTCTATTTTTTGAATAAAGTACATAGGTCTGCTCATGATTCCTCAGCTTAGATCTTATTGTTTTGATTTTTACTGCAAAAGTTGAAAATGTAAGCTCTCTGAAAACTCTGTAATTTTTTGCTCTATTCTTAAAAAAGTATAGCTACATCACCCTTTTAATTTAAATCCAGATCTGAGTTTTTAAGTATGAAGACTGTACAAATAGTGTTTAATTTTGAGACTAGAGATATGATATGATTATATTCCTTTCATTGCAGGATTTTTGTTTTCCCTTAAATTAATAAGTGCTTGATTTACTTTTCTGTTTCCTCCATCTGCCTTCCTCATTCCCTCTCTCCCTTCCTTGTTTTGCTGTCTCAAAACTTCAAAATCTTTATAAAACACTCCTGTCTTCAATTTTATATGTAATCAAGTTGGTTAGATCATCTATGCCATTAAAAAACAATTTTTTAAAAATGTAATTCTTCCTGGGCCCTCTATTCTCCCAGTTCATCTTGTCTAGTTTGTGCAAAAAATATGTCATTCAGGGGCTTTTTTGACTGTCATCCTGGAAATTTGTTTCCATTTTATGATGTTGCAACCTCTTCCTTCTAGAAATTATGTCCTCCTTTATATATATATATATATTTTTTTTTTCTTTTTTCTTGCTTGTACTTATGTTCTAGTAATGTTTTCAAAAGGATTCTACGGGTAATAAATATTTTACAAGCTTGTATGTTGAGAATTACCTATTCTACCTGATACTTGCTTGAATCTTTGACTGGGAATAGAATTATAGGCCTAAAATAACTTTTACTCAGAACTTTAAAAGCATTTTTTAAATTACCTTCCAGTTTCTTATGTTATTGAGAAGATCAATGTCATTTTGATCCTAATATTTTATATATCACCTACTTTCTCACTAATAAAATTTTGAGATATTCTCTTTATTTCTGGTGTTACAGATTTTATCAGGATGTGTTTTAGTGTAGGTTTTTATTCATTCCTTGTTTTGGGACACTTGATAGATCTTTTTAGTCACAATACTTATGCCGCCAATTATGAGACATTTCCTTGTATTATATCCCTAATCATTTCTTCAGTGACATTTTTTTCTCATCTCCATTTCTTTTTTAAATTTGACTAGTTCATTAATCTGTTTATTTATTTATTTTTGGCAGTGCTGGGACTTTGTTGCCACATGGGTTTTTGTCTGCTTGCAGTGAATGGGGGCTACTCTCTAGATGTGGTGTGCAAGCTGCTCATTGCAGAGGCTTCTCTTGTTCTGGAGCACGGGTTGTAGGGCACACAGACTTCAGTAATCATGACACATGGGGTCAGCAGTTGTGGCTCCCGGGCTTAGAGCACAAGCTTAATAGTTGTGGCACATGGGTTTGTTGCTCCTTGGCAATGTGGGATCTTCCTGGATCAAGGATCAAACCCATTGCTCCTGTACTGGCAGGTGGATTCTTTATCACTGAGTCACCAGGGAAGACTGAATGACCATTTCCTGAATTAGCATTTGTGAGAATTATCTCCATTGACAATCTACTTTTTTAAAAGTCTTTTCTCTCCTCTATGTATTAATTTTTCTTTTTCAGTTTATTATTATCTTTTAACATTTTTACTAAATTTTCCTTGTTATGTTTATAGGTTAAATTAGTAATTATATGCTTTATTCATTGTTTGCTTCTTATGTTTTTTATTGCATCTTATTTCACTAGGGCAATATTTTCCCTCATATTTGTGGATATTTATTATTCCTTTGAAATTTTCTTCTCACTGCAGATTCACTATTCTGAGTACCTTCATTCCTTTCCCTTGTTTCCTAATTTTTCCTTGATGGATTCCCAGTGACGGTTCTTGGCTTTCCAATCTTACTTTTGCAAGTGGTGCTGAAAACTTAATTGGAATTTTGTGCACAGGAGTGATTTATGTCAGCAGGTAGACTTTACTTTTGATCCATTGGGTTGGCAGTTGCCTTTTTTGATGGGCAAGACAACACATTATTATCTGTATTGGAGGTTATTTCTCTTTTGGAAGTTATTTACTCAAGAGAAAAATTCTTATTGTTTTTTTGAGCATTTAAAACCCCTGGGACTTAGCTGGGGAAGGTTGAAGTTTCACACTTCCCTGTGTGCTTAGACTTTCATATAACCTATAACTTTTTGCATTTTGATACCAAGTCTCTCGGCTGCCTTTTGTATTACAGTTTAGGGCCATTCTAGTTCAATTTCTCCAGACACCATTTACTTCCTTTAGAAATGAGAAGTTAATCCTCTCATTCCTTTACAGTGGTTATGTGATCATAAACAGGTGCCTAAATGTTCCTCTTATCATTTTTCAAATAGTCTGTCTATTTTCAACTAGTAGCCTCAACCCCACTTTTAACAATACCTGGATATTCCAAAGCCTGAGCTTTTCCTGAAAATTGTTGTGTAAGTATGTTTGTTATTTGTGATTATCATATGCTGTTTGTCTTTAATTTACTCTGTTAAATACAATTCCATTATTACACCCACTTTCTGCCTTTATATATTGTGATTTAGAGTTGTAAAAGTCCCTAGTTTTAGAAAATATTTGGGTTTGTGTGGTAGACTGGTGATGGCTTCCAAAAAAATATGTCCGTGTCTTTATTCCCAGAATCTGTGAATGATACCTTATTGGAGAAAGAGCCTTTACGATGTAATTAAGTTAAGGACATGGAGACGAGAAGACTATCTTGGATTATCAATATAGGCCCTAAGTGCATCACAGCAGTTCTTATAAGAAGGAGGCAAAGGGAGATTTAATACACACAACAGAGAAGGCAATATGAAGATAGAGGCAGAGACTGGAGTGATATGACAATAAGACAGGAAATGCCAAGAAATATAGAAGTCATCAGAAACTAGAAAAAGCAAGGAAGGGATTCTTCTCCAGAACCTGCAAAGAGAACATGGTTCTACCAAAAAGATTGATTTCAGCCCATGAAACTAATGCTGAACTTCTGGTATTCAGAACTGTAAGAAAATAAATTTGTTTTCAGCCAGTAGGTTTGTAGGAATGTGTTACAGCAGCCACAAGAAACAAACACGGTTTGTATTAGAGTTTCTTTTTCTCCTTCATGCTTTGTGATGATTACTGAAGAAGGAAGGTATTTATTTCACCTTTTAGAAATGGGCATACTTTAATTCATAAGATAGTTTTATTTCTCGGAATTCTATCCTTGTCATATGAAGTATGCTCACTTTCAGAAGCATTGGAGCTTTCTCAGATATAGAATTTTAAGAGTGTTTTTATGTATTCCTCTCCTCTTATTATGTAGTGGAAAAAAAGAAAATAAATGAGTTGATGTGCTCAGTTGCGTCTGACTCTTTGCAAAGCTATAGACTGAGGCCTGCCAGGCTCCTCTGCCCACGGGATTGTCCCTGCAAGAATGCTTGTGTGGTTTGCAATTTCTTCCTCCTGAATTGCCATTTCCTCCTCCACAGGATCTTCCTGACCCAGGGTTCAAACCTGAGTCTCCTGTATCTCCTTCACAGCAGGCTGAGCCACTGGGGAAGCTGCTATCTCCTATCACATGGATCCTGCTCCTTTCCTTGCCTTTATTACCTTTATTTTTCTACTCCAATAATCTGTTGATTATATACTTAGTGTTGGGCATTGTGGTAAGCTTTGGAAAAAAAGAACCAATAAATCAGTTTTATTGCTCTCCATGAGCTCATCATCTATTGGCATAGAAAAGAAACAAAAGCACAACATTTACTTGGTGTAAGACATAAATCCAAAAGCAGAAATAAAAATCCACAACTGAAATATGATATTGTACGTGCTAAATTAGATATATGAGCAAAATGCTGTGGTCTTACAGGCCCATAGCAAATAGCTGCACTTGACAGAAATGGAGAGGATTTATGAAGTACAACTTGAGCAGGGTCTTGGGAGGTGAACTGAACAAGGAAAAGGCATTTTATAGAAAGGACTGCCTCAACACAAGACACATAATGTTAAAGAGCGTGGATTATTTGGCTGGCAAGATATTTAATATGCTCAAGCATAGATTAAAGGTGGAAGACTATAGGGTCACGAGACTGTAAATGTTGGAGTCAGATTATGATGAATACATGTTTGCTATGTAAAGAAGTACAGGTGTCTATTATTTTTGAAATGAAGAAAAATGGGCTTAAAGCAAAAAAAAAAAAAAAAGTGGCATGGTCAATCAGGAGAAAAATTCTGGCAGAATTTTGATTATTGGAAGGATGAAGAGTAGCTAGAAGATCAGTTAGGTGTCCCTTGTAAGAAACCAGGTGAGCAGTAGATGGAAATGACCAGATCCAAAGCAGAGGTGATGAGACAAAGATGAGAGAATGGAATGAAGAGATAGTTATGAAGCATAAGTGGCGAAGTGATGGAAATCTACCACTCAGTGGAGGTGGTAAGGGCAATGCTGGCTCTCACGAAGTGTGATTGGAGGTTAGGGGAGAGGAATTCAATTGAGCCTGGGGGTGGACAGAGGAGGTGACACTTCAGTGGAATCTTGAAAGAAGGAACAAAGTTATTTGAAACAGAGAAACTGTGGCAGCAAGGCTCCCCCAACACTGGAGATAATCTGAGAAAAGACATGAATGTGAGAAACAGATTGGCTGCTGCATTAACTCTAGGTGCTGTGCTTCTTGTGGGGTAAGACAGTCTATTGGGATGCAAGGTTTAAAGGAAGTCAATGGAAGTCTCTGGGTGATTTTCCTCATCATTTCTTTCCCTAAATGTTCATTTTCACATTTATGTAAATCTTTATGCCTGGACCAATGTTTTGTCCACTACTTATACTTTCTTCCTTTTAAAATATACTCAGAACCTCTGTCTTTAAGGATAGCCATCCTAATATCATGTTCCTGAGAGCAATGTATACAGATTTGTACTCATTCAAATTTTATACAACTGTTTTGTACTCTTGTAATACACATTTTATTAAGTCAGCACATATCTAGCCAGTAGAAGGGAAGAGTCAAGATACTGTTCATGGCTCCCATTGGAGTTCAACACACTAATGTGTTCTCTTTTTGACCCGTGTTAAAGAAAAAGACAGCACCTCATAGCAGGGCTTTATAGTTCTCTGTATTACAAGTATCCTGCCATGTTTGACTATTTCTTCTTGAGTTTTGTTTTCTGAAAAAAAGAAAGCAGGAAAAGAATAAACTTTATAGTGTGTAAGCTAAATAATATATTCTAAAGTGCTCTAGCTCAGAGATTTACATAACTTTTTGAGCATATGCCATAGTTAGAATCAATTTCCTTTCATTAAAAGTCTCAAAGTTAATTAATTTAGCTAAGAATTGGGGACAAAATGACAAACATGGCAACAATTCCCCAGTCTAATTAAATAGCTGTTAGGATCTAAAAAACAGCTCTTTACTGAAAGTTTTAAAACCAGAATCACAGAAATTCATCTGCCTTTGTGTTCAATAGCCCATCGTATCCTTTCATAATTGGAAGTTGAAGTCTGATCACTGGGGTATAGGCTCAAAGACCACACAATAGTAGTATGTTGCTGAAGATTAACTTTTTAGGATCATCAAAATCAATAGTCTAAATTTTAATAACAGCAACCAGAGCTTCAGGTACAGTATAACAAAGGTTTTAGAGCCAGTGGTATATAATATTAACTTGAATTTAGCACCCTTAATTTGGCATCTTGGTAGGCTTGCCACTCTTGACAATATCCCCTGACTCAGAATTTCCCCTCAGTTCAGTTCAGTAGAGTCACTCAGTCGTGTCCGACTCTTTGTGACCCCATGAATCGCAGCACGCCAGGCCCACCTGTCCATCACCAACTCCCGGAGTTCACTCAGACTCACGTCCATCGAGTCAGTGATGCCATCCATCCATCTCATCCTCTGTCGTCCCCTTCTCCTCCTGCCCCCAATCCCTCCCAGCATCAGAGTCTTTTCCAATGAGCCAACTCTTCACATGAGGTGGCCAAAGTACTGGGGTTTCAGCTTCAGCATCATCCCCTCCAAAGAAATCCCAGGGCTGATCTCCTTCAGAATGGACTGGTTGGATCTCCTTGCAGTCCAAGGGACTCTCAAGAGTCTTCTCCAACACCACAGTTCAAAAGCATCAATTCTTCGGCTGTCAGCCTTCTTCATAGTCCAACTCTCACATCCATACATGACCACAAGAACAACCATAGCATTGACTAGATGGACCTTTGTTGGCAAAGTAATGTCTCTGCTTTTGAATATGCTATCTAGGTTGGTCATAACTTTCCTTCCAAGGAGTAAGCGTCTTTTAATTTCATGGCTGCAGTTACCATCCGTAGTGATTTTGGAGCCCAGAAAAATAAAGTCTGACACTGTTGCCACTGTTTCCCCATCTATTTCCCATGAAGTGATGGGACCAGATGCCATGATCTTCGTTTTCTGAATGTTGAGCTTTTAGCCAACTTTTTCACTCTCCACTTTCACTTTCATCAAGAGGCTTTTGAGTTCCTCTTCACTTTCTGCCGTAAGGGTGGTGTCATCTGCATATCTGAGGTTATTGATATTTCTCCCGGCAATCTTGATTCCAGCTTGTGCTTCTTCAGGTCCAGCATTTCTCATGATGTACTCTGCATAAAAGTTAAATAAGCAGGGTGACAATACACAGCCTTAACGTACTCCTTTTCTTATTTGGAACCAGTCTGTTGTTCCATGTCCAGTTCTAACTGTTGCTTCCTGACCTGCATACAGATTTCTCAAGAGGCAGGTCAGGTGGTCTGGTATTCCCGTCTCTTGAAGAATTTTCCACAGTTTATTGCGATCCACACAGTCAAAGGCTTTTGCATTGTCAATAAAGCAGAAATAGATGTTTTTCTGGAACTCTCTTGCTTTTTCCATGATCCAGCGGATGTTAGCAATTTGATCTCTGGTTCCTCTGCCTTTTCTTAAACCAGCTTGAACATCTGGAAGTTCACGGTTCACGTATTGCTGAAGCCTGGCTTGGAGAATTTTGAGCATTACTTTACTAGTGTGTGAAATGAGTGCAACTGTGCTGTAGTTTGAGCATTCTTTGGCATTGCCTTTCTTTGGGATTGGAATGAAAACTGACCTTTTCCAGTCCTGTGGCCACTGCTGAGTTTTCCAAATTTGCTGGCATATTGAGTGCAGCACTTTCACAGCATCATCGTCCCAGATACCCTAGTCTGAAGGCTGAGAGTAGTTATATGAACGTAATCTTCATGTGTAAGAGTTGGCAGATATAGTATTTTACCCATATTAGAATTAATATCTTGGTAGTGTAGGAGAAAGAGGAACCAAGAAAAGCTGCAGAGAAAGAACTTATGGTAGGCTGGCATTTTCACACCCTCTCAAGCTGTTCTTCATGACCTGCTCATGAAAGCCTCGCTTTATCTCAAAGACATTCCTCTGTCTCAATAGCAACTCGATTCTTGTCCTTGCCTAAGCACTGCCACCCCGCATGAGTCTTAATACACTAGAGTACATTTGCCTAAAGCTTCTATTTTTTTTTTCCCCTGAACTTGTTACTGCTCTCATGTCCTAGGTCTGTTTCTGGGGCCCGGGCAGATTTAGCTGTGTGAGCTAGAGCAGTGATTTGACTGGATGGATCCTACCGACCTGAGGGTGCACAGGGACAGCTCAGGATCCCATGTGTGATCCCAGACAATCTGAATAGAAGGACAGCAGTTCAGTCCTGGCCACTCAGAAGACCCTTCCTTGAAGACCTCAGCACATGTCCCCTACAACAGTTTCCCACAGGATCAGGCTTCAGCTTTTACCTCTTACTAAGCTTCTCCCCCAACCCCCACCCCAGTGGTGCTAATGGTAAAGAACCTGCCTGCCACTGCAGGTAGATTTAAGAGTTGTGGGTTGGATCCCTGGGTCAGGAAGATCCCCTGGAGGAGGAAATGGCAACCCATTCCAGTATTCTTGCCTGAGAAAGCCAATGGACAGAGGAGCCTGGCGGGCTACAGTCCATGGAGTGGTGAAGAGTCCTAGGCGACTGAATGACTAAGCACGCCCGCAGGCATGCAAGGCATGTGACCCATCCCGATTTGTCCCAGTTTGTGACTTTTCTCCATTCGCCTGTAGTTTGTAAATCTGTTTATTTACTTTGATCTGAATCAATCTCATACTTTCCAACCACTCTAGTTTTCTCAACCCTATTTGCTATCATCTCCAGTCCAGTTAGACTACTTTCCACATTCTCTTAAAAAACCTCACTGACAGTGATACAGCAGCACAGAAACACTTACACATACACATTTCATATCACTTCTTCCGGAGCCATGTTTCTCTTCCCATTCTAGTCAGTTATTTTTTCAGTTTATACAGTTCATCTCTCTCTCTGTCTCTCTGCATGTTGCATTCTCTCCTTTTTTCCTATTTCTAATCTCCATATTTTACCTCCTTTACTTGCTTTATTTATTTTTGTTGTTGTTTTGTTTTGTTTGTTTGTTTTAAAGAGACCTTTGAATGATAGGACCTAGACTTATTTTTCACATCTTTCTTGAAACAACAAAAGTTATGGAACTGGCTACTTTGGGCCAACCTGTACTCATTCTTGAGCCTGAGATTTTGCTTTTGTATTCCAATGCCTTGCTCTTTCTCTCTTCATTAATGACCCATTTGTGTAGATTCCTGTTTTCTTTCTTTCTATCTTTCTTTTCTTCTTCCTTCTTTCCACCCTTCCTTTCTCTGTCCTTTCCTATCTCCCGTTCTTATTTCCTTCCTTCTTTCTTCTTGTAATTTTCTTTTTAAACAACACCACTCATGTCCCTACTTGCTCACCAATTTGCTTCACACACCCTAAACTATAGCAACATTTCTTCTTGCTTTCCCGCTGCTCCCCCAATCCTTTGGGACCCATAGATAGAGGGTGGGTCTTAGACATGATGCTAAGTCACTTCAGTCGTGTCCGACTCTGTGTGACTCCATAGACGACAGCCCATCAGGCTTCCCCCTGTCCCTGGGATTCTCCAGGCAAGAACACTGGAGTGGGTTGCCATTTCCTTCTCCAATGCATGAAAGTAAAAAGTGAAAGTGAAGTCGCTCAGTCATGTCTGACTCTTAGCGACCCCATGGACTGCAGCCTATCAGGCTCTTCCGTCCATGGGATTTTCCAGGCAAGAGTACTGGAGTGGCCTGCCATTGCCTTCTCTGGGGTCTTAGACATGAGATAGGTTAATTGTCTGGGAAGAAGATCTAATTAATTGTCAAAGTAGTAGGTGCTATGAGAAGACAATTGTCACTGAATGAAGAAGATGACTTTTGTGATATACTCTCAAAGGACAAAGCAAGAGTATATCCATACATGAACATGATTTTGCATATCAGTTCAGTTCAGTTCAGTTGCTCAGTCTTGTCCGACTCTTTGTGACCCCATGGACTGCAGCATGCCAGGCCTCCCTATCACCAACTCCTGGAGTTTACCCAAACTCATGTCAATTGAGTCAGTGATGCCACCCAATAATCTCATCCTCTGTTCTTCCCTTCTCCTCCTGCCTTCAATCTCTCCCACCATCAGGGTTTTTCAAATGAGTCAGCTCTGTGCATCAGGTGGCCAAAATATTGGAGTTTCAGCTTCAACATCAGTCCTTACAATGAATATTCAGCACTGGTTTCCTTTAGGATAGACTGGTTGGGTCTCCTTGCAGTCCAAGGGACTCTCAAGCATCTTCTCCAACACCACAGTTCAAAAGCATCAATTCTTCAGTGCTCAGCTTTCATTATAGTCCAACTCTCACATCCATACATAACTACTGGAAAAACCATAGCCTTAACTAGATGGACTTTGTTGACAAAGCAATGTCTCTGCTTTTTCAATATGCTATCTGGGTTGGTCATACATTTTCTTCCAAGGAGTAAGCATCTTTTAATTTCATGGCTGCAGTCACCATCTGCAGTGATTTTGAAGCCCCCCAAAATAAAATCTGCCACTGTTTCTCCTATTTCCCCATCTATTTCCCATGAAGTGATGGGACCAGAGGTCATGATCTTAGTTTTATGAATGTTGAGCTTTAAGCCAACTTTTTCACTCTCCACTTTCACTTTCATCAACAGGCTTTTTAGTTCCTCTTCGCTTTCTGCCATGAGTGGCGTCATCTGCATATCTGAGGTCATTGATATTTCTCCTGGCAATCTTGATTCAAGCTTGTGCTTCTTCCAGCACAGCGTTTCTCATGATGTACTCTGCATTTAAGTTAAATAAGCAGGGTGACGTTATACAGCCTTGATATACTCCTTTTCCTATTTGGAACCAAACTGTTGTTCCATGTCCGGTTCTAACTGTTGCTTCCTGACCTGCATACAGGTTTCTCAAGAGACTGGTCAGATGGTCTGGTCTTCCCATCTCTTTCAGAATTTTCTACAGTTTATTGTGATCCACAGAGTCAAAGACTTTGGCATAGTCAATAAAGCAGAAATAGATGTTTTTCTTGAACTCTTTTGCTTTTCTGATGATCCAGCAGATTTTGGCAATTTGATCTCCGGTTCCTCTGCCTTTTCTAAAACCAGCTTGAACATCAGGAAGTTCACGGTTCACATATTGCTGAAGCCTGACTTGGAGAATTTTGAGCATTACTTTACTAGCATGTGAGATGAGTGCAATTGTGCGGTAGTTTGAGCATTCTTTGGCATTGCCTTTCTTTGGGATTGGAATGAAAACTGACCTTTTCCAGTCCTGTGGCCACTGCTGAGTTTTCCAAGTTTGCTGACATATTGGGTGCAGCACTTTTACAGCATCATCTTTTAGGATTTGAAATAGCTCAAATGAAATTCCATCACCTCCACTAGCTTTGTTTGTAGTGATGCTTCCTAAGGCCCACTTGACTTCATATTCCAGGATGTCTAGCTCTAGGTAAGTGATCACACCATCATGATTATCTGGGTCATGAAGATCTTTTTTGTACCTCTTCTCAATATCTTCTGCTTCTGTTAGGTCCATACCTTTTCTGTCCTTTATTGAGCCCATCTTTGCATGAAATGTTCCCTTGGTATCTCTAATTTTCTTGAAGAGATCTCCAGTCTTTCCCATTCTGTTGTCCTCTATTTCTTTGCACTGATCCCTAAGGAAGGCTTTCTTATCTCTCCTTGGGGATGGTCTTGATAACTATCTCCTGTACAGTGTGACAAACTTCTGTCCATTGTTCATTAGGCACTCTGTCTATCAGATCTCATCCCTTAAATCTATTTCTCACTTCCACTGTATAATTGTGAAGGATTTGATTTTGGTCATACCTGAATGGTCTAGTGATTTTCCCTACTTTCTTCAATTTAAGTCTGAATTTGGCAATAAGGAGTTCATGATCTGAGCCACAGTCAGCTCCTAGTCTTGTTTTTGGTGACTGTATAGAGCTTCTCCATTTTGGCTACAAAGAATATAATTTATCTGATTTTGGTACAATAGTAGATATAATGGTCATCTGATTAAATTTACCCATTCCAGTCCATTTTAGTTCACTGATTCCTAAAATTTCGACATTCACTCTTGCCATCTCCTGTTTGACCACTTCCAATTTGCCTTGATTCATGGACCTAATATTCCAGGTTCCTATGTAATATTGCTCTTTACAGAATGAGACCTTGCTTCTATCACCAATCACATCCATAATTTGGTGTTGTTTTTGCTATGGCTCCATCTCTTCATTCTTTCTGGAGTTATTTCTCCACTGATCTCCATTTAAAATACTTTGAATTTTTTCCTATAGAGATAAATAACAGAGTAGAAGCAGTGAGATGGAAGGGTAAGAGTAACTTTCATTTAATTTTCAAAAAATACTAATTGATTGTATTTCAGAGTGTAAATAATAAAATAAGTTGAAAACTTTAAGGGTTGTGATAAAGAGAATGCTAGAATTAAGAGTATACCTAAGTTAGTAAAACCTGCCTCTCCTTTTATTTAATAAATATTTTTCTGTTATAAAGAAAATACAGTTAAAGTAATTTAGAGAAAGAAAAGTAAAAAATGAAGAAATCCATGACTCTGCCCTACAGAAATGACCGTAGATGTCAACATTTTAATACCTTATCCTTTTTCTATATTTAAGGACAGTCACTTACAAAATTAGAATCATATGTTACCTGGAGCTTGTTTTTTTTTTTAATTTCTGCTCTTTTTTACCTAAGGTTCATATTTTGTGACTTGACAATAATAATAAGTCCTAAAATAATGATTTTAAATGGCTGTATAACACAAATTGTTATACTCATTCTCAGTTTTGTAGACAATATAAACAACTTTATATAAAAATATTGGTCTGTCTCACTGAGGAGTTTCTTAACAAAAGAGTCTGCCTTCTTCACGATAGAATCATTGACTTAACACTTTCTTAATTCAATGTTTCTGAGACTCCTTCCCCAGCTCAGAGCCTGTTCACTGGCAGATTCCTCTCTGGAAGTGTTGTCTCCTATATGTTATCATGATAGACCTCTACATTGTGCTTCAGTTACTGCTCTAACATTATCATACCAGAGATATATTTCCCTGAGCAGCTATATAAAATATAATGCCCACCATCTCCAAATTCATTCGTTATCCCTCTGGTCCGCGTTACTTTTCATCTTAGTGTCAGCAGTACCTAACATGGTATGTTCACTTGTTTCTTGTCTCCCTTTACCTCCTAGAGTCTGAGTTAAATGAGAACAGATTCTATTTTGTTAAATACTTTATCCCCATTGCCTCAAACAATGCCTGGCACATAGTAAGTGATGGAGAAATATCTGTTTAATAAATAAACAAATAAAAAGAAAAAATGCAGGAATCTTGGTGCATGGAAGCTAGTTGCTTTCCACAAAGCTTGTTCCAATTTATACACTCATAAGCATAGAATAACCCACTTAGAATATTACTTTTAAAATTGTCAAACAATAGGAAATCTTGTACTATATTTCAATGTTACTTTAGTTTTTATTTATTTTATCTCTTCTTTGAATTATCTGTTCCTTTTATATTTTTCATCAAGGTGGTTGTTTCTTTCAAAGAATGTGCCAGAGTCTGTATGCATTATGTTGAAAATTTTCATATTTTTATAGTCATTTTCCATTTTTCATCGCATTCTCTCAATTTTTCCTTATGTTTTATGACATCTTAGATAAAATGAGTGGAATCAATTATTTTAGGAGTTCTTCCAGTGAGCTCACCTACACTGTTGCTATAGATTTCAAACTTGTCTTCCTATTTTATAAAAATTTGTCATCCTTATCACTTCAATGACTTTTTTGGAGAGTCTTTATTTTTTTCCTTTCTTTTTTTTTGATAATACAGTGCTCGCTTTTATTTTGGCTTTCCCTTTAGTGATGTATACATATTTTTGAAGTAGTTCTACTATAAAATATACGTTAAACTCTTCTTAGAAACATAATTCAGTACAAAAATATTATATTTATAAATGTCCCATATTTATTTCTTTGGCTGTGCTGTTCTTTGTTGTGGCGAGCAGCCTCTTTAGTTGCAGCATATGAACTCTTAGTTTCGACACGTGTGAGGTAGTTCCCTGCCCAGGGATCAAATCCCAGCTTCCTGTCTTGGGAGCATGGAGTCTTAAACACTGGGCCATCTGGGAAGTCCCTGGAGTGTCATTTCTTATTTTCACTTTGTTTTTTTCCTTAATATCCACTCTTCTCTTTTCCTTTTAAAAATGTGCATTTCCATTGTATTTTCTTTATTTTAGGCCACTTCCTTCTTACATTAACGGGATCGGGATCATGTCTTCAAGAATTCTGCTTAAAATTCCTTTTTTAATACAGGATTTATTCAGTTGTTGCTCTTCTTTTGCTAATGCTCTTTTCCCATTTTCTCCATCATATTTTAAATATATATTTATATATTTTATTTTAATATATTTTCTCCATCATATTTTCCCCATTTTCTCCATCATATATGTATACACTTTATATTTGTTTTTCATTTGTTTAACACTAAATTAGCTTATCCAATTTCATGTGTACACCCAGATGACACCTGTTGTTTTCTTACCATCCATTTCTTGCTGGTGAAATCCCCTTCTTGTCACCCTGCTGGTTGACAGCTTGGTGTGCAGATCTCCAAGAAGCATACATGGAGTGCAATTTCACTCTCTAAAAAGTAAAGGCTGTCTCTTGTATATCAAACCTTGTTGTTTCAGAAGCAGGAAAAGCTGCAATTCCTAACATGTGCCTTTCTCCACTATCTTCCTACTTCTGGTACCATCTACATTGCTTTAACCAAATTTTAGGGTATAAGATGTCACATGGTAATCTTCTCTCTCTCCCTTCCAATTTTCAAATACTAATGTCACAATAGGAAAAGATGGTACTGTGAAGATATACCTTTATTTGTCCCAAGAAGCAGCACTTTCTATTGATACCCAATAAAATCATGATAATCCAGGTTTTGGCAGGGGGAAGTAAAGTGGCTCAGTTATGTCTGACTCTTTGTGACCCCATGGACTATAGCCTACCAGGCTCCTCCATCCATAGGATTTTCCAGGCAAGAGTACTGGAGTGGGTTGCCATTTCCTTCTCCAAGAGATCTTCCCAACCCGGGGATAGAACCCAGGTCTCCCACGTTGTAGGCAGACGCTTTACTCTCTGAGCCACAAGGAGGGCAGGGGGAGAGGATCCATTAATCAGAATACAGTTAATCAAGAAATGTTTAAATACTTTCTTGACTTTCAAATGAATAGGACTAGTCTGTCTATGTGTATAGACCATTCAATGTTTTTTCTTTGTTTTTTCCAATGTTTTTTCTTAGTCCAATAGCATTAGCTTTAGAAGAATGGTAAAGAGCTTGTCTCTTTAAACTTAGTTTTTAGGATTGTTGTAAGATGTGTTTTTCTGTGTAGCTGTTTTAGTAGAAAATTGGTTGAAATCAACTTATGATGGCAGGAGTTATAGAAAACTGGCAGTTTGATAGTAAAGTTTTTTAAGCCTTTCATTTTAGTTCATCTGTACCTCTATCCAAAAGTGACTACCTTCCAAAGCATTGCAGGGAAAAATGTGTAGATATAGAATAAAATCCTTATGGGAAATTTCAACACCATATAATGTCACTAATATTTTGTCATTATTATACAATGCTTAGAAATTTTGCTTATAACTTCATATAGAAATATCATACTCTATCATTTTGAATGTCTTTTTAATTAACTGAAATATAATTTAAAATTATTTTTATTTTTATTATGTATTCTAACTTCATATCTGTAAATACAAATATCTGGTGGTAAAGCTACCTAAACTATTAAATCTCTTTTCAAATTAGTTGAATTTAGCAAAAATTATCTGAAATTTTTGTTTAAATTATCATGGCATATAGAGTAGTAGACTTTTTCTCTATAAAACTTAGATGGAACTGAGGGGGGAACAAATTGACAAACTATTTCCAATGTTATCCTAGTAGTAATCTTTTTGATGAAAGAGACCCCATTTCACAAAGTGGATTATTTTCATAATCTGTGTGTAATTGAAATATGTCTATGTATGTTTTAGCCAACTGGCCATAAGAAAATATCCCAGCCTACGAATTCACTAACGTTCTTTTAAATGGTGGTGTATATTTTGTTTTATGTAGGTTATCAGCGACCCTTCTGCACTTATCATAAAATCTTTTGTTTTTAGCATGCTGAAACTGCTGCAGAAGAAGTCAGATCCTTGAGGTGGTGACTGTAAACTTCTAATGTTTAAGACTGGGGACCTTGTTGACTATTAGGAGATAGCTGTCAGTTTTTAATAAGAGAACAAGAAAATAAAACTTGTTCTTCATAACGGATGAAAATGGAATATAGAATTACAGGGTGGTGTTGAATCATGGAATTTCTGAAGACTAGGCACAGCCTCTTGAGAAACCTATATGCAGGTCAGGAAGCAACAGTTAGAACTGGACATGGAACAACAGACTGGTTCCAAATAGGAAAAGGAGTACATCAAGGCTGCATATTGTCACCCTGCTTATTTAACTTCTATGCAGAGTACATCATGAGAAATGCTGGGCTGGAAGAAGCACAAGCTGGAATCAAGATTGCTGGGAGAAATATCAATAACCTCAGATATGCAGATGACACCACCCTTATTGCAGAAAGTGAAGAGGAACTAAAGAGCGTCTTGATGAAAGTGAAAGTGGAGAGTGAAAAAGTTGGCTTAAAGCTCAATATTCAGAAAACAAAGATCATGGCATCTGGTCACATCACTTCATGGGAAATAGATACGGGAACAGTGGAAACAGTGTCAGACTTTACTTTTTGGGGCTCCAAAATTACTGTGGATGGTGATTGCAGCCATGAAATTAAAAGACAATTACTCCTTGGAAGGAAAGTTATGACCAACCTAGATGGCATATTCAAAAGCAGAGACATTAATTTGCCAACAAAGGTCCATCTAGTCAAGGCTATGGTTTTTCCAGTGGTCATGTATGGATGTGAGAGTTGGACTATGAAGAAAGCTGAGCGCTGAAGAATTGATGCTTTTCAACTGTGGTGTTGGAAAAGACTCTTGAGAGTGCCTTGGACTGCCAGGAGATCCAACCAGTCCATGCTAAAAGAGATCAGTCCTGGGTGTTCTTTGGAAGGAATGATGCTAAAGCTGAAACTCCAACACTTTGGCCACCTCATGCGAAGAGTTGACTCATTGGAAAAGACTCTGATGCTAAGAGGGATTGGGGGCAGGAGGAGAAGGGGACGACAGAGGATGAGATAGCTGGATGGCATCACTGACTCGATGGACGTGAGTTTGAGTGAACTCCGGGAGTTGGTGATAGACAGGGAGGCCTGGTGTGCTGCAGCAAAGAGTCAGACACGACTGAGTGACTGAACTGAACTGAGGCACCTTTTAGGCAATAATTAATAATTCTTTTTTTAGTAGTTAGAATTCTTGATTTTCCGCATCTCTATTGCCTACATATACTCAAACTTTGGAATAATACTTGCTTTCAATATATAAAAATGTTACAACTGAATCACTAAAATGTGCCAAGACATTATTATTACTGTCATTGTTATTTCTATTATTATCTAACTTTTAAATTTAGTTTTATTTTTTATTGTTACTACAGGGGAAAAGTTTTAAAGGGAAGTTTGATTTTTTTTTTTTTTGAGATATAGTTGACACATAACATTCACTTAGTTTTAGGGATATAACATAGTGATTTGATACTGGTTATAACTGATTTTTTTTTAACTTAGAGGCAATGTTAAATTAAATCTATCAGTTACTCCTATTGAATATTGGGGAAAAAAAATGGAAACTCATTTTTGCCCTAACCTCCATTCATAACTAATTTTAACACTTTAATTACTAAATTCTTTATTGCCACAGTTTTCAAAATTGATCCTATCCACTAGATAATATTGTCTGATCCTATTTCTCTCACCTGCTTTATTCGTTCTTGGATTTTTGATTTGTCTTATCTTAGTAAGATAATGTCCAGTTTGAAGATAATGCCATTGGTCAACTAAAGATTATGGGATTGAAATACCAAGCTCAGCATCCAGATGTGATATTACCATTCCTATAGAAAGTTGCACCAGATGATGTTTTGTGGCTTCCCCAAGTAAATAGGATGCAAGACATGTGGATGTGGCAGATTCATCTTTTTAATGATGGCTAGGGGAGTCAGACATGACTGAAGTGACTTAGCAGCAGCAGGGAGGTGCTTAGGCTTCCTGTGTGGCTCAGCAGTAAAAGAATCCACCTGCAATGCAGGAGCCACAGGAAATGCAGGTTCGATCCCTGGGTTGGGAAGATCCCCTGGCGGAGGGCATGACAACCCACTCCAGTATTCTTGCCTGGAGAATCCCATGGACAGAGTAGCCTGGCTCGCTAGTCCTAGGGTCTCAAAGAGTCCAACATGACTGAAGCCACTGAGCAGGCATGCATGCATTGGGGGGTGGTCATTGTCTGTATAATTGCTATAAAATGCTATACAACTCTTTAATTGGATTATATTATCCAAAAGCATAAATGTGATTTGAAATAAAATTCCATTATATTTTTGTGTCATTATTTTATTGATGATGATGGTGGCTATTATTTTTAAAGTGTTTTTCTTTGAAGAATATGCAAACAATGTATGAAGTTCAAACAAACCTGCAGTTTTAAAAGATTGCTTTTCTCTTTAGTGTTTCACTTGTTTTCTGTTATTTTGAACTCTTATTTTTATGTGTATTTTAAAAAGAGGAAGCATTTGTCTTAGCTAGAGAACAAGATTTAATTAAAGTAGTTATGAGAATAAGAGAAATAGTGACATTAAGATAATATGTAATCTTGAAAGAGTTTAAAGTAACTATTCCTATCTCCCAAAGTGGTATGATTTCAATTTTCCTAAGCTTAGAGAACTTTGTTTATAGTAGTTTAACTTTGCGATTAGATATAATAAGTCAGTATCTTTAAAGAGAATGAAGCTAAAACAAAACCTAAGAACCAAGGTTATTAAGTGATATCTGTGACTATACAATGCATTATTTTGTCATTTCTATATTCCCAGCTTGAAATTTAATATAAAAGAAATACTTCATTGTTTTGTTCTAAAATTTGACCCAACATGGAAAAAATACATTGTCTTGGACTTCTTAATAGAAAAAAAAAAAATAAATAAAAATCTTTGACTGAATTAAAAGCTGTTCCTGCAAAAAGAAACTTGGAATATTTATTTACCTTTAGTCTATTTCATTTCTTTAGCATATTTTTTCTTAAAAATATTTCTAGATAGTAGTGTCTGCTTGGTTTTGGTTATCTTAGCTGTAATAAATAGACTTGGGACCCCCGAAGGCACACCCCACACACTTATGCTGTGTGACCTAAGGTCACAAGTAATGGCTGCAAGCTAATTGATTGAGAAAGGCTTGTCTGGAGGGGCCTCTTTGCGTCCTCCCTTTACATTCCTAAGTTCTGTGAAAGAGGCACTAGCAGCTCAGACTGGCAAGGAAGGAAAAAAAGAGAGGAAGTTTCTCTGCGTTCTGATTACATTCTGAGTTCCCTGTAGTGAGCTTAACTTCTCTCCACCCACTTCTTACCAAGAACTCTCTCACTTGAAGGTGAACAACTTAAAGCCTGAGCTCAGAGAGTTACCCGAAAAGTGATTTGAGTATTTATTGAACTGAAAGAACAAATTACCTACTTCAGGCGGTGGGAAGCGTATGGAAATTATATTAGAACTTCAGCAAAGTGCACAGCCGCATAATACAGAAGCCGAGACTCAGATTGACAGGCAAATAAGCCAGCTCGTGGAAGGGGCCTCTGGGTGGCAGCTCTGGGCTATTGGGTGTTGGACAACTATAGGCAAAACTGAAATGGAACAGGGGCAGAAAATAGCACATTTTAACGCTGCGCAACCGTTGCTTTCTCATGGTGAGTGCAGATTTAAGATACTATTTAAAATATACTTTCTATGCTGTAAAACAAGAAATCGTTTGTCCTTTGAGGGAAAAATATAGCAGGAGCATTTCTTGAAAGTTCGTAGGCGATCTGGTTTTGTTTCTGCTTGATCTCACATTAAACTTGGCAGTGCTCACAGAGAAATACACTATTTGTATTGTCTTGCATGTCCTGTTGCTTAAAATTGTCCTTTTGTTTAAATCATGCTTCTCTTCAACCTGAATCAATATTGTTTTAGGCAAAGCATGTGTGGAATAGGTAATGAAGGAACCGTGGAGTGACAGAATATATGTAAACATTTCATTTAGTCCAACTTTGTGTCACTTCTCCCCGGCTTCACGTTTTGCCACCTTATCTCAGGAATACATAGCACAGTCTGTATGAAGAGAGCTTTGTGTGAGAATTCCAGCGAGTTAAAGGGTCAGGGCCTGTGTGTTATCTGACTGCCAGTGAGACTCAATGGGGTGTCCTCTGATTTTTAATCTAAAATAGGGGGGGAAAGTGCATCTTTACATATTAAAAAGTAAGTGTGTTATGATTCCAACAGTTGCCTCCTTATAGTTTATGCATGTTATTCCTGGCAAAAGATTGTGTAAGCTTCTTTTGAGAAGCAGCGTGCAAACTTCTTTTGTTTCTTTTTGCCTGGTTTGCTCACATTTCATGGCAGAAACTTTGCACAGTTTTGTGTGTGTGTGTGTGTGTGTGTGTTTTTAATTATTGTGAAACAATGCTGAGGAATTTTTAATCTCAGTGCAAATATACTGGAAGTTAGTAAGCTTGCTTTTTCTGGGGAGAAAAAAAATACCTCACTGTAAATTGTGCTTAATTCATAGTTTGGCCACATTTAAAATCCTGTTTTAAATGTGCTTTTGTTAAACAACAACAACAAAAAAAATCAGAGTCTACAGGGAGTACTTCTAGAATGTTATAGAAGAGATTCTTCTGCCAAAACTGCAAAGTCAGTATTATAATTTTTATAAGTGCCAAAATATTATTGCTATTGTTGACATTGTTCAAAAAGCAATTTTATTAGCAAGGTGACTGCATTAGATGTTACCAAATGAATGAGGGGGAAAAAATGTGTCTTCTGTATTGTTGATTTGATAGAATACAGAGTTCTATATTGTAATTGTGCTTCATGTTCATTTATACTTTTTAAAGAGGACCTGTGCAATACAAATTTTGAAAAATTATTTTAAAAATAAAATTTCCTAAACTCCCTATGTTTTGAGAATTATGGTTTCTGTTTGCTAAATTAAAAAAAGAAAAAATATATATTAGAGTAATTGTGAAGCTATAAAACTTTATACTAAAGGGAGGAAAGCTTTTAAGAAAGAACAAATATGTTTTTACTTAGAGGGCAATTTTGAAGCATTACTTTGCTCTTCTTTTCTAAAGATTTCTGGAAACCTTTCATCTGTTGCAGAACTAAGTCATAGTCTTGACTTTTATACAATAACTATAAGGATAATTATTTTTGAGCTATTCTTATGATTTGATACAAGCTTCTTTCAACAATTGCAAAACGTGACTGACAAATCCCTTTCTAAGAGAATAAGTTCATTATGTCCGTCACCTGTTACATTCATTCTGTTTTGTTTTTTTTTTTGCCTAATACACAGTTTTTCACTGTTTATTAGTGTTGCAAAGAATTGAAAACCTTTGTTTTTTAAGAGAAAATGTTGAAGTGTTTATTTGCCTGAGTGTTTTGAGGTTTTTAAAATTACGTTCTCATCAGAATCTCCCAAAGTATGATTATTAAATAATGCCATTTGTTATGATCTTTATATAAATGGTCAAAATAGGAGATGTAAATTGTTTGAGTTTTTCTTTTAATATGTCTCAGTAAGTAAAGTTAAGATACGACTGAAGCCCTAGAAAATTTCTCCCTTTGATATGAAGATTGTGGGAAGAAAAAAAGTTTACAGCTTACCTATTCCCTTTCAACCATTCTGAGACCAAAAATTAAAGAGAACTTTATTATTCTCCTCGGTTAGAATCTCTAACCGAAACTCAGGAAGTTAGCCTGCTTTGGGGAGGGGCTACAAAGAATAGGGTTCCTTCTAATGGAAGTACATGAACTGTGATAAACAAAGGATAGGAAGATGTACTGCCAAGTTCTACTACCATTTAATCTTAAGCTACTATCTTCAGTCTTTTCCCTTCGTATTTACTTATTGATTGGTTACTGAGGTGAAGGCATATTTTAAAACCTTTTACAATATTCGATAACATTATTTTTAAGCCATGATTTTAAGAAGGTATATATTTTCTTACATAAGGCCATTTCTCCACAGATGTTTAAATTTTGTATTAGATTAATAGGAAACAATGGAAATATGTTCACAAATTAATATGCAGTTATCTCTCTGATTCCCACATAAAACATATTTGTGATTAACTGTCTTTTCCTTATATTACTGTATCACATTAGATTAAATGTGATTGGGTTACTATATCACACACACACACAGAGTGTATGTGTATGTGTGTGGGTGTGTTTGCACTTGTGAGCTCACTGGACAGAGTGACCGAGTGGCCTGGACATATGCTAGGGTTATGACACTCTTTGACTTACTTCCTTAAATCTCATGGTCACTAAATATCAGGGTTTGTTCTATATGCTGGCAGCAGTAGACATCTGTTGCAGTGAATTTATGCCTTCTCTATGGAGGATGAATACCATATTGGCTGTGTTCTTGTTTCAATTACATTCATCAATTTGTTTTTTAAGATGAATTATTCTATCAAAATATAGGACAGAATCTACAGAATTAGATTCTATCATCTCTGACAAATTATGAGTCCTCAAAGACTTTCGTAGAGAGTGACCGTATGGTTTTTATTACCCTCCTCATGAGGTAGAAAGCATAGTCATTGCTCATTTTTCTAGACGCTTTGATCTTAGGAGCAGCATCTTTCTTAAATTGTGGAAATTTTAAAAATTTTCATTTCAAATATGGCTTCTTTTACCATTAGCTCTAATCTCTTTTTCTAGAACATCCTAGTATATGTGTGTTGAAGCTTCACAATATATCATACATATCTTAAGTTCTCTTTCATAATATAATCTTTCTGTGCTATGACTTTTTGTGTGTGAATTACTGATTTTTTGTGTATGTGGATTACTTCCAATTTACTAATTCTTGTTTTGACTCTATCCATTCCAGAATTTTTTTGACTATATTTTCTCCCCTGGGAATTCTAATTAATTCTTATACCACTTTTATTGTTTCATCTCTACTTTCTTGTAAATTGTATTGATGATATTTCTAACTTCACTCTTCAAGGCTTCTAACATGCTTATTTTGAAATTCTGAAATTGATCTATTATTTTCATGTATCTGGAATGACTTCATTGACTGATTTTGTGAAAAATTTTCCTCACAGTCTTTTTATATAATTTTACATGTCTTGGAATTTTGGTTTTCAGGATCAATTGAGTGAGAGGGATTTTTAAAAATTCTTTAAATTTCTCTGTCTTTGTTAGCCTCACCTCACTATTATGGTCATAGAGTTGGGGCCCTGCACCCTCTCCATTCCCAGCTCAGAATCTCTGATAATGGCTGTACGTTATCTAGTCACCACGTCAAAAAGCAGTTGTCCCAGCTGCTGACTGCCATGTTGTACCTGCTGCCTGGGGCCTCCCTACTGAGCAGTCTATGTAATCCACGGCTCCAGGGAGAGATGGTTCTTCACCTTCCTGTTATCTTACACTCGGATTTTAATCAGTAAACACAGCGCTGTTTCTCACCCCTTATGTGCAAGTGTGGCACCCTAGTTACCTTACAGATAGAGAAATGCTTGTCTCGTATTCCAAAAACCAACTGTTGCCCTGCAGCTCACTTTCTACTATTCTATCTCTGGCCCACAGAAGGATTGGCTTTTTTTGATTATCACTTTTACATGATCTCATTTAATATTTTACTTATTGCAGTTATATGTGGGAAGCAAAGGCAAGAGATTTAAGCCATATTCTTGACATCTTTGTAAGTTTCCCAACCAATGGGCTTTGGAATCAGAAAACGTGGGTTCAAATTCTAACTCATTTATTACCTTAGGAAAAGTCTTTAATTTCTTAAAAGTCTCCATTTTTTCCCAGCAAAGATACTGATGGCTATGCTTGTCTCATAATGCTGTTCTAAGCGCTGATTTAGATAATGCATGGAAAGCAGCTAGCCTTGAGGTTAGCTATATTAAATATCCAAATTCTAGGAAGTAAAATAGCAACCAAAATAAAGCCAGATTCTACCAACAAATCATGGAGTGAATAGATGGAAAATGGTAATTCTTGTTTCTTGTATTCTGAGAAAATGAAACATTGTTTTTGATAGCTAAAATTTCAAAGCTGAATGTCCAGTGCACGTCTAACAGGTAAATGTTCTGTTACAATACCCACGTACCCTAGGGCTTGCATGCTTAGTTGCCTGGTTGTATCCTACGCTTTGCAGCCCTTTGGACTGTAGCCTGCCAGACTCCTCTGACCATGGGACTTTCCAGGCAAGAATACTGGAAGGGGTTATCATTTCCTCTTCCAGGGGATCTTTCTGACCCAGAGATCGAGCCCCCATTTCCTGTGTCTCCTTCATTGCAGGTGGATTCTTGATGCCTGGAACCGTCAGGAAGCCCCACATACCTTAGCAAGTGAATATATTTCAGAGAATTTCAGTAAAACACAAAGCGTTTTGCAAAATGATCTCTTGGTGTTGTTATTCTAAATCCAAAGTAAAGTTATCTTTAAGCACAGTAGAAGAATGTGAGATAGTGCTATGAGAAAATGTTTGTGGAATGTTCTTTTGATTTTTTGGCTTTTTCTTTTGACTTTATTAACAGTTACATATAATACATGTTAAATAAATGTATAGAGTTTACAAATTATTATATACATATATATTTTACATATATAGGTTACAGTTATAGGTATATTACAGTTTCACCCCAGAATGGGTTTCAGTAATGGTGAAAAAAGAAGGAAGGAGGGTCTACTGAAAGGCCTTCAGGAGACTTGTTTTGTAGTTTTGTAGCTAATTTGTAACATTAGTATCTTTTCAAAATATCTGCTCTGATGGATTAGGATTCAAATTGACCACACTGGTAAAGGGTATGTTTAGTTAGGAGTGGGGCGGGAATGAGTTTCTGAAAAGGTTTTCAAGATGAAGACTATGTGAGCAGTACACTAAGAGCTTCTCCTCTGTACATTGAAGGGGCATTGAAGTCACTTCCAAATGTCTGCTATTTCAACAACACTGCATAAAACATCATTTGTATATGTCCCTTGTGAGCATGTGGAGCTTTGTATTTTTAGGGTATACATCCAAAAGTGAAATCACTGAGACGTATGTGGCCTCAGTTTTGTAAGTCTCCAAATTACTCTCCTAAATAGTAAAATTATTCTCTAACGGTGCTGTACAAATTTCTGCTTCCTTCAGAAGTTATTCGAGTACCCTTTGGCCCACATTCTTTTCAGCCTTAAATGTTGCCCAATGTTTTAATTTTGGAAATCTGTTGAGTAAAATAGTATACTAAACTTCTTCAGCTTGATTTGCTTTTATTCCTATGAACTCGGGGGCTTTGCTGGTGGTGCTAGTGGTAAAGAACACCTTTACCCATGCAGGACACACAAGAGATGTGAGTTCTATCCCTGGGTTGGGAAGATGCCCTGGAGGAGAGCAGGACAACCTACTCCAGTATTCCTGCCTGGAGAATCCCATGGACAGAGGCTATAGGCCATAGTGTTGCAAAGAGTCAGACACGGCTGAAGCAACTAAGCATGGACAATGAATTCAGAAAGATTTCCAATGAATTCCTAAAGATAGGTGAGCAATGGATGGACACTTTAGTTAGAAAGAGACTACAATAGGCTACTCATTTTTTAATGTGAATGTATCTTTATTTATTGACAATTCAAATGCTCTCTCTGGCTAATGGCTTGTTATACCTTTGCCAATTTTTTTTTTTTTTTTGGTTAGGTTGTTTGTCTTTTTCTCATAGATTTATTGGCATCATTTATTTATTCCATCTGCCTTTCTCCCCACCATAGATCCCTTCACAGAGTGTCTTCTTGAATATAAAGCAAATAAAATCAGAGTTTTATCCCTTCTTTTTATATACAGTATTTTAAACCATGCTTTGGTTGTGTAATATACTATGGAGTTATTTCAAGAAATGTAAGAAACTGTGTTGCAAACTGTGAGGGATGAACACGTGAACACAATACACAGTATACCCATTGAGAACTTGGTTTTGCATGTGACTTTAAGAGAATTATAAAGCATTACAGGAATTTAGAGAGAAGATATTTATGTTCCCATTGAAAAATTTATATTCTTCAAAACAGTTGAGAATTATGTATTAGGAAATATGATTTATTCCTACTTTTAACCCAGCATTTTAAATATTACATTTTCTATACCTGTGGAAAGTTTGCAAATTGTAATTAAAGAAAACATATATTAAGGGCCTACTATATATCAACTGTGACAAGTATTAGTGAAGATGTAAGAATGAACAAAGCAGATAATCCTCGAATTCATGGGAGGTGGAGCCTGAGAGGTAAATGACAACGAGGGAAGAGTGTATACAGTGTAAAACAGACATTCATCGACAGAACACCTAGATGTCAGGCTGAAG
This sequence comes from Bos grunniens, assembly GCF_055505025.1. Taxonomy (NCBI): domain Eukaryota; kingdom Metazoa; phylum Chordata; class Mammalia; order Artiodactyla; family Bovidae; genus Bos; species Bos grunniens. The sequence goes on from NC_141165.1 coordinate 136,677,971, forward strand.
TATGTTTGAGAAGTAAGGACAGCCAAATAGGCATGGGGAAGGCTCCAGGCAAAGGACAGATGCACAATATTATGAGTTTGAGAAACTGCTAGAAGCTTAAATTGGATAGAGTAGAATTTTAGGGATGATGAGAGGTTGAGAAGAAACTACAGAGAATAGTACTGGCTCAGTTTTGAACAGCCTAGTTTGGATTTTACCCTAAGTGCACTAGAGACCCATTTAAAGAGTTTAATATGGCTGCCCATTTGTCAGATATTGTCTTAGTTTGATAGAAACATATCCTGAGAGATGAATGATAGTGAAAACCATAACAATTGATATATTTCTCAAGAAATTACATAATCTGACTACTATAGTTAATTAGAGGGTTCAAAAGAAGGTTTCAAATTATGTGTTAATGAGCAATGTTTACATGCTTTCTCTTTCACACACACACACACACACACACACATATATATATATATATGATTATATGTGTGTGTGTGTGTGTGCATGTGTGTGCATGCATGCATGCATGCTCACTCAGTTGTATCCGACTTGCAACCTCATGAATCGTAGCCCGCCAGGCTCCAATGTCCAGACAACTATACTGTAATGAGTTGCCATTTCCTACTCCAGGGGAACTTCCTGACCCAGGGATCAAACCCACATCTCCACCATCTCCTTTATTGGCAGGCAGATCCTTTACCACTGAGCCACCTGGGAAGCCCATATACATATATATATATATGTGTATATGTGTATAAAATCCTCATTAAATTACAAAACTTGTCATTGACTAAAAAATTTAAGAATCACTAAGTTAAACTAAGAACAGTAGTTGATTTTTCAGTTATAGAAACAGATGGAAATCCTGCCATTTGCAACGAGATGGATGAATCCTGAGAGTATTATAGTAAGTGAAATGTCAAAGAGAGAAAGATAAATGCTGTATGATTTTGCTTATATATGAAATCTAAAAACCAAACTTATAAAAACAGGTAACAGATTGGTGGTTGCCAGACGTAAGGGGAAGGGAGAGGGGGAAATAAATGAAGGTGATTAAAAGGTACAAACTTCCAGTTATAAAATAGATAAATCTTGGGTTGTAATGTATTGCATGTGGACCATAGTTAACAATATTGCATATTTGAAAGTTGTTATGAGAGTAGACTTTACAGCTTCTCATTACAAGAAAAAAATTGTTAAATACATGAGGTGATGAATATTAAGTAAGCATTGTGGTAATCATTTCACAGTGTATACTTACATATATTACATCATTATTTTGGAGCTTCCCTGTAACTCAAATGGTAAAGAACTTGCCTGCAATACAGGAAACCTGGGTTCGAATCCTGGGTCAGGAAGATCCTCTGGAGAAGGGAATGGCAACCCACTACAGCATTCTTGCCTGGAGAATCCCATGGACAGAGAAGCCTGGTGAGCTACATTCCATGGAGTTGCAAAGAATTGGACACGACTGAGTCTAACACTACTACTATGTTGCATATCTTAAATTTATAAAATGTTATATGTCAGTTATATTTCAGTAAAATTGGAGTGAAAAAAAAGACAAAAAAAAAACCCTGTAGTTGGCCAGAAAAAACCCTTGAAAAAATCAGTACTTAAGGAACAGATAGAGAAGGAGAAGTTCAAAAGGAAATAAAGAATGACCAGAAAAATAGCAGAGAGAATCATAGAAGCCTAGTGTGTTAAACACTTGGTAGTTAAAAGAAAAGGATTCCAATATTAAGTTCCTCAAATAAAATAAAACTTTATTCTCTGACCCTGTAAGCCAGTCCATGTATGCCAGGGGGCCACTCTGCTCTTCCAGGTCACTCAGGAACCTAGGAAGGGAGAAGAACCAAAGTGCAGAGGCAGCATCCTGTCCCTAAGTTGAAGACAGCCTAGAAACTAGATATGATATTCTGCTCTGTTCTACTCACCTAAATTTAGTCACACAGCCATGGCTAGAAGCAAGAAAACTGGGAAATGTAGTTTCCACTTGGGTGGCCATGTGATTAGAAAGAGAGGAAGAATGAATTTTGGGAGAATAACCAGCGGTTACTTCACCAACATTTTAAGTTAAAAAAACACTTCGTGATTAGAAAGTGATATGTGTGTGCATGTGTGTGTGTGTGTGTGTGTACCTATTTAATATATTTATTGAGCAATTTTTCTGTTTGGTCATTATATTATGTGATAAAAGTGAAAGTTGCTCAGTCATGACCAACTCTGTGACCCCATGGACTGTAGCCTGCCAGGCTCCTCTGCCTATGGAATTCTCCAGGCCAGAATACTGCAGTGGGTAGCTGTTCCTTTCTCCAGGGGATCTCCCCAATCCAGGGATCGAATCCAGGTCTCCAGGATTGAAGGCAGATTCTTTACCAGCTGAGCCACCAGGGAAGTGCCCCCGACTATGTGATAAGATTATAGCCATTTCAAAGAAATTCACTACCAAGTAGTTTATATTCTAGAAAGAAAAGATAGATTGAACAAATTAACAAATAAATGTTTGTGGCATAATATTAGAAAGTAATAAGTCCTAAGAAGAAAAAGATAGAAGTGCTATTTTCAGATACAACAGCCAGGGAACATCTATTATGCTAAAAATTGAAAAGGGTCCTTTGAAAGACAAAATATCGAGATCTCTCTCTTTAGGGAAAAATTCATAGTTGAGTTGAAAGTCTTGAATATTGGTTGAAAAAGGATGAGGAAAGTTGCTAATTAGGAGATTCAGAGTTAAAGGAGAGTTATCTTTTTAAGGATTTGGTGGAGAAAATTGACCATGATTATAGCCTAAAGAGAAAATGCATGTAGAGATGAAGTTGTTGCAGGTGCTAGTGCTAGAACAACAGGCATGATTGATGGGCACAAGTGCAAACAGTTCAAGTAGGATGACCTCATTTTTTCTCAAGAATCAGGAAAGCTACTGAGAATGAGAGTTGTGTGGATTGGGTCAGTTTCTTGAGAAGAATTATATAAGTGTAGAGTTGCTGCATATTTGAAAAATCTAAGTCTAAGAGATAAGTGTGTCATGGGATTGACTCTGTGTTTGGATTACTCAGGATGTGGCTGATAGGCTAGATATTAGAAGTAGTGTTAGCCACTCAGTCATGTCTCTTTGCCACCCCGTACACTGTAGTCCGCCATGCCTGTCTGTCCATGAAATTCTCCAGGCAAGAATACTACAGTGTGCTTCCATTTCCTTCTCCAAGTAGGCTAGGTAAGAGAGGTCATAACGAGAGTGGTTTAAATCAGGGGGCCCCAACTCTGGGATCTAATACCTGATGATCTTAGATAGAGGTGATATAATAATAATAGGAATAAAGTGTACAGTGAGCGTAACGTACTGTAATCATCCTGAAACCATCCCCCTACCCCAGTCCATGGGAAAGTTGTCTTCCATGAAAAAGGTCCCTGGTGCCAAAAAAGTTGGGGACTACTAATTTAAGTGATGAAGCATAATGTCTATTCCAATGACAAAAGGAACGGTTTCCTTCAGGAGAGAAGAACTAGATAACCACGTGAGTTCGAGATCAATCCTGAGTTTGGAGAGTGACTGAGAAATGTATTTCAGGTTATTTTTTATATTAACAGGTTTTATATTTTTATATTAACAGCTTTCTTTTATATTAACTTGATGTTCAGAATTCCAAATTTTTAATTTAGCTGACTTCCTCATTTTTTATGTGTTTGTGTGTTATATAGAATTGTAAATCCACTGTCCAAGTTATGAAATCATGAAGACAAGTCATAAAACTATTAAGAAATTAAAACCATTAAGTGAACACCTATTGAGTTGGCATTTGGTTTTTCTTTAACTAATATGCTGGACCCTGGTAGAAATACTGTTTTTATTTCATGGAACAACTAAGGAAATAGAAACTACTAGGAAAAACATGTAGTTTATAAGCTACTTATTAATTTTCTAAATGTTTAGCATCTTATGTGTCATCATCTATATTCCATTAATCCATAGATTAAATCATACAGTAGACAGCCCTTCTTGGCAGGTGTGTTTTTCTTGGCAAGTTGACTCTGTTTTTCCATGTTTTGTCCTTTTTGTCTGGATATTTTCATATGCCTACCTACACTCCATCTTTTTATCAAAAATGACACCAATATAGAGAAATCATGGCCAAGCCTATGAGGATTTTTGCCTTTTGAAGGTAATACCTTGACATTATGACATTGTGGCATTTTCTTTCAAGCCTTTAAATTTATTTTTATAAAACTATTCATAGTTTCTGTTAATTTTCTAGTTCACAGATTAATCCAAGATATACCTAATTTAGCTTTTTTGAGGTATTGTTGTTGTTTACTCGTCTCCGAGCAAGATCATCCTTCTTGTGTTCTGTTGTTCAGTCATGTCTGATTCTTTGTGACTCCATGGACTGTGGCCCACCATGCTCGTCTGTCCATGAAATTCTCCAGGCAAGAATACTGGAGTGGGTTGCCATTTCCTCCTTCAGGGAATCTTCTCAACCCAGGGATCGAACCCACATCTCTTGTGTCTCCTGCATTGGCAGGCAGATTCTTTACCATTGAGCCACCTGGGAAGCCTAGTATTTACTTTTCCATGAAATATATTTATTGGTTTGTCTTTCCTGTAAGTGCGCAAGTGTCTGTATGATTTTGCCTTTCAGTTGCATTAACCCATTTTTTTGACTTTTTTTTTTGGGAGATAAGGCTGATTTCTGCATTTACATCTTATAATTCGTTACGTTGAAGTGCAATGCCTTTTTGCCTTCAGATCTCCGCACAATCTTTCATTACTCTTTCATACTGCCATTTCTTAGTGCTTTAAGTTTCTCCTACACTACTTATTCCCCATTGCTAACACAGTCCACCCTTCAGCAGAATTTCACTCCAATTTCTGTGAAATATCTCCCTCAATAAAGAAGAGGTAAATATGTCAACCTCAAAACTAAATATGGTATTCTTTGACATCAGTATTTTCCATGTTAAATTCAGATATCTCATATACACCAATAATTGGTTTTCTTATTGTTCTCACCTTCTCAATCAATATTTTCTTGTCAGTCAGATGCAAATTAGTAGGATTAGATTTCATATGTTCTTGAAGGGAGGATATCACAACGCAATGTAGGAAGAGTTTTACAATCAATATTCATTTGTACTGTTTATGCACTAGAAATTACATAGGGGAAAATGTCACAGGAATATGGCTCAAAACATCCAGGTTTAGAACACGTTAATCAACATTTAGAATTCTTTTTTCCTGTGGATAGAAAAAATGATCAATGCTTATTAAATGTTATTAACCTTTTAATCACTGTTATGCATTTAGCAAATCAATGTAATTATCTATTGGATGATTAGAAATGACGAGTTTGAAACAGAAATTTAGAAAAGCACACTGATGCTTGATACACATGCACAGACATGGGCATGTAGATTGATAGACATGCATTATGGAAAGCTGTATTATTTTATCTGCGTAAATTACTGAAATACTTTGAATTGGATTCAGATAAAATGAATTCTGAGTTGAAAATTTCAGCAGACACAACTAAAAATGAGGAACCAAAGGCATAGTCTTTACAATTTTGTTTTTAAAAAATTGATGAATCATGAACCATGTAACTTCAAAATAATGCTAACCTTTAGGAAAATTTGAGGAATTGACTTCCTCTAGTGCCTTTAGATTCAAGGGATTTGATTTTTTAAATAGGGTAAAATTGCACATATCATACATTTTGGAATATAACATATATAGACAGTTAGACACTAGACTCGGGACTTCCTGGGTGGCTCAGAGGTAAAGAATCCACCTGCCAATGCAGGAAACTCGGTTTCAATTCCTGGGTCAGGAAGATACCCTAGAGAAGGAAATGGCAAACCACTCCAGTGTTCTTGCCTGGGAAATCCCATGGACAGAAGAGCCTGGCAGGCTACACTCCTTGGGGTCACAAAGAGTCAGACAGGACTGAGGAAATGAACATCAGCAATAAACACATCAATTAAAGATAACTAAGACAGTGCTGCCTCCTCTCAAAAAGTTCTTGCCTCATTTTAGTTCACTTCATTTTGCAGAAAGTGTAACTATTATTTAAAATGCTACTTACTATATCCCATTTCTTTTTAGTGTTTTCAAATAATCACTATTGAGCTAGATTAGCTCTTTTGGGGATTAGCCTAAATGCTTTAACTTTTTTACAGGGAAGAATGCTACATGTTGTGAATCAGCATTTCAGGAACAGACTAGCTACATTCCCCGTTTGTCTCCAGCCACTCTGGCAGGTGCTTTGAGATCCACAGAAAAATATCTGAGGATAAATCCCACTCACAAGTAGTACAGTGACATTTACTAATTTAAGTAACAGTTTTTTTGACACTTTATAGAAAAGGCAGAATATAAAGACTCTTTTAGAACATGAAGTGTTATCAAATGAATGCTATGGAAATAAATAGCAAAGCAAAAACATTCTGAAAGACTTGATAATAATCATTGTGTAAGAGCAAAGCATCTGCTAGGCCTTGAGTGATGGAAAGGATTGACACATATGGCTACAGATTTAAAAGTCTAGCCAAATGGATTCAGTACTAGTGGGAAGGTCTATGGACCAATTCCATGTAGATGTAGCAATTCCTAGAAGAGTAAGTATGTCCAAATGGAGAAACTTTGTGATCCAAGTAATAGCACAGGGGTGGGTTCAACACTGGAGAAAAGATGTGATGGCCATTCTACTCAAAGCAGGGTCATTCCAGCAAGTCTATCCAAAAATAAGATCATTGCCACCATGATTTGTTATTTTCCACTGTAATAATTAGATGATCAGTCAGCAGTCTTAGGCTCATAAGCCCACATGTGCTGAAGTAGTAGATAAAACCCCAGCATCTTAGAAGTTTAGAACTTACAGCAGAGTCCATGATGGTTTTTTTGGGCACCTTTCTGCTCAGGCGCCTTTCTCTTGCAGGTCCACTGATATCAACTCCCACAGCCTCAAATTATGAGTTCACACATAAGAGGATGGTACAGCTCTGGTGGGGAAGTGTTGTGCGTTGATCCTACCCACACTCTGCGTTCTTCAGAACTCAGCCACATGACCATACTTTGCTCAAGTGAATCTGGGAAATATGGTCTATCTGTGTCCCTGAAACAAAAACCTGAACCACTTATTCAAATAACATGTTTCTTTTGTAATTACAAATCTTCAAGTCAGGTACTGTGGAGAACACCTTTATGAATAGGACATACTTTCTGCCCTCAAATTCTTAGGTAGAACTATACATAAATAAACGTTAGTGTGAGGCCAGATGTATTAGGTTCTGTATTAGAGGGATAAAGTGTCTCTTACAAAGGAAAAACTCCCTGTAAGAGGCAAGGCCCGAGTAGAACTTGAAGCATAGGTGGGGGCTCACCACCAGGCAGCCGTGGAGAGCATGAACACTGACACGGTAGCCGGTAGTTGTCACACAGCCTGCTGGGTGTAGAGAGAAAGATGTCTGGAAGACACTTGGGGATGACAATGTAACAGACCCTAAACACTCTGTTAGGCTTCTCGGATGGCTCAGATGATAAAGAATCTGCCTGCAATGCAGGAGACCTGGGTTCAATCCCTAGGTCAGGAAGATTGCCTGGAAAAGGAAATGACCACCCGCTCCAGGATTTTTGACCGGAGAAATCCATGGACAGAGGAGCCTTCAGTCCATGGGGTCACAAAGAGTCAGCCACGACTGAGCAACTAACGCTTTCACTTTCACTTTTAACACAGTATTTATAGCTCAAGAGTCATTGCAAAATCTGCAGCATATGCTTAAGAAAGAAAGCAGTGTTCAGAATATGTTAGTATGGAAAGAAATTAGCAAAGAGAGTAACAAGGAGCTACTTGAATTAAGGCAGTGGGAATGGAAATGAGAGAACAGTTAATGCAAAAACATTTGAAAAAGTGGATTTGAGATTGTTTGTGTTGGTGAGTAAATCTAGAGATTTTTGCATTCCACTGACAGAATGTTCTTGATGGTTAATCCTTGGGAATTATTTGAAGAGTTCAAAGAGCACTTTTGGTTGAGCTCATTAGCTAAGGGACTGGTAACAGCTGCCAAAGCAAGAACTTTTTCGGGGTTTGAGCAATGACATCTCTGGAGGCCTTGAACTTGAGAAGAGCAACAGAGATATCTAAGTTCTATTGTACTCACAAATTACCATATTTTGAAAAACAATTTCAAACAATATTAATGTGTAACTAAAATAGAAGTGTGTTATTTGGATAAGTCATTCAAATTTTTCTTTCAGGGTCACAGATAGATCACATTTCCCAGATACACCTGAGCAAAATATGGCCATTTGGCTGAGTTCTGTAAAACAGAGTGTGAGTCGAATTGATGTACAGTGGTTCACATTGTTAAATCCTCCCATGTATGAACTCATAATTGAAAAACAATTTCATAACAAGAAATAATACAAGTTAGATCCCCTTCCATCCTTTCAGCCCTAAGCAAATATATTTCTTTTATTTCTAAGTACCTTCCTTTGACCAAATTCTCATACCACATTCTCTTCTAGACTTACTGTCAGAATATAGATAGTTTCAAAATTATGCAGAAAGGTAATTAACTTTAGAGACTTTGAAGTCTCCATGAGTTCTTTTACTTGGTGATACTTGGTGAAGAACAGGGTAGGAATTCAGTTCTTCTCAAGTGGCACATGAAGTCTCTGGATGTTCAAGAATATTCATTACTTAAAATGCTCTCCAGGAATGAGTGTTTTGAGGGCCACTTCTCCCCATTTCTTATGATGCAAGTATTTAAATGTTTGAGAAGTAATATAGCCTCTTGAACTCCCATTAGACCTGCTAGCAATAATTTACCAGATGTAAAGATCAAAAACTGTTGGTGGAGAATATTTGAAGCCTGGTTTCCAGGTGCTGTACTCTAAGAAAAATTTTCTATTAGCTACTGAAAATTGTACTCCTCCTAGAAGATAGCCTAATCCTTGTTAAGGTCAAAACAGAAGATCTTCGTCAATTCCTGCAGAGAAGAGGTAACAAAGTTTAGATGACAACCATGGCATTATAATTAAAGTGTAACTTTTAGACCGATAATTTACTTTAAAATTACTCCAACTTTCAGTGAAATCATCTTACTTCCATTAAGCAAATTTTATGCTACATTTAAAATAAGTTGTGACTACCAATTGGAAATAGAGTACAGTAGCAACATTCAAATGAAAGTGCATTAATTATAATAAAAGTTCATATCTCATAATACATTTTTCAAATGGTTTCAGTTACAATAATGGTTAGCATTTATGAATTCTTAAAATGCTTTGATCTAATGTGTAGTTTTCCATTTACTAATGGATACATTTTTTAAATTAATTGATTTTTTATTGAAGGATAATTGCTTTACAGAATTTTGCTGTTTTCTGTCAAACCTCAACATGAATCAGCCATAGGTATTCATAAACCCCCTCCCCTTTTGAAACTTCCTCCCATCTCCCTCCCCACCCCTCTAGGTTGATTAGCCAACGGGAATTTGCTGTATGGCTCAGGATACTAATGGATACATTTTCAAAACTGAAAAGAGGGCAGGATATCCTAAAAGTGTCTGAGATTACATTTGTTCCTTCCTGTTCATTGATGGTATTCTTTTGGTAAAGTGTGTGGAAAAAGACTGATTAGTTATCAGAAAATATGGGTTTAGCTTAGGTTATTCTCTGGTTGACCATAAAATTTGTCTGAGTTCTTAGTTTTCGTGTATGATAACCACTCTATCCCCTGCATAGAGTTATTTTGAGGACAAAATTATGTTTCAGCATACATAGAGAAAGGTATGAAGTACTCTTGGGTCTCTCCAGTATTTTTATACTATTGGCATATCTCAGCTTACTTCATCCCCATGTCCTACCTTGTCTCTTTTGGTCATTCAAAGCTCTGTAAAGTAGTCTTTGAGCCCAGACTACCAGTCTAAGTTTTCACCACCTGGGAGAATGAGACAGTTGATACATTTCTGTAAAGTAAAATACTGGATCAGTGATAAGGACAAAGAAAGAAAGGAATTGTATTCTATAGTTGGTTTCTGCCATAGGATTATTATTTTTTCCCATATTGCAATTATTAGTATATCATACCACTCTACTTAAAACCATCCATTAATGTTTTATAAATCTCTTGGCGTTTGATTTTTTTATTTCTTAAAGGTTATCTTATTAATCTGTGATTTGAGGATTAGGTTGAAAATGTTTGATAATTAGGCATTCTTCTTGAAGTTTGTTTGCTTGAGTTAAAACTACAGTTAAGAATACTTCTTTTTTTTTTTTCCTGATAAAATAAAGGCTGACTCCCACTTACTTTTAAATAATATGCAATTGAAGGGAAAAAAATGTTTTCCTTGTTGATTCATTTTAGGGTTGGTTGTTCCTAATGACAATTTCTCCAACCTTGTAGGATCGTACTGCAGAAGGACCTTTTAGGATACTTATTACTTAAAGAAACAAAAATTTAAAAAAATTAGAAAGTGAGAAGTGAAAACATTGGGGGCTAAGTTTGTGTGTATAATAACTGGATAAATCCTTTGGTGAAGTACACTGGGTAGTTATGGTATTTGATATATAAAATATAGTGAATTTCATATTGGCATGATTTTAATAGGCCAAAATATTTATGATTAAACAAAGCATTTCCCAATTAAGAATTATGGGCATATTTGAAGTAAGAGTAGTTAAACTTTGTCAAGTGTCTCAAAAGTACACAAGGATTTGGTAGATAATCAGTCAAAATATTAGTTAGGATGAATGAATACATGTAACAGTGTGTATTTGGTTTGTTTTGTTTGTTTTCCTGTCTTTTTACAACTCCTTTAATAGGTAGGATTTATCTTCTGGTTCTTTTAAGAGTAGGATTTTCATTCACCTGTACTTTTTTTCCAAAGAGAAAAACCTTAAGTTTTTAGAAAATGTGCATAGAAAATATTAAGAATTTTAGCAATTCTTGTAATTTTTACCTTGCTTGTCAAAAGCAGTAATATTGCCATCATTCAGTGGCTACAATAATGTTGACAATTCACAAGCTTTTAAGAACAAGTGCATTATTCAGGGGAAATTTACAAATGACTGTTCATTCCCCCAGACTGCTAAAACAAAGCAAAATTAATTTTAGGTCTTACAGATCTAAGGTAATTGTCTGCAGCTTAATAAGTATGAGAAAGAAGATGAACTGAAAGGCAGGAAATACAATCTAGTGGTCAAATTTGTGCAGTTATGGAGGAAATTTCCAACGGAAATGGTGGAAGTACTGGCATACAAGGACTTTGGATAAGTGAAAATTCTGCTGGACAAAGGACTGAATTACAATTAGTAAGAATTTAATATCGCTCTAAGAAGGAATGCCTCTCTTGTCACTTATACTTATCTAATGAGTAGATTTCCAAGCTGAAACTTTGACATTTTGCTGTCAGTTATAAGTAAGTTGGGCAAATCAAGGTATGGGAATTGGACATATACAGTAAAGTATTTTCTCCCTGCTAGGATTTAGTTGCTTATGACAATGTAGCAGAATACCTAGAGGTCCTTTGTTCCAGAAACACTGAGGACATAGGAGATGTTCAGCAAATGCATGTGATTAGTTAAATAGAATTGTAAATATGTAGCTAGTGCAATCTTAAATCATGTTAGGATAAGAACATGTTTGGTTTAGTGAAACAGATTTAGTCACATTACAAAGTTCTAGAAATGACAACTTATAATATTTCTTTTAAATTTGTAGAAATTAAAAAAAAACATGGCAGGCTAGAAATGATGGGATGATAATTGAGATTTTACTATAGCAAGATTTAGCTAAGCAGCTGTTGAGATTGGATAATGGTATGTGAGTTTTCTCATCAGGTCTGTAACACATTTCCCCTAATACAGATTAAGAGTGCCTGGATAAATTATAATTATCCCTGTGGCTTTTGCATAATATAATTAAGTCTTGCTAATGCAGGGTACTTTCATTAAGTGAAAATTGATGTTTAAAAAGGATGGAAATATCTACAAGATCAGTTGAACTAAGGACAGAAATGTTGGCACTCATAACAGTGATGAAAATTAAAAAAAAAGAAATCCTGTATATTTTTGTTATATGGAGTTTTCAGAACGCAGAGTCTTGTTTATGTGACAGGCACATGAAGGATGGTTTCAATTAGGCTGACCCTGCTCAAGGCTGAGCTTGTGCACCAGGTGTCCAGACCACAGAATGGAAAATGCAATCTTTGTCTGCTTTACTTAAATACAGTACTGAGATCAGCCTGTCTTTTAAGTGCCTGATTGCTATTTAATTACAGAGAATTTCTCTTTAAAAGAGCAACCCAACAATAACAGAAAAAACAATACAGCACTCATTTCAGAGCCTCCTGCACCTTCCCATCATGTGGGAAGAGTGTGATATATCTAATAACTTTATACTGCTGGGTTTATTAAGTGGTAATCATTATCTGTTTTATAAAAGCTGTCTTTAAAATAGCTAATGGGAGTATTTCTGTTGACCAATAAGTGCCAACTAAAACTATGAATGCAAAGTAATCATGTTCATTCTTATGATAGTTTTATATATGGGTTTTAAGAGTTACAGTCATGTGGTAAAAAGACTGTTAATTTAGAGTGAACAAAGGTGAATTCAAATTCCAGCTCTGAAATGGTGACTTGCTATTCCTAAGCAAGTTTGTTAACTTCTCTAAGCCTAGATTTATCATCATTAAAATGAGGCCAATAATTCCTACCCTGGTGGGCTGTTGAGAGAGTTAAGTGAGTTGATTTACATGAACCACCATCTTAAGAATGTTTTGATTAAATCTGATTTTAAGAAATAACTCACAAGAAATCTCTCAAAGGAGGGAATATGAAATAGACTAAATGATACTTTTCAGGAAAGTACTGCATTTGAAACTATGTTTATAAGATTATGAATTTATATTTAATTATAGAATAATAGTTTCCTCTTCTTTTTATCTCCTTTAAGTGAATTATTTAGCTTTCTCTTCTCTAACACTCTGAAAGGCAAATATTTTTCAATGTTTATATCATAATTCTAAAAGAATTTCTCAATGTTTATTTAAGTCATTTTCAGAAGATTTAGAAAAGTTTTTTTTTTTCCTTTTTCATTATGTTTCACATCTAGTATTTCTGCATTTATTTTATTAATTGATTTTGAATAACCTGGCACATGGGTCCATTTCCTTGCCCTTACTTTTTGGAAATAAGGACTGGCCTAGATATGTCAGTGATTAATAGAGTCCAGATGTTTATATTACTAGATCTTTCCTTCGATACTATTTAATAGAAGGCAAAATATGAAGCTGCCAATTGACAAACCATGAGATCCCTTTTATCTCTTCTTCACCATCTAGCTCCTCTAGCACAGCCATGAAAAATAGATCCTTAAGATGTGGCTGAAAAAAAAGTGTGAGGACTCGATGGTAGCATAAATTTGTTCATTGAAACTTTTTGAACCTTTACCATTTTATTTCCTATCAGAAGTTACAGTAATATAGACATAACACTAATATTTATTTTTCTACTGTTCTGCATTTATTCGGATCATTCCATGAGAATGATTAATAGGATAAGTTAGTAAAGTGATAAAAAGGGAAAGAAGACCCATATCTTACAGGTATTTTATTTTATAGTATGACAATAGATACAAAAATGGACGGTTAAATACGAACAAATGACAAACACATGGCAAACTATTATCAGAAATGAAGAACTATTTTTCTTTTCAGTAGGTTTTGTACTTAGTCTAGTAAGATTAAACATTCTTTTTGAAGTAAATTGTTTTACCTTTTAAAAGTGCCTTATTGCTGAATAGTGAATTAAGATGAACTTAATGTCACTAAAAAATTTTTTTTTAATCCGTGCTGCACTTAAAGTGCAGTTTTATTTAATAAATTGTCATCCTTAACAAAAAACCTATTGTTTTATTAACCAGTTGTCTTTACTTACTGTATAAATTAAGTTGGTATGTGTTAAAGAACTGAGATCATCAAAATTTAGTTGAGGGAATCAAAGAATTATTGGAGGAAGTATTTTCATTATAGTTTTGAAACACATTTTATGAGTGACTCTTTAACCCTTTACACTAGGTGTTTTCATTCTTTTCATTACTATTATTCCTATTTGGAGGTTGGGAAACAGGCTGAGAAACGGCAAGTCTGGTTTCTCAGAGTCAGCTTTCCAAGCCTAGTGATCTTTGTAACTACACCCCAAAGGGGCAAGTGTTCTAAGAAAAACTAAATCCAGTCCTTTTTCAATCTGATATCTACCAGAAATTCTTACTGCCTTAAGAATTTTTCTTGGGTTGAAGAACTTACAATTACTGATAGTCTTTCACTAGACTTGTTCTTGAGGCATGTTGCTTACGAACAAAGCTGAATTAATATTTCCAGGATAATAAAATAAATAGCTTGTAAGTACATAAGTCCACTACATTTACATAGTATGGATAAATCACAATATATTAAAATGTTCTCATATTGTTAGATGTTTATATTGTTTCCTCTACTTCATTATTTCTAACAATCAATCCTGTAAGAAATACCAGTGTTTCTGCCTTCTTTTGCAGAAATGGGATTGTTAGTTAGGCTGAATTTTAAAATCATCCTTCAGCAATTTTCTTGACAGTATATACTTCTATCAACAATGTCTTAAAGTCTTACTATTAAGAGAAAATGCAGGACATAGCTCAATATATATAATTAATCATGCGTGTATGCTCAGTCACTTTAGTTGTGTCTGACTCTTGGCAAGCCTATGGAATGTAGCCCACTAGGCTCCTCAGTCCATAGCATTCTCCAGTCAAGAGTACTGAAGTGGGTTTGCCGTGCCCTCTTCTGGGGGATCTTCCTGACCCAGGAATCAAACCCATGTCTTCTCCATTGCAGGCAGATTCTTTATTGCTGAGCTACTGGGAAAGCCAATAATTAATCATATGTATGTTAAAAACCACATATGTAATTGTGTAACATAACGACTGATGTGCACGAAGCTCTTATTTCTGAGGAACGGAATAAAATTGAAGAAAAGTAGGAAGGGAAATTTTTATATTAAATACATATGTATTGTCTGAACCTTTTATAATTAACATGAGTTTATATACTGTATGTATTTTAAAAATTGAAATAGAAACTCAAATATAATTAATATAGTGGTGCAAAGTAAATTTCAGAGCTTAATATGATGGCATTCAGATTCAAAACTGTCTGGGTATATTTTTGGTCTGAGGTTCCTCATATGTACTAGCACATGAACTTATTTTTGTAGGTAAAAATGGTAAAATAATAAAGCTATCTCAGTTTCCAGAACAAATCATTTCCATCTGTACCCCTGGATAAGTGTATTTCTGACTCGACCACATGAATAACATTACATATGTTTTTAAAAATCACTGTTTTCTGAAGACCTGAAGCAATTCACTTCACAACCACTGCTTTGCCTATGGTTGGCTTTGGCAATAAGAAACAAGACAGCTAATGCAATTTTAAGCTGTAACTAAAGATAGCACCAATTGGATTTAAGCTGAATATGCAGTTTATTTCAGTTGCTTTCCTTCTCCCTAAACCCTGATGTTCAAAGTTTAACTTGGAGTTGTTTTCTCAAGTTTAGCTATAGCCAAAGTCCACGAAATAGCTTATGTCTGTCAACAGTTGACCTAATAGACTTGTCCTGTGTTGACATTTTGTTCTTTTCGTGTTAGACTCTTTATGGTAGGTACATGATTGTCAGCGAACTATATATTAAAATGGTCTAAGGAAATAAGTCATGGGGAGTTTTAACAAATATTTAGGAATATTAGAGTTTTTTTAATAGGATTTTGGGAGAAAGCATTTGTTCAGTAATTAATTCATTATTTCTCTTTAGTGATTTCTGAATAGCATCAATTATTTATTGAATACTGATCATGTCAGTAGGGTTATCAAGAAAAGACCAGTAGAGTGAAGTTAGAGGCATGGAATCAATGGATTCCATAAAATATATGGGGAATTAGTATAAACAGAATTAAAATAACCAAGAAGAATCCCTTCTACCAGGGCAATCAGGGGATACTCATTTAAGTGGAGAAACTCCAGCAGAATCTGGATGGATAGAGAGATGATTCATGGGTAGAGATGAGGCCATATTTTTGATATGATGAAATTTGAGAGGAGGAAAAAAAAATCAACATCTGATATATGCTACTGCTAGAGTAGGTAATAGGGTTTGGTGAGAGATATGCAGTGGTTGAAAAAAAAAAATCTTCCTGCTAATGCAGGAGATGTAAAAATCTTGGGTTTGATCTCTGGGTTGGAAAGATGCCCTGGAGAATAGAATGGCACCCTACTCCAGTGTTCTTGCCTGTAAAATTCCATGGGCAGAGGAGCCTGGTGGACTACAGTCCATAGGGTGGCAAAGAATTTAACACAACTGAACACATAGTATTTCATGAATGAAGGTTGGCTTCCCTGATAGCTCAAATGGTAAAGAATCTGCTTGCAATGCAGGAGTCTCAGAAGATGCAGGTTCAATCCCTGGGTTGGGAAGAACCCCTGGATGAGGAATAGCAACCCACTCCGGTATTCTTGCCTGGGAAATTCCATGGAGAGAGGAGCCTGGTGGGCTACAGTACAAGGGGTTACAAAGAGTCAGACATGACTGAGCATGCACATGCATTGACATTGGCAAGAATGAAGATAAGAGTGTAAAGGAGGGCTCAGATCTTGAAAGTGATTAGAAGCCATGCTGAAGTCCACAGGTTTTTCCTTTGGGTGGTAAAGGCCTTTTAAAGGGTTTTCAACCAGAGACCAACTGTTGTGTACAATTTCAAAAGAGACCTTTGGAGTCGATGCAGAGGGGAAATAGAGGAAGCAAATAAGAAAATAATTAAACGTTTCTTTCAGGTCATATTGATACATGAAATAAGGCCAGAGTACATTGGGATGTAAAGAACTGATGCGCACAGGACATGTTAATGAAGTAGAGTTGACAGGAGTGGGTCAGTGATAACACTTGGAAGATGTAGAAATGCAGAAGTAAGGTTGATTCTCAAGCAAATCACCAGACAATGAGTAGACAGTGATGCTACCCACCAATATGAATAGGAGGGAAGGTCTGGAAGTGAAGGTAAAGAGTTCAGGGTTCAGACATGCTTTATTTGAAATATAAACAGGACTGCCATTTGGAGATGCCAAGTAACCAGTTGAATATGTGGGCCCACAGACTTGAAAATAGGAGAGGATTAAAGAAATAAATTTGTTTGTCATAAGCAATTAAAATGTGGAGTGTTAATATTACTCATGGTGAAGTACTGAGAAGAGAAAGAATAAAATTAGCAGTAGTGATGTGCAGAAACATCACATTTAAGTGAAGAAGAAGCTAGTAACGACTCTTGCCAAAATAATCCATAAGGTGTTAAAGTTAAGAGTTTCTTGGGAATGTTTGTGAGTTCAGTTTCAGTAATGCAGTGAAGTAGAAACATCCACTCAGTAGTATAAAAGAATTAAAAATAAATGGTAAAGTTCAAATGGACAAGTTCATTCTCTTTTTTTGAGGAACTTAGCTGTGAAAGGGAGGAGAAGACATTAAATAAAAGGTTCACAGGGTAGAGAAATGTATTGCCTGTCAAAATAGGAGATATATGAATATTATTAATGCTTTGTGGGAAATGAGCTGGTAGAGCAAGGGGTTGAAAATCTATAGACGATATGGAATTACTCAAGAAACACCTCAACATGATCCAGCAGAAATAAGAATCTGGTTCTCATCCTCATTATCAAGGAAACTGTGGTTGATGTAGCCGAAATTATGATATTTGACAGAACATCTTGTTTTCCATGACTTATATAACAAGTATTTTTAAACCTACATAGTCAAATGGCCAAAATAGTAGTCTTCCCTCCCATTCTCCTTCTGCTCCACTATGTACAAGTATGTCTGTCTCTTCCTAGACCTGTTTAAAAAAAAAAAAAACACTAAAGTCTACCCCATTGCTCAAGCCAAAAACCTGAGTCATCCTTGCTTCTCAACATAGATAGTTCTCCAATAATGTCCTCTGCATCTGCTTCTTTCATTTAGACTAATGCCTTGGGGTTGAAAGCATCAGTACATTATATTTGCACTATAAGTAATCTTCTAACTTTCTCTCTCTTTCTCTAGAACCTCCTGCCCCAACTTTTGCATCTGTTTTCCACTTGAAAGTGAAATCGCTCAGTCGTGTCCTTGAAAGTGAAGTCGCTCAGTCGTGTCCTTGAAAGTGAAGTCGCTCAGTCGTGTCCGACTCTTTGTGACACCGTGGACTGTAGCCCACCAGGCTCCTCCGTCCATGGGATTCTACAGGAAAGAATACTGGAGTGGGTTGTCATTTCCTTCTCCAGGGGATCTTCCCGACCCAGGGATTGAACCCAGGTCTCCCGCATTGCGGGAAGATGCTTTAACCTCTGAGCCACCAGGGAAGCCCACTTAGCAGCCAGAATAATGCTACTGAAATTTAATCAAATCATGTTATTCTCTGGCTCAGTCTCTCCTTAACTCATAGTGGGCATGAGTAAATGATGACTACAAGAATCATTACTAGAATTTTTCCTTCTCCTTTCTCTTTTAGTGTCCCTTTTTCCCTGGTGACTCAGACAGTAAAGAATCTGCCTGCAAGGCAGGAGACCCAGGTTCCATCGTTGGGTCAGGAAGATACTCCGGAGAATGAAATGGCTACCCACTCCAGTATTCTTGCTTGGAGAATACCATGGATAGAGGAGGCTGGTGGGCTATAGACCGTGGGGTTTCAGAGAGTCAGACACAACTGAGTGATTAATAATTTAACCTTCTTTCCTTTGACTCTATCCAGTAAAGATATTATTAAAAGGAATTGATCATCTTATTTCAAACATATAGTAATCAATAAACTTGTGGCAAACAGAGTTAGTGTCAATGTGGCTTGTTTCTGTCATAAACACTTGGACCCTAGTTAATGTCTTCTTTGAATGAATTAGAGTGAAGTATTATTTCTGTCACCTGTGTTTTATTGTACTCTCCAATTCCTAGTCATAAGTAAGATAATAGCTGATGATCTTTCATATTGTTTTTCTAATCAGATAATGGATAATGTCAAGTTCAGTTCAGTTTAGTCCCTCACTAGTGTCTGACTCTTTGCAACCACATGGACTGCAGCACACCAGGCTTCCCTGTCCATCACCAACTCCCAGAGCTTGCTCAAACTCATGTCCATCGAGTTGGTGATGCCATCCAACCATCTCATCCTCTATCGTCCCCTTCTCCTCATGCCTTTAATCTTTCCCAGAATTAGGGTATTTCCAATGAGTCAATTTTTTTGCATCAGATGGCCAAAGTATTGGAGTTTCAGCTTCAGCATCAGTCCTTCCAAAGAATATTCAGAACTGATTTCCTTTGGGATTGACTGGTTGGAACTCCTTGCAGTCCAAGGGACTTTCAAGAGTCTTCTCCAACACCACAGTTAAAAAGCATCAATTCTTCAATGCTCAGCTTTCTTTGTAGTCCAAATCTCATATCCATACATGACTACTGGAAAAAACATAGGTTTGACTAGATGTAATGTCTCTGTTTTTTAATATGCTGTCTAGGTTGGTCATAGCTTTTCTTCCAAGGAGCAAGCATCTTTTAGTTTCATAGCTGCAGTCACCATCTGCAGTGATTTTGGAGCCCCCCAAAATAAAGTCTCTCGCTGTTTCCATTGTTTCCCCATCTATTAGACATGCAGTGATGGGACCAGATGCCATGATCTTAGTTTTCTGAATGTTGAGCTTTAAGCCAAATTTTTCACTCTCCTCTTTCATTTTCATCAAGAGGCTCTTTAGTTCTTTGCTTTCTGCCATAAGGGTGGTGTCATCTGCGTATCTGAGGTTATTGTTATTTCTCCCAGCAATCTTGATTCCAGCTTGTGCTTCATCCAGCCTTGCATTTTGCATGATGCATTTTGCATATAAGTTGAATAAGCAGGATGACAATATACAGCCTTGACATACTCCTTTTCTGATTTGGGACCAGTCTGTTGTTCCATGTCCAGTTCTAACTGTTGTTTCCTGACCTGCATGCAAATTTCTCAGGAGACAGTTCAGGTGGTCTGGTATTTCCATCTCTAAGAATTTTCCAAAGTTTGTTGTGATCCACACAGTCAAAGGCTTTGGCATAGTCAATAAGTCAGAAGTAAATGTTTTTCTGGAACTCTTTTGCTTTTTCAATGATCCAATGGGTGTTGGCAATTTGATCGCTGGTTCCTTTGCCTTTTCTAAATCCAGCTTGAACATCTGGAAGTTCATGGTTGACGTACTGTTGAAGCCTGACTTGTAGAATTTTGAGCATTACTTTGCTAGTGTGTGAGATGAGTGCAATTGTGTGGTAGTTTGAACATTCTTTGGCATTTCCTTTCTTGGGATTGGAATGAAAATTGACCTTTTCCAGTCCTATGGCCACTGCTGAGTTTTCCAAATTTGCTGGAAATATCAAAGTATGCACCATTTGTGTCAAAGATATAAAGAATGAAATTTTTAAGTACAGAAATAAATAGACCAAAAGAGAGACACTGATATTTTGAAAAGTTCAAGTCTTGCAACTAAGATTTATATAATGGCAGGTATTAGAAATAAGAGCATAACATAGGACAGTAAGTTCTGACTTTTTTTTAGGAAAATGTTTTTCTTAGTCCTCCTGCACTAAACTTGATTGTAAAAGAGGAAGGCACTTCAGAAGACTCTGTAGGAATCTCATCTACTGGAAAAAGATTACTGCAAGGAAGGTAGGGTGGAGTTGGTCAAAGACAATGGGTACAAATCTTGGTCATGCAATTTCTTATGGTTCTTAAATGTCATAATTCTGGAAAGATAATATAATTTTATTATTAATATATATTATTTCAAAAAATTCATTTTATGTTCAATATATATTCAGTATATTTGATTAATAATCTTGTGTTAATTTTAAGTGTGCAGCAAAGGGATTCAGTTATACATATACATACATTTATTCTTTTTCATATTCTTTTCTCATGTAAGTTATTACAGAATATTGAGTTGAGTTCCCTGTGCTATATAGTAGGTCACTCTTATCTATTTATATATAAATTTATATATTTTGTATATGTTAAACCCAAATTCAGTTTAGTTCAATTCAGTCGCTCAGTGGTGTCCAACTCCTTGTGACCCCATGAACCGCAGCACACCAGGCCTCCTTGTCCATCACCAAGTCCTGGAGTTTACCTAAACTCATGTCCATTGAGTTGCCATATAACCATCTCATCCTCTGTTGTCCCCTTCTCCTTCTGCCCTCAATCTTCAGCATCAGGTGGCCAAAATATTGGAGTTTCAGCTTTAACATCTGTCCTTCCAATGAACACCCAGGACTGATCTTTAGGATGGATTGATTAGATCTCCTTGCAGTCCAAGGGACTCTCAAGAGTCTTCTCCAACACCACAGTTCAAAAGCATCAATTCTTTGGCACTCAGCTTTCTTTATAGTCCAACTCTCACATCAACACATGACTACTGGAAAAACCATAGCCTTGGCTAGACGGATCTTTGTTGACAAAGTAACGTCTCTGCTTTTGTCTAGGTTGGTCATAACTTTCCTTCCAAGGAGTAAGTGTCTTTTAATTTCATGGCTGCAATCACCATCTGCAGTGAGTTTGGAGCCCAGAAAAATAAACCCAGCCACTGTTTCCACTTTTTCCCCATCTATTTGCCATGAAGTGATGGGACCGGATGCCATGATCTTAATTTTCTGAATGTTAAGCTTTAGGCCAACTTTTTCACTCTCCTCTTTCACTTTCATCAAGAGGCTCTTTAGTTCTTCTTAACTTTCTGCCATAATGATGGTGTCATCTGCATATCTGAAGTTATTGATATTTCTCCTGGCAATATTGATTCCAGCTTATGCTTCCTCCAGCCCAAATTAAGGGCTTGTAATTAAAATAGTATCTTTAAATGATGGAGCTGGTCACTAAAAGCAGAAACTACCAGTTTCAAGTTCAGACATATCTAGTGAATATATAGATACATTACACATGTAATAATCTATACTATTATAGGGTTTCCCTGTTTGTGCAGTGGTAGAAAATCCACCTGGAATGCAAGTGATGTGGGTTCAGTCTGTGGATCAGAAAGATCTCCCAGAAAAGGAAATGGCAACCCCCTCCAGAATTCTTGCCTGGGAAATCACATGGACTGAGGAGCCTGGTTGGCTACAGTACATTGGGTCACAAAAGAGTTGGATACAACATAGCAACTAAACAACAACAACTGTAATATATACTAGCACTTAATTTTTGTGATATCTGTCATAAAACGCCCCTTAAAAACTAGTACTAGTAAATAAGGGTTATTAACTTGATTATACTATCAATAATCAAGTATGTGACTATGGGCCACCCTCTTGTCATCTCTTCTTTAAAATGAAGGGAACAAGTCTCCCCAGGCTTCCTCTGATGGGTCTATTCTACAATTTGATTTTTTTTTTTTTGAATGAAGTGATTCACTAATTCAGTATGCTGCTGCTGCTAAGTCATGTCAGTCTTGTCCGACCCTGTGCGACCCCATAGACGGCAGCCCACCAAGTTCCAGTCCCTGGGATTCTCCAGGCAAGAACACTGGAGTGGGTTGCCATTTCCTCTCCATTGCATGAAAGTGAAAAGTGAAAGTGAAGTCGCTCAGTCATGTCCGACTCTTCGAGACTCCTTGGACTGTAGCCTACTGAATGTCATATTAAGGGAGTCTACAGGGAATGGGAGCATTAACTGGTAAAGCAGAAGCATTGCTAATAGACCTGAGACAGTAGCCACAGTCAGAGACTGGGCTGCCTATATCAAGGGAACCTAACCAATAATCATTTTATATTTACTAAACATTCTGTATATCTCTGTATCATTTTAATTTACAGAACTGTAGTTTCAGGCTGAACTTGAGCTCGTGTTTTGTATGTTATTTGGGGTTCTTTGTTTACATTTCTAAAGTCAGCAAGATAAAAAAACTACACAGAAAAGTGTTAATAGTTACATAATATCTTATTGGTAGGAGGTATGAAAATAAAGGCATGAGAAAGGTGCTTTAGTAGTCTAAAAATTCAGTCTTTTATGTTTAAACTATGTCATCCTATTTTGCAAATGCCTGCTCTAAGCATAACACTGAACTCATCCCTAAATATGAAACAGTAGTTAAGAAATTATTTGCAAAACAGATCTCAAGGTCTTTATTTTGTTCTTCCATGTGGAATCTATTTACTCATTTGCACATGTGGAACTTCTCATCTCTGCAGCATGCTTGAAAGCTTCACACTGAGTCTGAAAGTTGAGACAGATTTGGATCAGTAAGCAAATTAAAGATTCGCTTCAAAACATTCAATAGAAAAAAAATGTGTTCCTTTCAGTTTTTGAGGATTTATCTTTGCACAAAATATCTATCTACACATCAAAGACATTTAGATGTTTAGCTAAGTATTTTGTGGGCTGAAAAAGGAATATTCATTGGAAAGCAAGCTTGCCTCACAATAGAATTGTATTCTAAAATCTTGTTTGTATTTACATTCTGTATTTTATATGGATGGAATAATTTCACAAAGGCATGTCCTTTACCTGTCTTGTTCATATCCAGTGCTCCATTCAGTTCCTGGTATATATCAGAGTCTTAATAAATGTTTTGAAATAATACCATGGAAAAAAGATAAGCTAAAGCCTTGAGATTTAGCATTTGATCATTAGTACTGCCTCTAAACTAAGATTTTAGCCAAACTATTCCACCTTCATTAGGTCTCATTTTCCTTATCTTTTAAAAATAAGGATTTTTTTGATTGATGAGTGGTCTGGTTTTATAAAAGTACTTAGCAATTATAATATATATGTGAATAATCTTGTAATATATATCTGAATAATCTTGTAATCCCTCGAAGAAGGCAGTGGCACCCCACTCCAGTGTTCTTGCCTGGAGAATCCCAGGGACAGGGGAGCCTGGTGGGCTGCCGTCTATCGGGTCGCACAGAGTCGGACACGACTGAAGCGACTTAGCAGCAGCAGCAGCAGCAATCTTGTAATCCCTACCTTAAAATAAATATTTTTCTATAGATGATAAAATTTCTAAATTTATCAGTTAGGTCATCTAGTACATGAATTAAAAATTTCATGATATAGATTTTGTCTTATCACACTAAAGCATCATAATGCACTTTTACCCCACAGAAAGTTTGTATTGGAAAATAAGAACATAGTGGTACAATCTCTTAACTTTGAGAGAAGTACCAAGTTAGAGTCAAAATGAATTATTCCTTTTTTCTGCTGTGTGGTTCTGTAGGTTGAGGTTGAGAGCAGGCAGGCTGGAAAAGTGCCCTAGGGTGAATGAAAGGTGGTATGTTAATAAATAAATGGGCATGATACTTCCCAAGTTTAGACAATACTCATGTTAAATGAGAATTCTAAGTCTGGATGTATCCTTGTGGAAATCTAGAACAGATATGAGTCAGATATCATATGGGATTAATATGTTATAAAATAATATATAAAGTATTGATCCTCCTGAATCACTCTCATTTTCAGGTCATTAGGAATTTTGTTGGGATAATCCTCCAAATGAATTTGAAGCATTCTATTCAAATGGTAAGTAGAACTACTTGTTATATTACCATTTTTCATCTGTAATTAATATAATTTTCTGAGTATTAAAATGAGAAATATTAATTACTATTCTTCACTCATATTTTGAATCATTTTTAAAGGAGAATTATGAAAGAACTTTCTTTTATTTTTTAAATTATCATGCTGGAATGAAAATATATGCCTTGTAAACTTGGGGAGTATTTATGACAGTCTTCTAAAAACTGGAATAAAGTTAGTGCCTGGAAATTAATAGATCTGCTATAAGCAAATATAGATAGGTAGGACTATTTGTAGAAATATACGTATAAAATTCTCTTTCCACATAATTACGTTTCTTCTTTTTTTTTAAATTTTATTTTATTTTTAAACTTTACATAATTGTATTAGTTTTGCTTCTTATATTGAAATTGTAAAATATGATTTATGGACTTCAACAGATGTGTAATTTACTTGAAAATGATATTGAATTCTGTACATTTTTACATCTGAGTACATTGGTCTAAAGTTACTTTGTTATCATTAAGAGTTATTTCATCAGGTTTTGAGATGAGATAAGTGAAGCCATTATTATTCTTGTTTAGTTTAGAAGCAATTTGCCAGAAACTGAGGACTATCATCCTTAAAACTTGCTGCTAAAGTGTGTGGTAATCATGGTGTTTGCCAGATGGGCTCTCAGTGTTTTCACACTATTGAAATAAGGGAGGTGTCCAAAATACAGCTAATTCTACATCTGACCTCGTGGCACAGGCAAGTGCTTTAAAATTTTGTTTATTGTATTTTCTCATTACATATATTTACCATGGACAGATATTAAATGAAAACCAATTCAAATAAGAACAAAGCAACCATATTCTTACCACCTATACATTACCAGTTAACCCTTCAAATATACTGGTGAATGTTTTTAGTATGTGAACACACAATTTTTTGCAGCAATTTGAAAAATGAAAGTGATAGCAGTATACAATTTAGCTTCACCCTATTTGCCCCCAAATGACTCTGCAACCTGAGTTTGAATCACTCGTTCTCTCTCTCTCTGCATGACATTGGGTACATTCTTTACCCTCTCTGGGCCTTTCTTTCCTTATAGGAAAAATAATAATCTATACCTAGTTGATGAGGTTCTCTTGAAGACTAAGCAAGTAAATAGAAATAAAGTGCTTAGAACAGTACTCAGTTGTTTCAAAATTATCCATTGATTTTTATTTTTATTTTCTGAAAAGTCAGATAAATAATGTAAATTTGGGCTTTTTTTTTTGTATCCTGATACCTTATTTAAGCTCTTTATTTATTGTAATTACCTTTCTGTTGGTTCTTTTGTGTTTTCACTCTGAAAATAATTTTATCTTCAAAAAGAAATTGCTTATAGATAATTTTTGTTTTTAGTGTTCAACACTTTTAAATTTTGAGTTCACCATGCAAATTTTCTTGACTACAGCTTTCAGTTCAATGCTAAATAGTGATAAATAACTTCTTCCTAGTTTTATTGGGGATGACGCTCTTGATGATCATTTAAGTATGATGTTGACTAAGTTTTTATTCTTTTTCATGTTAGGAAGTTATCATTTTCTTAGTGAGCTAGATTATCAGAAATTTCTGTTGATGCTTTAGATACACAGATATCATTTGAATCTGTTGAGGTGATGATTTCATTTTCCTCTCTCACTAATTTTAAGTATTCTTTGAATAGCTGGAAGCTTAGTCTTTTATACATACTTTAATTCAATGTTTATTTATTTTTTTAATTTATGAGGGACTTTGAAAAAATGCTCAAAAGTAAAGGTGATTTATAGTATATTAAATTCCTTCCTTTAAAGTATTTTTTATTCTTTCTTTTGGGTACTCTTAAGGAAGTTATAGTCACATTGGAATCTTTACAATATGCTCTGTGGATATATTTTATCTTTTCTAATTTGTTAATTCTGTTGAATACTTAATCTATTTTTCATTGAATTTTTAAAATTCTGAGTTGTGCTTCTATCAAAATTTCTATAAGTGTATTCTAGATTATTTATATTAAGGTTTTTATATCATCAACTTTTTAAATCTTTGGAGAATGTTTTAAAACAATATATAATCCATGTCATGTTCTAAGTCAAATATGTTTTTATTTATTCAGTTTAACATAAGTAACCTTATTGTTCAAGTTTCATGTTTTTATAGTCTGTCTGCTGAACAGAGGTGGGGCTACTTTGTACAAATTCGTACAAAGCCCAAGTGATTCACTGAATTTATATTCTAGTCACAAAGCTGCCAAGCATAAGTTGGTGAGTCATATCAGTCATACTTGTTTAGGAATAAGCATATAATAAGTTGTACTTATTTAGGAAGGAGAGTCTCTCAGGGATGAAAAAGATCGACTATAATCGGGATAACACTAAAGCCAGAAGAAAAAAATTAATATCTGTTTTGATCCGACATTAGGATCTTTTAGGAGTCCGACCTTTAGAAATACTCTCTTTTCTAAGAAAGGGGTGTTATTGTCCTTATTCTTTCCCAAGGTTCTGGCTCTTCCCTCTATATTCCTGTTTCCTTCATCCAGGACATTTAAAAGATTTTCTTCTCAGTACTTTTTGACACTCTTTGACACTACCCTCTTAAATATCCAGTATAATGGCTTTGTCTGCTGAGTTCTCTTATTGCCCTCCCCTTTTCTCTTTAACAATTTTGCTATATATATAGCTTGTAAACACCAAGATGAATTTCTTCCAGAATTTGATATTCAGTGTTCATCCAGCCATCCATCAAACACTTATTGAAAATCAGCTATGTGTTAGGCACTATAATAGGAAGTAGAAAATGCTATCTCCCTAGCTCAGCTAGAATGTTTAATCTCTATACTAAAGAGATCTTAATCTTCTGCTTGAACTCTTCAGGGTTCAGTGTCTCCAATTGGCATGAGTCTATCTTTAACTTGATAACCTAAAGATACCCAAAACTTTACTAAGTTCTATCTTTATTTCTAAATTTACACTTCTTACCATTGTTGTCCTGGTTTATGGTTGATAGTAAGCTTCTAGGCTCTTAATATATAATCTTTATTAAATTATTATTTTATGCTAAAGTCTTTTTATTGGGATATAGTTGCTTTACAATATTGTGTTACTTTCTTCTGTACAACAAAGTGAATTGGCTATATGCATACATATCCCTTCCCTCTTGGACCTCCCTCCCACCCCTCACCTATACCATCCATCTAGGTCATGACAGAGCACTGAGCTGAACTCCCACTAGCTTTCTGTTTTACACATAGTAGTGTATATATGTCAATCCCAGTCTCCTGATTAATTTCCCACCCCTCTTCTTCCCCCTCCTTGTGTCCACACATCCATTCCCTACATGTGCATCTCTATTTCTGACCTTCAAATATGTTTGTCTGTACCATTTTTCTAGATTCCACATACAAGCATTAGTCCTATCCCTATCTGACATTCATCAAAATCCTGTTGTTCACATATTTACATTTGTCCCAAGCTTCTCTACTTTTCTTTATCTTTGTATCTGTTACCTTAGTGTTAGAAGCACAAAATTTGCTTCTTGATTTTTTACAAGCTCCTATTCTGTATCCCTCCCTCTCTCATCCATCAACCACAGTGCCATTAAGGTTCTCCCTGAAATGTGTATGGAATTAATGAGGTAATTAATTCCAGGTCTTCCCTTGGGGCTAGGATAGTAAAGAATCTGCTTGCAATGCAGGAGACCCAGGTTCCATTCCTAGGTTGGGAAGATCCCCTGGAGAAAGGAACGGCTACTCACTCCAGTTTTTTTTGCCTGGAGAATTCCATGGACAGAGGAGCCCGGCAGGCTACAGTCCATGGGGTCACAAAAAATTGGACATGGCTGAGTGATGAACACTAATGAGATAGTTACCCATTCAAAATTTTTGTGAGTTTGCTTTGCTTAGAGGAAAAGCACAAACTCCTCAGCTTGGCATTTTGTTTTTCTTCACAACTTGGTACCAAGTTCATTTCTTCTCAGTTTACTTGACACCTCTCTCCCCACTCATATGATGTAGTCATCTTTAACTACTGTGTATTGTGGCTTCTTCATATTTAGATCATTTTCTGATACATAGTAGGTATTCAAATGGTGTTTGTTGATCATTATTTTGAGAAGACTCAGGTTTATGATAAGCAAGACGTTGTGATCTTCTGGGTGGGTCAGACTGATGAGATACTGTTTAATTTTGTAATTTATGAAAGCCTTTGAAGTTTCATATTACTGGAATGCCAGAAAAATAGGAATCATATATGTGACTTAGACAGTCATATATGTGACTTAGTCAATGACTTGGACAGTGACTTCGTCTAGCTGTGTTTTCTGGTTGTTAAATTGATGCTTCAAGCACCAGAAATTTATTCAGTATTATGGTTACAACTGTTTAATGCTCTAAGATTGATTGCTTTCCATTATCTGTGGAAGCTAAAGAAAACAATGGTTTGTATTTTGAGTATAAGTTTAACAGACGTGATGTAACATAATTATTATATGATGTGAGTATTCCGATTGATTCAAAACGGTTGTATACATAGACCTCAAAATAATTCACCTCCAAGACTGTATTATTATGATTTTTCCTGGTAGTGAAGTGTTTATGATTATGTAATTTTCAGTGCTTTTTTTTTAAAGAATGTAATTGGGTATTTGATTCTTTAACTCAAAGAACTGGGCTGAGATAGCTAGAAATAGGAGAGTCATGAGGATGTCATGGAAAATTTGAAGTGGAGAGTTTCACATCAAGATTAAATAAATTTAGCAGCTATTTGGCACAACTTATTTCAAATACTTGTTTTTGTCCTGCTTGTCTTCATCACATGAAGAGCAGCCAAGCTAGGTTTTTTTCTTACGATATTTTTGTTGAGTTAAAAGGTTTGAACCAAATGTTAAGTCTCTGAAATGATTCTTTACAAATTTTTACTGCTTGGTCATAGTCACTTCTTTCCAAGTGTCAAGGTTTGTCAACTCAGTAGTGTGATATGTCGGAGAAGGCAATGGCACCCCACTCCAGTACTCTTGCCTAGAAAATCCCATGGATGGAGGAGCCTGGTGGGCTGCAGTCCATGGGGTCGCTAAAGAGTCAGACACGACTGAGCAACTTCACTTTCACTTTTCACTTTCATCCATTGGAGAAGGAAATGGCAACCCACTCCAGTGTTCTTCCCTGGAGAATCCCAGGGATGGGGAAGCCTGGTGGGCTGCCGTCTATGGGGTCGCACAGAGTTGGACATGATTGAAGCAACTTAGCAGCAGCAGCAGTGTGATATGTAGTATATTCTGTACACATTGTCAATGACACAGTCTTTGAACACTTACTAGATTATTTTGACTACTTCACTAATGAAGGAAACTAAATTGAATGTACTATGGTTGCACTGATCTTTAACCATTGATGAGGAAAACATTATTCTGAATTGACTTAGTCACTATCGAGACGTTCTTTTCCTATATCCTGGAGAGTAAGAAAATCTTTGGTTTTCTAACTTCATCAGCAGGGGAGAAAATGAATTTTTTTTGTAGTTTTAATTTACACATTTCTTTTGACTTTATAGTACTGTAAGCATTATAATGAAGTGAAAGTCTCTCAGTCATGTTCAACTTTTTGCGACCCCATGGACTATACAGTCTGTGGAATTCTCCAGGCCAGAATATTGGAGTGGGTAGCCTTTCCCTTCTCTAGGGCATCTTCCCAACCCAGGGATCAAACCCAGATCTCCCACATTACAGGCAGATTCTTTACCAGCTGAGCCACCATGGACGCCCTGTAAGCATTATGAGCACTATGAATGTATATTCAGTTTTATATTAAAACTTTGAAAAGATTAATTTCCATATTAAAGGTTTGCAAATATTTTTATTTTTTCCTTCTAAAAAGGGACTCTACTGTTCAGAGTTGACAATTATGATATGACAGCAAATAGCTTAAAATTGTTCGAGTTTTCCAATTTTGAGTGAGTTCCTAGCGTGAAAGGATGGGCTTCTATATACAAAATTATAGTTTTATATATCTGATAGTGTTCTTGAGAGCATCTGACATAATGTTCATGTTATACAGATATAGTACCAGAAAGGTTGAGTGAATTATCAAGTTCAGTGAATTATCTAGTCAGTGACAGATGGACCATAACCATAATGATAAATATATGCATATAAGCATGAAAAGTCTTTCACAATAACTTCAAATTGATTATAAAAAAAGAACTTGGTCAAATCAGACTAAATACAGAAGAGTTAAAATAAGTATCTCAATATTAAAAATCACTGAAATTTTGCTTCATGTAGGCTTTTTTGAATTTTTAAATAAAATTCTAAAATAATCTCTGACAAGTACTTTTTTTATAAATGAGTAGTTTTAATAACAGCAAATATTAACATTTATTTATTTTCATTGCAATATATTTTGAATTTTAAATATTTTTTTGAAATACATCTCTTTTTATGTAATTCAAAAGGGAGAGTAAGATTTTCTATTGTGAGTTTTTGAAAGACATTTAAAGTTTTACTTCAGAGTAAAAGTTATTTCAGATGATGAATATGATGATTTCATCATACAAAATGTTGTAAAGCATAAATGATTTTAACTATGATAGAAATATATTATTCATCAGATTATAGCTAGGTGCTTATGATTAACTCTAATGTGAATATGTTTTTCCATTCCTACTGTTTTCCAACAATATAGTTCTTGCTTCTATGTTTAGAAAAATTTTAGGTTCTCTTGTTTAGAATTAAATATTGCTATATTTGTTGTTCAGTCACTAAGTCGTGTCAAACACTTTGAGATCCCATAGATTGCAGCACAGCAGGCTCATCTGTTCTCCACTATCTTCCAGAGATTGCTCAAATTCATATCCATTGAGTCAGTGATGCTATCTAACCATCTCATCCTCTGCCATGCCTTCAACCTGCCTGATGCCTTTCCCAGAATCAGTATCTTTTCCAGTGAGTCGCTCTTTGCATCACATGGCCAAAATCTTGGAGCCTCAGCTTCAGCAATAGTTCTTTTGATGAACATTCAGGGTTGATTTCCTTTAGGATTGACTGGTTTGAGTCAACTGTGGTCCTTGTAGGGACTCTCAAGAGTGAGATACCATTCTTACTTATCTCTTTCTCTCTATCTACTACCATGTTGCTCAAATTTGGCTGCTCCTTAGAAACACCTGAGATTAAAAAATACTCAGGCATAGATGATGAAAAGTTGATTGTGATGATATTTTGCATGCATCTATCTATGTCAAAACTTATAAAATTGTTTTGTTGTTGTTGTTGTTCGGTCGCTCAGTAATGTCCAGTTCATTGCAACCCCATGGACAGCAGCACACCAGCCTTCCCTGTCCTTCGCCATCTCCCAGAGCTTGCTCAAACTCATGTCCATTAAGTCAGTGATGCCATCCCCTTCTCTTCCTGCCTTCAATCTTTCCCAGCATCAGGGTCTTTTCCAATGAGTCAGTTCTTTGCATCAGGTGGTCAAAGTATTGGAGCTTCAGCTTCAACATCAGTCCTTCCAATGACTGTTCAGCACTGATTTCCTTTAGGATTCACCGGTTGATCTCCTTGTAGTCCAAGGGATTCTCAAGATTCTTCTCCAACAACATAGCTCAAAAACATCAATTATTCAGCATTCAGCCTTCTTTATGGTCCAACCCTTGCATCCATGCATGACTACTGATAAAACCATAGCTTTGAATAGATGGACTTTTGTCGGCACAGTAATGTCTCTGTTTTTTAATATGCTGTTTAGGTTTGTCATAGCTTTTCTTCCAAGGAGCAAGTGTCTTTCAATTTTGTTGCTGTAGTCACCATATGCAGTGTTTTTGGAGCCCAGGAAAATAAAGTCTGTCACTGTTTCCATTGTGTCCCCATCTATTTGTCATGAAGTGATGGAACTAGATGTGATGATCTTCATTTTTTTGATTGTTGAGTTTTAAGCCAGTTTTTTCACTCTCCTCTTTCACCTGCACCAAGAGGCCCTGTAGCTCCTCTTCACTTTCTGCCATAAGGGTGGTGTCATCTGCATGTCTGAGGTTATTGATATTTCTCCTGGCAGTCCTGATTCCAACTTGTGCTTCATCCAGCCTGGGATTTTCCATGATGTACTCTTCATATACGTTAAATTAACAGGGTGACAATATACAGCCTTGATGTACTCCTTTGGAAACAGTCTGTTGTTTCATGTCCATTTCTAATTGTTTTTTCTTGACCTGCATACAGATTTCTCAGGAGGCAGGTAAGGTGGTTTGGTAGTCCCATCCCTTGAAGAATTTTCCACAGTTTTCTGTGATCTACACAGTCAAAAGATTTGGCGTAGTCAATAAAGCAAAATTAGATGTTTTTCTGAAACTCTTAGTTTTTTAATGATCCAACAGATGTTGGCATTTTGATCTCTGGTTCTTCTGCCTTTTCTAAATCCAGCTTGAATATCTGGAACTTCTCAGTTCATGTACTGTGGAAACCTGGCTTGGAGAGTTTTGAACATTACTTTGCTAGCATGTGAAAACCAAGCATACTGATCACTTGGATCATAACCTTGCCTAACTCAATGAAACTATGAGCCATGCTGTGTAGAGCCACCCAAGGTAGACAGATTATGATGGAGAGTTCTGATAAAACATGATCTACTGGAAAAGAAAATGGCAAACCACTTTAGCATTCTTGCCTTGAGAACCCCATGAACAGTATGAAAAGGCAAAAAGATATGACACGGAAAGATTAATTCCCCAGGTTAGTAGGCACCTAGTGTGCTACTGGAGAAGAGTGGAGAAATAGCTCCAGAAAGAATGAAGAGGCTGAGCCAAAGCAGGAACAAGATCCTGTTGTGATGCGTCTGGTGGTGAAAGTAGTCTGTTTCTATAAAGAACAGTACTGCATAGGAACCTAGAATGTTAGGTCCATGAATCAAGGTAAATTGAAGTGTGCAAGCAGGAGTTGGCAAGAGTGAACATCGACCTTTTAGGAATCAGTGAACTAAAAGGGAGCAGAATGGGTGAATTTAATTCAGATGATCATCTATTACTATGGGCATGAATCCCTTAGAAGAAATGGAGTAGCTCTTATAGTCAATAAAAGAGTCTGAAATGCAGGTGCAATCTCAAAAATGATAGAATGATCTCTGATCAAATTGTGTACTTTGAATATATTGTTTTTGTTGTTCTGTTGCTAAGTCATGTCCAACTCTCTGGAACCCTGTGGACTGCAGCTCACCAGGCCTCACTGTCCCTCACTATCTTCCAGTGATTTCCCAAGTTCATATCCATTGAATCAGTGATGCCATCCAACCATCTCATCCTCTGTCTACCTCTTCTCTTTCTGCCTTCAATCTTTACCAGCATCTGTTTTTGTTTGTTTGTTTGTTTGTTTTTTAAGTAACTCATTTGAAAAGACCCTGATGCTGAGAAAGACTGAAGGTGGGAGAAGGGAACGACAGAGGATGATGTGTTTGGATGGCATCACTGGCTCAATGGACATGAGTTTGAGTGACCTTCGGGAATTGGTGATGGACAGAAAAGCCTGGCATGCTGCAGTCCATGGGGTCGCAAAGAGTTGGACACGACTGAACGACTGAACTGAACTGAAAACATAATCTTACTTTTGGACCACTAATCCCCCTACTTGGTGGGGGAGAAAGAATACTCAGATCTCACTTGCAGAGATCCTGACTTAACTGGTTTTAGGCAGAGCTCAGGAGCTGGTGTTTATTATATCTCCTCATATGATTATAATGCAACACCAGCATTGAGAACCTCTCCCCTAGTACTCATCTCAACTACTATGTATATGGTAAATTCTCAAAAATGGCTGTTATCATTGGAGAACTGAATACATTTCTTCTTTGTATTTGGTAATTCATTCACAGTAATGAAGGTTCACACAATGAAAGGACAGGAAATGAATAGATATGCCAGAGGAACTCCAGAAAAGGAAGTACAGTTGTTCCTCAGTAAAACAGAGGAAGAGACCCAACACCCACCAGGGATACCAAAATCCATGCATGCTCAGGTCCTGTAGTCTACCCTCCATATCTGTGGTTCTGGACTCAACTAACCTCAGAATAGTATAATGCTGTTCATTTATTAAAAAACCGTATATATGTTGGCCCACACGATTCAGTCCTGTGTTGTTCAGAGGTCAACTGTACTCTCCAAATAGCCTTATGCAGAGTGTAACTATGCCACAGTCCTTCAAGCATACCTCTTAACTATGACACATCATAAAACTCCATCTGGGTAGGTTATGGTCCATTTTGAACAAAGACTGATAAAATCTGACAAATTGATCTGTTTAATATATGGAATTTAAGGCATAGCTTTTTTATTTTTTTCTTTTTAAAACAGTTAAAGGATGTATTTGTTGGAAAATTGCAATTTTATATGAAAAGTAACAGTTTATAAAACATGTGCATAAAACACTTTCCTTTGGGAATTTATATATTTCGTGAGTCAGAATATTCAAGGTTATGGTGCAGTAATAAAGCATCCCACATTTCACTGGTTTACTGCAACAAAGATTTACTCTTTTACTTATACTACAGAACTCAAATAACTTTTAACATCAGTCCAGGCTCATGGAGGGACCACCTTGATTGTTATAACTGAGAAAAGGATATAAGCGAATGGCATGCTAACTCTTGAAGTTTTATATCTGCTCACACTCATTGACTGACACAGGTTATAAAGTCATAGCTAAGTCAAAAAGATATGAAAATACATTCCTACTAAGTGAACATGAGAGGAAAATTGGAGTATTTGTAACCAAGTTCTAGTGACTATCACAATCATTTTCTGCTGGATGACATAATTTTAGGGATAGCTTTTTTATGATTGTGGATGACTGGATATCTTTACTTCTCAATATAAGTCTATATTGTTAAGGAAGGTAGAATATTATTGTTGCTCCTTCTCAGAGAAGCTGAGAATCAGAAGGCCTGGATAGTGTTACTATACACCCACAGTTAGTGAGAAGGAGACTGGGGCTTATTTTATCTTTATAAAGTAATTGCTTTTCCATATGGTTCATTAATGAAAATCCTGTACTGTGTTCTTCTACTTTATGTTCTATGGTCCTTTTGTGTAACTGCTACTTATTTTCTAGTCAAATAAAGAGCCAATTTATGATTAACATACATTTTAGTTTTAAAGATATAAATTTATAACTGTTACTCTTTTCTATATGTTTTCATTTTTATAATTTTATTATAAAAATATTATAAAATTATAAAAATTCATTATAAAAATTTCCCAAGCTTCTGTCCATCTTTAGAACTTCACTAGAAAATTATACTCTATCAAGTAAGAAGGCAAAGCAAATCATTGTCACCAGGGTGTCACTGTTATATCACTGGAAGTAATGTTATTGTTTCTTAGTAAGATTTGATTTTGGTTGAAATCCCAGTGTTTCAGCTTACCACACAAAAAAACAAGAACAAACCGCTAATGGACAATTTCTTAAGAAACAGGAGGGAAACCTTTTCAATGTACAAAGTTCAGCTGATGGAGAGTTCTTTAATTATATTATTCTGGAATATTGGTATTTATTTATTTATATTTATATTATAAGAGTTGTGTCTGACTCTGTGATCCCACAAATGGTAATCTGCCAGACCTCTCTGTCCATGGAATTTTCCAGGCAAGAATACTGGATCAGGTTGCCATTTCCTACTTTAGGTGATCTCCTGACCCAGGGATTGAAACTGGATGTCCTGTATATCTGGCATTACAGATAAATTCTTTACTGCTGAGCCACCAGAGAAAAACATTTATATTTTATTTTTTAATAGATTTTAATAAAAATGAATCAGAAAACCTAATTAATCAAGTATGACTTGTAATTTTTTTTTTTTTTTTTGGTGAAAGGATGTGAGCATGAACTTAACAAATTACGTATAAAAGCCTTACAGAACCAAGTATTGTGGGATAGGTTCATAGTGTATCGGTGTTTTCAAGTTCACTCTATAACTTTACAAAGAAACTGTCAAAGGCAGGATGACTCAAGTTTTCCCTAACAGCACCTCTTCCTAACTAACATGAAAACAGTGCGGTTCAAAACTATGAACTGG
This sequence comes from Bos grunniens, assembly GCF_055505025.1. Taxonomy (NCBI): domain Eukaryota; kingdom Metazoa; phylum Chordata; class Mammalia; order Artiodactyla; family Bovidae; genus Bos; species Bos grunniens. Next base: position 136,714,583 of record NC_141165.1, read on the forward strand.
GCTGCCAAGCTTTTGCTTTCAAATGTTTAACATCTTGGGAAACATGTGAATTCCACTATAATTTGCTTATTAAAGATCTCCATTTTGTAAAGTGCTATATATTATGATATATTTAAATATTGCTGGAGATTCAGTAGAAAAAACTTTTCATTGATGTGAAGTAGTAACAAGACAATATTCATTTGATGCACAAAAGCAGTCTATTGATACATCATTCTGCTGCTAAAATAGAGTATTAGGGAACATCCTCCACACCCCTTTAGAAATATTACAGCCATGATTTCTGAAATATAAAGTCTGAGCCATTTGTTTTCAAAAATCTGACTTCGTCATGACACAGCAGTGGAACTAAACCATAGTGAGTGGTTTAGCTCCATTTCCTCTACCTTCCCTAAGTGCCTATGGTTCTCATACCATATTACTTTCTGGGAGTCATCTCTGAAGCCTGTGGGAGATAACTTCCTCCCATTGCTAGTCAGTAGAGGGGTCCACGTTTCCTTGTTTTGGAGTTGGGGTGTATTTGTTCTACCCTGTTTATAGCTGGCAGGAGCCCTGCTTCTTCCTTATAACTCTCCTTTTCATCAGCACAGAGGGAGATTCAAAATCAGAAATGATCTTAATTAAATATTTTTTAGTACAGAAACACCTATTCCACAACCATGGTCTTTAGTACTCTTTTGGAGGTGTCCCTCCCCATCTTTGTCTTAGTAAAATTGAAGGCAGTAAAGCTTATCACAAAAGACAAGGATAAATATTCATCAAGGTGCAAAAGATATTTAGAGAATCTACATTTACTTACATTCATTATTGTCAACATGTTTAATCATGTGAGGTGTTATCAAAACTGGCTGAAATATTTTCCTCTATAGTATTTTCAAATAAAATTGTCTCCAAGAAAAATTATAAAAAGAATTTAAACATCCAAGATAAATATTTAGAGAATATTTATTTTAGGGTTTGAGCTTCTAAAAATATCTTATACTACATCTTATTTGTATATATATGTATAAATATCTTTAATATGTATATATATATGTATAAATATCTTATACTACATCTTATATGTATATAGATGTATAAATATCTTATACTTTTAAAATATCTTATACTATAATAAATTATTATAATGCCTGCTTTTTAGAGGAACTTATAGATCTTTTAGCTTTTTAATGAAACCATTTTATACATCTTAGTGATCTATAAACTATATGAGTATTAAATGAAAACATAACCAGATTTTAGTTGGTTTAGTTAATAGAGATTTTTTTTCTTAAAGACAAAACCATTGTCTGCTTTTAAAATCACACATTAAAGGTATCCACATCAAATATAAACTTTACAATGTCTTTTTGGAATATAAATAGAGTAAAAGTTTATATTTGGTTGGTTGTAAAAAATCTTTTCCTTTATCACATATTAATAAATAACATAACCATGATTTGGAAGACAGGAGCTAATTAGTAGATTATTCACAAGATTTAACTGAATATATATATTTTTTAATTACAGAAAGCATTTGAAAAAATTGTTTAGGTAGATACCAAAAGAAGAATTTAGCAATTAATCTTATTCATTAAAAGACACATTTTCAAGAAACAAAGAGAAACTAAAGTTTTGAGATGGCAATTTTATAATTATTAAGAAGAATTTTATTATCTTAATAGAATGGAAATATCTACCACTATGAGAGAAATTTTATATTTTGATAAATACAGTTTTAATTTAGACGTAAGTTATTTTAAGCTATAAATGCTCATTAAATTTTTCATATTTCCACTTCTGTGCATTATTTATTGATTCAATAATCACAATTAAGCAGTAAAACATTATTTTAAAAGAGAATTTGCAATCAGTATGTTATTTTTAACAATGATATCATCTGATAACTATATTTACATGATATTTTTTATAGTTTTTGAACTTTTTTAAGGTTGAGTACTTGTTTCTCTTTATGAAAAGGCATATAGAGAATAATCATTTTTGCTGATTCACTATAAAGTTTTACACTTGGTGGAAGAATTTTGAAAAATTTAAATTGTTTTAGTGATGAGCTAATTTTTAAAATATGGTTTAGCATTTACACAGAGACTGTGATGAAACGTCTTGTGCAGATATTATGGGATCTTTGTCCAAAATGCATTATTATATGTGAATTGGGCATGACTTTTATATTCTAATTTGATGCCTATCTTTGTTTAATTCTCTGCTCTCTGATGTTTTCTCAGGGGGCAAAGAAATAGAAAGTCACTCCTTTAAAAGATACATTTTCTTACAAGAATAAAACACTTTCTGAAATGTTAGTGAGGTACTGGTATTTTAATGTCTCTCATGTTTTTTTTATTTCTGAATTAAAAGAAATTTTAATTAAAGAACACTGTGATTGTTTTTTTCCTATCTCAAAAGTAGTTGATTTTGAATTAAAATTAAATATATTTGAATCTACATATGGTACTACCACTAAAGGAAATAAATGATTATAATGACTACATTTAGAGCTTTTTAAAAGTGCAACTTCTCATTTAAAAGAATTTATTTTCAACCATAAGGAATTGGTTATTCTGTGTGCATTTATCAGATAGGCCTCATATAATTTCTTGTATCTCTTAAGGAAGTCCATATGTAATAGACAAAGAATCCAAAAATACAAACCTAATGAAAAACATGCTTTTGTTGAGATGGTTTCACTCCAGTAACCCCAGAAATGTTGGCAAGTAATTTGAGTTTCAGTGATAAGATTCTGCTGCTGCTAGTGATGTTTCTGGCCCTTAGATAGTTTGAATTTTTACAAGAAAATCTTGCTGTTTATAGAAAGCTTAGGTCTGAGGGAATGTAGCCCCACTCTCGAGTTTAGATTTTGTGTGAGCATTAATAAAAACTCTGATTTCTGTTTTGGAAGAGGAATAGTGTATTTTAAAATAATTTTTTTTAATTTTTTTAAATTTAAATTTATTTATTTTAATTGGAGGCTAATTACTTTACAATATTGTATTGGTTTGCCATACATCAACATGAATCTGCCACAGGTGTACATCCTGAAACCCCTCCCACCATCCTCACCGTACCATCCCTCTGGGTCATCCCAGTGCACCAGCCCCAAGCATCCTGTATCCTGCGTCGAACCTGGACTGGCAATTCGCTTCTTATATGATATTATACATGTTTCAAAGTCATTCTCCCAAATCATCCCACCCTCTCTCTCTCCCACACAGTCGAAAAGACGGTTCTATACCTCTGTGTCTCCTTTGCTTTCTTGCATACAGGGTTATCATTACCATCTTTCTAGATTCCATATATATGCATTAGTATACTGTATTGGTGTTTTTTTCTTTCTGGCTTACTTCACTCTGTATAATAGGCTCCAGTTTCATCCACCTCATTAGAAATGATTAAAATGTATTCTTTTTAATGGCTGAGTAATATCTATTGTTTTACTATTGCTTACTCCTTGGAAGGAAAGTTATGACCAACCTAGATAGCATATTCAAAAGCAGAGACATTACTTTGCCAACAAAGGTCCGTCTAGTCAAGGCTATGGTTTTTCCTGTGGTCATGTATGGATGTGAGAGTTGGACTGTGAAGAAGGCTGAGTGCCAAAGAATTGATGCTTTTGAACTGTGGTGTTGGAGAAGACTCTTGAGAGTCCCTTGGACTGCAAGGAGATCCAACCAGTCCATTCTGAAGGAGATCAGCCCTGGGATTTCTTTGGAAGGAATGATGCTAAAGCTGAAACTCCAGTACTTTGGCCACCTCATGAGAAGAGTTGACTCATTAGAAAAGACTCTGATGCTAGGAGGGATTGGGGGCAGGAGGAAAAGGGGATGACAGAGGATGAGATGGCTGGATGGCATCACTGACTCGATGGACGTGAGTCTGAGTGAACTCTGGGAGTTGGTGATGGATAGGGAGGCCTGGCGTGCTGCGATTCATGGGGTCGCAAAGAGTCGGACATGACTGAGCGACTGATCTGATCTGAATATCTATTGTATATATGTACCACAGCTTTCTTATCCATTCATCTGCTGATGGACATCTAGGTTGCTTCCATGTCCTGGCTATTATAAACAGTGCTGCGATGAACATTGGGGTACACGTGTCTCTTTCAATTCTGGTTTCCTTGGTGTGTATTCCCAGCAGTGGGATTGCTGGGTCATAAGGCAGCTCTAATTCCAGTTTTTTAAGGAATCTCCACACTATCTCTCCATGATGGCTGTACTAGTTTGCATTCCCACCAACAGTGTAAGAGGGTTCCCTTTTCTCCACACACTCTCCAGCATTTATTGGTTGTAGACTTTTGGATCGCAGCCATTCTGACTGGTGTGAAATGGTACCTCATTGTGGTTTTGATTTGCATTTCTCTGATAATGAGTGATGTTGAGCATCTTTTCATGTGTTTGTTAGCCATCTGTATGTCTTCTTTGGAGAAATGTCTATTTAGTTCTTGGCCAATTTTTTGATTGGGTCATTTATTTTTCTGGAATTGAGCTGTAGGAGTTGCTTGTATATTTTTGAAATTAGTTGTTTGTCAGTTGCTTCACTTGCTATTATTTTCTCCCATTCTGAAGGCTGTCTTTTCACCTTGCTTATAGTTTCCTTTGTTGTGCAGAAGCTTTTAATTTTAATTAGATCCCATTAGTTAATTTTTGCTTTGATTTCCAATATTCTGGGAGGTGGATCATAGAGGATCCTGATGTGATTTATGTCAGAGAGTGTTTTTCCTATGTTCTCCTCTACGAGTTTCTGGTCTTATGTTTCTGGTCTTATGTTTAGATCTTTAATCCATTTTGAGTTTATTTTTGTGTATGGTGTTAGAAAGTGTTCTAGTTTCATTCTTTTACAAGTGGTTGACCAGTTTTCCCAGCACCACTTGTTAAAGAGATTGTCTTTAATCCATTGTATATCCTTGCCTCCTTTGTCAAAGATAAGGTGTCCATAGGTGCATGGATTTATCTCTGGGCTTTCTATTTTGTTCCATTGATCTATGTTTCTGTCTTTGTGTCAGTACCATACTGTCTTGATGACTGTGGCTTTGTAGTAGAGCCTGAAGTCAGGCAGGTTGATTCCTCCAATTCCTTTCTTCTTTCTCAAGATGGCTTTGGCTATTCGAGGTTTTTTGTATTTCCATACAAATTGTGACCTTATTTGTTCTAGCTCTGTGACGAATACCATTGGTAGCTTGATAGGGATTGCATTGAATCTATAGATTGCTTTGGGTAGTATACTCATTTTCACTATATTGATTCTTCCAATCCATGAACATGGTATATTTCTCCATCTATTAGTGTCCTCTTTGATTTCTATAATAATTTAAAGAAAGGACTATTTTAGCCTTCCAAATTGTCTCTTTTGTATTCATGTGGTGTTGCTGAATTACTAAAATTTGTTTTTCCTCCTGGCCATTTAAAATTATTTAACAAATCTTTTCTGCTCCAAGTAAAAGTCATTAAAATATAGTGTTTGAAAGTAAAACTTTTGAAAAGGTTTAACGCTTAAGTTCTGCAATGACTTGTAAAAATTTCTATCTATAAACTTGTTTTTGTTACTACTAATTTTGTGTAAACAGTGAATGGCTAAAATATATATTTAGTCATAAAAGAAATTAGCTGAACAGCAAAATGAGAATTGTTGTTTAGTCCCTAAGTCATGCCATACTCTTTGTGACCCCATGAACCATAGCATTCCAGGCTTCCCTGTCCCTGTCCTTCACCATCTCCTGGAGTTTGCTCAGCCTCATGTCTATTGAGTTGATGATGCCATCCAACCATCTCATCAAATTAAAACTAGTCTATCAAAGTTCCATTGCCCAGCTAAGAATGTTGGCTGCCACTAAGTAAGGACATGGACATGTCATTTAACCTCTTGAAATCTCAGATTCACCATTAAAATGAGAGGATTGGATAAAGAAAATCATATACCATTTTATAATTTGAGATGACAAGATGCAACCTCAAGTTTTCAACTTCTTCAAATTAGGATAGAGGACTTCAAAATGTTATTATAGTACTAACTAAATTTAGTAAGAGCACATATGTTAAACATTCACTCTTTTAATGTTCTATTTTGAGAAAAATAAAAAATAAACCATTCACTATGTTCACTATGTTAATATCACAATTTATAAAGCTCAATATTTGGTATTTTGAACTTAAGTAGCTAAAGTGTGAAAGTTCTCCTATTATTAATTCTATCATGTTAGTGTAAGTTTAAATTCTGTGACAATCCATGTCTAATGAATTGACAATATTATATTTAATCCTATTCTGAGTGTTTTAGATGAAGGAAAGATCATAGCAAAACTCAACTTATAGCAATCTTCAAAAGTTAAGATTCACTGCTCTTTTTAAGAATACAGTGATTTCACTGTCAACTTAAAAAAAATTATTTAATTAAAAAAATGCAATTTTATTTGAATTAATAAGAAATAAACATTTATCATTTTTTAAAATGTCATTCTTTTCCCAGAAATGTACCATCTTGTGTCAAATCTGAAAGTAATGACATAATTAATGGCATGTCCTTAGTCACTCAGTCATGTCTGACTCTTTGTGACCCCAAGGACTGTAGCCTGCCAGACTCCTCTGTCCATGGGGATTCTTCAGGCAAAAATACTGGAGTGGGTTGCCATGTCCTCAATTAATTGGATATGTAATATATTAAGATGTAACTTCAAAGCTGATTCAAGAACAAATGAATACACATCATGAACCTTCCTTTTCCTTATTGATGCTCAAGCTAGTTAATAATAAAGTGAGGAATAATTTAGTTAACACCATTATCTAGATATATAGTCAAATTTAGAAATGCATTCATGGTAATATCATATTAAAAAGCAGAGACATTACTTTGCCAACAAAGAGACATCTTTGCCAACAAAGTCAAAGCTATGGTTTTTCCAGTAGTCATGTGTAGATTTGAGAGTTGGACTATAAAGAAAGCTGAATGCCGAAGGACTGATGCTTTTGAACTGTGGTGTTGGAGAAGACTCTTGAAAGTCCCTTGGACAGCAGGAGATTCAACCAGTCCGTCGTAAAGGAAATCAGTCCTGAATATTCATTGGAAGGACTGATGCTGAAGCTGTAACTCCAATACTTTGGCCAACTGATGTGAAGAACTTACTTATTTGAAAAGACCCTGAATATGGGAAAGATTGAAGGCAGGAGGAGAAGGGGATGACAGAGGATGTGATGGCATCACCGACTCAATGGACATGATTTTGAGTAAACTCTTTGAATTGGTGGTGAACAGGGAAGCCTGGCATGCTGCAGTCCCTGGGGTCACAGAGTTGGACACGACTGAGCTACTGAACTGAACTGAACGAATTTTATATGGCATACTTTTCTGAGGGATTTGTTGTATTAGGCTCTATGAAAACCTCTGAAGAAACTACTGCTTTTTGCCACAGAATAAGGTTTTTACATTTACACTATGGAGGTATAAAAATGGATAGCAAATATATGACAAAAAAATATTTGTGATGAGGTAACCTTAAAATAAAGAAAGCTGAGTGCAGAAGAATTGATGCTTTTGAACTGTGGTGTTGGAGAAGACTCTTGAGAGTCCCTTGGACTGCAAGGAGATCCAACAAGTCCATCCTAAAGGAGATCAGTCCTAGGTATTCATTGGAAGGTTGAAGCTGAAACTCCAATACTTTGGCCACCTGATGCTAAGAGCTGACTCATTGGAAAAGACCCTGATGCTGGTAAAGACTAAGGGCAGGAGGAGAAGGGGACAACAGAGGATGAGATGGTTGGATGGTATCACTGACTCAATGGACATGGGTTTGGGTAGACTCCAGGAGTTGGTGATAGACAGGGAGGCCTGGTGTGCTGCGGTTCATGGTGTCGCAAAGAGTCAGACACTACTGAGCAACTGAACTGAACCTTAAAATATATTTCTAATTCATACCAGAAATTCTATATGTAGTAATATTATTTTTTGTCACTTATGAACATCTTTAATTATTTTCTTATTGAAATTTAAAAGTATTACATATCACTAATTTTGTACAATGAAATTTAATGTACTTAATCTATTGTTATACTTAAATTCTGTCAATAATGTCAATATATTATCAGTATAACAATGCCCCTCCATTGAAATATTTAGTATAAAGCCATGCTGTACAAATTCAAAAGTAGAATAGATCTATATCTTATCCTATTAGTGATTTCTGAGGAATAAAGTGTGAGTATTCCAACTGATGTGCTTCCGAGGTGGCATAGTGGTAAAGTACCCGCCTGCCAGTGCAGGAGATGTTAGAGATGCTGTTTTGATTCCTGGGTCAGGAAAATTCCCTGGAGGAGGGCATGGTAACCCACTCCAGCATTGTTGTCTGGAGAATTCCATGGACAGAGGAGCCTCGTGGGCTACAGTCCATAGGGTTGCAAAGAGGTGGACACGACTGAGATGACTTAGCACGAATTCCAACTGATACATTGAATAGACAGAGATGTTTCTTAGAGAGTTCTGTCATTTTCCTAAGCTGCCAGTTATGATAAAAACTAGTTCTAAATCCATAAATTCTTGTGAAAAAATAATACTCTTTTAGTAATCTGGTAATTTTAGAAAATTTCACTCCTGTTGATAGAACTAAGATGAACCACTTTCCCCCATGATTTTCAAATAGTTTACCATTTTTTGTCAGTATCTCTTTCTATGTTCTTTACACACAACTGTCATACAATTTCTTTACCAATATCATTGTCTTTTCAATGTTTATGTTCAGAATTTATAGTAACAATTGGAATGAAACTTCTTTGCTTTGCATTACTTAAGATACCTCATCTCAAACAAGCTCTGTTATTACTAAATGATATTAAAATTTATTAAACAGAAAATTTCTCTTTCAATTTATTGATAGCTCTTTTTACTACTTTTTTGGTATTCTTTATACAATTCAGCCAAATTATATTGGATATAATTGTCTATTAAAAAAAAAAACAGTCTATGCATTTAAAGAGTAATATCATGAAGGACCTTACCTCATCATGCCACAGTATATCATGGCTGAAAATATCTCAGATAAGATAATGCATTGGGTCTTTGTTTTCTAGGGACATTGGAATTAAAATTAAGTATAGAAGAAATGGAGTCTGAGTATTTGATGTGAGTCCCAAGGTTTATGTTGAGCATCTTATGTCATTATTAGAAGTCAAGTCTAAGCAGTAAATCAAGAAACTTAGGATTCTACTCTGTCACTATGGTAGAACTTCTTAAGTGACAGTGAGCACAACAATCATCCAGAACAAATTATTTCTAAAATAGAATCCTAAACCCACCTCCCATTCAGATTTTTTAAATCATCATTGTGTCTTTCAAATTCACATTTCTTAGAAACAACCACAAATGATTTTCATTAGACAAGGTTTTAAAGATTTTTTTGTTTAGAGCATACATTTTTAGGCATGTCATTTTTATTATTACCAACTCAAGTCCTTCATCCATCAAATAAATAAATAAATAAATCATTTACAGGAATCTAAATTTCACAAAATCACATACTTTTTTATGGAATGCTGCTGCTGCTGCTAAGTCACTTCAGTCATGTCCGACTCTGTGCGACCCCATAGACGGCAGCCCACCAGGCTCCCCCGTCCCTGGGATTCTCCAGGCAAGAACACTGGAGTGGGTCGCCATTTCCTTCTCCAATGCATGAAAGTGAAAAGTGAAAGGGAAGTCGCTCAGTCGTGTCCGACTCTTAGTGACCCCATGGACTGCAGCCCACCATGCTCCTCCATCCATGGGATTTTCCAAGCAAGAGTACTGGAGTGGGGTGCCATTGCCTTCTCCGTTTTATGGAATAACATCTTTCAAAAACAGGTTTAATGACTGCCATGTTTTTGAACCTGAGCACTAATCTTTCTGTCAGCAATTTTTGTTATTCTCTGTAAACATTTTTGATTTCCCAGGTGGTGCTAGTGGTAAAGAACACAACTACCAATGCAGGAGACATAAGAGATGTGGGTTAGATCCCTGGGTCGGGAATACCACCTGGAAGAAGGCATGGCAACCCACTCCAGTGTTCTTGCCTGGAGAATCTCATAGACAGGGGAGCCTGGCAGGCTACAGTCTACGGAGTCACACAGAGTCAAACATGACACAAGTCACTTAGCATGCATGCACATTAATATTTTAGAATTAGATGTGCTATTGCAGTTTTCTGAGGTGATTCAGATTTTAATCATACTTTCCTGCTAGTAGCATAAACAATAGAAGCATTGCAGAAATTTTAGCTACTTCTAGAATCTGGACTATATCTCCCAGACCTCTATTCATATAAAAACACACAAATTTTTTTTTTCAGACAAATTGTCTCACTTTGTGGTTCAAGAAATAGGATTGCAATAGCTAGGGATGAAATACTATAGAAGCATAGTATTTTAGAGCTTAGAGATGCCTCAGAGAATGTTGATCAGCTCCTGTCCTATACATGAAGTCCCTTTTAGCAATGTGCTGGACACATACAATATTATAGTATATCAATCACTAAGAACTACACTGGATCATGTTTTAAAACAGAAATGGATACATGCATATGTATGGCTGAGTCACTTGAAAGTATTCACTTGAAAGTATCATAACATTGTTAATCAACTAAACCCAATACAAAATAAAGTTAAAAAAAAAAGAAATTATTGTACAAGTAACAGAGGACACTACTTAAGCAGCTTGAGTTCAGTTCAGTTGCACAGTCATGTCCAACTCTTTGCAACCCCATGGACTGCAGCACACCAGGCTTCCGTTCATCACCAACTCCCAGCATTTACTCAAACTCCTGTCCATTGAGTTGGTGATGCCATCCAACCATCTCATCCTCTGTCTTCACCTTCTCCTCCTGCATTCTATATTTCCCAGCATCATGGTCTTTTCAGATGAGTCAGTTCTTCGCATCCGGTGGCCTAAGTACTGGAGTTTTAGCTTTAGCATCAGTCCTTCCAATGAATATTCAGGACTGATTTCCTTTAGGATGGACGAGTTGGATCTCCCTGCAGTCCAAGGGACTCTCAAGAGTCTTCTCCAACACCACAGTTCAAAAGCATCAATTCTTCAGCACTCAGATTTCTTTATAATCCAACTCTCACATACATATGTGACTACTTGGAAAAATCATAGCCTTGACTAGACAGCCCTTTGTTGGCAAAGTAATCTGCTTTCTAATATGCTGTCTAGATTGGTCTTAACTTTTCTTCCAAGGAGTAAGCATCTTTTAATTTCATGTCAATCACCATCTGCACCATCTGCAGTGATTTTGGAGCCCCCCAAAATACAGTCTGCCACTATTTCTACTGTTTCCCCATCCATTTGCCATGAAGTAATGGGACTAGATGCCATGATCTTAGTTTTCTGAATGTTGAGCTTTAAGCCAACTTTTTCACTCTTCTCCTTCATTTTCATCAACAGGCCCTTTAGTGCTTCTTCAATTTCTGCAATAAGGGTAATATCATCTGCAGATCTGAGGTTATTGATATTTCTCCTGGCAATCTTGATTCCAGTTTGTGCTTCATCCAGCCCAGCATTTCTCATGATGTCCTCTGCATATAAGTTAAATAAGTAGGGTGATAATATACAGCCTTAATGTACTCCTTTTCCTATTTGGAACCAGTCTGTTGTTCCATGTCTAGTTCTAACTGTTGCTTCCTGACCTGCATACAGATTTCTCAAGAGGCAGGGCAGGTGGTCTGGTATTCCCATTTCTTAAAGAATTTTCCACAGTTTGTTGTGATCCACACAGTCAAAGGCTTTGGCATAGTCAATAACCAGAAGTAGATGCTTTTCTGGAAATCTCTTGTTTTTTCGATGATCCAACAGATGTTGGCAGTTTGATCTCTGGTGCCTGTGCCTTTTCTAAAACCAGCTTGAACATCTGGAAGTTCATGGTTCACATGTTGCTGAAGCCTGGCTTCAAGAATTTTGAGCATTATTTTACTAGCGTGTGAGATGAGTGCAATTGTGTAGTAGTTTGAGTATTCTTTGGCATTGCTTTTCTTTGGGATTGGAATGAAAACTGATCTTTCCCAGTCCTGTGTCTACTGCTGAGTTTTCCAAATTTGCTGGCATATTGAGTGCAGCCCTTTCATAGCATCATCTTTTAGGATTTGAAATATCTCAACTGGAATTCCATCACTTCCACTAGCTTTGTCCATAGTTATGCTTCCTAAGGCCCACTTGACTTCGCATCACAGGATATCTGGCTCTAAGTGAGTAATCACACCATCGTGATTATCTGGGTCATGAAGCTCTTTTTTTGTAATTCTTTTGTGTATTCTTGCCACCTCTTCTTAATATGTTCTGCTTCTGTTAGGTCCATACCATTTCTGTCTTTTATTGAGCCTATCTTGGCATGAAATGTTCCCTTGGTATCTCTGATTTTCTTGAAGAGATCTCTAGTGTTTCCCATTCTGTTGTTTTCCTCTATTTCCTCTAACCAGCTTGAGCAGAAGGATAAATACTGTCTCACACTACAAGAAGCCTGATATTAGGCCATGTTGCTGTTGTTCAATCTCTAAGTCATGTCTGACTCTTTGAAACTCCATGGACTGCAGCACATTAGGCTTCCCTGTTCTTCACTCTTTCTCAGGGTTGCTCAAGCTCATGTCCATTGGATTGATGATGCCATCCAGCCATCTCATCCTCTGCAGCCCTCTTCTCCTCCTGCCTTCATTCTTTCCCAGCATCACAGTCTTTTCCAATGAGTCAGTTGTTTACATCAAGTGGCCAAAGTATCGGAGCTTCAGCTTCATTGTCAGTCCTTCCAGTATATACTCAGGGTTGATTTCCTTTAGGAGGTTAAGCCATAATTAAGTCTAATTAAAATCCTCAAGGATGCCTTTTAGATTCCAGATTCTTTCCCTCTGGTCCATACTGGGGCCTCTTATGCTTGCACTTTCTTTCATTGTTTTTTTTGCACTTTCTTTTGCTCTATAGCCTCATATTGACTGTCTAGGCAGGAAGCAAAGAAAAAAAATATGCTAAAAGCAAGATGGTGCCATTAAATTTGGGAAAGGATGTTTGCTTCTACATAAACCTCACTAGCCGGAACTGTGCCACTTTGTCTGTTCTGGCTTTATAAGAACCTGAGAAATTGAGTAATTTTACTTGAGCCCTCTGATGTCCCAAACCAAATAAGGGTTCTGACAGGGAAAAAAGTGAGAATTTATATATGGTGTTGGCAAATGGAAATTACCTGCTACAGCTGGTGTTTGTCTAAAGGAAAAATGTATCCAAAAGCTTTAGAATACTTGGTATAGATATGAAGGTATAATTCATTATTTGCTCATTGTGTGCAGCATTAACTATTTGGCACATTGCATTATTTAAAAAATGTAGTCATGGGTCTTCATAGTGCCTGGCTCACTTGTCTATGACAATAAAATTGGTGCTCATGTCTACCTGCCACAAAGGAATCTAAGAGGAAAAGGGAGAAGCTCCAGTTAAATTTTCGGAGTATAGTTGTGGATGAAAGATGGTGACGAATCCACTCAAATTGCAAAAACTATTGACACCTCAGTGTGATAGGGTGGCTCAGATGGTAAAGAATCTTCCTGCAATGCTGGAGACCTGGGTTCGATCTTTGAGTCAGGAAGATCCCCCTAAGAAAGAAATGGCTACCCATCCCAGTATTCCAGCCTGGGGAATTCCATGAACAGTGGTGCCTGGTGGGCTACAGTCCATGGGGTCACAAAGAGTCAGACACAATTGAACGACTAACACTTTTGCTTTCAGTGTGGGAGCAGTCAGCAGGAAGGTAACCATTGTGTAACTGAACTCTATGCTGTTTTCATCAGTTTAAATATACGACTGACTTTGAGAAAGTCCTGAAATGGCCACTGCTCCACCTCTGAGAGACTCTGAGACAGTAAGTCCCCTATGTACAAACTTCAAGTTGCAAACTTTCAAATGTGAGAACATGTCAGCTGCTGTGCTATACTACTGTACTTTTCAAGGTACTGTACTATAAGATTAAAAATATTTTCTTTAAAAACAGTTTTTAAATGTTTGCTTTTTGTATTTGGCTCTTATGAGTTATTTGTGTGAAAAGTATTATAAACTTATTACAGTACAGTACTATGTAGCCAACTGTGTTAGTTTGGTACCTAGGCTAACTTTGTTGGACTTGAGAACAAATTGGACTTAATGAACTTGCTTTTGGAATGGGCCTCCTTTGTATATAGTGGACTTGTATTTTGTTCCTTGTCAAATAGCAAATATGAATTAAAATGCTAAAATTTGGCAGTCTTCAACTGTCTTTTCTCCTCACAACTCCAGTTACCATTGGCATCTCTAGAATTTAAGTTTTTCCTGTAGGGTCTGGAGGAGGGTGAGGAAGGTGCAGTGGAAAGGGGGTTTCAGTGTTCACTGGCAGAGCTCCTTCTGGCAATCTCAGATGCCTTGGGCAGAGATAGAAGGGAACTTCTTTCTGGCAGCTTGTTGGAATTCAAATTAGTCAGTTCAAAATTAATCTTGATTATCACCTTTATGCCATAGCTTAGCTACTTCATAAGTTAAAGGTTGTGTGTGTGTGTGTGTGTGCCTAATCATGGAAAGAAACAAACCTGTACTAAGTTGAAAGCATACATTTATTTTGAGGGGAGTAATTGATGAATCTATCAAGAGAGATTTTCCATTATAAAAGGTAAATGTAATTTTGTATGATGCAGAAATCAACATTACTCAATAAATATAAAACAGTCTTAAATAGATAAATACTGGTAATACTTGGTATATATAATATGTGTGTAATATCTGTGTTTATCATGTATCCTAATGTAGTCTATAGGAAAGGTGAATATTTTTAAAAAAGAATTCAAAGGAACATATATTTGGGATATATGCACATAGTCTTAACTGAAAATAAGCACAAAAATGCTGCAAAATACAACAAATCATTAAGAACATTTTGAAAGACCTCTTGTCTATGTTGAACAAAGAATCCATTTCCTAGCTACATATTTACATTAGAAAATGGAACAGATGATATTATTTTTCCTTTGCCTGAGTAATTTCTTTTCACTTAATTGATTTTTCTTTTGTCTTTGCTATCAATTTGTCAGATAGCATGTGGTTTATTACTTTTATGGAGCTCAGATTTTCAAACAGAAGAGTTGAACATCTTTTCCATAATTTTATAACATTTTATTTCAGACAATAAAGACAAATAGGTATGTGTGTGTTTTTACAACATTATGTCTCCTGCAATGTGAAGCAATATTTTATATAATAGCTTTAGGTATTCTATAATTATCACTTGAACTGAAAAAGGCAAACATTTTCCTTTGAGCACATTTTAAGAATAATTTTTCAAATACATATATTTGTGTGGATCGCAGAGTTCCCAGATTTCTTTCTGTGGCGCTTCCATAATATAACCAGCCTAGACAAGAGCTATTTCATGGCACAACTGAGTAGCTTTTATTATGTATTTCAATCAACGATTTGAGAAAAGCTTTTTGAAGTTTAATTTAAACCCCCTGTTATCATTGTAGTAGAGCAGCTCTAGCTATTTTTCTTCAGTTCATTGTCATTAACTAAAGCTAAGCCATTCCCTGTAATAATAAGGAACTGTTGGTGATTGCATTAACTCTTGAGGCTCTATCCAGTCTCAGGAGTAGCAGTCTGATGAACAAGGAGCAACCACTAAAAGTATTGGAAACCAAGTGAGGAACAGCAGTTTTGTCAAACTCGTGTAAATCCTTTAAGGGGTGCTAAAGATTTCGTTATTTGTCATGGTCAGTATTATTGTTGTTAGTTTCTATGGTTCTTTTCAGTTACGTATAGGAAACAAAATCTGTGTTTCTTTCAGGAGGAATCTTGTTAACTTCTGAAGAGTGGTATATGGGGTGAGGCAAAGATTCCCTAAGCTTTCTGATATACAGTGGCAATTCTAATGTAAGAGTGACTGTTGGTGCACTTTCCATATCACCCTTATGGAAGTCTGCTGAACTCCAGTACACATTTAGGAGCACTACAATAGCTTCAAGCAAATCTAGTTTGTTTATCTAATTCCTTGTGTACCATAAGAAAAAAAATAAATAAATCCAGACTTCACCCCGAAGAGCTTGTCATGTATAGCTTTTGCCATTGCAGGAGATGTGGATTGGATCCCTGGATGGGGAAGATCCCTTGGAGAAGGAAATGACAACCTACTCCAGAATTCTTGCATGGGAAATCCCATGACAGAGGAGCCTGGTTGGCCACAGTTCTTGGGGTCACAAAGCAGTCAGACACAACTTAGCAGCTAAACAAGGACAAAAACAAACAAATACTCAGATCACAGCATGGTTCATTCCACTGTATTTCCAAATATGAATTACCACAGATAGTATTATTCTTTAACATCATCTCTGTTTCCTTGAAGACAAATTGTCCGGACTATAGCACCTGTAACCATAGGCCTTGCAGGATGCTTCAGGTACGAATTCCACTGATATCCTGGTTCCTTGTCAGGTTGAGAGATCTAATGGAGACACTAGCCACCTCTGCAGGGATTTCAGTATTTATCACAGGCTTTTCCTATAAAATGATATCATTCTCATCACCATACAAAAAGATTATCAGTAAGGCTGTTGGACACATCACATATTATTAATATTCCTGTTTGTTTCTGGTATATAAATTCATCAAAATTCATTTTGAAGTACTGATTCATCGAGTGTATATGTGTTTGCATGCGTGTCTGTATATCACAAAATTTAGTATCTTTATTTTACTAATATTTATTAAATTTGAGAAACAACCTATCATTAATAATTTTGAAGAGTATCAAAAACTAAAAAGTTTTCCCGATGTTTTTCTGTAAATACAAAATTAATTACATAGAAACTTTTTAAAAAGCAAAATCCAATCATAAAGGAAAAAAGAAAAAAAGCTTTGATCTTTTATCTTGTGTGCTATTTGTCTACTGCTGGTGTGGAACTACTTTTTCAATTATATCATTTATTTTTATAAATGATGTATAAATTATTAAAAAATTTTTATGCTTCTGTTCCTATTTTTAGGGTTACCATGTAACTTATTTTGTATGGACATTTGCCAGAATAAATAGTTCCAAGGAATAAGATGTTTGCCATGTTATCTTTTTTCAGCAATTTTTTAAAAAGTCATTTCTTGCCATATTGTACTTGGTTCCAAGTTACTACTGTGCTTTACTGCCACAGAACATCTCACCTAAGTGTACAAAAGCTTACACATTCCTGGGATGTTCTGAATGGCAGTTAATGGCTTAAAAAGGAAAGTTTTATGATTAAACGTAAGTTTTCCAGACATGAGATTCATCAACATAGCTATTTAATACAATAGACAACTTGTCATAAATTATTGCTCTTAAAATGTCAAATTTGTTCATTTCATTGAAAGAAATATTTCAGAACTAATTTAAGAGAAAGCTAGTGTATTACCTTCCACTGCAAATGTAATAGTTTTTATATCCATAGCACAGATAGGAATGGTTTTGCTTTGTTTTGCCAGAGTATGGAGAAGGCAATGGCACCCCACTCCAGTACTCTTGCCTGGAAAATCCCATGGATGGAAGGGCCTGGTGGGCTGCAGTCCATGGGGTTGCTAGGAGTCGGACACGACTGAGCGACTTCACTTTATTTTTTCACTTTCATGCATTGGAGAAGGAAATGGCAACCCACTCCAGTGTTCTTGCCTGGAGAATACCAGGGATGGGGGAGCCTGGTGGGCTTCTGTCTATGGGGTTGCACAGAGTCAGACACGACTGAAGTGACTTAGCAGCAGCAGCAGCAGCACCCAGAGTATAGAATTCATTCATTATGTCCTATCCTAATCTTGGACTTCCTTAGATTTCCATAAAGGCAGAGGCTTCTAAAAAAGGAACTGGCTCCAACATCTGCTGTTTTGACTTCTTAAAAATAATTCCATGTGAATGATTTTGTGATCCTATCCTCTTATTTATTGTCATTCTCTTAAGATATATATTTAAAAAGAAATCAAACTTTTAAAAACATCTCCTAGTTACAGAATAAAAAACTTGTTGACTTAATTTGTAACTATCAAAAGATTCTGCCACTTTTTCTTCTTTCATAGTTAAATTTAAGCATTACCAAAAGAACTCTGGGAAAAATTGTCAAGAAGGCTTTTATGTTTTACAAATAATATTTGTTATGATGATTCATACTATCATTTTATAGTTATTTAGGGAGAATGTATATAGGCCAAGACAAGACAGTTAAGCTTTATTACTGGATATTGCTTAGAAATGTGCTACTCAACTGAAGACCTCTTTGATTTCCCCATAATTATTTTGTTGAAGTATGCTGGTAGATGATTTTTACTAGGTCATCTTATAGGAATTGCAGATACAAAATAGAGAAATAGAAATGCATGTAGAAATAAGAATGTAAAATAGGCCAGAATTAAATGAAACATAAATCTAGTTCAATCAGCATCCCCGTATTATCACTGATGGTAGGTTGGAATGTTATCTTCTTTGATTTTTGTATTTAATAAGGAATTACTGAATACAAAACTTTAATTTCTAACTTAATGGACTAAATGAATAATGGAATGCCAGGCTCTTATGGTTGATTGAAGAAGAAAGTCATCTGGGGGCTAACATTTCTGCTGAGATCATGGAGGAGACGTGTGCTTACTTGATTAAATCATGATTCTTCTGGACCAACTTCTGCTCTAACTTATGGTTAGGTATGTAGGCAAAACATGCATACAGTAGATTTAAGAGCAACTCGATACCTTTGCCTCTTTATAATTTTAATGAATAATGTAGATTCTGAGTATGCAAAAGTTTTGATCATCTATGTTTTATGCTAAGCTGCTAAGTCGCTTCAGTCGTGTCTGACTCTGTGTGACCCCATAGACGGCAGCCCACCAGGCTCCCCCATCCCTGGGATTCTCCAGGCAAGAACACTGGAGTGGGTTGCCATTTCCTTCTCCAATGCATAAAAGTGAAAAGTGAAAGTGAAGTCGCTCAGTTGTGTCCAACTCTTCGCCACCCCATGGACTGCAGCCTACCAGGCTCCTCCGTCCATGGGATTTTCCAGGCAAGAGTACTGGAGTGGGGTGCCATTGCCTTCTCCCTATGTTTTATGGTTAGATACCCAAAATTTCTATCTCACGTCAGACAGTGCATTACCTACTAATAAACATAGAACATCCAGTGGCAGTAATGTTGATATAATCTGCTACTGTTTACTGGTTTGCATGTGTGTGTGATAATTCTGCCATATTCTTTACTATTTGTTTAGTTTTCCTAATGTTACCTATATGTATGTATACCTCCAGTTACACATACTTAAAGCATTATTTTTAATACCTTCAATACAAAGAAATATTTTTAAATATGTGAGAAGCCTGAATTCTATAGTAGCATTTGCAATAGCATTTTATGTCTCAATTGATATTGATTTTTTAAAAATGCTTTTGCCTCAGAAACATTCTTTTTAGATTATTTGGTTTTTTCTTTATATGCAAATTGAAGAAATTCAAAGTTATTAGAAAAACATTTCTATTTAACTTAGTCTTCTTCAGACTGCAACCATATTGCCTAAAAAAATTAATAGCTAGATATTTTCACATTTGTAGTTCATACAATGAGCTAATTTTATAAAAGGAAAAGACAAAACTTCTTTCTATGATTTGGCTTCATTTATTACAAAAGATTGCAAAGTAATTGAAGGAAAATGAAAACTAAATGAAATAATTAAATAAGCAATCTAATTTCTAGGTGTTAATTCAATTCTATTTCTAATCAATTTTCTGTATTTTAAACTTCAATTGCTTCTATCTCCTTTTTGCCTACAGGCATAGATGTCTCAAATTATGGGTTGGATACATCCCTGAGTACTTGGCATGATGACACAAGGGAAAAATGCCACTCAGAGAACTAGACTAATACATTTAACAGTTATTCTGTTATTGGTGGTTTTAAACTCCAGATGGCCATGTCTAGTTGATTCGATTGTATTTGCCTGTAAGTTAGAAATCCACACTGTGAAATAATAAGGCCAGAAAAGGATAAATCTTGATTTACTTGAGATGACCTTTTGCTTTTGAGATATTTTTAAGGGAAAGAGAGGGGTAGTGTATCAAAATGGAAATGTTGAGCAAGGTAAGTGAAAACCTTTTTGAATGTGTCTTGGTCAGTAAACTATACCAAATTGACAGGAAGTAAACATACTGACTTTCATATTGATGCAGTTAATAAGTTTCCATATGTTCTACCTACACATTTGCAAATCTGAAAAAAATTAACTGAAGAATTCACTGAATTGTCATGCAAGAACCTTCTCTATAAACCATGGGGTCATTTGTTAGTCCCTTCTTGAATGATTACCTATCTCTAAAACTAACAGAGGTGTTCTTGAACCTAAATACATTTTTTTTAAGGCAGGAAAGATAAGTAAAAGTACATGGGAGGCTGACTGTTAACATTATCACAAACATTCTCCAGTGTAAGTGATCAGGATATTGAATTTATGATAATTGAATTTAATAGCTTTTGTCATAAAAGTATTTTCAAATATGAATAAGTAACTTCTTAACCAACAATTCATCTTTTGAAAGTACTTATATTTGGATTAGAATGAAAAGTTTTAGATTTGCTTTTAGGATGCCACTTAAAAAAACAGAGAAATCTCTCACAAGCCTTAATGGATTTCTTACTAGGAGACAAGCTTTCCATCAAAATTTTGCTGTAGTTTTTTGCAGCCTTGAATTCACATGAAGTTAATAGTTAACCTTG
The DNA here is from genome assembly GCF_055505025.1 of Bos grunniens. Taxonomy (NCBI): domain Eukaryota; kingdom Metazoa; phylum Chordata; class Mammalia; order Artiodactyla; family Bovidae; genus Bos; species Bos grunniens. Next base: position 136,735,299 of record NC_141165.1, read on the forward strand.
ACCATCTTTGTTCCTTTTTTAAAAATTAAATATTTAGAAATAATTCATTACAATTTTAGCTGCTCCATTCTAAATATTTCTGCTGGTCAAATTTATAGTGAATAGGGGACCATTTTAAAGATAATCACTAACAGATTTTCTAGATCCCTTTTTACTACAGATTGCTTTACAATAAAGCTAACATATATCATTGAGTAATATTAATGCATACCATTCTTTTTTCTTTTAATCAAACTGAATTAAAACATATATGGAATGGCAGTTCTTCCTTTCATTTCAAACATGCTTAGTAGTTTGACTAATTTTCAAATAGTGGCCTGATTAATTGTAGTAAATGTATGCGTGCTCAGTCGTTCCTCTTTTGCAAATCCATGAACTGTCGCCTAGCAGGCTCCTCTGTCCATGGGGTTCTCCAGGCAAGAAGACTGGAGTGGGTTGCCATGCCCTCCTCCAGGGGATCTTCTCAACCCAGGGACTGAAACTGTCTCCTGAAGCTCCTGCACTGACAGCTGGATACTTTACCAATGTGCCACCATTGTACTAAATATTGGGCATTAAATCAAGATTGTGTGTGTGTGTGAATCATAATTGCACAAAGTTCTTTATAGTGCCATCCAAAGACCTAGTTCTTTATATCTCTTGTCCCCTGGAGTTTTGTGCAAGATCTTCTCTGGTGGCTCAGATGGTAAAGAATCTGTCTGCAATGCAGGAGACTCAGGTTTGACCTCTGGATCAGGAAGGTCCTCTGGAGAAGGGAATAGCCACCCACCCCATTATTCTTGCCAGGAGAATTCCATGGACAGAGGAACCTATGGGCTACAGCCCAGGGGATCACAAACAGTTGGACACAGCTGAGTGCCTCACTCTTTTTCACACTTGCTTCTCTGTGGCTAAGCACACATCCCTAAATTCTATGACTGCCAATCTCCCTTGGCATATGGTAGTGATCTCCCTTTACGATATCTTAAAGATGGATTAAGTGAGGCTGGATTTGTGGATTCTGCCTTTAGTCCTGTCAGAGACCAGTGCTCTCTCTCTCTCCTTTGGGAACCTACAGTGAGGAAAAGCCCTGAGCCATCCTGCTTCCTTGACCCCATATCATATTCCTGAGTGATCAGAATATGGGGTTTCAATTATATATTGTCTTATCATTCCAAGGAGAGATAAAATCCCTGTTTCTCAATTCCCAAACCTCTTACTTCTGTATAATATTTATATGATTATGGACTTGGAAAGAGCCAATTTTGTAATGCTATCATATGTGATAGTAGGCTTTTGCTTTTAATTTTGACAGTCTGAAAGCTTATTCTGAGAGCTGCTTCCAGAGAAATCTAATTATTCTTGGTTAGGAATGTTCTTCTGGTGATACCACCAGCCTCCTGGGTACTAAGCATGTCTGATGATAGGTGATTCATAAGCCCTCTGTGACATTTCCCAATGAGCTGTTTTGTCACAGGTGATCCATTTTGTCAGATGTGTTATTTCAGCCTGAGCTTTAATGTGACTATCATGTTGCTGGGCAAGCAGCTGAGAGTGTTGCATAGCTTGTCACACGCTATACACCCTTTGAATCAGAATACATAATTTTCAAATCCCAGCATGTGAAATTTAAATGAGAATCCCGCCAAGTCACAGCTAATTTCTTCCTTCCTTACTTGATACCCGGGGGTCCAAAGTGCAAGCATTAAACTATCATAATCAGTCCTTGAAAATAAGTTAAATCAGTGCAAGGGCATAGATTCTCACTGGGGCAGGTTCTTTTACCTCTTCTTGCATTAGATTACTGATGGGTGAGTTTAAGAAAGCAGTCTGTTCAGATGACAAGCTGCTTGAATCAACTGTGACAAATGCAGGAGACTCTGCACGTGTGTGTGTGTGCACGCGCGCAATTCTAATGCTCATGTCTCCAGTCTTACTTTCTTTATGTTCCCACCTTGCAAGTTAGTATATCTATTAAAATGTGAATTTGTAATTTCAGTACAGCTCATTTTAATACAGTAACTTATTTGCATGAGTTCTGTAAATTCAGAGGAGTTGAAGATTAGTGACCAAGAATACAGTATAAGTATTCAGATCATTCTTAAAAATGGCTCACTTCCCTAACTAATTTTTAAACAAGCATTGGAAATTAAACTTAGAATTGCCTCATCAGTGTGAAAGTGAAGTTGCTCAGTCGTGTCCAACTCTTTGCAACTCCATGGACTGTAGCCTACCACGCTCCTCTGTCCATGGGATTTTCCAGGCAAGAGTACTGGAGTGGGGTGCCATTGCCTTCTCCAGAGGATCTTCATCAGTGTAGAATTCCCTTTAATTAGATTATTATGAAATTAGCTAAAGGGCATTTATAGAATTTGAATCCATTTAAAGAACAATTTTATACATTCCCTTGTGTTAGTATTTTGACTTTTCTTTTAAAAGTATTTTCTTTTAGTCATCTTACTTGTTTTAATTTTTAATTAAACTTACTTTTAACTTTTAATTCTTAAAAATGATTATGTATTTATATTTTTATAGATAGGTAACAATGTGTGTGTGCAAACTCAAACCATCCTGACAATAAAATCAAGCCAATTCATGTTTAAATTAAAGTAAAGAATGCAGAAAGCAAAGACCACAGGGGAAAAATAATGGTAAGCTTCACGTCTATTTAAGTTTAAAGCTAAAACTTAGCAACTAAAAGTAATATTTTATCAGAAATGACAAAAGTCTAGAGAAGGTGAATTGAAGCATATTCACATTTAAAAATTTGGAAGTAAGAGATGATATTGGTACATTTGAAACTATTAATATCATTATATATCACTGGAAAAGTCATGCTGAATAATGTATTTTTAAATCATTGAACGTGTAGTTTTAAAAAAGATAATGACCTTCTTATAATGTCTTAAGCTAAAAGGAAATTTAAAGATATAATGTCTTTTTTGATATCTAAATATTCCAAATTTATCATTGTCTTCAGCTTCATTCTTTTGTTATATTCTACTGAAGTTAAATTTAATAACTTAAAATATTATTTGTAATGATTCAATATTCATAAAGATATCATTTTTCACTCATCTATCCATCCATATATGTACTTTGAAAGATGCCTGAAGTGAAGCTCTCCTGATACCAATTCTAGTTATTACTGCTTAAGGATTTTGGGTGTTTTAACATGTTTCTCTGTACCTTTTATTTCTTTACAAATAAATTTTTGAGTTCACAGTGGACTTGAACCCTATAAATATAATAAAACAATTTTATTTAAAAGATAGTAATGACTAATATGCTAAGACATTACTGATGCTTAATTCTCGGTGGTAGGAATATGTATGATAGGGATGGCTTGTTTACTTCTTAGTACATTTCAGTATCATTTTAATTAAAAAATTCAAACAAATAAATTAATAAATTACAAGACATTGTAGAACCTACTATGGACAGGAATGGTATTTCCAAAAAAAAAGTAACAAACTGTTTCATCATGTGGAGCTTTGTTCTGTTAGTCAGTGACCCTAATAGTTATTTTCATTCCTTGAGGGAACAAATTTTGAACCTTGTGAAATGAGGTGGAATTTTCCGTAAGGGTGGAATTCATTAGCACAATATCTGCATTCTATGAAAACATCTGGTGATTTTGTCATATTGTCTTGTGTTTAGGCTTAATTTCCTGCCAAATAATAAGGGTGGGTTTTAAGAATAATTCACTATTTTTCTGTCCATAGACTTTTGACCAAATAAAGTATATTTGCATTAAAGGACTAAATAAGTTGCATTATAATTGTAACAGTTTTAAACTTTTCTGAAACATCTACTATTTTTCTCATTTTGAAGAGTAAATGTCACAATTCTTAGAATATGTAAGTCCAGTTCACTTTCCAAGCAAAGCCTCCAAAGTATTCCGTAGAGATGCTTTAAGAAGGAAAGTAATGGTGGATGCTGTTTCCACTCATTTTCTACATAATATATTAACTTATCAACATATTGTTGTTGTTGTTGAGTCGCTAAGTCAAGACTGAGTTTTTGTGACTCCATGGACCATAGCCTGCCATGCTCCTCTGTCCGTGGAATTTCCCAGGCAAGAATATTGGAGTGGGTTGCCATTTCCTTCTCCAGGGGATCTTCCTGACCAGGGATTGAACCCGAGTCTCCTGCATTGACAGGAGGATTCTTTGCCACTGAGCCACCTGAGAAACCCAATCTTATCAACATGATCTAATGTCAAAGAAAATGAATAGAGTTAGTTTTTCACAAAGCAAAGATTAATCAGCTTTACTGACTTTGAGGTCAAATCTAGAAAGTAAAAAAAAAAAAAAAAAATGAAGTACATTTTATAATTAGAAATGGCTAAATAATTGAAAAGTATTTTTAGAAATAACCATCTTCAATGTTTGCATTGAACATCTGTGCATTTTCTGTGGTTTGTTAACTTGTCATAAATATATTAATGAACTGGTATATAGCTAATTTAGAATGAACAGACTGTTCCTTAATGAGAGTGGTAATTGTGTTATCTTTTTGTCCCTGTTCTTTGCACAGTTCTTTTCATGTGGTGTGGCCTCACCACATGTGAAATTAGTGCTTCTGGAAGTTGAAATTGAATTAAATGCAGGAAAGTAATTAATTCCAGTGCAAGATTGTCTATTATTTTCAAATTGTAGGCAAGTCAAGAAATTTCCCTGATCTTAAATCACAATTGTTTTTGTTCAGTCATTCATTCGTGTCTGACTCTTTGCGACCCCCTGGACTGCAGTATACCAGGCTTCCCTGTCTTTCACAATCTCCCAGAGTTTGGTCAAACTCATGTCCATTGAGTCAGTGATGCCACCCAATCATCTTGTTCTCTGTCATCCCCTTCTCCTTCTGCCTTCAATCTTTCCCAACATCAGGGCCTTTTCTAATGAGCCAGCTCTTTGCATCAGGTTGGCAAAGTTTTGGTAGCTTCAATTTCAGCATCAGTCCTTTCAATGAATATTCAGGATTGATTTCCTTTAGTATTGACTGGTTTGATCTCCTTGTAGTCCAAGGGACTCTCAAGAGTCTTCTCCAACACCACAGTCTAAATTTTTCAGCACTCAGCCTTCTTTGTGGTCCAACTCTCACATTCATGCATGACATAATTATGAAAAAAGACCTCTCAGTGTAACGTGTTTTGACTATCAGTGGTGGTGGTTCAGTTGCTAAGTTGTGTCTGACTCTTTCGACCTTGTGGACTATAATTCACCAGGCTCCTCTGTCCTTGGGATTTTCCAGGCAAGAATACTGGAGTGGGTTGCCATTTCCTTCTCCAGGGGATCTTCCTGATCCACAAATCCAACCCAGGTCTCCTGCATTGCAGGCAGATTCTTTACTGACTAAGCTACAAGGGAAGCCTTGACTATCAGTGGATCTGGGTAAAAACTAAATTTTATACTTTCCATGATTCTGTTTCACTGGTCAAATTTATTTCCACTTTCCTTTTCCTCCTTAAAGAGTAACATTCTGTTTATTTATGGTATCACTCCCAATTTAAACCTCTTGACACCTGCCCCCGACCACAGAATATCTCTGTAGTATCTTTGTTTAATAATATTTAAAATATAGTTTTCATTGAGGGAACTCTTCCCATGTATCTGAGGTAAAATTGGTTCTCTTATTGTGTGCGTGGATTACTTTTAGATAAAAGTTCATGAGTTGGCAGAAGGAATTGAATGGGAACTAGTGAGTCAATCCTGAAAGGAATTCTATGAATGGATACTATAGTGCCTTCCCTCTAATAAAACCATTGTACATCTAACATTTAGTTTATGTTAATTGCTTTTTGACAATTAACTTTTGACAATTTTGACAATTTTGACAATTGCTTTATATTATGCAGGATTCCTGTTAGTGGTAATATCAAGAATATAAATCTTTCCTTGTGCCTTCTATTACTGTTCTTCTTCCCCAACCTGAAGTGACCTTAAGCAGGTTTTTAATTAAAGTAATGTGAGCCCCTGAGTGTATCACCTCTTTTATGCATGATCAGGTTACCCTAGCATATATTCCAACTCTCTTGTAAACTTGAATTTTATGGATGGGTAATAAAATCCTTCTTTTCAAGGTTTGCAATTTTATTTCCACCTTAAAAAAAAGTGATATATTCTTTGCAGTGCTTATATAATAGTGTGTAAAGTCTGAGAAATTCACATAAAGGTGTTTTAGATGGGGTTTGCAAATGTGGACTTTTAAGCCTCTGTTAATTTTTCAGCTCTTTAGAAATGAAGTGATGCTATTTTTTTTCTATGCAATATGTATTTGATAGAGTTTTAATTTACTTGATTTGAAACAAGATTAAATTGTGGTTTCCAGCAGAAATATTTTAATCAGTGCTCCAAGTTTTGTAGGAATAAAACCCTCAGTCTTTGGAAAGATGCTTTAAGAATATCGGTGTACATGAAGATCATCAAATGTTAGCCCCACGTCATGTATGTCACAAATGTCAACACAGACAGTAATATAGGGTAGGGCTTAAGAATGTGGTGTTTGGAGGCAGACCAGCCTCTAACTTTTACTGTCATTATGACCTTGAGCAAGGATATTAATCTTTCTAAGATGGTTGATTTGTCTGTAAAACTGAAAGTAATTACATTAATTTTTAAGTTTGAGAAATTAGAGATGATGCAATTAAAAATGCTGATCACGAAGGGAGCAGTCTAAAGTATTTACTATTTTCAATGATTTATTCATACTTTAAATAACTAAAGAACTTCCTTCTTGCTCAGTCCTAAATAGCAGGCCTCGAATAGTTTAGTGAACTTTTTAGTATCTTGAACCCTCCATCATTTACTCAAAACTGTTTTTTTTTTTTTTACACATTACATTTTATAAGGTAAAAAATACCTTACATCTTGTTTTTGTTCTGCCATAAGATATTATTTCTCTCTATAATGTTCTCTTTCTTTTCCAGTTGAGGCTGTCATGTAGATGGATACAATTCTGCCTTTGATTAGGGTTGTTGAAATAGTTCGTTCTTTCTTTCTTCTTTTCTTTCTTCCTTATAATGTAACCCTGGAAAGCTTTGTTGATTGAAAATTACCAAATAAAGGTTGATAGCAGTGATACCTTTAAATATTTTCTTCACACTCTTTTAAAATACAGTATTTGTATATATGGTATGGGCTTCCCAGGTGAGTCAATGGTAAAGAATCCGCCTGCCAATGTAGGAGACACAAGAGATGCAGGTTCAATCCCTGGGTTGGGAAGATTCCCTGAATAAGAAAATGGTAACCCACTCCAATATTCTTGCCTAGGAAATCCCATGGACAGAGGATACTGGTAGGTTACAGTCCACAGGGTCACACAAGTCAGACATGACCTAGAAACTAAACAATAATAACAACAATATATGCTATGTATGTGTCTGTGTGTATTTATATACATACATGCTGCTAAGTCACTTCAGTCGTGTCTGACTCTGTGTGACGCCATAGACGGCAGCCCACCAGGCTCCCCCATCCCTGGGATTCTCCAGGCAAGAACACTGGAGTGGGTTGCCATTTCCTTCTCCAATGCATAAAAGTGAAAAGTGAAAGGGAAGTCGCTCAGTGGTGCCCGACTCTTAGCGACCCCATGGACTGCAGCCTACCAGGCTCCTCCGCCCATGGGATTTTCCAGGCAAGAGTACTGGAGTGGGGTGCCATTGCCTTCTCCGATATACATACATAGATATTTAAAATCAGTAGATGTCTACTGTTGATTATGTAACTTGATGTATATATACATTGGAGAAGGAAATGGCAACCTGCTCCTATATTCTTTCTTTTAAATTAATTAATTTATTTTAATTGGAGGATAATTACTTTACAGCATTGTGATGGTTTCTGCCATACATCCACATGAATTGGTCACAGGTATACACAGGTAGACACATGTAATCCTCCGTCCCACCTCCCTCCCCACCCTTTCTCTTTGAGTTGTCCCAGAGTACTGGTTTTGGGTGCCCTGCTTCGTGCATCAAATTTGCACTGGTCATCTATTTTTACATATGGTGATGTACATGTTTCAATGCTATTTTCTCAAATCATCCCACCTTGGCCTTCTCCCACTAGATCCAAAAGTCTGTTCTTTAAAATATGTCTCCTTTGCTGCCCTGCACGTAGGATCATTGGTACCATCTTTCTAAATTCCCTATATATATACGTTAATATACAGTATTTGTCTTTCTCTGACTTACTTCACTTTGTACGATAGGCTCAAGATTTATCTACCTCATTAGAACTAACTCAAATGCATTCCTTTTTATGGCTGAGTAGGCAAAGGCAACCCACTCCAGTACTCTTGCCTGGAAAATCCCATGGACGGAGGGGCCTGGTGGGCTGCAGTCCATGGGGTCGCTAGGAGTCAGACATGACTGAGCGACTTCACTTTCACTTTTCACTTTTCCTGCATTGGAGATGGAAATGGCAACCCACTCCAGTGTTCTTGCCTGGAGAATCCCAGGGACGGGGGAGCCTGGTGGGCTGCAGTCCATGGGGTCGCTCGGAGTCAGACATGACTGAGGGACTTCACTTTCACTTTTCACTTTCATGCATTGGAGAAGGAAATGGCAACCCACTCCAGTGTTCTTGCCTGGAGAATCCCAGGGACGGGGGAGCCTGGTGGGCCGCCGTCTATGGGGTCGCACAGAATCGGACATGACTGAAGTGACTCAGCAGCAGCAGCAGCAGCAATATTCCATTGTATGTATGTACCACCATTCTTTATCCATTCATCTGTCAATGGACATCTAGGTTGCTTCCATATTCTTCCCTGGAAAATTCCATGGACAGAAAAGCCTGGTGGGCTACAGTCCATGGGGTCACAAAGAGTCGGACACAACTGAACACATGTGCGTGCATGTGCGCACACACACACACACACACACATACATATGGTGGACAATTGTTGCTTTTAAATAAGGAACCGAATTTAAGAAGCACCTTTCCTAAGAACTGATTATTTTAAAGCAGAAGTCACTCTTAAAGCTCTCAATCATGGGCTAAATTTACCCATTTTTAAATAGAGCTGCTGGGTGATATATGAGGAGGAGGTATGAGCTCTTGGCTTGAAAACAGAATACTTGCACTCTGGACAGAGATTGCATTCTCTCTTAACTTAGAACTATTATTTACATCTTTTCATTCCAATTCTTTCTTTATGAGATAGCCTTAAGAGTCTAAATATACTCGACGTAAACATGTTTTTCATTTTGTTTGGCTTTATTTTTTCTTCAGTAACTTGAGTTTTTCTCAGTATTTAATTTATGCAGGATCATGTAGTTTATGGGCTTCCCTGGTGGCTCAGATGGTAAAGAATATGCCTGCAATGAAGGAGACCTGGGTTCCATCCCTCAGTTGGGAAGATCCCCTGGAGAAGAGAGTGGCAACCAGTGTAGTTTATCTTATGTGCCATAATAAAGTTAAACTGAAGAGTTAAACAAAAGTCACTCAAGTTTTCTGAGTCTGTGTCTTAAAAGCGTATTTTACCACAGAATTCTTTATTGAATAAATGATCCTCTGAGAGCTGAGTGAATTGTGTAAAGCTGTCTGAATGAGTTGGGGAAGTTTTCTCACAGGATGTAATGATTGAGCTTGAAGAAGGAATCTTCCAGCTGAAGATTAGAGCTACAAATTAGTCTATATTGAAGGTGTTGGGAACTGAAATTAGAGATGAAAATTCTTCCACCTGGAATGTTTTCAGCTTCCAGGATTAGAGAACACACTTCATAATGCCTTAAGCAACAGCAATAAAGACACCCACATATAGTGGACCAAACAAGGTGGAAATGTAGTTCTGTTTCCCATAAAAGTCTTGAGAAAGCCAGCAGGTGGGTGACTGCTCCAGGAAGCCATCCAAGGTTCCAGATTCCATCTGTCTTATCGTCTGCCCTTTTCCAGACTGTATATATTATAGCTACCTGAACTGTTTGTATGTTAAGGAGTTAAGAGAATATATACAGGGAATAACCACTAATTTTGTTTTTTATTTTTGTTTTTTGCACAAATCTGATTTTGGAGACACATTTAATGTTTTCTGGGGAATTTACAGTTCTACAAAGCACTGGGAAATGCTGCTTAAGTTATGGTTTGTCTATTCATCTCCAACCTTTTGGTGTCAGGAAAATGGTTAAGTGTAGAACAGAACTTCTGTAGAGCAGGTTCTCAAAAAACAAAACACTAACAATAAGAAAAAAAAAGAAGGTAAGCAAGAGATGTTAAGGAGTTTTGTGCACATTTGGAGTTATAATTTCATTGACCCACAGGATTTTGAGGATTTTTATAGTCTTATGGTGACAATTATAACTTAAAAAATGAGTCTCAAAATATGGTCATCAGGCAATAGTCACTCTGTGGACTACAGTAAGAGGAATTAAATCAAAGAGCTGTGTTATAGTTACTGTTCAAAAACATCAAAACCAGGAAGGTAATCTCTCCATTTCCAAAGCAGACGTGACTTAATATTGGGGTAGATTTGGACATTATGCTCTAGATACTCTTTGGAAAAGCAATTCACAGGACACTAATTGAATTTTTGGATTGTAACAGAGATAATTTCAGCATGCCAAAAAATATTTAGCAAAAGTAAAGGCTCTTACTAATTTGATTTTCTTTAAGGGAAACAAAGTGATTGAAAACTAAAGTAGAAATTGAACTATTTCCATCATCAAAATCAGAATATGAAGGGAAAGCATAAACATTTCCACTGAGGAAATTTAAACAATTTTTTTTTTTTTTTTACTTTTCCAACAGCAGGAAAAATAGGTAATGAGAAGATTTTTGTCTTCACCTTATTACTATCATTGTTGTTATTTTGAGTAGAATGACTGCTCACTTGTGTTCTATGTCAAAAAATAACCAATAGGAGAATTTGTATATGGGTGCTTCCCAAGTGGCTCTCGTGGTAAAGAATCTACCTTCCAATACAGGAAGCATAAGACATGAGAGTTCCACCCCTGGGTCAGGAAGATCCCCTGGAGTGGGAAGTGGTAACCTTCTGCAGTATTCTTGCCTGGAACATTCCATGGGCAGGTGAGCCTGGCAGGTTACAGGACATGGGGTCTTATTACTTATTACAGTTTTTACTGGACTTTACAAGAACTATAGCTTCTTCATAAGATTTATGTACCAGTTTTTCTTTCCATTTAAAATAAAATGGTTCAAAATTTGTATTTTCTCTGAAAAACACCAGCCTCTTAAATAAATGCAACTCATGACAAGTGAAATAAATCTGTTAATACTACTGTACGGCTAATGTGGAAAATATTTAGTGCTTAGTGTTAATTTTATTACAAGAGAATCAAAGCATTTAATATATTTAGAACTAAGTCTTAAAATAAATATTTGATTAAATCACTATAATTTATCTTGTACCTTGATATATGTGGCTAAAACTCATGTAAAAAACTTTTTGCAAGTTAGGAGATCATGATTTAGTTGGCAAGGAAACCATACATATAAAATGAACCAACATGAACATTTAAAAAGAGAAGAAAAAACTTAATAATTGATATTCCAAATGAATGATTCCTCTACAAACAGAGGAAAAATGCTAAAGAACATAATAAATAGAATCAAAAAAAATTGGGCAACATATAAATATTACATTTCAATCATACCATAAGCACAAAAGGAAACAACAAGACAAGATTTCAATTTGAAATTGAATTTGCCTTAAAAAGAATTGTAAAAAAAGACAAATTAAATTTGGCCCTTAGTTTTTCCAGAAAATGCTTAGTATTTGTTTAAACTATTGCTGGTATGAGTAGTTTAAATCTATTCATACATCTCACTTGAGGTAATAGCCATTCTGAGAGACAGAAAGATAACTAATATTTTTTTTCTTCAAAATGCATTTTATCTTTACTTAAATTGGAATTCTGACTATTTGTTGGAATTTAATTAGTGCTTATTGATAATGAGCCCAACATAGGACGCATTATAACTCAGCACCCAGTTGTCTAATCTTTTTATGCTCTGTAATACACATTCTTGGGAAATGGAGACCGGGAAAATGCAAAGATGACAGAGCATAATGTTATCAAAAGTATATACTTTATTCCCTTTCAAGCTCATTTAATTTGGGGGTGCAGTGTGAAAAAATTATAATTTATTGCATATTGATGGTCATAAAGATTGCTTCAGAAAGTTTTTTTGTGTTTTCTTATGGTAGAGCCTGTGTTCCAGTTACAAAATTTTAAGAAAATTTCTTGTGAAAATGTGGCACTCTGAAAAAGAGGCTACTATGGAATTGTGGCCCTAGAATAATGAGCTTGCCTATGTATTCCCATGTTCTTAAGTGTTTTTCCACTCAAACATATTGTAAAACTAAGATTTACAGAATATATTGTCCATTCAAGATGGCTCAGACTGTAAAGAATCCGTTTACAATGTGGGAGACCTGGGTTTGATCCCTGGGTTGGAAAGAGCCCCTGGAGGAGGGCGTGGCAACCCACTCCAGTATTCTTGCCTGGAGGCTCCCCATGGACAGAGAAGCCTGGTGGGCTACAGTCCATGGGGTGGCGAAGAGTCGGACACAACTGAGCAACTAAGCACATTCCTGGGCTCTGAGTCCTAAGAGTGTCTGCTGAATAAAATACAAAGCTCAACTTTGGACTTTATCCAAAGTTGATCCAAGTTAGCACAGCTGATAAAGAATCTGCCTGCAATGCAATAGACCCCAGTTTGATCCCTGGGTTGGGCAGAGCCCCTGGAGAAGGGATAGGCTACTGACTCCAGTATTCTTGGGCTTTCCTGGTGGCTCAACTGGTAAAGAATCTTCCTGTAATGCGGAAGACCTAGGTTTGATCCCTGGGTTGGGAAGATTCCTGGAGAAGGGAATGGTTGCCCACTCCAGTATTCTGGCCTGGATAATCCCAAGAACTGTATAGTCCATGGGGTCGCAAAGAATCAGACACGACTGAGCAACTTTCACTTCACTCGTGATGAAGAATAACCCAGATGATGACTTGTAGAACATTTAAGCCATTGTCAATGTGGGATGATAGTTTAATGGTCTCAGCTCCTCTGTCATCTGAGAATTATGTACCTCAGCAGTCAGAACCCCAAAATTCATGATAGTGTAGTAATGCATTATTTAGCACATGCAAATATCTGAAAATTGAGAGTTTGTGCATAATTTAACCATTTCAAATATTTAAAATGAAATGAATCCACTGGGGAAAATGTAGTATGCATGACTGATTAAATTAACGTATTCTGTGTGTCAGCGTTACTCTAATTGTTTTATATATATTTTCAATTAAACTTACCACTTCCCTATTGGTGTGAAATTATTTTTATTCCTATTTTACAGATATGTACATATAGTCCACAAGCTAAGGTCTAGAGTTACAATAATTAATTGTTGACTGAACTGAAATATAAGCCACAACTAAGTCATTTCTAGATTCTCTACACTTAAGATATTGCTATACTACTAAGTAAACTGTGATTATCGTAGATTTTTTATTATATTCTGAAGGTCTGAGGTGACAGGAATGTGGAGTTGGGATAATCGCTTGCTTTTACCCTTATTTCTGCTGGGTCAATACAGTCACCCTGGATTTCCTTATAGATTGCTGTAGACAAAACCGGGTCAGGCCAGACCGGCCACTTCACTTCACCTGGCCAGAGCACTAAAATTTCTTGTTATGCTCTATCCACAGGTGTCTAGAATCAGTTCTTGTAACCTAACATCCCTGAACTTTTATAAAAATTCTTACCACTTGAACCTTCATGATTAAATTCTTGACTTTTCATTTTGCCTGAAGGACAATATATTTTGCCAAACATTGAATCAAATATAGGCATACCTCATGTTATTGTGCTTTGTTTTATTGTGCTTCAGAGATATTTGTAATATTTTTTTACACACTGAAGGTTTGTGATAACTCAGTATACAGCAAGTATAATTTAATTTAAAAATGTAGTGCCATTTTTCTAATGGCTTTTGTTCATGTCAAGTGTCCATCTCACATTTTGGTCATTCTTGAAATTTCAAACTTTTTTATTAGGTTGGTGCAAAAGTAATTGTGATTTTTGCATTGTTGAAATTTCCCATTTGATATTGGAATACATTCTAAATAAATATGGTTATATTATACATCATTTTAATGTGCATTTCTCACCTTCTATTTTTTGCTAGTGACTTATTACTTACTGTTTTTTATATTTATTTTAGACTAGAAATGATGTTAGACAAAAGGCAAATTCAAGCAGTTTTATTATTTGAGTTCAGAATGGGCTGTAAAATAGCAGAGACAACTTGCAATGTCAGCAATGCATTTGGCAAAGGAACTGCTAATGAATGTACAGTGCAAGGGTGGTTCAAGAAGTTTTACAAAGAAGACGGGAGCCTTGAAGTTGAGGAGTTTAGTGGCCGGCCATCAGAAGTTGACAATGACAATGTGAGCAATCAATGAAGCTGATCCTCTTACAACTACATGAGAAGTTGCCAAAGAATTCAACATCAACCATTCTGTGGTTGTTCAGCATTTAAAGCAAATTTTGTTCAATTGCTAAGTTGTGTTCAACTGTTTACGACACCATGGACTGCAGCATGCCAGGCTTCCCTGTCCTTCTCAAACTCCCAGAATCTGCTCAAACTCATGTCCATTGAGTCAATGATGCTACCCAACTATCTCATCCTCTGTTGCCCCCTTCTCCTCCTGCCCTCAATCTTTCCCAGCATCAGGGTCTTTTCCAATGTCAATTCTTTGTATTAGATGGCCAAAGTTTTAGAGCTTCAGTTTCAACATCAGTCCTTCCAATGAATATTCAGGGTTGATTTCCATTAGGATTGACTGGTTTGTCAATAGTCCAAGGGGCTCTCAAGAGTCTTCTCCACCACCACAATTTGAAAGCATCAATTCTTCAGCACTCAGCCTTCTTTATGGTCCAAATTCCACATGAGTACGTGACTACTGGAAAAATCGTATTGGAAAGGTGGAAGAGCTTGGTAAAAGGGTGCTTCATGAGCTGACCAAAAAATAAAAAAAATTTTTTTTGAAGTGTTATCTTCTCTCATTCTACACAAAAACAATGAACCATTTCTCAATCAGATTGTGGTGTTGAATGAAAAGTGGATTTTATATGAGAACCAGTGACTCCGTGGTTGGACTGAGAAGAAGCTCCAAAACACTTCCCACAGCCAAACTTGCACCAATAAAAGGTCATGGTCACTGTTGGTGGTCTACTGCCCATCTGCTCCACTACAGCTTTCTGAATCCAGGCAAAACCATGACGTCTGAGAAATACGCTCAGCAAATCTGAGCAAAATGCTCAGCACAAAAAACTGCAATGCCTGCAGCCAGCATTGGTCAAAAGAAAGGTCCCAGTTCTTCATGGCAAAGCCCAACCACACATTTGCACATTTGTTCAAAAGTTGAACAAATTTGGCTATAAGGTTTGGCCTCATCTGCCATATTCACCTGGCCTGTCACCAGTCGACTACCACTTACTTCAACCATCTCTACAACTTTTTTCAGGGAAAATGCTTCCACAAGGAGCAGGAGGCAGAAGATGTTTTCTAAGAGTTCATCAAATTTGGAAGCACACATTTTTATGCTACAGGAATAGGCAAACTTATTTCTCACTAGCATCTATATAAATATATATATATATGTTGATTGTAACGGTTCATATTTTGATTAATAAAGATGTATTTGAGCCTAGTTATAATGATTTAAAATTTATGGTCCAAAAGTGTAACTATGTTTGCACCAACCTAATATTCAATCTAATCACACTAGGACCACAGCCTTGTCTAACTCAATGAAATTAAGCCATGCCCGTGGGGCCACCCAAGACGGGTGAGTCATGGTGGAGAGGTCTGACAGAATGTAGTCCACTGGAAAAGGGAATGGCAAACCACTTCAGTATTCTTGCCTTGAGAACCCCATGAACAGTATGAAAAGGCAAAATGATAGGATACTGAAAGAGGAACTCCCCAGGTCAGTAGGTGCCCAATATCCTACTGGAGATCAGTGGAGAAATAACTCCAGAAAGAATGAAGGGATGGAGCCAAAACAAAAACAATACCCAGCTGTGGATGTGACTGGTGATAGAAGCAAGGTCTGATGCTGAAAAGAGCAATATTGCATAAGAACCTGGAATGTCAGGTCCATGAATCAAGGCAAATTGGAAGAGATCAAACAGTACATGGCAAGAGTAAAAGTCAACATTCTAGGAATCAGCGAACTAAAATGGACTGGAATGGGTGAATTTAACTCAGATGACCATTATATCTACTATTGTGGGCAGGAATCCCTCAGAAGAAATGGAGTAGCCATCATGGTCAACAAAAGAGTTTGAAATGCAGTACTTGGATGCAATCTCAAAAACGACAGAATGATCTCTGTTCGTTTCCAAGGCAAACCATTCAATATCATGGTTATCCAAGTCTATGCCCCAACCAGTAACGCTGAAGAAGCTGAAGTTGAACGGTTCTATGAAGACCTACAAGACCTTTTAGAACTAACACCCAAAAAAGGTGTCCTTTTCATTATAGGGGACTGGAATGCAAAAGTAGGAAATCAAGAAACACCTGGAGTAACAGGCAAATTTAGCCTTGGAATACAGAATGAAGCAGGGCAAGGACTAATAGAGTTTTGCCAAGAAAATGCACTGGTCATAGCAAACACCCTCTTCCAACAACACAAGAGAAGACTCTACACATGGACTTCACCAGATGGCCAACACCGAAATCAGATTGATTATATTCTTTGCAGCCAAAGATGGAGAAGCTCTATACAGTCAACAAAAACAAGACCAGGAGCTGACTGTGGCTCAGATCATGAATTCCTTATTACCAAATTCAGACTGAAATTGAAGAAAGTAGGGAAAACCACTAGACCATTCAGGTATGACCTAAATCAAATCCCTTATGATTATACAGTGGAAGTGAGAAATAGATTTAAGGGCCTAGATCCGATAGATAGAGTGCCTGATGAACTATGGAATGAGGTTCGTGATACTGTACAGGAGACAGGGATCAAGACCATCCCCATGGAAAAGAAATGCAAAAAAGCAAAATGGCTGTCTGGGGAGGCCTTACAAATAGCTGTAAAAAGAAGAGAAGTGAAAAGCAAAGGAGAAAAGGAAAGATATAAGCATCTGAATGCAGAGTTCCAAAGAATAGCAAGAAAAGATAAGAAAGCCTTCCTCAGCGATCAATGCAAAGAAATAGAGGAAAACAACAGAACAGGAAAGACTAGAGATCTCTTCAAGAAAATTAGAGATACCAAGGGAACATTTCATGCAAAGATGGGATCGATAAAGGACAGAAATGGTATGGACCTAACAGAAGCAGAAGATATTAAGAAGAGAAGGCAAGAATACACAGAAGAACTGTACAAAAAAGATCTTTACTACCCAGATAATCATGATGATGTGATCACTCACCTAGAGCCAGATATCCTGGAATATGAAGTCAAGTGGGCCTTAGAAAGCATTGCTACGAACAAAGCTAGTGGAGGTGATGGAATTCCAGTTGAGCTATTTCAAATCCTGAAAGATGATGCTGTGAAAGTGCTGCACTCAATATGCCAGCAAGTTTGGAAAACTCAGCAGTGGCCACAGGACTGGAAAAGGTCAGTTTCCATTCCAATCCCAAAGAAAGGCAATGTCAAAGAATGCTCAAACTACCGCACAATTGCACTCATCTCACATGCTAGTAAAGTAATGCTCAAAATTCTCCAAGCCAGGCTTCAGCAATATGGGAACCGTGAACTTCCTGATGTTCAAGCTGGTTTTAGAAAAGGCAGAAGAACCAGAGATCAAATTGCCAACATCCGCTGGATCATCGAAAAAGCAAGAAAGTTCCAGAATATTTCTGCTTTATTGACTATGCCAAAGCCTTTGACTGTGTGGATCACAATAAACTGTGGAAAATTCTGAAAGAGATGGCAATACCAGACCACCCGATCTGCCTCTTGAGAAATTTGTATGCAGGTCAGGAAGCAACAGTTAGAACTGGACATGGAACAACAAGCAACAGTTAGAACTGGACATGGAACAACAGTTAGAACTGGACATGGTTCCAAATAGGAAAAGGAGTACGTCAAGGCTGTATATTGTCACCCTGCTTATTTAACTTCTATGCAGAGTACATCATGAGAAATGCTGGGCTGGAAGAAGCACAAGCTAGAATCAAGATTGCCAGGAGAAATATCAATAACGTCAGATATGCAGATGACACTACCGTTATGGCAGAAAGTGAAGAGGAACTAAAAAGCCTCTTGATGAAGGTAAAAGAGGAGAGTGAAAAAGTTGGCTTAAAGCTCACCATTCAGAAAACTAAGATCATGGCATCTGGTCCCATCACTTCATGGGAAATAGTTGGGGAAACATTGGAAACAGTGTCAGACTTTATTTTTTGGGGCTCCAAAATCACTGCAGATGGTGACTGCAGCCATGAAATTAAAAGATGCTTACTCCTTGGAAGGAAAGTTATGACCAACCTAGATAGCATACTGAAAAGCAGAGACATTACTTTGCCAACAAAGGTCCGTCTAGTCAAGGCTATGGTTTTTCCAGTGGTGATATATGGATGTGAGAGTTGTACTGTGAAGAAAGCTGAGCACTGAAGAATTGATGCTTTTGAACTGTGGTGTTGGAGAAGACTCTTGAGATTCCCTTGGACTGCAAAGAGATCCAACCAGTCCTTTCTGAAAAAGATCAGCCCTGGGATTTCTTTGGAAGGAATGATGCTGAAGCTGAAACTCCAGTACTCTGGCCACCTCTTGCAAAGAGTTGACTTATTGGAAAAGACCGTGATGCTGGGAGGGATTGGGGGCAGGAGGAGAAGGGGACGACAGAGGATGAGATGGCTGGATGGCATCACTGATTCAGTGGACATGAGTTTGAGTGAACTCCGGGAGTTGGTGATGGACAGGGAGGCCTGGCATGCTGCGATTCATGGGGTCGCAAAGTGTCCGACATGACTGAGCGACTGAACTGAACCAAACCGAACTGAATATTCTTTTATTTGGTTTGATGACCTGTGATTAGTGATTTGTAATGTTACCATTGCAAAAAAGATTATAATTTGCTGAAGTCTCAGATGATGGTGATCATTTTTTAAGGAATACAATATTTTTAAATCAAGGTATGTGCTTTTTTTTAGATCCAATGCTGTTGCACACTTAAAAGTCTACAAGGATAGTATAAATACAAGTTTTGTGTGCACTGGAAAACCAAAAATCTGTAACTGGCTTTCTTGTAGTATTTGCTTTATTGTGGTGGTCCAAACTGGTCGTGGCCTGTCTGGCATGTCTCTGAGGTATGCCCATGGAGCTGGCCCAGATTCTGCACTTGAGCTTGTAAAAATGCAGTTATTCCCTCAGTTGTGTCTGACTCTTTACAATCCCAATGGACTGTAGCCCACAGGCTCCTCTGCCCATGGAATTCTCCAGGCAAGAATACTGGAGTGGGTAGCCATTGCTTGTTCCAAGGAATCTTCCCGACCCAGGGATCAAACCTAGGTATCCTGCTTTGCAGGCAGACCCTTTACTGTCTGAGCTACCAGGGGCGAATCCCCTGTTGTGACCTAATTCTCATTTATTCTTGACACAGCACACAAAGTCCATAGGCCTTGCGACTTCTCAGGAAGTAAGTCCCTTCAGAGTTCAATCAAGCTGAATAAGCAGCAAAAATAGAAGAGTAGCATTCTTGGCAAATATGTATTAGAAACTTCCGTATTCAAATTATTTCTAAAATAAATTAAGAGTGTTTTCCAAACCAGGAAAAATATGCTTGTAAAAAATTAGTTTTGAAGTGTTGGGGAAACCATTGTATTTTAACTATTTCTTACTTGCTATTGGGTTCTATACATCATGCAACTTTTGATGCTACTTAAAGCTAAGCTAATACTCTGAATCTGTTGGTAAATGCATTTATTTCTGAAAAGTGATTGATTATTGAGTAAAATCACATTAGCAGCATTAATGTTACAATTCAGAGATGATAAGTTGTTATAGAACTATGGCGAGGATATATGTTATGTAATGCTATACAATTGTGGAAATGTACTTATACTGAGTAGGCACAGTTTTAGTCATTTTGGTCCATTTTTAGCAGCTTCAATTTAAAGAATCATACCTCATTTTTTTTCTTATATCATCTTATAATCATGTCATTTTCTAGAGTTTCACTTGGAGTAAGTAACTTCAATGTTATATAATGTAGAAATATGGATATAAAGTAGAATAAAATTTTATATTTTTGTTTAACTTTATATACATTTCACATATAACATAGTTTCTTAGTTAAATGAGAATAGAGGGCTATATTTAAATTAATAGCAAGGGCCGGCCACACTGATAAAATCTTTACTGTGACCTCTAAGTGTTGCTCAGTTGTATCTGACTCTATGAGACTGCATGGACTGCGGCCCTCCAGGCTCCTCTGTCCATGGGATTCTCCAAGCAAGAATACTGGAGTAGGTAGCCATTCTCTTTTCCGGGGGATTTCAGAGCAATGTATAGTAATAGAAATGACAGAAATAGGGCTAAAAGTAGTATACCCTCTGTTATTTGGCTCCATGGAGTGCTTAGGTGGCTTCAGAATATTCCACATAGAACCTGAAGATATGGTTTGTTTTTGACAAATATTATGAGCATTTTGATAACTGCATAGTTTGAATGATTCAAATAATAAAAACAAGTAGGTAGCTAAAGGTCATTTATGCATCTAAATCTTTCTCTAAATCCACGATCTTCCTCATTATACTATAGATTTTTTCTTTTCACTATAGTTTTTCTGTTTATTTTGAACGAAAATATCTCTATGAGACTCTATACTCACTAGTTTAAGTATATAATCAGGATATTGGTTAAAGTCAAGTTTATAAGCTGTCCAGTGGAAAGTTTAGGCTTAACATTTGCTATAGAGGTGTTGCATTTAACATCTCACAACAGAGGCAGAGTTTCAGATTGAGAATCTTGTCTACTTCACCTAGATCTACAAGAAGGGAAGAGACACAGGTGATACAGAGCTATTCTTAGAATGCAATTCTGGATTTATTCCAGTTTGCTATTTTTGTTGTTAGTTTTAATATGCATACTAATTTGCCTGGGCTGCTATAACCAAGTACCACAGAATGGAAGCTTAAGTAATAGACATTTATTTTTTCAAAGCTCTGGAGGCCACAGACATTCATTTTTTCATAGTCAAAGGTATGGTATATTCAGTTACTGGTGAGGACTCTTCCTGGCTTGTAGACCTTTGCTTTCCACCTACACCTTTACTTGGCCTTTCTTTGATGTGTGTTCTGTGGAGGGATAGAGGGTGGGAGTGAGAAAGAGAGAGCAAACACCTTCTCTGGTGTCTCTTCTTAAAAGAACACTAATCCTATGTCTATGAATCTTTTTGTAACCAAACAGGAAAGGAAGGGGAGGGATATATTAGGAGTTTGAGATTAACATATACACACTACTATATAGAAAATATATTGAAGGCAGGAGGAGAAGGGGATGACAGAGGATGAGATGGTTGAATGGCATCAGCGACTCAATGGACATGAGTTTGAGTAAACTCTGGGAGTTGGTGATGGACAGGGAGGCCTGGAGTGCTGCAGTCCATGGGGTCACAAAGAGTTGGACACAACTGAGCAACTGAACTGAACTGACTGATATAAAAAGTAAATAAATAACAAGGACCTACTATGTAGCACCCTCCTCTGGTAGCCCAGATGGTAAAGAATCTGCCTCCAATGCAGGAAACCCAGGTTCAATCCCTGGGTTGGGAAGATCTCCTGGAGAAGGGAATGGCTATCCACTCCAATATTCTGGCTTGGAGAACTCCATGGATGGATGAGCCTGGTAGGCTACAGCTCATGGGGTTGCAAAGAGTCGGACATGACTGAGCGACTAACACAATAAGTAGCCCACCCAGGGTACTACTGGATATATCCCATGTCTTATCAGTTCAGTTCAGTTCAGTTACTCAGTCGTGTCCAACTCTTTGCGACCCCATGAATTGCAGCACACCAGGCCTCCCTGTCCATCACCAACTCCCAGAGTTCACTCAGACTCACGTCCATTGATGTCTTATAGTTACCTGTAATGGAAAAACCTGAAAAGAATATGTGTCCTTTGCTGTACAGTGGCTGAAACTAGTACAACAGTATAAATCATCTATACTTCAATTAAAAAAAAAAGAAGCTAATCTTAACAAGTCAAGGCCCCACCTTTGTGACCTCATTTAATCTCGATTACTTCTTTGGTGGTCCTGTCTCCTGATACAGCCACACTCAGGTTTAGGGCTTCATCCAGTATGTGAATTTGGGGTTCTAGTGGTAAAGAACCCATCTGCCAAAGTGGGAGACATGAGAGAAGACGTGAGTTCAATCCCTGGGTCAGGAAGATTCCCTGGAGTAGGAAATGACAACCTGCTTCAGTATCCTTGCCTGGATAATCCCATGGACTGAGGATCCTGATGGGTTATAGTCCGTGGGGTCACAAAGAGTTAGACATGAGTGAAGAGACTTAGCACACATGCACACATACTCAATCTATAACAATATGGAAGCACCAACATGTACCTGTGTATATCTGGAGACTTTCTAAAAACCTTGTTAAACCTCAGAGTATGGAGCAACACTGAGATCTATGTTCTGGTTTGTCCATATTAGAGTTCTCAATTTGTCCATATTAGAGTTCTCAATTTCTTCATCTCTTTACCCTCTCCAGGCGCTTTCTCAAGAAGGTGTCCTCTCTGTGGCTCATAGGTTTCCAGGCAAAAATAAAATTCCATTGGATTTCACCTGCCAAGCCTCAGAGAACAAGGATGTTCAATTTTGCCTTTTTCTTCACCATATTACAAAATGCAGGATCCTGTGGAAATTAATTGGACAAATTTCTTAGAAAAAGAATGAGGCACCCTACTCTAGAACTGCATTAATATTTTGAAAACACATATTTCAGAATGCAAACTCTTAAAGGGAATTGACCAAACTATTAATTCTTGCTTCTTGAAAAATGCCCATGATGATAGAAACTGAAGTTTGGTAATACAAATTCTGCACTAAAATATTGATATGCCATTGACAATTAAAGGAAGCATACCAACACAGTAAAGTTTTGAAGTGATGTAGTTCAGTAACATATGTTCTTATGAACAAAAATTATTGAATTTCACAAAGCCCTGTTTGATTATTAAACTCATTATTATAAAATTAGCTAAAGATTAGAGTAATTATTTTTAAAAGACTAATATGTATTTCAGATCATTCTCATTTTCTAAAATAACTGTTTTACATATTTGTATAACTTTGCAAGTACTTCTTTAACATTTATTGAATTACTCATTTTATATATTTAAAGATTAGTCTAGGTATATTATGGAGAATGATTAGAATTTCTATCCTTCCAGAAATAGTATAATAAAATTATAATAATGATTTACATCAATGCTAAAGAATAATATTGAACTATATTATGCATTTGTAGTTCCATTCTATCTTTAATGGATTTCTAAAGTCATAATACCTAAGTAGAATTTTGTCAGGCACTGGGATATTTAATATAAAACTAAATTTACTTTTGTTTTGAAATTGTATTAAACTTATGTGACTTAAATTTTAGGTAAGATAATTCTTTGAGCTACTGATTTCTGTGCTTCACACACTAAAGTATATCTATGGATATAGAATAAATGAATGTGCTATTTATAATAATGACTTTGTTTTATATAAATTGAGTGAGATAAAACATTTCTATGACTTTATTATGTGAGTGGTTATGGAGAGTCTTATGTTCCTTTTACTTTGCTTGCTTTTAAGATACTCTATGTGTGTGTGGGGGGCCTGGGTGTTTAGTCATGTATTTTTATCTTCTCAAATATTACTAATAGAATTTGTAGATATATGGTGATAGAACTACATTATACTTATCCAAATTACATTTATTTGCATATACTTTAGGAATATTTGTTTTTAAATGATATTCAACATTTTTGATATATGCAGATACACTAAAGATATGTTTAATGAAAAGTATCTTGGAACAATTTATGTGCAAAGAGTTTAGAAGTTAATATTGCTTTGTTGACCAAAATAAAATAAGGAAACAATGACTTAATAGGCTCAAGATATTAATTAGAGTGGATAATATAAATTTTATTCTGAAAATTATTTATACTGAAAATCTCAAGTACAAATTCGAATGAAATGTTAAATTTCCTTATTCTTTGTAAAATTATTGTCAAGTAGAAATGGAAGTTGAGTGCATTTAAAGACTTTTTGAGCACAAAATAATAGGTTTCCTTCATGAGCTACTGGGTAAAGTTATTTTAGTTTTTACATGAAATACATACTGTTTACTATTCCTGATAAAAATGAAGCACTCTATTTAAAAAAATAGAGTGGAAAGAATGTAACACATTCACTCCTTAGGTTCTTAAGTCATTTTTTTTTGTTCTTTTGTTCTGTAATTGATTGCTAGCACCCCCTTTAACCCACCTTAAAGGGCAGGCAGGAAATTCATGTTTTCGTTCATCAGCCCATCCCTCTGAAAAGCGTTCGATATTAAAACAGTTTGCAAGGAGCAAAAGCAGAGGAAACAAGAGGCCCAGCTAGCCTGTAGCAAGGTTAGAAGATACACGCAAGATTGCCTGCAGCACACAACGAGTCTTGTTCCTGTCCAGTATTTGCATGGAGGTATCAAGTTAATTAGGGTATGACTCTGTTCTTCGCTTTCTATGTGACCTTTTATTATATCTGTGACTCACTAGTTCATGTGGTGTCATAAAGCTATTGGAAAGTCTTTCTAGCTCTCTGACACTAACTAGAAAAAATTAGGCATTTGATATCTCCTTTTGCCTGAAGGTTTTACAGCAGCAAATTACTCAGAGGCAAAGTTGATGTTGTGGTAGATTTGCTGTGGGTGTCAGAATGTTTCTTTTGTCTTTTAGTTCTCTGCCTTCCCGGTGATCAGGTGCGACCAAGAGAGTTGTGCAGAGAAGTGGAGGAGGGGGAGGTGGTTCAGGAAGAGGTTACATGGCAGAATTCCCACGAATGCTGGCGAAGGATGAAAAAGATAAAGAAATCTTGTTTTTCTGAACTAGAGGATTCTCTGCATGACTTCCCCACTGTTGGGGTGATGAGCTTTCAGGTTAAGATTTTATTAACAATTCATATGGAGATTGAGGGCAGCCTAGGAGCAGATTCTCACATAAACTTGATCTGTCCGTGAATGCTGTTCTCTGTTTGCCCTGACCCTGCATGGCTTAAGACACTGCCTGTGAGGCCAGTGTGCCAGACACAAAGAAAGAAATGAAAAGCAAGCACATTCCAGGAGTCTGCACAAAAGACCGAGCAGTTTTCTAGTCGTCTCCCCAGAGAGGATCTTATCTGCGTGGCCAAAAACCTCTAAAATGTTTTTATGTGTGTACCTAAAGTTTTAAAAATTGATGTGGCTGTTTATTAGGCATGAGTCTATAGCGATGTTTTGTTAGATTTTAAAGTTTTGTTTTTTGGAACTGTTGAAACTAGAAAAATATTTGCGAGGGTGCATTTTCTGAAGCTTAGCTTTAGAAGTCACTGGCCTTGAATTGTTTTTACTTTGATTGGTAGATACCTTGCAAAACGAGTCCTTTCCAGCTTTAAGAGACGCTTTAAAGCTTGACTTGACTTCACGATGCCTTGTGACACAACTGTGAAACTTGTGGCAGAGTTAATACATAAGATGAAATTGACATGGTGGGGTGGGTAGGTCACAGCCATCCCCGAGGTCCTTAGCACAGACAGCAGAGTTACATCCAAAAAGAAGCAAGTGGGAAAGAAAGTTTGACTGAGACAAAGTGCAAGGGAGACTAGGGACTTTTAACATTGTGCTATTTCTACAATTATTGGCATATACAAATATCTGCATCTAGATGTATGACAATGGGATAATAACAAGCTATTCACAAACTATTTCTCTATTATTTAATAGACTAGATTTGATTGTTTAACAAATGCACATTTTGATAGGATGATATTTTAAGGTTGAGGGGTTAAAATTTTATAAACATAATTAATTATGTTGCTAAATTACATATTTCCACAGATGCCTAAAAATACAGATATACAGACTTGAATTTTGTGTATGTATTTAGCTGTTCCAGTTGTTTCAAACTTTTATGGTTCCTAAATTAAATTACCAGTAGAGGAATGCAGGCAAATGCTGTTAATTTGATAGGTTTTGTTACTTTTATCTTATAATGGTTTTACTTCCGTGAAATTAACTGTTGTGCTTAGGCTAATTGTCAGTAATTGGTGACAAAATCACTTCATTGTTTTCCTATAGCATGATACTAATTAGGATCTTTGCAATATTGGCTCAGCCATGTTCTGTATTTTACTTTCTATATTGAATCATTGGTAGATAATATCAAGTGCAACTTAAAAAATCCATGAGATAAAATGTTTCTGTTAATAATTAAACAAGTCTTTTAAACAGCTTGTTGTAAATTAACTTTAAAATCTTGAAATTGAAGAAAGTTTTCTTATAGGTTAGTTGATTTCATGAAACATCAATTGATTTTTAAAGATTTGAGTTGAATCCCCTGGTATCATCCTTAAAATTTACAACTTCAACTGCTGAGTCACATGCATTTCTATTATTCTATTTGTCTCTGCAATATTGAAATTAGCGTTGCTAAAGTATCTTGTAAGGTATCACAGGGCTGAACTTATTGTCTTTCTTTTCATGCCTGACAGCTATATCATAAAATATAGC
The DNA here is from genome assembly GCF_055505025.1 of Bos grunniens. Classification (NCBI taxonomy): domain Eukaryota; kingdom Metazoa; phylum Chordata; class Mammalia; order Artiodactyla; family Bovidae; genus Bos; species Bos grunniens. The sequence goes on from NC_141165.1 coordinate 136,761,994, forward strand.
ATATTATTTGTTCTTTTTTTTCTAACAAACTTTTTTTTTGTTTGTTTTATTTTTTGCCACAAAGGAATGCACTTATAGTTCACATAGAAATATATGTGAATTTGGAGATTATGAAAGCTTACTTTTATGTTTTTCTTTAAATATAGGGAAGTTTGTTCCATATCGGTGACAGATTATAAAGAAAGAAAATGGGATAATATTCTAGGGAAGTTTGTTCCATGTAGGTGACAGATTATGAAGAAAGAAAATGGGATAATATTCTGTTTTACGAAGTCAGGTTTAATTCCAGTAGGAGAAAATAGTACAACACTATGTATCCTATTAAAACAATCACAGTCAATAATACTTTGCTCATTTTTTCCTTAAAAGAGTTCTTCTCATCTAATTCCCTGTGATTTTTATGAATTTGTTATGTTATAAAACTTTTCTAATACTTTGAAGTATAGCCTCCTCACTTCTTTTCCTTATTCTAAGATACTTTTACCAGTTGAGTGCATTTTGCACTTTGCAAGGCATTCATTTTGTTTTAAATGCAATCATAATGTATAACTTAGAGCTCAGTGTCTCACAATCCTGAAAAAAGTTTTTAGGAGGTGATTAGAAAAATAATTGCCTATTAAAAGATGAAGATTGGTTTCAACAGAGAGAGAAGAAACTGAACTTTAAAATTGAAAGTATTCATTGTTAGCACGACACATATGCACCAAATCTGAAATTAGAGAAAACTCATGAAATACAGATCTTGGCAAGAGGAATTGTTTAAATTTTCTAAAGCTGTCAGACCATTTTTTTTCCCTTTAAAGAACAACTTCAAATGGAAACCTTCACCTTTTGTACAAAGTTGAAATGTTTTATTATTACAGGATTGTTCTACACTGTACAAAACCTGAACAATTCAATAGCATGGAGGGGGAGGGCATGCACAAATGAAAATCTTTCTATCATTTTCGAATGTCCATAGCAAAGCACAAAAACTGTAAAAAATGTGTGGTTGTTTCCTTGAAAAAAAGAATCTTTTGATTTACAGCAGCTATTTGAATACCCATTCAGGCTCTTTTGTAATGTGCTATAATAAATGCACATCTCCTAAATGAAGAATACTCATGTGGGCACAAAACTCAAACATAAACTATGTTTAGATGTTGTATTTCAATAGGTTACCCTGGAGGATTAAACAAAGGTTCTTTTACTATCTTTTTTTTATCATTCTCTAGAAAATAAATTACCCAAAGTAAAATTTGGATGGTTCCCTTTTCACCTTATTGGTGGACACCCAATATATTCTCTTTGTATCAGTTTCAAATATACAGAATGGAAAAATTAATCAGTTTGAGGCTGACATTTAGATTTTAAAATGAGAAAGTATTATGAAAGTTACTTCGGGAAGATAATTTTTCTTTTTCATTCACCCTGCCTTATCATAGACTCTGGAGAGTACGGTAGGGTGGGGATTTTCTTTCTTGAGTGCTCTAAATGTACACGGAAAACATGAGAGAAGCTAGGGCTCTCGTGATACTGTGAGCCACGTCCATGGGCATTTGAATCCTATAGTTAACAACAACAAAAAAAAAAACCCTAATAAATCCAGTCTTCTTCTCACATAATCACCCTTGACAACCATAGAGACACCACTGAGGCTACCACGGGTAGCCGGCAGTATCTTTGACTGCTCTGGCCCCAGAAGTCTTTTATAATTGTAATCGGTTTCTTCATCACTCCAAGCTGGGCCAACACCCCTAATTAGCCACAGCCTCATTTTGAAAATTAAAAACACCCCCCACGCAATACCATCAAGAAGAAGGAGTGCCCGACAGCAATAACTATGCTCTTTGTGTGAACTCACACTGTGGACGAGTTCCTAGCCCCTGAACTCTAAGGGCCATGCGTGAGGTTAATCGACTTTCCCAGTGGGAGATACACACACGTCAGGAAGACCACATCCCACGCTGATACCACCATACTCTTATCATGTTTGTTATAGTTTACTGTTTTGCTTTTGTTTCTTTAATCCATTGGTATGCTAGTTATATCAGAAACAGCTTCACTGTTTTACTGCCAAGTGTATAGCCCACTAACTAAAGTAAGCAGCGATCAATGAAATGTAAAAAGTGATCAGAGGTAGAACTTATTTATTCTAAGCTAGTTTTACTTTATGTTGCTCAAAGAAGTTCCACATTCCATGGAGCTTGTTTTTTTTCCCAGGGGTTACACTCTGGAAACCTTTGGGAAAGTGGCCTTTTTTAATGACTACATTAAAAAACATAATCCATAATAAAACAGCATGGGATGTCTTGAGGCACTTCAAATTTTACTTAATTTAGAATGCAAGGAGGAACACTTCTGTCTTGCAATGCATGCGTATTTGTCTAAAGACATATACTACTCTTCCTATAATATCCACCTTTCTTGGGACCTTATTCTGTGTTGAGCCATATCACAATCAGTAACTTGGGGAAAATGTACATGATATGAAATACAGGCCTCAACAAGTAACAGGTGGAAAAAACAGGTTCATTATTGCATGCCCTGGGTCTCACCTGAGCAGGCAGCCGTTGACTCCTGCTCCAGGTGCCTACTATCTGTAGGTGAAATGAAATTGTGTATGTTTTGCTCAGTGTTCCATTGGACCCACTGTTTTCATTTGCAGGTCATGATTAAATGGCAAAGTCTTTTGCTGTAGAATTCAGGAGTAGCCTCCAACTAATGATTATTTTGCAAATTACCTAGCCTTCTATCAGCTAAGAAAATAACTTTCCCTTCTTTTGAACAGCAAGGGCTGGCTCCTTAAGACTTTAACCTCCAAGGATGAACACAGATAAAGAAAAAAAAATCAAACTCTAAATCATGCTTTTGGTGTATCTTCTAATTCTCTCTTTAAATTATGTGGGATAAGATGTGCCATTTATATTTTGTCATATTCTGCACTGTCTCATTTAAAAATAATTCTAAATAAAAATAAGACAAGTTATAAAGAAGTCAGGCACTTTGTGCTGTAATCTTGCATTATTAAAATATAAAAGTGAATTTGTGTAGAGTTTTGAGGTACATGTTTTTCCTAAGGTGTCACATGGCTATGGAAAGAAGCTGTGTGAAGACACAGGAGTTGCCTATATCTAATTAAGTGGCAAAATGATACAGAGAAACTTGACTAGAATGAAGGGGAAAAAAAACTGCCTTTTGGGAAGCCACATTAAAAACTTAATTTTATTTTCAAATACAGACTTCTCTTCTGGGGGTAACTTCTAAAAAGCCCAAGATGTGGACTCTTGCATGAATCATTACAACATACAGCCTAGAGTTTGGCCTCACTGTAAACTGTCAAAGGTACAAAAAAACCTGAGCAGGCCATGTGATTTGAGTTAACACACTCAGAGTCAAGTGAATTTAGGTCATTCTTAACCTTCTTGAGTTTTACATGTGCAGTTTTGCTCTTTGGTTTCTTTCTTTCTTCCTCTGATCGATTCCCAGGCAAAGCCAGAGCTCTTCAGCAGAAGGCTGAGATTATAACAGTGTCAGCCTTTGCTTTTAGCAGAGTGATGAGGTTATCAATAATGCATTGGAGATCTCAGGAACCGTGTATGTATGGACATCACAGCTGCCTGGCATTTACTGTAGAACTTGCAGATTTGAGCTGAGATGTCACCGCATCTGCTTTGGAGCCAGCTGTTGATGCCTTCTCAAGAAATCGTGGGGCCATAGGGAGAGCTGCAGAGATTATCTAAACGAAACATTGCATTTGAGCAGGTGATTCAGGAGTGAGAATATATCTATGAAATAGCTTTTTTAAAGAAGTCTATTCAATACTCCTCTAATAACGTTTTGTCTCCCTAGCTCCCTTCTAACGTTTCTAAGTTTTGCTGCTTCTCTGACAAGTTTATTCATATCCTAACAGCTTGCCTGGCAGCAGGGTTCATGTTCTGTACTTGGGCTTTCTGGTCACGATGGTGACTGAAAGTAATGGAGAGGAGGAATAAGAGAGTGTGGAAATGCAAAACTGTCTCTTGTTACATTTCATCGATCTCATTCTGGTGTCATTCAATTAAGACAGAAATGTGATGGATGGTCTCCACATAGATTCCTGGGTTGCTCTCCATCCTTTGCAGATAAAGCTTTTGTGTTTTATTTTTTGAGTGGGGGAGGGTGAGAAAAGGGCATGGGCAAGTGGGAGAAATCAAAGATGCTGTGTGATCTGAATTACAAATCAGTGTCTCTCCAAGGATGCTCCAAAATGTCAAACATACCATGTTTATATTTTCACTTCTTTCCTCATACACAGAGTCCTTCTGTTGACATATAGGGTAGGTTACTAGAATGTAAAGTAGGGCTAACTCTTGTTATAATTTTCAAAGACTGAAGAACTATCATCATCCTTCTACCAGCTCAAGATAATTAAAAATGAGCCACATGGCAAAAGATTTGTCAACTCATGTCATTTTTGAAGTTTGAGAAAGCGAAACATTCTTTTTTCACTTTTTATAGGCCTGGAATTCTAGGTCATCCTTTTGGCAACTATATTTTAAAGCTTGTAAGATGCAAATAATACATATAGTTATCTTTTGGTTAATAAATAAGTCATTATGATCGCCTGTGCTACAAAGAAGTATGCTGTTGTGAGTTAGAGATCAGAATCTAGTACAATATAAATTCTGATCCTCATCCTTGGTGACATGCTTTCCTTAACTGCATCCCTCCCTCATATTTGCTGCCAGTGTTATAATAACAGTGATGAGTGCTCATGGATGTGAGAATCTATAAAGGCAATAACTCATGTATGCAGTGTTTTACTTTTTAAAAGAAATTAAAATAATTAGTGCAAACAGATATCACAAAAGCAGGTTATGCTAAGTAAACTCCCTTGGTTCCTTCCAAAGTAATACCAGATTTCAAATGAGTATTCATGATTTTCTAATCAAGGTTACAGCTTCTGATAATTAATGCACACTGAAAGGCAATGTAGAATAAAAATATAGGCAAGACTTTTAATATCAGATGAATATGTTAATGTCCAGGCTCCCCTATGTATATGGTATGTGACCTTGGAAAATATACTTACATCTTCTAGTTTAAAACTTAATTACTTTATCTGAAAAATAATCAAATAGAGTTGCACATTTAAGTATACATACATGCTTACTCTGTGTTTGTCCTATGCACGTTCGGCACACAGGAGCTATCACACAGGTTTACTTTCATCCTGAATTCCCCTTTATGATTTTGACACTGAGTAATTTGATCCTCTAATAAGCTTGCTCAGTCATTTGGGAAAGGAATGTAAGCTAAGAAAAATAATACAGTTGGATTTTAGCACTTTGAGTCCATTTTTTTTTTCCAGATCCTAATCACAGAAGCAAATTTGCCAGTCTGATATTTTATTAAAGGATTTCCCAATCTTTCCTTATAAGTTTGTCCTAAAATTGTTGGTGAAAGGAACTCTGTATTAGGTCTTAATCTAATGTATTTATCAAAGAGGTTTTAACTATCATGCTTTAAGTTAAAGAGGAGTAGGAAACTAAAGCAGCTATGTACTAATTTTGTAAAGGTTAAGGGCACCCAGAAGTGATTTATTTGTGGATTTAGATTGATAGTTAAAATCATAACACACTCAGTAAGCTAAAGAACACCAATCTTGTACTGCTGCACATGTATAGCCTTATAGGTATTGGTAAAAGTTAAACGTATTTATGTGTAGTGGGATTTGACTCTCTTCATGATTCCTTCCTTCTGAGATCATGTGTGCTTAAATGGAGTATTTAAAGAAAATTATCTTCATGAATCAAGGCTTACCTAAAGTATACATCAAAGTGCAATTGGCATCTATTCAAGAAATTTCATCTATGAAGGATAGATAGTAACCAATAGTTTTCCTCTATGAACAAAACATAATAAATAACTAGGGTCTTTCTGCTGAAAGAGAGTTTTTATCCTAAACTTGTATTTTTTTTTTTTTTTCAATTATCTGCTTTTTGTGTGTAGTCTCTTACACCCATTTTGAAATCTACCAGTGCTTAGCTTGCGGATATAAAGTGCTCACAAATTCCTACAGTCACACACAATCATCCCACACTCACTGAGCATTACAGGGAATATATGTATTTGTGTGTTTGGATGGGGGATTAATACAGTCAATTAACTCATTTCATAGATGGTATAAGACGTGCTTGTTGATGTCCTAGGGTAATGTTCATTTTCCAACCAAAGATAGGGATTGCCATGCTGTGTTTGGTCATTCTCATTCACCCTTTGAGATATTTCAGCCGTAATCTGGGGGCGGGGGGTGGAGTACTTTTTTTACTCTTTTGGATCTAAGGAGGTGCTGCTGCTGCTAAGTTGCTTCAGTCGTGTCTGACTCTGTGCGACCCCAGAGACGGCAGCCCCACCAGGCTCCCCCGTCCCTGGGATTCTCCAGGCAAGAACACTGGAGTGGGTTGCCATTTCCTTCTCCAATGCATGAAAGTGAAAAGTGAAAGTGAAGTCGCTCAGTCATGTCCGACTCCTAGCGACCCCATGGACTGCAGCCTACCAGGCTCCTCTGTCCATGGGACTTGCCAGGCAAGAGTACTGGAGTGGGGTGCCATTGCCTTCTCTGAAGGAGGTGCTACTGTAAAGCAGCTTTCTAAGTTGCCCCACAGAAAATATTAGGTTAGCCAAAAAGTTCCCTTGGGGTTTTTGTACGATGTTACAGGAAAACCCAAACAAATGTTTTGGCCAACCCAGTATTTCGAAAGGTGGACTTTATAAAAAATTACAAGTAATCATTATTTATAGAAACAGACCCCCAGACTGAGTTCTTACCTTCTGCATTATAACTTTCCTTGTTTGATTCCAGGAGAACATATCACCTAAGACTTGTGGCTATCTTAAATCCCTTTTCCTAATTTCAACACAATTTACAGGATAGTTAAGCACTACTTGCCAAGGACATTTTTTACTTTAAAAATTATTTTGCTGCCTTCAGCTAAATGGAATTCGTCCTTGTTGTTGTTTACCTTCTACCTCTTTGTAGACTCTCTTTTTATTAGGTGAGCATTGTGAAGTTAAACAATTGCAGATGATCAAAGAATATCTGTTGCAGTAATCATGCTGATAATACTAACAGTGTCCTCAGGAGACAATGTTACTGTATTGTCTCCATTCCTATTTTGTGATCATTAAAGGAATTTCAAAGATGATGCTACCCTTAACCCCCGGTTGTCCCTTCTTTTCAACATTTATTCTTAACATGACAGAAAAGGCATCTTCTCCACAAGCGCTCCGTTTAGCATCTGGCCTACATTTACTATTAAACTCGTATGATGTTCTGGACGTTTTGTTCATGTAGGGTATGAACGATTTCAAATCAATAACTATATACAAGTTAGTATTAATGTTTATCATTTTGTGTCTATTGTTAGATTTTTTAGGATCTGACCTGTTGTCTCTCTCTTTTTTGTTCTGGTTCTTAGAGAAACCTTAGCCATGATGCGTGGCTTTCTGGCCATAACAACATGGCTTAGAATGCTTCTTTAACAAGCAGTCCATTACCACATATTTCAAATAGATTGTTCTTTTCCAACTTAAAAGTCTTTCATAATAGAATTTTTGTTAATGTTCCAGACTAGACAGCTCCAGATTGCTCTCCTCCAACTGAAACACTGTTTCACTTAAGTCCATTTTCTATGTTGGCTCTCTCCCTTTTATTTTTCACACTTTACTCATCTTCTCTTCCCGAATAATGTTGGCAAATCTTTGGAATCATAAAATTAGAGTTTTAGTCTTGGCATGAACCCGAGGCCCACTAAAGTCATAATTGCTCATATTAAAGAGAAAATTTAGAAAATGTCCTTGCCTTGTGGGAAAAAAAAACTAGATGACTTATTAAAGAATCAACTTATTATCTTGGCGTTTGTGGCGTACGGCTCTTCATATTTATCTTTCTGTCCATGGACCCTGGCACACAGGAGAGGGGTCAATGAATGCCTGTTGAAATAACTATGAATCTTTATGTCGTAGTTTGAAGATATTTTTAATACAAGATGAGTTAAATTTTAAACTTCCCAAATACAGATTTGCTAATAGTACATATTTTCTGACCATGAACAGGAGTTTGAATATTTTATAAGTATGTCTTGATAATTCTTCATCAAGCTTCTATTGCTCTAGGGGAAAGAATCAGGGCCTTATATTTGTTTGCCCTCAGACCGTTTCTTGACAATTAGTATTAGAGTTGATATTTCCATGATTTTTATATTTGAAGATACAAGCTTGTTTGGTGAGTATGATTCTTTTTAAGAACTCCTAGTGGTTTGCTACATATGGAAATGTGGCAAGCCATTTTGGAAGTAGAATTTCGAGAAATATTATGCTAAGAATATAAGATACACACCAAAATCACACACATTAAAACATACTTGAGAAGAATAATGAAACTTTTTCATGTTGACATATCTTCTCACTGTACTCTCATCACGACCTTGTACCATCTCTCTCATCAAAATCCAATTTATCCCTGTGGGTTTTTCTGTTTTGCTTTGTTTTTAGTCACTAATGAGAATAATATCAGCTATTTGGCTGTCCACTTGAATTACTCAGATTAGTATTGAACCAGAGTTGTTTCTGACCACTAGGCACAGCAAGCATTCTAAATGATGGACTTGTAACAGATTGAATCAAAAGTGTGGGAAGGGAGAAGGAATTATCTGGACAAGCTGATCAATGGGAATAGATGTAAAACAGAAATGGGACCATGCTGCTTTCCACTTGTGAGTTGAGAAAAAAGAATGTTGGTGGTTTCTATGCATAATTGAAGACATTTAAAAGTACAGATGTGCACCTCTTACCTCATTTTTGTTATGTTAGATATTTCATGTCTTTTTTCCCTACTAGTGAAAAGTGAAGTGAAAGTCATTCATTTGTGTCCGACTCTTTGCGACCCCAAGGACTACACAGTCCATGGAATTCTCCAGGCAAGAATACTGGAGTGGGTAGCCTTTCCCTTCTCCAGGGCATCTTCCCAACCCAGGAATTGAACCCAGGTTTCACCACATTGCAGGCAGATTCTTTACCAGCTGAGCTACAAGGGAAGCCCAAGAATACTGGAGTAGTAGCCTATCCCTTCTCCAGCAGATCTTCCCAACCCAGGAGTTGAACCAAGATCTCCTGCATTTCAGGCTAAACAAAAACTCACTCACTATTTTAGGTTGAACCTTGAAAAGGATCTGCACCTCACTTGGGCTTAAGTTTTCCAGGGTTCTGTTGTATTTGTTCAGAAAACTTACTTGATCATTTTACCCAGAGGTGATAAAGCCCTCAGAGCTTAACTCTCACAAATTCAAGTTTATGAGACTTTTGGAGAGAAAAAAGCAAACTACCATGGATACATAGACACATATATTTTGTTTGCTGGTCAAAAAATTTTCTTCTCAGTATAATGGACAATTTAGGAGACCATATTAATGTTTATATACTGCTTATAAATTCTAAAATCAAAATAAATAGTGCACATTAACCCTAAAGACTATGGCAGATAATTATCACCTGAAGCTCCAATCAAATGCTGGAGTTCTTGACTTGGTTTGGGAGGGGATTCCTTCAAATGGACTCTGTTATCACATCCTTTTTTATTATTCATGAAGATCATCACTATTTACAAGCAAAATCATAGAAATGCTAATATAACTCAAAAATCAACAAAAATGACCTTAAAAAGTAAAGCTCCAAAGAACAAACCATTCACCAACAAATCGAAGCCTTTCATTGGCATAGTTGTATAGTTTGATTCTTTTTGTCGGCTTTGGTTTAAATAAGTATCAGTTTACCTAACAGTTTCAAATACAAAATAAAGTTGGATTAGATGATCTGTAATACTGCTGCCAAAGTTAGACATTTATAATTTCACAAATATATGACAGAAGTCTCCAAACAACTATACTATTTTGTGTCCTTTCTGAATTTTGGAAAGTAGACTTTCTGAAAATTTTTTTTGTAATCAAAAATGAGTCAAAGGCCTCTTAACATAAGCATTATACTCAGCAAAGAGTGATTATGAGTGTACAAGACATCATTCTAACCTTAAGCAGCTTTTAAATAGTAAAAAAGCAATTTTGCTAGGTAAAAAGCACTTAGAAACAAAAAGAAAACTAAAAACTCTAAGTTGGTTCTAAGTGCTCAAGATTGAAGAGCAAGAAGGATATAAATGATCCTGTTTTCAGATGCCAGGAAAGATTTAGGCTTTTCTTTATGTGACCTGGAGCACTCAGAGAAGGCTTTTGGATTAACTGTGTTTTGAGAATGGTTCTAAAAGAAAGTTAGAGGTAGAAAAGCCAACAACAATAACAACAAAATTTCAGCAAACTCTGTTTCTACTCCCAATATCAGGGCTGTGGGAAACCACACATTTTACATGGAGAAAATGGACCCATTAATGATTGCCCCTGGGCATCATAGAGGTGATCTATGATCACAAAGAAGATTAATATCCATTGTATATTTCTTTTCTGGCTGGACTTAATCATTGGTTTGATGATCCAAATCAAACCATGTGTCCAATGAATAATTATGTAGGTATGATCATTCATGTAGGTAGGCATAAAAATGGTGGAGACAGTTTTGTATTTGTGGGTGAGTGGATATGTGTAGGAACACTTTTTTTTTCACTTATTGCATAAATCTGTATATATCTGCCAAAACCTTTTAGGTGTTTTCAGACTGTGTTGGAATGTTACATGCTCAGAATGATGGAGAAACATGTATAATATGCCATAAGAAGTAATAATGTGTATGAAACACACTTGATTTCCCACTTATCCACTTCTGAACTCTGGCTCCTTTCCAGTTTTCCCTGTCTCAATAAATGGCACTAACATCCACCAAGAACCTCAACTGTAAAACTGAAGTATGATCTTGGCTTTATCTCTTTTTCTGAGACCTGCATCTTTTCCATTAGCAAGTCCTGCCAACTTGATTTCTAACTCTGTTTCTACACAACTACTTCCCTCTATGTCTAAGACCTCCACTCCTCCTGGAGCCACTGGTATTTCTTTCGGAGACTGTCACAATACTCTTTATTTCTGTTTTCATTCTTTTCTCCCTAGAGTTAACTTTTTAGATGAGAGTCAAGGTAATTTTTCAAAGACTTTCAAAGGCTTCTCAGAAAAAAAAAAAAGTATCAAATACCATCTCCTTGAACCTGCATTAGGAGACCTCTCCCTGTATGCTGACTTCATCTACCACTCTCATCCTGTCCTAGTAATGCTGGCCTTCATGGAATTCCTCTAACATGTCATGATCCTTCACACAATCGTCAAATGACTACATTCAGACCACTTCTAAACTATAACTTCCTCAGACACACCTTCTCTGACCTCCCAACCACTGTTTAAAACTCATTACTCTCTACTTCCTTACCCTAACTTTTTTTATGACACTCAGTTCAGTTCAGTTCAGTTCAGTCGCTCAGTCGTGTCTGACTCTTTGCGACCCCATGGACTGCAGCATGCCAGGCTTCCCTGTCCATCACCAATGCCCAGAGCTTACTCAAACTCATGTCCATCAATTTGGTGATGCCATCCAACCATCTCATCCTCTGTTGTCCCTTTCTCCTCCCACTTTCAATCTTTCCCAGTATCAGGGTCTTTCCCAGTGAGTTAGTTCTTTGCATCAGGTGGCCAAAGCATTGGAGTTTCGGTTTCAACATCAGTCCTTCCAATGAATATTCAGGACTGATTTACTTTAGGATGAACTGGTTGGATATCCCTGTAGTCCAGGGGACTCTAAAGTCTTTTCCAACACCACAGTTCAAAAGCATCAATTCTTCAGTGCTCAGCTTTCTTTATAGTCCAACTCACATCCATACATGACTACTGGAAAAACTATAGCTTTGACTAGACAGACCTTTGTTGGCAAAGTAATGTCTCTGCTTTTTAATATGCTATCTAGGTTGGTCATAGCTTTTCTTCTGAAGAGCAAGTGTATTTTTAATTTCATGGCTGCAGTCACCATCTGCAGTGATTTTGGAGGCCCCCAAAATAAAGTCGCTCACTGTTTCCATTGTTTCCCCATCCATTTGCCATGAAGTGAAGGGACTGGATGCCATGATCTTAATTTTCTGAATGTTGAGTTTTAAGCCAACTTTTTCACTCTCCTCTTTCACTTTCATCAAGAGGCTCTTTAGTTCTTCTTTGCTTTCTGCCATAAGGGTGGTGTCATCTGCGTATCTGAGGTTATTGATACTTCTCCTGGGAATCTTGATTCCAGCTCATGCTTCATCCAGCCCAGCATTTCACATGATGTACTCTGCATGTAAGTTAAATAAGCAGGGTGACAATATACAGCCTTGACGTACTCCTTTCCCACCTTGGAACCATTATGACATTAGTACTTGCCAATACCTAGACTCATGTTCTATGTTTGATTATTGTTTTTTTCCTCCATGTAAGCTGCAGAAAAGCAAATAAGGTCCCTTTATTCATCTCTAGTATCTAGGAGAATTTCAGACACATAAGGATTATTCTGTTAGTACTTATTGAAAAATGTGTTAAAGAAACTGGAACATAGTTTGGAAGACTATGTAAATGAGAAAATGTTTTGTAGCCAAGAGGACCTGGATTTAAATCTCAGTTTGGAGTCAGGCATACCTTCTGGATTTGGGGATATCACCAAACACCTGAGTTTTCTTTTGAAAAAATGGGAATATCACTACCTATCAGAATAATTTGTAGAGAGGATTAGAGGTAATGAGCATTATAAACACTATTGTTGGCTAATATAGATGATACTGATAATTGTAACAGCAATGATGTTGATGATAATTATAAGAATAATATGAAAGTTCCCTGAATTCAGGTCAGAGTACTTCACCAAAAAACAAAAATGCCTACCCTTCAGTTATTACCAGGGACTTCTATTGGAGACTTGAACATATACCCTTGAGAAATAGCATAAGAACCATAGCTTAAAGAGTTTAAACTCATATAGGAGAAAACAACAAAAACTACACAGGAGAGAACAATCTCATTTTGGAAAAGAAACCGATCCAATGACCTAATGTATCTTTTTATTATTTCAAGCCAGAGTGTATATGTTTAATTCATAGAATAATTATGATTATTTTGATCATGATTATACATAGGAATAATTCATAAAAGCAATTTTCACTGCTTCTATGTTGAAATACCCTTAGATGAAAATTGTACTCCTATCAGGAAAATTGGATTAAAACACACACACATATGGATTTCAGTATTGAAAGAATTTTCCATACAATATATTAAAGTTCATTGACTAGATTAACCCCCACTTGCACTTTGTGTGAATTATAAAAAGGTACCCTCTCCTCTGTGCAGGTACCACATTTGCTGGTGTAATTGGGCTTGTGCTTATGTTTTGGTGAGCAGAGTATGAGCTGGATTTCAGCCTCACCTTGCTAGATGGTGTCCCTTCTAGAAAGCACCCAACCAACCACAGGCAGGAGCCTGGTAAATATTAGATAGTGCATATGATGACAAAACAGGATTCTGAATAGGATGAACTGAAGATAGGTCCATGGTTTCAGCTCAGTTATGCTTTCCGTCAACTGGAAGTGTGCAGAATAAATGAGACATATGGTTTCTATAACAGAAAAACCGTTATAACCATGTCATATTTAATCATAGGTCACTGATTATTGTTAATTCAAATTTTCATAAAGTAGTACATTTAATTGTAGTTCACTGATGATTGTTCATTTATATTCTAAAATATTACTATTGTCCAAGTAGTATGTTTGTGAATATTTTAAGTCTAAAAAGATATTTGGGTAAATTTTTGTGGTAAGGAGGTCAGGATAGGAAAGGGAGGAGTTGATCAGGAAATGAACTTGGGTCATCCTTCTGCTTAGAGAGCCCCTTCAGTGCTAGATTTTATTCTATTGATCTTTATTGAGCACCCACTTCTCTGATGGAGAATGCAGTTGTCAACAATTTCAGACTATTTGAAAGCAACACATGGGAGCAGAGTATCAGTGTGTATATCAGGTTACACTCATATTGATGCCTTAACAAAGAAGGCAGATCAAAGGAAGAAAAGTCTGCATACTAACAGGCAGGTCAGAGAAGCTTCATGGGTGAAGCAGTCTTTCCTTTGGAACCCTTCGATGGCAAGACCACTCCGCCATGTTAATGTTACATCCTAGTTGTCTGTGTTAAGGCTGGTCCTTCGAACAGCTGAAAAAGCAAAAAATTTCAGCTGAAAGAAATGAACATGAATGAAGGGATGTTGGAAAAACAAAGGCAGAGCCTCTTCAAGGGACAGTAGACAATTCCTTTTGGCAGGAGGGCAGGGAACATACATGGAAAGAAGGGGATGCCCTGAACTCGATAAGATACAAATGAGTCATGATGTAGACCAAATTCTATAGGAGTTTGCATTTTTCTGTTTTCCTTTCTTTTTCAAAGTAATATGTTTCCTTGAAGACTTTTGAACATGACCAGATCTATCTATAATTTATAGTGAATGGTTTGTCTTATGTGCATAGAATGGATCATTTGAGTGAAGGAAAGTGAGGATGGTATTCAGAAGAAAATTAGTTTTTAAAAATTAATCAGTTTTTAACCATTCTGGGTCTTCTTTGCTGTGCCTTCCCTAGTTACAGAGTGTGGGCTCAATAGTTGTGGTGCATGGGCTTAGATGCCCCACAACATGTGGGATCTTGCTGGAACAGGGGTCAAACCAGGGTCCCCTGTACTGGCAGATGGATCCTTAACCACAGGACCACTAGGGGAGTTTTAAAAGAAGATTCTTGAGTAAGATCTTAGAGAAGCAATAACGACTTCACAAAGATAAGGAAGATCAAGGCTTGGCATGCTATAGGAACTGTTCAGACGAAAGAAAAATGGAGAAGGAACAGATTGAGTAAAGCCAAAAGACATCCTTGAACTCAGGGAATTTATAAAATATATTTCTTCTTAAGAACATGGGCAAGAAGATCTATACTGTTGAGCAAGTTTGCCTTTAGATTTATGATGGGTTCTTAGCTCCTTTACAGTTCTCTAAGACAATATTCATTTCTGTTTATTCATTAAGCGTCAAGACATACAGTCATCTATTTATTCTCATATTCCTGTTTTATTTTATTTCAGATGATTTAAACAGATTTGATTTGCAAATGTAAGTGAACGCATGTATTTAATCAAGAATGTGTAAAGACATAATACTGCATTAAAGCCCTTTAATGCTGGTGTTTAAATATCTGTCTTTTTCAGATATTCTGTATACATATTACCCTTTAACTCTCCCCTGGCAATGATGATTTGCTTTTTTAGCAGTTTTTATTTTGTATTGGGGTGTAGCCAATTAACAATGTTGTGATAGTTTCAGGTAAATAGAGAAGGGACTTAGCCATCCATGTACATGTATCCATTCTCCCCCAAACTCTCCTCCCACATGTGCTCCATATAACATTGAGCAGAGTTCTCTGTCCTATATAGTAAGTTCTTGTTGGTTATCCTCTTTAAATAAAGCAATTTAACTTTTTAAGGAAAGTTTAAACCTACATAACGGTTTCCCTGGTGGCTCAGACAGTAAAGAATTTGCCTGCGATGTGGGAGACCTGGGTTTGATCCCCAGATTGGGAATATCCTCTGGAGAAGGGAATGGCTCTCTATTTCAGTATTCTTGCCTGGAGAATTCCATGGACAGAGGAGCCTGGTGGGCTATAGTCCATCGGGTTGCAGAGGCAGACACAACTGAGAGACTAACACACACACCTACATATATGTTACAGAATAGTACATAGATTTTCCATATGTCCTTGACCCTGCTTCCTCTAACATTAATATCTTATATATCTTGAGTTCAATTATCAAAAGCAAGAAACAAACATTTGTATTGATGATTAGTTTTAATGCTATTAGTCTCTCAATAATTTTTATAAAAAAGTAAAATATATTTAGAAATAAGAATATTATAACATATTATTTATATGCTCTAAATGCTATTTTAAACTTTTAACATTGAAAGCCAATGTGATGAACTATACACTGTTAGCCAATAGTTATGAACATAACCTACTATAAATGATCCTAACACTCTAATATGGACACCAGTTACGCTATTTATTTCAGGTTCCAGCAAACAGTTTTGACCTACTGTAGCTGACATGTTGCTATTGTTGGTATTGAGTCGCTAAGGTATTTTTAACACTCTGCAACCCGCCAGGCTCCTCTGTCCGTGGGATTTCCCAGGCAAGTAATACTGGGTGGGTTGCCATTTTCTTCTCCAGGGGATCTTTTCGACCTAGGGATTGAACCTGTGTCTCCTGCGTTTGGAGGCAGGTTCTTTACCACTGAGCCACCAGGGAAACCCCTTTCACTGACATAAATGTTTGCAAATAACAGAAGTTTAAAAATAAAAATAAAGTTAAAAAAAGAAAAAGAAAACTGCAGGTGCTGTTGGATATAAAATGTCAAGTTTAGGAGTGACAGAGAACACCATCAAGGAGATGGTTTAGATAGTGGAAACACATCAGTGGGCAATTAAGGATTTATGGAAATTATGCAACATTAATAAGGGCATTATTCATATCTCTGGAGCCTAGGAGGAGTGGCCAGCAATTTGCAGGGGGAAGGAAATGAGATTTATGTTTGGTGAGGACTTTTATATTCCTCTAGTAGAATTTTATGAGGGGCTGACTTTTTGGCCTGGAATCAACCTTCTGCAGTAGAAATATTTCCAGCCTTATTTCAGCACCCACCCTTGTTAAATACCCTCACCCACCCAATTGCTCAAGCCCAAAACCCAGAAGTCACCCTGTGCTTCTCTTTTTATAATTCCCTAAGTCTGATTCATCAATGAGTGCTATTACTTCTGCCTCATAAATGTGTCTTTAAACCATCTCATTCTGTTCATCTCAACTGCTACCACCCCAGAATGTGGCTCTGTCCTCTCATACCAGAACTATTGCAATAGCACCCTGACTGTTCTTGGAATTTATCCTTATCCCTCTCTAACCTCTTCTCCATAATCAAGCTGGATTTGTATTTTTAAATCATAAATTTCATAAATGTCGCTCTTTCCTTAAGATTTTCAAAGTCTTTCCATTGCACACAGATTAAAAGACCTAAAACACATCCAGAAATGGAATACTATTCAATGCTAAAATGAAACGAGCTATCAAGTCATGAAAAGATATGGAGGAACCTTAAATGTATATTACTAAGTGAAAGAAGCGAATCTACAAAGGTTATATGCTGTATGATTTCCACTTCATGGTGTTCTGGAGAATATTAAGATAAAGAAACAGGAAAAAAAAAAAAAAAGGTTGCCAGAGGCTAGGTGTAAACAGATGGAGCACAGAGGATTTTGTAGTAGTAAAACTTCTGTATTTTGATATTATGGTATATATAATAATATGTTGTTGTTTTTTAGTCACTAAGTCGTGTCCAATTCTTTTGTGACTCCATGGAATGTAGCCCAGCAGTGTCCTCTGTCCATAATATTTCACAGGCAAGAATACTGGAGTGGGTTGGCATTTTCTTCTCCAGGGGATTTTCTCAACTCAAGGATCAAACCCACATCTCTTGCATTGGCAGGTGGATTCTTTACTACTGAACCACCTTTATGTTACATATTGTAGTATCACACAGTGTCAGGCCTTCTCTGGTGGCTCAGTCCATAAAGAATCTGCCTGCAGTGTGGGAGACTGGGATCGAACTCTGGATTGGGAAGATCCCCTGGAGAAGGGAATGACAACCCACTCCAGTATTCTTGCCTGGAGAATCCCCATGGACAGAGAAGCTTGGTGGGCTACAGTCCATGGGGTCACAGAGATTTGGACATGGCTAAGCGACTAAGCACAGCACAGTATCACACATATACTATATATGATATATATATCATATATCATATAATTTCAGTGGTGGATAAATATTGTTATATGTTTGTACGAAGCCACAGAATGCTCAACACAAAGAGTGAATCTTAACGAACTTCCAGTATAATAATCTGTCAATGTAGGTCCATCAGTTGTAAAAAGTGTACCACTCTGGTGAGTGAGGTTGATAATGAGGGAAGTATGAATGTGGGGGCAGACATATTGAGAAACCTCTGTACCCTCCACTCAAGTTTGCTGTGAATCTATAACTGCTCTAGTAGATTAAGTATTTTTTTTAATGTCCTAAAGGCATTGCATCAATTGTCTGCTGCCTATCCATCTAAACTCATCCCTCCTTTTGCCCAGAAGAGATCTGCTGTAAGTAGGATGTCCATGGCCCAGGAAGCAAAAGGGAGAACCTTCTCTTCTTCCCCACCTAGGGCTTACATTGCTCCTTCAGCATCTTTCTAAAGGCAGTTTCTAAAAGACAGTGGCGGATTCATTTCGATATTTGGCAAAACTAATACAATATTGTAAAGTTTAAAAATAAAATAAAATTAAAAAATAATAAATAAAAGACAGTAACAAAGTTGCAGTCGGGAAAAAAGCAAGTATCAGAAAGTTCTCATTTGACTGCTATTGTCTTAAAGTGACTTCCTACTCTCTAAGATGGGTGGTTGTCTTAAGCTCTTAGGGTGCTTTTAGTTGCACATAGAGGTCTCCACTGTGGCCATTCAATTGCACTTCCTGTGCATGGACTAATATATTTTTCTCTCTTAGCTGTGCCAATATCAGCTTGCATTTTGGGGGGATCTTTTCCACACAAACTCTCTCAGGGCTTCCAACATCCTTCCAGGTGCTTATCTAGGCAGCTGTTCTTCATTGTTCCATGGGTCATTCTCATGCATTTTTTGCAAGAATAAACTCTGGAAAGTCAAGCACATGTCAACATTATAGGAAGCTCTCCTTTAATCTGACACTAAAGCAACTAGATCATCCACATGTGGCATTTATATTGTCCAGGCAGGAGTCAAAGACAATTGAGCTCTGTCTCCCAACTTCAACTCTCCAAGTGTTCCTACGGAAACTCCATCACTAAAGTTGATTGGAGGAGTAGACACAATGCTCCTGAAAGAAATCTTCAGAAAACCCTCTCACAACTCCAAGCCTTTTCTATGTGCACCGAGTAACCTACTTTGATATTCTATAAGGAGGTCTGTCTCACAACTCGCTTTGTAATCTACTATCTCATATGTAGTTACCCCAGTAAAAATCTTTTAACAGCGTGCACTGATAGTTATATAAAATAGATAAGATCTTCTATAAAGTGACAAGTCTAACTCTCTGGTTTTTAATTTGTCAAACTGGTCATTTAAAAGGCATTTTAGTATGTAAAGAGAAGTATAGATGACTCTTATAAAAAAAAGTTTTTAATGGAAACCAAAATACTGATTGAATTTATAAAACTGCACTCGACATTAAGTGAAAAAGTCTACAATTAAGTGTGTTAAGTGTTCCTCGTGGCCTTTGTTTCACTTTTTACATGGTTAAATATAAATCTCCAGGAAGGGATGAATCTAGTTATTATTCTTTTAAGAGGTGAAAGATACTTGTTTGGTGAGAAATTCACTAAAGGGAAGCTCCAATTAAAGATGTCAACTATAGCACTTCCATGGTAATTTTAAAGCATGTTACTATTAATCATGTATTTTAATATCTAGAATTTATAATCCTGTAATCATTTGTCTTTAAGGGGTGGAAAAAGTACAATAAAACTTGTGGTTAAGTATCTCAGTAGGTAGAAACACCTTGTAATTTAGCTTTATAGTAGTGTTTTATTAATTTCAAAGTTGTGATTTTGGCCATAGATTACTAATATTGATTCCAACTGCTTCTCTAATCTTAGGAGCTCCTCTTGGTTTTAATGAACATATTTTATCTTCATCCAATAGATCTACAAGTTAAAAATTCTTAAAACTGAAATGATATTTTAATTCAAAATTCTTGGTTATTGATCAGTAGAAAATAGTGTCATACTTATTTGTAATATCAAAAGTAATATGTGTTTATTCATCAGTTGTTAATAAACTTAAAATACATGATTAAATCTTTTCAATGTGTTGTGATGCCCTTAAACTTTTCAACTGAATATTTAAATAGCCGATACAGTTAAATATAAAATAATCTCATTGGTAAATTATTTTACCATGTGACTAGTCAAAGGATGTATAGGATGCAGCCATTCTTGGTAGAAAATGTTACCTATTTTGGCTTCTAGGAGCAAGTACCTCACCTGAGAGCTGAAGCAACCCACATAAGCATTTACTTTTAGGCAGATACTTGTTTAATTAGCTCCAGGGAACAAAAACCATAAACTAATATCCCAAGTGTGCAGTTTTTCAGTGAAGAAGATTTAGGAAGCCTGAATTATTCCCCAGATGATACAGGATTATGTTTTTATATTGTTAACAACCACTGCTTAATATATTAAGTCATACTTGATGGTCCCAGAATTTACAGATGTTAAAAAGTTTTCGTATCTATCATCTTATTCCTGAGAGATTCTATCTCAGGAGGCTCCCGCTACCCTGGGAATAAGATCCACACTCCTCCCCACAGGCCTTTTATAACGTCCTTGAGTGGTGAGTTCCTGCTCCTGCATCCCAGCTGGAGTCCATCCTCCTCTGACCTCTGGCTGTTTCTAGCAGCCCCGATCTCCATATATTGCTTCCGATATGCTGGGTGTCTTCCTGCCTTGGGTCCCTCACATTCTAGTGGGGAAACCAAATGCTGTTCTTTCCATGGCTTGGTCATTCTCATTTTTTAAATCTCATTTCACCCTTTGCCTCTGAAGACCTTTCCTCTTGACCTTTCCCAACTACCTTCTCTATGTAGAAGGGCTTCCCAGGTGGCTCAGTGCTAAAGAATCTGCCTGCCAAGGCATGAGACACAGGAGATGGGGTTTGATCCCTGGGTTGGGAAGAGTACCTGGGGTAGGAAGTAGAAACCCATTCCAGTATTCTTGTCTGGGAAATCCTGAACTCTCTTCTCCTTTTCAGTCTCCTTATTCTACATCATAGCACATAATCACTTTTTAGAAATTTGTAATTACGTATTTAGCATCCAGAACATTGCTGAATAGATATGCAACAAGTATTTTTTGAATGGACAATGTCCTCAAAACCTGGGAAGGCACAAAGGCAATTAAAACATGTTAGTTGGCTGAATTAGTGGATTTAAGACTTGATATAAAATATTGTCAGTATCTATTTCACTTTATAAATTATCTCAGAAATGATTGTTTTGACAACAGACCTCTATTAAAAGATCAACAACCCCAAAGAACAGTTGCCAGTTTATTGCAAGTTTTCAAGGCTTATCATATTAATCTTTTAAATTATATATAACATTTTTTGGTCAGGAGCTTCCCTGGTGGCTCAGACAGTAAAACGTCTGCCTGCAATTCAGGAGACCCAGGTTCGATCCCTGGGTTGAGAAGATCCTCTGGAGGAGGGCATGGCAGCCCACTCCAGTATTTTTGCCTGGAAAATCCCATGGACAGAGGAGCCTGGTGAGCCCCAGTCCATGGGATCACAAACAGTAGGACATGAGTGAGCGATTAATATTTCATTTTCATTGTTTTGGTCTGGATGGAAGAAATAACACTTTATACAAATATTGTCATGTTCAAAAATTTTTTATCAGCTTTTAAAAGTAAAATATAGGTGGAAATGTCAGGTTTTTTTTCATTTTAAAAACAGTGATTCATTGTCAAATACATACAATTGAGGTATTGTGGCTTTTGATAGCAAAGACTATAATACTCCAAATATCTCAATTTTATTTTTCAAACTAGGTAGAATTTGAGAAGTGTGAGCCAGGGCACTGGGCACCTAGAAACAGATTAGAACTTGAGACTTTACTCTGAGAAATCTTATTGGCTGAGACATTTTCTGCTAAAGTCAGAATGATACATATTTGCTTTGATTAGAGAACAGTACAGCTAATAGACTGCATTGCATCTAGAGTCCAGATCAACAATGAAAGCATATAAAATTTTCACTGCCCACTTAAGAAATATTATATTTTTCTATAATATGATAAATTTATCAGTTTTAGTTCATAATTTTTTTTTTCAAATTGTGATTCAGGCAGTGAAAAAGTAACGGTAAATTATATTACTTAGATTTCTTTTTTCTTTTTTTTAAATTTTTTTTATTTTTAAACTTTACATAATTGTATTAGTTTTGCCAAATGTGGCAGATTCATTTTGATATTACTTAGATTTCTATAAAATCTCTTCAATAAAGAAAGTATCATTGGACATACAAAAGCTGAACTTCCATGGCCAATTTATAATGTAAAAAAGGAAAAATTAAATTACACATTTTAGCCCTATTTGTTTTTCAAATGTTGAAGAAAAATAAAGAAACTAAGAAAATATAGTTAGTGATTCTGATCTTCCTTTAGGAAACCCTGCATTTCAGACAAACTTGGATAGAAAGTGAAAGATGAACCCATTTGTGAATTGAATATGAAACTTAAAATATTAAACTTGAATTGAATATGAAACTTAAAATTTTAAATACTATTTTAGGGATGTGAGTTTAAAAGACATAGTTTTTAGGAACTCCCTGTGTGATTCCTTAGGAACATTTAAAAATAACATGTGAATTAAAATCAAAGCTAATAAGCATAGGCAGATCAACCCACAGGTGTTTTTAATTTGTTTGCATGCATTTTTTTTATTTATTTTTAAATGATGGGAGTATAGTTGCTTTCCAGTGTTGTGTTATTTTCTACTGTACAGCAAGGTGAATCGACTGTGTGTGTGTGTGTGTATGTTTGTATGTGTTCAGTTGCTCATTCATGGCCCCATGGACTTTAGACCACCGGGCTCCTCTGGCCATAGAATTTTCCAGACAAGAATACTGGAGTGGGTTGCCATTTCCTCCTCCAGGAGATCTTCTCGACCTAGGGATCTAACCCGTGTTCCTTGTGTCTTCTGCATTGGCAGGTGGATTCTTTACCACTAGCATCACCTGGGAATTAGCTATATGTATACATATATCCCCTCTTTTTTGGATTTCCTTCCCGTTTAGGTCACCAGAGAGCACCACCTGGAGTTCTCCGTGCTATACAGTAGTTTCTCGTTGGTTATGTATTTTATACATATCATCAATAGTGCACATATGACTTACCTGCATTTAAACATAAAGTAATTCTTTTCTTCTTTTTGTGTTTTAGCCCATTTACTTGAAATGTCTTTTCTAGTTTTTAAGACATTGTATTATGAATGGCTCAAGCTAACCTTCACTCTAAAATGAATCTGTGTGCCCTAGTCCCTTCTGACGTCTTTCTTCTGAATTGCTATCAGAAAGCCTTAGTCTACCTAACTTTTCCCTTCTTGTTTTGAATTTGCTCCAAGTTCATGTGGGCCCAGAGCATGAATTTTGCAAATCATCTTTGGCTGTGGTTCCTGCTCAGTCTGAAAAAGGTAGTCTAGCAAGCAGATAAGAAAGAACAGGAATAGAATTAGACGCTTTCAGTTGCGAAGGCCATAAAGCACAAGAAAGCACAACTCAACAGTAACCGCACTCAAGGCTATTATGATGATTAGAAATTGAGTTCTGTGTTGAAGAAGAATGTTTCCTAGGTAGTGGCAGTCTGTCTAGAGACTATAACCTTGGGTTCATTGGCCTAAACTTGTTTATGAAAGAAATATAGCACAAATGATCTCCCTTTCTGGTCAGAAATATTTTATTGTTGTTGCTGTTTTTGTTCAGTTGCTCAGTCATATATGACTCTTTGTGACCCCTTGGACAGAAATGTGTAGGACCCCTTAAAACATACAAGAGTATCTTCATATCTCAGATTTTATTTACAGACTGTGTTTGAGGAAAGCCCAGGGCCAGGAACTACTTTCTATCATTAGAAAGGGAATTTTATTAACAGTAGTGACAATAAAATCATCACCGACTACTGACAGAGGAGCATGTCATCATAATATTTTGCAGAAAGAAAATTATTGAAACAAATTTGAGCTATATTCAAACAAAATTTGAGCTGTATTTTTTTAAGTGGAGAAAGCTTTCCCAAAGTCCAGAATTTCAGGGTCATGTGATTTGCATAAATGACATAGTGTTTTGATTAAAAAAAACCAAATTATTTGATTTAAATTTGAGTTATCCCTTTTATATGGAATGTGCAGAATATATTTGAATAACAAATATATTTTAAAAATTATATCTGAGACAATTGTAAATAGTGCCCTTCTTGAAGGCTTTCATTTATTCTATATTTGAGGAAATTGGGAGATATGTAAATTGCAATGCTTGAAATCAATGTGTAAAAGGAAACTATCCTCATTTATAAAATAAAGGAAAGATAATTTATTCAACTAACATTAATGTTGCTGAACAGGGGCTTCTCTTGTGCTTTCAAATAATTTATGAAAGTAAAGATTATTTTAGTTTTGATATTTAAAAATGATTGACATGATGGTTCTACTATGTGTAAATGGATTGCACAATGGACATATTTCTTTTGTTTACTGAACTATGCTTTATGCAAGAGAACGCCTAAAAGCAAATATTTTGATAATTTTGAGGATATGATAAAGTTTATAAGAATTAAATCTTTTTTTGAGGTATGAGAGGAACCAATTGTAATAAGGATCTCATATACGAATTTCAAGGTAGAATTTTTATTGTGCATAATTTTGGGGGAATATTTAAGTGGCTATATAATAATTTTTGCTCACATTGGAGTCAGTGAGAGAGTATCGCTCTTGTAAGGTTTTTCATTGTTTAAAAAGAATGATATTTTAATGCAACTTTGACAAAGACTATACTATTCATTTTTCTTGGATCCTATGTTGCAATATCAGTTTAAGCATGTTTGCTTTAAATGACCATGTACACTAATTAGAAAGAAAACAATTCACCAGGAGCTATATCAAATACAGCCTGCAGATGGTATGAGCTTTTTTCAAGGATCCATATTGTCCTTGGACTTGGCTGTTGTATTATACTTTAAATGGAATTGATTGTGTGGTTGTAATGAAAGTAACAGATTGATTTCTATCCAGTGTTGCAAAGAGTAAATAGAAAAATGTTCCTGTCTTGACCTGCATTCATAACCGATGGGATTTGCTGGCTTTGGACCCAATCCTTAATGAGATAAGATGCAAATGTAATAAACCTGGCTTCAAAGTTTGAGAATCTTTTCAATGCCCATCAAAGATGTTTCTTTTTGCATTTAGATGTGTTGTATTGATTACATCACAATCACCTACGATATGTTCCTTTCTTTAAATGCTATTCATAATTTATAGTGTAATTAGCACTCATATTTGCCTTTATAAACATACCAAGATTATTGAAGTGTGGGTTATAACATAGTGGTATAGTTTTTAATTGTCCTTAAAATTGATTTACTTCTTTTGGCTATTTGAGTGTATGATAATAGTTTAACCTTGGATTTAACTATTTTTTGTTAATCAACATTTTTGGCTGTGGAGTAAATTTTTATATTCTAATATATTAAGTAAGGTGTAATATTAGTATATTTTAGTAATCCATCGTAATAGTATGTTTTCTGAAGGACTATTCCTGCTGAATATTCATTCAGAATTATCACTGTATTATTTATTAAGATATGAAATGCTTGTTTCCAATAGTGAACTCTTAGTCTCTTCCCCTCATTCTTTCCTTGATAATTTAGAGAATAAGCAAACATGTGTGCTATAATTTTTACTCTGGTACTCAGGATTTTATGAGACTTTTCCCCTACTCACCCTCCATAAATAAAACTCAGGCCCACAAAACATAGAATTGAAAATATGAAGTACAGTTAGGAACTTCACTTTGCTATAAATGAAGGAATGCAAAAAAAAGAGGAAAAAAGTAACAATTCATTTCTAAGCAACAGTTTCTTCACAAATTATGTGGCTTTTTTTGGATTTGTTTTATGTTTTGGGTAAAACAGTTTAGTGTAATGATGCTTAGATGAGACAAAACAAAACAAAATTAAAAAAAAAAAAAAACAACTAACACATTTGACTGCCGATGTTTCTCAGTTGTAGCTTCCAAGAGCTCTCTCTGTTTTTCCTAGCCCACTTGATACCCTGCAGGTTGTGGCAGACAATTCACAGGAAAAGCTTAGACATCAGGCTTGCACGCTTCTTGACTCCATTTTAAACCTTTTGTTCACACCAGGGTGGCATTTTTTCACACTGCATGTGGCAGTTTTGACTCCTATCCAACTTGTCTTATAAAATCAAAGTCTGTGATTTTTTTTTTACATTCACAGGGCTGCTTCCTGAACTGCTACTGCTGTTTGTGTCTTTCCTAGTGATTGGTTCAGAAGTTTATAGCAAAATGTGTTTTAGGGAGGGGGAGGAAGAAGACAGCAATATGAAAAATGTCCTGGCCTAAAACACAGGAAATACATTTTGAGTAAGAGGTTGACTCTGCAGAGATTGTACATGAAAATCAAATACACTTCCCACTATTTTAATTATTTTTGTGCAGTACTCTGTTGAATATACATGTTAATTAAAAATGTATTTAATGATATCACTTTCAGGTTGCAAATGCCATTTTTTAAAGAACTATCACGTGATAACAAAAGGACAATCTCATTCTCGAATGAATATAATTATTTTCTCATATTATTTTATAATACTCAATGAGTGCAAATGAATTTTACTTTAAAATATGATCATTCAACATACCTTACTATTTGACTCTAAGTTCAATCATGAATAAAATTAAACTTCTTTAAAAACATTATACTACGAAACACAACATTTCAATAATTCCTGTATGAACTTCCTCATTCTTAAAGTGTTCTTCTTTCCCTTCTGTTTAATTAAAAACATCACTTTAGTTCCCATTCATCTCCTTCATACTTTCAACTAATTACACATATATTTCAAATGAATTATATAAAGCCATATTTATGAAATAACAGCAGCAGAAGAAAATTTTAGCAAATGCAAAAGGTGTATGCCTTCACATGTTTCTACAGAGTAGTTATTAGGAAGGATTTGAAAACTACAAGTAGGAAATCTCTGTAGATGATATGGAAATAATAAATATATACATATAATTATCCTTTGGAATTCTTATTTTGTTTAAAGATTACCTTCTATTTGTATTAACAAAAGCATATAAAATATTCTGAAAATATCTCTTAGATATGTGATTCATTTCAGTATTATTTTCATAGGGGATATATGAGATTTCAATTTTAATCAACAGATCAATGAGGATTATATAATTTCTTATATTTTCTGAAATTATACAATAGTCACTTTCTTTTATTTTTAAATTACTGCTTTTTTAAAAGTAACAATTCAATCACAACATAAGGAGAAATGAAAATCCAGTTAATAGAAACCAATATTTAATGCAGCAATAAGTATTTGGTAATGATGTTAACAAATTTTAAAGTGAAAGAATCTTATTGCATATTTTCTTAAATTTTTAACTACAAAACCAACTTAAATAATTGAAGTTGCTTTATTTAATTCAAGTTGTATACTTGATACATTGTGAAGAATCATATTATAGTACTTTAAGGAAAAAAATATAAAAGCGGTAGCTGTAGATTATAGTTTTTATGCCTTCTAGTGAATACCTACATGATTTCAGTGCCTCTGAATTATTCATTACAATATTTGAAATGTGGAATGTATCTGTTATATTGAAAAAGAACTCAATTTAGATTTTTCTTTCATTCCTTAGAACAACAAAGTATGATTGGCAAGAACATAGCAGAGAAATAGCACTTTATTGTAACTTGTAATAGTAGATATGCTAGCACACAGAACAACTACTTCCTTTTCCTTTTATATACAGAAAACTACTTTACAACTCCTAGAAAGTATTTGAAAATAAAACAAAAACAAAAAAAATATTTCAAAAATAAATAATTTCAAATGGTTGCTGTAAATAAAATTCTGTTTAAAACAAAAAAGATGGAATGAATTCAGTAGTCTGGAATTTTCTTGTGATTCACAGATATTGTATCAGGTACAGTTTTTTTTGTTTGTTTGTCTTTTAGTCAATTTAAAATCTCTCCTCATTAGTAAAAAAAAGAAAGTAAAAATGATTTATACTTGAATATTAAAGTTTTATAAAGATCATATAAAACCGTCATTAAAAACAAAACAATTAACTGAAAGCAAATAAAATATCCAAACACATACTTATTTAATTGATATTTAGTGTTAAGCCCTAATTTAAAGCCTGACAGCATTGGAAATCTAATAAACCATTTGAAATTAAGAATATGAAAAATACAAAAATAATCATCTAAGGAAATTAAAGCTTATGAAATAAAATATACCTACTTTTGCAGCTCATATGTTTGTTGAAAACACGTTTGACTATCTCATATGCATGCCAAAGAATGTAGAAATATATTTAACTCATTTTTCAGTATCTGGCATAGAAAATTCCAACTTTTATTGCTTCAAGTTTCCTATTTCCTACCCTCCCCACCTACTCCCTCCGATTCTTCAGACTCTCTTCTGTCCAGCATTTCTTCTGTTTGAGGTGAACAAAATAAGACTCCTAAAAAGATACACACGAAATAACCTCCATCCAGCTGAAGAGAAGTAGGTTTTCTGCCTTTAGCCTGTCCTTATATGTTAATAAAATCAGCTCATACATTCTGCCACCAAATTCAGCTTGGAAATAATCCTCTGCTACTTAAGGTTGGATGAAAAGAGTATTCATTGTGAATTATGTTTCATCTGTCACAATAACCTTCTTTAGTCTGTCATGGACCTCCCCTTTGCCTGTGGCAATTAGAGAAAATAGGTATGCCTTGAAGTATGGAATAGTGGTTTCTTAAAACAAAAATTGATACACATAGACAATGCTTACTAAGCAATATATTGAAAAAAAAACATATCAAGCATTTTGATTCTGATTTTTTTAAAAGAATCAGTAAAATAATGTTTTAGAATGAGCAGGTGGAATTATGGTCATCGGTTATTGTTAACATACGTTATTGATGAAAAGCAATGAATTATAATAGTATTAAAAATTAAATGTCAACAATATATTTTCATATTGCATACTTTCTAATTAAATCATGACATAAGATACAAATTATAAATATATGGTATTATTTAACATAACAAATGAGAGTAATACATTTATGTGCCTGTAAGTATATTTCAATATTCCAGACTAACACTTTCACAATTTTTTAAAAGGGGAAAAACAAAGAAAAAATTTTCCCTTCACATAGTTTATCAAACATTTTGTTTAACTCAAAATCAATATGATTATTTGACTTACTTACTCTTACAAATCACTGAAATTACCTTGAGGCAGTTCAAGTTCACCTTTCTGAAATTAAATCTGTTAAATGATAGACATCATCTAACCATCTTCTTAAGAAACCTCAACTTTCTGGCTTAACAGGATACAATTATACCACTTCTAGTTACAAATGAGTTAAACTAGATCATAAAAAGCTACAAAAGACAAAAACCAAAAACCAAAATATAGTTGACAAAAAATATTCCTTCAAAAGAAAGTCACTGCTGATGAAGTAATTCAGTCATCCTAACAGCTGGATGAAATAAAAACACACAATTTAAGCTAACACGAAATTCATAGTCTGAAGAAAAAAATTCTTGAGACTAAAAGGAAAACCTTTTTTGGCCCACTGCACAGGTTGGGCACAAAAGTGCTTGCTAAGCTATCTATTTCACACATGCAACGACAGAAGGTTCGATATTCATTCGATCGATGAGTGAAAAGGCACAATGGCAAAATCAGACAGACTTCTTTTCAAATACAGATCTCCAATGTCCCCCTACAGTCTACAGATGCACGGCTGGTGGTGTGGCTCAGACGGAGCAAGGGTTACATCAAGGCTGTTCTCTGGACCGTGCAAACAGTCTAGACCAATGACCTGCAGCATCATGCCCTTTGAAGAAGAGGCAAGTTCGGTCATGATGAAGAAAAATCAAGGCGTACCCCTTTTAACAATAGGGAGCAGCTCGAGGCTGCAAAGAGGTAAGCAGGGGTAAGAAGAAAACGGCATCTGCTTCCATGGTTACAGGCCAACTATGAGAACCTTGCTTTTCAAGGGAGCCTGTTCTCAGGCTCCCTCACGGGGTATGTCATGCATTATAAGCAAAGGCAGGTTGAGCTGAAATCCGCATAGTTATTTCAGAGTAAAATGATACGGAGCACATGGCTGGCAGAAAAAAAAAAAGTCACATGACTATTAAGAACCAGACTTGGGCTATTTCAGAATAGAATTTTTTTTTCTTAAACCAGTTTAAGAAAAGACAGTAAATTTGTATAAAATGAAGAGCCACGATAAACATGATTTTCATTTCTCAGGCTTTTATGTGAGCAGAGGTCAAGGGTCAATATAATACCTCCCATTCCATGGCAGGATCATGAAGCCTATTGTTAATATAACTTTATGATGGATAGCGTTTAAAAATATTTCCATGTTTTGCTGGACTATAAGATAGAATATATGCTCTTGTGAATCTCTCCTGATTCTCTTTGATTTCCTGCCCTGGATCATCCCCTGTTTATGTTCATTTCCACGGTTAGATCTCATGAGGAAGGGTAGGAGATCTGGTGAGAAACTTCCTTGCTGTGGAAATGAAAGCTAAGGAAGTGTGGAGTTTCCTCTGCCTTTTGAAAGATGCTTATAGTGAATTCAGATCTATGCCAAAATTATGAGGCTCTGACAGTAGTTCTAATTCATGTATTTACATTTTATTCATTGCTTGATACATCGATGAACGTATAGACTTTTTTTTTTCCCTTTTCTGTGAAATGTTAAGTTGTTAAAGTTGAATTTTGTGATATGCTGCATTGGCAGCTAAAGCTATTTGGATAAAAAGTTGACAAATATAAAATGCAGCTTATTCTGTATTATTAAGGATCAGTCTACTATAAGTTACAAAAATGTAGCCATAATATAGATAGATAAAATGTTCCTATAACAATGTACCATAACTGAATATTAGAAAAGTTCATATTTGTCTTTCTTCCAGTGATGGACAATTAACTCTAGGTATTCCACGCAGTTTATACTTGAAGCAATTTTTAAGTGTATTGTTAAAATTAAGGAAAAAAGAAAGTAAAGAAGGTTCCAAAGGGCAAAGTATAAAACAACTTTCATTAAATTTATTTTTCAGAGGTTATGTTTGTAACTATAAATGAGCACCATATGGCTTGTATGTAACTAGTCATTTCAAATACCTACTTTGAAGGAAAATTACCTTGTAGCATTACAAAAGCAATTAAGTGTTGGTGACCATGATAGCAACAATTTTGTGCTCTCAGTTGAGAAATCAGAAGGTAATTTTGTGATGTATTCCTTCATGCTGATGTTGTGTTTTGAGCTAGGTTCATGGCTAAAGGTATGAATTTGTTTTTTTTCTTTCAGTGTGATAAGAAACATTTATTTCTATGCTTGCATGGTAAGGAAAACGTATAGGATTTAAAAAATGAACTACTGAAGTGTTACTCTTTTAGTATATAATACTTCCTACACTATTATAAGCAGTGAACACATTATCTTAAAGCAGTCATGTTGTAGTTTCTTGAAATAATTCACGTGCTGCTAAGGTAATTCAACATCAGAGTTTCTTTGATGAAACAGCAGATCATACTTGCTGCCAAAGGTCAAGTGCCAGCTATTTCTTCTGTGGAAAATCTACCTCTCAATTCTCTAAAGGAAAACAAAACAAAAGCAAATGCACTAAGGTTTATGGTTTGCATGATAGTTTGTGGGTTGTGGTTCAAGGAAAGAGAGGCTATTGCAAGAAATCCGTTGCAAAATAGGTAGCTGAATTCTTGGGGCTCTTTTTACTATTAACATTCAACCATTAGTCTTGCTCTTTTGTTTTTCAAAACATATTCAATTTTATGAATATGTATGTGTATACATAAATTAATGTAGATATAGGTTAAACACTTAGAGACATTCTCATAGACTCAGATGGATAGTTATTGAAATACTACTGCTTTAACATACTAATATTGCTTAAACATACTAATATAACATACTAACATACTCAGATATTTAATACTGAGTACTTATGGGGAAAATAACAGCCTCCTTCCTTAAGAAAGATTATATTTGAAGTATTAAATAGCTGAGTAATGTGTCCATACTACCTGTATTTTGCAACAAAATTCCACTCATGTAACAAGATGTATTAGATTTAAACACTCCTTAGAATTAAACATTGGAGTGATTAGTACAATTTTCCCTCCCAACTATAAAATCAGAAACCGAAGGACTAAAATTGGCCTTGCCTAATGGGCCTCCCAGGCAGTTTAGTGGTAAAAAACCCATCTGCCAATGCAGGAGACATGAGTTTGATCCCTGGGTTTTAAGATCCCCTGGAAGAGGAAGATATGGCAACCCATTCCAGTATTCTTTCTGGAAAAATCCCATGGACCTAGGAAACTGGCAGGCTACAGATCTTCAGGTCCCAAAGAGTCCAAAAAGACTGAGCCACTGAGCACACAAGCACACACAGTGGAGACTCACTCATATAAGAGAGACAAAAGCACTGAAACATTCAATGCCTTGATGTCTGATAGTGCATAGAATATAGTAGATGCTCAATAAAATATCTCTATTAAATAAATATGTAATTGCACTAAACAATCAATTACCTAAATATAATTCAATCTCATGAAATGTAGGACAGATTCTTCTCTAGGTATCAATACTTGTGTATCTTTTCTTACCTTTTTCTCTAGACCTTTCTATATAAATAAGTGTCACTGATTTATGACTACTGAAAGCCCATAATGTATGCTTGAAATGTATAATCAGAGCCACACTTCCCTAATAGGATTTGATGAAACACTATTTTTCTGAAAGATGTTCTGGAACCAAAAAAAAAAAAATCCAAAAGTCAAATACTTGTGAGAGGGATATTATATTAAACAATCTTAAATAGGTTTCTCATATAAAATACTTTCCAGGGCATTTAAAAGCTAAATATATGGTGTATCCCTAAGAGGGGCATACACTTGACACTGATTTCCAAAGTTATTTATTTAATCAACTTTGTTAATAAAATACTTAATATGACCTGATTTCAGTGATATGCTGAAGCTGGCTAAAACTAGCTTGGATGAGCTACTATTCTACTCCTTCCTAATCTCTGTTTTTGAGAGACAGCATTTTTTTGTTTGAAATCAGCTGTGGCAGAAGTATTTGCACCATAGAAATCAGCAAATTCTACAAATAAGAGTTGTGTTTTTTTCTTCCCTTTTTTCAGTATCAGTTGTTAAACAGTTACAAGCACACCATTACCTAATTTCCTCTCACTCCCTCTTTGTAGGTAAATTATGACCACTGAGAGGTCAACAGGTTCAGAAGTTTTCTATTTGTCAACCTGTCTAAAAGTAGTTTTCTATTCATCAACCTGTCTAAAACACAAAACTATTTAAATCAATTATGAAGACTAGACATAAAGAGAAAGTCAGTCATGGAAAATAATAGACACTCCAGTTTTTCTTTACAGATTTATCTTTTATATCAGGAAATAGTATAGTCTATCTTTCTGATTTCTCTAATTTACCTGAATAAACATCTATATTTATTTCTTTATACTTTTTTATAACAAAGTATTTATGTTTTGTTAATTGTCTACCCTAACCCTAATTTGTCTAATTAATTTGTTAATTGTCTAATCATGTCTGAGTTCCTGAGAACATATTTCTGAAAACTACCAGACAGCTTATAAATGTGTCTCTAACTTTAACTTACTTGATTATCATTGAATTTTTATAAAACTGAGATGAAGTATTATAGAGTAACTTATACTCTTATATTACATATCATTTAATTTTGGGAATATTATCAATTGTATTTACCCACTTGTTCTCTTGGGTGAGAAAACCAAAATGGAAAATCTATGAGTAGAGGAATTGAAATACATGTTTTTAACAGACAAGCCACTTAGTTCCCATTTGATTTTTTACCTATTAAATTACTTTGGGTAGGCTTCCCTGGTGGCTGAGCTAGTAAAGAATCTGCCTGCAATGCGGGAGACCTGGATTCAGTCCCTGGGTGGGGAAGATCCCCTGGAGAAGTGAAAGGCTACCCACTCCAGTACTCTGGCCTGGAGGATTCCATGGACTGTATAGTCCATGGGGACGCAAAGAGTCAGACACAACTGAAGAACTTTCACTCAGTCACTCATTATGGGTAGGTTATAGCTGAAATCTTTAAATATTGGGTGGATTATAAGTATAGACACTTGGTTAAGTAGTGCATGACTTAGAATCATAAATGAATTATTTTTTGGCCTTGATGCCTGAAGAATGAGTTCTATGATGACATGCTTTGAAGGGTCTCTGGGATCTATTTTGTGACAGTAAGCAGGATGATTTATAATATGATTGAAGAAGGGAATGGCAACCTACCCTGGTATTATTGCTGTGGAATACAAAGGACAGAGGAGCCTGGTGGGCTACAGTCCATGGTGTTGCAAAGAGTCAGACATAACTGAGCAAATTCACACACACTTCCAATTTACCTTTCCAATCTCATGGACCCAAAACATTGTATTTCAGTTCATATGGCTCACAAAGTAGTTAATTAATTTTGAGAGTCTATCTTTGGGTCAAGTATTACGTTATTCATTGGGAATTTAAACATGATTAATACAGATCTCTGCCTTTTGGTGTCCACAGTAAATATGACAAGAAAGCAGCTTAAATGTGCTAATATGTTGAGAGAAAACCATCTGAATATAACTCTGTCTACTATAAATCTAACATACATCTATATCATGAAAGCTAAGAATTCTATGAATTTAATCCCAGAATCTCATATACATTCTGGATTCTACTCTCATCACATAATACATGTCACAGAGAGCTTCATATTCATAAATACAATTATGAATTGCACAATCAAGACATGTGCACACTTGTTCAGTCTCTCAATCTCGTCTGACTCTTTGCAACCCCTTGGACTGCAGCCCACCAGTCTCCTTTGCCCAAGGGATTCTCCAGGCAAGAATACTGGAATGGGTTTCCATGCCCTCCTTCAGGGGATCTTCTCTACGCCTTTTATGTCTCCAGCGTTGGCAAGTGGACCCTTTACCACTGAGCCACCTGGGAAGCTACAGTCAAGATGATGAAGAAGTAATTTCTTAATATATATTCAAGTAAAGGGTAAGTGGAAACAGATAAATTACAGAAACTAACTGCACAGTATATTTATAAAATTGAAGAAGCAGTACACATAGTCAAGATGCTCAAAGAATATTCTGCCATTATCATAAGATGAATATCATTATCATATCAGACATCCAACTTAGAAGATATTGTGTGTGTATGTGTATTTGGACGTATGAAAAGAAATGTACTGAATGCTCATTGATTAAGATATTACTTGTAGTTGGAAAATCATTTAAACATATCAATATCATGCTTCTGAGAAATCAAAAGCCAATCAAAAGTTGTAAAAGGCTTTACTTTGTTACCATATCAGCCATATTGGACATAGTACACAATTTTAGCATTGGATAATTGTCTTCCCAATGCCATATAATATGGAACTCTTCTTCACAATTTTGAAAACAAATTAATGCAAAATAGTTATGCATGAAAGATTAACTTATTTAATATAAGGTTTCTAATGAAAAATAGTTTTGATTTTTGTTTGATAACTCATAAACACTATTTATAAAGACTATTATCATTCAGTTCTAGAAGGAAAAAATTATGATTTCATGTTTTTAAGAAGCTATCTTGCCTTTTTATAAACAAAAAAAGTTGTTTTTTAAAAAAATTCTATCTAGAGAATTTAATTCACATTTCTGAGCTTAGCTCAACTCTCCTCCCTTTTGAAAATGTTTTCCTTCTTTCTGGAACATCTTCACTTTCTACTTTTTCCTACCTCTTATTCACTCATATTGTTTTTCCTTCTAATTTATATTTATTATAATATTGAGTATTGTTTGTAGTTTTTGCTGAGCAGAAGAAAGTAGATGGCAATGGGAACATTTTAAAATACATGTGCGAATCATCACACTCTAAAGCTATAGTAATTGAATATAAAACTCAGCTCTGAAATTTCACTTTTTAAAAAATGATTTGTTTACCTTTTAAAAAACAAAATAAAATGACCTCTCACCTTTTTGAAAGGAGAGACAAACTTCCTGCTTTTTCCATTCTCTTATCTGAGGCATGAGTGGTACCTGTGTTTATTATAAGCCGTGCATAGGCTCCATTATTGCCTTGTAGTGTGTGTTATTACTAACATATCACCAGAAGGAATTTCCCTTAATTAACACATCACAGACTTCATATTTTGATTGAGCATCAAACTCATTCTACTTAGCTATTGTATGTGTGTGTATGTGTTAACCCCCAGATGTTAACATGTGCTGAAATAGGCATATTTCAATACCTTGTTTTTACAGATGACTGCCAACTATTGTGCTTGCTCTATTACTTTTGTGCTCCCTTTGGTATTCTTTTTTCTCAAAGACATGATAGAATTTCTAATATGCCCAACAGACTTCTCAGATTTGTGTTAATTAAAAAGAGACTTCATTTAAATATATGTTTTTCTTTAAGGACTATATTCATGGATCTAAACTATGTTCCTTTCTAATGTATATGTATATGATATTCAATATTATTTGTAATAATTAATAATAGTTATTTCATTCTCTCCAAGAGTAATATTTTTATATGATGGCTTTATGTCTGCTGCTGCTAAGTCGCTTCAGTCGTGTCCAACTCTGTGTGACCCCATAGATGGCAGCCCACCAGGCTCCCCCGTCCCCGGGATTCTCCAGGCAAGAACACTGGAGTGGGTTGCCATTTCCTTCTCCAATGCGTGAAAGTGAAAAGTGAAAGTGAAGTCGCTCAGTCGTGTCCGACTCTTAGCAACCCCATGGACTGCAGCCTACCAGGCTTCTCCGTCCATGGGATTTTTCCAGGCAAGAGTACTGGAGTGGGGTGCCATTGCCTTCTCCCCACTTTGTGTCTATATATATACATATATATATATATATATACACACACACACACATATATACACACATAAATCCCATAGTGGGCTTCCCTGGTGGCACTGGTGGTAAGAAACCACCTGCCAATACAGGAAATATAAGAGACACAGGTTCGATCCCTGGGTCGGAAATATCCCCTGGAGAAGGAAGTAGCTACCTAGTATTCTTGCCTGGAGAATCCCATGTTAAGAGGAACCTGGCAGGCTACAGTCCACAGGATTGCACAGAGTCAGATACAACTGAAGAGACTTAGCACACATGCATATCCTAAATTATGTTTTATTTTATTTTTTTTAAGTAGACACTGATAGACATTTAATAAAATTATTAAACTAGCATTTAATAAAAACACTAAATAAAATAAGAATAGTAGGAAACTACCTAAATATACCAAAGGCTATTTGCTTTTATTATTTTTTAATTTTATTTTATTTTTAAACTTTACATAATTGTATTAGTTTTGCCAAATATCAAAATGAATCCACCACAGGTATACATGTGTTCCCCATCCTGAACCCTCCTCCCTCCTCCCTCCCCATACTATCCCTCTGGGTCGTCCCAGTGCACTAGCCCCAAGCATTCAGTATCGTGCATCTAACCTGGACTGGCATCTCGTATTTGCCTATGTCTATATCTATGAAGGCAGACAGATTTATATTTAAATTTGTGTCAGGTAAGCAGTTCACTTTAAGATTATTTCAAATCACCAGGGAATATTGTTAATATTCAGATTCTGATTCAGGTGCCTGGGATTGGAGTCTGAGATTTTGCATTTTTAATAAGACCCCAGGGATGACAATGTTGCTGGCCTATGGAAAATAGAATATCAAGGAGTTAGAGACCTCCTAGTAAAGACTTCAAGTTTTGACTTTGTCCCTGATTCTGATCTTAACTTAGAGATTTAATCCTTTTGATTTGTTGTTTACTTATAAAATGGGTGGAATCTTGTTTCTACTGCTTCTTCATGGAAATGTTCTGTGGTCCAGATTAAATTAATTTAAAGTGACCCTGATGCTGGGAAAGATTGAGGGCAGGAGGAGAAGTGGGTGACAGAAAATCAGCTGGTTGAATGGCATCACCAACTCAATGGACATGAGTTTGAGCAAACTCTGGGCAACGGTGAAGGACAGGCAAGTCTGACATGGTGCAGTCCATGGGGTCACAAGGGGTCACAAAGAGTCAGGCATGACTGAGCAACTGAACAATAACAAAGCAAGCTTTATAACAAAAGAGCAGAGGAGGTAATACAGATATTTCTTATCCTTTGAATATTATATTTTAACCCAGTGACCTAATTTCTGTTGATCTCTGCCCATTTGGCCTGAAATGATGGACCTAGTTTTACGACTATTTTCTAATAGTTCTTTGTTCTCATAAATCCTTCACTTTGTGTTTATTTATTGAGGTATTAATCCAACAGCTAATGATTGAGTAGCTACTGTGTACCATACCTTGTGCCAGCTTCTAAAGATACAATGAACTTCTCTCACTTCTATTGTTCATTCTTTCAAATAATTTCATTTATTGATTTCAGTCTGTGATTTTTTCTTTCTTCCTTCAATAGAGTGTTCGGACCATTTATCTGAAGGTTACACTTTTTTTTTTTCCTCTTTGAACCAGTTTTATCGAGTTTCAAAATATTTTCTAATTCTCCACTATATGGTAAATCTCTGCAAAAGGAATAGAAAATTGAGGAAAGTACAGAAGGCACAGCTCTTTACCAAAGCATTTAAATTCTACTTAGGGAATGGTATATTTAACAATTCCTCAAACAGCTGTAATAGTACAAAGCAGGATATGACTAGTGTCATCCAACTTTGAAGAATGTTATGTGAAAGGATAAAATTCACAGCTGACTTGGAGATTTGCAAAGTCTTCTTAAAGATGGATAATTGTGACAGAAAGAGACAAGAGAAAGAAAAGAGTAGATATTAAAGATGGAGCAAATCATACCTTCCTTCTCTTTGCTTTTGTTCATGTTGAATTACTTAAATAATCTGGCATGGGAAAAAGATTTTAGAATATCTTTTTAGGTATGGTAGGTATGATGTAAAGTTGGAAATTCTCATAGAAAACACACTGTGATGACCTTGAATGCCAGCTACCAGATCTGAATTTTTGGGGGGAGCGTTAAGGAATCTTTGAAGATTGGTTTTCCTGTCATACATTCAAATTCAACCTTTAATTCAAGCTTGTAGAATTTAAACACAAATCAATTACATGAACTCAGTTCATACAGAGCAGATTGACAGCCTCCTGGTAATTTTTTGCTAGTTTCTATCAGATCGGCATGGCATCATAGACATGGTGTAATGGACGGTGTGAGGACACCTGGTTACTAGGTAAGCCCCGTGCACTAACTTACTAGTCTGTTGACCTTAGAGAAGGCACAGACTTCTATAAGTCTTCAGTTCAGTTCAGCCACTCAGTTGTGTCTGACTCTTCACAACCCCATGGAGTGCAGCATGCCAGGCTTCCCTAACCATCACCAACTCCCAGAGCTTGCTCAAACTCATGTCCATCAAGTCGATGGTGCCATCCAACCATTTTATCTTCTGTCGTCCCCTTCTCCACCTATCTTCAATCTTTCTCTGCATCAGGGTCCTTTCCAAAACGTCAGTTTTTCACATCCAGTGGGCAAAGTATTGGAGTTTCAGCTTCAGCCCTTCCAATTATTATTCCAGGACTGATTTCCTTTAGGATTGACTAGTTTGAGCTCCTGGCTGTCCAAAGGACACTCAAGAGTCTTCTCCAACACCACAGCCCAAAAGCATCAATTCTTTGATGCTCAGCCTTCTTTATGATCCAACTCTCACATCCATACATGACTACTGAAAAAAACATAGCTTCGACTAGACGGACGTTTGTCTGCAAAGTAGTGTCTCTGCTTTTTAATATGCTGTCTAGGTTTGTCATAGCTTTTCTTCCAAGGGGCAAGTGGCTTTTAATTTCATTACTGCAGTCACCACCTGCACTGATTTTGGGGCCCCAAAAATGCCTCTCTTAATGATTTTAATAATGAACTCTGCCTATTTTCAGAGGTCATCATGGGAGAAATGTGGTAAATAAATGTGAAAACATAAGCTTTGAAAGTATAAAGGTCTGTACAAATATAAGCATTCCCCCTTGATTTTTTTCTATTCCTCTCCCTCCCTCTTTGGGGTAGAACATTGGAAAAAGTGATCCTTTCTGCCTTCCTTCTCCTTTAAATGAAATATCATCTTCTTACTCCATTGTTTTAGCACTCACTGTGCACCACTCCAGTACTATTGCCTGGAAAACCCCATGGACGGAGGAGCCTGGTAGGCTGCAGTCCATGGGGTCGCTAGGAGTCGGACATGACTGAGCGACTTCACTTTCACTTTTCACTTTCATGCATTGGAGAAGGAAATGACAACCCACTCCAGTGTTCTTGCCTGGAGAATCCCAGGGACGGGGGAGCCTGGTGGGCTGCCGTCTATGGGGTCGCACAGAGTCGGACACGACTGAAGTGACTTAGCTTAGCTGTGCACTTTTTGAGAACACATCTAACAATTGACTTGATTTACCTGTTCTTTTTTGGCTTTCCTGGTGGTGCAGTGGCAAAGAATTCACCTGCCAATTCAGGAGAAGCCGCTGATTACAAGCTCAGTCCCTGGGTTGGGAAGATCCCCTGGAGAAGGAAATGATAACCCATTACAGTATTCTTGCCTAGGAAATCCCAAGGAGAGGAGCCTGGTGGGCTACAGTCCACAGGATCACAAAGAGTCAGACACAACTGAACAAGCACACACACTCTCTCTTATACTTTTTCAAAACCTGAAAATCATCCATAAAGCTGCTTTTTGTCTTTTATCTTATAATGATTTTTTTTCACATACAGACTGTACTAATTGCATCATCATTCTGACCTTAGCTTATATATCACCTCTTAAAATATTCACCAATGACAAGCCATGGGACCGCGCCCCCCCATCACCGATGAGATCATTCCCTATCCTCCTTTATTTGCTTTATGGCACTTTTCATTACCTTCAATTACTTTCTGCTTGTATTTGCTTATATACTGTATGTCTCAAGTCAATACAATTTTATTAGTTCATTATGTGACATGACAGTGTGATAGCAACATAGAATCTGTACCAATGTGTATGTCCTTAAGGAGACAAACAGTAATAAATACTGATAACAATAAATGACAGCCCACTCCAGTATTCTTGCCTGGGAAATCCCACGGACAGACGGACTTGATTCATGGATTCACAAAAGAGTTGGACACGACTTAGTGATCAAGCAACAGCAGCTATGTATAAAAGAAGAATGTGCTACAGAGAAGAGAGTAAGCCGAAGATTATATGGGAAACATTAGGCCATTCTATGTTAGATACTCAGGGCAGGTCCCTGTCAGGGGCTGCTTATTCAAAGAGCAGAAATAAGGGACCAAGATAAGAACACGTGTAGGCAAAAAGGGTTCCAAGCATGAGAACAGTGAGAACTGAGAGTATTCTATCTGTTTGTCTTTTTCCCATCTTCCTTCCTGCCTACTTGCCTTATTTCCTCCCTCCTTCCCTCTCTTTTCTCTTTCTCTCTCCCTCTTTCCTTTCTTCTTTCTATCCCCTTTTCTTCCTCTTCCTTTTCTCCTCCTTTTCCTTCCTTGCTTCACTCATTACTTGCCTGTCTGCCTGCCTTCTTTCTCTTCTTCTTCCTCCTCTTTCATTTCTTGCTTGCTTTCCTTCTTTCCAGCCTCCCTGTCTCCATCCGTCCTTCCCTCCTTCATTATTTTCTTTGCTTCTCTCCTTTCTTTTCCTTTCTTTTGTAAAGTTATAACTATTTATTGCTTACTAAAGTTGTAGATAAACTTTTACCAGCACATCTCTGAGGAGACATTTGAAGTTCTTTACAGCAGTCCAAGTGATAGATGATGATGGCTTAGACCAGAGTGGTAGTGAAGGAGGAGATAGGAAGTGGTCACGTTTTGCAAGCAATCTTCAAAGGAAGCACAGACAAGCAGCTTTGCTCCATGATGGAGAAAATGCTGCACCAAGGGTGCTTTCTAGGTTTTTAACCTAGGTAATTGATAGTGTAGCTGCCATTGATTGAAATGGCAATAACTTCAAGAACAGTTTTGGGAGTGAGTGTCAAGAATTTGGTTTTGTACATATAATGATTGAGATGTTTATTTGGCCTATCCAAATGGAGATGTCTTGTAGACATTAGAATACTTGAGTCTGGCACTCAGGGAAGAAGTCTCGATTAGTGACATCAGTTTGAGTATCATTTCTAAAGAGAATGGTAAGCACCTGTTCTTCATAATTTAAATGGGGAGTATGGGCATATCAGGTTTTCAAGGTTTTCATGCAGAGTAGAGAAGCCGTGGTATTACATGGCTGTTGCATCTTGTTGAGACTGCTGAGTCAGGCGTTCTCTTGGTACATTTTTTAAAATAATATAATTTCTGTAACTAAGTAAAATTTGCCACAAATTGATTAAAGCCCTGTTTGTTGTTTCCCCAGTTCGATTTCATACTTGTGCTTCTTGGAACCAATCAGCTACAGTCATCATTTCTCAAAAATCTGGATTCAGGACTCAGAACTGCCTGCATCAGAATTAAATGGCTGTATTTTAAAATGTAGAATCCTGCACTCAAATCCTGAATCATAATAGTCTGGGGACCCAGGAATCTGCATGATTATTAACATGTGCATGAACATTTAGCCACTTCT
Organism: Bos grunniens; assembly: GCF_055505025.1. Taxonomy (NCBI): domain Eukaryota; kingdom Metazoa; phylum Chordata; class Mammalia; order Artiodactyla; family Bovidae; genus Bos; species Bos grunniens. Next base: position 136,804,574 of record NC_141165.1, read on the forward strand.
GCTATGGTGTATAAAGCATATTATCTTTTTAAAAATCTTTTTAAGATTCTTTCATTTTAAAAAGTTTTTCATGATTGTTTATATTGCTTACATAGTTAAACCTGCCAACTCATGTTCCAAGTTGCTTAGATTAGAATAGAATTGATTTTAATCAGAAAGATGAACTCATTAGTTAGGCAACATAATGATGAAACTAATTTATCATTCCTTCTTTTTCTTTCAAACAGTATAGTTTCAGGGTGTACAGCAGCTTTAGGGGGAACTCTCCAGGTGGCACAGTGGTAAAGAATCCACCTGCCAATGAAAGTGACTTAGGAGAAGCATGTTTGATCCCTGGGTCAGGAAGATCCCCTGGAGGAGGAAATAGCAACCCACTCCAGTATTTTTGCCTGGAGAATCCCACGGACAGAGGAGCCTGGAGGGCTACAGTCCATGGGGTTGCAAAGAGTTGACATGACTGAGCGACTGAAGATGCAGGGACTGTTCCAATAGAAAAACTTGGTTTTGATGGTGGATATTGAATTGCTTTGATAATCTAAAATGTCTGTTAAGTACTTCTGATTCTCCCTTGCTCTGGGCATGTAATAGAAATGTGTTGCATTTCCTAGTCCCCTTGTGACTTAAGTGGGCACAGAAAGGGAAGAGAAGCCAATAAGTACTGTTTCTGGGGCCAGAACATTTGATTATCAGTGTTCCTTTATCTTACATCTTTCCCTGTACTTGAGATGGAGGCTGTCCTGTTATCCTACTTTGCTGAGTTTTTGTGACGAGCAGAGCTCCTCTGCCCATCTGCAATAACACTTGGGGCGAATCAGAAGTGCAGCTTTGCAATTTTAAGCTACTAGGATGGGGACTTGTTATTATTGTAGCACAATCTACTTTCTCTAGCAGAACTGAGTTACTTGGGCCTAAGTTATCTCCCTTTCAAAAGGCTCATATTGTGAATCGACTGAATCAACCAATGTCACCTCATTCTTCAACAAATGTCAGTTCAGTTCAGTTCAGTTGCTCAGTCATGCCTGACTCTTTGCGACCCAATAGACTGCAGCACAACAGGCTTCCCTGTCTATCACTGCATCCTGGAGCTTGGTCAAACTCATGTCCATTGACTCGGTGAAGCCATCTAATCATCTCATCCTGTGTCATCCCCTTCTCTTCCTGCCTTCAAGCTTTCCCTGCATCAGCTCTTTTCCAGTGAGTCAGTTCTTTGCATCGGGTGGCCAAAGTATTGTCACAAATGTCAGCAATTGTGTCAATATACATCTCTTCTCATTTAACCTTGCTACTAGACAGCATATTAAAAAGCAGAGACACTACTTTACCAACAAAGGTCCGTCTAGTCAAAGCTATGGTTTTTCCAGTAGTCATGTATGGATGTGAGAGTTGGACTATAAAGAAAGCTGAGCACTGAAGAATTGTTGCTTGTGAACGGTGGTGTTGGAGAAGACTCTTGAGAGTCCCTTGGACTGCAAGGAGATCCAACAGGTCCATCCTGAAGGAAATCAGTACTGAATATTTATTGGAAGGACTGATGCTGAAGCTGAAACTCCAATACTTTGGCCACTTGATGTGAAGAGCTGATTCATTTGAAAAGACCCTGTTGTTGGGAAAGATTGAAGACAGGAGGAGAAGGGGACGACAGAGGATGAGATGGTTGGATGGCATCACCAATGTGATGGACATGAGTTTGAGCAATCTCCAGGAGTTGGTGATGGACAGGGAAGCCTGGTGTTTTGCAGTCCATGGGGTCGCAGATAGTCAGACACGACTAAGCAACTGAACTGAACTGAACCAGATGGTTTGTTTAAAAAACAAACAAAAAGCAAAATAAGTTGTACACCAATTTCTGAAAATGCGCACAGTTATATTACCCTTCAGGTACAAAATCTGTCAAACAGCCCATTCCAATAATCTGGCAGTGGTTTCCTCTTCTCCTTACAGCATGTCATTTAGCGTTTAGTAGGAAAGGTTGACTGCTGAACTGGTGGTCAGGAGAATGAGCCTTGTGGTAATACCAGGTTAAGGAGTCTCCTTCTAAGTGAAAGGATGGGTCATAAATTAAGTAGAATTCTATATCTAGAGTTTCAAAGATATTAGCCTCTTAGCCTTCAGTTGAGTTCAGTTCAGTTGCTCAGTTGTGTCCGACTCTTTGCGACCCCATGAACCATAGTACACCAGGCATCCCTGTCCATCACCAACTTCCAGAGTCCACCCAAACCCATGTCCATTGTGTCAGTGATGCCATCCAACCATCTCATCCTCTGTCGTCCCCTTCTCCTCTTGCCCTCAGTCTTTCCCACCATCAGGGTCTTTTCCAATGAGTCAACTCTTCACATCAGGTGGCCAAAGTATTGGAACTTCAGCTTCAGCATCATCCTTCCAATGAACACTCAGGACTGATTTCTTTTAGGATGGACTGGTTGGATCTCCTTGCAGTCTGAAGGACTCTCAAGAGTCTTTTCCAACACCACAGTTCAAAAGCATCAATTCTTTGGCACTCAGCTTTCTTCACAGTCCAACTCTCACATCCATACATGACTACTGGAAAAATCATAGCCTTGATTAGATGGACCTTTGTTGGCAAAGTAATGTCTCTGCTTTTCAATATGCTATCTAGGTTGGTCATAACTTTTTTTCCAAGGAGTGTCTTTTAATTTCATGGCTGCAGTCACCATCTGCAGTGATTTTGGAGCCCAGAAAAATAAAGTCAGCCACTGTTTCCACTGTTTCCCCATCTATTTGTCATGAAGTGATGGGACCAGATACCATGATCTTAGTTTTCTGAATATTGAGTTTTAAGCCAATGTTTTCACTCTCCTCTTTCACTTTCATCAAGAGGCTCTTTTTTTTTTTTTCGTCTTTTTTTTTTTAAACCTTACATAATTGTATTAGTTTTGCCAAATATCAAAATGAATCCACCACAGGTATAGAGGCTCTTTAGTTCTTCTTCACTTTCTGCCATAAGTGTGGTGTCATCTGCATATCTGAGGTTATTGATTTTTCTCCCAGAAATCTTGATTCCAGCTTGTGCTTCTTCCAGCCCAGCATTTCTCATGATGTACTCTGCATATATTCTGGGACTTCTGTACTTTGTACAATTGGGAGATGTGTGCATACTCAGTCTCTCAGTCGTGTCCAGCTCTGTGTGACCCTATGGACTGTAGCCCGCCAGGCTCCTCAGTCTATGGAATTCTCCAGTCAAGAATACTGGAGTGGGTTGCCTTTTCCAATTTCAGAGGATCTTCCCAACCCAGGGATCAAACCTCTGGGGTCTCCTGCATCTTCTGCATCTCAGGCAAATTCTTTATCCCTGTGTCACCTGGGAAACCCAATGGGGAGATGCTTACCCAGTATTTCTAGCCAGATCACATTTTGATCCCCATTGTCTCACCAATGAAAAATTGTCACCGCTCTTTATAAATCACCAAATTCTCATGTAAAATTTACAGAGCAATATTTGGAAATTCCCTAGTGTGCAAACAGATGACTATATAAAGAAGATGTGGTACATATACACAATGTAATATTACTCAGCCATAAAAGGGAGTGTAAATGGTTCATTTGTAGAGATGTGGATGGACCTAGAGTCTATCATACAGAGTGAAATAAGTCAGAAATAGAAAAAATAGATCATATATTTGCATGTATGTGGAATCTATAAAAATGGTACAGGTGAACCTGTTTCTAGGGCAAGAATAGAGACTCAGATGAAGAGAACAGACTTGTAGACACAGCAGGGGAAGGAAAAGGTAGGGTGAATTGGCAGATTTGGATTGATCTATATATACACCCCTATGTGCAAAACAGATAACTAGTGGGAACCTGCTGTATAGCACAGGAAGCTCAGCTCAGTGCTTGGAGATGTCCTGGAAGGGTGGGATGGGGTCGGGGTGGAGGTAGGTCCCAGAGAGGGAGCATATATGTATACATATAACTGATTCTCTTCATTGTACAGGGCTTCCCTGGTGGCTCAGCATCCACCTGCAATGCAGGAAACCCAGGTTCAATCCCTGGGATCAGGAAGATACTCTAGAGAAGGGAATGGCAACTTACTCCAGTATTCTTGCCTGGAGAATTTCATGGACGGAGGAGCCTGGTTGTCTACAGTCCAGTGGTTCACAAAGACTCAGACACAACTGAGCAACTAACACTATCACTTCATTGTAGAGCAGAAACTAACACAACATTGTACAATTATATATCAATAAAAAATAATAAGGTAAATTACAGGCACCAACAGAATTAATTACGGATTTTAGGGTTTTTTTCCCGCTATGTTCTACTAGAAGTACAAAAAACAAAACTGACCAGAAGCTTACACTATTTTACTTAAGAAATATGAATCTATTGGTACATGATATTTAAAACTTTAGACTCTCTCAATATTTTTGTTATTCATGTTGGTTCCAAATACATAAAGAGTTATTTGTAGTTATTTAAGTGAAAAAATATATATTTAAACCGTTTACATATTGTGTAGAGTTTTTTAAACATAAAACAGTCTACATTGACTTAAAATCTTGAAACAATTCGGTTATAAGTTTTGATTCTGCTGTCTTCTTTCTGCATACTCATGGTCTGGAAAGGAGACTAGCCTTCCTTAATGTTTTAGTTTCCAAATACTTTGCCAATTATGAATGAACTAGGTCAAAAGAGTAAAACATTCTTTCTACAGACTACATGAATATTCCGCTGTTTGAAAAACTGGACTAGCCCATCAATCATGTTGTTAATATTGTAGATTCTCACAGAGTTGAAATATAGCCTGTAAAACCTCATCTGTAAGCATGTGTTTTCCAAAATCTTCACCTCATTTAAAATTATTTTAGTTACTGCTAGGGATAAACAATTTTTGGATGCCTATGACAGCAAATAGTATTGGTAAGGAAGTTAATTATAAATAGAGTATATAAAATGACATTTTAAAACATTTCTAAAAAACAGAATAGTTTTAAATTATTGAAATTTTAGATATCACATTTAGTTATGATTATCTATTTTAAAAGTAAGATTTAAAAATAAAGCTGTATTTAAAAAGTAGCATTCTACTAATAACCCCTGTGATTCAAAAATCTTTAATATAAAATTAGAAATATTAAACAACTTAAATGGTGGTGTTTTATAGATTCACCCATATGACAACCTTTTGTCTCTAAAATATTTGTGATTATTTTAGAAACAACAATAGCAATAAAAATATCAAGAGTGCAATTTGACTTTGAAGCCAATTTACGTAAACTTATCTTTGGCTGGATATGTTTAATAGTTTTACTAATGTTAATCCCTGTGAATTTCGATATTTGGAAGTCTTGTACTTTCAAATTTAGAAGGCAGACCTACAATGAATTATATTGATTATTCTAGCAACATACTTTGTTGATAACATTATTGTGCAGTAATTTTTAGGGAATCCAAGAGGAAGGCTATTTTTACTAAAGGGAACATGTTTCCAACTAACAGTATGTAAACTGCCATATTTAAATTTTTTAGACTCCCATTTTAAAAAGGACATTTTGGTTTTAAGATTTTTTTAATGTAAATGTAAATTGATCCCTTTGAATGTATGTTAGTTCATGGAAATTTTTTAAATTTCAGCTTTGTTGAGTTATAATTAACATAAAACTGTAAGATATTTAAGATAAACATTGTAGTGATTAGTTATGTGTATACATTGTGGAAAGATTCCTCTCATCTAGTTGATAAATGCATCCATCAGCTCACATGTTTATCTCATATTAATTTATTTTTGGTGAGAACACTTAAATTGTACTCTCTTAGCATAGTTCATGGAAATTTTTAACGAAGACCCTATCTTGATATATTTATTTTCTTTTCAGGTTATTTATCATTAAAATGGCATTGTAAAGTGATGACTCAGAAGTTAACAGTAAGTCTTAATTATTTGAAAGAAGTGTCATTTTAATATTGTACTATAACAAGTCATACCATATGTGGTAATTTTTTTTTCCCGTCTAATTTTGTATGTTAGTGTAAAGCATAGAATGTGACCAGAACTCTTAGACCTCAAAGTATATTTTTCAGTGAAGCCAAAATATTTTTACTAAACTATCCTAGTCAATAATTTTTGGATTTGGCAAGTTTCAGTGCAGTCCTGTTTTTGAGAAAAGTCAATGAAAGTATTTCCCTTCTAATTCAATAACCTTTTTATCCTGAAACCATTTTTCCTTTTGGTGCAAATACTTACAAAGTCAGTATTTTGACAGTAACAATAATATATTATGTTATTTTTTTCTGTGCTGAAAATAGTTAATGATTAGGCTGGACTTACGCATCTGTCAGCCAGAAGACCTACTTATTAAGCCAAATGAAATAGGTGTGATTAAAATCCTTTCTTTTTTTATTGAGTTATATGACCCTGGTTAGCTATACATTTACATCTAATATGTATATATTACTGTTGCTGTTTCAAATTATGAATATTCATGTTTTTAATAAACTATTTTGATCACCCATATGTTTTCTTCTGAAATGGATATACACCATATGCAATGGATTGGAGAAATTCTTTTGCTTTTTCTCATGATTCAGTAGAATAATTTAAAATATCTGTTCTGGAAAAATTGTCAACCAATACTTTAATGAAGTGCAATTTTAATGTAACAGATTTTCTTTCTCTCCTGACATTAAGATATACTTTTTTGCTTATAATATTTCTTAACCAAAGACAGTTGATACAAAAAAATACTTATGATAGACTCAGAAATAAAATACAGAAAAAACAGTGTCAAATTAAAAGCAGTTGGTGAATTTAAGTATATGAATATTCACATAAAAATACACACACATAGAGATTATCTGTATATATATAATTATATATCATTGTATATTTTACAGATATGTAAGTATGTATTATATGAATATAAAATGATATATCATTGCTTTAAATAAATTATATAAGTATATATGTAAATTATATAAGTATATATATTTAAATCTATATAATTATGTAAGTATATAATTGTAGAAGCAGTATGTTAAAACTCAAAACAGATTCTTGTAATAGAAAGCTACTTACCCTTTCCTTCTCTTAATCCCCTCCTCTTTCTGAGGCAGCCAATGCCAAAGTTGACATGTGCTCCTCTACCTCATTTTTGTGAGCTTCTCTAAGCTCAGAAAGCACAGTTGCACGTTTTTATGTCTTTTTTGTCAAAAAGGTTTTTTTTGTTTGTTTTTATAAACAAACTACCAAGAATATTTCTCTTTAGCTTATTTTTTTTATAGTTGTCCCTTCATGTTAATATAGGTAATGTTCCACACTATGGAGCACTGACATTTATTTAAAGAAAATAAAAATCCGGATGCTTAGTGTCCTCCCTCTATCACAGCCCTAGTTTAGAAGGCACAGATTGTGCTTTGAAAGGCAAATCTGACTGATATTTTAACTCCAACATAGGTATCCAAAATGACTTGAGGCCTATATTAGAACTGGATATCAAGATTTAAGAAAGAAAGTGAAAGAAAGTGAAGTCGCTCAGTCATGTCCGACACTTTGCGACCCCGTGAACTGTAGCCTACGAGGCTCTTCCGTCCATGGGATTCTCCAGGCAAGATTACTGGAGTGGGTTGCTATTTCTTTCTCCAGGGGATCTTCCTGATTCAGGGATTGAACCCAGGTCTCCTGCATTGCAGGCGGACACTTTACCCTCTGAGCCCACTAGATCACATGCAGATCAGTGAGTCCCTGTACTGAGCTACATGTGATCTAGGGGTATCCATCACCAACAATATGTGATGCACAAAACAGAATACATGTTGCTTTGCTTCAGTATAATGGTTGCATTTATCAGATATAACATTTGATGAAAACAAAAGTCACAATATAAAAATGTGACTTAGTATAAATGAATGAGTTTAGCGGATGGATTTGCTAATTGTTCTAATCCTCCATGGACGGTTTAAAATATTTCAGGAGTTCTCTTTAGACCAAGATTAGACATAATGTGGAGAGAAAAAATGCATCAAGTCATTGTTGTTGCTGTTTTGTCGCTAAGTTGTGTCCAACACTTTTGTGACAATATGGACTGTAGCCCACCAGGCTCCTCTGTCTGTGGAATTTCCCAGGCAAGAATACTGAAGTGGGTTGCCATTTCCTACTCCAGGGGATCTTCCCAGCCAGGGATCAAACCTGCATCTCCTACATTGGCAAGGAGGTTCTTTACCACTGAGCCACCAGGGAAGCACCCTAAATTAAGCCATGGTCTTATACCAATAAATGTATTTTAAAAAAATAATCATACTAATTGTATTTGAGAGTAAACAACTTTACTTGTACAAAACATAATTAGCAATTTTGTTTATAATGGCACAGGTCACCTGAAAGCTAACTAGCTAGATAGATGTAATACATGTTCATCATTTTTATATATTACACATCTGCTGATAATATTGATGTTATACTACTGTTAAGTCTATTAGATATTTATATATTTCACATACTATAGTGATATGGATATACATTTGTATATAAAACTCATACAGGTTATTCTGTAACATCTCATGGGAAACTTGAATGAACTTTTTGGCCAAACTAATATTATACTCAACACGCTGATAAGTACATCTGACTTTTGCCCCTTTAAATTTTGTGTAGAAAAGATACTTTATTTTTAAAAATTTAAATATTAACACAACAGTATTCTAAAGCTAGATTGTGCTTTTAAGAAGTTTCTTACTAAGTTTTTACAAGTCTCTGTGTAGGGGTATGTTGTATATGTGACTGTATGTTTCACATTGAGCTTAGATTTGGAGTTAGCAGTGTGGATCAGACCGTTTTAGCCTAACCAAGTGTGAAGAGAAAATTAATGAGTGATGCAATTTGATCCATCAGTGTTCATTGAGCACTTGCTATGCACTAGGTAATATTCTAAGTGGTAGAGGTATAGTAGTGAACACAAGTTCCAACAAGTATGACTTTTACATTCTAGCGGTAATGGTGGGGCAGAAGGGAGGCAGGCATTAAACCAACAAGTGAAAAAAAAATAATACTGTTTTTTTTTAAACCTACTTAGAAAGTCATTACACCCACCAAAATTTTTTAAGTGAGTCATCCTTGTATGTATGAACAATGTAAGGAAAATCCCAAATCTAGTATGTTTCTATCCTTTGTACAGTATTATCCACTTTATTTTTTAAATATAAATTTATTTGTTTTAATTGGAGGCTAATTACTTTGCAATATTGTATTGGTTTTGCCATACATCAACATGAATCTGCCACAGGTGTACATGTGTTCCCCTCCTGAACCCCCCTTCCACCTCCCTCCCCATACCATCTCTCTGGGTCATCCCAGTGCACCAGCCCTGAGCATCCTGTATCATGCATCGACCCTGGTCTGGTGATTCATTTCACATATGATATTATGTATGTTTCAATGCCATTCTCCCAAATAATCCCACCCTTGCCCTCTCCCACAGAGTCCAAAAGACTGTTCTATATATGTGTTTTTCTTTTGCTGTCTTGCATACAGGGTTATTATTACCATCTTTCTAAATTCCGTATATATGAGTTAGTATACTGTATTGGTGTTTTTCTTTCTGGCTTACTTCATTCTGTATAATAGGCTCTAGTTTCATCCACCTCATTAGAACCAATTCAAATGTATTCTTTTTAATGGCTGAGTAATACTCCATTGTGTATATGTACCACAGCTTTCTTATCCATTCGTCTGCTGATGGACATCTAGGTTGCTTCCATGTCCTGGCTATTATAAACAGTGTTGCGATGAACATTGGGGTACATGTGTCTCTTTCAATTCTGGTTTCCTCAGTGTGTATGCCCAGCAGTGGGATTGCTGGGTCATGTGTCAGTTCTATTTCCAGTTTTTTAAGGAATTTCCACACTGTTCTCCATAGTGGCTGTACTAGTTTGCCTTCCCACCAACAGTGTAAGAGGGTTCCCTTTTCTCCACACCCTTTCCAGCATTTATTGCTTGTAGACTTTTGGATCACAGCCATTCTGACTGGTGAGAAATGGTACCTCATAGTGGTTTTGATTTGCATTTTTCTGATAATGAATGATGTTGAACATCTTTTCATATGTTTGTTAGCCATCTGTATGTCTTCTTTGGAGAAATGTCTGTTTAGTTCTTTGGCCCATTTTTTGATTGGGTCATTTATTTTTCTGAAATTGAGCTGTAGGAGTTGCTTGTATATTTTTGAGATTAATTCTTTGTCAGTTGTTTCATTTGCTGTTATTTTCTCCCATTCTGAAGTCTATCTTTTCACCTTGCTTATAGTTTCCTTTGTTGTGCAGAAGCTTTTAATTTCAATTAGGTCCCATTTGTTTATTTTTACTTTTATTTCCAGTATTCTGGGAGGTGGGTCATAGAGGATCCTACTGTGATTTATGTTGGAAAGTGTTTTACCTATATTCTTCTCTAGGAGTTTTATAGTTTCTGGTCTTACTTGAGATCTTTAAAGATCTTAGTTGAGATCTTTAATCCATTTTGAGTTTATTTTTGTGTATGGTGTTAGAAAGTGTTCTAGTTTCATTCTTTTACAAGTGGTTGACCAGTTTTCCCAGCACCAATTGTTAAAGAGATTGTCTTTTCTCCATTGTATATTCTTGCCTCCTTTGTCAAAGATAAGGTGTCCATAGGTGCATGGATTTATCTCTGGGCTTTCTATTTTGTTCCATTGATCTATATTTCTGTGTTTGTGCCAGTACCATACTGTCTTGATGACTGTGGCTTTGTAGTAGAGCCTGAAGTCAGGCAGGTTGATTCATCCAGTTCCATTCTTCTTTCTCAAGATTGCTTTGGCTCTTCAAGGTTTTTTGTATTTCCATACAAATTGTGACATTATTGGTTCTAGCTCTGTGAAGAATACTGTTGGTAGCTTGATAGGGATTGCATTGAATCTATAGATTGCTTTGGGTAGTATACTCATTTTCACTATATTGATTCTTCCAATCCATGAACATGGTATATTTCTCCATCTATTAGTGTCCTCTTTGATTTACTGTTTTTAATAGTGTCAAATGATGTGAAGAAAAATAACATTGGGTGGGAGGTTAAAAGGAAAATATCTTCTCTTTTATGTTGAGGAAGGCTTTTCTGTGTTGGTAGCATCTGAGGAGAGACTCGGAAAAGTAAAGCAGTATGCTTCCCATGAGTTATCTGGGAAGAACCTCGCAGGCCAAGGGAAGAGTCAGAATCAAGACCCCCAGCAGGCAAGACTGTTTTGGGAGAGCACTTTCTCCAAGGAGAGTGTGCATATTTGAGCAATGCCAACACATCTAACGTGTTGGGGCCAAGTCATGGAAGCTCCTGTTGGTGTGTTAAGAATATTGGATTTTTTTTCTATGTCACATGGGAAGCCATTCTAATCAGAGATGTGAATTGATTTACATTTTTCAGAATGTGCTTTGCTCTGTAAAGAATAGCCTGAGAGAAATGTGGGAAGTCATTTAGCACTTTTAAGTACTTTGAAAGAGCGAACTTATATCTCCTGGGATATCTTAAGCAGAATGATTTAAATACTATGATGTTTAATTAATATTTTATTTTCATATTTATAACAGAACAGAATAATATGTTTACATCTTTTAAAGCAATATTGGCATATAGAGAGTTCTATATAAAACCTATTATCTTAAACCCCTTTGTCATCATTATCACTGGCATGACCAAAAGTTATAATAGATGCCCTTAGGGAAAATCATAGTCCCCTCAAATGGTTTTACAAGTATGATCCTCTATTCCTTGCTAAAATCAAACATAAATGATTTTGGAGTGTACTATGTATAGTATACTATACATAGAATTGTTTAAGAATAATATGTGTAACAACTAATACTTTATTCTTCTGAACTTACTTCATAAATTATAAACCTAATTTTTAAAAATAATAGCTAAAATAAACCTGCTTACATTATTTACACTTTAAAAATTGAGTCCCAATCAAACTTATCCCTCCTCATTCATGTGAAAATTTCGTCTGAAAGCCTAAATATGTACATTCATTCCAAGTTGCCTTTTTTGAGCACTTGTTGATCCTTACATATGACTATCTTTTGGGTGTTGATGGTTTGTATATTTTTCCACTATTAAGCCTAAATTGATGTAGATGACACACACCACACACACACACACATGTTCACAACTTGAATAACATTAACTGTACTAAATCTATGACTTAGCATATAGAGAGAGGCATATTATCAAAAGTAGTATCTTTTTTTTTCTTCTTTGGTTTATTCTTTAGTTTCCTGAGGACCACTTTTTTAACAAAAGGTACACAGATCAGTTTTTTGTGGTTTTAAAAATTTTTGTGTGTAATTTTTGTTTGTTTGTCTTGTTCTTTGTGTTTTGTTTTGATTTTTTGTTTGTTTTAGCCTGGCAGAATGATGAATAGTGTTAATTTTAACTTGAGTTTCAAATACTGATTGATATTTTAAGACATACACCTTTGATATTAACAAAATAAACAAACAAAAGCAGATCATTAAGCCAAATGGATAAATTCTGATACAGATAATGTTCCAGTTTTATGAACTAGGTCTGGCAACCTAATTTACATACTTTAGAAATTTAAGTATATTTACCTGTCTAGGGCTTTCCAGGTGGTGCTAGTGGGTAAAGAACCTGCCTGTCAATTCAGGTTAGACATAAGAGATAATGGGTTCGATCCCTGGGTCGGGAAGATTCCCTGGAGGAGGGCACAGCAACCCACCCCAGTATCCTTGCCTGGAAAGTCCCATGGACAGAAGAGCCTGGCAGGCTGAAGTCCTTAGGGTTGCACAGAGTCAGACACGGCTGAAGCAACTTAGCACATGAGGTGTGTAAATAAACTGTATAACTTCAATATAGCCCACATTTTGTACATTAAACTAGAAGAAAAAAAAAAGAAACATGGGACAAATAATATCATAAAAGATATTAATAATGCTCAAAATATAAAATGACTCCATGAGTGTTTGTCTTTTAGTAAAAATTACGTTTCATTATATATAAATTTGCACATCTAAGGCTAAATCTGAAATATTCTAACAGTGAAATTCAATCTGGTCTCAGCTAACTTACATATGATTAACTAATAAAAGTTGACACTGAGCTCATTTTGTATTTTAAATATAAAACATATGTTGCACAAGTTAAATTGACATATGTCAAACACCTTCAAAATGTATGTATCAATATTTACATAATATTCTTTCATAAATCTTTATAGAATGATCTTAAAATTAAATCACTGGTCTTCAGAAAGTTAATATGACAATATCCAAACAGAATTGAGATCTCAGACTTAAAACATAAGTTCCAGTCTATTTGCCTTTGGCTCAGCACCAAAGTGCCTCCTGAAAGATGTCACCATAGAAAGCTGTTTGTACAGCCTTTCATTCTGCTCCCAAGCGGGTGTACATAGCTCAGCTGATGTCTAGAAGCTGTTCATCTGTGCAAGCAGAGACAAGGCTTTTGCTTTTCTTGCTAATAGTATGGTTTGCCATTGTTTAACCTCTAGATCTGGCCCTGGACGGGAGTTTGATCATCAATACTCTATCTGGGGAGAAAAGCGGAAGCGTAGGATGTGGGGAAGGGATAGAGAAAGAAAGAAGGAAAGGCTCAAGTGAGCCCCAGCTGGGAGAAAAGAACTAAATTCTTCACCAGGAAGCAATACCCATCTTGTGCTGTGTGTCTGCATGCATTCTAAGTCACTTTGGTCTAATCCAACTCTTTGTGACCCTGTCCATGGGGTTTCCCAGGCAAGAATACTGGAGTGGCTTGCCGTGCCCTCCTCCAGGGGATCTTCTGAATCCAGGATCAAACCCATGTCTCTTGTATCTCTTGCATTGACAGGCAAGTTCTTTCCCACAAGCACCACCTGGAAGCCCAGTTGTTCATATCTAGTGTTTAAATATAAGATGTTTTTCACACTGAGTAATACCTAAATGTAACCTGACAGTAGTATTCTGGACAACCACAGGAGCCAAATTTAAAAAGAAAACTAAAAAATATTTGCCTTTGTCAGACTCTTCTAGACACCTCAGTTTGGTCTTCAAACTGACCCCTTCCTCAGGAGTTTTCAAGGATATATCTGTCTGGTCTTTTCACTATGTGTTCAGTTCAGTCACTTAGTCATGTCTGACTGACCACATGGACTGGAGCACTAGTTGTTTAAAATCTAACTCCTAGGAGATGCAGCCTCACTCTTCTAAGAAGCAAGGAAACAGTCTAGAGTAAAGGAATGAGTGAGTGGAAGTCGATCAGTCATGTCCAACTCCAAGCGACCCTGTGAACTGTAGCCTGCCTATGTAGTCCATGGAATTCTCCAAGCAAGAATACTGGAGTGGGTAGCCATTCCCTTCTCCAGAGGATGTTCCTGACCCAGGGATCAAACTTGCCTGTCCCTCATTATGGGCAGATTCTAGACTGTCTAAGCCACCAGGGAAGCCCAGGCTAGAGCAAGGCTCCATGCCAAGTGCTCTATTGGGCAGGCTCTTCTGAGAACTGTCTGATCTCATTCAGAAAACATAAAATAATTGGCAGTCAGCATTAGAAACTTGTATAAAAACTCGACAGAATGATTTTGTGTCCGTGGCAAATAATAATGTATGCATATTTTAATACTTTATAATTTAATTTTTCTAGTTATTCATTTTTATTTTTTCAAGACTATTGAGGAAACCAATCATCTGGCTCTTCACACAGTGACTGAGAGAGGCACTTTCGGTTTAACATAGACCATTATTATAGGACAAGTCTGAACAATAGTAAAGCCTATTCTATTCTAGTCCCTTGAAATATCGGGGCTAAAAGGAGGCTGCATAATGTTATCCTCAAAGGACTTTATCTTTTGATTAATAAATTTCTTCCTTTCTATGGGATAATTGTTTAATATTTATGTGAAAACATTCTGAATGCAAGGAATCATGTTTAAACACTCAATAGAATGTCAATAGAACTGCATTTATAAAATCCTATTATCATTTTAAACCCATTTTATTCTCACTGTCATTGTTTAACGTCATAGTATGGTATTTGCATATGATGCTCTTCAAATATTTATTAGCAAAAAAACAATAAATATGAATCTATCAACCCAGTATGTAATTTATCATGAAACTCTTTAATTTCTGTATTTAAAAATTATATACACATATAGCCTTTGATAGAGAAAAAAGAGAAAACTCTCCTTAAAAACTAGAAGAATGAAATGATTTATTGACAGTTATGCTAACAAGGTACCCTATTTTAGCAACCACTTGTCTATTTTCAAACACCAGTAGAAATCATTCAAAATAGCTGATTATTACAGCAAGGCATAAGGGATATGAAAACAAGACTGCTTTTAATATTGAAAAGCAAGTGTAACGAAATTTAAGCATAGATGTCAATAGAGAAAAATATTCTCTGTTTTGCCACAAAGTCATTGCTCCCATAGTAAGCCCAGCAATTCACAAAACCTTCACACAAAGAGTCATTGTGTGCTGTGCATGCGGCAAGCTGGCAGTTGCTTCATAAAAGGTATTATTAAATTGCTGTTACTGCCATCTAGTGGAAAGAAATAATCCATGTCACTGTGTCACTAGTTAAGTCCTAAAGTTCTAGAAAGGGAAAACCACCATTTGGATTTGCATATATCCTAAGAAGTAAAACAGCAAACTGGAAGATATAATTGCATGAATATTGCAACATAATAGACAGATAATAACTGAATAAGAGGTTTAAGGAAAGAAAAAAATAGTGAGAATGGATGCATGTATCTGTAAGATTCATTTTGGAGCCAAAATTAAACATAAAATGTTATTTCTCACTGGATGCAGTGAGATGATCTGAACTGGGGCATCTTTATTACTTGTACACTTATTTTCTCATTTTTCATGTGCTCATTAAGTCTTAAAAGTTGAAAAAGAAAAGCGATTTGTTCTTCTCAAACTTTCAGTTACCAGGAAAGTATCTGGAAATCTTTTTACCGTGTTACAATGCAGATTCAAACTCAGACATTAAAAAAAAAGGCAGGGGGAACCATTAAAAAACTAAGATGATGGAATCTAGTCCTGGTGGGCTGCCGTCTGTGGCATCACACAGAGTCGGAAACGACTGAAGTGACTTAGCAGCAGCAGCAGTCCCATCACTCCATGGCAAATAGAAGGGGAAAAATTGGAAGCAGTGACAGATTTTATTTTTCTGGGCTCCAAAATGACTGTGGATGCTAACTGCAGCCATGGAATTAGAAGAGGCTTACTCCAGGTCAAGAAGCAACAGTGAGAACTGGACATGGAACAACAAACTGATTCCAAATTGGGAAAGGAGTACATCAAATTTGTTTACTGTCACCTTGCTTATTTAACTTATATGCAGAGTACATCATCTGAAATGCCAGGGTGGATGAAGCACAAACTGGAATCAAGATTGCTGGGAGAAGTATCAATAACCTGTTTGCAGATGACACCACCCTTACGGCAAAAGGAAAGAGGAGCTAAAGAGCCTCTTGATGAAAATGAAAAAGGAAAGTGAAAAAGCTGGCTTAAAACTAAACATTCACAAAATGAAGATCATGGCATCCAGTGCCATCACTTCAAGGCAAATAAGAAAGCTGAGAGCTGAAGAACTGATGCGTTTGAACTGTGGTATTGGAGAAGACTCTTGAGAGTCCCTTAGACTGCAAGGAGATCAAACCAGTCCATCCTAAAGGAAATCAACCCTAAATATTCATTGGAAGGACTAATGCTGAAGCTGAAGCTTCAGTACTTTGGCCACCTGATGTGAAGAACTGACTCATTGGAAAAGACCCTGATGCTGGGAAAGATTGAAGGCAGGAGGAGAAGGGGGCAACAGAGAATGAGATGATTGGATGGCATCACCGACTCAATGGATATGTAAAATAAAAAGCAGTCATACTAGCATCCCATGTTTCTCATAAGGAAAAAATGAGTTACAAATAATCTCGCCATGAGCTATAGGATATTGCCCTTTTTATAGATTAAAGACAGCATCCAAAATTTTATATGCATGGATGCATGTGTGCATTCTCAGTCGCTTAGTCGTGTTGGACTCTGTGACCCCATGGACTGTAGCTTGTCAGGCTCCTCTGTTCATGGAATTTTCTAAGCAAGAATATTTCCTCCTCCAGGTGACTTTCCTGACCTGGGGATCGAATCAGAATTTCCTGCATTGGCAGGCGATTTCTTTGCCATTGAACCACCTGGAAGACCCTACAGTTTTATATAGTTAAAAATAAATGTTGCTCATCTATTTTATGCATAGTAGTTTGTATCTGTTCAGTTCAGTTCAGCCGCTCAGTCGTGTCCGACTCTTTGCAACCCCATGAATCGCAGCACGCCAGGCCTCCCTGTCCATCACCAACTCCCGGAGTTTACTCAGACTCAAGTCCATTGAGTCAGTGATGCCATCCAGCCATCTCATCCTCTGTTGTCCCCTTCTCCTCCTGCCCCCAATCCCTCCCAGCATCAGAGTCTTTTCCAATGAGTCAACTCTTTGCATGAGGTGGCCAAAGTACTGAAGTTTCAGCTTTAGCATCATTCCTTCCAAAGAAATCCCAGGGCTGATCTTCTTCAGAATGGACTGGTTGGATCTCCTTGCAGTCCAAGGGATTCTCGAGAGTCTTCTCCAACACCACAGTTCAAAAGCATCAATTCTTCGGCACTCAGCCTTCTTCACAGTCCAACTCTCACATCCGTACATGACCACAGGAAAAACCATAGCCTTGACTAGAGGGACCTTTGTTGGCAAAGTAATGTCTCTGCTTTTGAATATGCCATCTAGGTTAGTCATAACTTTCCTTCCAAGGAGTAAGCATCTTTTAATTTCATGGCTGCAGTCACCATCTGCAGTGATTTTGGATCCCCAAAAATAAAGTCTGATACTGTTTCCACTGTTTCCCCATCTATTTGTCATGAAGTGATGGGACCGGATGCCATGATCTTTGTTTTCTGAATGTTCAGCTTTAAGCCAACTTTTTCACTATCCGCTTTCACTTTCATCAAGAGGCTTTTTAGTTCCTCTTTACTTTCTGCCATAAGGGTGATGTCATCTGCATATCTGAGGTTATTGATATTTCTCCCGGCAATCTTGATTCCAGCTTGTGTTTCTTCCAGTCCAGCATTTCTCATGATGTACTCTGCATAGAAGTTAAATAAGCAGGGTGACAATATACAGCCTTGACGTACTCCTTTTCCTATTTGGAACCAGTCTGTTGTTCCATGTCCAGTTCTAACTGTAGCTTCCTGACCTGCATACAGATTTCTCAAGAGGCAGACCAGGTAGTCTGGTATTGCCGTCTCTTTCAGAATTTTCCACAGTTTATTGTGATCCACACAGTCAAAGGCTTTGGCATAGTCAATAAAGCAGAAATAGATGTTTTTCTGGAACTCTCTTGCTTTTTCCATGATCCAGCGGATGTTGGCAATTTGTATCTGTTAGTCATATATTACCCCTCCCATCCTTTGGTAACAATAAACTACTTTTCCATGTCTGTGCGTCTGTTGTGTATATAGTGAGATTAGCAACAAGGATTTACCCTATAGCATGGGGAATTATAGTCAATAGCTTGTAATAATTATAATAAAATGAAATCTGCAGAAAAATTGAATTACTATGTTGTACTCCTGAAATTTTTGCAATATTATAGATAAATTTGAGGGTGCTGGTCTTAGTTGTTCAGTCGTGTCTGATTCTTTGCAACCCCATGGGCTGTAGCCTGCCAGGGTCCTCTGTCCATGGGGATTCTCCAGGCAAGAATACTGGAGTGGACTGCCATGCCCTCCTCCAGGGGATCTTCCCAACCCAGGGATCAAACCCAAGTTTCCCACATTGCAGGTGGATTCTTCAATTAAAAAAACACACAAAAACTAAATGTGTAAATTATGTAACATAGTATCTAGCACTTAGTAGCCAATAAATGTTAGTATCACCGTGTCACAGAGTATATTTATGGACTTGAATGTATTCACACCTTAAAAAGTTTCATACAAGGAAAAGAGAATTTTGAGACTTCTATAAAGGAAGCCTGATATAAATCTGTAAAGGGTGTTACCTTTAGGTTTCATCCAAGGATAACATAAATATGAAATTTGTGAATTATTCTGTAAAAAAATATTTTGGGAAAAATTTTGGGAAATTTTTGGGAAATTCCCAAAAGTTTGGGAAAACTTTTGGTTATGGGAAACAAAAATAATTGCTCTAGGTAAAGAAATATTGGGATTATTTACTTTGGTCTCTTTGTATTACCTGAAACTAAGTCTAGAATGAAAGATAATGCATTTATTTTTAGACCAGTTTAGATTCACAGAAAAATTGAGAGGAAGGTGTAGAATTTTCCCATACCTCCTGCCTTCACGTGTGCATAGCCTCCCCCATTTCCAGTACCCCTATCAAAGTGGTCCATTTGTTGTGAAGCCTCCACTGTCACATCATTAAAAAAAAACAAAGCCCATAGTTTATATTAGTGTCTACTTTTGGTGCTGTGCATTCTGTGGGTTTGGACAAACATATGATGACATTAGTCCACCATTATGGTATCACACAGAATCATTTCACTGCTCTAAAAATCCTTTGTGCTCCACATATTCAGTCCTCCCTGTCTCTTAACTCCTGGCAATCATTGATTCCTTTCTGCGTAGTTTTGCCTTCTCCAGAATGTCATATATGCAGTTGGAGTCATGCAGTATATAGCCTTTTTAGATGGGCCTCTTACATATACATCTTACAAATATACATCTAAGTTTCTTCCATTTTTTTCATGACTTGATAACGCATTTCTTTTTAGCACTGAATAATAATCTATTGACTGGATGTACCATAGTTTACTTATCGGATAATGCATTTTTATTCAGCATCAGATTCACATCATGAAGCATGAATGCATAAAGTGTGAGGACATAAAAGGACAGAGATTTAATATTCAAATTTAATCTTTATAAACCTATTGTGTAGAAAATAGGCCATGATGATACCTATTGTTTTCTAAATTATTAGAGAAAAACGTATTTTATGTATCTGAATTCTCTGTCATGTTTTTCTTATGCTGTAAATATTTTACATGATTTAATAAGATGTTACACTCCTTAGTTGTATGCTGAGTTATATCAGTATGTGATAAATAATTCATATTTATAAGGTTTTGTTCCAAAAATAAGATTTTAGCATTGTGTTGGGTAAAAGGATAGTAACTTTCATCCATTTAGATGAAAAACAGTTTACTTTCTTTTGAGCAAGTTTAATGTCATTGCTTATATGAGTAGAGATTTCCTAATTCCAACCCTCAAGTTTTATGATTGCCTGAAGTTTGTTTATTTTGGCTTTTATAAAGTACTATTGGTAAACCACAGAGAAGCATGTAAAGAAGTAAATAAAATATTGAACTGTCAGAGCAAGATATTATTACTTAAATTGATGCTAATAAGTATTGATTTATTAGTTAGTGTTAGTCTCTTAGTTGTGTCTGACTCTCTGACCCTATGGACTGCAGCCTACCAGGTTCCTTTGTCCATGAGATTTTCCAGGCAAGGATACTGGAGTGGGTTGCCATTTCCTTCTGCAGGTGATCTTCCCAACCCAGGGATCAAGCCCAGGTCTCCTGCACTGCAGGCAGATCCTTTACCGACTGAGCTTCAAGGGATGCTAATAAGTATTGATTTATATATGCTATTAAATGGGAGAAAACATATTTTATTTTCTTTCTGAAAATTCCTCCTTTCTCTAGAATTTGAGAATTTGAAATACTTTCAACCTTTTAATGTATATAAAAGATGAATTATAAACCCGTTTTATAATGAAAGTAATTTCTATTACCATGGAGTTTGAAGACTAATGTTCTAAGTTGCAAAGATAGTGGCATGAAGAATTGAAGCCAGTGTAATCTATTCAGGGTGAGCCACCTAATACACTTAAAGATTAAATCATTAGACGATGTTTGTTGGATGATGAAATTCAAGTGGATGTTATATAAAGAGATCAGGGAATTACTGAATTCTGTTCCATGAAGATGCAAAACCAGTGTTCTGTTGTAGCAAATAAGTAAATAAATAACATATTCTGCATACATACACAAAAGAATTGAAAGCAAGAACTTGAACAGGTATTTGTTTACCTATGTTCACAGCAGTGTTATTCACAATAGCTAAAAGTGGAAACAACCCAAATATTCATTGATAAAAGTGTGAAAAAACATGTATTCATGCATATACTGGAATAGACTTAGAAAGGAATGAAACTCTGATGTGTATTATGGATGACATGTAGCATGGATGATCCTTATTTCATTTTCGTTGTTCAGTTGCTAAGTCAAGTCTGACTCTTTACCACTTCATGGACTATGCCACACCAAGCTTTTCTGTCCTCCACTGTCTTGTGGAGTTTGCTCACATTTACATCCATTGAGTTGGTGATGCTATCTAATTATCTCATCCTCTGCCACCCCCTTATCCTTTTGCCTTCAATCCTTCCCAGAATCAGGGTCTTTTTTTGCATCAGGTGGCCAAAGTATTGGGCTTTCCTGGCAGCTCAACTGGTAAAGAATCCACCTACAATGCAGGAGACCCTGGTTTGATTCGTGGGTCAGGAAGATCCCCCACAGAAGGGATAGGTTACCCATTCTAGTATTCATGGGCTTCCCTGGTGGCTCAGACCATAAAAGAATCCACTTGTAATGCGGGAGACCTGGGTTCGATCCTTGGGTTGGGAAGATCCCCTAGAGGGCATGGCAACCCACTGCAGTATTCTTGAGCCTGAAGAAGCTTAAGCAACAATCATTCCAACCACTATTTAGGGTTGATTTCCTTTAGGATTTACTGGTTTGATCTCTCGGCAGTCCAAGGGACTTTTAAGTGTCTTTTCCAGCACCACAATTGGAAAGCATCGATTCTTTGGAGCTCAGCCTCCTTATTTCATAGGTTAAGTAAAATAAGCCAAACACAGAAGGACAGATATTGTATGATTCAACTTGTTTGAGGTATCTAAGGTAGTCAAATATACAAATAAAGACAGAAAGTAGAATGGTGGTTACTAAAGGCTGGAGGAATGAGGAAATGGGGAGTTATTGTTTAATGGTTACAGAATTTCAGTTTGGGACTATGAAAAAGGCCTGGAGATATACAGGCTGTGTGATGATTATACAACAATGTGAATGTACTTAATGCCACTGAACTGTATACTTAAAATGACAAATTTTATGAAATTATGTTTCTTTTAGTAAAATTTAAAAAAAATCAAGAAAAGGCTAATAGATTCACAGGCATTATACTATATATGAAATATTTTAGGAATCATACAATTAATCAAAAAAAGAAAAATGATTAGTCTGTTGCCATACCTATACTCCTAATTTGAGTGGGAATTTAAGTTTGTCACATCTTAAGAAATTTTTTTTAAAGAAAGTGGTTTGGTGAGTTACTGAATCTGATACGATAAAGAATTATAGTGAATATAATCACACACAAAAAGAAATGTTGAAAGTAAGGTAAGTAAGCATCTATGTGTCCCCTCAGGCAATGTTAATTAGCACTCAGAGTCTTGATATCCTCTTTATAAAACTGGCCATTGTGGGAATTACAGGAGAATTAAAAGCACCTATCATTCTCTTAAATACAGAGCAAGTTCTAAGTGATGGGTGGTTATTATTACTTTTTCTCTGTTATGATTGTTGCTTGAGCTTTCAAGATGTAGAGTGATAAATTCGATATAAATAACAAAAAGTTCAAGTAAACACTGTACTATAAATATGTGGAGTATGAAGACATAAAATAAAATAGATTAGAAATAAGGGCTAATGCTAGAGGGTTACACCTTCCTGTTACCCCCCTAGTACTATCAGAGAAAGAATAATAATAATATTAAAACCAAAGGAGTCTATACAAGCAGTTTCAGTTTACTAAACACTTTTGTATATGGCTTCATTTCACCTTCACATCAACCCATCCAAAATACCTGTGACAAAATGTTTAAAAATCCTAAAACAGAGACTGTGATTGACGAAGTCACAATGCAATGACACAGATTCCAAGTCCAGTCCCTTCATGCCATGCTGCACATCGAAGAATTAGGTGTGGATCGCGTATAGCACATCCTGTGTTTTCATCATACTGGATTCTTACTCGAGTTTATTCAAGAAAACAGTGATGACAAAGAATATATTAATTCAAAACTTCCATCAGAAATTCTTGGACATAGGTTGAAATCAATCGATAGTCCTAATTTTCATGGCAGCCTCAGTTCTGACATTCCTAAGGGGCAAATATTATACATTTCTGTAGAAATAATTACAGAATAATTACAATTAATTATAAATAATTCTGTAGAATTAATTATAGAATAATTATTGTCTCTAAATAACAAAGATTATCAGTAATAAAGCTGGTAGCAAAACTTGAACTGCAAACCTCTTTCAATATACCATAGAGAGACATAACCACGCTTACACAAATTTTTTATAATCGCCTTTCAAAACTTTTTCTACGCATATATATTTTCCTCATACAAATTTGTTTAGGCAGTTCATTCATTGCCTATGTTCTTATTCCAATTGCCTAAATTTCAGTAGACTTTCTTTTATTTCTACTTAGCAACATTTTGCTTTGTAGAGGTGCAGGCAGATATTCACTATCATGGCTCCTTCTAAAATTATCTATGTTTGTTTGGTCAGTGCTCTGGGCTAAAATTCTGATCATCAGCATTACTTCACTTTAGAAAGCAAACTGGTTTTGTTTTTATGTGGGAACATTGTACAACTGGATTGCTGTGTTAATATACATGCTAGTGAATGATGGTTTAAAGACCACTTTTGTTGTATAAAATTTATTATATTTTATTTTTATACTTCTTTATAGGATTAGAGGGCTTCTCAGTTAGCACTATTGGTAAGGAACCCTCCTACCAATGCGGGAGACATAAGAGATGTGGGTTCAATCCCTGGGTCGGGAAGATCCCCTGGAGGAGAACACAGCAATCCACTCCAGTATTCTTGTCTGAAGAGTCACATGGACAGAGGAGCCTGGTGGGCTACAGTCCATGGGGTCACAAAGGGTTGGGCATGACTGGAGCAGCTTAGCACACATGCACGCATAGGGTTAGAATTGTTTAAAGTGTTGGTGTAGAGAGGGCATGTCTATTGTTTTGTTAATTGCTATATGCCACTTTAAAGTGTATTATTCCCCCAAAGAAAATGGCAGCTTTGCTCTCTAAAAAGACCTATGCAAAACCGAAACGACTTAACTTGCTTTTAGAGTACTATATTTTCTAGATCGATGGTGTTAAAAAACCTGCATGTGTAAAGCAAACTTGTTTTAGGTAACAAATTAAGAGACCAGCAAAAATTGGTTGCCTAAGAAAGATGTATAGTTAACCAAAAATTGAACAAAAACTGCCTGTGAAATTTAGAATACATTTAAAGCAGCTGTATCAACCATCTATGTAGTTGATGCAGGTAAGGAAAAAAGAATAAAAGTTTAGCTTGAAAAATGGACATTAGGAAAGACCTTAAGGAATGAAACATGCAAATAAAATTTATTTCTTCAGATCACTGATGTAAAATACTATTAGTTTGTTGATTACATAACACTGAATGAAAATAAGTTAAATGAACATGTTGTCACTCAATTGGTTTTTAAATAATGTATTTGCTGTATGAACAGTAAATGTTTATTATGGAAAATGCTGATAACTAAGAAATAAGAGAAATTATTCACAATCTCAGTTTTGAATATAAACTTTGCAAGTTTTGGTATATAACCTTTCCTACATTTTTCTATGTATTTGTGTGTGTGTGTGTGTGTGTGTGTGTGATCATCAATTGGATTCTTCTGTAAGTAACATTTTTAACACATTGAAAATAATTTGTCATGTCAACAGTTTTTGATAATTCTGAGTATTATTTTTCAATGAGCAATGTACTTAACATTTAAGAGTTTAGCACCTCTCCATTGATTTTCTCAAAATATCTGTTTGGCAATGACAGGAAAATAGATTTTAACTTAGTGTTTTCTGTTAACTTTACATGAGCTCCTAGTGAGCAGTCCAGGTAAGCTTTGAGCCTGGCATGTGTATTTAATCCCTGGGGCCTCAAGCACACTCTAGAACCAGAATGGACAAATAAGAATGGGCATGCTGGAGAGCTGAGACCAAGCTGAGGCATAGAATGAAGAAGGGTATGGGAATAGGCTAGATTCAGAAGCAAGAGAACAGGGCTAGGAAATACTGATACTCCCATCTAGGGAGGATGAGCTCAGGGAAAGGGATCAAAACACTGGAGAAGCATAAATTGTCAAAGTAAGCAACACTTGCATAAATTTGACAATAATTAAGACTAGGATCTAAGGAACTATGAAATGGATAAGAGCCATAAAAAGAAATTTTAAAGTGACATGCATTGACATTTTAATTCTACTAATATTTATAAGTCATGGGATACTTTTTATCCTCAGCTTCAAACAGTTTATAATCTATATGATGTAATAAGACATGACTGTCAAGTGATATAGTACAAGTCAGTATATAAGTCGTATGGGTCAAGAATAAATGCTACAGGAAGTCATATAGAAGAAAGGGTACCTCTGACTTTGGTCTAGAGATTTATGAGGATATTAGCAGCTGATATTGACAAGTATTTCCTCCTTTTGATCTAATTTTATCCTCACAACACTTTGAGATAAGTTGTTATTGTCAGGAAGACAGTGTGTATGGTGGTTACAATCTTGGAGCCAGAATGTCTAGGATTGAATCCCAGCCACTTACTGTTGTGGCTTTTGGTAATGCATTTAACTCTCTCTGTTTCAGTTCTCTTATGGAAAATAAATAATGACAGTATCAATCGCATAGAGTTGTTGTAAAGACTCAATGTGTTAAGAGACAGAAAGTACTTAGAACTAGTAATGATGTTATTATTAGTAGTTCCATTTTTGTGATTAAAAAATTAAAGTTCGAACCATTTAGTTCATATACTTAAGTATGCAGGCAGCAAATGGAGGAGCTAGGGGGTAAAGTCCAGCCCTGCTCTCTTGTGAATCTGAGTTCTTTGATTTTAACCACTTTGATGCTTCAAACTTTAAGCATGGAAAGAATGAGTCAAAGATAAGAATTTTGATCAAGGCTGACGGGAATCATTAGTGAAACAGAGCAGAGACTAAGAAAGTTAGTCTTAGTTGTTGCTGTTATTGTTTTTGGAAGCAAAAAGGTTCAATTTGAGATGTCTTGAATTGGAACTGGTGCTGAAGCATTTAGGGTGAAATGTTGTGACTGTTAGCAAGAAATCCTGGACTAGACTCATGACTGAGCAGGAGTGGGAGTTAAGATTAGGGAGACATACATGCATAGAGTTAACAGTGAATGCTGTGAAAGTAGATAAGATTGGCAAGGAGAGGATATTTAAACAGCAAATGATAAAAAAGGATGCCCAACATCAGAATTCATTGACTTAGGATTCAAAGGTAAAAGTTGACAGTGTACATCTGGAGAAAAGGATAGTCTGTTTTCATGGAAGAACAAATCCAAGAATTTCAATGAAGATAGAATGGGACCTCCCAACTATGTGGGTGTAAGTGAAAAGAAGAAAAAGTACAAGTGTTAGTCTAATCAAACCTGGGTCTCCTGCGTTGCAGGCGGATTCTTTACTGTCTGAGCCATGGGGGAAGCCCATGTGAGCAGAAAGAAAAGGCATTTCCAGTGCATTGATTCTGAAATTGCTCAGGAGGTTCAGGCCTCGAGGTTTTGAAGAGCCTGAAATATTTTTGTTTTATTTTGTTTGGGGAGAGGGTATGTGGGGTGGGCAGGGAAGCATGCTTAGAGCACTCAAATAAATTAAGTTCTCCTTTATTTCAGTCCTTCCTAGGACTGATTGTAATGTATTTTCCTGTGTTTATCTTGAGCCATGTCAGCGTTATCTGGAACTGTGGTGTGCTATTCTGGAGTTATCACATTTCTCCTCTCACAGACCATACTTTCTTGGAAATACTCGAGATATTGAAGCAGAGGAATATGAGCAGAGAGCTTTATAACCCACACTTTTATGCTAGCCTAATGTGATTTTTCAACTTGAACTTGATTAAAGCTAAATAAAATGTTTAATTCAGCTTCTCAGTTGTATTCTACACATTTCAAATGTTTAATAACCAAAAGAGGCTTTTGACTTTCAATTTTGTGGAAAATTATAAAATATTTCTGTCATTCCAGAGAGTTCTGTTGGACAGTGTTGCTTTAGACAGTGTATGTCTTAAACTTCTGATTTTTAAACAATCTGCCAGTCATAAGACTGTCTTTTACACTTTGAAGATTTTCAACTTACATAAATAACAATAATAAACAGTAATTATCAAAAACAAATTTTTCTCCACATTTTTACTAATGGTTCTTGTCACCTATGATCAAAAATATATCTTTATCTCACTCATTTTTTTGTAAAATTTTAACTTTCAAGAAAAACTTTCTGTTTTGTATTATAGCTAGATGATCACATACCAATATCTTGAGTAGTCTATCAGCGTGATAAGAGAGGCTTCCTTAATAACTCAAATGTTAAAAAGCTGCCTGTAAGGCAGGAAGCACGGGAGACATGGATTTGATCTCTGGATCAGGAAGATTCCCCTGGAGAAGGAAATGACAACTCACTCCAGTATTATTGCCAGGAAAATCCCATGGACAGAGAAGCCTGGTAGGCTATAGTCCATGGGATCACAAAGATAATGTGATTTAAAAGCTAATTTGCGTATCTCAGAAATAAAATGACTATTAAGGAGTATAAGGTTTTTTCTTCGTGAATCATTAACTTAAAAATTATAAATTTTGAATATATAATTACTGTGTTTGATTCCATTTGAAAATGTAGACATCAGCTAGAACTTCCATGAGATGCATATGCTTTTTCTTATTTAATAAATTTTTATATACATGGAGGAGGAATAAATTTAGCTTGTCACTATATCATTCAAAAATTATTTTGATTAACACTGTGAGAAATATCTCATGATAACTATTAAAACCTTGCAGTTAGAACTGCACTGAAGGCATGCCATTTGCAGATAATTGGTGCTTAATGTTACAAATATACAGAATATTACCAATACTTTACTCCTCAACCATAACTTATTGGCCTTCATAACTTTTGCTAGTATACTTACTGTTTAATACGGAGGTCAAACAATGTTTTTGCGTGGATTTTTAGGAATCTGAAAAATATTTACTACTAAGGTTCTTTTCTATGCTGCAGTGGATGTTGACAGTTTGATTTCTGGTTCCTCTGACTTTTTTAAACCCAGCTTGTACATCTGGAAGTTCTTGGTTCACATATTGTTGAAGCCTAGCTTGAAGGATTTTGAGCATTACCTTGCTATCATATGAAATGAGAGCAGTTGTACGGTAGTTTGAACATTCTTTGGCATTGCCCTTCCTTGGGATTGGAATGGAAACTGACATTTTCCAGTCCTGTGGCCGTTGCTGAGTATTCCAAATTTACTGGCATATTAAGTGCAACACTTTAACAGCATCATCTTTTAGAATTTGAAATAGTTCAGCTAGAATTCCATAACCTCCACTAGCTTTGTTCATAATAAAGCTTCCTAGAGTTGGACTGTGAAGAAGGCTGAGTGCCGAAGAATTGATGCTTTTGAACTGTGGTGTTGGAGAAGACTCTTGAGAGTCCCTTGGACTGCAAGGAGATCCAACCAGTCCATTCTGAAGGAGATCAGCCCTGGGATTTCTTTGGAAGGAATGATGCTAAAGCTGAAACTTCAGTACTTTGGCCACCTCATGCGAAGAGTTGACTCACTGGAAAAGACTCTGATGCTGGGAGGGATTGAGGGCAAGAGGAGAAGGGGACGACAGAGGATGAGATGGCTGGATGGCATCACTGACTCGGTGGACGTGAGTCTGAGTGAACTCCGGGAGTTGGTGATGAACAGGGAGGCCTGGAGCGCTGCGATTCATGGGGTCGCAAAGAGTCGGACACGACTGAGCAACTGATCTGATCTGATCTGAAGGCTCATTTGATTTCACATTCCAGGATGTCTGGCTGTAGGTGAGTGACCACACAATTCGTGGTTATCAAGGTCATTAAGACCTTATTTATAGAGTGTATTCTTGATATCTCTTCTTAATCTCTTATGCTTCTGTTAGGTCCTTGCTGTTTCTGTCCTTTATTGTGCCCATCTTTCCGTGAAATGCTCCCTTGGTACCTCCAATTTTCTTGAAGAGATCTCTAATATTTCCCATTCTATTGTTTTCCTCTATTTCTTCGCATTATTCACTGAAGAAGGCTTTCTTTTCTCTCCTTACTATTCTCTAGAGCTCTGCATTCAGCTAGGTATATCTGTCCCTTTCTCCTTTGCCTTTTGCTTCTCTTCTTTTCTCAGCTATTTGTCAGGCCTACTCAGACAACCATGTTGCCTTCTTGCATTTCTTTTTCTTTGGGATGGTTTTGATCACCGCCTCCTGGACAATGTTATGAACCTCTCTGTCCAAGGTTCTTCACACACTCTGTCTCCCAGATCTAATCCCTGAATCTAGTTGTCTTTTCCACTGTATAATCATAAGGGATTTGATTTAGGTCATACTTGAATGGACACATCCACAACTCAGTGTCAATTTCACTTTGACCCAGCCTCTTCATTCTTCTGGAGCTATTCTCTGCTCTTTACCAGTAGCATATTGGATATCTACTGACCTGGGGGGCTCATCTTCCAGTGTCATATATTTTTGCCTTTCCATACTGCTCATGGGATTCCCAAGGGAAGAATACTAGAGTGGTTGTCTATTCTCTTCTCCAATGGACCACCTTTTGTCAGAACTCTCCACCATGACCTGTCCATTTTGAATGGCCCTTCATGACATGGCTCTTGGCTTTATTGAGTCACACAAGACTTCATTGAGTTGCACGTTGTAATCCATGTTGTCATTTTGGTTAGCTTCCTGTGATGGTGATTTTGTTCTGGAAGCTGTGGCATTATAGATCTTTCTTTTTCTGCCTGCCCTCTGATGGATGAGATATAAGAGGCTTGTACAAGATTCCTGATGGGAGGGACTGGCTGTGGGGAAAACTTGGTCTTGCTCTGTTGAGCAGGACTGCTGCTGCTGCTGCTGCTAAGTCTCTTCAGTCGTGTCCGACTCAGTGCGACCCCATAGACGGTAGCCCACCAGGCTCTGCCATCCCTGGGATTCTCCAAGGCAAGAACACTGGATTGGGTTGCCATTTCCTCCTCCAATGCATGAGGGTGAAAAATGAAAGTGAAGTCGCTCAGTCGTGTCCGACTCTTTGCGACCCCATGGACTGCAGCCTACCAGGCTCCTCCATCCATGGGATTTTCCAGGCACGAGTACTGGAGTGGGGTGCCATTGCCTTCTCCACAGTACTCAGTAAATCTTTAATTCAATTGTCTGCAGGTAGGTGGGTCTGTGCTTCCTCCCTGTTAGTTGCAATGCTTGTAATGATGCCTCCTTATTGATGCCTAAAGGCGTCATTGGATATCACTTCATATATGTCCAATGGATTCAAGCTGGTGTTAAGTTTGAAGCTCAAAGGCAGATTGTAGTTCTACAAGATTAGAAATGTATTATCTATTTGGGTAATTTGGAACTTTATATTTTAATTTATATTTTAAATGAATTACTCTATTATATTATAGAAGACTCTTGGATCATTCAAGCTCTCCCATCTTGTTGACATTTGTTTGAGTCTACTTATTCAGTTATACATTTTCAAAAGAACATAGAATAGCAATGCTGCACAACTGGAAATTTTCTTGCATTCTACTTCTTCCTTCAGTATCACATGATTAATTCATCCGTCTGTCCTCTGATTCAGCAATCTGCCCCCAGGCCCTTCACATGATATTGTGTCCTCACTAGTGGTCTATCACTGTGGCTTTAATATCAGCTAAATTCAGTTCCAGGTGCTTGATGTTGGCATCTTTTTAACATTTAACGTTAAATCTTCTTTAACATTTCTTCTTTAGACATTTTCCTGAATGTTGCTGAATCCATTTTGGAATTTTACTCTGGCTAATAGTTTCATTAAATATTGGATAGTTACACAGTAGTATTATCATGACTTTTAGTTTTAGATAGCTTGGTGGTAAAAATATTATTTCCATGGAGTTAGGAAATTTTGAGTTTGGAGACTGTTTTGGTGAAAATAACATCAATTTTAGTGTAAGACTGGTTATGAGTGGACAGAGCCAATTCTAGTACTGCCACTAACCATAGACACTCAAGTAATTCAACTTCTTGAGCCTCAGTTTCCTCAAGATGAATAAAAATGTTGTATTACCAGACTGCAAAAATATCAAATGAGGAGATGCTAAAAAACCATCACTGTCAGTGGTAGAGTAGAACCTTAATAAATATCGATTGCCTTTTCCTTTCATCTCTGCCATATTCTAAATTATAATAGTCTTTTCATTTAGTCTCTAAATCATGCCTTACTCTTTGCAACTCCATGAATTGTAGCCCACCAGGCTCCCGCATCAATGGGATTTTCCAGGCAAGAATACTGGAGTAGGTTGCCATTTCCTTCTCCAATAATAGTCTTCTAGAAAGTGAAGTCACTCTTTGTGACCGCATAGACTATATAGCCTGTCAAGCTTTTCCATCCATGGGATTTTACAAACAAGAATACTGCAGTGGGTTGCCATTTCCTTCTGCAGGGGATCTTCCAGATCCAGGGATCAAATCTAGGTCTCTTGCACTGCAGGCAGACTCTTTACCATCTGAGCCACCAGGGAAGTCCCTAGCACCATCTTAATTTTGAATGCAAACAGAATCAGAATTTTAGCTATCATCCAATTCACTCGTCTGTCCAGTCTGTTTCTGTGTAGTTCATAGAACAGCTTGGACTTAAAAGCCTTAAATATCATTGAATCTTTTACCTAAAGGCAAATAATCTTTCAAATTATATTTGAATATTTCTAATATTGAGAACTTTCTACTTCACAAAGCAACACATTATAATTTTTAGAAATGTACCTTGTATGATGACCTACAGGATTCTAAAGAAATGTTTTAGACTCTTAGATTGGACACCAGAGAAAGTAACCTGATGGTTCCGTAGTTAAAAGGGTAGTCACTGACCACAAAAACTCAGGAAAGCAACCTGTGAGAGATGGCACACACACAAGTTACAACTGTACTAACTTAAAAAAGATATTCTGTGCATGTTAAGTTCTCTTCCACTTCTCTCCTGTAATCATGGGCCAGCCTAGTGATTGGGAAAAAGGGACTCAAGGTGTGAACTGTGGAAAGAAGTAACTATATATACCCTTCCCTCTTTCTCTACCACAGCAATTTCTGAACCTGAGTCAAACCCAGATAGAAGGGATGAAAGTATGTGAATGCACTTTAATTTTTAATGTGGGAAATTGTCTACAACATCTGTGGCTTTTCCCAAGACTTTTTTCCAGGAAGAGAATGTGTATATTCAGAGGAGCATGAATGGAAGACATTGGCTAAAAAAGAGTTGGTTTATTTTGGATTTCAATCCCTACCAAGGCCAACTTTTTCAATAAACCTTTTCACAAAATTTTGTGTTAGATCCTATGGACATTTTCCTTGCCATTATACTTAATGCAACATTGAAAATCTTAAAAGAAATGGATACTAGTTTAGAAATATGCATGTATATACAGACATTTTGATTGAGGCAAATATGTTTAGTGAAATCAAATCTTCCAGACTTCAAATTGCAATCCAAGTCATATGAATACGAATGAACTTAAAAATAATATTGCATATATATAAAAAGTCAATTTTTTAAAAATGTCCTTGAAGGAAAGTATAAATCAGCAGCTAGACTTGTATCTGTTTAATTTTAAGCCATGATAAAAGAATTGCTCTGCTGTGGCTCATTAACACACTTTTAAAAAACAAATCATAACTTTTTTCCATTTTATGTAACATTTTATTTTGCCTGATTATGTTTTCTCATAAAAGAGACCTCTGTGACTTATATAAATGTGAAAAGGAGTTATTTCTGAGAAATATTATTGGCAATAAGGAATTGGCTTAGGTAAACTATTTTACAATCACTGGGGGCTTATATGAAGATCAAATTTATTACCATGTAACTTCATAACATATACATTAATTTCATAGCTTTGTTTTTATTGTTCTGTTTCTTGTGCATATACTTTATTACATTCTTTGCTCACACTCTCCAATTTCCTTATTTCATTCTCTTGATTATCTGTAAGACTTAGATAAAGTAAATATTAGGGGTAGTGATCAAATTAGAAAGTTTTTATAAATTCCATAAAACATTACATTGCTAGAGTAAATTATTCAGTACATAATGCAGGCCAAGAAAAAACTCCCTTCAACTCCAAATTTTCTCTAAATCATATTGGACTATACAGAATTCAGTGGTATTTTGACATGTATTAATATTAGTTATGAATATAAGGTTTAGAGTTTGTAACTAAATTGTAATATTTAGTAATATTAAAGATCCAGTAGCTTCTTTTAAGATTAATCGGCATAGTTCTGTTGTTAGATATTACTATATGCTAAAATGTCAATTTGAAACCAAAATGCATGAAGATTGACTAAAAGTGTTAGACTTAGGAAGAAATCATTAAATACATGATGAATATATATAGAATTTTTATTTTATATTAACAACAAAGACTGGAACCAAATGTACAGTTTGCTCTTTCTAGTGAATATTGTCTTTTAATTTCACCTACATGTAATATAGGGCTTCCCTGGTAGCTCAGATGGTAGAGACTCTGCCTGCAATGCAGGAGACATGGGTTCGATCCCTGTGTTGGGAGGATCCCCTGGAGGAGGGCAGGACAACCCACTCCCGTATTCTTGCCTGGAGAATTCCCTGAACAGCAGCCTGGAGAGCTACAGTACATAGCGTTGCAAATAGCGGGAGGTAACTGAAGCGACTTAGCACACATATGTAAAATAGGGAAATTCTAAAATCTTAATCAATCTTAAAGAGAGGTAAAAGAAAGGCGTTCAAAAGCATATTTGAATAAATGTTTTATATTTACCATTTTCAGGATTTCATAGTGAGATGCATAAAGCTTTTTAATTTGAATACTTATTACTAAAACTTACCCAGTAGCAGTAGATTAATATTGATAGGGAAAAAGCAAATATATTTCATCTCCCAAGACACTAAAATTTCTGCTGAATGAGGGAAACAAAGTAAAATAATTTTGAAAATGTAAAATATTGAAATATAAGTTAATTTTATCTTAGTCATCTTTGTCATTATTATTGAAGAAAGGCAGATTTTATACACCAGAATTATTTTAGATTAAAAACTGCTTCCTGACATATGAATTGACTCTTGTATCTATTTTTCTGAGACATTATTGACTATAACATGTTCATTAAATTTTGTAGTAATTCAATTACACAATTCATAGCTGATAAAGTTTTAATGTAGTTTATAATTTTATAATATGAACTGACAGTTTTCTAGTGCTAGGCATTTCCCAAAATCCTTTCGTAAGCTTAATATCTTTCAATTTCTACAAAAATGTCTGCAGTAGGAAATAGTATCCCTCTTTTAGAGATGAAAAAAATTAAGTTTCAGAGAGATGAAAGCACTTAATTTTAGATGACTGAATCAGAACTCAATTCATGTCAAGAGAGTCAGTCAAGTTTAAGAGTCTGGACACTGCAATCAGAAGCTCTGAGTTCAGATTCAAAATTTTCCTTTTACTAGTTATGGGCTCTTGGGGAATTACAAAATCTCTGTCTGTCTCACTTTAATTATTTAAAAGTGCTTTAATATAAGCATTTTCTTTGCAGGGTTGTTGTGATGATTAAATAACTAAGCACCTGAAAAGTGCTTTGGATTTGTTGTATTATTTTGTTGGACACCAATAAATAACTGTTGATTGTTGCTTGCTGTTGTTTAGTCACTCAGTCCTGACTGACTGTGAGCCCATGGACTGTAGCCTACCAAGTTCCTCTGTTCATGGGATTCTCCAGGCAAGAACACTGGAGTGGGTTTCCATTTCCTTCTCTAGGGAATCTTCCCGGCCCGTGGATCAAACCTGTGTCTCCTGAACTGGCATGTGGATTCTTTACTGCTGAGCCAACAAGGAAGCCTGGTTGTTATTTAGTATCAATCAGCCTTAAGATTCTGAATTGCAATTATTTGATATACCAATCAGAACTCTTTCATCTTTTGTGAGAGAAATCTCATTTAAAGTAGCTTAAGTTAAAGAAAGGTGAGTTACTGGACCCCTGAGTTGGGAGAGTTACTGTAGTAACTCATACATTCAAAGGAAGACCTGAACTCAGGTGAGGTGGCACTGGAGACTCAGGTCTTGCCCAATCTACAATCTCCTTTGTTCATTTCTGATGACTCTGCTCTACCTCATGGTTGGCATTGTTCTCTTCTATGGTAGCTAGGCATTATTCTTGTCAGTCACAGAGAAAGACTCTGATTGGCTCTGCTTAAATTTTGACTACCCTCTTTTCTCCTACCAGTTATTTCCAGGGGAAAGGGGGAAATCTGGGACATATGCATTTCCTTATGTCTAGGAGATTGGGCTTCCCTGGTAGCTCAGGTGGTAAAGAATCTGCTTGCAATGCAGGAGATCTGGGTTCGATCTCCCCTGGATAAAGGAATGGCAATGCACTCCAGTGTTCTTGCCTGGAGAATTCCATGGACAGAGGAGCCTTGTGGGCTACAGTCCACAGAGTCACAAACAGTTGGATATGACTGAGAGACTAATACACGGGAGGTTGGTTTGTTGTTCAAAGCAATTGAAGGGAAATGCATGCTGGTCAGAAAAAGAAAAAGAAAAAAATGAAACAATGCACTATATTTGGCTTCTCAAAAATCAGGGGTAAAAGAATCTTAAATCTTCAACTAAACACTAAATTTGCCCTGTAAGGTTTTCATAAGATCCTCCTTTCACTTTGGAAGATGATTGTGCCAAGATACCATCGTGTTGGCTAGCACCAAGCAGAGGTCTCAGAGTCTTGCCTAACGTTTTGATGAAGCAAAGGATATTTGCTTGTATGATTCCATATCAGCAGACAGGTTAATGATGGTCTGATATCATAAACAGATCCTGTGCATATGCAGTCATCTGATTAATTTACCAGGCATTCATATGTTGTATTAAGAGGACAGCAGACCTTTTCCTCTGACAACTGCACAAAATGAGTTTACACACCTAATTGTACTAGTTACTTTGTTAGTTTGTCACCAAGAAAGCACTCCTATATCATCTTTGAGAAAGCATTCATATTGTTAAAATATTGAAAAGTCATTCCAAGGTTTAATTTTCAAAGTGTTCAGTGTTAGTCACTCAGTCACGTCCAACTCTTTGTGACCCCATGGACTGTAGCCCACCAGGCTCCTCTGTCTGTGGAATTCTCCAGGCAAGAATTGGATAGTAGGTTGCTATTTCCTTCTCTGCAGGCATCTTCCCAACCCAGGCATTGAACCTTGGTCTCCTGCATTGCAGACTCTTTACCCACTGAGTTAAATTTGAATAAAATATTGCTAACCTCGCCTCCACCCAACCCCTCTGTGGTTTCTGGGTGATACTTTGGGAACCACTAATTTCTAAATTTCATGAGAGGCTGAATTATAGCTATTGAATTAAAGAGTTAATTTGGAATCATTAAAACTTCAAAAGAAAGGACTATGTATATAGCAATATAATAATTTTAAGTTGACCCAGACTTCAAGTTTTTCCTCACTGTACACCTGGTTTAATGCTTAAATGCTATTTCTGCTTTGTACTCGTAATGAATTCTCCCTTTTCTTGCATTATGTAAGTTTGAATTACCTCTACGTCCAGACTTGAAATCATCACTTTTCCCTCAAACCTGCTTATTCTTCTCTTATTTCTAACTCAGTTGTTGCCCAGATTTGAAGCCTAGATGACACCTTGACCTCTTTTTCAAAGTCCTAATCCATATCTACTGTTGATTGAGTATGACTTCTAGTGATCCTTAGTTTTTTTCTATTTATTTATATTATTAGTTTTAGTCCTCCACATTAGGTCATCATCTTTCTAGTGAATTATTGAAATAGACATTTTTTTTAGCTTTCTTCTTTTCAACCTTGCCTTCCCTGATCTACTCTCCATATTTCAACACAGTGATCTTTCTCAAATGGAATTCTCATCATCTTACAACTGTCAGTAGCTCTGTTATACTTAGAATTAAGCTATATTTCTTGACTTGGGATTCTAGGTCTTTTGTGATTGGTTCCTCTTTATCTCTTTAGCAGGATTATCCTCTGAATCTGAATTCTTTCAGCCTACAATCCAAATAGTGCT
The DNA here is from genome assembly GCF_055505025.1 of Bos grunniens. Taxonomy (NCBI): domain Eukaryota; kingdom Metazoa; phylum Chordata; class Mammalia; order Artiodactyla; family Bovidae; genus Bos; species Bos grunniens. The sequence goes on from NC_141165.1 coordinate 136,841,795, forward strand.
AAAATGCTCATTGGAATGGGATTCTCAGGTAGCTCAGTGGTAAATAATCCACCTGCCAAAGCAGGAGATGCAAGAGATGCTGATTTGATCCCTGAATCAGAAAGATCCATCCCCTGGAGGAGGAAATGGTAACCCACTCTAGTATTCTCACCTGGAAAATCCCTTGGCGAGAAGAGACTGGAAGAACCTGGCAAGCTATTGTCTATGGTTTCACAGAGAGTAGGACATGAGTGAGCAACTGAGCACACAATACCACCTTGGTTGAGATATTTAGATATATATTCCATAGGAGCTTCAGACTAAAGAATCTCAGTGTTATGCAGATAGTATTATCTTAACATACCAACTTATAATGAATTTATAAGGGTTAATGGGCCGTTAAAACTCTTTAAATAAAATATGCCTAATTCCACATGCTTTAGAGAACTTTATTGATTAATTTCTTGGTCATTATGTTACCTTGTATAAAGTAAGAGTCCTTGGAACTCCCCTAATGGTCCCAGAGTGGGTGAGACTCTGCACTTCTGATGCAGAGAGCATAGGTTCTATCCCTAGTTGGGGAACTAAGATCCCACATGCCACAAGGCCAGAAAATAAAAATAAGTAAATAAAAGTAAAATAGGAATTCCTTTTTTCCCCTGTGGGAAAATAATGATGACTATGAATCAGTTCTGTTCAGTTCACTTCAGTCACTCAGTCATGTCCGACTCTTGGAGACCCCATGAATCGCAGCACACCAGGCCTCCCTGTACATCATCAACTCCTGGAGTTCACTCAGACTCACATCCATCGAGTCAGTGATGCCATCCAGCCATTTCATCCTCTGTCTTCCTCTTCTCCTCCTGCCCCCAATCCCTCCCAGCATCAGAGTCTTTTCCAATGAGTCAACTCTTCACATGAGGTGGCCAAAGGACTGCAGTTTCAGCTTTAGCATCATTCCTTCCAAAGAAATCCCAGGGCTGATCTCCTTCAGAATGGACTGGTTGGATCTCCTTGCAGTCCAAGGGACTCTCAAGAGTCTTCTCCAACACCACAGTTCAAAAGCATCAATTCTTCGGCACTCAGCTTTCTTCACAGTCCAACTCTCACATCCATACATGACTACTGGAAAAACCATAGCCTTGATTAGATGGACCTTTGTTGGCAAAGTAATGTCTCTGCTTTTCAATATGCTATCTAGGTTGGTCATAACTTTTTTTCCAAGGAGTGTCTTTTAATTTCATGGCTGCAGTCACCATCTGCAGTGATTTTGGAGCCTAAAAAGATAAAGTCTGACACTGTTTCCACTGTTTCCCCATCTATTTCCCATGAAGTGATGGGACCAGATGCCATGATCTTCGTTTTCTGAATGCTGAGCTTTAAGCCAACTTTTTCACTCTCCACTTTCACTTCCATCAAAAGGCTTTTTAGTTCCTCTTCGCTTTCTGCCATAAGGGTGGTGTCATCTATATAGATATAAATATGCATTAATAGGGCTTCCCTGAGAGCCCATTTGGTAACAAATCTGCCTGCAGTGCAAGAGACTCTGGTTTGGGAGTTGGGAAGATCCACTGAAGAAGGGATAGGCTACCCACTCCAGTACTCTTGGGCTTCCTTTGTGGCTCAGGTGATAAAGAATCGGCCTGTAATGCGAGAGACCTGAGTTCAATCCCTGGGTTGGGAAGAAGGCCTGGAGAAGGGAAAAGCTACCCACTCCAATATTTTGGCCTCGAGAATTACATGGACAGTCTATGGGATCACAAAGAGTCAAACATAACTGAGCGACTTTGACTTTTTACCTTTAGAAAATATGCATCGCCTCTGAATCTTTCACTGTTGATTTCTTGAAAAATGAAGGCTGATGACTGAATGCAACCACAGAACATATATAGATACATTGTGCTTTCTTCTTATTAACTTTACTGTTGTGCCCCATATCTTGTAACAGTGTATAGAAACTTCATAGCACTAGATGTTCCCAGTTCCAAGTATAGAGCATTCTTTATTCTTTTATCTTTAGTTACATTATAACTCATCTCTAATGGCTCTTGTTTGTCACTTCATGGGGAATCGATGGGGAAACAGTGGAAACAGTGGCTGACTTTATTTTTGGGGGCTCCAAAATCACTGAAGATGGTGATTGCAGCCATGAAATTAAAAGACACTTACTCCTTGGAAGGAAAGTTTTGACCAACCTAGATAGCATATTCAAAAGCCGAGATATTACTTTGCCAACAAAGGTCCGTCTAGTCAAGGCTATGGTTTTTCCTGTGGTCATGTATGGATGTGAGAGTTGGACTGTGAAGAAAGCTGAGCACTGAAAAATTGATGCTTTTGAACTGTGGTGTTGGAGAAGACTCTTGAGAGTCCCTTGGACTGCAAGGAGATCCAACCAGTCCATTCTGAAGAAGATCAGCCCTGGGATTTCTTTGGAAGGAATGATGCTAAAGCTGAAACTGCAGTCCTTTGGCCACCTCATGCGAAGAGTTGACTCATTGGAAAAGACTCTGATGCTGGGAGGGATTGGGGGCAGGAAGAGAAGGGGACGACAGAGGATGAGATGGCTGGATGGCATCACCGACTTGATGGATGTGAGTCTGAGTGAACTCCGGGAGTTGGTGAAGGACAGGGAGGCCTGGCATGCTGCGATTCATGGGGGTCACAAAGAGTGGGACATGATTGAGCGACTGAACTGAACTGAACTGAATGGCCCTTTTTTTGGCATTTTAAAGTTTAGGATGATTGAGGAATGAACTGTTAACAATAAATCATATCAAGTATAAAAAAGGTATATTTGAAAAGGCATTATATTATATTGTTTCTGACTCACGTAACCAGTTTCACTTGAGAGATGATAGAGTGTAATCAGATCTACTTTTAAAACATATTTTGAAGTGTTTTGGAGAAAAAGAAACAAAAAACAGGGAAGGAAAATAACAATTTTGGGGATATTATTAATAAGTTTTTTTTTTTCCTTTAGAATGTGTTGGGCTGTGCTTAGTCACTCAGTTGTGTCTGACTCTTTGCGACCCCATGGACTGCAGCCTACCAGGCTCCTCCATCCATGGGATTTTCCAGGCAAGAGTACTGGAGTGTGTTGTCATTCCCTCCTCTTTGTTTAGAATATCTTTCAGTAAATAAGTTTTTTCCTGTTTCTGGCAAAAGATAACTAAAATGCAAATATTGAAGCTATAAAATAAGATAAAAATCATTGTGAGGAATTTTAAAACATGTAACTACCCATAATTTCATCACTTAAGAAAAATGTTAATTTTGTTTTTTATTCATTACAGATATTTTATGAGTAAATATTTTATACTTAATGGGGAAAATATGCCATATATTATCCTTTGTACCTACCATTATTACATGAACATTATTGAAATTCTATTTTTACTTAGTGGTCTATTGCCATTTATCATTCTCCAATTGCTGAATATATTTTTTATTTCCAGTTTTCAACATTACAATTAACAATTCAATAAACATGTCCACATAATGTCTAGGTTCTATTTTTAACAGCAGAATTTAGTTTAGTAATACCTGGAAAGGAAATTAATGTTTCAGAGGTAATGATGTCTTTCTTCTGAAGAACATTAAGTTTATATAGTTAGGAAGGCTCAGCTTTCTACCCCAGTACAAGTACTATGATATATTTACCTTTCATTTTTCCATTTACTATTGGAAAGCAGAACTTAATTTTTATGTGCTTGCTATAAAGGTGTAATGCTCTATTGTTGATATAAAGAGATCCTAGCATTGAGATAATTGACTCTAGGTACTGTCTTCTTCATTACATCCTGTATGATTCATGTCCACAGAGGAACCTTTAGATCATTTGGTTAGATTGCTTGAACTACTCCCAAAATTTACATGAGATTGGCTTCATTTAATTTGTTCCAGAATTTCTCAGGGTATCTCTCTTACTTTTTTTATAAGATTCTATTGTATCTCTTCTCAATAGAATGCCTATGTAAATAAGTTCAGTTAAAATATATTAATAACATGGCCAATATCACTTTACTCTTAAAAGAATCAGAAGAATTTTGATGACATCACTTAATAATAATATGATGGAATTAATCAGTCTAGTTTTTATTATTGGATAGTTGTATTTTCCAAGAGTCGCAGGATCCAGAAATTCAGCTTCCATAATTGATACTATTAACATTTCCATTTAAAAGTTAATTTGACTACAGGGTAGGCTTTCCTAACTATTGATTAAGCATACTAGAATCCATTCAGTTTTCTAGAGGACAATGATTCTTAATTTAAGAAGAAATGATCTTGACAATGATGTAAATTTTATAAAAATACTTGTGCCTTATGGCTGGAAGAATGATACTGGTGTGTTCATAAGTATGAGGAAATGGTTGAAGCATGGGAAGCAAAAGGAATAGGAAAGAAGGTCAGAGAGGAAGCAGATGATGTCTTGTAAGGTCTCAGCTATTTTAAGGATATGGCTTTTATTCTGAATGAGTCGATATACTATTAGAAGTTTTGAACAGAGAACTGACAAAATATGATTTACATTTTAACAGCTTTCTTTAGCTAGAGTTAAGAGTAAGAAGTAGGGAAAGAAGCAGGGATGGAAATTACATGACTTTTCAGAAACCCACTTCAACAAACACCAGGTATTATAATATGGTGGCACCTTGGCCCACGTTGTTAGAAGTGGAGGTATTGAAAAGGGATAGATAAATTCTGGAGATAGAGCCACAAATTTTGTTGATGCATTGGGTGTAGTTAGAGATGACTCCAAATTTTTAGCTTGAGCAACTGGCTGAATAGTTCATCATGTCAATGTGTAGTTGCAATCATTCAAGTTGAGAGTGGAGACCATGAACCAGGTTTTAGGGAGATCATGATTCAGATTTGAACATATTAGGCTTTGTGGCAATGTTTAGTTGGCATTGTATTTGAAGTTTAGATTTTAGGGGAGAAGTCCATGCTGGAGTTATATATTTGGATTTTTTAAGCATGTAGAGTTTATTGAAGGCCTAAACTGGATCTGATTGTCATCATAAGGCTCAAGAGATAGTAAATGAATAGATAAAGGGAAAAAATATAAAACAATTGTTGTTTGTAACCATAGTTTTCCTAAATAGACAATTGGGGAAAACAGGCTTTGGAAAAATATTTACACTATTCTAGATTCTGTGCCACTATTATTTAGTCCCATAATCTGATACAAATTTATAATAAATATTAACATGAAGGAGTTGTCAAAAACAATGGTAAGATTTAGAATAATATTAAATTTAGTCAAACTTTTCCCCTCTACCTTCTGCATTAATTTTGAAGTAATGATGTAATTTTCAAACTTATTGTTTTTATTCTTGCCTTCCTAACTTTCCTATGTGCAAAAAAATTCTACCTGTAGTATCTGAGAGTCAATGCATCGTTCCCCAACTGATGTAGAAATGAAGATATGAAGATCCACTCAGCTCATGCAGTTAGCCACCTTCCCTCCCCCACTTTAACCCTCACCTCTGTAACAGATCTCACTATAACTGAAAACATCCCTGGTACGATGACTGGCTGGCCCACTACTACAATTATCAAAGTTAGAGAGAATCTTTAGTTTCTTGTTATTTGTCCCTTAAATTTAATCCATACTTTTTGTGTGTGGCTGAGAATACTATGTGAATTTTTTCCCCTTTTTCATTTTTAGATGTTGACTATAACAGTGCAAGACTAACATAAATACACCCAGTATTATTTAGTTGGTTTGTAGCTATAGCCTAATATTTCTAAGTGCTTTCAAATATATTTTCTTGTTGATGGCTCATAAAATCTTTGTGAAGGAGGAAACCATCATTCATATACTTTGAAAAACTGAGGCTCTAATTGGTCCTGTTTGAGCTACAGAGCTGCTTAATGAAATAAAAACCCAGGTTTTCGGTTTCTAATACTGAACATATATGTGAGTTTACGTGTGGTGGACGCATGCACACACATACATTTGTGAATGTGTACATATTTCAGTATATTTCAGTGTGAATGTAACTCCTTGTGGCAAGACAGATGGTAGTATGTATAATGAAATGTGTCAAAAGAAAAATTTACATGTGGTATCGGCTTATAAGAACAAACAAAATGTGAGCAATTGTCTATAAAGCAATTGATCATTTTTCATTAGAATTCAAGTGAATTGAGATCTTGTTAGATGGTAAATTTTGTTCAAGTTTTAATAGCTCAACTGTTAGTAGTATTTTACATTACTCTGTAATCTTATATTAGTAAGCCTATTAAGTCATGAAATGCAAAATAATTATCTAGGAGATGCAGAATTCATAAAATAACCAATTCTGTAATTTATACTATTTACTTAAAAGCAATATTTATAGATGTGTGTTCAAAAAGCAACAGATGATATAAGTTGTAACTATAAACAAACCATCTTTAGAGAGTTACCTATGAAAATATAGCCATTCACTTGAAAATTCTGATAATTCAAGAAAAATATTCAACCTATATTTAACTTTCATTTATGTGAAGTAAAAGTGCAACATGTGATTTTATTCAACTCTGTGATATAACTCTCCCTCCTTGAAAACGACCACTTGCTTTGTCTTAACAGTTAATCCTGTGTCTTCTACAACTGACTGACTTTTGAGACCACTTGTACCTTTGAGATGGGAAGTCATAATATTTTCTTTCAAGGGTCTATTTATGCTATGAATGAATCTAATGTCTTTGAAGAGTGGCAGTGTCTTGCATAGTTGAAAAAAGAAAAGAACTCTAAGATTGTCTCCTCAAATTTAATCTAATGCAAATGGGATTTCTTATTTAGTTTTGTGTAAACAGAACCACATATGTAATTATATTGAGCAGCATATGAAATACATCAGGAATGTGTTTTTATATGTGCATCTCATGGATACCAGGAGAATTTTGTTTACAAATATATATTTTAATATAACTTACTACTACTGACTACAGTGTCTTAATATATTTCACAGATGTTTATTTCTTCACGTGTTCTAATAATTTTTTCCCAAAACATTGAACTTGATGTTTTGAACTCTGCTTGGCCTATACCCTTCTTAGTTTAAAAATGTTTAGTACTATTTGATTTATTATATATGTAATAAATATGCTAGCTCCATGCCTGACACTCCATTTAAATTCAATAGATGTTTGCCTGCAGGAGGAAAGAATGAACTCTTGAAAATTCTCTAAAAAAATCCTCATCTTGAGAATTCTTACAGCTCTAGAATTTCAAAAACACTTTGTCCCTAATTAGTTTTGGACATTAGGTTTTTAGCTTGGGTAGCAGGTCCCTCCTGTTTCCGTATTATTCCATTTTATTGGAATTTTACTTTGCTGTGTTTATGCATTTGTGAAATATGGATAAGTAATATTATGATATCATTTGTTTTTCAGTCCTAAGTCATGTCTGACTCTTTGTGATCCCCTAGCCTGAAGCATGCCAGGCTTCCCTGTCCTTCACTCTCTCCCATAGTTTGCTCAAACTTATATCCATTGAGTCAGTGAAAGTGAAAGTGAAGTCACTCAGTCGTGTCTGACTCTGCGACCACATGGACTGTAGCCTACCAGGCTCCTCCATCCATGGGATTTTCCAGGCAAGAATACTGGAGTGGATTGCCATTTCCTTCTCCAGGGGATCTTTCCAACCCAGGGAACGAAACTGGGTCTCCCACATTGCAGGAAGACACTTTACCATCTGAGCCAACATGGAAGCTATCTCACCCTCTGTTGCTTCTCCTGCCCTCAATCTTTCCCAGCATCAGGATCCTCTCCAATGTGTCAGCTCTTTACGTCTGGTAGCCAAAGTATTGGAGCTTCAGCGACAGCATCAATCCTTCTAATGAATAATCAGGGTTGATTTCCTTAATATTACCTTGAGACCATATGATTTATGTACAAACACATGTCATTTCTGGGTGAGGATCACATCCTTTTGACTGTGGAGGGAAATGATAGCTATTGGTTGATTTGGTAAAGGATTTGAGATGTAATTGAAAATAAAGTAAAATATTACCAGATTTCTATCTGGATATTTATTTACCAATATATATCATATATAAATAAATAATAGATTATCCAATTTAGATAATAGATTCCAAATAAATTATATGTAGGTCAGTTCAGTTCAGTTCAGTTGTTCAGTCGTATCTGACTCTTTGCAACCCCATGAAGTGCAGCATGCCAGGCCTGCCTGTCCATCACAACTCCCAGAGCTTACCCAAACTCATGTCCATTGAGTTGGTGATGCCATCTAGCCATCTCATCCTCTGTTGTTCCCTTCTCCTCCTGCCCCCAATCCCTCTCAGCATCAGGGTCTTTTCCAATGAGTCAACTCTTCGCATGAGGTGGCCAAAGTATTGGAGTTTCAGCTTTAGCATCAGTCCTTCCAAAGAACACCCAGGACTGATCTCCTTTAGGATGGACTGGTTGGATCTCCTTGCAGTCCAAGGGACTCTCAAGAGTCTTCTCCAACACCACAATTCAAAAGGATCAATTCTTCGGTGCTCAGCTTTCTTTATAGTCCAAATCTCACATCCATACATGACTACTGGAAAAACCATAGCCATGACTAGATGGACCTTTGTTGGCAAAGTAATGTCTCTGCTTTTTAATATGCTGTCTAGATTGGTCGTAACTTTCCTTCCAAGGAGTAAGCATCTTTTAATTTCATGGCTACAGTCACCATCTGCAATGATTTTGGAGCCCCCAAAAATAAAGTCAGCCACTGTTTCCCCATCTATTTGCCATGAAGTGATGAGACTGGATGCCATGATCTTAGTTTTCTGAATGTTGAGCTTTAAGCAAACTTTTTCACTCTCCTCTTTCACTTTCATCAAGAGGCTCTTTAGTTCTTCTTCACTTTCTGCCATAAGGGTGGTGCCATCTGCATATCTGAGCTTATTGATATTTCTCCTGGCAATCTTGATTCCAGCTTGTGCTTCCTCCAGCTGAGCATTTCTCATGATGTACTCTACATATAAGTTAAATAAGCAGGGTGACAATATACAGCCTTGATGTACTCCTTTTCCTATTTGGAACCAGTCTGTAGTTCCATGTCCAGTTCTAACTGTTGCTTCCTGACCTGCATTCAGATTTCTCAAGAGGCAGGGCAGGTGGTCTGGAATTCCCATCTCTTTCATAATTTTCCACAGTTTATTGTGATCTTCACAGTCAAAGGCTTTGGCATAGTCAATAAAGCAGAAATAGATGTTTTTCTGGAACTCTTTTTCTTTTTCCATGATCCAGCAGTTGTTGGCAATTTGATCTCTGGTTCCTCTGCCTTTTCTAAAACCAGCAGGTCACGCCCTAATAATTTTGTAAAAATTCACTGTCTAAAATGCATCAGTGCTCCTCCACTTATCACTTTGTCATGTAAAGGTAATTACTAGCAATGGAATCATCTTCCAGATAGGCAAAAGGCTAGCTCACTAAAGTGTACACAGCCTTTTGTCGGACCTAGATATTAAGGAAACGAAAGACAAAACAGTCCCTTGAATCCCAGTGTTATGTATGTTCCTGTGACGAGTATAACAAAGGAGAATATTTGTAAAGAGATCACAACAAAAAGTATATTATTTTTCTATCCTATTGACACCAGATATTAGGTCATGAATTCTAAGGAGTCTTGGAAGAACAGCTTGGTAATTTAAAGATGTCACAGGTTTCCTTAAATAAAGGAGAGTAGCTAGATCAACATTCTTTCCTTTTTTCTGTTGAGCCTGATGGGTGAATAGTTCTTTGCCTTTCTGTAACCTCGGTAATGTAAGTGGACACTCAAATTCTCACAGAAAGATGAGCATTTATGATATTAATGTTTGCATGAATGAGTACTTTGAGGGCAATAATGTTGCCATCATTTTGGGGGTGGGAGAGGATTGCTGGACATAAGCCTAAGTCAAGGTTTCTTCCCCTAGGTTTTCTTAAACCACTATATGTTAACACATCTTTATGTAAAAAGAGTAAATTTAGGAAGTTAATAACACAACATCATAAACGAAAGGTGAAAATAGGAACATTCAAGTCTGGACTGAGTCTAATCTTAGACACAAACTCTGGGATTTGACCAAGAATTCTCAAGTGGCTGAAATAAATGAAGAAAACAGGAACAGTGTCAGTTAGAATATTGGAAAGAACCCAATATCCAGTCCATTAATGATGTGATTAATGTTACAGGACATGTTATTGTGATATATTTTACATCAGAGTTCTAAATATATTTGATAATTTCCAATCATCTAGTCTGCCATCATTTTATAAAATATTCATGTTTGAAAGATTCATCATACATACTGGTCTATTCTGAAAATTTGATTTCATTAGTTAGGATGGTATGAATAATCTTTTTTTTTTTCAGTTAACAATATTTTCTAGTATAAACCTCCTCTAAACTAAGAAATAGGTCCAAACTCCAAAATAATACACTTAAAAAGTCTATGTTTTCTGGAATCTAAATGTGTGCTTTGGAGTTAAATTTGATTTTAATTCACAAATGAAATTTTGAATGTGGGAAATATTCAGGTTTGAAAAGTATTCATTATTTTATAGGTTTCAGAATTTTTTGTCAATATTCAATTTCAAAGAAAACTGAACAATTTGAAATGATGGTTTAAAATATAAGTGCAAAATATTTGATACATAAGTAATTAGCCTACTAGTTTAATATTATTTTATAAATTGTAGTTTACATTCTTAATTCTAAAATTACGACAGTTCATGATGTATCATTCTTATAGTAAGGCATATAGAAGAAGGCATTTATAGTATAAGGCTCACTTTTAACCCATGTATTATGATGTATAGAGCCATCATTTTAATGAAAGCTAAAAATAAGAAGGCTATGGTTTTTCCAGTGGTCATGTATGGATGTGAGAGTTGGACTGTGAAGAAAGCTGAGTGCTGAAGAATTGATGCTTTTGAACTGTGGTGTTGGAGAAGACTCTTGAGAGTCCCTTGGACTGCAAGGAGATCCAACCAGTCCATTCTAAAGGAGATCAGCCCTGGGTGTTCTTTGGAAGGAATGATGCTAAACTGGAACTGCAATACTTTGGCCACCTCATGCGAAGAGTTAACTCATTGGAAAAGACTGTGATGCTGGGAGGGATTAGGGGCAGGAGGAGAAGGGGACAACAGAGGATGAGATGGCTGGATGGCATCACCAACTTGATGGACATGAGTTTGAATGAACTCTGGGAGGAGTTGGTGATGGACAGGGAGGCCTGGCATGCTGCGATTCATGGGGTCTCAAAGAGTCGGACATGACTGAACAACTGAACTGAACTGAACTGACCTGAAGCAAAATTTAAGTAAAGAGATTTGCATCAATCGCTTCTTCTTAAATGAGAACTTCACATTTTCACAAAAATAAAAGTCTTTATGTTTAAGAATTTTGTTTCTTCTTTACTAGTAAAGAAATTGGATGACCATCACTGGAAAATAAGCTAAAATTGAAGTGACTGACCTGTATTATTCCCCAAGTGAATTAAAATGCCAGAGTATATTAATATAGAAATATAATTTTTCCACAGTCCTATTACCCTCTGAAGGAGTATCTGAAACAAATTGGGGATCCCTATCTATTTATAAGAGCATAAGAAGATTGATTCTGGAAGATAATTGCCTCTTTATCAGTATGCTCTGTTGGTCACATGATGCAAAGAACTAACTCATTGGAAAAGACTGATGCTGGGAAAGATTGAAGGCAAATGGAGAAGGGGGCAGCAGAGTATGAGGATATGAGATGGTCAGATAGCATCACCAACTTAATGGACATAAATCTGAGCAAACTCTGGGAGACAGTGAAGGACAGGGGAGTCAGGGTTTAGTACATGGGGTCACAATGAGTTGGACATGACTTAGTGACTAAATAACAATAGATTAAAGAATAGTTTTGTCATTGATAATATAATGACTGTGATGCTATGTGTTCAATATAAAACATGATTATTTTAAAATTAAAACCTTTTAAATTGTTTATAAAATCAGTTTCTGCTTTGAAACTGAAAGTCGCTCAGTCATGTCTGACTCTTTGCGACCCCATGGACTATACAGTCCATGGAATTCTCCAGGCCAGAGTACTGGAGTAGGTAGCATTTCCCTTCTCCAGGATATCTTCCCAACCCAGGGATCAAACCCAGGTCTCCTGCATTGCAGGCAGATTCTTTACCAGCTGAGCCACAAGGAAAAACCTTGTGCTTTACTGTCAATAAAAAAGTGTTAACTACTTACTCAGATTTATTACTTTTAATTGAACTGTTAATCTTGATCATTGTGGCAATTTGTTTTAGGTGAATACTTGAAGAAAGAAATTCATTCAAAATCACACCATGATTTTCAGGTACAGATAATTTATTATTAATAATAGTTTGATATACTTTTCAAGTGTTCTTGACCACTCTTAGAGTTGATGATACATAGGTTAATGGATAGGATGCTAGAAGTTACTTATTAATCAGAGTAAATCTGGTATTGAAATGTAATACACATGAACATAACATGAAACTTTGAGTAAATCAATTTGTGACTCCACATGTTCTCAATTATAAAATAATAGTGTCAAATTCCACAATCATTCAGCCTCATCTCAATTCTTTTATAATCATTTTGGGAAACTGTGCTTTTGTTGAAAAAGATATTGGCATGTAAAATAAAGAATTTAGAATGTCTTCCACAAAAGCTTTTAATTTAGCTCAAGGCAAACATTGAATATACACATAAAATATAGTTCACTGTTTGTGTTAAATCTAGAGACTCAAATCTTGTATGTGCCAGAAGTGTATGGACTTATGACACATGGATTGTCACATTTTGAACCACAGTAACGTTTTGTAGGAACTGGTAGCTGCAGAAATGTTCCCTGTGGTCTCTGGATGGAAGAAGCAATCAAACAACTGGGTCCTAATAGTTTTCTAAGAAACAAATCAAGCAGCCTCATTAGCAAGGCTGATGGTTGCCTTTTACATTATCTTTAGAATGAACAAAACCCTGGGGCCTGATTGGCAGCTTCTTTACCTCCCTCCACTTTAAGGTTTTCCACAATACAATTCCCAAAAGCCCTGAATGTAGTCCTCATGCAGAAAGATTGCTGGAAAACCCTTTGCAAGCCTTACACAGAAAAAGACAAGAGTTGTAAAACCATTAACTGGTCATAACTAAAGTATTAGGAGTATAGTGAAACTCTCCTTCACCAAACTGAAAGGCCATATAAAAATTTTTATATACTTGTAGATAAGATTGTTTTTATTTATGACATATGAATTCAAGTCTTTCAAGGAGAAAACTCAGTTAAGTGAGATCCACTGGTAGTTGGAGTTCAAAGTCAGTGAGCAAATGGAAATCATTGCAGCATCTCTTTCATTTCCCTGGTGGACATTAGACCACTCAAAATGTGTCACATAATTTACAGTCCCTTGATAGTAATTGAATATACACATTGAGAGTGCACTGGCAGAACACTTAAGGAAGATTGAGTGCAGGAGGACCTGCCTATGTTATTTTTGGCTCTACCCTGGGTTTTGCTTTTAATTCTTTTTTCTTGAGATTAATTTCGGTTTGGTTCTTCCATCCTATCCAAACAAAAGCTTTGGAAAAAGAGATTAGCAGCATCAAAGACAGCGTGATTTTTAGTTTCAGAGACATTATGATGTAATGGCAGCAGGAGAAAATAAAACTTACAATTTACCATAAAAATTTTTTTAAACTGCAAGAATAGTAGAATTAAGGAATTAATGAGAAAGATAACATTTGAGCTATTTCCTAAATGTAGAGTAGGATTTTCCAAGTTTTAAGTTAATATTTCTACTTTGGTATTTAATACATCCATTAATGTTTGGGGAAATGAGATAATTTTGTAGTTAACATGTGAAATGTAAAAATTGTTTTAACACTATTAACTCCAAATCTCTAGATTCTTTAAATGGTTTCTTTATCATGCAACATGGAATCTTCCTTGGCAGTAACTTCGAATATTTCAGAGGCTACAGATCAAATTAGTAAGGATTTCATTCCACCCTCTCCTTCCCCACCTATGTCCACATGTCCATTCTCAAAATCTGTATCTCTGTTTCTGCCCTGGCAATAGGTTCATCTGTACCATTTTTCTAGGGAGATCGAAGAGAGAGGGGATATATATGTGTCCATATACCTGATTCACTTTGTTGTACAGCAGAAAGTAACACAGCATTGTGAAGCAATAATACACCAATAAAAATAGGGGGAAAAAAAGCAGTAAGAATTTCAACTTGATTTTATAAAGATTTCCAAGCATTCCAAACATGTAATAGGAAATGAGGACCTGACAAACATGGCTGTTTGAAGAACAGTTTTTGCTTTATTTTTTCCTCCACATTCCTTCTTTGCCCTATTGCTCTCCCTCATCTTTTTTCTTGCAGTGCATAATATCCAGAGATTGTCCATCTGACGTCTATTTTCTCACACATGTGAGTCAAATGATGTCCCACTCACTGAGACCAAGATGGCTTTTTCTGACTGTTGTTTTACTTTAGTAAATTGCATTTTTCATTTTATTGAGACAAAGACAGTGAAAACAACAATAGATAGCAATAAAGTGTTCATCAGTGAATATTTCCCATGTTGAGACCAAATGAGAACATTTTCAAGCAATTTAATTAATGACAACTCAAATTGATTTGGATATTTACAAGGGAAACTGCCTCTTCTAAGATATTTATAGACCTCTCAGTTTCAAGAATACTATATATAGAGTTTCTTTCTTTTTTTTAAGAAAACACAGTATTCCTTTTTCCTTTCTGCTACTTAATATGTTGATAATAAGGTATAAAAAGGTAAATTTTTGCCTCTGAATTTAAGAGAAAACAGGATGAAAACACAGACTGTTAAGATCATAAGATTACAAAAGCTGTGTTATTTTGCTTACCGATTTATTTTCTCCATCTTATCTTTGAAATCTTGCTTAATCTATTTTTCCTTCTAAATCATCTTTATTTTTCCTTCTACACAAGTTTTCTGTGATTATTTTTTGTGTTAAACTTCTGTCTCCAAACCAAACCATATATAGCATTGTGTGTGATATAATTGTTGTTCAGGCGCTCAATCATGTCTGTTTGCGACCCCATGGACTGCAGCATACGAAGGTTTCCTGTTCTTCACCATCTCCCAGAGTTTGTTCAAACTCATGTCCATTGAGTTGGTGATTCATCTAACCATCTGATCCCCTGTTGACCCCTTCTCCCCCCGCCCTCAATATTTCCCAGTATCAGGGTCTCTTCCAATGAGTTGGCTCTTTGCATCAGGTAGCCAAAGTATTGGTGCTTCCGCTTCAACAACTGATGGACATGGTTGTTGTTTAGTGGCTAAGTGGTGTCCGACTCTTTTGTGATCTCATGGACTGTAGCCCACTAGGTTCCTCAGGGATTTCCCGGGCAAGAATTCTGCAGTGTTTCCATTTCCTTCTCCAGGGGATATTTCTGACCCAGGGATCAAACATGACTCTCCTGCATTAGCAGGTGGGTCTTTACCACTGAGCCACCAGGGAAGCCCTATGTGAGAAAGTAGCATATTGATTAACTTTATACTTACTTGCTTTCCATAATACCTTGGTGTTCCCATGGTAGTTAGAAGGCATTGTCTGTGATATTTGTCAGTAGAGATTTAGGATTCTGTGTGTGCTACTCATACAGAATTCATAATCATTAAAAAATAAGTCTAGAAAGTTCTCAGAAAATGTCATCCCCTTATCTTAAAAAAAAAAAAATCTCCTTTTTAATCATGTTCACCTTGCCTTGGTGAAATATGACATTACACATTACCATATTTAGTAAAATATTAATGTATGTATAATGCACACTATACATTTGAAAAATTGTCCCTCTTTTCCTTTCTCCTATGTTTGGAAAAACTGTACTACCTTATTTGTAGAGATTTGCAGTAAAAGTCAAAGATAGTGTAGATTTTAAACTAAGTCTGTATTTTTCATGTCTATTTCCTGTGATGTACATTGAACAGATTGGCTCTTTGCATAAAGCTGTGATGATGAGCCAAAGGGGAAGCATGCAAAAGTGTATGCAGAAGGATACAGATCCTAAAAATAATATAAAACATCTGTAAAAGAAAAAACAGTTCAGATAAAACAAAAAACTGTGTATTATAAACTATTTTATATTTATATAAAAAGAAGAAAATAAAAACGAGAAATAAGTTATAGCTATTTTTAGGACAATGATTTGAGATTGGCCAGTGATGTCAGTTTTGTTGAATGGAAAACACTGAAGTGACAAGCGACTCTTTTTGTCAAATCCTGCTTTCCAGTAAGATGCTTTATCACTCTCTAATTACTCACACCTTCTTCTCTGACCTATTATGAAATACGGGCAGTCTTAGGGAGAAACTAGAGGCAAAGTAATAATAGCACATTAGATAAAAGGCCTGAGCAAGCCTCCAAAAATTTTATAGAGTAAAACTTCAGTTAACTCTGATTGAATCAGTTCACAAATTTCCTATGTACAAATGAACATTTTATTTTTTTAATTTTTGCATGTTTTTTGAAATATAGTTGATTTACAATGTTGTGTTAATTTCTGCTGTACAGCAAAGTAATTCAATATTCATATATATGCATTCTTTTTATATTCTTTGTCATGTTTTATCATAAGATATTAAATATAGTTCTCTGTGCTATATGGTAGGAACTTGTTGTTTATCCATTCTATATATAAAAACTGACATGTGTTTTTAACCACAAATGAACATTTTTATACTAGACTTCTTCTAATAACCCAAAACCTATACACTATATTCATAGTCTTTGTTAATATTATAATAATGTAAAAATATGAATCAGGGTTCATGAAGCGGAATCTAAATGCAGCAAGAAAATCAAATACAAAAGTAAAATGTGGAACACAATAGTAGATATTACTATGGCAACACCTGGTTTTCAGTAAGAAATTAGTGACCTCTGAGATTTTTCTGAGCACCCACATGCTTTTGTTCTCTCACTCACTGAATCAATAAATATTTACTGAGTATGTATTACTCTAGATGATGGAAACTGCTCCTGGTTCCATGCTCTTGTTTTGTGATGGTAAATGTATTAGCAAAGTATTAATAGCAGGGGAAAATCATCCAAGAGCTAAAATTATTTTTCAGTTATTCTTTCTGTAGTACACGTGAAGTGAAGGAGGCAGTGTTATTGTCATGTAATGTGATTTGCATTGAGCTTCCTAAAGGCAGGGAATTTAATTTAGTTCAAAGATCTATGGGAGAGAATGCCTCACCAACTTAGTGGCAGGCCTTATTTTTTCATTCTGTCCAAATACAACTTGCTTCTTGTAGTAGCAATCAGAAACAGTATAAAACACAGAAAGTTCATGGTCAGATTTAATCTGGGTATGGTCATGCCACAGGGAATTTGGTGGCTATACATTATAGCAGTATTTTAGAATTTGTATAAAGATCTATGATATGTGTTCATAAGTTCTAAAATTTAAAATTTCACAGAGAAAAATGGTTGAATAAGAGTTACATATAACCCCATTAGCCTGAATTTTTGATGGGAACAGGGAGTGAATGTGTTCTAATCAAAATACCATTATTCACCTCTTCCTGTCTCCTTTGCTACTGGTTGGCAATTTTCTCTTCTGGATGCTGAATATCACCTACTGAGTCCTATGAAGGACTGTTAGGGGGCCACAGGCATGATTTACTGGGTCTATGCTAAGTCACGTCAGTCGTGTCCAATTCTGTGCGACCCCAGAGATGGAAGCCCACCAGGCTCCCCCGTCCCTGGGATTCTCCAGGCAAGAACGCTGGACTGGGTTGCCATGTCCTTCTCCAATGCATGAAAGTGAAAAGAAGTGAAGTCGCTCAGTCGTGTCCGACTCTTAGCGACCCCATGGACTGCAGCCCACCAGGGTCCTCCATCCATGGGATTTTCCAGGCAAGAGTACTGGAGTGGGGTGCCATTGTCTACTACCCACTATTTCATACTTTTCCTCTCTGTTAGCATAAGTGATCTTTTCAGACAGCACTGAGGATTATTAAAAACTCAGATTTCTGAAACTACAGGTGGAAGACATGCAGGTATAATTGAGGTGAAATATTAGATTATAGACAGAGACCTCCACCTGGAACATTTTGGATCCAAAGAGCATTTTGGATTCCTAAATGGTAACCTTCTAGGCTTCATGATTAGCATATGCCACACACACAGAGACACAAACACACAAGTTACATAAAGTTAAGTGTTCCATCCTAGAAATAAAAGTACAAAATACTATCAGTGATAAATCAGAAAATTCAAAGCTCAGTAAACACTTTCAGTAATAAACATAATATTTCAGGTACTCTTTAGATCAGGTCAGTCACTCAGTTGTGTCCAACTCCTTGTGACCCCAGAGACTCTTTGGATAGCTAACTTTATTTTCACAACAACCCTATTTTAGGTACTAGCATCACCATCATCTACAGATGAGGAAACTAGGAAACAGGGAGATTAAGTGTTATAGCTAAGGATACACAACTAGTGTTAGATTATTTAAACAAGGAAATCATTAGACTGAGGTGGCTTTAAAGCCTAGATAAATAAACCCAAACCTAAGCCTGAAATGCCTCAAGGTTAGGAAATCAAAACCTCAAAACAGTCAATCATAAGCAGCCAATTTGTTTGTTGTTTCAGTCACTAAGTCATGTCTGACTCTTTGCAACCCCATGGACTATAGCCCTTCAGGGTTCTCTGTCCATGGGATTGTCCCAGGAAAGAATACTGGAGTGAATTGTCATTTTCTTCTGCAAGCTCTTACTGATGCAGGGATTGAACTCCAGGGTCCTGCTTGTCAGGCGAATTCTTTACCACTGGGCCACCTTGGAAGCCCTAAGTAGACAATTAGTCTTTCCCAAATAAGGAACCCACTAAAGCCATACAGTCCCTTGGACTGCAAGGAGATCCAACCAGTCCATCCTAAAGGAGATCAGTCTTGGGTATTCATTGGAAGGACTGATGTTGAAGCTGAAACTCCAATACTTTGGCCACCTGATGCGAAGAGCTGACTCATTTCAAAAGGCCCTGATGCTGGGAAAGATTGACGGCAGGAGGAGAAGGGGACCACAGAAGATGAGATGGTTGGATGGCATCACCAACTCAATGGACATGAGTTTGGGTAGGCTCTGGGAGTTGGTGTTGGACAGGGAGGCCTGGCGAGCTGCAGTTCATGGGGTCACAAAGAGTCAGACACGACTAAGCGACTGAACTGAACTGAACTGAAAGCCATAGCCAAGAAGATAATTTCCTTCTGCACCTTCTCTGTAAGCTTTTATCTAGTTCATATCCATGCAGCGATTCGGACAACTTCATGTTTGGAGTTCCCTGATTCAGTCAAATCTATTTTTATTTAAATAAGCTCTTAAAAATCTTAATATGTCTCAGTTTGTATTTTAGCACTAGTAATGAAAAAAACCTGAATTTGCACCTGAATACTCTGTCTAGTCAAGGCTATGGTTTTTCCAGTGTTCATGTATGGATGTGAAAGTTGGACTGTGAAGAAAGCTGAGCACTGAAGAATTGATGCTTTTGAACTGTGGTGCTGGAGAAGACTCTTGAGAGTCCCTTGGACTGCAAGGACATTCAACCAGTCCATTCTAAAGGAGATCAGTCCTGGGTGTTCTTTGGAAGGACTGATGCTAAAGCTGAAACTCCAATACTTTGGCCACCTCATGTGAAGAGTTGACTCATTGGAAAAGACCCTGATGCTGGGAGGGATTGGAGGCAGGAGGAGAAGGAGACGACAGAGGATGAGATGGCTGGATGGCATCACCGACTCGATGGACATGAGTTTGGGTGAATTCTGGGAGTTGGTGATGGACAGGGAGGCCTGGCCTTCTGCAATTTATGGGGTTGCAAAGAGTCGAACATGACTGAGTGACTGAACTGAACTGAATCTGATTCCAAATTGTGTATGCCTTATTTCCACAGCCTGACAGTTCAACCTTACGGTAAAATTTGTCTCTTTATATTAAGTGGCAATAACAAATACTCTACTTAAAAATGTGCACATTACTTAGTTGAAAATGAAGGATAATTTGAATTTCCATAAAATCTTGTGTATATAGCTACAAGATTCAAGACCTTGAGTAGAGTAAATGAAATAAAAAGTTATATTTAAGAAAGAAGATTCTAATAAATTTAAACTATAAAAGAAGGAAATCATTGGGAAAAATTTAACAGAAAAGGGAAAGTTCATACTAGAAGTTCATCAAGTAAACATTTATCTATCTCAGGAACAAATTATACTAGCACACAGAAAAGGCAAAAAGAGTAACAAGATACTAAATTGGCTACAATCAGAGACCTGAAAGTCAAGTGGAAAAGCCACAGAGTGGAATCCAAGCCATAACCTGAAGGAAAAAAAATAGCACAATGAGAAAGACATGGCAAAAAGCTAAATGAGAAAGATGATGCAACCATAAGGCCTAGTCATAGCACATACATCCACCAAAACCAAAGAATCCTTAAAACAACAATAACAAATTATCTAGCTGCTAAAATTAGTGTACAGCCTCAATTATTTATACCCTAATTTAAGAATGATCATATTTGCAGTGAATTTGCGTTGAAATTTACTTTGACTTAGCAAAACTTTTGTCATCATAAGAAAAAAAAATAAGATAGACATTTAAGAAAAAAACTTCATCTAAATATTCTAGGAAATCTATTTAAGAACTAACAGTTGGTATGTAAATTGCAAATTACAAGTGAATGAACTACTTAATTAACAGATTCTCATTTGTTAAGCTAAAGTCAAGGGATACATTTAATGAAAAGCACAGCTATACTGGAGCAGGAAACTGAATCTTTATGTTAAATCAAAACCTAATCAATGAATGTGTGTGACATATTGCTGTATATATTGATTATATGCTTCCTGATTTTGCTAAAATGCTAAACATTTTATTCTGATCTTATATTGTAACAACTGAATAACAAGGATGGCTCTCCATAATTCAAATCCAATTGTCTCTAAATCCTAATCTCTAAAGTCATTGTTAAATAGAAGCCACTGATTCAGGGATCTATAGTTGAATCAGTGACATTCAATCAATATCAGAATTTAAGGATTTAACCAGGTATTCTCCAATAAGTTCATGTCAAGTATACATCTTGAAAAATGCCCCCTCTATACTTTACTTCAGAATCTTGGATTTGAAATCTCTGAGATTCTACAGGTTTTAACCATGAGAATTTGCCTGGGGGAACAGGGGAAGGAGAGCGAGAATTTAGGTAACTATATAAACATGATGCTCCTGGTTTGTTTTTCCTCAGCTAACATTTATGTCTTTGGCATGATGAAGGGCAGATCAACGTTGATTGTAAAAACAAACACAATTAGCACTAAAGCAGCATATGTTAACTCTGCTGCAGCCTGATGATGAATGAGCTGTAAGTGATGCCAACACCTGTTCTTGATGATGATGCGTAACACCCAATCCCAGTGGAGTAATGAGCGTGCAGACACATTGGTGCACATTTCACCAATTACAGTGGTTTATGGAGGAGTTATGGTAGCATTCTCTCTCTTTCAGTCTCTTCTCTGAGTACTTCTTTGTTTATTCACTCATTCGTTCGTGGCTTCACAGTTAGCATTGAACTATGTATATTCAGATATAAGTGATATTAGCTACATGGGGCAGTACTTCTGCTGCTGCTGCTGCTAAGTCGCTTCAGTCGTGTCCGACTCTGTGCGACCCCAAAGACGGCAGCCCACCAGGCTCCACCGTCCCTGGGATTCTCCAGGCAAGAACACTGGAGTGCATTGCCATTTCCTTCTCCAATGCGTGAAAGTGAAAAGTGAAAGTGAAGTCACTCAGTCGTGTTCAACTCTTAGTGACCCTATGGACTGCAGCCTACCAGGCTCCTCCACTCATGGGATTTTCCAGGCAAGAGTACTGGAGTGGGGTGCCATTGCCTTCTCCGGGGGCAATACTAGGTTACCCCAAGTCCTGAGTGACTAGGAGTGTGCTTCTGTGCTATAATAATCCCTTCTAAATTGCCACTGCTAAGTCATCTATTTTGGGCCTGATATTGATTGACATTATCAGGCATCTCAACCAGATAGACTCTGAGAATGGCTGAAAGTGTTATTGTTCAGTTGCAATGTTTTACAAAGACAATGTGAGTAAATGTGACAAGAAAACGAGAGTAGGAGAACATATGGGATGGTGTGTTCTCTATTAATATACAATGTAGTCAGCATAACTACATACATATTTCTATGTAACATGTCAAATTATAAAATATAGTTTTGATATTTATCTTCTAGTATTGTTTCAGCGAAGAACAAATAATGTTGTACCTATGTGGAGCTTCAATGCCACGTAGTGATCTTTGTTATGACATACATTGTTTGATGTTCCATAAGAAAATGTTATTAATATGACTAAGTAATGTGAATTACTTATCCTGTCCTTAATTTTTACCTCATTTTATTTCTGATCATCCCCTTTCTCTTTGCTTCAAAATCTAGACAAATTTTTCTTTCCTGTACTAAATAGAATTCCTTTACCTGTAATTAGATCATCCCAACCTGCAGATTATGATTTCTTCCTATTTTATAGACTCTTGTTTTACTGTCCAGCTGACACATTTGCTCTATCTATAAACATATTCAGAGCCTTCCACTCTTAATGACACTTTTTTTTTCAATTCTTACTCCTATGTTATGATTAAAAAAAAAACTTTTATTGAAGTATAACTGATTAACAATGTTGTATTGATTTCTGCTATACAGCAAAGTTGCTGCTCTACAGCAAAGTGACTCATATATATGTATCTCTCCATCTTTTTTTTTTTTATAGTCTTTCCCATTATGGCTTAATTATAGAATACTTATATAGTTTCTTATTCTATACAGTAGGACTTTATTATTTTTCCATCTATATATACTAGCTTCATAAGACATTCTTTTAACTGGCCAATTTCTTTAAAAATTTTCAAATCCATTGCTCTTATGTACTCATTTTTTTATTTCTTAACTCAGTGAAGTTATTATGGAGATGTCAGTATTTCAGGTTATCACAAAATTTACCCTCTCAAAACCCATGACCATTGGCTATTACCATGTTTCTTTACAATCTTACATATCACTATCTTAATGTCCAGATGGTAGGTTGCAAGAAAATAAGGACTATATCTGCTTTATTTTCTAAAGAGGCTTTATAAACTGATGAAAACACAGTGTAGCCTCTGGAGCTAGACTCCCCAGGTTCAAAACCCTTTATTTCCTGTCATAGCTGAATGACCGTGGTGAAATTTCTAACCTCTCTGTTTTAGTTGCTGCATTTATAAAATGGCAACTAATAATACACAATTCATAAAAGCCATTGTGAGGAAGACTATGAAATTTACATGTGCAACAAGTGTGTGAATAGCTTACCACTTAGTAAGTGTCCTATATATCTCAGCTACTCTTAGCATTATTTAGCTCTAATTTTTGTCACCTCTCTAATCCCAGAAATTAGCACTATGTCTGATACATACTAACTTTCAACCAATATTTTGTGGATGAATAAATGAAATGAATTAATGAATGCTACATTTAACACAGCTGAAATAAAAACATTCATCTCCTTTGACTTTCACATCACTGAAACACCACTACCCAAAATATTTATTCATTCTTTATTCATGAAACAGAATCCCATTTCCAACTCCTCCACTAGTAGAAAAGCCACTCTGCAAGTTTCTCCCAGGGACAAGAGAAGATAGAAGAAAGAAAGAAAGACAGACAGCACTAAGACATGTCCGACTCTTGGTGGTCCCATGAACTGTAGCCTGCCAGGTTCCTCTGTCCGTGGGATTGATTCTCTAGGCAAGAATACTGAAGTGGGTTCTTCAGAGGAACTTCCTGACCCAGGAGTTGAACCCAGGTCTCCCGCATTGCTGGCAGATGCTTAAACTTGAGATCAATTTACTACTGAAATGACTTATTCTCCCACCTTGCTTTTTTATAACATTAAAATCCATTCTCTCCACAGCAGCCAAAACAATTATCTAAAAATATAAGACAGAGCATGATTTCCTCACTTAAACCATCCTGTAACTTCCTAATACACTGAGAAGAAAATCCAAATTCGGCATACTCCAGCGGATACGACCTTGCTTGACCTGGCCCTGCCTATTTCTGTGGTTCAGTGCGCTCAGTTGCTCAGTCATGTCCAACTCTTTGTGACCTCATGGACTGTAGCCCTCCAGGCTCTTCTGTCCGTGGGATTATCCAGGCAAGAATACTGGACTGGGTTGTCATTTCCTCCTCTAGAGGATCTTCCTGACCCAGGGATCGAACCTGCCACTCTTGTGTCTCCTGCGTTGGCAGGCCAATTCTTCACTGCCATGCCACCTGGGAAGCCCCAGAAGTGAAAGTGTTATTCAGTCATGTCTAATTCTTTGTGAACGTTTCTCTGTAGTCTACAATCACAGGTCTACAATCACATATCTCACCTAGCTCAGTCGTGCTGCTGACACTGGCTTTTCCCTCTTGCATTGCTTCGCCCTTGGATTCTTACTTGTCTAACATCTTATCTTTTAGACTCTGTTGAAAGAATACCTCTTTTATCCTTTTCTCACAGACATTTTCTTTGACCCACCTCCCTCTCCTCAATTCTACATATACTCTCCTGCTTTGTTTCTTCATATCACTGTCTGGAATTATCTTCTCAATGTATTACTCGCTTATTATCATCTATCTTTTCCACTGGAACCAAGTTCCATGATGACAGAGATCTTGACCATCTGATTCATCATTTTGACTCACTGCTTGGGACGCTATAAATTGTTTGCTACCTGTTAAAATGCATTAACAGAGGAGACGAGAGACAGGAGCCATGTCACAAAAAGCTTTGTGTATCATGTTACAGAGACAAAATTGTATCTCAAATGCAACAGAAACCATCAAGAGATGTTAAGTAGAAGATAGACATTTAAGAAAATTTTGTAGAGGAATATATATGTGAGTTAGCACTTGAAAAACAAGTGAAATTTGAAAGAAGGGAGAGGTACATTCCAATGAGAGATGCTAGGATGACAAGATGGTCCATGATACCATAGGGATGGATGTGTGTTTGGGATATAGTGAGTAGCTGAGTTTACTTGCTACAAAACTTTTCTTTAAGCTAGAAACACTGAAATGGTAGAGATCGACTATAAAATGCTCTTTTGCTTGGTGATGTGATTTGGGATTGTATTCTAACACTTAGTATTCTTTGAAAAGTAGAGATGAATTGGAAATCAACATGATAGAAATCAGGAGAAAAATCATCCTTGACGCATGAAAATCCTTCTAGTTCTTTAGAGCCCAACTTACGGATTGCATCCTTTATATGGCCCTTTTATGAGCCTAATAGAAGGATGTTCCTAGGTGCAATATGGTCCAGTTCTTTTCTAAGAACTCAGATCCAAGGATGTAGTGACATCCCCCATATCACAGGCAATTAATTTAGAGTTAAGACCTAGAGGATAATATTCCTAAACTGAATTCCCCAATTTTTAGGCCAAAATAAAATAATTCTTTTCAGAGAAGGCAATGGCACCCCACTCCAGTACTTTTGCCTAGAAAATCCCATGGACGGAGGAGCCTGGTAGGCTGCAGTTCATGGGGTCGCTAGAGTCAGACACGACTGAGCGACTTCACTTTCACGCATTGGAGAAGGACATGGCAACCCACTCCAATATTCTTGCCTGGAGAATCCCAAGGATGGGAAGTCTGGTTGGCTGCCGTCTATGGGGTCACACAGAGTCGGACACTACTGAAGCGACGCAGCAGCAGCAGCAGCAGCAAAATAATTTTTTTAAACAGTTCCATTTCCCATCTAAAATTTTTCAATAAAAGTTATAGCCATAGTTTCAAAGCTGCTTTATTGGGTGATTTTGAATTTTACTATATACTAGGCATTCTTTCTGTGATAATACCAATGAGCAGCTCATTTATAAAAGATATATAGGGATATGACACTGATCTGGGCATACCTGTCAAACTAAAATGTCTTGGCTTTTTAAAAAATCTTTAGGGAGATAAAAAACAGGTCTTCTGATAATAAGTATTGGTCATGGAAAATTGTTAGGGACCACCCACACCATGTAAACATATATTTAAAAACCAGCATTAAATGTTTATATTTGCAATTCTTAAAATTTTATTGGAACACCTGTGGAATATAGAGTAAGAAAAGACTTAAAACATTCTTCTATTTCATTTAAGGGAGAAAAAAGGGACAGTATAAAAAGCACTATTTAAAAGCAATGAGCTTTTGGATATTTATTATGTGCAAAGGAATTTCTTGACAATGAACATCTGCACGTCCTCTAACAAGTAGTGTCCAATATAAATTTATACAATCAACAATTTATTCTAACACTTAATTTAAATTCTCCTGCAAAAGAGCTAAACAGATTAATTAAATACAAAAAAAAATCTCTTAAGCTTAAAACAAATGAAAAACACAAGTTATTTGAAATCTTTCCTTTAAACTCTCATTTTAACTGAAGATTAAAAGAAAAAAAAAAACCTTTTATTGTCTGGATTTCCTCTGTTTCATCAGTTTATTATTTGGGCCCTCATTTATTTTTCCTCCCAAGGGTATATAGTTATGATTTTAAAATTAATTTGGAGCTCCTGTGTTTCTTTGCTCCATTAACACCATAGTTGTAGATATGTGATGATCAGAATGCAAAGGATGGAATGTCTTTGAAAAGCTTAAAAATTCCTTTGTAAAGATTTACTTTAGAGAAATAGTGATTGTGCCAGTTTTAATAGCATGAAGTGAATGTCTCTTCTTTCTTCTGTTTCATGTGACCCTCCCTTTCTTCAATGCTTCCTGTCGCTAAGTGCAAAAACAACGCCACTGCCTTAGTCATTTTGAGCTGCTGTAACAAAATCAAAACAAAGACTGGGGACTTCAACAGCAGCCATTTAATTCTCATGGTTCTGGAGACTGAGAAGCCCAAGATCAAGGTCCTGGCAGACTTAGTGTCTGATGAGGCCCTTTTACTAGTTTTCAGGCAGGCACCTTCCTTGTTTCCTCCTATGTGGATGAGTGGTAAAGAGCCTACCTGTCAATGCAAGAGACGCAAGAAATGCAGGTTCAATCCCTGGGTTGGGAAGATCCCCTGGAGGAGGAAATGGCAACACACTCCAGTATTCTTGCCTGGGAAATCTCATGGATGCAGGAGACTGGCAGGCTACAGTCCATGAGGTCACAGAGAGTCAGACCTGTACCTTCCTTCTGTGTCCTCATAAGGTGGGTGGGTGAGGGGGGCAGGTTCTTCCTCTTCTTATACAGTAATGACATCCTCAAGGGCTACATGATCAGAACCTTTGTTAAACCTAATTAGCCCACAGAAGCCCCACACCAAAGGCTAGTAGGGCTTCAACATATAAATGAGGATGGGGTAGGTTGGATAAATATTCAGCCCATGGCAAGAAGTAAGAACATACTTTGAGTTTTCTATGGGTTTTCTGTGTTTCTTCCAGTTTGACGTTTTTGTGAAAATCAGTGCTGAACCTGAATACTTTGCCACTAAGTGACATAGTGTTCCCGTAGCTAGCCCACTCTGGGTCTGATTCTAACGGAACACTTTTGTTTTTATTCATTTTTATATTGGGATTTCTAGTAATATATAATTTAAGCAAAGATTTCTATTATTCAAGTTAAATGAAGCAAACATTTGAAAATCACTAGTGTTGTTCAGTCACTCGGTCGTGTCCCATCTGTGATCCTATGAACTGCAGCACACAAGGCTTCCTGGTCTTTCACTATCTTCTGGAGCTTGCTCAAAGTCATGACCTTCGAGTTGGTGATGCCATCCAACCATCTCATCCTCTGTCGTCTCCTTCTCCTCCTGCCTTCAATCTTTCTCAGCATCAGGGTCTTTTCCAGTGAGTCATCTCTGCAGAACTTAAAAGAACTAGATGATAGTGCCTCATCTGTGATCGATCTGGCCAGCTTTTCTATTCAAGACTGTGTGATCTTGGGCATGTCTTAGAAGCTCTAGAAGCTTGTGTCTTTCCCTTTAACCAGACTCTCTCTTAGAAATGTCTGAGATAGAAATGTTTATACAGTCTGAATGAAGCTAATGGAGTCTGCAGGGTGGGTATTTGCAAACCCTGGCATCTTAACCATTTCACCAGTCTTTTAGCTTTGTAAAGCAAATGACTGTGATGAAAATGAAGATGGGGACTGAGTCCATCATGATTTATTACGTAGCCTGACACAGAATAGATGCTTAATAAAACTTTTGCGAGTGAATTTAAAAATTAAAAAATGCAGTGGCCATAAATGTGGAGAGTGGGGAATAAGCATAGACTTCTGCACTTAAAATGTCACTGATAGTTGGGTATTCCCAAAAGACTAAGGGACCCTTTCCTGCTGTCTCATATGTTCCTGTTCCAGGGCCATTACAGCTGCCAAGAAGTAAATAGGACTGTGTTTCCTTAAGTTTCGGCAGTGGAGAGAAGGATGTGTTTGGGGGAGATGGCCCTTAGGCAGAGCCCTTCTAGAGATGTCATAGAGGGGCTGTTCATCTGATTAAATGAGTGGGAAAGAGCAACTACCTTGATAAACCAGGACGGTGGGAGAAAGTTTGTTTATACCTAGAAAATGTCTTAGACTATATTCAGTGTGCATCAAGAGACTTTTCCATCTAGCTGATAATTTTACTGCCACACATAGTATAAGGTATCAATGGAGATGTATCTGTTTTTTGTGGGCCAGATGACTGTGTCATAAGCCTTAGGGGTACTTCTTCTGAGATAGTCATCTACTTTCTGGTCCTTCCCTAGGAGTAGAATCTCCTCTGAACTCGGATATTTGGCCTTCTGTCCTTTGTTTGGTGTTCTGCCTCACTTGTAACTGAAAGAACAAGCATGTTCCTTAAGCCCCAGCCTCAGATTTCAACTTGTATCTTAACTGTTCCTCCTACTTCTTTGTCAGTTGTGACGATTCCATATTCCAGGCAACCAAACCAGTTACATTTTAAGCCCTTTCTGTGAAAACATCACATCAGATTAAACTGAGGTCTGAGAACTTGTGTTTTTAATTTTTGAAGTAGCATAAGGCTTGAACCTCATATTATGTCACATTCACCTTCTTGACAGTTTTATCAGCAACAGTTGATGCTATACCAGACATTACTAAATAATTCCTATCTTGGCTGCATGTTGCATGTGTGCTAAGTCTCTTCAGTCATGCTTGACTCTTTGCAACGCCATGGATGTAGACTCCTCTGCCCATGGGGTTCTCCAGGCAGGAATGGGAATTGGGTTGGAGTGGGTTGCCATGCTCTCCTCTTGGTGGCAAGCTATTTCTGTTTAGTGCTACAATCTAAATTATCTTCCACTTTTCTCCTTTTCTAAGTCCATATAACTGTTTTGGAGTTAAGCTAATTAATCGTTAAGCATTTCAAATAAAACTCTCCCTCCCAAATAACAGCATATAGCCACTTTACCACATTTTCATCTTTACATTTGCAGATTCCCATCAAAGTCTTCTAATAGACATGAGTGGTTGGCATCATCACCATCCACATTTTCTAGATGAGACAAAGGGGATCCTAGGGATTTCAGACTGGAGAAGGCAATGGCAACCCACTCCAGTACTCCTGCCTGGCAAATCCCATGGACGGAGGAGCCTGGTAGGCTGCAGTCCATGGGGTTGCTAAGAGTCGGACACGACTAAGCGTCTTTACTTTCACTTTTCACTTTCATGCATTGGAGAAGGAACTGGCAACCCACTCCAGTGTTCTTGCCTGGAGAATCCCAGGGATGGGGGAGCCTGGTGGGCTGCTGTCTATGGGGTTGCACAGAGTCAGACACGACCGAAGTGACTTAGCAGCAGCAGCGGCAGGGATTTCAGACAGCTTATCCCATATTCTTCAGATAACAAATACTAGCTGTGGGAATCTAGGAGCCACCTATACTGTATCACTGAATGTCACAAAACCAGCATCAGGGATTATATTCACATTTTTAACCTTTATTTTATTGGAGCATCTGTGAAATATGAACTAACAAACGGCTCAAAATAGAGCTGAGCAGAGTGAAGACGAGGCCGTTCCTCTGCTCTAAAGAGCTTTCAGGTGCCCTGTCCTCTTTTTCTTCTCCTGGAACAAATTTTCCCTGATAACTGTCCAGCTCATTCTCACTTTCAAAGCACCAGTTCTGTCAGCACAAAGGGAAGAAAAAAATGATCTTTCAGTATAATTTTCTACACTGACTACCTGTCTTTTTCCATATTTAGACATAATTTGTGCTGCTAAATAGGGTTGCCCCCTAGCCATTTAGACTAAACTCTGAATTTCAAACGGATACGTGGTTTAAAACTGCCATAAGCCATTAGTTCTGAGGATGAAGAGACTGGTTATTTTAAGTAAAAAAATAAAAATAAAAGGTAAACAGACAAGAGAACTTTCCCCTCTTTATTTCGTGTTCATGGACGAAACCTCAGGATGCTGCCATTTGCGTGGCACGACCATCCTGCCGTAGCCTTCACCAGAGGAGCTTTCTGAGCTTGGGTGTGGGTCAAGATTGGCATCCCAAGGCTGTAACCGCGGGGCCCGCAGATGGCAACCTGCCACCACCACCTCTGAGGAGCCCAGGCTTTGCGGGACTTGACTGCTTTCCATTCCTGCTCCTTAGTGGGTTTCCTCCTTCACCACCTCTGAGAAAGCCACAGTGTCCAAAAGAAGGAAGCAGGCCAGCGTCAACAGTCTGGGGCCTCCTCAACCTCTCACCACTTTCCCTCCACCTTCCCCTCAATCTGTGAGTCAAGGATACGGAATTAAAAAAATAATAATAATCATCCCACTAGATCAAGTTCTGCCTGTGCTTTTGGCTTTTCTATATGCTGTTACCTTTTTTAGAGAAAATAGTCCTTTGTATTATCCCATTTCCCCTTCTTGTGACCCTGCTTTTAGATTTAAATGTCCTTCCAGGTGATGAACTAAAGCTGTGTACAATACTATGTGTTAATCCAAGACTTGGTCTATCTCACCTTACTTCAGAAAAAGAAAACCATTTGCTCATATAAAATACCAGTGTAGCAGTTAGCATTCTTTGTGATGGTTATATGCACATACATGATAGATATATGGGTGTGTGTATACGCACATCCACAAAAATGCATATACAAATACATATGTGTGAGCATACACACCACAATGCAAATATACAAGTTTCTGTTTGTTTTAGCTTTTGTAATCAGATCAGATCAGATCAGTCGCTCAGTCGTGTCCGACTCTTTGCGACCCCATGAATAGCAGCACGCCAGGCCTCCCTGTCCATCACTAACTCCTGGAGTTCACTCAGACTCATGTCCATCAAGTCAGTGATGCCATCCAGCCATCTCATCCTCTGTCGTCCCCTTCTCCTCCCGCCCCCAATCCCTCCCAGCATCAGAGTCTTTTCCAGTGAGTCAACTCTTCGCATGAGGTGGCCAAAGTACTGGAGTTTCAGCTTTAGCATCATTCCTTCCAAAGAAATCCCAGGGCTGATCTCCTTCAGAATGGACTGGTTGGATCTCCTGGCAGTCCAAGGCTTTTGTTAGGTGAACAGCTATTTGAGCCTCCCCTCCCACCGTCTAACTCGTGCTGAAGTTTTTGGTTCGATGACAGAATTGTAACAGCCTGCCCATTTTGTTCCAGTTGTTGTTCCTGCCAAGGTTGTTCCAGTTGTTGAGAAAATGGTACTATTCTGACTTCAGTCTGGTGATTTGAAGGTGTAACAATAACTCAGCTACATTGTTTTATTTTGTTTATTTTGTGTTACCTTAGAACTAGAAATTGGACCCTTTAAAAGACTAAGTGATAATAAAGAGGGATATAATAATTTCTGGATACATTAGGCTGTGAATACTTAGTATGAAGAGAGTGGATAACATGAAGCCAGGATGTGTGCCTTAAAAAAATGAAATAAATTTTAGAGGCAAAATCTGGGTTCTTCCACCTATTAGGAAGAGGTCAGGAATTAAAAGGATCTTAAACTTATTTTTTTTTATTATGTAGTGTATTTTCCATTTTTATTTTAAAATTTTACAAAGAAGCTTTCTTTTAAATTGGAGGGTAATTGCTTTACAATTTTGGCTGGTTTCTGCTGTATATCAATGTGAATTAGTCATAATTATATATATATATATATATATATATATATATATATATATATATATATATCCCCTCTGTCTTCAGCCTGCTACACCACTCCCATTCCACCCCTCCAGGTTGTCACAAAACACCAGACTGTGCTCCCTTTTTTATAGTTCAGATATAGCCTAAAAAGGTTGCAGTAAATCTGAAAACAAAGAATATAATTCTAACATAAATACTGAGAGAAATATTGAATAAATGCACAGATCTTAGTGGCATTAACAACAGGAAATACTTTGGTGGATGCTGTATTATAAGGTAATAATGTTATTATAATTATAGGTAATATAATTATAACTCTAGGTAATGTTATTAGGTTTGGGAAGTACCAAGATGACTAAAATATTGCTCTAACCTGAGAAGGCTCAAATTCTGGTTTAGGAGAAAGAGAAATAAATAATTACAATCCAGACATATGATCCAAATTCTTGAACATATTGTGCAAGAGCTATTAACTAGCTTGGGAAAGATGCAGAATTCTTTCCAGAAAGGAGTTATACTGATCCTTCCTATGTGTGGCAGGAGGAGACTGGGCAGCACCAGAAGAAGACTTTACTTTCTTTAGATGCCAAAATTCAAGATTTTCTTAACCAGGCTCTTAGGAGTGCAGCTCAGAACAGCTGTTTTTGCTTCTGCCTCCAATTCTTGACTACTAATTTTAAATACTTTTCTGAGAATATCACTGTTCTCTCAGCTATTATATATTATTTCTCTTGGCTTCTTCTATTTTTTTCTATGCATTAGACAGAAAAGATAATAGCTTATAAAACAATTTATTATGGAAAAACACTTGCAGAGATTTTAATAGTTCTGTGTATGTTATCTATCTTTGTATTTTTGTTTATATTCATTTTTAGAGTGATTCATTTTATGTGTATCCTAGAGAATATGTCGGAGAAGGCAATGGCACTCCACTCCAGTACTCTTGCCTGGAAAATCCCATGGATGGAGGAGCCTGGTAGGCTACAGTCCATGGGGTCGCTAAGAGTCAGACACGACTGAAGCAACTTAGCAGTAGCAGTAGCAGAGAATATGTACTTTAATTCCCCCAATCTTATTAATGAAAACTGTCCTTGGTAATACTGTCCGATAAAGACATACTTTTGTTGAAATACTGTTGAGTTAGAAGTTCTTGTGGAACATGTGGCATATTTATCCAGGAATACCATTTGTTTTGCCAGCATCTGTAAGAATTTATTTATTTATTTTTTACTTTATCCAAACGCTCAGAACCCCAGTATAGAAAATGCCATTGAGATGGATTTGTATGTAGAAAAAAAAATGGTTGGAAAAAAAACCAATGGAAGACATGAAAGTTTTCTAAGTAGTCAAATTAAGCATACCTGAGCTTTCTTTGATTCCAACTAATTTAAAACTGCATACCCTTTGTGTGGTCTTCCCTGGAGGATCAGTGGTAAAGAATCTTGCCTGCAATGTATAAGACATGGGTTCTATCCCTGGGTCAGGACTGCCCCTGAAGAACGATATAGAAACCCACCCCAGTATTCTTGCCTGGGAAATCCCATGGACAGAGGAGTCTGGTGGGTTACAGTCCATGGGGTTGCCAAGAATCCAACATGATTTAGCGACTAAACAACAACAACAATCCTCTGTGTAGTCCTAATTTTACTACTAATTCATCCATTTAGAATATTGATGAAACATTTAGCCAGGAGCTGCTAACACACACACACACACACACACACACGCAGCATTATTTCCTATATATCTATATGAAACCTAGTTTCATTATCTGGTTTCTGTGTTCCCAGATGGTCCTCTTTCTATGCCTAATGCTAGTTCTTGTCCTATGGCAGTTTCCAATGAACTGACCATTTGCTTGTATAAAAGTTGATGAATTTGATATATTAATTACAGAAAAGTCTAAGTGCAGATGCTTAAAACACATTAATTGTACTTTAGTTTGTTTGATGTCTTTGATTCCTATTAACTACTGGAAAAAATCCATTTATGTGCAATTTAAAGAGGACTGTCTCTTTTTCAGAGCGACTAACTTTTTATAGCATCTGTTGGAGCCATGAGGCAGAAGTCATAACAGACATGAGAGGGCATACTTCATAACTGTCTTGAAAATTAGAGGAAAAACTCCTCTGTGATCTAAGTGAAAAATCTTCCCTCATTACTAAGGAAATAATCGGAGAGTAAATAGCCTCTCCATGTGGAATGTTCATGTCCATACAAATGTGTAGTCAACTAGTTTAACTTTTGAAAAATCTAACCTGACTATAAGTTTTACTCTCCGAATTTTTGTTGAAATACTCTCAATTAGATATTATCTGTCAAAAATGGCAATAGAAATATTGGCTTAATACAATTCAGGCACTGTTTTAAATATTTTATACCTAAGAATATAATATAGAAACCAAATGATACCTAGTAAAGTGTTCTAAGTGTGTTGTGCTAAGTAATTTGATGCATCAAAAATAATACTTTAAAGTTTTCATCTTTAAAACTGAATTTTTATTGTTGTTAAACAATTCTAATTTGGGGGAATAACTGTTGATTAATTGTGTGTGCTGTGTGTGTGCTCGCTCACTAGGTCCTGTGCGACTCTTTGTGACCCTGAGCACTGTAGCCTGCCAGGCTCTTCTGTCCATGGGATTCTCCAAGCAAGAGTACTGGAGTGGGTTGCCATTTCCTTCTTCAGGGGATCTTCCTGACCCAGGGATCAAACCCACTTCTCATTCATCTCCTGCATTGGCAGGCAGATTCTTTAACCCTGAGCCCTTTAGTTTAAAGACGAAACTCTAGTTTTTAAGCTGAAATCAGTGTCAGTTCAGAGGACATGGCTATCCTTTGTTGCTAACCTTTTCTATTCTAAAACCATGCCCATTTCTGTAACTAAGGACACTTCTCTTTAAAAAGAACAATTGCTACAAGATGGAGTTCTTAAAGTGGAGTGAATTGCAGTACTCCGTGCGTGATTGCTGCCATGTCTTAAACAAGAGACATTAAAAGAAATAAATGCCAGGTGGTCTCATTAGGACATTTGGACTTACACTTTTGAACCTTTGGCACCCACGTGACAAAGAGGCTCATTGCTTTGATGCTGTTTCAACATGACAAAATCCACAGTTTTATTGTTTGCAAATGTTAGCCTCTTCCCCAAATACTCATTTTCTCTAATTATGGAGAATTCTTCCACAGTGTAATAATCCTTTTATATATTGCAAATTAAAATTTGGTGTTTTTAGGATAATGCCGCTGAACAGTATGCTACTGCTGCTGCTGAGTCGATTCAGTCGTGTCCGACTCTGTGCAACCCCATAGGTGGCAGCTCACCAGGCTCCCCCGTCCCAGTACAGTAGTGGAGAAATTTTGAAAGGCTCTTTTTAATTTTTTCCCCTGAATCAAGACTTTGGCTACAGGGAATTTAAAACATTTGTTTAGGAGAAAGTTATTAGTAGTAATGTGTGTGCATGCTATGTTGCTTCAATTTTGTCCAACTCTTTGTGACACTATGGACTATAACCCTCCAGGCTCCTCTGTCCATGGGATTCTCCAGGCAACAATACTAGAGTGGGTTGCCATGCCCTTCTCCAGGTGATCTTCCTGACCCGAGGATTGAACTTGTGTCTCTACATCTCCTGCATTGGCAGGCAGATTCTTCACCACTAGTGCCGCCTGGGAAGTCCTAATAGTTATGAACTTTGTTCATATAGTGCTTTTTAGGATAAATTGGTAGTTTACCTTTACTAAATATATTTATTTTCAGGGATATACTTTCACTGAGGGTTTTGATTCCAGTTATCTGAAAAATATTTATACAAAGTATAGATGGTATTTTAATTAATTTATATTAAAATAGTCTTTATAAAGTGTTTCTTAAATAATTTATTTTAAAAGTACACATTGTAAGACAGCTTATGGACTGGGAGAAAATATTTCAAATAGTGCAATCCACAAGGGGTTAATTTCCAAAATATACAAACAGCTCATACAGTTCAATATAAAAAAAACAAGCAACCCAATAAAAAAATGGGCAGAAGCCCTAAATAGACATTTTTCTGAAGACTTATAGATGGTCAATGATGCTAATTATTGTGGTTGTTTAGTCATTGTGTCTGGCTTTTGCAGCCCCATGTAGTGTAGCCTGCTAGGGTTCTCTGTCCTTGGGTTTTCCCAGTCAAGAATATTGGAGTGGGTTTCCATTTCCCTCTCCAGGTAGCTTTCTTGACCTAGGGACTGAAACATGCATTTCTTGCATTGGCAGGTAATTCTTTACCACCAACCCACAAGGGAAGTCCCTCACTATTTAATAGAGAAATCAAATCAAAACTACAATGAGGTATCACCTCATTCTAGTCAGAAGGGCCATTATCAAGAAGTCTACAAATAATTAATCCTGGAGAGGGTATAGAGAAAAGAGAAGCTTCCTACATTATTGATGAGAATGTGAATTGGTGCAGCCAATATGAAGAACAGTATGGAGGTTCCTTAAAATATAAAAATAGATTTATCATATGATCCAACTATCCCACTGCTGGGAATATAGCCATAAAACATGAAAGCTCAAAGATGGAAAGTTATATGTACCCCAATTTAAATAACAGCACTATTTACAATAGCCAAGACTTGGAAGCAAAGTAACTGTCCATTAACGGAAGAAAGGATAAAGAAGAAGTGGTATATGTATATAATGGAATATTACATAAAATATTGACATTTGAAGCAAAATGGATGCACCTAGAGATTATTATACTAAATGCAATAAATTGAACAGAGTAAGACAAATGCTGTCTGATATTACTTATATGTGGAATCTAAAATGTGATACAAATGAACTTATGTACAAAATATAAATAGAGTTACAAATATGGAAAACAGGCATATGGTTTCCAAAGGGGAGGGGAGAATAAATGAGGAGTTTGGGATTAACATATATACATAACTGTACATAAAATAGATCAACAACAAGGACCTACTGTATCACTTAGGGAACTCTTCAATATCTTGTAATAACCTGTAATGGAAAAGAATCTGAAAAAGAATATATATATATATAACTGATCACTTTGCTGTACACTGGAAACTAACACAGAATTCTACATCACACTATTGCTTGCTCACTTACCCGGCTGTGTCTGACTCTTTGTGACCCCATGGACTGCAGCATGCCAGGCCTCCCTGTCCATCACCATCTCCTGCAGTTTGCCCAAGTTCATGTTCCTTACATCAGTAATGCCACCCAGCCATTGCATCCTCTGACACACTCTTCTCCTTCTGCTCTCAATCTTTCCCGGAATAGGGACTTTTCCAATGAGTTGGCTGTGCTCATTAGATGACCAAAATACTGGAGCTTCAGCTTCAGCATCAGTCCTTCCAGTGTTGGCTCTCCCTTAAGATTGACCGGTTTGATCTCCTTCTGTCCAAGGGACTTTGAGGAGTCTTCTCAGCACCACAGTTCAAAGGCACCGATTCTTTGGCATTCTGCCTTCTTTATGGTCCAGCTCTCATAACCATAAGCGACTACTGGGATATCATAGCCTTGATTATATGGACCTTTGTCAGCAGAGTAGTGTCTCTGCTTTTCAACACACTGTCTAGATTTGTCAATCACACTATACACCATTTTTAAAAAAATCATAAAATAGTTCACATTGTAAATGGATAACTGGTGAGAGTTTGAAGCAAAAGCAAATTGTAAGTGATTTTTGGGGAGGTTAGCCTAGGTGAATAAATATATAGCTGCTAAAACTTTAAATAAATGCAAAATTTTAAGTAAAAGACTCCTTTTCCATCATAAAAGTGAATGCCAAGGGATAGATAATTTGCTTTCTAAGGAACTTCTTTTCTCCTCCCCACAAAATAGATGGATCAGCATACACTGAAGAAAACAACTTCCTCTGTATTCCAACAAATATTTAGTATTTAGCTAAAAATTGTTTTGGGGGCTTCCAAGGTGGCTCAGTGGTATAGAATTTGCCTGCCAATGCGAGGAGACACAGGAGACTCAGTTTCAGTCCCTGGCTTGGGAAGATCCCCTGGAGGAGAAAATGGCAACCCACTCCAGTATTCTTGCCTGGGAAATCCTATGGACAGAGGAGCCTGGCAGGCTATAGTCCATGGATTGCAAAGAGTCAGACATGACTTAGCATGCACACAAAAGTTGTTTAAAAAAAAAAAGTTGTTTTTATCAAAATTTTTTAAAATGTGAGATTACAAATGCTACCTTTCTGATTAGGACAAGAACAGGTATTTTGGTACCCAAACAAGTTTTTCTAAATTGTATTCTACTTAGAACAAATTTTATCTAGGACAAATTTATTTTTCTTTGTGGAATACAGACATGTGATCTAAAATTTGACATTATCTTCTAACTTCACCTTTCTCTCCTAAAGTACCCTCTCATCTCTTCATGACACAGGTAGTTTCCAAATGATTATTTATCCATAAGAATCTCACAAAGTTCTTTACTGTTTTCCATTAAGTATTTACACATGGGTTTCCCTAGTTGCTCAGCTGGTAAAGAATCTGCCTGCAATGTGGGACAGAGAAGGCAATGGCACCCCACTGCAGTACTCTTGCCTGGAAAATCCCATGGACAGAGGAGCCTGGTAGGCTACAGTCCATGGGGTCTCGAAGAATCCGACACGACTGAGCGACTTCACTTTCACTTTTCACTTTCATGCATTGGAGAAGGAAATGGCAACCCACTCCAGTGTTCTTGTCCGGAGAATCCCAGGGACGGAGGAGCCTGGTGGGCTGCCGTCTATGGGGTCACACAGAGTCAGACATGACGCGACTTAGCAGCAGAAGCAGCAGCAATGTGGGAGACATTTGATCCCTGGGTTTAATCCCTGGATTGGGAAGATCCTCTGAAGAAGGGAATGGCAAACCACTGCAGTATTTTGGCCTGGAGAATTCCATGGACTGTATGTGTCCCAGAGAGTCAGACACAACTGAGTGGCTTTCACTATCACTATTTACACATCAAGCCTATTCTAAAACTTGTGGTTTGGAAAGCACTTTTAATATGTATCTGGTGGTCTACAGTCCATGGGTTCACAGAGATTCAGACACAACTAATTGACTGATCACACACGCACACATATTAAAGTTACATAGAGATAAGCATTGTAATCTTTTTCATTTCCTTATTTTTTTTCTCATATATTGAGTGCCTTCCATTACTAGGAAGATTTTAGATTTAACAGGTAGAAGCATGTTTTAGAATTAAAGGGAAAAAAAGGTAGCTATTGTATGATGATTGTGATGTCATTCCAAAAGCAAGTACATTAAACATCATTATTTCAAGTAGCTATATGTTCTTTCTATTTGAGGACTAAACTTCACAGATTCTTCTAGTGGACAAAATAGTATGTCTCCGGTATGATTACTCATCAATTAATGTGTCATATTTCATCTTAATTTCAACTTTAATTACTGTAGGGATTTTTAATGCTAGTTAAAAAAAATCAAAATGCCCTTGGGGTTCTAATATTTAAACATGTTTAAACTATACTATAGACTATAGACATCCCAGGCACTGAGTCATCAGTGTTCTGAAAGTCCCAGCCTAAAACGGAAGACACTCAAATGCACCAATACATAAACCAAGCACTACTGTGAAAATTCCTTGATGAGCCTAATCCTAATTTATAAATTTGAATTCCAAATTTTGAGCAAACCTTAGAATTTGATTTGAGACAAGGTAACACTGATCATCTTTCTTTAAAGACTTATTTTAAGTTTTCTTCTTCCTTCCTTCTGTGTTTTGCTCTTTTGCTTTTCCCTCCCTTCATGTTTCTTTTTTTCTCCTTTATTTCTTTCTTTTTATGTTTTAATTGTTGACTTTTCCAGGACTATCCCAAGGAATTCTGTGAAATTATTCTGTATTTTTTTTTCATTTGTTTTGTTTTTCAGTAAGTCTTTCTTCACTAGTCTAACATTTTGATTGTTTGACTTGAATTTTTCCATGTTGAATGTTGACTCAAATGCAATATGTTAAAATTATAAAATTAAACTTGCATTAAGTGAAATTATATGTGTGTATATTACATTTTTTAAAATGCCATAAAACAATATGGCTTTATTCATTCTGCAGTAACTTTTAAAATGCATTCTTTAATTAAAAAGAGAAAATCTTAAACATGCTGGTTAAAATGCTAAGCATCTTAAAATCTTAAAATGTCTAAATACCTGGCACTTAATGCTTTAATAATATTCAAGATGTTTTATATATTTTAAGTTGTGGTGTGTGCATGTGAGTGTGCACAGGCGTGCTCAGTTGCTCTGATTTTTGCAACCCTATGGACTGTAGCTCACTAGGCTCCTCTGTCCATGGAATTTTCCCAGGGAAGAATACTGCGCTGGGTTGGTGATTCCTGCTCCAGGGGATCTCCCAACACAGAGATCCAACCCATGTCTCTCGTTTCTTCTGAATTGTCAGGCAGATTCTTTACGACTGTACCACTGGGAAGCCTCTAAATTCCCATAACTCTTCTCAAATTAGCCATTATTAAAAAGTAGCCTTTGTATTAGTTTCTCTTTTACACTTTGGTATGAAATTTTCACTACTGATAAATGTTTTACATTTTAATTTGATTTCCTTTTTAAAAATCTGAGTTTTTTATTTTTTTATTTATTTTTATTTATTTATTTTATTTTATTTTATTTTTAAACTTTACATAATTGTATTAGTTTTGCCAAATATCAAAATGAATCTGCCACAGGTATAATGATATGATCATCACACATAAATTTAGCTTACCTACATTTGTTAAAAACTAAATTATAATGAAAAATTAGAAATTAGTAAAATATTGGACATTGAAATCTTGCTGAAATAAATTATGGTATCACATATTAATAATGTTGTCTGTCATGTGCCTTAACTTTTTGACAGTTGATATATGAAAAAAAATTAAATGTCTTTGAAAATTTCTTCAAAGGACAGTGCATTTATAGTCATTGATGTGCACCCTCCTTTGTATAAATGTAACTTTTCTTTCAACTTTTAAATTAGATCTCTTTGTGATACTCTAAATGACATATGAATGTAGAGTAAGTGCTTACTATGCTAATCTCTTTTGTTTGTTACCTTAGCGTCCTCCTAAAGAGCTAATTGGGTTTCTCTGGTGGCTCTCAGTTCAGTTCAGTCGCTCAGTGGTGTCAGACTCTTTTCAACACCACGGACTGCAGCACACCAGGCTTCCCTGTCCATCAGCAACTCCTGGAGTTTACTCAAACTCATGTCCACTGAGTTGATGATGCCATCCCACCATCTCTTCCACTGTCATCCCCTTCTCCTCCTGCCCTCAATCTTTCCCAGGATGAGGGTCTTTTCAAATGAGTCAGTTCGCATCAGGTGGCCAAAGTATGGGAGTTTCAGCTTCAGCATCAGTCCTTCCAATGAATATTCAGGACTGATTTCCTTTAGGATGGACTGGTTGGATCTCCTTGCCATCCAAGAGACTCTCAAG
The DNA here is from genome assembly GCF_055505025.1 of Bos grunniens. NCBI lineage: Eukaryota > Metazoa > Chordata > Mammalia > Artiodactyla > Bovidae > Bos > Bos grunniens. The sequence continues at coordinate 136,883,372 of NC_141165.1, forward strand.
AATCTTCTCCAACACCACATTTCAAAAGCTTCAATTATTCGGTGCTCTAGTGGTGAAGAACATGCCTGCCAGTGCAGAAGACACAAGAGAAGTGGGTTCAATTCATAGGTTGGGAAGATCCCCTGGAGGAGGGCCCAACAACCCACTCCAGTGTTCTTGCCTGGCTAATCCCCTGGACAGAGGAGCCTGGTGGGCTGTAGTCCATAGGGTCACAAAAAACTCAGACATGAATAAGCCACTAAGCAACAACAACAAATTTCCAAATATTCTATCATCTGTTCATCAGCATTTAATCATTGTTGTTGAAGTGTTAAAGGATTTTGAGAAGATCATTATTTGACAAAGTACACCCACTGGCAGATTGATCTGTGTTCATAGAAGATATTTGTTATTTTTGATGGAGCTGTTTCATTTGTTTAATTTATTGAGCAAATATCATATGTCAGTTACTTTCCTGAGAGCTGGCAGTTCAGGTCTTCCACATTGAAGGTGGATTCTTTACTGTGTGAGCCATCAGGGAAGTTTTCTAAATAATATTTATCTAAGAATTCCAGGATTTTGAAATAAAGTATTACTATATCCCTACCATCAAACTTTTATTGAAAGCTTTGTCTAGTTATTATGAAATAATATTCCTCATGCATTTGTTTGGTATCCTGGATAGTGAAGATTAACTAAAATGGTGAGAAAAACAACAAAAAAAAGAAAACATGGAACAGCAACCTGGAGAGAGTTGGAGTGACATTAAATGCCTTCTTCTTAGAAGAAAGAACAATCAAATCCAGCATTTGCCTCAAGATTCAGATAATTCTAAAACATCTAACTTTCTAAATAGAGGAGGCTGTCCCAATTAAGTAAATTATAATTTGTACGGGAGGACCTGATTATAGGAAAAAGGTTGCTTTTTTAAAAAACTAGTAAATTCCCCCAAGGAAAAATTATATTAAAATATACATTATGCTTTTTTGAAGAGTATATAGTGTCCACGGGGTCGCTAAGAGTCGGATACGACTGAGCGACTTCACTTTCACTTTTCACTTTCATGCATTGGAGAAGGAAATGGCAACCCACTCCAGTGTTCTTGCCTGGAGAATCCCAGGGACAGTGGAGCCTGATGGGCTGCCGTCTATGGGGTCGCACAGAGTCGGACACGACTTAGCAGCAGCAGCAGTGTCAAAGGGTATATAGGTTGGCAATCCTGATCAACCACTTGAGAAAAGGTAATCTTACTTTTTGTTAATTAAGGTGACTATAAATAAAAAATAATTATGATTATGTAAGTAGCCTAATTAAAGCACAAAAAGTCCCTTGATTAATGTACGTCTGATATATACGATCTGAATATAATGGCAGATATGAAAAACAGCTTTAATTTCAAACCCCACTGCAACCACAAAATACTTTGTTCTCAAACAATCTGATGACTATAAACTGATATTGTGAAATGACATAGTGTTTTTGGTCAAGGATCATCCTTTCTGTTGGAGAAGGAAATGGCAACCCACTCCAGTATTTTTGCCTGGAGAATTCCATGGACAGAGGAGCCTGGTGAGCTATAGTCCATGGGGTAGCAAAGAGTTGGACAGGGCTGAGTGACTGAGCAGGCACACATCCTTTATGCTAGTCCAGAACCTAAATGCCAGATATTCATATGCTTTCACTTCTCAAGCTACAGAACCTGCATAGAAATTTTGACTCTTCTCAAGACCCAAATATTTGAAGTTACTAAACAGTATCAAAGTATTGATGTTATAAACATATATTTTATGGGTGTAACATGTTATGGCTGCCTGTAATAGGACCTAGGGGTCCGTGAAGTAATATGGATCTTCAAATAAATTTGACTGTTATTTTTACCAGCAAAATGAGTGTATGTGGGGAAAGAAGAGAACTGCACTTCAGGACAAGCAATGTTTGGTGAACTATAGGCAGGTCTGGAGAACAGAGGAGAAGGGCTTGCTTTTGTAGAGGAAAGGGGTAAATTGAGGAGGCTGTGGTGGTTCTTCATTGGCTGTAGGTGGGGGCCAGTTTGCTGTTCTGGGTCAGGAAATCTTTCTTCCTGCTGGGATCTGCAGGCTGGAGTGAGTTATATGCGTGGCAGCACCCTTTGCAGGGCTTCCAGGCTCCAATTTGAATGACATTAGTTTATTTTCACAGTGCATGTACATACGTGCTCAGTTGCTCTGCTGCTGCTAAGTCGCTTCAGTCTGGTCTGACTCTGTGTGACCCCATAGATGGCAGCCCACCAGGCTCCCCTATCCCTGGGATTCTCCAGGCAAGAACACTGGAGTGGGCTGCCATTTCCTTCTCCAAGTTGCTCAGTCATGTCCAATTCTTTCCAACCCCATAGACTGTAGCTCATCAGGCTTCTCTGTGGAATTTTCTAGGCAAGCATACTGGAGTGGGTTGCCACTTCCTTCTCCAGGAGATCTTCCCAACCCAGGGATCGAACCCGCATTTCTCGTATCTCCTTCATTAGCATGTGGACTCTCTACCACTAGCACCACCTGGGAAGCCCTTCACAGTACATAACTATTTCCAAACTGCCACTAGGGTTCTTATATTTTAATTTCTTTGAAATTTATATAGTGGTTTATGCTCTTGATTTCTGTCACAGTCTTTCTTTGATTTTAGTATCAACATATTATTGAAGTGACCATTTCAAATGATGTAACCATAAGATCAATACAATTCAGAGTTCCCATTAGAAATTAGCTTTCCCTCAAAGAAGAAGGGATGTCGGTTCATGATTTTTCCCCACTAATTTCTATTTTAAAAGAAGAGACATTTTCCCAAGGAAAGAAAATTTCCAATAAATGATATTAACTTAAAAGTTGAAATTACAATAAACTGCAGGTATCAGAAATCAAACTAATTTGGCAAAAAACTCATCTTTTCTCATAGACATATCATGAAGTCATTCTGTCTAATGTACCATAGGCTTGAAATTAGGTAAAGCAGAGATACCTCTGGTACAGTTTTCAAATGTAGAACACTCCTACTCTAGATTTCTATTGGATTTGTATAATGACACATCTTATCTCCCTCTTTTTAAATGCCATATTTCTCATTAGAATTTTCAAGTTTCTGATAACTCCTATAGCAGAGAAATCTGATTCACCTTCCTTAATCCAAAGTTTACCAAGTTTATTTGCTGAGGGAATGCTTTTTTTCATATCAGACCAATTAACATCTTCTGGAACTAGTGTCTCACAGAACAAATGCTACTAAAATACCTGAGCATTTTAGTTGCTGCTGGAATGAAATCCGTATCTGATTGACATAGAGGTTTTCAGGTTTTAAAACTCAGTGACCAGCTTGGTACTGGCCCAAGAACCTGTTGGACACTCTGAATTATTGTCTTTTAGAAATCAGCAGTGATTAGTAATTGACTACTCAGGTGGTGCTAGTGGTAAAGAAACCGCTTGCTAATGCAGGAGACTGAGAGACACGGGTTTGATCCCTCGGTCCAGAAGATGCACTGGAGAAGGAAATGGCAACCCACTCTAGTATTCTTGCCTGGAGAATCTCATGGACAGGGTATTCTGGCGGGCTATGGTCCATAGCATCACAAAGAGTCAGCCACGACTGAAGTGACTTAGCACAGTTTGAGAACAACAGACTCAATATATTTAAAAATCCAACATCTTTGGAATTTGACAGTACCACTTTGGAGTGGGCAACTAAAATGCATATTTCATATTTTGGAGTCCATGAAAATACACTGAATTTAGGGACAGAAATGTATTGAGCAATACTTAATGGAACTGACCTTCAATGTGAGAGGGATTAGTACTTACTTACAGCACATAATTTTCTGGGAGCTCCAAGACTCTTTAAGTCCAAACTTACTTGTTCATATTGTGTCACTCAGTGAAATTCCAACTGTGGAGCTCTTTGACCTCTCACTTGAATCAGACAATCAAAGCAATCGGGGCATTTTCTACCCCATGACTTTGCTTAGGCTTTTTCTCGTCCCCAAAATGCCTTTGTCCTTTATGCCTCAGCTTCCACCCATCAGAATTCTCTGCTGTCTTCAAACTTCCTTACCTCTCTATTACCTTTCCCCATTTCCTTCTTGTTGGAAAACTATTTGTCCAAGCCTCTATGAGGTCATCCCAATGATTCCTTTCTTCCTTCATCCCAAGGATTTGGCTTGCCTCTTTGTTATAACACATTCTATGAAATACTGTTACTGAGAAATGTGTAATAGTCAACCAACACTGATAAGGCACTTTTAATAATCAGAGACCATGTCTTACTTATGAAAAACAATGTCTTGCACAGAGTAGTTACTCAAAATTGGGTGGCATGACAACCTCAAAATTGGCCTTGATCATTTTTTTACATTAGGAAAGTCACATGAAAACTCAGATTGAAAATCACATTCTGAGTTTCTATTTATTAGTCTTTTACTGAAATACACAGGTCGCTTCACTTGTGAACAGATATTTCTTTCTTGAGGACCCAAGCAGTTTTGGTATATTTTCTTAATTCACTTAATTGGTCACTTAATTCTGGACCTTTTACAGCTGGTTGAAATTTTTTAATAAAATGAAAAGGCAATATGATACACACACTATATAGTCAAATTTTGGGTCTTTATTCCCTCCAGATATTGTTCTTTACTCATTTCTTTTAGTGGTTAGAAACTGTTCTTTTTTTTTTAGGGTATTGCCTGGTAGTCCAGGGGTTAGGACTGTAGGTTTTCCCTGCTGAGGGCCTGGGTTCAATCCCTTTTTGGGGAATAAGATCCCATAAACCGTGAGGCGCAGCCAAAACAAATATTCTTTTTTTTTTTAACTTCTTACTTTTAAATAATTTCAGATTTACAAAACTGTTTGAAAAATATTGCAGAATTTCCTTATAATTTCCAACCAGTTTCCCCAAACGTTAACATCTGACATAATCAGGATACGATTAGTAATACTAGAAAATTAGCACTGAAGCAGTTCTATTACATGCTCTATAGGCCTGGTCATGTTTCTTTAGTTGTTTCACTCAGCTCCTTTTTTGTGGTTCAGGATCTGATCTTTAAATCACCTTGTCTCCTCCAGTCTGACGTACCCTCAGTCTTTCATTGCCGATTAACATCATGATCTTAACACATTCAGAGAGCATTTGCACCAGTGGTTTTTCAGAATGTGAATTTCAGGTTGTCTGATATGTAAGCAGTGACTATATCCTTTGAGAAATATATTCATAGTCTTTTGTGAGGATTATTTGAGTGGAAAACATTTGTTTCTCCAAATGCTTTGCTGAATCATAGACTTATTTTCCCTGGTATAAGAATGGGTATTTTAGAGATTTTTTTAAAAGGCAGAAAAGTCTTATTTTTCTTCTTTGTGGTTGATTTTTCCTGTATAATTCCTTTGAAATACTTATATGTTTGTTCAATATGAAAGTTTTTTTAAAGTCATACATATTATGCATTTTCTTTCTTAGTAATCAATAGGTAGATAGTATCAGACAAGTCAAGATGTTGAAATATAATTGTTTGAAGTGATCCATTCATTGCCCTGGTTGGAAAATCCTAGGCTTGATTGATGTACCTCTTCAATGAATACCAAAGTCACACCTAAAATGTGCTATTTTACATTGATATGGCTAAATATTTATGTAATGCATGTCCCTCCTTCTTTTCTAATGTTCCCTACACTCTGGAAAACTTTTCCACCCTGCTTTTTTGGTAACTCCTCCACTCATTTTGACCAATCCCTGCATTGACCAATTTACTCTAGCCTGGTTTCCCTCCGTACCACTTCACTGAAATTGCTCCTTTAAATAGGGCAGATGCCTTTCTCAAAGCTCAGTCTGCTGCTCATGTGCATCCTTTAACAATGTTGCCTACTCTCTTCTTTCGTGAAATGTTTACCTTCTCATAATATCTGAGATACCTTCTTTCTTGGCTCTCCTTCTACATCCCAGAATGCTTCTTATTATCTTCCTCTTACTTGCATTTACATAGAGGTATTCCATTGGTTTATTTTTAACCATACCGTGCATATTCTCTGGACTGTCCCAAAGGCTCCCAGAGATCTAGTTATTCCCTTTGTGCAGGTGACACAATCTTTAATTTGGATATCCATCCTGATCATAATTTCCCTTAGATACATCCAGCTCAATTAGCTCTCAAACAAAAATCACAGATTTCCCCTTTAACATGAACTTCTTAGGTCTTCTAACCTCCTACTAAACAGGCTGAGATTAAATCCGCTCATTAAGTTCTCCCATCACATGTTGTCTGCTGCCTCCTAATCTATACTATTCTCTTTATCTACATGGTTGTTCTTCTCTCCTTTCATGTTTGTACAGACTTTTCTTGGGGTGCTGTTCAAACTCTATATCAGTGCTGCCTGCTTTATTAACTCAACAGTCATTTAAGATTCTTGTGTTTATAATTAAGTTTATTGTTTTATGTTTTATCATTAGTTGTAGACATGTCAGTATTTCTTCATTGGAGTATAAATCCTTCAAGTGATATTTGTGGTCCTCATAAGGTAGCCCAGTGCCTTACTTACGTATAGATTTGTTTTACTGACTTGAACCTAACTTGCCCTGGTTGGAATTTTAGAAACCACTCCCGGCTTCTTGTTGTAGTTTTGGTTATTTGTTTTGTTTAATTTTGTTTAGCCAACCATGCAAACAGCATGCTCCTCTCAGGTATGATAATGTCACACTGTAACATGGAGGCATTAGTATTTCTTTTTCATTCATTCATTCATCCATAATAGGGACATAGAAATTAAAGTGAAAGCAGCTAAAATTCCCTAGAAAACATCTCAATCACTCAGAGCAATATCTTGGGCAGTTACTAAATTAACATTCTTTTTATCAAACACAATGTACTGAGGTGGAAACACAAGCACATACTTGCAGTTTACTCTTATTCCCTTAGTGATCTGCAGATCAAAAAGATATGTGTTCTGACATTTCATTTTTGAAACTCGATGCCATGTTTGTTCAATTTATCTAATTAGGACCTATTAGCACCTCAAATAGGTACTTTATAAAACAACACCACCACCAGGTGTTAGCCCAGGGACAAAAGAATAAATCCAAATTTAACACTTTTCAAAGGTGAATCTGTAACATTTTGATGTCTTGAGAGCATTCAATAACAATTTAGTGTTCTTAGAAACAGTATACTAATTTGTTTATTGTTTCCAGACCTCTTAATAAAAATTGAAAATAGTTCTTAAAAACTGATCATTGTTTTGGTAAATATTTGTATGAATATGCATAAGTATAATCTTTTATATCATAAAACTACTTTTCAGGAGTTTGTGGCTGCTTCTGAGAAAGAAAACTCTTGATGTCAGGTTCTGAAAAGTGAAGAGAATGAAATACAGAATATGGTAAGTGACTTGCAGATAAACTATTTCAGCCTCATCTCATCTTATGCTCCATTGTGCAGTTATCATTTGTAAGGTGTATACATATAAATGCATACTTGTGGTAGTCACTGTTGCAATCAGTTGTAAAATATGACCACAGTTGAATCAAACTCCGTCTTCTCTACATTTATTTGGATAAACTTGATGTAACAGACACTTGGCTATCAAACATGACAGGAGATTTTTACTCTGATTTTTAACTGGGGAAAATTCGAGATGGTTTGTAAGATTGGGACACTCATATTTGTGCTTTGGTAACTGTGGAGTTATATGAGATAATGTTTAGGGTCAAGATCTTGCTTTACAAAAGAGCAAAGACATCAATTTCTTACAATCTGGTTATACTTGTTATTCAAACTATTCAACATTGACATGCAGCAGTTAAAATATATATATATATGTGTGTGTTGATGCTTACAAGGCTTGTTAAAAAGTAGTTTACAAAAAGCAAGTTGGTTTTACTGAGTTTATAGAACCCCTAGTGTTTGGGGTTATTCTCTTTTCTTGTTGTGTTTTCTATAATGAGTGAAGGTCCTTTCCTCATTCTATTCAGAAGACACTCTGTGGGGCTTCTTAATGGATGAGTTATAGGGGGTTGAAAGAACGAAGGAAAGACAGAGGAAGAGTGTTGCAGAGCCATTTCTGGAGCATGCGTAGAGACATGCTGACGCTCTGTGCTCTCCTCAGTCCTCACCATCCCACCCCACCCAAAGCCCAGTGAATTTGTCCATGCTCATGGTGACAGCAGCATGAACTAGATTTTTCCTGGGATAGTTTCCTAGAAACTACCAATTGATCTCATTTTATTTAGTTAGGGTCATTCTTTTAGACTAGAATTTCTTAAATCAGGATCAGAGAGTAAGCTTTATATAAGGTTATTAGCAATCCCTCTGAAATAATATGTAGTATACTGTATGTATATTCTTTTATCCTGTGGAGATGATCAATAGGTTTTTATCAATTTTTTAAAGGATCTTGATGACACAAAAAGTTTTTATCTAGCATGGTTCTATTAATTTACAACAGTTGTGATTAAATAATTTGAAGGAAGTATAGAGACTTTATGTACACATTTTTATTAATATCCCAGGTGGTGTTGGCTATAAGTTTGCACCTTCATGACTCCTTTTTAATTAAAAGTGTTTTTAGAGAAATAAAAACTATTCAAAAGAGTTTTGTTAGTGTTTTCCCTTTTGTCATTCTCTAAGTCCTGAACCAAATTTAAAGTTTTTCTTGCAAATAAAAAAATAGAAAACTCCACTGAAGTTTGCTTTATAGTCACTTTACAAACCTTCACATAGACTTTTAGTTATTCTATGACTGAATATTTATATTTTAAAATACATTTATTATTTTTTTGCGTATTCTTCCAGTATTGAACCCTGTTATATGAGTATTGATCCCTATTGCCTCCAGAGTTCTGTTCTGTTTGTTTTGTTGTTTTTGCTTACAGTTGTAAGTAGGAACAGCAGTTCTGATCTGGTCACAATTTTTCTACATTTTTGTTGGAAACTATGAAAAATACTTGCTCTGCTTCCTGCACAGAATATCTACCCCTGGTAATGTGGACACTACGTCACACTTCCATCGGCACTCCTAAAGTTATTTATTCTTTGGTATTCCAGCAGCCAATTTTATTTTCACTGAACTCTGTTTGTTAGGAGATTCTCAGTTAGCCTATATCTATACCAAATGATAACTGATTTTATCTTTTTCATTAAATATGCAAGTTATAAAGGAATAGTACAGATATTTTGATTTTTTTTTTTTTTTTTGATGAAAGGGAGGAGAGAAGTTATTCTGGTTTCTGATGAGACCAAGAAGGCCTCCATGCCAGCCCACATCTCCATTTGATGGTGAATGTGTTTCCCACCTAGATGACATCTGAAGCCTTTTAGCTTTAGTCATTGCACCACAATTATTTTTTCTTCTCTTCGTGAATCAATTTTCCAGAAGAAAAAGTTGAAATTTGATAAGATCAATGTACAAAGCCAAAAGTTGCTCTGAGTTACGGTGTTATTTCTCAGCCAGATGCTTGTCTCTTCTGCCCAGCTGGAAAATTTCTGTGAGCAGAGATCTCTTTAGTGCCAAGAGGGATAAGCAGAATGGGATGAAAATATATCTGTTGTTACATGGATGACCCCACTCACACTGACTCTGTCAGTGAGTTTTCCTTAGAGTCCTTGGAGGAATGCTTTGCCTAACCACCTAGCCCAACATTTAGGATTTACTTTTAAGATAGTCAGTTAATATTTCTTAGACATAAACTTTTGGCCAGAGTAACTGGAAACTTGAGTTTATTAAACTTTTACATACTTAACTATGGTCTTCTGGGTATTTTAAACTCAGCCATTTGACTTCAGACCTTCTTTTTTACCCCCCAAAATATACAGCGTGAAATGTTTGAGAAGTAATTGGATATAGTATCTTTTTCAAGTCCTTCATATCTTATTTCGTCCAGATAATAGAGAAAAATATACAGTATTCCAGTGATTAAATATGCTAGACATAGCTCGAAGCTTGAATTTCTAGGAAAATTAAACAGAAGTGGTAATGATATGGAATTTAGACACCTAAATACCTAAGCTAATAATATTTATATATATATAAATGTGTAAAAACCTAGCTTGAAAAACAAAAAAAATATAGATATGTAAATGACTTATGAGATATCATACTATGGAACAGTAGAAAACTTTTTAAAAAATGATAGCACTATGCATGTTCTGACTTGAGAATTTTCCATAATGTATTTTTGGGGAAAAGATAAATCAAGTTTAGTATAAATATGTATGATAAAATCTCTCTTCTCACAGAAAAATAAACACCTATATCAATCATACTTTAGCACATACACATGTATGCAAAATATAATTTTAGTCCATTTGGTTTACGAAAATAAGACAAGTCAGCATACATTTGTTCATGCAGTGAAAATGTCTTCAAATCACACACAGATTAATAGCTATATTAGGGGAGCAGAATGATCAGTTCAGTTCAGTTCAGTCGCTCAGTCATGTCTGTCTCTTTGAGACCCCATAGACTGCAGAACGCCAGGCTTCTCTGTCCATCACCAACTCCCTGAGCTTGTTCAAACTCATGTCCATCCAGTCAGTGATGCCATCAAACTATCTCATCCTCTGTCGTCCCCTTCCCCTGACTTCAATCATCTCCAGCATCATGGTCTTTTCCAATGAGTCAATGCTTTGCATCAGGTGGCCAAAGTATTGGAGCTTTAGCTTCAGCATCAATCCTTCCAAAGAATATTCAGGACTGATTTCCTTTTGGATGGATTGGCTTGATCTCCTTGCTGTCCAAGGGGCTCTCAAGAGTCTTCTCCAACATCACAGATCAAAAACATCAATTCTTTGGTGCTCAGCTTTCTTTATAGTCCAACTCTCACATTCATACATGGCTACTGTAAAAACCATAGCTTTGACTAGATGGACCTTTGTCAGCAAAGTAATGTCTTTGCTTTTTAATATGCTATCTAGGTTGGTCATAACTTTTCTTCCAAGGAGCAAGTGTCTTTTAATTTCATGGCTGCAATTACCATCTGCAGTGATTTTGGAGCCAAAAAAAAAAAAAAAAAGCCTCTCCCTGTTTCCATTGTTTCCCCATCTATTTGCCATAAAGTGATGGGACCAGATGCCATGATCTTCGATTTCTGAATGTTGAGTTTTAAGCCAACTTTTTCAGTCTCCTCTTTCACTTTCATCAAGAGGCTCTTTAGTTTTTCTTCACTTTCTGCCATAAGTATGGTGTTATCTGTATATATGAGGTTATTGACATTTCTCCTGGCAATCTTGCTTCCAGCTTGTTCTCCATCCAGCCCGGTATGTCACATGTACTCTGCATATAAGTTAAATAAGCAGGGTGACAATATACAGCCTTGGAGAAAGGAAAGAAAGCCATCTTATTTTCTGCTTTACAGACTTGTATTTTACTAGATATTTTAACCTCAAGAAAGTATTACTTTTATATCTTAAAAGACTCAAGCATGATATTTATTGAGCAATTTTTCAGAAGTTTGTTTGGCATTGCCTATTATTTGGTGGCATTCTGTTTAGCAATATTTATTTTTTCAACAGAAATTAATGAAATAAGATTATATTTGTGCTATATTCTTAGATTATATAAAGTTTTATTCTGGTAAGAATCTATGTTATATTTTTCCCTTCCTATTTCACAGCAATTAGGGTGACTCATTTTCTTTTTCTACTGCTGATTAGATTCTTGAGACATTACTTTCCAGTGTCTCATTCACCAGTTTTCTTTCAGGTTCAGCTAAATTATTATCAGAGATTATTTGTTTTCCATGCAAGGCAAGTTTTCAACATGGTCTAAATTTTACATATTGTTCCTATACTTTCCACGGATGCTGAGCTTGAACTAGTATCAATATTCACACATAATTTTTTTTTGTGTGTAAGGAACATTAATATATATGTGTAATTATAAATTTTTAAAAATTAAATTATAGATTTTTTTAAAAAGTCATAAACAGAAGGGTTTACTTTACCACCTGATGTGAAGGCTGACTCATTGGAAAAGACCCTGATGCTGGGAAAGATTGAAGGCAGGAGAAGGGGACAACAGAGGATGAGATGGTTGGATGGCATCACCGACTGGATGGACATGAGTTTGAGCAAGCTCAGGGAGTTGGAGATGGACAGGGAAGCCTGGTGTGCTGCAGTCCATGGGGTCACAAACAGTTGGACACAACTGAGTGACTGAACTGAACTGAAACAGAAGGGAATACTGAGTACAGACATTGCCAATGTTAATGAATGAGAAAGTTGCATTTGCTTTGAGAAAGACAGTGACTGCTTGAGTTTTAACTCCTATGTGAAAATGTCATTCAGTCAGTCATACCCGACTCTTTTTGACCCCATGAACTGTATCCTGCCAGGCTCCTCTGTCCATGGAATTCAACAGGCATGCACTGGATATGGTGGATTGGAGTGGGTAGCCATTCCCTTCTCAGGTGATCTTCCTGACCCAGGGATCTAACCCAGGTCTTCTGCATTGCATGCAGATTCTTTACCATCTGAGCCACCAGGGGATCCCTAACTGCTGTTTGGCTGTCCGTTAATAGGAAGTTAACATACAAAAAGGGAGCCACATTACTGAGACAGTAATGAGAAAGGGAGAAAGAGAGGGGGAGGAAGGGAGGAAAGAGAAAAAAAAGAATGAATGAAAGGAAAATCAGGAAAAAGGGAGAGAGAAAGGGAAGGAAGGAAGGATGGAAGCCAGGCAAGCAATGGAAGAAATTTGTATATAAACAAGGGGCACGCAGAAGGTTTCCGGTCCAGTGTGTTTCCTTTGCTTATTCCACAGATTAGATTGTCAAAATTCAGCATCTCTCAGAAATCGAGGCTGTTAGCCATTTACAACTTACTTTGAATTAATTTAATCAGATTAGGATTTTGCTTAGAGCCTGCCAAAATCAGCCAGTATGAGGAAAATGGAGTTTGAATGAAAAGTGGAACTGACAAGACAGCTTGATTTTGAAGCATGGAGCTGCTATTCCAGGAGGAATGGATGCAGGGATTGAGTGAGTGAGGAGAGCTTGGGGCATCCAGAGGGCAGCATGAGGGGCCTGGATGCCCAAGGGCTGATTAGGAGAGTTTACCAAGAGGTGAGAAGTTTCCCAAGACAAACAGCATGCTTTTTGTTTGGCGAAGGTCCCTGGTGGCAGCACACATTCTTGACATCTGCTCTGGTTACATCTAATCACTGTTATATTATTTATGAGATTTAGAGGTACCGTGTTCTCTGAGAGGACAGCTGAAGGTTATGGGTTTATACCTAGGTGTCTGTTGAGTTTCATGTCCCACTGGTTTTGCTTGTAACCTAAAAGGTATTATAGTTTAAACCTTTGTTCATTGGGCTAATGTAACATTAATTATGTTTTTAGCAGACTTGAGATTTTTAATCCCAAAACTTAGTCAGCATTCCATATGTCATGTTTCACATGGACCTTGTGAAGTGTAGACTAGATGTATCAGAACTGAAACAGGCTTTTCATTCCCACTGTTGAGCATTTCAGCCTTCTTCAGAAGGTTATAAATTTGAAATGTAATCTGCATCATGGTGTGGGAAACACTGTGGTGAGAGATCTGGCCAGATGAAAGTGCAAGTCTGTTTGCCATCAATGCCTTTTTCCTGAGAGAACCACATTCCATTTCAATATATTTTATATCTCCCAGTTCTTATGAAAAAGTTACTATTAGAATACATATATATATATATATATATATATATATATGTTATCCAATATGAATGTATGCATGTGAGATTATATATATATATATATATATGAAACATGTTAGGATATCAAATTCAGCTTTTATTACCATGACTACTTTGTTTTAGATGCCAAAAAAAGTTATACTAACAGTAAACATTTAAGAAGTTATACTTCCTTGAGCCCAAATCAAGAGCTTTAGAAAGAAAATGAGGAAGGCTGTATTTAAGAAAAAGAAACTTGTATTAACCTGCTGCTGCTGCTGCTGCTGCTGCTAAGTCGCTTCAGTCATGTCCGACTCTGTGCGACTCCATAGACGGCAGCCCATTAGGCTCCTCTGTCCCTGGGATTCTCCAGGCAAGAATACTGGAGTGGGTTGCCATTTCCTTCTCCAATGTATTAACCTTCTAGGGCTGTCCAAACAAAATACTACAATCAGGGTGGCTTTAAACAAGAGAAATTTATTTTTTAAAATTGATTTATTTTTAATTGGAGGATAACTGCTTTACAGTATTGCACTGGTCTCCACCACACATCAACATGAATCAATCACAGATAGTGCCCGCCCCCTCTTTCTTAAACCTCTCTCCCACCACCTCCCTCCCCCTTATAGTTCTGAAGGTTGGAAGTTTGAGATCAATGTGTCAGCAGGCCATTTCTCTCTGAATCCTCCGTTGCACGCTTTTGTATTAGCTTCTGGTAGTTGCCAGAAATCCTTGGTGGTCCTTAGTTTGTAGAGGCATCACTCCAGTGTCTACCCGCATTATACAATGATGTTGACCCTGTGATTTCAGTCTTTATTTGGCTGTCATCCCTCTGTGTGTCTGTGTTAAGTCTCCTCTCCTTTGGAGGTCACTAGTCATACCGGATTAAGGACCCAGCCTACTGCAGTGTCAACTGATCTTCACTAATTACTTCTGTAATGACTCTATTTCCAAATTAGTTCACATTCACAGGTACCTGGGGCTATGACCTGAACATAGCTTTGTGGGGGGCACAATTCAACCCACAAACAGGAATAAACTAGATGACAAATATATACTTAAACCATGATAAAAGAACAAATGTTCAAAATAAGAAAAACGAAGTGTTAAATTATTCATGTATCATATTATTCTCATCTCTTAATCAGAGTATGAAATGACTCAAAAATGCTACTTTCCAAAATCTGGTTTCTTCCTGTATGTGAATTTGTATTTATTCCAAAGGCTTAAATTGGCTATTTTAAATTAACCTTAAACATTTATATTTTCTATGTAATTCAAGATTTTATTTCTACTTCATTCAGCATTAAATATTTCAGTTAATGTGGCTTCCTAGGTGGCTCAGTGTTAAAGAATCCACCTGCCAATCCAGGAGACACTGGAGATGCATGTTCAACCCCTGGGTTCAATCAACCCACTCCAGTATTCTTGCCTGGAAAACCCCATGGACAGAGGAGTCTGGAGAGCTACAGTCCATGGAGTCACAAAATTGGGCATAACTGAGTGACTGAGTGCGCACACCCACTGATTCCACTTAATAGTTTTCACATCAAGTAATTCAGAACATTTTGGAGTATTTATTCAGTGCCAAGCACTGTATGGGTTACTGAGAATGAAAAGAGAAAAGCTAGCCCCCTGATCTTAAAGTTTTGGGAAATGGATGAAAGCAAAATTATAGTAGATTTAGAAGTATGTTGGTACTATGGCAAGACATTAACAAAATGCTGAACTAGACTTTGGTTAGAAAATACAATATTGTACAGTAATTAGCCTCTAATTAAAATAAATAAATTTAAATTTTAAAAAATATTAATTGAGAAAAAAAAAAGAGAAAATAGTTCAGGAAGTCTTCCTGATACAATGGAAACCCATGCTGTCTCCAAATAGAAGACAGTCAGGCAAAGTGTGAGAAGGAAGGGCATGACTGCAAAGGCCCAGATTAAGAACAGAAAACATAACAGTCAACTTAGTTTCATGCATGAATGGTGTAATGTGGATAATTTATAAGAGATGTTATTAGAGTGATAAACAATACCTAAATCACAAAAAGGAGAGTCAGTACCCATTGTAAAATAAGCACTCAATAAATGTTTCCTTAGAGACAGTATAGACAGTCTCTGGCAGCAGATTGTTTGGGCTTAATCTTGCTTTTCCATTTATTTGAACCTAATTTAGTAGAATTAGCACTCAGTGCATTTTGTAATTAACTGTTGCACTTTATTTAAGATCATTCTCTACTGATTGACTCTGAAGTGCATAAAAGATGCATTCACGGGAACTTGATGTCAAATGATGAAATTTGGGGTTTTCTCACAAATATCTATGTCTACAAAGTTTTCATTAAATCTTCTTACTGATCATCATGGTGCTCTACAAATTTATTTCCTGGGAAAAAGAAAAAATAAGTGAAATAACTTTTTTGTAATTCTGACACAGTATCAGTTAAGTTCAGTTCAGTCACTCAGTTCAGTTCAGTCGCTCAGTCGTATCTGACTCTGCGACCTCATGAATTGCAGCACGCCAGGCCTCCCCATCACCAACTCTCGGAGTTCACTCAAACTCACGTCCATCGAGTCAGTGATGCCATCCAGCCATCTCATCCTCTGTCGTCCTATTTTCCTCCTGCCCCCAATCCCTCCCAACATCAGAGTCTTTTCCAATGAGTCAACTCTTCGCATGAGGTGGCCAAAGTACTGGAGTTTCAGCTTCAGCATCAGTCCTTCCAATGAATATTCAGGACTGATTTCCTTTAGAATAAACTAGTTGGATTTCTTTGCTGTCCAAGGGACTCTCAAAAGACTTCTCCAACACCACAGTTCAAAAGCATCAATTCTTTGAAACTCAGCTTTCTTCACAGTCCAACTCTCACATCCATACATGACTACTGGAAAAACAATAGCTTTGACTAGATGGACATTTGTTGGCAAAGTGATGTCTCTGCTTTCTAATATTCTGTCTATGTTGGTCATAATTTTTCTTCCAAGGAACATGCATCTTTTAATATCATGGCTACAGTCATCATCTGCAGTGATTTGGGAGCCCCCAAAATAAAGTCTTGTCACTGTTTCCATTGTTTCCCCATCTATTTGCCATGAAGTGATGGGACCAGATGCCATGATCTTAGTTTTCTGAATGTTGACTTTTAAGCCAACTTTTTCACTCTCCTTTTTCATTTTCATCAAGAGGCTCTTTAGTTCTTCTTCTCTTTCTGCCATAAGCATGGTGTCATCTGCATATCTGAGGTTATTGATATTTCTCCTGGCAATCTTGATTCTCGCTTGTTTTTCATCCAGCCCAGCAATTCTCATGATGTCCTCTGCATATATGTTAAATAAGCAGGGTGACAATATACAGCCTTGACGTACTCCTTTTCCTATTTGGAACCAGTCTGTTGTTCCATGTCCAGTTCTAACTGTTGCTTCTTGACATGCATACAGATTTCTCAGGAAGGTCAGGTGGTCTGGTATTCCCATCTTTTGAAGAATTTTCCATAATATGTTGTGATCCAAATAGTCAAAGGCTTTGGCATAGTCAATAAAGCAGAAATAGATGTTTTCTTGGAACTCTCTTGCTCTTTCAGTGATCCAGCAGATTTGATCTCTGGTGCCTGTGCCTTTTCTAAAACCAGCTTGAACATCTGAAAGTTCTCAGTTCATGTATTGTTGAAGCCTTGCTTGGTGAATTTTGAGTATTACTTTGCTAGTGTGTGAGATGAGTGCAATTGTGCAGTAGTTTGAGCATTCTTTGGCATTGCCTTTCTTTGGGATTGGAATGAAAACTCACCTTTTCCAGTCCTGTGGCTATTGCTGAGTTTTCCAAATTTGCTGGCATAATGACTGCAGCACTTTCGCAGCATCATCTTTTAGGATTTGAAATAGCTCAGCTGGAATTCCATTGCCTTCACTAGCTTTGTTAGTAGTGATGCTTCCTCAGGTCCACTTGACTTCACATTCCAGGATGTCTGGCCATTATGGTTACCTGGGTCATGAAGATCTTTTTTGTATAGCTCTTGTGTGTATTCTTGCCACCTCTTCTTAATATCTTCTGCTTCTGTTTGGTCCATACCATTTTTGTCCTTTACTGAGCCCATCTTTACATGAAATATTCCCTTGGTATCTCTAATTTTCTTGAAGAGATCTCTAGTCTTTCCCATTCTATTGTTTTCCTCTATTTCTGTGTATTGATCACTGAGGAAGGCTTTCTTATCTCTCTTTGCTATTCTTTGGAATACTGCATTCAAATGGGTATATCTTTCCTTTTCTTTTTTGCCTTTAGCTTCTCTTCTAGTCACAGCTATGTGTAAGGTCTCCTCAGACAACCATTTTCCCTTTTTGCATTTCTTTTTCTTGGGGATGGTGGTGATTACTGCCTCCTGTACAATGTAATGAACCTCTGTCCATAGTTCTTCAGGTACTCTGTCTATCAGATCTAATCCCTTGAATCTATTTGTCACTTCCACCATTTAGTCATAGGTAATTTGATTTAGTCATACCTGAATGGTCTACTGGTTTTCCCTACTTTCTTAAATTTAAGTCTGAATTTGGCAATAAGGAGTTCATGATCTGAGCCACAGTCAGCTCCCAGTCTTGGTTTTGGTGACTGTATAAAGCTTCTCCATCTTTGGCTGCAAAGTATATAATCAATCTGACTTCAGTGTTGGCCATCTGGTGATGTCCGTGTGTAGAGTCTTCTCTTGTGTTATTGGAAAAGGGTGTTTGCCATTACCGGTGTGTTCTCTTGGCAAAACTCTATTAGCCTTTGCCCTGCTTCATTCTGTACTCCAAGGCCTAATTTGCCTGTTACTCCAGGTGTTTCTTGACTTCTTACTTTTGCATTCCAGTCCCCTATAATGGAAAGGACATCTTTTAATGGTGACCTCCTTCAAAAGTTCCCATGCACGCACTGCTGCCAACCCTGCAGCAGGCCACCACTGACTCACATTTCTGCCAGAGTCTCCTGGACACTCATGGGCAAGTCTGGGTCAGTCTCTTGTGGGGTCACTGCTCCTTTCTCCTGGGTCCTGGTACACACAAGGTTTTGTGTGTGCCCTCCAAGAGTCTGTTTCCCCAGTCCTGTGTAAGTTTTGGTGGCTCTCTGGTGAGGTTAACCTTCCGAGAGGGCTTATGCCATACCCAGGTCTATTGCACCTTGAGCTCCTGCCCCTGCAGCAGTCCACTGCTGACCCAAACCCTGCAGGATACACTCAAACACATTCCTGTCAGTCTCTGTTGGGTCTCTGGGTCCTTTTGCACCCAAGGTTTGTTTGAGCTCTCTGAGCATCTCTGGTAGGTATGGAGTTTGATTCTAAACGTGATTTTGCCCCTCCGACTGTCTTTCTGGGTTTCTCCTTTGCCCTTGGATGTGGTGTATCTCCTCAAAGTCACTCCAGTGGCACACATCCAGACAGAGTATCACAGATTTGTAAATGATCATCATTAGCAAGTTTTGGAGTAGAACATATCACTATTGTTTTAAGTCATCATCAAACATTGTGTTATGAAGAATGTAGCACGACAAACCTATTTCTTAGTATAGGGAAAAGAGAAGAAAATGGAGTATAAAAACTTAAGGAAGATTTCTGAGTCAAGATGCAGAGTTTTGGGTCCATCGTGAGTAAGAAAGTCCTCTATACTAAATACTTTTTTAAACTTATTTTTGTTTTTTTGGCTTTATTGAGGTATGATTAACAAGTTAAAAACTATACATATTTAGGTATAAAACATGGTGTTTTGATGTAAGTATACCTTATGTAATGTTTATCACACTCAGTCAAGCTAATTAGCATATCCATTGCTTTACATAGTTGTGTGTGTGTGTGTGTGTGTGTGTGTGATGAGAACACTTAAGATTTATTCCACTAGAACATTTCAGATATACAGTAATTGGAGAAGGCAATGGCACCCCACTCCAGTACTCTTGCCTGGAAAATCCCATGGACGGAGGAGCCTGGTGGGCTGCAGTCCATGGGGTCGCTAAGAGTCAGACACAACTGAGCGACTTCACTTTCACTTTTCACTTTCATGCATTGGAGAAGGACATGGCAACCCACTCCAGTGTTCTTGCCTGGAGAATCCCAGGGACGGGGGAGCCTGGTGGGCTGCCGTCTATGGGGTCGCACAGAGTCAGACACGACTGAAGCGACTTAGCAGTAGCAGCAGCAGCAATACAGTAATAGCTCAGACGGTAAAGCATCTACCTACAATGCGGAAGACCCAGGTTTGATCCCTGGGATGGGAAGATCCCCTGGAGAAGGCAATGGCACCCGACTCCAGTACTGTTGCCTGGAAAATCCCATGGACTGAGGAGCCTGGTAGGCTACAGTGCACGGGGTCGCAGAGTCGGACACAACTGAGCGACTTCACTTCACTTCACTTCAATACAGTAATACTAAGAACAGTTACCATGTTGTACATTAGATATCTAGAGTTTATTCATGTTACAGCTCAAAGTTTGTAATCTTTGAGCAGCATCTCCCGTTTCTCCCACCTCCTCTGCCCCTGCAAACCACTATTCTACTCTCTGTTTTTCTAAGTTGGACTTTTTTTAGATTCCATGTATAAGTGAGATCACACAATATTTGTCTTTCTGCTTCTGGTTTATTTCACTTAGAATAATGTCCTTTAAATTCATACGCATTTTCACAAATGGCAAGATTTCCTTTTTTAAAGGCTGATTAATATTACATCATGTATTGTGTGTCTGTTTCTTTATCCATTCATCCATTGGTGGACACTGAATTTTGATCCAACAGTTAGTCAGCTGGCATATCTTATGTAGTTTTATAAAGAAGAATAAAATCTCTTAATTTTTGATCATTTAAGATGTTTTTCTGTTGCCTTTATGCATGAGATGAAATCTGGCTAGGCTATAATACTTTCCATGTTATATTAAAGAAAAATAAACTCTACATTATTTAAATAATAAGGAATGTTACTGGCTTATATAACTGAAAACAGTGAAATGTCGAGTAAGAAGAAATTTGCATTTTGATAATATCTCTATCAGTTCAGTTCAGTTCAGTCACTCAGTCGTGTCTGACTCTTTGCAACCCCATGAATCGCAGCACGCCAGGCCTCCCTGTCTATCACCAACTCCTGGAGTTCACCCAAACCCATATCCATTGTGTTGGTGATGCCATCCAACCATCTCAACCTCTGTCGTCCCCTTCTACTCCTGCCCTCAATCTTTCCCAGCATAAGGGTCTTTTCCAAGGAGTCAGCTCTCCTCATCAGGTGGCCAAAGTATTGGAGTTTCAGCTTTAACATCAGTCCTTCCAATGAACACCCAGGACTAATCTCTTTTAGGATGGACTGGTTGGATCTCCTTGCAGTCCAAGGGACTCTCAAGAGTCTTCTCCAACACCACAGTTCAAGAGCATCAATTCTTCTGTGCTCAGCTTTCTCTCTCACATCTCTCTCCAGCTCTCACATCCATACATGACTACTGGAAAAACCATAGCCTTGACTAGATGGACCTTTGTTGGCAAAGTAATGTCTCTGCTTTTTAATATACTGTCCAGGTTGGTTATTGGAGAAGGAAATGGCAACCCATTCCAGTGTTCTTGCCTGGAGAATCCCTTGGACGGAGAAGCCTGGTAGGCTGCAGTCCATGGCGTCACACAGAGTCAGACACGACTGAAGCGACTTAGCAGCAGCAGCAGCCAGGTTGGCCATAACTTTCCTTCCAAGAAGCAAGCGTCTTTTAATTTCTTGCTGCAGTCACCATCCGCAGTCATTTTGGAGCTCAGAAAAGTAAAGTCAGCCACTGTTTCCACTGTTTCTTCATCTATTTGCCATGAAGTGATGGGACTGGATGCCATAATCTTAGTTTTCTGAATGTTGAGCTTTAAGCCAACTTTTTCACTCTCTTCTTTCACTTTTGTCAATACATTACTTCCTACAAAAAAAATTTAGTTGCTCAGTCATGCCCAACTTTTTGGGACCCCATGAGCTATAGCCTACTGGGCTCCTCTGTCCTAAGAATTCTCCAGGCAAGAATACTAGAGTGGGTTGCCATGCTCTCCTCCAGGGTATGGTCCCAACCCAGGGATCAAACCTGGGTGTCCTGAATTGCAGGCAGTTTCTTTACCATCCAAACCACCAGGGAGTCCATACTTTTTCAGATAGATTTTCCCATATGCCCTTTCTTTATTATTGTTCCAGGATCCCAGTCAGGACTCCACTTTCTGTTAAGAGTCATGTTTCTTTATACTATTCTTGGTTGTGACAGTTTCTCAGACTTGTTTCTAATGATATGGAGCTAGTCATGTTACTATTTTTCTTTGTGGGTATTAAGATCATTCTTAATCCTTCTGAAAGTATAAAATAAATTTGTTAAAATATGAAAAGCCTTGAAAAGCTGGTTTATAAATCTAGAAAATGGGAACTTGACAATTTTGAGGTACTGATCAATTGTTCCATAGGAAATCTCTCAACTGGAATTTGTCTGATGTTTTTCTTAGATTGAAGTATACATTTTGGGAAGGAAGATCACCAAGGTGAATTGCCATTTTCATTACATAATATAAAAATTAAATGTTTTAAAAATAACATCAATGTTGATATTACTCTTTGATCATTTGGCTTGCAGAAGTGTTTGTCAGCTTTCTCCACTGTAAACTATTTTTTTCTCTCTTTCAATATTGTGCTCTTTGGAAGGAAGTTACTTCATAGTTACTAAGAAGTTACTATGCTCAGCCCACACTTAAGGAGTTGGCAGATTTGTTCCACCTTCTTAAGTATGGAATACATAGCCATTAATTTATATCGGTATTTATGGATATTTCATGGATATGTATGTTCATGGATATTTATTCATGGATATTTATTTTGTATTCATGGATATTTATTTAGTATTGATACTTTGGGTTGTAGTCCAATACTACTTTATGTATTTTGTTGTTTAAATTGCTTCAAATTTGGCCCTTGAGACCTCTTTCAATTGGCTCCTGTATCCCTTTAATGTATCTTCACCACTGTTTATTTTTTAATTTTTATTTCTGGTACTTACTTTTTGGCACTATAAGAAGCTGCAGGCCCATTTTGCTGAGTCCTGGGATCAGACAGTTCTCCAAGGAGCCCTAGTCCATTTTATTGGAGAATGGTATTGGAAACCAAGATCTGGGTGATATATGTGTTCATCTCTACTGGAGAGACATTGCATACTGGGCTCTCTCCTAACAGAGCAAAAACATACATATATTTAGATTGTCCTTTTTTTCATCACCAGCAATTTGTAGTTTTCCACATAAATATATATTGTACATACATATTTTGTATTGTACATACCATCTGGTGGCTCAGACAGTAAAGCATCTGTCTACAATGCGGGAGACCTGGGTTCAATCCCTGGGTCGGGAAGATCCCCTGGAGAAGGAAATGGCAATCCACTCCAGTACTATTGCCTGGAAAATCCCATGGACAGAGGAGCCTGGTAGGCTACAGTCCATGGGGTCGCAAAGAGTCGGATATGACTAAGCGACTTCACTTTCCTTTATAGGGTCACAAAAAGTTGGACACTATTGAAGCCACTTAGAATGCAGGCTCGCACCACATGTAGCTGATTTGACACACTTTCATATTGCAATCTGATTACTACTGTTAGTTACTGATAGTCACTCAGTCTCGTCTGACTCTTTCGACCCCATGAACTGCAGCCCACCAGGCTCCTCTGTCCATGGAATTCTCCAGGCAAGAATACTGGAATGGGTTGCCATTCCTTTCTCTAGGGGATCTTTCTGACCCAGGATGAAATCAGGGTCTCCTACATTGCAGGTGGATTCTTTACAGTTTGAGCCACCAGGAAATGTAGGAGACCTTGATATCATCACATGATATGATTATCATGTCTTTTTTGTGCAGAGAACATTTAAGATCTATTCTCTTAGCAATTTTCATGTGTACAATACAGTGGTGTTTACTATAATCACAATGCTGTACATTAGAACCCCAGAACTTACTCATTTGCTAACTGGCAGTTGGATTTTATATATCAATCTTGTATCCTGAAATCTTGCTCTAGTTGCTTTTTTATTTTAAAAAATTGCTTGCAATTTTCCTATATAGACAATCCTATCATCAATGAATAGAGACAGTTTTATTTTTTCCCATATTTATCTTTTTTTTTTCTCCCATTTTGTCTTATGGCATCAGCCAGGGCTTCCTATGTGATGCTGAATAGGAATGGTGACAGGGAACATGCTTGCCTTGTTCTTGGTCTTAGAGGGAAAGTACCTAGCTACTCACTTTTGATTGTGTTAACTGTAGGGTATTGTAGATGTCCTTCACCTATTTGGAGAAATTCCCCCTCTATTCCTAGCTTGCTGAATATTTTTATTATGATTGAGTGTTGGATTTTGTTAAATGCTATTTCTTCTGTGTCAATTAATATAATCACATGATTTACCAGAGAAGGGAATGGCGGCCCATCCAGTCTCTTGCCTGGAAAATCCCATGGACGGAGAAGCCTGGTAGGCTGCAGTCCATGGGATTGCTAAGAGACGAACATGACTGATTGACTTCACTTTCACTTTTCACTTTCGTTCAGTGGAGAAGGAAAGGGCAACCCACTCCAGTGTTCTTGCCTGGAGAATCCTAGGGATGGGGGAGCCTGGTGGGCTGCCGTCTATGGGGTCACACAGAGTCAGACATGACTGAAGCGACTTAGCAGCAGCAGCATGATTTACCTCCTTTAGTCTGTTGATATGGTAGATTACATTGATTGACTTTTCAGATGTTGAAACAGCCTTGCATACCTGAAATAAATATCATTTAGTTTCAGTGTGTTATTATTTTTATACATTGTTGAATTTCACTTGTTAATATTTTAGTGAGTTTTTACTTTGTGTCTATATTCAAGAGAGATACAAGTCTATGATTTTTTTTTCTTGTATATAATTTTAGCATTAAAATAATGCCAGGCTCATTGAATGAGTTAGCTAGTGTTCTGCTTTAAAAAAAAAAATAAAAGAAACTCTGGGAAAATGATATTACTTCTTCCTTTAATGTTTGGTAGAAATCGCTTGTGAAACTGTTTCTGTCTGGTGATTCCTTTGGAGAAAAGTTATTAGTTATTAATTCAACTTATTTATAGATATAGGACTAGTCATGTTATCTATTTCTCCTTGTATGTATTTAGATTTTTCTTAATCCTTCTGAAACTATAAATTATGAAAAGTCTCAAAAACAAATTATAAATCTAGAAAATGGAATGAAGCAGGAATGGTTTTAAAAAAAATTTGCAAAGTGAAGTCTGTTTTAAAATCATTCCATTACTAAATTTTTTTTTTTCTGTTTATATGTATGCTGTGTGTCCATGTGTATCATCATTTGTTACCCCAGGTTTTAACTTACTTTTCTATTTTGATAATTGTATGTTGTGTCAGGTATTATTTTAAAACTTTGCATGTGATTTTCTTGATCATTTAGGATTATTTTCTTTATAAGAACTTGAATTATTCTGTTCCCTGATCACATTCAATTTACATTTAACATTTATTTTGGGGGTATTCTCAGTATTTTAGGGGTATTCTAATTAGGAAACATATTCAAAATACTTTTGTATTTTTCCTATATCTTGCTTAAATCTAAAGCCACTATAGTGTGGTTCACAATTTACTTTGGTATAATAATGGACTTATGTGCACAACAATGATGTCTTGGATTTTATTTTTTAATTGTTAAATTTTAAAGAGATATGTGGTCTTTTTGGTCTCAGCTAGCATGGTAAATAACGGAACTGCTTACCAAAAATGACAGGAGAGACTAACAATTATAATTTCACACAAATAATGATGTCTCCAGGCACTTTAAGACAATGATATTAGGAAGCTGTAGGGTGACAAAAATATATATTTTTTTTATAATAGAGTAACCTGTTTATTATTAATACTTAAATATGTGATGATTATCAATGTTGTCCTAATATTCTATCTAATTTTACTAAATTGCTTGACATTACCTAATGCTTTGGCATTTTGACACGCTCAGCAAACACAGTGCTATTTTCCTCAGAATTGACTGTTTGGCTTTCAATTTGCTACCTAGACTATTGGAAACATGAGATTGAGCGCTGTTATTATTTTTTAACCCCACACAACAGTTAGCCTAGTGGCCCTGCACAGAGTTGACATTAATTAAAATTTTTGAGAGGATAGATGAATCAAAAGATGAATGAATGCTAACATCACATGCCAACTGATGGGTAAACCATCATCTCCTTGCACTGGTAACTTCAATTGTCTTTTCCTTACCTCTTCTGATCAGGTGTATTATTTCTCTATTAGCATCTTCATTCTCCTTCTCACTCTATATGGAGATCTCATTGGTTCTTACATGGAAGCTGGTAACCTAATCAACAAAACAACTAAATTATCATATTCATGGGTCTGCCCAACTTCTGGAGTAGTATATAAGGGTATACCAGGGAGTGAGAATCTTAGGGCTGTCTTAGAATTCAGCCTGACACAGCAGCAAAAGTGTTCCTGTTCTAATCCATTTCCCATCATGATCTTGCTACTTCCAGCTTTATGTAGGTGGAGAGTCCATGCTTAATTATCTGGGCACATATGGTTTCCCTTGGGGATATTTTGACTACCCCCTTGACTTATTTTATCTTTGATTATTTTCAGTCTCACCTCCTTTACCTTTATCCAAACTTTCTTACAAGGCACCCACATTTCTTTTTCTTCTTCCTTTAGAGTCTATTCTCTTTGTAGAATTTATTTGAACTTTCCCTTTACAAAGACTAACCTTTGATCATTCCAACTCTTGATATGAAATTTTTATCTAGTACCATGCCTCGATTGTAAATTATCTATGGATCAGAACTATCATGTAAAATCAAACACCTGAGTATAGACACAAATTGTAATCAAGTAATCAACAATAAGATAATTTTTCACTCCTTTTAACTTGAGCGTTATATTAGTTTTCTCAGGCTGTGATAAAATATACCACAGACTGGATGACTTAAAAAGCTGACATTTATTTCATAAGCTACCGCAGAAGAACATATAGTTGTGTAATTTGTATGATATTTTCTTGGTAGATTGTAATAGACCATTCAGAGAAACATGAATATTTTTGTGGATTGAAAGAGAGGCACACACACACAAACATTTTCCTACATTTTATCTGATTCCATGAGAATTCTGAGCAACCAATTTTACTCCGCTATGTAGGAAGCTAGATCCAAAGCAAATCTTCCAGGTTAATGCATGTAGTCCTTTCAGAATGAGATAGTAACTCATTTGTTATGCAATATTATCTCAACATGCATTTTTAATGAATTGGGTCTTTCAGGTAACCTGTACTCATCAAACCTAATAGTTCACCCTCTCTAGAACCATCTTCACTACTTTTTGTAACTTCAATCTCTCATTTCTAAAATAAAACAGAAATATTAATTTGTGGTCAGAAATAGCAACAAAGTATACTTTCTATTAAAGTATGAGAACAACTTTGCAAAACTATCCTTGGTAGTACTTTTGCAGTATATCAGAAATGTTTCTTTTTTGGTCATCTTCTGACTACACTGTGAACCGAATTAGTTACCTTAAAAAAATAAAAGTTTTACTGGCTATTTGCCTGTAAACAGACATTCTTCTACCCCGGAGCAACAACAGAAGCTAAGATCCCTAAATGAAAAGATGCTGTCCTCTCTCACCATGGCTTTCCATAATTAGGAATTTGGTCAGGAATAAGAATAACTTGATTATAGTCCATGTTATCAGACTCCTGTCAACGTCTTTCTCTCTTCCACATGTTGAATGACTTCCTGACTTATTTTCTGTGTATATGTAATGTTTGGCTGCCATCTTGTGTGCAATAACTCTTGGTTATCAGATCTTTTCTTCCTGTTACATCAGATAATTCTTATTATTTAAACTGTGCTTCTCCTGACTAACTTCTCTTTAGTTTCCTTTTCACTTTAGGCTACCATGGGCATATTTTAATCTTTTACAATTCATAATTAATTTTCACATTCAGCCTAATAGCTAAATAAGGTTAGAAATTTAGGAAAGATAAATGGGATCACTTGGTACTTTTTCATATAAGGAACACAAATTACTTTTGTGCTCGGACACTGCTTCTGGAGGAGTCTTAAGTAGTAAGAACTAACTTTCAGAATGATTTGAGTCTCTGTACCCATTCTACCAACTTTCCATCTTGGTAGGGCTGAAGAAGTTTGGGTCGGGTTGAATAGGTACCATCTTTGTTCTTAGAAGTGCTTGGTAGGGGTCTTGTTCTTGCCATGCACAAGTGTTATCTTAGTGTTATTTGAAAACATCTGAAGAATTTAGGTTAGAATTTCAAAGAATATATGAATCTTTGTAACCCTCAAATCTTTTCTTCTGTGAAAGAAAATGTCACTCTTCTTTAAATAGATCGTAAAATTATTCCGAATTACCAGATGCAAAGGCTGAGCAACACACAGTTCAGATTTACCACGAGGAATAGGGTTAAATTTTGCTCTCCAATGACAAATCCCAACCCAGAACAGATTTTTAGCCACGCAGC
Organism: Bos grunniens; assembly: GCF_055505025.1. Lineage (NCBI taxonomy): Eukaryota > Metazoa > Chordata > Mammalia > Artiodactyla > Bovidae > Bos > Bos grunniens. Next base: position 136,911,522 of record NC_141165.1, read on the forward strand.
TAGCAGAACTCGCTGGGTGAACTGCACAGGCCATGGTGGGTGCAGAGCTCAGAGCCGGAAAGCAAACAGCTGCTGTAGCCTGATTTCAGTTAAAATAGTGTGAGTGTTTAGTCTGGCGCACGGCTTCAGGGGAGATTGGCAGCTGGGTCAAACAAAGTCCTTCCATTGGCTGTCTTCCCAGGCAGCTTCTGCTAGTATTTAGGTACTAGTGCAGTGTAGGGCCCTTTCTCAGGCAAAACCTAACATCTGACCGCACCCTCTCTTCTTTTTCCAGAAAAAAAAAAAAAGCAGGAAAAAAAGCTTCTTTTTCCTTCTTTCGTTAAGATAAATTCTCCAGTAGACAACCTCTCCCACTAATTGTGTATTAGCAGTGTATTTTATCTTGAGAGCTGACGCACTGAGCTCTCAACGTGGTGTGGAAGGCAGGCTGTTCCAGGGTTGGATTCATAAAAGGGCCTTTATGGTTTGTGAAAGAATATCTGTGTGCTTAGGCAGGAAACTTTTTGATCTGCAGGAAAGCCAGAAGACATCTAGGTAAGGCTGCGTATCAAATCTACTTTTTGGGGGAAAAGTTGGGCAGTGAGAATGAATCATTACAAGCGACGTGAGCTTGGAGTGTGCCTGTTCACTTCTGTAGAAGTTTAAAAGGTACTTATTTGTTTGCTTATTTTTTGTTTGTTTGTTTAAATCTTAAGGGAATACTGTAGTCTGCATTTTGACGATTTTGTTTTCTGCTGTTGAACTGATTATAGTGGATATAGGGTTTTATTATATAGCAAAATCTTTGTAAACTGCCGCAGAAAGAAAGTGTATTTAGGAGGGAAATTGACAAGTTTTAAAGAGTAATTGTACAATCATTTGAGGACAGAGGAACACTGCATTAGACTAACAAGGGTTTAATTACCAAAAGAAGTTTAATGTTGCTTTGGAAGGAATATTAAGTAAGTTGTCTTTGTCTCTTACTTTTTAATTTTAGTCGCTGATTTAGCCTGTTGGGTCACATTTTTTGTTAGTGCTGAAGGCTGCCATGAATCCCTAATGAGGCCCCTTTGCACATGATTTTGGCACTTGGCCAAGATCAACTTCCCAGCGGCAAGCTTTCTCTAAAGAACCTGAAGCAAAAAAAAAAATTGTTTTTTTTTTTTTGATTAGAAATCATGTCTGAAAGCTGCCATAATCAGTTGTGTAGGCATGTCAAAATGACTTTATACAGTAAATATGAAACAAGCATTTAAAAACATTTTCCTCATATTGTTGCTTTTGAGAATTATGAGTTCCTGCTTGTGGCCACCTAAAATATGTTATAACAAGAACAATCTTAAAGAAGAAGATTTACCGATTTTTTTTTGTTTTCCTCAGCAGATCAGTGTAGGGATAATCACAATGAGAACTATATAGTACGAACAAGTTATTCAAAACACTTCAGGATAATTAGCAGATTAATTCTGAAAAATGTTCATCTCTGTCAGTAATACTCAGTGGACAGTAAGTAATGAAGTTTTCTAGAAGTTTCACTCTGTGCACAATGAAGTTTAACATTTTTAAAATGGGATGTTTTGTATATTTTAAATATCATAGTGTTTAAGAGTCTAAAATATGTTAGAACTTTTCTTATAATTTTAAAAATGTATTAACACCTTGATGTGTTTACAACAAATGTTTTAATAGAAGTACTTGATATATATAAACATGACTGAATAACTTTAAATACTTGTATTTATTTGCTGTTTTGCAATAAAAATGATGTGTTTGTGTGTGTGAAAGAAATCATAAAGACACTTTCATCTGATTTTTAGAACTGTCACTTTTTATTTTTTTATACATGAATTTTTTCACGAAAGCCAATGCGTTACTTTGTACTCCAGCATTTTAAGAGTTAAACTCACAGGTTGCAATGAAATACCTTAGTAATCAGATACAAACAACTTCAGATTTTACATAACCATTTTCAGCAGTATATTTAGACATTAGAAATAGACATATAGAAGTGTATTTAAAAGCAGAAAAGTGGGATCTCAGTTGCTCTGTTTTCTTTTTAAGAAACCTTATTATACTGTTATTTTGCCTTATATGTTAGTCTACAGTAATCTACAGTGAAACTTTATTTTTCACTTTAAAATAACTGTATTTTTTAAAGAAATGTTGATAAGAATCTGATTTATTCTTTAAAGAATCATGAGTTAGAGCTGTTTTAGTAGGTATGTGCTTCATATATTTATCGCTATGTTTATCTTACCTTTTCTTTTTATTACATGGTAAAAAGATTGCTAATTCGTCATAGAAAACAGTGAACATTAGCTTAAAGCAAGTTTTAGCATTACCAAATGCATCTGATATCCTTCAGATCAGTTTATGTATGTATATATAATTTATGTATGTATCAAATATTTTTGGTATTACTGTGGGGTGGGTTACGATACTGTGTTTACCTTGCTATTAGTTGTATTCAGGCATGAAGTGTTTTAAGTTACATCAGTCAACATTAAAATACAGAGATGCTATAAATTGGGAAAGGGCAATACATATCTGATATTTATAGATATTTACCTGGATAAGTTCTATACTTCCTTGTGAGATCACAGTTGAATTCTCATTTAATCTAATTTTTATATTCTTGAAAAAGAAATTAATATATAAGATAGATATTTCAAAATTTGAGTAAGCAGGAACATTTTTATTATTTACTGTGATCAAACAGGTGCAGGAAAAATAAGATAGCTTGCTTATTCAGCAAGGTCCTTGCTTAAAAATTATTTTTGAATTCTATTTTTATCTTAACCTTAGCTGTCATAACACAACATTGTCTTCTGTTTCCATTTATTTTTAATTAATTGTCTTGCTTATTTGAAATTGACAGAATATTTCCCTTAAATATATTGAGAAATGTTTCAAGTGATGATTTTAGCTGTTGCTGTGGTAGGGTTTTTTGGCTACTAGAGGTCATAATAAAATAAATGCGGTAAAATGTCAAACTTTTAAAGTGCACAAATATGTTAGTTTGTGAGGTCAGAAAAAATTCAATTGTACAAAATTACTGACAAATACTTTTGAGTTGAGGTATAAACACATAAGTATTGAGAAAAATTTAAGTCGTGTACTTTACTGAAAAAGCTAAGAAATTTACTTTATTTTGCAATAGTTATAAATTGTAATTGAATATTTCAAAAGTATATGCTTGTTATGGAATTATTATTAGCTAATTTTTCTTTTGGGACAATGGCTGAAAAACACTGAATACATATTTTCACTGAGTTATTTTAAAACAACATTCAGAATACAATTACTTCTAAAAAGAAAAATATTTCAATATTTTGTTAAGTTTATTTGCAAAGAACAGTTTGAATAATTTGATTTATTTGTTATTTTCCCCAATCTCTTCGAAATGTAAAAACCTATTCCACTTTACAATCTGGAAACTTCTTTACTCTTTAGAGAAAGTGAAATTCATTTGCAGTTGTCAATATAAATTATGGGTCTTTACCGTTTTAAGTGTGACAGTGCTTTGGTTAGTTGCAGTTATGCAACAGGCACATAAAATTCTTTCTTTCCCCTCAGTTAGAAGAAATATTAAATAATTAAGTATAAAATGTACTTCTTGTTGAAAAGAAAACACACTTTAAAGCTGCAGTATTTTATCCACAACTTTTACATGCGAGAAATGTTATAACAGGGCATTTTGGTTGAGCATTTTATTATTCAAACAAAATGCTTTGTTCTAAGTAGTAAATCCAGCAATGAGGTAAATGTATTGCTACATTAGATCGAATATAATTATTGAATTTTGGCACACCTGCAATGACCTCTGCCGTAAAAGATTAGTAGACGTAGGATGATCTTGAATTTGTAATAACAAAAGTAGACGCTGAAACACGTAAGACAGTAACTTTTGTTGTACTGGAGAAAGTATGTGCCAACAGTAGAGATACGTTTTGTGTAAACTGCTGATATTATTTTGTCATTTAATGAATACAGTGACTCTTGAACATTAAAAAGTTACTTTTTTGAAAGTGCATTCATAAGACTTTTTCCATAGAAATAACTAGTATTTTATTCTTTTATGAGATGAACAACTGTTATATTTCCATATGTAGCTATAAATTAGATAACCAGGTAATTATTTAAATGTTATAGTTTGATTTTAAATACAATTTATATTAAATAAAAATAAATAATGCTTTTTTATTTTGTCTATTTCATATAAAAGAACGATCAATTTGCACTTGTTGCATTTCTTAGTTACTACTGATTTAATTTTAAAATTATTGTAAAGTAAATATTGCTATTTGATATAGTTTTTAAACATGGTATGATTTATTTTATAAACAATCTGACTTATTATATATTTAAACAATGGCAATTTATATCCAGCTGTATATTCTTTTTCTCAAAGTCAAGATCAGCAAAGGGCCTCTTTTTTGGTTCTCAATTTTTTTTCCTAAAAAAATCTAGTGTTTAGTTTTAACTTTTAGCTTTCTTGTTTATATGTCCAGGTACATCTTCTGCTCTGAGTAAATCTTGAGATATCTATCTTGTGAGAATTAGGCTGGAAAATGTAGTAGAGGGTTCGAAGTTAATTCGTATTCCACAGTCCACTGAATAAACGAAGATTTTGAGTTTTATATTGAAAGCTAGTTTATATATAAATCAGTATAGACGACCACATCATATCTGATGATTTTGATAATTTGAAGCACTGAATATTCTGTGTAAATTAGGGGTCATTTACATATTTGTGTAGTGATTATAGATACTTCATTATTATTAGTTTTAAAGATTTACTAATTTGTAGAAAATGTATAATGTGATTATTGGCTTAAAAATTATTAGTATTTACTAGTTTTTAAATTGCCTCCACTTTGCTATTCTTGAGTGTCATGTAATAACTCTCCTAAAAAATACCATGAAACTAAGCCGTGCTTTATTTTTCATTTCTCCCATTAACTTAAGAGGTCAACATGTGTGTGTGGTGGGATACCTGAAAATATTTCAAAATTTTTTTTCTCTCCTGTGATTATCAACTACCTTACTATTTGCAAAGATTTTGAAAGGAATGACTATATTTTTTAAAAAACATTTATGTAAATGTGAGGAATACATGGGCTTTCTACAGACTTCAGTTTAAAAAAAAAAATAGGAATAAAATGAAGATTAATGACGTGGTGTATTTTTATAGCAACTAATTACAACTTGCTATTCATCCCCAAACAACAAACTGGAAAGATACACAGTGGGCTTTAAGAGCAGCCTTCATTTGCTTTTCACTTAAGAGCTACTAGGAAAGTGGTAGCAAAGTGACGATTTTGGTCCAGTCTAATATGATGTATAAAGTTTCAGGCCCATGTAGTCATTTTCCATGTCTTGCTTCAGAGCCCCCATAAGACTAATCTCAGAAATTTTTGCAGAAGTATGTTGCAGAACACACTCTTTCTTGTTAACTGGAGGGTCTGTGATTGGGTCTCTTTGGCAAAGGCAGTGTTCTTCTCTGTATAGTAATTTAAAAAAACAAAATCACAATTTGGGTAGATCAGCTCAATCAGTTGGCCAAATCAGCATAATAACCAAGCCAACTCAGCCTTAACAAGGATAATTAGTTTTTCATTCTTCACTAAACCTGGGCACTTTCCTGAAGAATGTGGACAGTTGTACGTGAAAGATTGAGTGTCTAAAAGCTGTATAATATGTATTTTCTACTTGTGAATTAATAAACTGTGCTTTGTGATCAAAATAATTTATATCAATATACATTGCATGCCCAAAATATTTAAACAATGATAGAAGCAACTGTCCTGAAATTCAATTTGGGATTAATTTTATTATAATTTATTTGAGATGTCATCTGCAAACTACTCATTGAAACCATTTTAAAAATTGTTTCTATTATTGTCTTCCTGAGGCATAATGATGTAAATAGAAATTTTTTGCTAATGGGGCAGCTTTTGAAAATTGTAGGTATGTTGCTATTGCTTATTCTGTAGGATTCTAAATGGATCACATGTACTTTCCTCTCCACTCCTACAGTGGAATATTTATATATTCATAAATATTCCCCAGAGAGATTTTTTTGTCAACAGCCAATTTTAGATACATTCATGTAGCTTGACAGTCAAAAGTTTGATGCATAGAAAATCCCTATTCAAGTGAAATTTAGCTGTTTCTAAAACATATTCAATTAGGTAATGAATTAGGTTAGGTAATGAATCAACAAGGAAAGAGAAACAAAGAATGACTTGTAATTTTGTCAGATGAAACAGCAATAATCAGTTCAGAATATTTATATAATGATAACATTTTTATATTGACATATTTTGTACCATGAAATTTAAATTAGAAATTGCTATTTGTTATTAGAAGGTAGTAATTGACTTTGGTAATCAGTAGTTCAAAATGCCTGATATAAGACAAAGGGTTGACTAATTGAATGAATTGATCTTAGATAAAATGTGAGCTACTAGGCGACTTCATATCTGGGATTTGTTTAAATTTTCAATACCCAAATCATTAAACATGAATGTAATAGTATTTGTGTATTTTCTGCTTTCAGAATCAGCCAGTCTACCTATGAAATTTGTTCCCTCCTCTTTGACAAGTAAACAACTTCAGAGTAATCAAATATCTTACAGTTTCCATTTTCTATCTTAATGTCTACTCAGATGAAACTTGAAGTAACTAAATCTTGTAACAGTCTGGATTAATAGTGAGATGAGATTATGTGATGAGCCCAAAATGAAATTTTATATATATATATATTATATATGTATATAGATAATATAATATATATAAAACACAAGTGTTTACCAGCATTTTTGTTGTCAGATTTACAATTTGCATTGCAGGTAAAGCTTTTCCTTTCTTGCTTGAGAAAAGTGCAATTAAAGTATTTTATAGATGTGCACAATGTACAGCTGCTTTCTTCTAAATTTCACAGAAATGAGTTAAATTTTAATGGATTTAAAACTCACTGCATTTTAATGGTTTTTAAATTGGATTTGAAGCATCATTACTAGGTTTACTAGATAAAGGGAATTAATACTTATGAGCACTTGGGAGAGTCCCTGTCTAGGTAGCATTAAGCTATAGAACCAGTAAGCTATTGGAAATTACAACCAGACCAAAACATACAGCAGGTTTGTGAAGACTGATTAAGAGTGTAGATCTCTTCTATATACTCTATGCCTTCATGACATTACATTATATACTTCCTGATAACATGCAAGATGATCCAACTACAGCCAAAATGTGTATGTGTGCATGTTCACAAGATAAGGTGTGTGTGTGTAAGAGATCTTTATGTTTACTTGCTAAGTGACAAGAAAAATAGAAAAATATGATGTAAATACATTGGTATAATAGGGAATACTAATAAACTGTATTTGTCTATTGTATTATAAGCAATGACCTTGAGCCTACATTTCTGGAAAATCATTTTTAAAAAATCCATTCATTTCACTTAGAGCTACTTATATACTTCACAGTGATAAAGTGAAAGTGAAGTCACTCAGTCGTGTCCAACTCTTTGCGACCCCATGGACTATAGCCTACCAGGCTCCTCCGTCCCTGGGATTTTCCAGGCAAGAATACTGGAGTGGGTTGCCATTTCCTTCTCCAGGGGATCTTCCTGACCCAGGGATTGAACCCAGGTCTCCTGGATTTCAGGCAGATGCTTTATGTCTGAGCCACCAATGAAGCCCATAGTGATAAGCTGCTGCTGCTGCTAAGTCACTTCAGTCGTGTCCGACTCTGTGTGACCCCATAGACGGCAGCCCACCAGGTTCCCCCGACCCTGGGATTCTCCACGCAAGAACACTGGAGTGGGTCGCCATTTCCTTCTCCAATGCATGAAAGTGAAAAGTGAAAGTGAAGTCTCTCAGTCGTGTCCGACCGTCAGCGACCCCATGGACTACAGCCTACCAGGCTCCTCCGTCCATGGGATTTCCCAGACAAGAGTACTGGAGTGGGCTGCCATTGCCTTCTCTGAGTGATAAGCTACTGTCATTAGTATTATCTGACCAGGAAAATACCTGCTTTTTATTTTGTTGAAGTATAGTTTATTTACAATATTGTTTTATTTTCAGGTATATAGCAAAGTGATCCAGTTATACATAGCCATTTTTTTCAGATTATTTTCCATTATAGGATTTTATAAGATATTGAATGTCATTCCCTGCATTGTACGGTAAATCCATGTTGCTTTTCTATTATATATATATATATGTATATATAATAGAATATGCAACAGTCTATACACACACATATATATAATAGTGTGTATCTGCTAACCCCATACTCTTAATATAGTCATCCCCCCACTTCCTCTTTGATAACCATGTTTGTTTTCTATGTCTGGGAGTCTGTTTCTATTTTGTAAGTAGATTCACTTGTAACCTTTTTTTAGATTTCATATGTAAGTGATATCATATGATATTTATCTTTCTCCATTTGCTTACCTCACTTAGTTTAATAATCTCTAGGCCCATCCATGTTGCTGCAAGTGACATTATATCATTCTTTTTATGACTGAGTAATATCCCATTGTGGGGTGTATGTGTGTATGTGTGTGTGGGTACAGACACCATGTCTTTATCCATTTATCTATTGATGGACACTTAACCATGTCTTGGCTATTATAGACAGTGCTGCTTTAAACTTTGGGGTTCATATTAAAATTAAAGTTTTCATCTTTTTTGAATCTATGCCCAGAACTGGGATTGCTGGATCCATATTTAGGTTTTTAAGGAAACGTCATACTGTTTTCCATAGTCATCGCACCAGTTTATATTTTCATCAACAGTGTAGAAGGGTTCTATTTTCTCCATACCTTCTTTAGCATTTATTATTTGTAAACGCTCTGATGATGTCCATTCTGACTAGTGTGAATGATACCTGATTTTGATTTGAATTTCTCTAATAATAAGCAGTGTTGAGCATCTTTTCATGTGCCTGTTCATCATCTGTGTATATTCTTTGGAGAAATGTCTGTTTCTGTCTTCTGCCCATTTTGTAAGACATATTTATTTGGCTGCATCCAGTCTTAGTTCCAGTGTGTGGGATATTCATTTCGTCATGCAGGATCTTCTGTTGCATTGCTTGGGCTCTCTAGTTGTGGTCTGCAGGCTTAGCTGTCCTGCAGCACGTGGGGTGTTAGTTCCACAACTAGGGATGGAACCCATTTCCCTGCATTGCAAGGTGGATTCTTAACCCCTGGATCACCAAGAAAGTCACCCGTTTTCTTACTTTTTTTTTTTCTTTTGGTATTGAGTTATATGGACTATTTGTGTATTTTCCAAATTAACCCCTCATTGGTCCCTTCATTTTCAACTATTTTTTTTTTTCAGTTCTGTAGGCTGTATTTTTGTTTTGTTGATTGTTTGCTGTGCAGAAACTTTTAAGTTTGATTAGGTCTTATTTGTTTATTATTTGCTTATTTGCTTTTATTTCTTTTGCCTTGGAAGACTGATCTAAGAACATATCAGTACAATTTATGTCAGAGTATGTTTTGTCTGTGTTTTCTTCTAAAAGTTTTATGGTGTCATGTCTTATATTTAAGTCCTTAAACCATTTGGAGTTTACATTTGTGTATGGTGTGAGGGAGGGTCCAACTTCATGAGTTTACATGTAGCTGTCCAACTTTCCCAACACCACTTGCTAAAGAGACTGTCTTTTTTCCATTGTATTTCCTTGCCTCTTTTATGGAAGATATTTTGACTGTAGGTGTATGGGTTTATTTCGAGGCTCTCTATTCTGTTCCACTGATCTACATGTCCCCTTTTGCGCCAATAACATACTGTTTTGGTTGCTGTAGCTTTGTAGTATTGTCTGCAGTCTGAGAGGGTTTTATCTCCAGCTTTTTCTTTAACTTTTTATTTTATACTGGAGTATAGCTGATTAACAATATTGTGATGGTTTCAGGTATACAGCAGTCTGACTCAACCATAGATAAACATGTATCCATTTTGCCCCAAACTCCCGTCCCATCCAGGCTGCCACCTAACATTAGCAGAGTTCCCTGTGCTATCTAATAAATCCTTGTTGGTTATCCATTGTAAATATACCAGTGTGTACATGCCGGTCTCAAACTCCCCAGCTGTCCCTTCCCCCTAGTAATCGTAAGTTCATCCTCTAGTTTGTGGGTCTGTTTCTGTTTTGTAAATAAGTTTATTTACATCACTTCTTTTTAGATTCCTCACATAAGCAGTATCACACAATATTTGTTTTTCTCTGTTTGACCTACTTCACTCAGTATAACAACCTATAGATTCATCCATGTTACTGCAAATGGCATTATTACATTCTCTTTATTGGTTGAGTAATATTCAACTGTATGTGTGTACTACATCTTCTTTATCCATTTCTCTGTTGATGGACATTTAGGTTGCTTCCATGTCTCAAGCATTGTAAATAGTGCTACAATGAACTGCATGTGTATGTTTGGGCCATGTTTTCCTATTGATATATGCCTAAGAGTAGGATTGCAGGCTCATATGGTAGCTCTATTTTAGTTCCAGCTTTGTTCTTTTTTCTCAGGATTGCTTTGGCAATTCTGGATTGGTAAAGATCTGTTCTTCACCGAGTTACCTCGGGCTGAAAACAGACTTTTCTCTGCAGCTTGGAATAGCCACACTTTTCTAAAACTCCTCTGAGAACGCGTGTTGATGGTTGCAGGTAAAAGTGGAAGTGGTAGGTGAATGATTGCTTTGGGCCAGGGAATCAAAGGGTGTTTATCCTGTGTCAGCTCAGAGAGTCATTATAATTAATCCATTAGTATTTTAACAGTAATTTGCTTTTCTAACAGTTTTAGTAAAATAACTGCAAAAAATTGACCTTGGAGGTATTTAGAAAACTGACTCATTGGTTAGGAGTATCCTGATGGAACCCTTTATCTGTTCTGTCTACAACATTTTTTTTTCAAATAATTAGCTCCTGCCATTGTAAGTGTTATACATGACCAGTCATTGAAGCAGTGGTTCAGATCCTGTGCAAAGATCTTTGTCATCTCCCTTAATTTTTTAAATAACCATCAAATTGGGGATCATTACCCTTATTGTACAGATGAGAGTTCTTAGAGTGCTTAGGTAATTTTCTTAGAGTTCCTGGCCTATTGAGTGTCCTTGTCGTGATTTGAATCTGTGTTAATAGTGCTTCTAGTCCATCCTATTTTCAAATGCACTGTATATTTAATGATTTTTGGCTTTAAGAGTATAAGGAACATTAAATATAAGCCTTTGATTTAAAAGCTATTTTTTAACAGCTGCAGAAATAAAGTTCTAAAATCATTAAAAATCAGTCATAGATAGAGAATAGTGAGAGATACTTTATATATAGGTATTTTTAATATATGAAGTATATTAATATTCAGTTCAGTTCAGTCACTCAGTCATGTACAACTCTTTGCGACCCCATGAATTGCAGCATGCCAGGCTTCCCTGTCCATCACCAACTCCCGGAGTTCACCCAAACTCATGTCCATTGAGTCAGTGATGCCATCCAGCCATCTTATCCTCTGTTGTCCCCTTCTCCTCCTGCCCCCAATCCCTCCCAGCATCAGAGTCTTTTCCAATGAGTCAACTCTTCGCATGAGGTGGCCAAAGTATTGGAGTTTCAGCTTTAGCATCCAAAGAACACCCAGGACTGATCTCCTTTAGAATGGACTGGTTGGATTTCCATGCAGTCCAAGCCCCAAACAGTAATGCTGAAGAAGCTAAAGTTGAATGGTTCTATGAAGACCTACAAGACCTTTTAGAACTAACAGCCAAAAAAGATGTCTTTTTCATTATAGGGGACTGGAATGCAAAAGTAGGAAGTCAAGAAACACCTGGGGTAACAGGCAAATTTGGCCTTGGAGTACGGAATGAAGCAGGGCCAAGACTAATAGAGTTTTGCCAAGAGAATGCACTGGTCATAGCAAACACCCTATTCCAACAACACAAGAGAAGACTCTACACATGGACATCACCAGATGATCAAAACAGAAATCAGATTGATTACATTCTTTGCAGCCAAAGATGGAGAAGCTCTATACAGTCAGCAAAAACAAGACCAGGAGCTGACTGTGGCTCAGATCATGAGCTCCTTATTGCCAAATTCAGACTTAAATTGAAGAAAGTAGTGAAAACCACTAGACCATTCAGGTATGACTGAAATCATTTAATGTTAAGCAATAACCAGTCACCAATTAAATGCTTTTGGGCATAAGAGGTTTTTTACATTAAAAAAATGATTATGTGGGTAACGATTGCATTTCTAATATGAGTCTCTTTTGCATATCGGTGGCTTAAAATATTGAGCTGTAGACTAGTACAATAGGGGGAAAAACATCTTCTTAGCCAGGAAATTTCACTAGCTTGCTTTGTTAACGTATATTTTATTATAACTAAAGAGGCACATGAACTGGAGAGGCACAGTGAGTTTTCACTGCGGTCACCAATAATACCCAGTCGTCCTGAGCAGAGCATGATCATGGCATTGCCTGGAAGCAGAGGTTCAGAACTCTTTCCACAGGGTTTTGCAGCTCTGAAGTCAGTGTTCCCTCTAGATGATGGTGTCTTTTCAAAATTCAGTTTGTCCATATCACAGGCTGTGTAGAAAGAAACTTGAACTATATTACAGAGCAATTGTTGATAAATGTTTAAAAATTAGATTTCTAACCTCTGTTAAGACTAAAACTTAAAAGAAATGAGGATATGGGCAAAAAATGCATTTTATAAAATTGTTGGATATGATTTTTCAAACTCTCTTGATGAACATTAAAAAAATTGTCCCAAAATCACTTTTCCAACTCTAAGATATTTGATTCATTCACTTTTTGAGCTGTGATCATAATCAATGCTCTTTCTTTAACTTCCTCATTGTAGAAGAAAATGGTAATATAGAGAGGGAAAAAAATGATCTTTCTGCTCATGTTAATAATACCACTGCCTGGAAAGTTGGCTTTGAATATAAATCTTCCTTCAAGTTTTGTATTCCTTTCTCCTCACAAGGGCCTCTTAATGCTGTAAAGTCATTTATATCCAGTTACCAAATGTTCTGTTTTTCTCTTTTTAAAATACTAGTGATATGGAAACAAAATAGAAGAGGTATTTAGCTTCATTACTCAACATGAAAAGGGCTAATAAAAATATATATATTGAACATAAACTTGACCATGAATTATTGTTTCTGTAAAAGTCACATTATTAAAAGTTTCTAGTTTATAATTTCATCTTTGATTTGTATCCTCGGGCACTTTGATCCTTTCATGAGTTTTGTTGAAATGTCCATTTAGCATGCTTTCTGAAAAATTGAAGATGGTCCTTTGACTTTTTTGTTTCTTTATGAAACTATAAGATTTTTTTTAATGGAGATATTTAACATATGTGCTCCCTAACTATACAGGTGGGTGAATGTTTTACATATGTGTAAATATACATAATCACATGCATATATATGAATGTCTCAGATCAGGATATAGAATTTTCCAGCACCCTAGAAGATTATCTCATGCCTTATTGGTGTCTATCACTATTAAACAAATACCATTGATTAGGTTTACCAGTTTTTTATTTCATATAAATCGAATCACACAGCACATATACATTTTTGTCTGGCTTGTGTTACTCATCATTCTGTCCATGTGATTTCTCCCCTTGTACATATCATAGGTTCTTTTTATTATGTTATAGTATTTTTATGTGACTATATTACAATTAATTTATTAATTATATACCTATTGGTTGTTTCCAGTTGTTTTTACATGATTTTTAAAATGTAGATCTGGTGTTAAAAATGTAGAAGGCAGTTTTTCTTTCTAGTAGATAAAATAGGAAATAGAGTCACTTTAATTAAACCGTTTAAGTCAGTGTTCTCTTTATATAATGGACTTGCGCTGTTTGAACCACATGAAACCAGAACTCAACATCACTTATATTAATGGAAATGTTTTCTGAAAACGAGAATTACTATGTATTATTTCAAGTAGATGCTAAGTATTCCTAAAATACTTAAAGTTTTAATCAGTATCCATTTGCTTTTATTGCTTATTACATATTTGTTGTTGTTCAGTTGCTCAGTCGTGTCGAACTCTTTGAGACCCCATGCACTGCAGCACACCAGGCTTCCCTGTACTTCACTGTCTCCTGGAGTTTGCTCAAACTCATGTTCATTGAATCAGTGATGCCATCCAACCATTTCATCCTCTGTCATCCCCTTGTCCTCCTGCATTCAGCCTTTCCCAGCATCAGGATCATTTCCAATGAGCTGGCCCTTCGCATCAGTTGGCCAAAGTATTGGAGTTTCAGCTTCAACATCAGTCCTTCCAATGAATATTCAGCGTTGATTTCTTTTTGGATTGACTGGTTTGATTTCCTCGCTGTCCAAGGGACTCTCAAGAGTCTTCTCTAGCACTACAGTTCAAAAGCAGCAATTCTTTGGCTCTCAGCCTTCTTTATGTTTCAACCCTCACGTCTGTACATGACTACTAGAAAAACCAACGCTTTGACTAGATGGACCTTTGTCAGTAAAGTGATGGCTCTGATTTTTAATACGCTGTCTAGGTTTATTATAGCTTTTCTTCCAAGGAGCAAGCATCTTTTAATTTCATGACTGCAGTCAGTGTCCACAGTAATTTTGGAGCCCAAGAAAATAAAGTCTGTCACTGTTTCCACTATTTCTCATCTACATGCCATGAAGTGATGGGACTGGATGCCATGATCTTCCTTTTCTGAATGTTGAGTTTTAAGCCAGCTTTTCACTCTCCTCTTTCACCTTCATCAAGAGGCTCCTTAGTTCCTCTTCACTTTCTGCATTTAAGGTGGTGTCATCTGCATATCTGAGGTTATTGATATTTCATCTGGCAATCTTGATTCCAGCTTGAGCTTCATCCAGCTGGGCATGTCACATGATGTACTTTGCATGTAAGTTGAATAAGCAGGGTGACAATATGCAGCCTTGGCATACTCCTTTACTCATTTTGAACCAGTCCGTTTTCCACATCCAGTTCTGTTACTTCTTGCCCTGTGTACAGGTTTCTTAGGAGGCAGGTAAGGTGATCTTGTGCATATATACATGTAATTATAATTATAGCTAACTCCACATATGCATCTTTTTAAACTTAGTTGTCAGTTATTTCAAGTCCTTATGGATGGCTGAAATTTTATCGTGTAAAGCAACATAAACTGAGCTATTATCTTTGACAAAGAATTATTTGGAATGATTCTGCATGTATTTAATCTCTTCATTTCATATATGAACAAAATAAAATCCAGTATTTTGACAATATGAATAAATATTTGTTTGAAAGTAATAGGAATAGTTTTATAGAGATTTTTGGTATCATTTTCTGTTATTTTTATTATTGTTTTTCCTCCATACCTGTGCTTCTATATTCAAATTAAGATGATTTACTCTACTTGGAAAACACAAACATCACATAAAAAATTGAAAAGTTCTTTATTGAAGAATGAAATAAGATTAAATTTTTGTTTAGATGTTATTATCCCACTTATCTATTGAGTTATTTACTAGCTTCTGTTGAGTACCTCACACAACACTGACTATATTTGGCTATTTTGGTAAATAATATAGGAATGCCATTTGATAATATTTACACACTAATAAGCAACTGCTTTAAATATAATAAATAACATCAATGTAGTACATTAAAATGCAGTTTACAAAGCCCTTACACATAATACACACATTAACTCGGGTGGCGGGGGGAGAAATATCACACTTCCCAGCAACCCTAAACAGTGAAATAGCAAGTATCCTATAGCTAGTAAGGACTTCCCAAGTCGCTCAGTGGTAAAGAATACACCTGCAATGCAAGAGACATGGATTTGATCTCTGGGTCAGGAAAATCCCTTGGAGAAGGAAATGGCAACCCATTTCAGTATTCTTGCCTGAGGAATTCTATGGACAGAGGAATCTGGCCAGCTACAGTTCATAGGATCATAAAGAGTCAGGCACAACTGAGCACACACACATATTTAGTAAAGTCTGATTTATGACCTGTAATGGGATTTTTCCCACTCTGATTCTATCATCTCTTATTATAAGAAACTGCTGCTGCTGCTAAGTCACTTCAGTTGTGTCTGACTCTGTGCGACCCCATAGACGGCAGCCCACCAGGCTCCCCTGTCCCTGGGAGTCTCCAGGCAAGAACACTGGAGTGGGTTGCCATTTCCTTTTCCAATGCATAAAAGTGAAAAGTGAAAGCAAAGTAGCTCAGTCGTGTCCGACAGTCGTGTCCAACTCTTCGCGACCTCATAGACTGCAGCCTACCAGTCTCCTACGTCCATGGGATTTGCCAGGCAAGAGTACTGGAGTAGGGTGCCATCGCCTTCTCTAATTATAAGAAACTACATCTCTATAAATAATGGAATGCCATTTAAGAGGCCCAGGCTGAACAAATAGTTTGCTACATTTTTGCAAAATATTTTTTAATACTGTTTTTTTTAAAATATTTATCACACTACAAAAATTCCCTTGTAATCTGGGAATTTCTCATCAATAAATAATTTGTTTCTACAGATCTATTAGGGGTTATATATTTAAAACATTTTGACTGTAAAAATGGTAGTACCACTTTTTTATTATTTTTTTTATACAACCAGTCCAAATTTGGCTGAGGTCAGTGTTGGTCTTTATTATTTTTGAAAACTATACAATGTCCGATAATGATTCTGTTTTTGGCACAAACTGGCAATAAGTTTCCCTCCCAGATGAATTCATAGATGGCCTGTTCACCACGCAAACATGTAATGGACACTATAAAATTCCACTGCTTTGATTCTACTTAATTAGCTGTAATTTTGTCTAATAGAAAGAGAACGCCAACTTCTTGCAATGCTTTTTTTCTCCATAATTTTATTTTAGATATTAAATACATTTTTAAATGTGTGCAAATGTCTGAAGGTGTCCAAATAAATCAAGTAATATGAACATTTTAAAAATACTAGCTTGCTTTACTACTGTGCTATGTGTCTTTGGCTTTGCGAAAACATGCCGAAGGTACTGACCATTGTAGGGGCTTTTAGATGTTTTGCTGAAACTCTCTCACCTTTTCTATGATCCAACGGATGTTGGCAACTTGATCTCTGGTTCCTATGCCTTTTCTAAATCCAGCTTGAACATCTGGAAGTTCTCAGTTCATGTACTGTTAAAGCCCCACTTGGAGAGTTTTGAGCATTACTTTACTAGTGTGTGAGATGAGTGCAGTTGTGCGGTAGTTTGAGCATTCTTTGGCATTGCCTTTCTTTGGGATTGGAATGAAAACTGAAAACTGATCTTTTCCAGTCCTGAGGCCACTGCTGAGTTTTCCAAATTTGCTGGCATAATGAGTGCAACACTTTAGCAGCATTACTTTTAGGACTTGAAATAGCTCAACTGGAATTCCATCACTTCCACTAGCTTTGTTGGTAGTGATTCTTCCTAAGGCCCACTTGACTTCACATTCCTGGATGTCTGGCTCTAGTGAGTGATCACACCATTGTGGTTATCTGGGTCATGAAAACCTTTTTTATGTATCTCTTCTGTGTATTCTTGCCACCTCTTCTTAATATCTTCTGCTTCTGTTAGGTCCATACCATTTCTGTCCTTTATGGTGCCCATCTTTGCATAAAATGTTCCCTTTGTATCTCTAATTTTCTTGAAGAGATCTCTAGACTTTCTCAGTTTGTTGTTTTACTTTATTTCTTTGCACTGATCACTGAGGAAGGCTTTCTTATCTCTCCTTGCTATTCTTTGGAACTCTGTACTCTGCATTCAAATGGGTATATCTTTCCTTTTCTCCTTTGCCTTTTGCCAGTAAACATATATGTATACCTATACATTTTATTATAAATATGTACCATAAATACATTTGTATTGTATATAATTTTATAGATAAATATATAGAATGTATATGCCTGTGTATCTATTTATACATGAGTATTTATTTACTGTGTATATTCCTAAGTGCTCAGTTGTGTCCAACTCTTTGCAACTCCATGGAATGTAGCCCACCAGGCTCCTCTATCCATGGGATTTTCCAGAAAAGAGTACTGGAGTGTGTAGCCGTTTTCTACTTCAGAGGATATTCCTGACACGGGGATTGAACCCATGTCTCTTGTGTTGCCTGCATTGGCAGATGGATTCTTTACCACTGTACCACCTGGGAAGCCCCATTTCTTTACTGAGATGAATTTATTTCATGAAAATTATTTTAGGCTTTGAAACTTTTATCTGAAATAGTCTGAATCTCAGGTTATTTTTAGAGGTATAAAAAGTTTCCAGGAGAAAACATCAAGACATATGACTTTTTTTAAATTAATAGTGATTTATTTTGAAGCTATAATATTTATATTCTGAAAATGCTTTTAGTCTGATATAGAGCAAGAACTAGAACATTAGTAGATTATCATTCTGCCATTTTTATATTTATTTTTGTTAAGAGAAAGTGAATTTACATTTAACTACAAGGAACAAAGAACTCAATATTTGTTTTATTTTGTTCAGACTTATTGTGAAATAATAAAGTACAAAATTTCTACTATCTATAATAACTGCTTTGACATAATCATAGTTTTAAATATAATTTATCTATAAGTTTTATTTTGAAAGGAGGGGATATAGCTGATATATCTTTGATTTTTTTCTTGTCTTGTTTTTAAGAAATTCTAGGCTTTCCAAAATTAAATTGCAGTTCAGGTCAATACAGACCACAATGGTATCCACACTTTATTAGAAAATTGTCGTATGTGGAAGACTTTCTCCTGCCCTATCCAAATTAGATAGAATATGTTTAACTTTATTCCTTATTCGTTTTAAGGCCTAATATGATTGATCAGAAATAACACTCCATTCTGACACATGACTAATTTGTCATTTGAGTTTGTTAAAAAAAATTCAAGCCACAAAGTATTAAAGAGGTATAGATTATCTCATTCTTTTGCATTTGTTTCATTACTATTTTTTAAAAGTCTTTATAAAAGAAGTGTTGCAAAATTAACTGCTAACCTCTCACCCTATGTTGTTCTTCCTATTTCTGATGGCTTCTAATATTAGGTAAATGATTCAAGGAATGAAAAGATGAACAAAGGGCTTGGTATATGTATCAACCAAAGTAATATCTGCCCTTATTAAAAAGACATCTGTAGGTATTTCTGTCCCCATGAAGATTATAACTTGGTTGAAAATATTAAATAGAAATGAGCCACGTGAGAAAAATAAAAAATAGGCTAACATGACTGAACTACTGGATCAAAAAAAAAAAAAAAATCATTTGTTCTACTTAAAAGAAAAAGTAATCAAATCAAAGTCAATGACAACCACTTTGAACAACTTTCTATGAAAAAAGGGGGGGAAAAAAAGTTGGACTTCCCTGGTGGCTCAGATGGTAAAGAATCTGACTGCAGTGCAGGAGACCCAGGTTCAGTTCCTGGGTTGGGAAGATCTCCTGGAGTAGAAAATGGCTACCCACTCCAGTCTTCTTGCCTGGAGAATTCCATGGACAGAGCAACCTGGTGGTGGGGTTGAGGGGAGCGTTGCAAAGAGTTGGACACAACTGAGTGCCTAACACTTCATATGAAAAATCAACTTTGAAATTGCATATGAGCCTCTTAGAAAACTAACTGAATTTTACAAAGTCATTAGTTGA
Organism: Bos grunniens; assembly: GCF_055505025.1. Taxonomy (NCBI): domain Eukaryota; kingdom Metazoa; phylum Chordata; class Mammalia; order Artiodactyla; family Bovidae; genus Bos; species Bos grunniens. The sequence continues at coordinate 136,931,131 of NC_141165.1, forward strand.
TACTATGTGTGAAAACTACCTTGAAAATATATTTGGCACCCCACTTAAATCTCTGCTGTAGAAACGGAAGTGACATATAATAGTTGTTCAACAAATACATGTTGAATTAATGAGTAAACAATCCTAATAACATGAGTGTTTGTTTCTCTAGCTCAGTTTCCCCTTCTCAACATGGCTCATTTCCTTAAAGACAGGAGATTGTTAATACTGTTTCTGGAGTACTTATCCAATGCTTCAGTTTCTTTGCAACAGAATAGCATCTAGGTAAAACTTACATATTCAGAGAAGTCACTCTGATTCCTATTTTGTAATATTATCAGCCAATGAAATTGATAATTTCAGAAGATCTTTAAGTGTGCTAACATGTAATCATTGTGGCTATATCTGGTCCATGAAAGAATAAAGACTGTCACCAAAGGTTTAGTAGTTAGTTTTATTTTCAATTACTAATAAATTTTGATGTTTAATGAGGATACATACAGAGTATTATGCTAAATTGTGATAGTGCCTCTGTTAAACACCTTTTAACTAGTGTAGTAAATGGAGCAGTATTTTTTCTTCTTGATGATAACTTTTAAGTCCTACAGTTCATATGTGTTTTGATTCTCCTGTTCATGGTGTTGCCTTTGACTCTCTGTGTGTCATCACCAGGAAATTTCTTAACTAATCATTGGGGATGTTTAATCAAAATCAATTCATTTAGTTAACAACAAATGTACATTTAGGAGTATGGGGGAAGCCAAGTTTATAATGATTGAATTATTTTATTATATATTACTAGCACAGATATAAAACCCATGATCTTTCCTCTCCTCTCCCCCCACCTCCCCCCCCAAAAAAATCAAAGAGATTTGGGAGCAAATAATTTTTTACAGCACAAATCTTTTCAGAAGATAATTCCAGCAGCTACAACTACTACTACTATGTTGGAGTCTGTACTGGTCTTCTCCTAGAGTAGTATTGTTAGAATAATGGCTGCTAGAGTCAGGCTCAGTTCAGTTCAGTTCAGTTAGTCACTCGGTCGTGTCCAACTCTTTGGGACACCATGGCCTGCAGCACACCAGGCTTCCCTGATCATCACCAACTCCTGGAGCCTACTCAAACTCATGTCCATCGAGTCGGCGATGCCATCCAACCATCTCATCTTCTGTTGTCCCCTTCTCCTCCCGCCTTCAATCTTTCCCAGCATCAGGGTCTTTTCCAATGAGTCAGTTCTTTGCATCAAGTGGCAAAACTATTGGGAGTTTCAGCTTCAACATCAGTCCTTCCAATGAATATTCAGGACTGATTTTCTTTAGGATTTTCTGGTTGGATTTCCTTGCAGTCCAAGGGACTCTCAAGAGTCTTCTCCAACACCACAGTTCAAAAGCATCAATTCTTCAGCATTCAGCTTTCTTTGTAGTACAACTCTCACATCCATACATGACTACTGGAAAAAGGATAGCTTTGACTAGAAGGACCTTTGTTGGCAAAGTAATGTCTCTGCTGTTTAATATGCTGTCTAGATTGGTCATAGCTTTTCTTTCAAGGAGCAAGCGTCTTTTAATTTCATGGCTGCAGTCACCCTCTGCAGTGATTCTGGAGCCCAAGAAAATACAGTCTGTCACTGTTTCCATTGTTTTCCCGTCTATTTGCCATGAAATGATAGGACTGGATGCCATGGTCTAAGTTTTTTGAAATTTGAATTTTAAGCCAAATTTTTCACTCTTGGAGTCAGGCTGTCCAAGTTCAAATCCATGTCTGCCAATAGCTAGTTATCAAATCTTGTAAAAGTACCTTCCCTACCTTATTTTTATTTGTTAATTAGTGATAACACAACTGATTTTTGAAATATTTGTTAACTTCAAAAATAATAACATCTCTTCCAATTAAATGAAGATGCATAGAACTTAATTCAGATGTGGGAGTGAATATGAATGAATTGGGAAAGGAGGCATGTTCTTCAGAAATGTCATTCTTTCTTAATCTAATGCCAGTGAAAAAGCATCATAGTATCCAATGTATTGCCATCATGGAAGTCAGAACAGAGAACAGTGTGGCAAGTTTCTAAGAATATGGGAAAATATTAATAATAAATATTGCCTCCAGTTTTTATATCATCATTAACTGGAAGGTGTGCCAGCCTTAGCTTCCATTTATTTTTGTTTTTTTCTTTTGAAACATTTCAAAGAACTGTAAGCATGTTAATTAAACCAGAATAAAACTTCAAAGTATCCACTTTCCTTCTCATAGTCTAGGCTCACATAAGAAAATGCAATTAAGTTGAAAAAAAGTTTTATTTGCCCCAGGTTTACATTGGGAAGTGATGAAATATGCATTCTCAACTCTTATTTCTTTCTGGAATCAATTGTCACTTTCTCTTGGCCTTCTTTTCTAAAGTAACTGGTTATTTTGGTTACTGTCAAAGGCTAAATGGTGTTTGCAGCCATCTTTTTTCTCCTTCTGATGCTAATTCTATTGTTTAATAAACTAAGGGAAAGGAATACCAGAAGAAATGAAACCTGGACTTTTAAGTTTTGGAAAAGAAATCAGTATATTGCTTAATTGTTGTCTTTTATGTACAGGTTTAAATATATAAATTTGGACTAACCTTGAGCTTAATTCATCTATTTAGATATGAAATATAGTTCCAAGTCAAGCTAGCCAATTTTTCTTTAAGATGTATTGATATCAGTTTATCTTGCCCTGCTTAAAAATACCTTTTTATACCCTTCATTTTGAACTATTTAATTTTTTTAAACTTTAATAACTTTTCAGTGTGGAAAATCTGATTGTCTCTAATCCAATCTCTTTATATAAAGTCTAATGAATCCATTTTAAGAGCAAACTTGAACTTTTATAGAAGACTAGCTGTTAGAGGGCAGCACAGTACCTAATCTATGCTGATCTAAATCTCAGGAATTTTCCCTATCTTGGATCTCTTGTATATGCAGATATTGAAAACATCAATGCTTCTATTCTCTCATTTTTTCACAAAAATATCAGACCTGATGGGTGATTTGTTTTTCTTTTTTATTTCAAGATTTAACTAGAAACATAAATCAGAAAAAAACTAACTGAAATAAAAGTTTTAAAAAAGAAAATGAATGGAAAATGAATGGATATTTTGGGAAAGGAAATGATATGGTGGTGAACTGAGTGAAGTGAAGTCGCTCAGTCATGTCCGACTCTCTGTGACCCCATGGACTGTAGCCTATCAGGCTTTTCTGTCCATGGGATTTTCCAGGCAAGAATACTGTGGGTTGCCATTTCCTTCTCCAGGGGATCTTCCTGACCCAGGGATCGAACCCGGGTCTCTTGCATTGCAGGCAGATGCTTTTACCCTCTGAGCCACCAGGGAATCAATGCAGTGGTAGATTAGATTAAAGCAACCAAGTTTCAGAAACTAAAGTGTTGAAGTTCAACAAAAGATGCCCAAATTCTTGAGTGCAGTAAAACAAACGTATAGCAGAGGGTCTTCTTGCAGAGTCTATATGTTGCTTGATTAAAACTTTAAAAAAGGATGAAGAATATCCTTCAGTAGGTCAGCAATTTCTAAGAACATATGTATGCTATCCATCCAAAGTAATAAGGAATTGAAATCATCTGTCTACCTACCGCCACTTCATTTGCTTTACAACCCTCTAACTATGTCTCATCAGGAAATTAAATTTCTCTTCACACAGGTTGAAGGTTATTTACAAAACAGACTTCCACCATGCTAGTTCATCCTGCATATTACAGTTGAATTATTACATTATTGCAGCCATTTTCCAACGATTTTCAAGGTTTTATTTCATTGATAATGTACTCCATTTCTTTTGCCTAATTTCCTTCAAAAAGTTAAGATCATAATTCTGCTTTTCTAAGAGTCTTTTATGATGCTGAAGTGTGTTTCCTCCTTCCAAACTTGCATATTGAGTATCATCGACTGATTATTTTACAAATTGATCATGGAGAAACTTTCTGTGATGAAACATTTCTTGATATTGTTTTATAAGTACAATACATATGCACCTTAGATGGCTCAATAGAAAGTTTGCAGAAAGATTTTGAAAGACCTTTCACCCCCATTTTTTAATTGAAGTATAGTTGATGTGCAATATCATATAATTTACAGGTGAATAATATAAAGATTCTGAAAGATCTTAAGGGGTATATGGAAATAAGTGAAGAATAGAGTTGAAAGAGAAAAGTGATGGCATTCTGCAGGGCAAGAAACATGATGCTGAATTTTATGTTTAACCTGCCTTATTAAATAAATTGAACTTTCTTAGGAATTCCATCTTTTAAAATATGACCACTACAATTAATAGTAAAGACAGTAGCGCTATGTATAAGCCATGTATTAGGCCTCCAAGGTCATTGCTTGACTAAAAACTTAGCTTTTAGTGTTCCATAAATTCTTTTCAGAGCCTATTTCTATAACTTTGGTGATGTGTATTTAAAGATTGAAAAGAATAAGAAACTGATTTTGTTTAGTTACCAAAACATAAAAATTATATGTTGTGGTTTTAATTTTATATTTATTTGTTTGAAGATGAGTATAAGAGATAAAATTCTCACTATTCTAGTAACTATTTTATAGTCATTAACTACTCCATGAAGCTATTATCATTGTTTTAAATTGTTTTAGCATCAATAGCTAGCACTGTAACATAATAAGATATTTGAACTCACTGTACAAATAACATCCAGAATATATTAAAATAAATTTTTAAATATCAATTGAGTTTTTAAAAAAGTATTTTATTGGTAGCCATGGTGAAATTTTGACAATAGTGAATTTAAAATAAATGAAATTCTCCAGGCCAGAATACTGGAGTGGGTAGCCTTTCCCTTCTCCAGGGGATCTTCCCAACCCAGGGATCGAACCCATGTCTCCCACATTGCAGGCTGATTCTTTACCAGCTGAGCCACAAGGGAAGCCCAAGAGTATCAGTGTGGGTAGCCTATCCCTTTCCAGTGGACCTTCCCAGACCCAGGAATTGAACCTGGGTCTCCTGCATTGCAGGTGGATTCTTTAACAAATGAGCTATCAGGGGAGCCCCATTCTAGTTAGTAATATAAATCAGACTTTCAAAAGATGTAGGAAGATAAAATTTAAAAAATTATGTCAGTAAAAAAGTAAAATAAAAAAAAAAACAGAGAAATACAGGTCTGTTGTATTAAACATCTGTAAAAATCACTGAACTATTTGAAAATGATTTTCTTCAGAAATAATACTTGCTACAAGTCAAAAATAAAAAAAATAACTTCAGTAAAAGTTAAATATAATGAGAAATTCTATATCATAGTCAAAATAATTCCATTATCTCATTCGTGATTACTGCAGTGATTTTTGAAAATCACTTAAGTTGTTCCATCTGATTTGTCTATTGAAGGCTTTTTCTGTGTGAATGTGCTGTGTAATACACACATATAGAAGATTCTGTGAGTTATATTTTAGACCTAAAACTATATGTGTTTGTTTTGGGAGGTTGTTTTGTTTTGTTTGCTCTCTTTTGTTTTTGTTTTTGAAGAACTGTGGTGTAATAGAAAAATAGCCAGCAAGCAAGAGAGCAGTGATAAAGAGGATGGGAAACAGAGAAAAGTTGATAAGTTTGTCTACCCTTTGTACATCAGTTTCATGTTGAATGTCTTCGTCACTTCTCTTTAGTATGTGCTTCAGTTGCTGTGGAACTCTCACCAGGTTTTCATAGTTTTCATAGCATTATATGTTTTCCTATGTGCTGTGCTTAGTCACTCAGCCGTGTCTCTTTGAGATGCCATGGACTGTAGCCCGCCAGGCTCCTCTGTCCCTGGAGATTCTCCAAGCAAGAATACTGGAGTGGGTTGCCATGCCCTCCTCCGGGGGATCTTGCCAACCTAGGGATTGAACCCAGGTCTCCCACATTGCAGGTGGATTCTTTACCATCTGAGCCACTTAGGGAAGCCTGTGTTTGTCAGAATATTGGAGGACCAGCAAAAAATTTTTAGATAGAAAAGAAGGGAAGAATTTTTCATATTGTAGAATAGTACAGACACATTATAAAAGATTCTTCCCTTCTTTTCTATCTGAAAAATTGTCTGCTGGTTCTCCACTGTTCTGACATCTCATTTGAAAAATCTCTACTTAGTCCCTCAGGGAGAGTTTGATTGTTTTTTTCTGGGATGGTACATATCTTTATCACAATGCTTTACATGGTGCCTTACAAATATTCATTTACATACATGTCTGCTCTCAAGCTATATTGTCAGCTCCTTACAGCCAAAAATATTTCTTATTCATTTATATGTTCTTACCACCTTCTATTATACTTTCATAGTTGGCATTCTATGAAAGGCTGATTGATCTTTGTAAGCTTTAAACCAGTCCTTTAGAACAAGAATATATTTTCAGTGAGATGTTATAGGATCCCAAATAATAGTTTATGCTCTCTGCTGTCTTGTTTTTCCCCATGAAACTACATAATCATGAAAAAACAAACACACACCAAATTTAGGAACAAGATTTGTTTGAAAAATGCTAATTTGAGTAACTGGAATGAAATATCTAAAGAAGTATGAATATCATCTGAAGAGAAATTGAGACTATAAATAATTTTTCTATATTGCTTCTCAGTTTTTCCTAGACAAGAGACTATTAAAATAGAAAAATCATTAGAGGATACATTGACTATATAAATGAATGAAGCCCAGAGATGTTGATTGACACACTCAAGTCACGTCTTTTAGTACTGATGCTAGAACTGAAGCCCAGATCACAATGTCAAGTAAAAAGTAAAATCCTGACTTAAAATGCTGTGATTTTTTTTAAGTTTATTTTCAAATAATTTTAGACCTCTGCAAAAGTTACAAAAATAAAGATTACATATATAAACTCTTTCCTTAGTTTCTTTTAATGTTAGCAGCTTATGTAGTTACAGTGTAATTATAAAAAAACTGGGAAATTAAACTCAGGTTCCTGCATTACCTTTTTTGTCGAGTCTCCTCAATATTTTATCGTTTCTCTGTCTTAGCTTATTTAAGACCTTGAAGGGGACTCACCAGTTATTCTGTAGAATGACTTTCAATTTGGATTTGTCCAGTGCTTTCTCATGAGTATATCGGGGATATGCATTTTGGGCATATGCCCTATACAGTTCATCATATCAGGGGTACATGATGTCAATAGATCTTATTGCTGATGATTTTAACTACTGTCTCTTGAGGAAAGGGATGTTGGCTAGATTTTTTCCAAAGTAAGATTGCTATTTTTCTCTTCCCTATATGTATATGTATATATCTTAGAAGAAATACTTTTAGACTAAGCATATATCTTGTTTTCTTTCAATCTCTTTCCCACTGATTATAACATTTATTGGTAGATCTTGTCCATAACAAATATTATTGTTACATTTGCCTAATGTGATTTTGTATGTCCCTCATTCCTTCCACATTTATTGATTGGAATTTTTCAACAGAAGGGATGTTCCTTGTCCTACATTTGTTGTTTATTCAATTATATATTTATATTAGTGTGAAAACATGTATTTATTTATTTTAGGAGTTATAGCTCAATACTATCATTCTGCATTAGAGGAAGCCCTGGTGGCTCAGATGCTAAAGAATCTGCCTGCAAGTGCAGAAGACCTGAATTCAGTCTCTGGGTTGGGAAGATCTCCTGGAGGAGAGCATGGCAACCCACTCCAGTATTCTTGCTTGGAGAATCCCCATGGACAGAGGAGCCTGGTAGGCTATAGTTCACGGGGTCACAAAGAGTCGGACACAACTAAGCAACTAAGCACAGCAGCACATCATTATGCAGTTTGTTCAAATTATTCCAGCATTGATTACTGGGGAATTTTTTTCAGGCTGGCTTACTGTCTACTTGATATGGTCCACCTTTTTTTTTCCTGAGGATTTTCTTATTTTTTGGCAACACAAAATATTCCAGACTCACCTTGGTGTTTTTCCTGCTCAGGACAGAAATAAGCCACTTGTCCAAAGAGTTATGGTTCCTTTCATTGGAGAATGGATTTAGAAACCAAGATCTAGGCGCCAGGTATGCTTGTTACTAAGGGGTATTATTACTTCTAGTCCCTTTTAATGCACAATTTTAGGGAATATATGCATATATACTAATCTATGCATAGACATTCATATTTATTTCTACATTACTCTGTCTATAAATATATGAACAATTATGAATTAATATTATATCTCTGATTTTAATCTAATAAACAGGTTTCATTCTAACCACCTGCCTTTCCATGTTTGTAAATTTTTCTCAAACAATGAAAAACTTGGCTCTCCTTATCTACAATATACTTACTTATTTGTTCAGTCCTGGGACACACAAGTGGAGAAGGCAATGGCACCCCACTCCAGTACTCTTGCCTGGAAAATCCCATGGATGGAGGAGTCTGGAAGGCTGCAGTCCATGGGGTCGCTGAGGGTCGGACAGGACTGAGCGACTTCACTTTCACTTTTCACTTTCATGCATTGGAGAAGGAAATGGCAACCCACTCCTGTGTTCTTGCCTGGAGAATCCCAGGGACGGGAGAGCCTGATGGGCTGCTGTCTGTGGGGTCGCACAGAGTCGGGCACGACTGACGTGACTCAGCAGCAGCAGCAGGGACACACAAGTAGTTACAAAGTTGATAACCCTTACCCCTGTGAGAAACTGACTTAATAATGAGAGTAAAGGAATTGTGTACAATTATTTTTGCCTCACAGTATCTCAACATATTTTTTTTCCAAAGCTATTTTGGTTCATTATTATCTTTTACTTTCCATTCAGTGTGGCTGTGTTATTCCTTTATAATATAACTAGGTTCATTTGTTACTCATATGTCTCACCTCATATCCTGGGTTATTTAATTTCTCAATTAATTTTGTAAACTTTACTTTTTTATTAAGTTTGCAGGAGTTATGAAATTTACCATGATTCTAAAAGAGGAAACTATAAAAAACAGCTATACTTGGGGAAATGTTGCACCCACTACATTCTTACTGCCAGATTCCCATTCTCCTCTTTTTTTTTAACCCCCATTTTTCCCCCATTCCGTGTAGATAACCACTTTTTCTGGTTTCTGGTTTACACTTTCTGTATTTCTTTTGCAGATATGTAAAAAGCAGATACATGTTTATTTACTTGTATCTGTTTTTCTTATAAGACACATAGCTACTATTGATACTCTTTTGTAATTTGCTTCTTTATCAATTTTTTTTTGAAAACAAATCCAACTCAGTTCAGCTGTGTGGTATGCCCTTGTGCTGTGTGGCTCTAACGTAATATAGTAAATGACTTTCCTGTACACAAGCATTAGGTTGTCTCCAATATTTTGCACCTAATACAATGCTCAAGTGAATTAATTACTGCATACGTATTTTCGAATTGTCAGAGATATCATGAAGGTAAATTCCTAGAAGTCGAATTGCTAAGTCGATTGATGACTGCATAGGTAGTTTTGTTATTTGTTATTGTTCAGCCACTCAGTCATGTCTGCCTCACTGTGACCCCATTGACTGCAGCAGGCCAGGCTTCCTTGTCCTTCACCATCTCCTGGAGCTTGCTCAAACTCATGTCCATTGAGTCAGTAATGCCATCCAACCATCTCGTCCTCTGTCATCCTCTTCTCCTGCCTTCAACCTTTCCAAGTATCGGAGTCTTTTCTAATAAGTTGTCTCTTCACATCAGATGGCCTAAGTATTGGTGCTTCAGCTTCAGCATCAGTCCTTCCAATGACTATTCAGGACTGATTTCCTTTAGGATTGACTGGTTTGATCTCCTTGCAGTCCAAGGGACTCTCAAGAGTCTTCTTCAGCACCACAGTTCAAAATCATCAATTCTTGGGCACTCAGTCTTCTTTATGTTCCAACTCTCATATCCTTACATAACTACTGGAAAAACTATAGCTTTGACTATATGGACCTTTGGAAATAATGTCTCTGCTTTTTAATACGTTGTCTAGGTTTGTCATAGATTTTCTTCTAAGGAGCAAACATCTTTTAATTTCACGTGGTCACCATCTGCAGTGATTTTAGAGCCCAAGAAGATGAAGTCTGTCACTGTTTCTATTCTTTCCCAAACTATTTGCCACAAAGAGATGGGACTGGATGCCATGATCTTAATCTTTTGAATGTTGAGTTTTAAGCCAGCTTTTTCACTCTCTTCTTTTACCTTCATCAAGAGGCTCTTTCATTCTTTTTTGCTTTGTGCCATAAGAATGGTGTCATCTGCATATGTGAGGTTGTTGATATTTCTCCCACAGCCTTGATCCCAGTTTATGATTCATCCAGCCTGATGTGCTTTGCATATAAGTTAAATAAGCAGAGTGACAATATGCAGCCTTGATGTACTCCTTTACCAATTTTGAACCAGTCCGTTCTTTCATATTTTGTTAGGTATTGTCCAGTTTTTCTCCAGAAGCCTTGGAGCAATTTTTATTTCTCCAAGTACTAGAGAGGTGTGCCTGGTTCCCCCTATACCATCATAAACAAAATGTGATAGCCTTAATTTTTGCCAATATGCGTTAAGAAATGCTATCTCAGTGTTTTAATTCTCATTCACTGATTATGACTGAATTAAAATATTTCCATATAGAGGGAATTATGTTTATCTTTTGTGTGAAAATTGCTGATTCAAATATTTTTCTAATTTTTATGTTTTAGTATTTGTTCCTCAATTTCTAACAATTTTTGATATATTTGGACATATATTGTGGCCCTTTGTCTGTGGTATGTGTTGTGAATATATTCTCTCAGTTTTTCAATTGTCTTTTCAAACTTTCTATTGCATATTTTTAGTTTTATTTTTCATTTATTCAATGTTATCAATCTTTTACTTTTTTGTTTTCCAGTTTTAGAGATATAATTGACATACAGCACTATATAAGTTTAAGATGTACAGCATAATGACTTGACATATATATATAGCAAAATATTTACCATGATAAGTCTAATTAACATTTATTGCTTCATATAGTTTAAAAAATCATTTTTTTCCTTGTGATGAGAAATGTTAGAATATTTTCTTTAATTGATTCTGCAAATGAAGTCACTAAAGGAAATCTAGAAAGACTTTTCCTAATACATGGAAAAAGAGGAATTTATTAATGCTTTCTTCTGGTACTTATATAGTTTCATTTTAAAATCTTGATCCCTAATCCATTTAGAATTTATTTTGGTATGTACTGTGAGCTATGAACCTAATTTTAATCTGTTTCCAAGTGGCTACCCAGTTGTGCCAGCACCTATTATTAAAAGTTTATCTTTACTTTAGTGATTAGAGATACCATTTTTAACATGACTTAAATTTTAGACTAGTTCTGGTTTTTGTAGTCCACTCTTTTGAATTATTTGTCTACCTTTGTACAGTACTACATGTTTTAATTATAGAGGATTTATAGTATATTTTAATCTAGTAGTGCTGGTCCCCCTTGGCAACCCACTCCAGTACTCTTGCCTGGAAAATCCTATGGACGGAGGGGCCTGGTAGGCTGCAGTCCATGGGGTTGCTGAGGGTCGGACACGACTGAGCGACTTCACTTTCACTTTTCACTTTCCTGCATTGGAGAAGGCAATGGCAACCCACTCCAGTGTTCTTGCCTGGAGAATCCCATGGACTGGGGGAGCCTGGTGGGCTGCCGTCTGTGGGGTCGCACAGAGTCGGACACGACTGAAGCGACTTAGCAGCAGCAGTGTTTCCCTGGCTATTCTTTCATACTTGATTTTAAAATAGACTTTAGAATCAACTTGTCTAACTTGTCAAGCTATAAAGTAGCTTGCTGGTGATTTTATCGGAATTTTATTGAGTTTTTAAACTAATTTAGGGAGAGCTCGCATCTTTTTAATGTTGAGTTGTCTTAGTCAAGAACAGGGTATTATTTTTTAATTTGTTCATGTCTACTTTTATGTCTTTTAGGAGTATTATAAAAAAGGTTAAATGTTTTGCATTGCTTGTTAAATTAATTCCTAAGTATTTAATCTTCTTTATTATTATTGTAAATGGTTTCCCTCTGTCATTGTTTCCTTTATTTATTTGTTGGTATATTAACGCTATGTACTTTTGTTTATTAATATTATATCAAGATACCTATTGGATTCTCTATTTGAATTAGCTTTATCATTCATTCTCTGAGGTTTTCCTTGTATTCTATTTATACTACCTGCAAATAGAGATAGTGTTGCTGCTTCTCTAACTGTTTTTGTGCCACTAATTAATGTCTGTCATCTAATTTCATATATCTTGATTGCATTACTGAATAGCAGCATAAATAGTGGGCATGATTACCTTGTTCTCAATGTTAGTGAAGATGTTTCTAGTTTTCTAATTAAATAAAATAGTGGATTTTAGATAAAGTAACCCTCAATTCCTATTTTGTTTTGCATTTTATTTAATCATGAATGAGAGTTTAATCTTGTCAAAACAGTTTTCAGCTTCCATAGAGATCATGTTTCCCCTTAGATCTGTGACATAATAATGTGATAGTAGCTTTCTAAATATTGAAGTGATTTTCCATTTGTAGAATAAAGCCATTTTGTCCTGGGGCATTATTTTCTTAATACGGTATGGTATTCAGTTTGTTAACATTTTATTTATCTTTCTTACATTGTGAGTGAAGTTAGTCTTTTCTTTTTTTGTGATGTATTTATTTTTAGGTATAATTGCTATACTTATTTCATAAGAGTAATTATGAATATTTAATTTATTCTTAATGCACTTAAATAATTTCTACAGTCTTTAGTTCATATAGCCATAGAAAATAGATAAAAATAATCCCCTGTCAAAAACATCAGGGCCTGATGCTTTTTGTGGAATAATTTCTAGAATAGTTTCAGTGTATTTTTCCTGCAAAAATTGGTCTAAGATTTGTATACAAGTGTAATTGACTTGGTAATATATAGTTATCTAATTTTTCAAGTTTATTTGAATAAAGCTTTTCAAAGCAGTCCAGTGTGTGTGTCTGTTCACATGTGTGATATGTATGCATGTCAATATGCTATAATTTCTTTGGTTTCAATAGTTACTTCCTTTTTCCATTTCTTTCTTTACATATCTTCTTTACTATGCTTTCTTACTGCTTTTTCTTAATCAGATTACCTAGTACTTTGTCTCTTATTAATTAACAATTTTTGAAGTTTATTAACTAGATCTACTCTTTAGTATTCTCTGGGGCTTCCCTGATAGCTCAGTTTGTAAAGAATCTGCCTGCAATGCAAGAGACCCTGGTTCAATTCCTGGGTTGGGAAGATCCACTGGAGAAGGGATAGGCTACCCACTCCAGTATTCTTGGGCTTCTCTTGTGCCTCAGCTGGTAAAAAATCGGCCTGCAATGTGGGAGACCTGGGTTTGTTCCCTGGAGAAAGGAAAGGCTACCCACTCCAGTAGTCTGGCCTGGAGAATTCCATGGACTATATAGTCCATGGGTTGTAAAGAGTTGGACACAACTGAGTGACTTTCACTGATCACCGACTGGAGATGTTGGTTATGTTAGTTACGTCTTCTATCTCCTCTCTTACATTTTTTCCTCTTGTTCTGTCTTGTACTAATAGTGTCATAATAGAGCCTTGCATTATAAGTGTTTTTCTCTTCTTGCATCTCTTGTAGATTTAACCTCATAAATGCAATGTTGTGATTTCTTTAGCCCTTTTCCAGCTGCTTGAATTCATGGATGACTCGTGAACCTTTCTCACTCAACAAAATGGGAGGATGCCCTGAAATTACCTTATTGCGCTGCTTAAAAATAAGATTCCATTGATTCTTTAATGTATAAATCCCCCTGATGGAATTCAGAACACATTCATCCTACCACAAAGTGAATTTTATAGCAATTTGATGTCACATAGCTACGAGAATTGTGTATATCGTAGGAAACATTTTGTCTCAAAAATAGATTATTAAATATTTGTAATATTTACCATTGAATACTTTAGATGAATAAACTATTGACACTTCGTGAAAGTTAGTCCTGTGGTTCCTAAACTTGGCTGTGCATCCTGTTAAGAGCATGTCACATGGGTGCATAGGTCGTACCAGTGTAAGTTTGGTTCAGCGTGTCTGTATGTGTGTGAGACCCGGAAGCAGAAAATGTGGAACTATGTAGGGAAACCACTGGTGTAGTCCTCTCATTTTGCAAGTGTTCCTCTTAAGCAATGTTTAATTCCTGGCTCACTCACTTTGATATTCAGATGTATTTAAACCTATTATGTTGCTTTGCTAGTAGATGTCCCCCCTGTGGAGCCCTTTTGAGTTCCCTGGTGGCTCAGACGATAAAGAATCTGCCTGCAATGCAGGAGACCCAGGTTCGATCCCTGGGTTGGGAAAATCCCCTGCAAAAGGGAATGACAACCCACTCCAGTATTCTTGCCTAGAGAATTCCATGGACAGACCGTGGGGTCACAAAGAGTCAGACATGACTGAGCCACTAACACAACAACTCACTTTGATAGTCAGATGCACTCAAATCTATTATGTTGCTTTGTTAGTAAATGTCCCCACTATGGACCTCTGGCATCATGACATGCATTCAACCATTTAAAATGTACTTAGGTTGACAATAGGCAATATTAAGTTTCTCTCCTAAATAAAGTATATAAAATTTTCTTTAAAGCTAGTACTCATCTTCCCAGACCAGAAATAAAAAGAAACAGAACTGTACTAAAAGCTTTAAATGAAGCTGAAAGATATGATTATTTAACAAATTTGTTCACCATAAAAATAGAGAAAAAACTTTGTACACTGAAAGCATCTGGGCACTTAGAAAAGACCATGAGTGGTTAGAAAAATACAAAGAAGGAACATGAAAATGGAGTATTTGGAAACTAGTGTAATAAAACCATGACCATTGAGCTCATTCAAGCAGCAGAAATGTAAGTTAGAAGCCAAACTCTAACTGTTTGGGGTTTTCCTGGACCTCAGAACAACATCACTTCATAAATTCAGCTAGGGCTAAGTCTTTATTCTGAGTTTTTCCTTGTCTTGCTAAGCCCCAGGCTCAATTTCAACTGAGCCCTAGATGATGGAATTGTCAGATTGACGTCTCATCCAAACTGATGAAATAAGCAGCGAATCTCTGTGATTGTCTACCAAATACAAAGGAAAAGAATAGGTTATATTACTGACTACATTCATTTGTCTGATAGTTTCTCTGTTAAGCTGCTGGTAGTTGAATTATTTATTATCTCCTTCGACTGCAAAATAGATACAGTGTAGAAACTCAGAGGTTATTCATATACCCTCTAAAATCGATCCTGTGTGTTTACACATTGCACACTGACATTCATTTTTATAAAATTATTCTGGTGTGACAGGGGTGGGAGCCTGAAAGCCCTGGTCTTAGATTTTCAGTGGTGAAATAGAGACAGAGTTGGAAATGATCTGCTTCAGGCTGTTACTCTGAATCTCTTGAGATGACTGGAGGCTGGGAAAGAATTTCAAACCTGTCTTCATCTTCCAGGCCAAGATTCCTTGAAAAACCAATTTTCATTTTAGATACAGAGTAGCCTTTGATTTCCCTTCATAATGCGTATAAACACATAGAGTCACCTTTGTCTTCATCTCAAGGTTCTTCACTTTCTGCTTTTAGAGACAAAGCAAGTCAGGAGAATTTGACTAATTTGAAAAATGACCAAATTATGATTGCCCTGAAGCAGGTCACAGTATGAGTTTATCAGTGAGTCATTTTATAGCCTCTAATAAGGCTTCTAGCTCCGAATTCATCTTCTGCTAATATTCCTTTATCTTCCAAAGCAAGTCTATGGGAGGAATTATCAGCAAAAAATTTATTTTCTTGTGATGGATGCACCTTAACTCTTTGAAGGTAAATAAAATTTTATCAGTTTTTACTCCAATTCAAATGATAAGAGTCCTATGTAACAGATGTTAATATTAGCCAAAAGAAAAACTACAAGATCCTTCCATCTTTTGAAAGAAAACGAAATATCCAACCACCATTATATTATAGTTCTTTACATAAATAAGACTAAGGGAAAATCAATAAAATTATTTTACTTAAGAGGTAATCATGCATCCCCTTGATTATTTAAATGTCAATTGAAGTGCAGATGTTCTGCTATTCAACAGATGCCTTCCACAGTATATGTAGTACTTTCAGTGGTATATGCAAACAAAATTGCATTGATTTCAGAGTTCTGAATGTCTCCAAAAATGCCCTGGTACATTGCTTAGTAGTTAAAAGCAGTTAACACAATTGTTGATTTGAGATAAGATCATTGTCATCAGATCCTGGTTCAGAGAAAGCAGACACTGTAGCTATAATAATATATACTATTTAAGTATATTTTTAAGTAGTACTTAAGGGATCAATTGTTTTAAGCAGTGTTCTTGGTGCAAAGACACCCCCAACAGTGACTTTTATCCCCACTGTAAGCATCCTACATTGCCTTTTATTGTAAGTTTCATAAGAAAAACTCTTTTGTGTTCCATGAGCTGATGATAGAGTAATTATATAGTATTTTTCAACAAGGAGATTATGAAACTTTCATTAAATAAAAACTGAAGAAATGACAATATAAAATTCAGTCAAGATGCCACCTACTCCACATTTCCATACACATGACTACTTTCTCCAGTGTTCTCTTTTTGTCTAATTGCACTACAGGGAAGTCTGAACATTCATTGAACCAAGTAAATTAGATGTGGCTCCTGGTTTCTACTTTTCATTGTGACTCAAGTTGTTCAGACACAAAGTGATTTAAAGTCCTTAGCTCAGAGCTTTAATTAGAAAAATATTTGAGAAAATAGTTATATGCCCCAAATATATTGAGTATCAGCTCTAGGACAGATACTTTGCTTGAGATATGAAGACAAAAATAAGTGATTTTGTCTATTATTTGAGATATACAAATTAACAAATCATTATTCATAGCTTTTTTACATGAAGTTCACAATCTCCATCTAAGTGTATGAATATCTTGAGATTCTTGAAATATTAAAATTATATGCAAATTATCATGAGCCTATGAATATGAACATTTTTATAAGGAGATGTTCATGGATTTCATTATGTTCTCTGAAGCTTCATAATGTAAACAGATTTAGGAATTATTAATCCTCTTCTCCCTAGGCAATGTGAGCTAATTTCAGTGGGAGAGTTTTTAATATGAACTTTTAATTTGTACTTTAGGCTTCCTTGGTGGCTCAGACAGTAAAAGTCTGCCCACAGTGCTACCTGGGTTCAGTCCCTGGGTCAGGAAGATCCCCTGGGGAAGGGAATGGCAAGCCACTCCAGTATTCTTGCCTGGAGAATTCCAAGGACTGAGAAGCCTGGTGGGCTGTAGTCCATGGGGTCACAAAGAGTAAGAAATGACTGAGTGACTTTCTTTCATTCTCATATGTAAAGAAATTTTGATTCAAAAGTATTATGATTTGCCTAATGTCAATCACTCAGTTGTGCCTGACTCTTTGCCAACCCATGGACTGCAGCACACCAGGCTTCCCTGTCCATCATTAACTCATGGAACTTGCTGGAACTGATGTCCATTGTGTTGGTGATGCCATCCAATCATCTCATCCTCTGTCATCCCCTTCTCCTCCTGCCTTCAGTCTTTACCAGGATCAAGGTCTTTTCCAGTAAATCAGTTCTTCACATCAGGTGGCCAAAGTATTGGAGTTTCAGCTTCAGCATCAGTCCTTCCAATGAATATTCAGGACTGATTTCCTTTAGGATTTTCTAGTTTGATTTCCTTGCAGTCCAATGGAATCTCAAGAATCTTCTCCAATGCCACAGCTCAAAAGCAGTAATTCTTGGCTGCTCAGCTTTCTTTATGGTCTGACTCTCACATCCATACATGACTTCTGGAAAAATCATAGCTTTGACTTGATGGACCTTTGTCAGTAAAGTGATGTCTCTGCTTTTTAATAGGTTGTCTAGGTTGGTCATAACTTTCCTTCCAAGGAGCAAACGTCTTTTAATTTCATGGCTGCAGTCACCATCTGCAGTGATTTTGGAGCCCAAGAAAATAAAGTCTGTCACTGTTTCCCCCTCTATTTGCCATGAAGTGATGGGACCAGATGCCATGACCTTTGTTTTTTGAATGTTAAGTTTTAAGCCAGCTTTTTCAGTCTCTTCTTTCACCTTCATCAAGAGGCTCTTTAGTTCCTTTTTGCTTTCTGCCATAAGGGTGGTGGCATTTGCATATCTGAGGTTACTGATATTTCCCCCAGCAGTCTTGATTCCAGCTTGTGCTCATCCAACCCGACATTTCTGTTTAATGACAGATTTAAAGTGAGAATAATAAATTGTCTTTTGGCATAATCTAGAGTTGCTTCCCGCCATATATTTATTTCATTAATATTATCTGAATTTTTGTTCAAACTCTAAAATGTTGGGTAGCCATATAAGCTGAAGCATTTTTTCCTACATTCTCTTCATCTGCTAAATGAAAACATAGGCTTTCATATGCCTCCATTTCTCATAGGGGAGAATTTCAACTCAGATTTGGACATCCATATTCTAATTCAGTTTTTAATATTTCTGCTCAGTTTTTGTAAGAAGTGAATGAACACCAGAATTTTTTCAATGTAATTTCCTGGAAGAGACCTAATCTGAGAACATTGTTTATCCAAGCCATAACATCTTTGATGTCTAAATCTTTGTTCATCATAGAGATACATCACAAAGGAAAGATTCCATTTACTTCCTCTGTTTTCTGGCCAACTAGGACAGGGCACAAATGAACAAAATTTTAGATAGTTCAGTAGCATCGGGTAAGATGTTCTAGTTAAACAAGTGAACCAGTAGTGGAGTGAGTCTGGAGAGTCCATTCTCCATGTGTTCTAGTAGTCATCAGTGGTTTGACTTGTCTTTTTTGTTTATTTGCTTAGCATTCAAATTTGGTTTCACTATCAGGAAAATGGTGATATCGTTTCTCATTTATCATTTGTCAGTGTAAATTAGAGCAATTTAATGCTCTCTTATATGACCTCGTATTGTGTTTTTTTTTTTTTTTACTTTTACTGTGACTTTTATCACTATAATATGTAAACACACACATATTGATTATATATAATCCTTCTATGAGAGCTGCAGTAAAGATTTTACTTGTTTTCAGTTTAAAAACTGGGAAAAAATCATCTTTTCAAAAAAAGGTAACATGTCTTTCTATGTTGTCATTATGAAGAGTAAAGTTCATGTTACATTTCTATATTTATATAACATTTTACCAATCTTGGGAGTGAAAAATAGAAGGAAATTAGGTCAGATTTAGCCTTTATAAAAGACATTTTTACTCTGACACACCACTGGGTGGAGTACATTGCTAGCCCAGAATCTAATATTACTGTATTGTAGGTGTTTTTGTGCCAGATGAGAGAAACTTCTAATTAAAGTTGAGGTTTTGTGTATTGTTTTAAGAATCTGGACATATTTAATAAAGGCTAAATACTAGAATATAATACCAACATTGAATATGCCTTGGCACTGTAAGTTTCAAGATTCAATCCATTATCTCTAGGCCCGTGGGAGATAAGGTTTGACACCCTGCCTAGAAAACTCGGAAAGAATTATTTGGAAGAAGGCCATTTTATGTTCTCGTCAAAAGAGCAGCTGCAATTTGGGCAGAATTAGTGCTTTAACTCTACATGGAAAAGCAGGAAGCTTATTTTTGATAATGGAATCAAACTGTATCCAGATATTGAATTTGACTTTTCATTTGATGTTGCTTTGATACAGCTTATATTGGAGCTGAGCTCTAATCATATAGTAAAATGAACTGTCTGATGCTCTGTGGGACTACTGTTGTCAATAGCATTTACCTGAATTCAGCCTTCAGAACTTTAAGAATGAGAATGATTTCATGGTAGGTGTCAGTTCTGTATGATTTTCAATTTCCCCATTTCTCTCTTGTCTCTCTAATTCTTTCTTTCCAGTGCTGAGAAATTGAAATTTACTGATAAAGACTAAAAATCTTCAGCCTTACAATTTTACTGTGCTTCAACTTTTGCAGGCCAATAAAATAGCGACATTTTTGTAAAACCATTCGGAACCTACAATTCTTAATATATGGGTGCGCTTTTCAAATACATATCATTCGTTCTTTGTAAGAGAGGATTCTCACTTTGACTATTCCTTTCTCTGTTTCTTTTATCCCTTAAATTTTATTTTCCTGCTCACATTATACTGCTTTTTTCCTTCTAAGCCTTCAGCTCTCAGACCTCGCCCTGTAGCTTTCATGCTTCTAAACCATCCCTCCTGCTCCATTTTCTATTCTAAAGTGAATTCTCTTTCATCTGTGTTTTTTAATAACCCCATATTTGCACCTCACTTAAGTTTGCTTCCCAGTGCTATTAAAGAATCTTTATTCCTCCTTCCCTCCTCACCCCTCTTATCCCCACCCAAGTATAGCATCTCATCTATTTCTCTATACGAAGCTGTGGTTCACCCAAGGGAGGGACTTTCTCATGCATGCCGCTCAGTGCTATGATGATTTCAATAGTGCCAGCATATTTTAACCACATCATTATCATGTAGTCCCAAAGCCTTGCTCACTGAAAACACCATCTTTAAAAGGATTTCATTTCCATTAATCAATTTTAAAACTGGAGATTCAAGCACGTAAAGCATCTATTAGAATGTTCTTTACTTGTTCCCACATTCATTTCGTTCTGTTGGCTATCTAAGAGAAAAGAATTGTGCAGAAGTCTTTTCTCTCTCCACGCTTACCTCTCCTTTCTATATCCCACCGAGCCCGCCCTCCCCACCAAGTCTATTCTTCCATACAGTAGTTAAATCAGAGCATGAGGCAGTACAGCATTGTGTGAACTGGTGGCCACACAAGTACTTTGTATTCACTGGAGGTTTAGAAGCCCAGCAGCTGCATATAAATATGCATAGTTGAGAGATTCATGATGGTGCCACCTCATTCTAGTGCTGGTTGGCTGCAGTGCAGGCACTACAAATCAATGAACATTTTCCCCATCCATCAGCTGCTTGCTTGCAAGCAGACAAAACACTTACAATGCCAGAAACCCACAGAGAGCTCCTTAGCGAACGAAACCTCACTGTCACAAGATTCAAAATAGCCCTCTCCCTCCCACCCTGAGCCTTCACAGCTCTCAGCCTCAAATGTCTTTTTTATCCAATGTGGATCTCAAGCACTTAAAAAATAACACAAGGAAAGAAAGAGAGAGAAAAAAAAGGAGCAATGATAAATCAGGACTGGAGGGTCCTCACATTACACTTGCCATAAAACAAAGGATTCTTTGAGCATTAACCCTTTTAGAGAATAAAATAAAGATGAATCAGCTTATGTTGACTATACTGCTTTACAGTTGTAGGGTTTGAGTGTTAAAGCATTTAGATATGCAAAGCATTGTGCCATGCTTTGGCAGACATTTGTAATTTATCCATAGTTATTTGATTGCTTGGGGTATTGAAGGAGTTATAATATGCTGATATGAGAAAAATAAATCATAGATGTATTTAATAAGAAGAAATCATGTTTTCTCCAATTGAAAATTTTTTGCAGAGGGCTCAGCTATATTTATATTGTCAACCATTCAATCCATGCAGAAATTTTAATAAAAGCTTAATTTCATTTAATAAAATTTCCTGTGTGATATATTAATGAACCAAATGTATATTTCTTGGTGAAAAGATATATATTCATTACATCTAGGGAAAAAATCTATTTTTCATTTTTAGATAGATTACATTGGCAACAAAATAGTTCATTCTTATGTAGAGTGAATAATTAGCTATTAATCAGTTTATAACACTTTCTGATAACTTGCCCATCAACTTACCAATAAGAGTAACAATCAATTAGATTTCTCATTCATTCTTCAACTAT
This sequence comes from Bos grunniens, assembly GCF_055505025.1. Taxonomy (NCBI): domain Eukaryota; kingdom Metazoa; phylum Chordata; class Mammalia; order Artiodactyla; family Bovidae; genus Bos; species Bos grunniens. The sequence goes on from NC_141165.1 coordinate 136,952,890, forward strand.
TTGTCAAATACTTACTATAGCACTATGCAGCATAAAATAATATATGCTAACATCTATAGTCCTTGTTTTTAAAATTATTTAAATTTTAGGGAGATTATTTAAATTTTTTTTAACATTTAATGTTAAATAAATTTAACATTATTTAAATGTTAGGGAGATAAGAAATACAGTTATACAAATGACCATGTCACATTCAAATTTTGAAGAAGTCTAGTTGGGATTTGGCACGTTCAAAATAATTAGTAAATATATAATAAGTGTATATGGCATATTGACTTAAAGTTATCTAGCTGATTAATATGTTTGGTTACCACATTGCAGGAGGGGTAAAAACAAATACAGTTAAGGTAGGTAAAACTGTCCAGAACTATGACTCAGAGAAGCCGACTGAGCATACATTTTGTTTGCTGGTAAGCAGCAAAACCAAAATTCGAACCCCTATCTTCTTAGCTCCAGAGTCCACTAAGCCATGTTGAATTACAAGACAGAATGTGGTAATTGCTCTAGTGGATCAGAGGAAGTAAAGATCACTTCCAGCTAGGATGACCAAAGGAGACATCCTTAAGAAAGAGTAGCATTTGAGCAAGTCTTTGAAAAATAGGCATAGCAGCAAAGCAGAAACTACAGACAGGGATGAAGGTAGGTGAAACCTTATGACTCTGGAAAACAAGTTGCCAGATAGACAAAGAACATCCCTTTTGGTGAAATGGATGCTGTAAATAATACCATTATTTAAAGAATTGCTAACTGAACTTCTCACTCATTAGAAATGAAATCCACAAGTGATTTATACTTCAGATTTCAAAAAGAAGTCAGTTAAGTTGTCTGAATCTGTTTTTTCATTTCTAAAGTAAGGGAATGAACAAAATAAACAATGACGGCTCCTCTAGGGAGTTCTGTTTTGTAATGCTTTTATTTTCATTTTCTTTTAGGATACAAAAAAAAAAAAAAAAAGCCAGAAGTAGCTGATTCAATGTATTCTAGTTCTATAACTTATTATTCTAAGAATGCAAAACACATCTAGATATTTAAATATCTATATTATCTGTCTCTCTATATTAGATATGTATATATATACACACACATACATATATATATTGGACTTTCCTGGTGTCTCAGTAGTAAATAATCTGCCTGCAGGAACCATAGGGGACAGGAGACATGGATTCAATCCTTGGGTCAGGAAGATCCCCTGGAGGAGGAAATGGCAATCCACTCCAACATTCTTGCCTGTGAAATCCCATGGAGAGAGGACCTATGGGATCACAAAGAGTCAGACACGACTGAAGCGACTGAGCAATCACATACACAAATATGCATTTGCCCTTAACTGGCTAATCTAGGCTCTGTATTTAATTTCAAGAGAACTTTGTTTTTGGTCATATATTTTTCCCCATTTTGCTTCCCATTACTGTTGGAATGAAAACTAATTCTTGTAAAAATTTAACCAATACATAGAGAGAAAATAACCATATATTAAGCATGTGATAAATACAAAATTTGGGGATTTTACACTCTTCATAATATGTTTCTGTGTTGCAACTATTAGAGACAATATAGATATTGGAATATTAGATATTAGATCATGAAAAAGTCTTTTGTAGTCTTCAAATGCTTTTAAGTAATTCACACGTTTCCACTTTTCTAGCCTATAACTCAGACAATATTCAAAGCAGTATTATCACAATGTTTATTGAATATGTATAAATGGTATATATATGTACCTACTGAATGAATATATTTTGTGTGTGCACATGCATGCATGCATGTAAATCAGTTACAGGAACGTGAGAACTTAAAAGAATGGTACAATACTTATTTTTTCCTGACTTCCAATTTTTGTTATTTTCTGTCAACACTTTCTCCTAATTTTCCTTCCCAAAAAATAAATGAGAAAAAAGAGAGAAGTGATTTGCTTGAATTTAGGGTGAGAAAAAAATCAAACGTCATTTTTCTCATAATTTTTGCAAAGGCTATTGAAGGAATATTAGTGGGGAGCTTTTCCTTGAATAGAATTGCCCGGGATGGAACTCCATCCTGCCATTGTTGCTACCAGGCACATTCAGGGGGAACTGAATGTTGTGAGAGTCCCAAACTCTCATTTTCCATCTCAAAGTTTCTCCTATGTCTTAAAGGAGTAGGTTTTGGTAAATACTTACTTGGATTTCAACCTATTTGAAACTAAGCTGATTATATTAGGTTTGTTTTAGTGATTTGAACTAAATTGCACCCCACTCGTAGCAAACAATGCAATGCTTTGGTCATTTTCATCCTGGTTCTGATCTTAAGTGTGGATAGTTTAAGCTCCTTTTGGTTAAATCAGTTTATGGTTAAATTGGCCAATCTTCTTAACAAATATTTACTGAGCACCAACTTTATTCATTAGCACTGTCTTTTTATGATGAAAGGAAATGTAACAAGGTTTCTGAACTTGAGGTTTATATTTTATGTTGAGAAATAGCTAAATCCTTGAAAAGTTGACCAATATAAAGTCTTATGTATATGAATACTAAATGTGTGATTGGGTATACAAAGTTCTTTGGAAGTTCAGAGACCAGGAACTTACATAAGTCCTGGCTTTGTTACCAGGCAGTTGCTGTTCGGTCACTCAGTCATGTCTGACTATTTGTGACCCCGTGGGCCAGGCTTCCCTGTCCTTCATCATCTCCTGGAGCTTGCTCAAACTGATGTCCATTGAGTTGGTGATGCCGTCCAACCACCTCATCTTCTGCTGTCCCCTTCACCTGCCTTCAATCTTTCCCAGCATCAGGGTCTTTTCTAGGCAACTAGGCAGTACTTTCTAATGGGAGAAAACTCTCAAAATAAACTTGCCTATGTTGCATTCTGAGGATATTCAAGTTGAAAACCACCGCCCCAGGCAATGAAAGAAGTTGAAACAATTTGTGCAGATAATCACTTAATAAAAAATGGATGAAACTGGAGCAATGGATAGATTACAGTAAATTTTACTATCATAACATGAAAACACCCTTCCTTCAGATGATACAAATACTATCCTGTACGTATGACCTTAAGTTAGAAGAATTTTAGTTTTATAAAGGCATTTCTGGTGCAAAACGAGTTACTTTTGAATAGAATCATTGATTTTTGTCAAATTTTGTAATAGCTAAGAACAAACATTATTAAGTAATTTCAAAACTAGTCACGGCATTGAATGCTATATTTCAGGAAGAAAGAATACAACTAAATACCAAAAAAAGTACAACATCTTAAGGCTGAAACTTGGATAGAATGTGAATCTAACAGCCCTTAAGCCTCCCATTTTTCTTTGTTACCATCTATATAATTATCTAGTTGAGTGAGCAGCAGGTCTAATAAAATGTTATGTTGGAATCAACATTTTCAGATGTGAATTGCTTCAAGTTAGCCCACTTACCCTCTCAGTGAACTTGGAAATCTGTTTCATATCATATAAATCTCAGATTTCTCAGCAACAACATGTAAAAAATAATTGTTCCCAAATCTACCTTCCATTATTGTGAGGGTTCTGTAAGAAGTAAATGAGTAAGCTCTAAAAATAGTGAAGCCCACAATTTGAGACGTTGTCATTGTTCTTATATTATTTTCTTTGTTCTCTGATAATTTTCTTCTAATCTTCAAAAAATCAATTATGTTTTAAATTCTACCTTTTAACACATTTTTGTTGACAGATATTGTGTTATTTCTTAAGTCTTTTCTTCTCTCATAGAACTGATAAAAATTTTTGTCTGATATACACATTTATTATTTTAATCAGTAGCTGGAAGAGAGGTAAAGTCATGTTAAAGTAATTATAGTCTTTCACTAGAAAAACTATAATTGTGGACAAAATAATGATAAAGTTACTTATAAATTAATGATTAGAGTGTAATGCATAAGCTTTTTAATGGTTTATTGAGCAATGGATTCCAAAACCATGTTATTTCTTAAAATCTAAGACTGTTGAAGAGATTGAAAAAACAAATAAAAATAAAACTTTTTATATTTAAAATTTACTATTGATTCCTCAATAAATTGCTACATGGCAGGAATATTAGCTAAACAAACATAAATTTGACTAAAAAATTTTAATTTTGACCAAACTGGCATTCTGTTATCATGCACTGTAGATTAAGTTTCAAATGAAATTTTGGCCACCCAAGAAAACCTAGGTAACAGGACATCATCTCATCTACAAAACTGATTGGTTTACATCTTCTTAAACTATTTGGGTCCAGACAGTGATTTGAAATGTTATTCATCTCTGAATTGAAAAATATTGGGTTGTTCTTAATTTGCCCTGTCCTAACTCACTCTCTTGGAGAAGGCAATGGCAACCCACTCCAGTACTCTTGCCTGGAAAATCCCATGGACGGAGGAGACTGGTAGGCTGCAGTCCATTGGGTCGTGAAGAGTCGGACACAACTGAGCGACTTCCCTTTCACTTTTCATTTTCATGCATTGGAGAAGGAAATGGCAACCCACTCCAGTGTTCTTTCCTGGAGAATCCCAGGGACGGGAAGCCTGGTGGGCTGCCATCTACGGGATCGCACAGAGTTGGACACGACTGAAGCGACTTAGCAGCAGTTATAATAAATTGTAATTAGTATGCTGAAGGGTAAGCAGAAAGAACTAATGAAATGTTTAACTTAGATTTAAGAAAAGAGAGCTGTTTGAGAATTCACACAGTCATTCAGTTTCTTAACAGCTATTTATTTAGTGCCTATTATCAACTAGCTGGGGCTACCTTAGTGGCTCAGTGATAATCTGCCTGCCATGTAGGAGCCTCTGGAGACGCAGGTTCGATCCCTGGGTCGGGAAGATCCCCTGGAGGAGGGCATGGCAACTCACTCCAGTGTTCTTGCCCATGGACAGAGGAATCTTGTGGGTTACAGTCCATAGAGTCACAAAGAGTCAGGCATGATTGAAGTGACTGAGCATGCATGTTCACGTTTACTAGTCATTGACCCAAATGCTAGAAATATGTTGAGAAGAAAAGCAGATACTGTATGTTCTATGGGCCAGGTGTCATCTTGTGGGAAAAGATAGTATTCTAATAATTACTACAATAAATATAAAATTACAGCTGTAAGAGTTGCTACGACCTGGTGTTTCTCAACTGAGAGTGATTGTGCCCCTCCTAGGAGACCATTGCCAATGTCTGGAGATATTTTTGAATTGTCCCAACTCGGGGATCTTTCTGTCTTCCAATTGGTAGAAGCCACGGGATCTAACATCCTACAACACAATGTATGGGCCCCACAATAAAGAATTATCTAGGTCAAAATGCCATTGTGCCAAGGTTGAGAAATCCTGGAGTAATTCCACCATTCTTCATAGAATAAAAGCCCGTAACGGCAGGGGTGCGCTTCTTTTTTATACTAAGGTAAAAATATGCCTAGAAATGTGCGTGTCATATAATAGGTAGAGGCGTCCCTTAGTATACATGGGGTTATTGGTTCCAAGAGTCACCAGATACCAAAATCCATGAAAATTTAGGTCCGTTAGTCACCCCTGTATCTGCAAGTTCTGCATAAAAATCCAAGAATGTTTAGTTCTTTCACTCCTGTATCTGCATGTTCTGCCTGGCAGGATTCGGCGTTTGTAGATTTAAGCAACCAACAGTCATAAGCATCCTATGAAATCTGCAGTTGATTGAATCCATAGATGCAGCACCTGTAGATACAGAGGACAGCAAAGTTTAGTAAATATCTGTAGGGTAAATGAATTAGTTGTGAGTGACTACCTGAAAGAGTGATTTGCATTTTCAAAAGTTTGCTCTGAGAGTAAGTAGGTTATGTTAAGAAACTGAAAGACAGCTAGAGAGTCTGGAATCAAAGCAAACAGAAGGATGGTTCCATTGATAAAACCACTGAGAATGGGCTTATAGATGTTAAAAACCTATTTGCAAGACTTGATCACTTGATCTTGATCAAGTATGTAAAATCTAAATTGTTCCTCCTGAAATGTCACAGCTTCTTTTTGTTCTACTTTCATCGGAGAACACATTATACACGTTTAAGTACATTCAACTCTTTTATGGTCAAAGAAATATAAAATATCTTCAGCCTGTCGTTTTTTGTCTTTGCTGATTTCTGTTTTCCAAGTCCTCAGAATCATTGTCTAGTTCAAGAGCACCAGACAAGAATCATTTAATGACTTAGATGATTTTAGGTGTAAGGACAGATAAGGTCAAGGCATTGGGTTCCTGAGAGTGACAGTTCTTGAGGGTGTGGGTGGGATGCTGGAACAGAAATCGGATGGGTATTTCAAAAAAAGCTGCACAGCTGTCTATTTCTGCCATTTGCATACAACCAAAAAAGCGGAGCCTGGCAGACTACAGTTCATGAGGTCACAAAAGAGTCAGACACGATTTAGCGCCTAAACAGCAAGAGCAAAAAAGTGGAACATTGCTTTCTCCAGTGATGTGCTCTGACACCCTGGATGAGGCAGTATCTACCCTTTACTAAGTCTCCAAGCACCCTGTCTGTAATTTCTGAATGATGCCTACATTATAAATACTTCCCATTCTCCTTTACCAGTGGGAAAAAAGGTTAAACAGTTTGTGAATTAAACATGGTAAAAATGATACTGATAGTGATTACATTTGTGAAAATCTTAGAACATATCATCAAAAGGACCAAAATACTAGAAAATTGCTCTTTCTCTGTAATAATATACTCTAAACAGTTTACCTCATTTATGATGACCAGAACTATAGCTTTCCTTCATCAAAAAGGAAAATATGCCCTACTCTGTGCATTCACACACATTTTTTCCAGTCACTACTCCTAAGGGTGTAGTAGTAGCTCTCCACAACTGAAGGCAAAAGGGTACCTGGGAATACGTGAGGAGAGCAAATGGGAATGGAAGGGAGAGGCGAGGGGGCATGCAGCTGACTGTATTTATCTCTACTCATTTCGTGTTCCATTCTATTTGAAGGGAGAGTGTAGCTAAGAAATAGGCATAATTAACAAATCATTTACATATTTTAGCCATTTTAAATGAAATCATTCATGTGATATCTAATATTCTTCTTTTTGAAATTGTGTTACTGTATACTTTTGTATAGTTTGTATGATTGTATTATGTATCTAAACAGCTGATTAACAAATATTAACAAATAATTAACAAAATTCAATCACTTAAAGTTCAATTTGTAAAATTGTGTGTGTGTTTGTGTGAATCTGCCACCTGTTTAGGGCTCTAGTAGCTGAATGGTAAAGAAATTGCCTGCCAATGCAAGAGATGTGAGTTCCATCCCTGGGTCAGGAAGATTCCCTGGAGAAGGGAATGACTACCCACTCCAGCACTCTTGCTTGGGAAATGCCATGGACAGAGGAGCCTGCTGGGCTACAGTTCAGGGGGTTGCCAAAGAATCTGACATGACTTAGTGATTAAACAACAACAACCAAGCCTTTAACATTGATTTAACTGAAATACTTAGAGAGTCATAAACTGAAATTTTAGAAAAAGTAGCTAAAACCTAGCAGAGGCCACTCTTGGGATCCCTTTCAAATCCTAATGGGAGAAGTGGAAAACCCATATCAATCTGTTGCCCATGGTGAAGATTTTCTAGTACAGGTGACATTGCATTTTCTGGTGGATGAAGGAACTTTAGGAGTAATTGTGTCTCCATCAGGACATTTATTGAACTTGACTAAATCAAGAATGGAGCCTTGATCTGTGAGCTGAGCAATCCTCACTCCCACGTAAGGCAGTGATTCCTATCCCCATGTGACCATTAGCATCACCCTGGGGATCTTGCGGAATGCATGTGCCTTGTACCCATTCCTAGATGTTCTGCTTCTATAGGTCTGGAGTGGAGCCTTGGCAGAAAAGATTCCTGAGTAAGCCCCGTGTACTTTCTGAATTAGAAATCACCGATCTTGAATTTTCTTCTCATATTCATACTGTGAGGGTCCCTAGTATTTGGAGAGTTCCTCACTGGACAAAATATGAAGAGATTACATCCTTTAGGACAGTGACATGCTACCCTATGAGTTTTGGGTGTAGATTAACTTAACTTGTCCTGTGTTTCTTCCCAAGTTTTGCTTATGATTCATGGTTTTACAAAAGCAAAGCCCTACATATTTTTGCCCATGTTTAAATAATGTTTAAAATAGTATTTCTTATAGTGTATAATATTGCCAACTACTAATTTAGTCTAAAAGATTCCTTTTCTAAGAAATATGGATTAATAGATCCTGTATGCTTTTTTGAGAAATATAATTTAGAATAATATTTGCACAGGCAATGAAAATGAAGGAAATAAAAGGTATAAATAATAAATTAATGCACAATGCCTTTATTGCCTATCATTAGAATATAGGCACCTTGAAGCTCACACATATTTTAATTAAAATGTCATTCATCCTTTATATATTTAAAATAATATAGAAATGGGTTATTTTCAAGTTAATACTTCAATTGTATGTTATACACACAAAGAAGAAATCATATCCTTGTTTTTATTCTTTCAGTAGACATAATAAAAACTTTATCAGTGATTTAAAAATAGAATTTCTGCCTTTATAATGCTGCTAATGAGGTGTTCAGAGAAGGCAATGGCACCTCACTCCAGTACTTTGCCTGGAAAATCCCATGGACAGAGGAGCCTGGTAGGCTGCAGTGCATGGGGTCTCGAAGAGTCAGACACGACTGAGCAACTTCACTTTCACTTTTTATTTTCATGCATTGGAGAAGGAAATGGCAACCCACTCCAGTGTTCTTGCCTGGAGAATCCCAGGGACAGGGAGCCTGGTGGGCTGCCGTCTATGGAGTCGCACAGAGTTGGACACGACTGAAGCGACTTAGCAGCAGCAGCAGCAATGAGGTCTTAGTTGCAAGTTCAGTCGTATCTTGTTGGACTTCTCAATGCATTTGACTTGAACAACTATCCTATTTGAAATTTTGTTGACTCATGTGATTCTCCATGTTCTTTTCCTTCTAACCTCTCATCATTCCTCCTCTCTGTCTCCAGGAACACTATCATCTATCATTCTGGAATTCCTTCTCCCTACAGTCTATGTGGTGTTTCTAGGTGAGCAAATTGATTCCCCTAGTTTCAGCTCTTACTAGTGGGAGTTTCCCCATTTTTTTTATCACCAGTAAAATGACTTCTTCCTTGAGTCACATATTCATTGCCCTCTAGGTGGCTCTGCTGCTGCTGCTAAGTCACGTCAGTCATCCGACTCTACGACCCCATAGATGGCAGCCCAACAGGCTCCTCTGTCCCGGGGATTCTCCAGGCAGTAATTCTGGAGTGGGTTGCCATTTCCTTCTCCAATGCATGAAAGTGAAAATTGAAAGTGAAGTCGCTCAGTCGTGTCCAACTCTTAGTGACCCCATGGACTGCAGCCCACCAGGCTCCTCCGTCCGTGGGATTTTCCAAGCAAGAGTACTGGAGTAGGGTGCCATTGCCTTCTCCCTAGGTGGCTGTAACCGTGTCTTAAATTTTAAAACCGTATCTCAGCATTTCCTCTTCAAATTTGTTGTTACTCTCACACTTTGTATCCTTGGTGATGGCATCAGAATGAACCAGTTTTCCAAGCTGAAATTTAAGTCATCTGTCATTCCTCCTGAAACACCATCACCCATATCTGACTCTTCCTAGTATAGCTTTGTAAACATTTATGGAAACTTTTCTTCCTCTCCCCGTGTATTCCCATTCCTCTCGTTTTAAGACTCGCATCGTCTCTCTTTTGAACTGTTACAAAACCCTCTTAATTTGTTTCTCCATTCCAATTCTTGCCTGAGCAATATACAATTAAATAAACATCTTAACATATTACCCTGCATGTACACTGAAAGATATCAATTGTGTATAACAGGAATAGCAAATATAGCACCAAATCCATGACTCCTTTGCAACTATGGACATTTTAGTAACTAAAATATCCGAAATAAAAAAATCCTAATGTTTGTTCAGAATCTTTCTCAAAACAGAAAAAAACAAAGCCAACCAGTTCCATCATAAAAGCTTTGGCATTAAGAGTAAATTCACTTGCCATGTAAACTAGAATAACCCTCCTGTTCCCAGTACAACATAAGTTCATCCATAACCTGGCCTCTGTCAAATTCTGCAGTTTCGTTTCCAGCCACTCACTGACGTGTGCATTATGTATCAATAACACTTCAGTGACAGCCTTTTTTTTTTTTTTCTTTTTCTTTTACAGCATGCAGCTCCTTCTCTCCAGGCTTTTGCTTATGCTGACCTCTTTGTCTGGAGGCTTACTCTTTACCCCCAACTTTTCGTCAATTCCAATTCCAGTTCATTCTTACCTGTCCTTGTAGAGCCAACCTAGTCCACACCCTCAACCTGACTCCAATGGGAGATGATGACTTTAATACATGTCCTGTAATATCCTGTGCATTTTTCTATTAAGGTCTGTCATTACTTCTATTTTACTTGATTATCATATTTTCCAGTTATGTGTTTGTCTAACTTACTAGATGATAGGTATCTTGAAACAAAAAACACAGTTTTATTATTTTTTGCAACTTGGGGACAACTACAACAGTAACTAACACATAGCCAAGCACTATATAAGCTGAATTAATTTTAAAAGTATTGCTGTAAATGGAGCAAGGTAGGTATATGTAGGAGAGGTTTTCATCCTTCTTTAAAGCGAAATCCATCAACTTTTGACATATTCTGTCTAGCCTGATATAGTCCACTCCAGTTCACCTAATTAATTCATGTTGTCAGGTTGCTATAGGAATTAGAGTTTTAGACATTTGTCTAAATGCCAGATATGCTAGACACATTTTACATAAATGTATATATTTAAATGATGACTGAGTTAATGACTTCAGAGAAGACAATTTTTTTTTCTGAAATTGCTTCTAAATACCTAAATTCTGTAGTTTTTAGTTATGAATTATTATCACATATCATCCATCAAAGTTTTATATATATATAGTATTTATTTGTCTTTGCCCATATTTAAAAGAATACATCTTGACTTGATTATTGGTGCAGTGTGAGTACTATTTATTCATCACAGACATATGCTTTGCCTTCATATGTATGCAGAACATCTACTAAGTGTTTTGATAGTAAGACTTTTATAACATAATTCACACTGCTTTTCTAGTCTTCTTACTCATAAACTGAAAGCATAAATGTACCTTCCATGAAGTAGGTATATGTGCTCTGCATAGCATGGAGGAATTTTCAATTAAAAGCTACTTGGTTGTAGCAATGTATTTTTAGAGTCCTCAGTTAAAGAATTAAGTTTTCTTGAATTTTTACTTGTATGTTTTTTGTAAAACTAAACATAAATGATTATATGTTATCATAGGTATTTATTATCTGAGTCTGAATTTTTGGTCAAGGTATGTGTGTGTGTGTGTTGTTTGAAAAAAATGTAAGAAGAAAGAGGCAGAGGGAAAAGGGTTCAGTTTCAGAATACAAAGGTGTGTAATTTGTTCCAATAATACATGAACTTTTGAACTGGAACTTAGGTGAATTGGATCTCATATTTTACATGGAATGATTTGAAAATGATGAGACAGCAATATGAAATATTTCCACTTGATTCACTGAAAATCAGTAAATAGCACAAAGTAATTTTCTCTTTGGTGTCTGAATATAATCTGGTGACTCTTAGATTTGGAATGTGTTGAAATATAATTGTTTGTCTTAAAATATGAAACAATATGTACACTAGCCAATTCACAGAAATGAATGGGAGGCTCTCCAAAAGTGTCATAAAATTGCAGGGAAAAATATCTGTAAGATGAATAGAAATAGTTCCCTTTTTATCCTTGTTTTGAGTTAACCAGGCAAACCAACCTCATGTGTAGGAAAATGGAGAAGGAAAATGTGCCCAAGGAAACAGACTGATTCCTGGCCTTAACAAGTTGTGTTTTCATGTGTGAGAGTACCGATAGGAATCACTTCCTCTGAGTGATGGTATAGCCCAGTTCATTCCTAGTGTTTTCTGAACACTTACTACATGCCAGGGATGATAAATAAAAACAAAGAATTGATCCCACCTCAGAGAGTTTGCCAGTTAGTGGCAGAGAGGGGAAGGTTATTCAAATACACAGAAATAAAAGTAAAATGTTCACTGTCCAAACTGCTGAGAAGATGTAGTGCAAAGGAATAAACAGGCTGATGGGGGAAGCCTGTCTGAGGAAGTGACACATCTGTTATTTGGAGGATAAATGTTAGGTAGGCAAAAAGAAAGAGAAGAGAGCTATACAGTATCTTTGTTATGAACATATACATTCTTAGAAAACACACATGCTGACTTCAGACTTTTACTGATATCTGAGGTGGCATGGAGGGGAGATGAAATATGTTGGATAGAACTTTGGCTACAAGAAGTATTTATTTAGCTCACATTCTAAAAAGGAGAAGATAAATAAACATTTTAGTAAATAAATATTTACTTGCTGTTATTGTTTATTCACTAAGTTGTGTCTGACTCTTGTGACCCCATGGACTGTAGCCTGCCAGACTCCTCTGTCCATGGGATTTCCCAGGCAAGGATACCGGAGTGGGTTGGCTTTCCCTTCTTCAGGAGATCCTCCTGACCCACGGATCGTACTTGCATCTCCTGCATCGACAGGTGGGTTCTTTATCACTGAGCCACCATGGAAACCGATATCATGTGTATTAGGTAGTAATAAAGTGAAAGTGAAAGTGAAGTCGCTAAGTCATGTCCAACTCTTTGCGACCCCATGGACTATAGCCTACCAGGCTCCTCAGTCCATGGAATTTTCCAGGCAAGAGTACTGGAGTGGGTTGCCATTTCCTTCTCCAAGATAGTGATAACTGCTATGAAAAATAAAGCAAACAAGAAATGGAAAGGTTAGGGAAGGACGCCATTTCAGATTAGGTGATAAGGGAAGACCATTCTAGGCAGACCTCTGAGTGAAGAGAGATCATTAACTATGTCTTTTTTTTTTTTTTTAAGAGCTAAAGATGACTCTGGAAACATGGTAATGCCTGTTTAATCTGGGTTGGAGAATTAGAGCCTGTTCTATAATTCTTGATACTCCATACATGTATATTTGAAGTATTTTAGAAATCATCAGATAATGTATATGTTTTTAGTCTGGGGGAAGGATACTGGTGTCTACAAGGTACTGAAAGAATCTAGATTAGCACCAACAGTATGGTAGGAGTTTCATATGAGACACGCCTGGAGAAGTGGGTGGGTGCTAAACCAGCAAGTCCTTGCAAACTCTGTGGTGAATGTCAGTCTTTATTCTCAGAGCGATGGGAAGCCACTGAAGGACTTTCAGTGTGCGTAGGAGTAATAAGATTGGATCTGGCTTTTGAGGAATTTAAGAATTTCCATTTAGTTAAGCAGTTTTAAACTGGCATTTGCAACTTTCCAGGCTCTGTGCCTGATGTTTGTTGTTGTGGTTTAGTTGATGAGTCAAGTCTGACCCTTTGTGACCCCATGAATGGTCACCCACCAGGCTCCTCTGTCCATAGGTTTCCCAGGCAAGAAAACTGAAGTGGGTTGCCATTTTATTCTCAGGGGATCTTCCCAATCCAGAGATCAAACTCACATCTCCTGCGTTGGCAGGCGGGTTCTCTACCACTGAGCCGTGAGGATCCAGGGAGACATAATACTGATAGGTCTTTGTACTTAAAGAACTTGAAGTCTAAGAGATGGGTAAAATTTTTGAGGTCATCTGTAGATAAACTCACTGGGGGGAAACATTGAAATCTCCTGGTAAGGGTTTTGTTCTATGCCTTTAGCAGTCTGCATGTTATCATCTTTGATGAAGGATTGGGCAATTGCCTTGATTTTAATGGCTTTGAGAATTTTGGTAACTCACTGGTTCATTTGTTGGGGAGAAAAATTTGTTTCTGTGTCATTGAGTAGCTACTTATATGCCATTATATACTTATATGCCTTATATGCCACTACTTATACTTTTTCCAGTTTTGTATTGTATCTGTACAATATTTATGATTTTTTTTCCAAATTTGAGACTTCTAGTATGATAAGGCCAAGAAATTCTGGGTAAAAGAAGAATCATGTGAGGGGCTTGTTTTCTGTAAAAACAAAACAAAAGTCACCCCTTTAGAGTGTTATTTGAGGATTGGAACTTTAAAGTTTTTGCCAAAAAGGGCATTTAGAATTCAAGTATCAGTGATCAAAGGACTTTTAATATTTTGGAAGTACTGTGTGTAATCTGTCCAAGGAACATATTCTAAGTGATTCATTACTATTTAAAACCTAGAAGAAGTGATAAAGATGAACTCTTGATGAGAATATATGAATTTATGGAAGGATGCCAAACAACTCCAAAGAATAGTTTAAGATCTTTTGAGGACTTCGCTCTGATTTGGGAATTTCCAATGATTGACATCATTCTTCTGGTGTTTTATCATTTCCCACAAAAGTTAACTCATGAGCCTCATTGTTTGCCTTGGTGGGAATGTTGTTTTTAGTCATACTTGGTCCTTGACCTATTCTCTTTAGTTGAGTAGAAAACAGTTACCAAGCTCCTCCATTATCTCAAGTGATTTATTGACCTGAGCATAAATTTCAGAGCAACTTAGATTTTATCTAAATAACTCAAATTGACACCATATAAAATAAGTCATCTTATATTCATCATAATAAGAGAGCAGTTTCTTTCAAGAACTAGGTAGACTATTAAATCTTATGAACATCTAAAACTCAATTATTATATTATGAAAAAAAGTAATTTTTCTCAGACTATAGCATCTATAGATGATTCTGAGGAAGAAAAAAATGTATACCTAATAATGATGTTTGCTTTTCAGATAATCATGGGTCAGTTCAGTTTAGTTCAGTTCAGCCATTCAGTCATGTCTTCCTCTTTGCGACCCCATGGACTGAAGTATACCAGGCTTACCTGTCCATCATCAACTCCTTGAGCTTGCTCAAACTCATGTGCATTGAGTTGGTGATGCCATCCAACCAACTCATCCTCAGTCGTCCCCTTCTCCTCCTGCCTTCAAACTTTCCCAGCAGCAGTGTCCTTTTCAAATGAGTCATTTTTTTCTCACTAGGTGAGAAGTAGGCCAAAATATTGGAGCTTCAGCTTCAGCATCAGTCCTTCCAATGAACATTCAGGACTGATTTCCTTCAGGATTGACTGGTTTGATCTCCTTGCAGTCCAAGGGACTCTCAAGAGTCTTCTCCAACACCACAGTTCAAAAACATCAATTCTTCAGTGCTCAGCTTTATTTATGGATAGAAACACTAACTGAATAATAAATATTTTTATGCAAATAACAAAAGAGTGGAATTGTATCAAGCCTGATTTTGTTGCTGTTGTTCAGTGGCTCAATCAAGCCTGATTCTTTGTGACCCCATGGACTACAGCATGCCAGACTTCCCTGTCCTTGACTATGTCTCAGTATTTGCTCAAACTCATGTCCATTGAGTCAATAATGCCATCCAACCATCTCATCCTCTGTCACCACCTTCTCCCCATGTCTTCATTTTTTCCTGGTATCAGGGTCTTTTCCAATGAGTCAGTTCTTCTCATCAGGTGACCAGTGTATTGGAGCTTCAGCTTCAGCATCAGTCCTTCCAATGAATATCCTGGATTGATTTCCTTTAGGATTTACCAGTTTAATCTCCTTGCAGTCCAAGGATTCTTAAGAGTCTTCTCCAGAAAAAGATGTACTTTTCATCACAGAGGACTACAATGCAAAAGTAGGAAGTCAAGAGATACCTGGAGTAACAGGCAAGTTTGGCCTTGGAGTACAAAATGAAACAGGGGAAAGGCTAACAGAGTTTTGCCAAGAGAATGCACTAGTCATAGCAGACAACCTCTTCCAACAACACAAGAGACAACTCTACACATGGACGTCACCAGATGGTCAATACAGAAGTCAGATTGATTATATTCTTTGCAAACAAAGATGGAGAAGCTCTATATACTCAGCAAAAACAAGACCAGGAGCTAACTGTGGCTCAGATCATGAGCTCCTTTTGCAAAAAAATAAAGTCTGAAAAAGTAAAGCATTTTATGTTTACACATTAGAATTGAATAAATTGATTGTTTGAATGTGGCCAAGGAACAAAATGAAGAGTAAAATAAGCTTATTTATAAAAGAAGAGAATGGGAATGCTAAAATCAGAAAATGAGGGAACTTAATTTTCAATTCTTTTATATTTGTTGCTCCTACATAGTTTCAACCCCAAAGAGGAAAAAAAAAAAAAAAGCAAGAACAAAAAAACAGAATAGTGCTTCTGATTTGGAGAAACTTTGCCTTAGGAAGCATCACTATGAACGAAGCTAGTGGATGCGATGGAATTCCAGTTGAGCTATTTCAAATTCTAAAAGATGATGCTGTGAAAGTGCTGCACTCAATATGCCAGCAAATTTGGAAAATTCAGCAGTGGCCACAGGACTGGAAAACATCCGTTTAAATACCAATCCCAAAGAAAGGTAATGCCAAAGAATGCTCAAACTACTGCACAATTGCACTCATCTCACACGCTAGTAAAATAATGCTCAAAAGTCTCCAAGCCAGGCTTCAGCAATATATGAACTGTGAACTTCCAGATGTTCAAGCTGGTTTTAGAAAAGGCAGAAGAACCAGAGATCAAATATCCAACATCTGTTGGATCATCAAAAAAGCAAGAGAGTTCCAGAAAAACATCTATTTCTGCTTTATTGACTATGCCAAAGCCTTTGACTGTGTGGATCACAATAAACTGTAGAAAACTCTGAAAGAGATGGGAATACCAGACCACCTGTCCTGCCTCTTGAGAAACCTGTATGCAGGTCAGGAAGCAACAGTTAGAACTGGACATTGAACAACAGACTGGTTCCAAATAGGAAAAGGAGTATGTCAAGGCTTTATATTGTCACCCTGCTTATTTAACTTATATGCAGAGTACATCATGAGAAACGCTGGACTGGAAGAAACACAAGCTGGAATCAAGATTTCTGGGAGAAATATCAATAACCTCAGATATGCAGATGACACCACCCTTATGGCAGAAAGTGAAGAGGAACTAAAAAGCCTCTTGATGAAAGTGAAAGTGGAGAGTGAAAAAGTTGGCTTAAAGCTCAACATTCAGAAAATGAAGATCATGGCATCTGGTCCCATCACTTCATGGGAAATAGATGGGGAAACAGTGGAAACAGTGTGAGACGTCATTTTTCTGGGCTCCAAAATCACTGCAGATGGTGACTGCAGCCATGAAATTAAAAGATGCTTACTCCTTGGAAGGAAAGTTATGACCAACCTAGATAGCATATTCAAAAGCAGAGACATTACTTTGCCAACAAAGGTTTGTCTAGTCAAGGCTATGGTTTTTCCAGTGGTCATGTATGGATGTGAGAGTTGGACTGTGAAGAAGGCTGAGCGCTGAAGAACTGGTGCTTTTGAACTGTTGTGTTGGAGAAGACTCTTGAGAGTCCCTTGGACTGCAAGGAGATCCAACCAGTCCATTCTGAAGGAGATCAGCCCCGGGATTTCTTTGGAAGGAATGATGCTAAAGCTGAAACTCCAGTACTTTGGCCACCTCATGCTAAGAGTTGACTCATTGGAAAAGACTCTGATGCTAGGAGGGATTGGGGGCAAGAGGAGAAGGGGACAGCAGAGGATGAGATGGCTGGATGGCATCACTGACTCGATGGATGTGAGTCTCAGTGAACTCCGGGAGTTGGTGATGGACAGGGAGGCCTGGCGTGCTGCGATTCATGGGGTCGCAAAGAGTCGGACACGACTGAGCGACTGATCTGATCTGATCTGATGGCATCCGGTCTCATCATTTCATGGCAGATAGATGGGGAAACAGTCGAAACAGTGGCTTACTTTATTTTTCTGGGGTCCAAAATCACTGTGGATGGTGATTGCGGCAATGAAATTAAAAGACCCTTGCTCACTGGAAGGACAGTTATGACCAACTTAGACAGCATATTAAAAAGCAGAGACATTACTTTGCCAACAAAGTTTCATCTATTCAAGGCTATGGTTTTTCCAGTGGTCATGTATGGATGTGAGAGTTGGTCTATAAAGAAAGGTGAACCCCAAAGAATTAATGTTTTTGAACTGCAGTGTTGGAAAAGACTGTTGAGAGTCCCTTGGACTGCAAGGAGATCCAACCAGTCCATCCTAAAGGAGATCAGTCCTGGGTGTTCATTGGAAGGACTGATGTTGAAGCTCAAATTCCAATACTTTGGTCACCTGATGTGGAGAGCTGACTCACTTAAAAAGACCCTGATGCTGGGAAGGATTGAGGGCAGGAGGCCAAGGGGACGACAGAGGATGAGATGGTTGGATGGCATCACCAACACAATGGACATGGGTTTGGGGGGACTCTGTGAGTTGGTGATGGACAGGAAGGCCTGTTGTGCTGTGGTTCATGGGGTCGCAAAGAGTCGGACATGACTGAGCTATTGAACTGAACTTCACTGAACTTGCCTCATTTTTCTAACTCAAAGTTTAAAGCAGTATGATACAGTACAAAAGCAAATGGATTCAGAGTTTTCTAACTTAAGTTTACTAACTAAGGTTCAGTTCTATCTTTCTCACTGGCAATTGAGGTTACATAATGATCATATAACCATTTTGTGTTCACTTTCCTGAATAACACTTACTTCATAAATTTTATGAGTGATAATATGTAATTAGGGGACATGTTTAAAGAATTTTAACATATGACAGCAACATGAAGCTTTTAAGATATTACACTGGATATTAAGGATTGCAAGAATTGATGTGATGATGGAAGAGTCTTCTTTTTCAGAGGGTCAGTAAGGTGAGGCTGCAGGAATTGGGCTTTGGAGCAATAGGCACTCAGATCAAAACCCTGCCTTCTCCCTTTACAGTCTTTCTGATGTTAGGAAGTCATTAAATCTTCTAAAGTATCCATTTATTTATCCACAAGTGGAAATAATAATTATGAGTCTTAACTAATATGTGTCAATGACCTAGGATGGTGTCCAAAGCTAAATGAAGCTCATTAAGTTCCTTTCTGGTGCATTGTCTTTAATCATTGTTCTTTTCAAATATTTACCTATAATATTTTTACATTCAAATATGTGTTGCAAAAATTTGAACAAAGCATGTTGTTATCCCATTTTACAGAAAGATCACATGGTGACATGAAGGAAAAACTCAGGCTCAAAGGTTTCCAATACCATAATAACATAACCAAGGTGATAGCTTAGAGCCTCAAGGAATCAATGTAACCTTTTTTTTTCTCTTTCAACATCCTAATCTTCCAACCTTATCTAAAATCTTAACACTGATCCACATGTCCCCATTTCCATGCTTTATCTATCTTCATAGCACTGATCACCATCTAGTTTGTTACATTTTATTTATTAATTTGCTTATTATTTGGGATAGTATTTAAACTCAGAACAAGAATTTCTTGTTTCCTTACTTAAAGTTACTGATTATTTTGTATCTTCCAAAATGAAAGTGGGGATATTTTAGGAATAAAATATTGAGTATTTAATTTATTGCAAGATAAAATACATTTAAAAAGAGTGTGTATCCCCTTTTAATAAATATGAAGCTTACTCTATCATGTATGTATGAATATAGTTAAAAATCACACATACTAGATCTGTGTGATTTTTAAAATACAGCGAATTTTACCTGCGTGGTGATTTTTACTACAGAAAGGTATTAAACGGGACAGTTGGACAATCTGTCACTGGGGTGCCATCACTGCTTTTTCCAGATCAACTGACAAGACCTCAGCTGGGTCCTTAAAATTACTTAAGAATACTTCTACAGCTATCCTCCTGGATATGTTCCAACTGTCACTTGGGGAAAAAAAAATCACTAGAGATAAATCTCTACACCAGGTCTTTTGGCAGAAAACCAGTAATATCATCATCTCCAAAAGAGCCTTTGTCGGGAAAAAGGCCTTATCAAATTCCTTGGACATGAAGTTACTGTTGGAACAATTCTTAAGCCATGTGATCACCATGCAAGGAAGCTGCAGCTTTTGAAAGGTCAGAAATGGGCTTATAGTGATTACGCCATCTTATTATTGTTAGGGAGAAGGCATGGCACCCCACTCCTGCACTCTTGCCTGGAAAATCCCATGGACGGAGGAGCCTGGTAGGCTGCAGTCCATGGGGTCGCTAAGAGTCGGACACGACTGAGCGATTTCACTTTCACTTTTCACTTTCATGCATTGGAGAAGGAAATGGCAACCCACTCCAGTGTTCTTGCCTGGAGAATCCCAGGGATGGGGGAGCCTGGTGGGCTGCCGTCTATGGGGTCACACAGAGTTGGACACGACTGAAGGGACTTAGCAGCAGCAGCACCAATATTAGAGAATGAAGGTTGTTAGAATACTATAAAAGCATTAGGTCTTATAACCTTTTGTGAGAAGAATCTGTGTGCCATTAACTTAACCACAATTTCCCGGTATTATTAAAGAGACAAAGCCTAAAAGACTAATGATAATCCTTACCCTCCTGTGGACGTGAATTCAAAGTATAGAATTAGGTTATTCAAAATGCAGGGTGTTCAGATGGTGACTGCAGCCATGAAATTAAAAGACGCTTACTCCTTGGAAGGAAAATTATGACCAACCTAGATAGCATATTCAAAAGCAGAGACATTACTTTGCCAACAAAGGTTCGTCTAGTCAAGGCTATGGTTTTTCCTGCGGTCATGTATGGATGTGAGAGTTGGACTGTGAAGAAGGCTGAGCACCGAAGAATTGATGCTTTTGAACTGTGGTGTTGGAGAAGACTCTTGAGAGTCCCTTGGACTGCAAGGAGATCCAATCAGTCCATTCTGAAGATCAGCCCTGGGATTTCTTTGGAAGGAATGATGCTAAAGCTGAAACTCCAGTACTTTGGCCACCTCATGTGAAGAGTTGACTCACTGGAAAAGACTCTGATGCTGGGAGGGATTGGGGGCAGGAGGAGAAGGGGATGACAGAGGATGAGATGGCTGGATGGCATCACTGACTCGATGGACGTGAGTCTGAGTGAACTCCGCGGGTTGGTGATGGACAGGGAGGCCTGGCGTGCTGCGATTCATGGGGTCGCAAGGAGTCGGACACGACTGAGTGACTGATCTGATCTGATATGAACAGAAAATAAGGTGTGTAAAAGCTAGGAAAAACACAACTATTTCTCCTAAACAAAAATGTATGGAAAAAAAAATTACACTATGAAAAGGCAAAAAGGTAAGACACTGAAAGATGAACTCCCCAGGTCGGTAGGTGCCCAATATGCTACTGGAGATCAGTGGAAAAATAATCCAGAAAGAATGAAGGGATGGAGCCAAAGCAAAAACACCCAGTTGTGGATGCACTGGTGATAGAAGCAAGGTCCGATGCTGTAAAGAACAATATTGCATAGGATCCTGAAATGTCAGGTCCATGAATCAAGGCAAATCGGAAGTGGTCAAACAGGAGATGGCAAGAATGAACGTCCACATTCTAGGAATCAGCGAACTAAAATGAACTGGAATGGGTGAATTTAACTCAGATGACCATTATATCTACTACTGTGGGCAAGAATCGCTTAGAAGAAATGGAGTAGCCATCATAGTCAATAAAAGAGTCCAAAATGCAGTACTTGGATGCAATCTCAAAAACGACAGAATAATCTCTGTTCGTTTCCAAGGCAAACGATTCAATATCACAGTAACCCAAGTCTATGCCCCAACCAGTAATGCTGAAGAAGCTGAAGTTGAACAGGTCTATGAAGACCTACAAGACCTTTTAGAACTAACACCCAAAGAAGATGTCCTTTTCATTATAGCGGACTGGAATGCAAAAGTAGGAAGTCAAGAAACAACTGGAGTAACAGGCAAATTTGGCCTTGGAGTACAGAATGAAGCAGGGCAAAGGCTAATAGAGTTTTGCCAAGAGAACACATTGGTCATAGCAAACACCCTTTTCCAACAACACAAGAGAAGACTCTACACATGGACATCACCAGATGGTCAATACTGAAGTCAGATTGATTATATTCTTTGCAGCCAAAGATGGAGAAGCTCTATACTGTCAGCAAAAACAAGACCAGGAGCTGACTGTGGCTCAGATCATGAACTCCTTATTGCCAAATTCAGAATTAAATTGAAGAAAGTAGGGAAAACCACTAGACCATTCAGGTATGACCTAAATTAAATCCCTTATTATACAGTGGAAGTGAGAAATAGATTTAAGGGACTAGATCTGATAGATAGAGTGCCTGATGAACTATGGACAGAGGATCATGACATTGTAAAGAAGACAGGGATCAAGACCATCCCCATGGAAAAGAAATGCAAAAAAGCAAAATGGCTGTCTGAGGAGGCCTTACAAATAGCTGTGAAAAGAAGTTAAGTGAAAAGCAAAGGAGAAAAGGAAAGATATAAGCATGTGAATGCAGAGTTCCAAAGAATAGCAAGGAGAGATAAGAAATCCTTCCTCAGGGATCAATGCAAAGTAATAGAGGAAAATGACAGAATGGGAAAGACTAGATATCTTCAAAGAAATTAGAGATACCAAGGGAACATTTCATGCAAAGATGGGCACAGTAAAAGACAGAAATGGTATGGACCTAACAGAAGCAGAAGATATTAAGAAGAGGTGGCCAGAATACACAGAAGAACTGTATAAAAAAGATCTTCATGACCCAGATAATCACAATGGTGTGATCACTCACCTAGAGCCAGACATTCTGGAATGTGAAGTCAAAAGGGCCTTAGGAAGCATCACTAGGAACAAAGCTAGATGGAATTCCAGTTGAGCTATTTCAAATCCTAAAAGTTGATGCTGTGAAACTGTTGCACTCAGTATGCCAGCAAATTTGGAAAACTCAGCAGTGGCCCCAGAACTGGAAAAGGTCAGTTTTCATTCCAATACCTAAGAAAGGCAATGCCAAAGAATGCTCAAACTACCGCACAATTGCACTCATCTAACATGTATGGATGTGAGAGTTGGACTATAAAGAAAGCTGAGCGCCAAAGAATTGATACTTTTGAACTGTGGTGCTGGAGAAGACTCTTGCAAATCCCTTGGACTGCAAAGAGATCCAACAAGTCCGTCCTAAAGGAGACCAGTCCTGGGTGTTCATTGGAAGGACTGATGCTGAGGCTGAAACTCCAATACTTTGGCCACCTCATGTGAAGAGTTGACTCATTGGAAAAGACCCTGATGCTGGGAGGGATTGGGGGCAGGAGGAGAAGGGGACAGCAGAGGATGAGATGACTGGATGGCATAACTGACTTGATGCACATGAGTTTGGGTGAACTCCAGGAATTGGTGATGGACAGGGAGGCCTGCCATGTTGCGATTCATGGGGTCACAAAGAGTCAGACACGACTGAGCAACTGAACTGAACTGAACTGAATACACTATAAAGTAATGCTCAAAATTCTCCAAGCCAGGCTTCAGCAATACATAAACTGTGAAGTTCCAGAAGTTCAAGCTGGGGTTTTAGAAAAGGCAGAGGAACTAGAGATCAAATTGCCAACATTCCCTGAATCATTGAAAAAACAACAGAGTTCCAAAAAACATCTATTTCTGCTTTATTGACTATGCCAAAGCCTTTAACTGTGTGGATCACAATAAACTGTGGAAAATTCTGAAAGAGATGGGAATACCAGGCCACCTGTCCTGCCTCTTGAGAAACCTGTATGCAGGTCAGGAAGCAACAGTTAGATCTGGACATTGAACAACAGACTGGTTCCAAATAGGAAAAGGAGTACGTCAAGGCTGTATATTGTCACCCTACTTATTTAACTTATATGCAGAGTACATCATGAGAAATGCTGGGCTGGAAGAAGCACAAGCTGGAATCCAGATTGCCGGGAGATATGTTAATAACCTCAGATATGCAGATGACATCACCCTTATGGGAGAAAGTGAAGAGAAATCGAAGAGACTCTTGATGAAAGTGAAAGAGGAGAGTGGAAAAGTTGGCTTAAAATTCAACATTCAGAAAACTAAGATCGTGGCATCTGGTCCTATCACATCATCAGAAATAGATGGGGAAACAGTGGAAACAGTGAGAAACTTTATTTTGGGGGGCTCCAAAATCACAGCAGATGGTGACTGCAGCCATGAAATGAAAAGACGCTTGCTCCTTGGAAGAAAAGTTCTGACCAACCTAGACAGCATATTATAAAGCAGAGACGTTACTTTGTCAACAAATGTCTGTCTAGTCAAAGCTATAGTTTTTCCAGTAGTCGTGTATGGATGTGAGAGTTGGGCTTTAAAAAAGCTGAGTGCCAAAGAATTGATGCTTTTGAACTGTGATGTTGGAGAAGACTCTTGAGAGTCCCTTGGACTGCAAGGAGATCCAACCAGTCCGTCCTAAAGGAAATCAGTCCTGGGTGTTCATTGGAAGTACTGATGTTAAAGCTGAAACTCCAATACTTTGGCCACCTGATGTTAAGAGCTGACTCACTGCAAAAGACCCTGAGGCTGGGAAAGATTGAAGGCAGGAGGAGAAGGGGATAACAGAGGATGAGATGGTTGGATGGCGTCATTGACTCAATGGACATGGGTTTTGGTGAACTCCAGGAATTACTGATGGACAGGGAGACCTGGCATGCTCTGGTTCATGGGATCTCAAATAGTCGGACATGACTGAGCGACTGAACCGAACTGAACTGAGCTGAAAAATTTATACTTTATTAGTAAAGTCAGAAATGTACTGTTTTTAAATTGAATTTTATTTTTTAACCTTAAACTTCTATGTTGATCCACATAGAAGAATATGGGTTTTCAAGTAAAAATATAGTACCAGGATACCTCATGTAATATGAAGAGAAGCTAGGCGTGAACCTCAAAGCTAAAAATGTGGAAGTTTTCATGCCCACTATTCTTAAAATGGCAGTACTCAGCATAGTGGAAATCAATGGAAAACATATGCTTTGATAATAAAATCAGGCTTTACTTTAAATATTATATTATACATTTGTATTCATCTATTTATATGTAAAATAAGAAAACTTATTTAGACATTAAAAAGGTTTTAACCCAGTTGGCCCACAGGTAATACAAAACATTTAAATTCAATTTTTTAAAATTATTTAAACTTTTTGTTTTATTTTGGAGTATAGTTGATTAACATTGCTGTGTTTGTTTCAGTTATACAACAAAGTGACTCAGCCATATATATACATGTTTCCACCCCTTTTCAGAGGGTTTCCTTGGTAGCTCAGAAGGTAAAGAATCTGCCTGCAATATGGGAGAACTAGGTTCAATCCCTGGGTCGGGAAGATACCCCAGAGAAGGAAATGGCAAACCACTCTAGTATCCTTGACTGGAAAATATGGACAGAGAAGCCTGATGGGCTGCAGTCCAGGGGGTTGCAAAGAGTCAGACATGACTGAGTGACCAACACTTTCACTTTTCACCCCTTTTCAAAGTCTTTTTCCAATTGTTACAGAATACTGAACAGAGTTTCTTGTGCTATATAGTGGGTTGTTCCTGGTTATCCATTTTAGATATAACAGAGCATACATTTCAATTCCACCGCCCTATCTACCAACCCCCACCACTCCCCCCTGTTAACTATAAGTTCAAATTCTATTTTAATAAATACTTGAAATATAATTCTCTATGGGCTTCCCTGGTCGCTCAGATGTTAAAGAATCTGCCTGCAATGCAGGAGACCCAGGTTCAAGCCCTGGGTCAAGGATAAAGCATGCATATTTTATGTTAGAGGTGTAACATGAAGACATAAAGGTGGTTGTTCCTGTGTGCTGAGAATGAAATGCTACAGTCTAATTCTGCTTTTCTTAAATGCATTAAGCAACTTTCTCTGTGGAATATACACTCGTTGAGTCCTCTTATTCTGAGGAAAGAAGAAAAGACTTTAGGAATCAAGCATAGTTGTGTGGGCATTCTCAGTCACTCAGCTCTGTCTGACTCTTTGTGATCCCAGGGGGTGCAGACCACCAAGTTCTTCTGTCGGTGGAGTATCCCAGGCAAGGATACTATAGCAGGTTGCCATTTCCTACTCCAGGGGACCTTTCTGACCCAGGGATTGGACCCAAGTCTCTTGTGTCTCCTGCATTGGCAGGTGGATTCTTTAACCCTGAGCCACCAGGGAGCCTGAAAGCATAATTAGATTTATACAACATTTTAAAGTCTTTTGATTGTTTAAACTGCATTTTTCTAAAACAGGATATGTTTTAAGTGTTTTTTGGTGGCATCTTTAATAAACAGTAGTCTCCTCAGTGGAAGAGGAAAGCAGAAAACAAGAGAGCTTCTAAGTAATTTCGTATTAAAAATAGTAATTCGACATTCACTTCTTCCTTCTCCAACTGTCTACAACATCTTGTATCTCACACTCTGGTAATCTTGCCCTAAAGTGGCAGGGATTTATCCTGTGTATGTCACTTTGAAACGTGTAGACATGTTTATTTATCATAACCCTGATAGTAGAGTTGTTTATAAAGCCAAAACTCTAGTCTCTAGCCAAAGATATTTGAGAACATAAAATACATAATGGATTAAACCATATATTTCAGTGTTTAGCCATACTTGTTTGAGTACAATGTAAATGTGTTCACCCACAATACTATGTGAATGTTTGCATTTATATATTTGTAAGAGGGCTGACCTCTAAATAGAAAAATGTAGAAACATTTTTACTTCATTGCTTACCAAAATTTCAAAGAACATACTTCCTTGTAATTCAGTATGTTTATACTAATATATTTGTAAGAGGGCTGACCTCTAAATAGAAAAATGTAGAAACATTTTTACTTTATTACTTACTAAAATTTCAAAGAACATATTTCCTTGTAATTCATTCTATGACTTTATTTCTCTTAAATATGGTTCTCTTAAATATGGGTTAAGTTGCTTAAACTTTGGCTCGCAGAAATAATTTTTTTTTCAGAATTCTTTCCTCATGATTTAAGTATAATTGAAAAATTGTAGCAATAAAATCCGACAAATATTTCTTATTACTAAATAATGCTCCATCTTCTTAGAGACACTAGTACTTTGACTAGCTACACTCCAAATGTTTAAATTTCACACTTGGAAACACTTTTTTATTCCATGTCTTTTTGATATCTGATGTAACTTTTAAACTGTGACTCTCTTCCTTTGACATTCTGCAGTGGAAACATGAATTAATCATTGAGTTTGTCCAGCAAGCAGAGTGACATCTTACTGTGATACTATGAGCTTCCAGCAGGGCCAACGCAAGCTGTACCTGAATTTACAGCACAAGAAAATATCCCCATAGGAGTAACATTGCTGCATGCTCAACTTCCAGTCCTCAAAATTCTAGATCTTGTTAGTACAGGGGTGGATTCTATTCTTTTGCAATGTTGACTCTATTATTGCATTTTCTGAAAACATAGAGGTTACTGTTAACAGCAACACAGACTGGGGTCCAGGGGTTACTGCCCACCTTATAAAGGCATTCATAAGATATGGTTTAATAAGCCATTGTTATTGTTACAAAAATTGCATTTTATTAAGGATCACAAATGATTGTACATATAATAAATATGTATTTTTAATGAAGTCTAGTTGGATTGCAGATGATTTCATTACTGCGTATGGTTATACAGATGAGCTTAGAGAGGGGAGCCATTTGTTAGACTTTCCTTGAAGACTGCCCTGTAAAGATTTTATGCAAAGTGATACTGTGTTGGTTCTCTCACACCCTGCTTGCAGTGTTCAGTAGAGACAGTTTTTGTCAGCTTTGTAGCTCTTGTTTTTTCCCTTTTTTTTTTTCCCCTGACTTTTGTCACTGATTATAAGAAGTTTATGACTAGAACCTTGTCATTTAACTCTTTAATTGGCCCTCCATATACAGGGGTTCTGCATCCACTGATCCAACCTACCGCTATTTGGAAGGTATTAACAAAGTATTCTAGAAAGTTTCACAAAGCAAAACTTGAATTTTCCATTCAGATAACTCTTTATATAGGATTTACATTGTATAAGGTATTTTACTTATCTAGAGATGATTTAAAGTATATGGAAGGAGAGAAATACAAGAGGGAGATTAATAAGATATACAGACTTCCAGATACAAAATAAATGAATTAGAGGTATACAATGGAGAGTGTGGGAAATACTGCTGTTGTTGTTTAGTCACTAAGTTGTTTCCAGTGCTTTCTGACCCCATGGACTGCAGCACACACAGTCTTCCCCGTCCTTCACCATCTCCCATACCTTGCTCAATCTCATGTCCATTGAGTCGGTGATGCCATCCAACCATCTCATCCTCTGTCACCCCGTTTCTCCTCCTGCCTTCAATCTTTCCCAGCATCAGGGTCTTTTCAAATGAGTCAGTTCTTCACATCAGGTGGTCAAAGTATTGGAGTTTTAGCTTTGGCATCAGTCCTTCCAGTGAATATTCAGAGTCAATTTCCTTTAGGATTGACTGGTTTGATCTCCTTCCAGTCCAAGGGACTCTCAAGAGTCTTCTCAAGCACCACAGTTCAAAAGCTTCATTTCTTCGGCACTCAGCCTTCTTTATGGTCCAACTCTCACATCCATACATGACTACAGGAAGAACCATAGCTTTGACTATATGGACATTTGTCAGCAAAGTAATGTCTCTTCTTTTCAATATGCTGTCTAGTTTGTCATAGTTTTTCTTCCAAGAGCAAACCTCTTTTAATCTCATGGCTATAGTCACCATCTGCAGTGGGAAATATAGTCAATAATTATGTAGTATCTTTGTAGGGTATTATAACGAGAGTTATCATGATGATCATTTTGAAATAGAGATATCGAATCACTTTGTTGTCTACCAAGAGCGCAGTGTTGCAGGTCAATTATACTTCAAAGCAAACAAGCAAACTCACAGAAAAAGAGATCATATTTGTGGTTACCAGAGGTACTGGTATAGGGAGGGTGAATTAGATGAAGGCAGTCAAAAGGCCAAACTTCCAGTTATAAGATAGATAAGTACTTTGGATGTAATGTATATGACAATAAGATAAATAAGTACTGGGGTGTAATGTACATGATAAATATAATTAGCACTGTTGTATGTTAGATATGAGGGTTGTCAAAAGAATGATCCTAAGAGTTCTCATCACAAGGAAAAGTTTTTTTCTATTCATTTTTGTATCTATATGAAATGATGGCTGTTCACTAAATATATTGTGTAAATGATGATGCATGTAAATCAAATAATTATGCTGTGTACCTTAAACTTATTTCATGCTATATGTTAATTATATCTCAAAAGAGGAAGGAAAAAAGTTAACGTTTATAGGAGGATGTGCATAGGTTACATGCAAATTCTGTGCTATTTTATAGAGGAACGTGAGCATCCAGGGATTTGTGTATCCATGGGAAAGAGAAGGTCCTAGAACTAATCCCTTTCACATACCAAGGGAGGACTATATCTCTCTTTACCAAAGAAAGGAGTTTTGAATGATGTAGATAAAATAAATATTGATTCAATAGGTCATTTATGCAATTAGGAGTATGAAGCTTTGCCAAGAAGATGGAACTTTTCCAAAGCAAAATACAGAATTCCACTCTTCTCTACTCCTTCCTAATCTTGGAAGTTACGAAGAATTAAGTAACTTAATGCTGTGGGATGAGGCTGGGAAATGGATATTCTACCCTTAGTTTTGCCATAAGCTAACTATAGGCTACTGCTTTATTTTGTAAAGTGAGGATGTTGAACCAGTTGATTTTTAAGTTACCTCCTAGTTCTAAGATCAGTTCTATTCTAATGAAGATCACCAGAATTTCCTTATAGTAATTTCCTCTTTGAGGTAATATCTCTCTTAAAACTCTGCAACATGGGACTTGATCTCACTCCAGGTTGAAATCTTGTGATCATATCCACAAAATGGACTACAAGTTAGTACCTGTATTTTTTAACTTAATTTTTATTTTTTAACACCGAAAACATTTTCTATTGCAGTATGGCAGTTAGCAATGTTGTGATAGTTTCAGATGAACAGTGAAGGGACTCAGCTATATATATACATGTATCCATTCTCCCCCAGATGCCCCCTTCCATCCAGGCTGGCACATAACATTGAGCAGAGTTCCATGTGCTATACAGTAAGTTTTTGTTGGTTATCCATT
Source organism: Bos grunniens (assembly GCF_055505025.1). Lineage (NCBI taxonomy): Eukaryota > Metazoa > Chordata > Mammalia > Artiodactyla > Bovidae > Bos > Bos grunniens. Next base: position 136,982,841 of record NC_141165.1, read on the forward strand.
TTAAATATAGCAGTGTGCACATGATCTTCCCAAAGTCTGTAACTATCCCTTCCCCTGGAAACCATGAGTTCCTTTTCTAAGTCCGTCTCTTTCTGTTTTCTAAGTAAGTTCATTTATATCATTTTTTAGATTCCACATGTAAGAGATGTCATATGATATTTGTTCTTCTCTGTCTGACTTACTTCACTCAGTGTGACACCTAATGATATAAAAAGATGTTATTAAATCTAGAAGTGTTTGCAATTTTATAGGGTTTTTTTGTTTCATTTTGGCAATAAGGCATGATTGCTTTTTCCTTTTTACCTCTACTGTCAACAGTAAAATTGCTAAATTGGCTAATAGTTGTAAATAAGAAGAGTCTTAATCACTATGTCCATACCCAACAGATAGCAAAAATCTCAGTCAACATATATTTTATTGTAATGCTTATGTGTCCTTCAGTGCTGCCAAACTCATTTGTGGATGGAAAAGCAATTCCTTGACACAGTAAATAAACGAACCCCCAGCAAATAGACCACGAACACTCAGTGTTAATAATAATGCTAAAACAATCCTCCTATTTTGTTGCTCTCTATATCATGCATTTTCTATTTATTTTTTAGGATATCCTTGAAGATTAGTCAGAGAACCTCTTATGTGCCTCTAAAGGTAGGAAAAAGAACCCTGATTTCTGGTTATAGAATATATTTGTAATTCTATGGCAAATAGAATGCTTTTGTTTTAGCTATGTTTTAATACTTTACACCTCTTTTTAGATATAGACATAATTAATGTTGCTTATTTGGAAAATCTGAAAAATGTGTTATCTCTACTCACCTGTCAACTCGAAATCATCCAATGCATAGTGTTTAATTGTCAGTTTGCACTTTTCTTCATATTATTACATACTGTGAAGTCAAAGTGAAAATGTTAGTCACTCAATCATGTCTGACACTTTGTTACCCCATGAACTATAGCCCACCAGACTCCTCTGTCCATGGCAAGAATTCTCCAGGCAAAAATAAAAATGAGTAGTCATTCCCTTTGCATGGGATTTTCCAGACCCAGGTATTGAATGCAGGTCTCCTTCATGCAGGTTGATTCTTTACTGTTCCCCTTACTATTACATATTACTACAGTTTATTGTATTATTTAGAGTTTTTTTCCCCCATGGGCAGAATTTATTCATTATTTTACATTTTGTATTACCTTCATAATTTTAGCGTAGTTTGACATTACCATTTATGACTTCAATATATCAAGAAGATAATTTTATAATTTATACACTTATGTATGAGCTTCCAAGGTAGCTCAGTGGTAAAGAATCCGCCTGCCAATGCAGGAGACATAGGAGATGTAGGTTAAATCCCTGTGTCTCTAAGATCCCTTGGAGGAGGAAATGGCAACCTACTCCATCCAGTATTCTTGCCTGGAAAATTCCATGGACAGAGAAGCCTGGCGAGCTACAGTCCATGGGGCTGCAAAGAGTCAACTCTACTGGGCACACACACACGCACGCACACTTTTGTATATTAACATACAGAATATATTGTTGCTGCTGCTAAGTCTGCTGCTGCTAAGTCGCTTCAGTCGTGTCCGACTTTGTGTGACCCCATAGACGGCAGCCCATCAGGCTCCCCTGTCCCTGGGATTCTCCAGGCAAGAACACTGGAGTGGGTTGCCATTTCCTTCTCCAATGCATGAAAGTGAAAGGGAAGTCGCTCAGTCATGTCCAAAGCTCAGCGACCCCATGGACTGCAGCCTTCCAGGCTCCTCCATCCATGGGATTTTCCAGGCAAGAGTACTGGAGTGGGGTGCCATTGCCTTCTCTGGAATATATTGTTAGAAACTATGATTCTCTAACCTACCATAATTTCATACTTTTCTTCTTATTTTAAAACTATAATTTTTAAAGAAACAACCAAAGTTGCCATAAATATAATTAGCAATCAGTAATTTATTAAAATAAATTGTAATTTGGAAGAATTTAATTTTGTATTAGCTTTTCTTAATGAGTGCCAGAAAATGTGTCCCTTTTCTTGGCTAGAATATATGTGAAGATAAATTTAGAATTTCTACTCTAGTAGATACTTCTCAGATAATAGCTTAATTGCAGCTATTTCAAACCAAATTGTTTAATTGTGGTGAATCATATGCAAATTGTTCAGATGTAGGTCAACCTCCCACTTGCACATTCTAGCACCTCTTCTCTAATTCAAGACAAACTGCTCAATTTCCTGAAAGAGGCAGAATGGTACAGATTAAGAACATATGGCAAAAGCAAAATGATAATAACATAAAAACAACAATGAGCTAGGAGTCATAAAGATGGCAAGCAAAGCAGGTTGCATTTATTTTACCTTAGCTGATGATCTTCTGTGCTTGATGTGTGTTTGGTACACTATCGTTTGCTCACTGCTCATGAGATTTGTATTTGGCAAATCATGGTGCCTCTAAGTTGCTAAGTCTCCTCACCTGTACTCATTTTCGGTGTTCTGGCTGAGTGATACAAGTCGACTTCACAGATGGACAAGAATACCTTGGGTAGCTCTGAAAGTGACCAACTGTGATATATTGCTATTGTAGAAGGTCTGGAAATCCTTTATTTTCCTAGCTACTACATTCTAGTTCTAATCTGTAATTGCCTTTGTGGTGGGTCATTGTATCACTTTCTAATGAATGACTGAGATTTTATGAACTCTATTTAAACTTTATATGTCATCTGCTATGAAAGAAAAGAATTTATTTCCAGTTTCTAAAGCACCAATGAATGATAAAGCAGATTCGTGTGTTTTTTATGTGTTGTCTTTAATCTCTAGATTATCACCAATATTTTTGGTATTTTGACAGAAAATAATGAGACTTGCTGGTTACTGACAAAAAAAAAAAAAACTAGCCTTAATTCTAATAAAATTAGAAATCTGCTTTACTATAAACATAGTTTTTAACATTATCATTCTTCAATGGAATTTGATTTAAGAATTTGAATTTGTATTTTCATGTAGTTTATGATATTTCAACTTCTCTGAAATTTGTTTTGAGTTAAATTTTTCATTCTTGAAGAATTATTGAATTAGGTTACTGACTTAAATCACACCTGTGTTTTTTTCAATCTTAGAATGGGAAAAAATTATATGTTGTATGCTTTGTAATTCTTTCAATATCAATACTTTTGCTGTTAGGAAGTATTTCATATTAAAAATAGAGAATTATACTAAATAGAAAAATATGTTTCCCTCAAAGTTAGGTACTGCTAAAGTTTTGGTTTTTTCTTTCACGGTTCCTTCTTTATGTACACAAATATCAATATCAATCTGTGTACACAATGCTTTCACACCATATGCATGAGTCTATGTTTTTTTTTTTAGCATTTTAATTATGAAGTTTCTTCTAAGTCAATATATGTTATCTATTTCATCTTTTCTAATGGCTGCATATTAGACAATTTTTTGATGTGCCATGATTAATTTAATAGGCCCTTTAAATCTTTTCTTAAATAGAACTTTAAAATAGAATGAAAGCAGGCCTTCCTTAATTACATTTTTGGCAGGCATACAAAAGAATAATTCTCACTTGTACTTTGAATTAGGAAATTAAGGAGTAAAGAAAAAGTGTTACAGTAAAGAGTCATAAAAAGTATTAGGTAAGTGCACATAAATGGTCAGGGGAAAGAAAAGCTCATAATGTAGATGTTTATGCAACTGTGTTCTAGGTATGTAAGAGTAACGTTCTGATTTTTTTTCAAGATTCACCCCAGATGAAACCTTATTTCATAGCTTTCAAAAAGATGTTTCCCTTCATCCTCATTCTCACCAGTCATCTTACATCTTTATAAAGCTTTTGGAAAAATAGATGTCTTCATACATGTTATGTCACATACAGAATTTCATCTTGTATTTAATTTTTTTCCCTACAGGATGTTAACCTTTAGAGGGTAATGACTTTGTGTTACTCCTATTTGAACTTAGTAGGTGCTGAATAAATGGCAGTCAGCTAAATTGGATTGAAGTGTGACAAGGGGGAGAAATCAGGTAGAAATGTTTAGTCCTACCAAATGTTTATAAAGGACCACTACCTACCTATTATCTTTGGAGTAACACAGTAGTAATTGTTAATAATTTTTCTGATGAATGAGATACAAAAGATATAAACACATGATTTTTGATACACAGTAAAAGTTCTTTTAAATTGAACTTTAATGATTCTTAGTTGCATTCAAGCTTAAAATCAGACCAGTTGTTTCAGAAAATTATTTATAAATTTATAAAAAAAACCTGTATTGTACTGAAATTATACATTACCTCATATGGATCTAAAAACGCTTTGCCAGCCTTAAAGTATTACACACATGTAAGACATTATTTTTATTGATAAGACAGTAATAAATTTGTCTCTGTGGGTTAAAAGTACGGATAGTTAATTGCAAAGTAGAAATTACATATAAAAGAAGCAATTCTTTGCATTAATTCTGTTAGTAGAAGCAGAGTATTGTTAGTACTTGTATGTAATGCAAGTTGCTACTCGTGCTGTTTAAATGAATCTTTGACATTATCTCAACCAGCAAAAGTAGACTTATTAATGGCTTGAATTGTATCTAAAAGAATCTCTGATTTCATATTAGTCTGAATTCAATGGTAGTATTAATTTACAATATCTTGAACATATGTATCAAATTATTTTTTAACAGAAAAATGAAAAATAAGTGGGTATAAGATCTCTTTTGAAACTGAAAGTAATGCCTACCGCATAATAGTTTTTCTCCTCATCTGACTTCCAGAAGTCACCAGCCCCAAACTCTGATTCTACAAACATCTTATTGGACAAATCAGGAATGAGGAAAGAATCTTGCTCAGTCTTCTAAATAAATTTTTGAGCTTACTACTGACCTTTACTTGCCCAGAACTTGAACCTTAATATTTCAGATATATGCTTTTGTGTCACTTTGTTCTCAGAGCTCTCCCATTTATTGTTATCTAATATTTGGCTAGGGTTACAAATGCAGGTACTTTTGGAACCCATGAGTATAGCCAAAGGGGGTGTAACAGACCAATACTGTACATTTGGGAGTGGTGTGGGCTGAGGAAAAGACGATCGCATGCTCAACAAACAGGGGCTGTTTCTACTCATTCCAGTCATACTTTCTACCTAACACTATGTTCCAGGAGCCATAACTTCTAAAGGTAAAAGAAATTGAATATTGAAATTTCTATGTGAAATCTCACAGTTTCTAAATATGGGCTCAATTTTAAACATTGGGGAAAAAAAAGGAAACCATGTAAAGGAATCATAGCATGCTTTTAGGTAAGCAATTTGCTACATTTGCATAGATACCCTGCAAATACTTACTCAGTCAATGAGTGAATTATGGATATCTATAAGACAGGGAAATAAATGAGCACTCTAGCCCTTGTTCTCCTGTGTTCATTGGAAATTTCATATAATACTTTAAGGAGGACAATAGCCATTAGCAATAAATATGGAGACCTACAGATAAGCTTTTTCAGTCTATATCTGGATTCTGGAAAAGAGGAAGCAAGAGTGAGCTCAGTAAGCTAAGGTTTTGTTAAGATATATTATGATATGCAAAGAATGATGTTATCACTTTTTGAACACACTTTTATCTTATTCCCAACTTACCTTATGCTCTTAATTTATTACTCTTTTCTTTAGTCCCTCAAATCTTTTGTCATTTTGTTAATTTTAAAAGAAATTGGTGAGTTAAGATAATGACTCTACGGGAAGTCAAACACAAGGGAAAAATAAAAATCAAGTATGCCAATTTTGTCACATAATCCTTAATGAATAAATATGGGTTCAGTGGACTCTGGTTTGTTTTACATTTTGACCTTCAAGATTTACTTTCTTTTTGAGATCTCTCCCGCTTTCCTTCTGGACAAACTCACCTTCCTTCTTTCATTTCAGTCCTTTATTATATCACCACATTTCACTGCATTTAATGGCACCTAATTACAGTTGCTCACACATCTCTCTTCCCAAGTAGACTTGAGAATCTCAAGGCCATAAAAAATATCTTTTAACAATCATAAACTTATAGAAATTTGTACCTACATTACAGAGAACTTTTCCACTGAACCATTTGAAAATAAATTGCCAGCATAATGCCACATTACCCAGAGTGCTTTAGGATGTGTCTCCCTACAAAGACATTTCCCACATAACCACAATAAAATCATCAATATCAGGTACTAAGGACTAAATTGTGCCCCACATTATAGTCATATAGCTTCCCTGGTGGCTCAGATGGTAAAGAATCCACCTGCAATGTGGGAAGCCTGGGTTCAGTCCCTGGGTTGGGAAGATCCCCTGGAGAATGGCATGACAACCCACTCCGGTATTCTTGCCTGGAGAATCCCCATGGACAGAGGAGCTTGGAGGGCTATGGTCCAAGGGGTCACAAAGAATCAGACACAACTGAGCAACTAAGCACACTCAGTCCCACTCACATGTCAAAGCCCTAACCCCTCCTCTAACCCCCCGTAATGGTATTTGGAGAATAGCCTGTGCCAAGTGTAATGGTATTTTGAGGAGAGGCCTTTGGTAGCTAAGCAGGTTTAGATGAGGTAATGAGCATGGTGCTCTTATCATGGGTTAGTGCTCTTATAGGAAGAGATGCCAGAGAGTTTGTTTACTTTCTCACTGTTATGTGCGAACAAAAGCAAGAAAGAAGGAATTTGGTGAGTTCCTTGATCATGGCTTGCCAGCCTCCAAATCTATGAAACATAAATTCCTGTTGCTTGAGCCACCCAGTTGATCCTATTTTGTTAACACAGCTGCAACGAACTAATACATCAGGAAATTAACATCCTTAGTTCACTACTATCTAATCCCCAGATCCCATTCAAGTTTCATCAGTTGTCCAAATAAATTCCAACTATTGGTCTGTAGTGTGTAAGAATTTGTTTCCAAATTATGTGCCTTGTTTTTAGTTTCATTTTATTAGTCTTCATGAATGTAGAAAAATTCTACAGACTTTCCTTGACTTTTACGACCCTGATACTTTTGAAGATTACACTCCAGTTGCTTTGTGGCACAGCCTTTAATTTGGATTTGTTGGAATTAAGGGCCATAGTTTATGCAAATTTAGATCCTAGCATCTAAGACTGTGTCTGGCATATAGATGATATTCAATAAACACTTGTTGAGTAATGAATTAGTTACTGAAAACTCTGAATCACTTGCATAATGCTAATAGCAACAATTTCAAAATTTTAAAGAGAAAATTGTAAAGCAGTTTCAAAATAAGAAATAAAGAAAACACACACACACAAACTCTGATGTCTTCTCTTAGTGTTTTTGAGATCTGTTCTTTATTTGTTGAACATACATACATTGGCTATTGTGTAAGTTAATAACAGTTTCTTTAGAGCAGTGCTTCTCAAAGCGTGGTCTGTGGATTGCTTCCAGTTTATGTTCTATTTCTGGTTCATGATGACATTGGGGTTACGTATTTAGAAATCCTTTTTAGCATTTTGACAAAGTGGTTCTATTTCTGTTGGATCTATTAATTCTTAAGTGACATATTAGATATATTTTATCTGATTTTCTTTTTTATTCCATTTATCTAGTAATTAATTTGCATTGTATTTGCCATATTATTGATCCATAATGGATTAGAAGTTAAAAATGGCTCATTTATCACAGTTTGTGGTTATTCCCATCAGAGTAAAGTGTGATTAAAGTGGATGCGAACTTGGTGGAATTTGACCTTGCACCTAAAGAATGGGTAAAATCTTCTTGTTTTCTTCAGTCGTTCAGTTGTGTCTGACTCTTTGCAACCCCATGGACTGCCACACTCAAGACTTCCCTGTCCTTCATGATTTCCTGGAGTTTGCTCAGACTCATGTCCATTGAGTCAGTGATGCCATCCAACCATCTCATCCTCTCTTACCCACTTCTCCTCCTGCCCTCAATTTTTTCAAGCATTAGGATCTTTTCCAATGGGTTGACTCTTCTCATTAAACAGCCAAAATACTGGAGCTTCAGCTTCATCAATAATCCTTCCAATGAATATTCAGGTTTGAATTACTGTAGGATTAACTGGTTTGATCTCCTTGTTGTAAAATAGGTAAAGATCTTACTAGTTTATAAATTAGAGAAATGAGCAATTCAGGCATAATAAAGTATGAGAGGAAGCTTATGTCTATTTGCATTATGTGGTTCCACGTGTGCACTTATTTGTGTGCTTGTATGTGTTGGATGGGTATTAGAAGACAGAAACTTCAAGAGATGATAAGACCTCATGATTCTAAAGGGAGCCGAGAGCAACCCCTCCCATATTTGATTGCACTGAATTCCAAAACATTGATCCTACTGGCATTGCCCTTGAAGTACATTCTTGTGTTCTCCCTTTCCTTTTGAAAACATTCTTTCCTTTGACCACCAGACACTTGGAATTCCCACTACTGACAAAAAACCAATAAGCTCCTGTGACCAAGACAGTGGACAGTGCTACTATTACCGCTTGTAGATAACGGAGACTATGCACAGCTTGTGTATTAGTCACTCAGTCATGTCCTACTCTTTGTGACTCCATGGACTGTAGCCCTCCAGGCTCCTCTGTCCATGGAATTCTCTGGGCAGGAATACTGGAGTGGGTTGCCATTCCCTTCTCCAGGGGATCTTCCTGACCCAGGGATTGAACCTGGATCTCCTGCATTGCAGGCAGATTCTTTATCATTTACAAATATTTAAATGAAAAGAGGAGAGCTTTAGTTAGAAAAAAGGGAAAGCAATGAGAGAAAGAATAGAGTGAGCATGAGAAATGCTGCTAGGGAAAGAAGAACCTAAAAGGAAGGATATATTATTGCATCAAGTTTAACTTACTCTGTTAGCCTTAAAGGGCAGTAGCATTTATTTCAGTTCAAAACATATTTACCAGGAAACTGTCATGGAGCAGACACTGAAATCAGGGAATGCAAAGAAGAATAAAACATAAGAACTTTCCCTAGAATGAATTCAGTGGTTTGGGTAAGACAGATAGGTAAATACAACTTCAGTGTAGTGGTTGGGACTTTCACTGGGGAATTTGCAGGTACAGAGGGTAGGTGATTGTCCAACCTCCCAGGATTCTCTGAGGAGATTATGCTCATAAAAGGTCTTGATGAAAACTAAACCAAACTGAAATAAATGGGTGAAGAAGAAGCGCAATTTGATAATCAGTACTCAGTTTAGGAGCTGGAAGATTGTTGCTGTAGTTGTTCAGCACTCAGTCTTGTCTGACCCTTTGTGATCCCATGAACTGCAGCACACCAGGCTGCCCTGTCCTTCACTATCTTCTGGAGTTTGCTCAAATACATGTCCATTTAGTCAGTGATGACATCCAACCATCTTGTCCTCTGTTGCCCTCTTCTCCTTTTCCTTTCAATCTGCATATCAGAGGTTATTGATACATCATTGGTGCTTAATAAATAGTTGTTGAATGAATGGATGATTTACTTAATTAGAATGAATTGACATACTAGAGGTAAATGCAACTCCAGGAAGAGGAACTAGGCAGGATGTGGAAGTGTAACATAGCAGTGGTGAATTAAGATGAGGGAGACATCATCAGTCCTCCACAGCAGACTAAAAATTGCATGACAGAGACACGTGAGTTGAAAATGGAGACATAAGTAGAAGTCAGGTAATGGAGACATTTCTCTGCAGTATTAAGGCCTCATAGATTCTAAGTATCTATCAGTAATGGGAGTGACATGGGATATTTGTATTGTAGTTTGATTATAGATGACCAAGTGTGGGAGAGACAAGATAGATATAGCGGCCTACTAGTATAGATAGGAGGCTAGCTCACTGGTCTTGACAAGAAAAGGTGAAGATCTAACATATGGCTATGAAGAAGAGATGGCGAATGGGGAAGGGGCAGACAGACAGATTCATGAGTTACTTGAGAAATAGAATCAGTGGAATGTTTCACGTACATAGTGGGTAGTGTGGGGGGAGGGCGGTAAATCACAGTCTGAAAGAAAAGGGGGAAAGCTTGAACACTTTCTATATTTATGACTTTAGTCTCTGCATGAATGAAGATATCCTAAGTTGAGCCAAGGAATATGGGAAGACAGATAAATGTTTGGAAAACAGGGAGAGACACCAAAAGGAATCCAGCTTTAGCCATTTAATTGAGATGCCTGTTGAGGAAGAGAGATCAAAACTGAAGAAATATATGAACATATGGGCTTCCCAGGGGGCACTGTAGGAGATACCAGAGATTCAGGTTCAATCCCTGGGTCAGGAAAACCCCTGGAAGAGGGCATGGCAACCCACTCCAGTGTTCTTGCCTGGAGAAAGCTATGGGCAGAGGAACCTAGTGGGCTATATAGTCCATAGGGTCACAAAGATTTGGACATAACCTCAGATATGTAGATGACATAACCTCAGATATGTAGATATGTAGATGGCATCTACATCTGACACCTTATGGCAGAAAGTGAAGAGGAACTAAAAAGCCTCTTGATGAAAGTGAAAGAGGAGAATGAAAAAGTTGGCTTAAAGCTCAACATTCAGAAAATGAAGATCATGGCATCCAGTCCCATCACTTCATGGGAAATAGATGGGGAAACAGTGGAAACAGTGTCAGACTTTATTTTTTTGGACTCCAAAATCACTGCAGATGGTGACTACAGCCATGAAATTAAAAGACGCTTACTCCTTGGAAGGAAAGTTATGACCAGCCTAGATAGCATATTAAAAAGCAGAGACATTACTTTGCCAACAAAGGTCCTTCTAGTCAAGGCTATGGTTTTTCCAGTGGTCATGTATGGATGTGAGAGTTGGACTGTGAAGAAAGCTGAGTGCCAAAGAATGGATGCTTTTGAACTGTGGTGTTGGAGAAGACTCTTGAGAGTCCCTTGGACTGCAAGGAGATTCAACCAGTCCATTATAAAGCAGATCAGTCCTGTGTGTTCATTGGAAGGAATGATGCTAAAGCTGAAACTCCAATACTTTGGCCACCTCATGCATAGAGTTGACTCATTGGAAAAGACCCTGAGGCTGGGAGGGATTGGGGGTGGGAGGAGAAGGGCACGACAGAGGATGAGATGGCTGGATGACATCACTGACTCAATGGACATGAGTTTGAGTAAACTCCGGAAGTTGGTGATGGACAGGGAGGCCTGGCGTGCTGCAATTCATGGGGTCATAAAGAGTCAGACACGACTGAGCACTGAACTGAAGTGGCTTAGCATGCACACACGCATCTATGAACATATATGTTATGTAATTTTAAAGGTATGCATATATAACAAAGGTTTAATGTATCAATCTGTCTGCACAGGATCATCTAAAACTTTATTTTTTCATTAATTTATGGCTGTCAAATTAACTTATTGCTTGAATGTATCATTAGAAATTCTGGTACTTCATTCTACATTTCAAAACGTATCATAGAGTAAATGCTGTAACTTGAACCTGGTTCCTGACTTGTGAAAACATCATGTGTCTCTGCTACCAAAGCCAAGAGAACTGTGCCAATTACATGCCTGAACCTGTTTCAGTTTAATTACATGGATTACTGAAGCAGAAGCAACCTTTGTGCTTAATTGACCCTTATAATTGTCTTAGTTCTCTGCTTTGCCCTTCTTGGGGGTATAATTCCATGTCCTACTATTATTAGGAAGAAAAATTCACTTCCTTTTTTGGTAACTCCAGAAAAAAGAAAGATTAAAATATACTTTAGTGCTCAGAGAATTAACATTTTATCAGCCTCTGTAGCTAGAGAGTAATATACTGAGCAAAGGGGAAAGAGATGACCCAGAGTCACCTCATTGTCCTCATGTGAGAGTTGAGTTACCTCTTACACTTGTTTATTTTTATTTTTATTTTTTACAACCAACCTCAGTAACTCGGTTCTATCAATAGTGACCTTTGAGCATCTCCCAATTTAAGATATCCAAAGCCCAAATAGATTCTTGAACTCTGCATATATTTGAATCTGTGTTGTAAAGTTTAGGTCTCTAGTCAATTCATGCACCTGCAGGGAAACTCAAAATGGATTAGTCAACAGGAAAAGAATGCTTACTCTTCAGTCTCTCAACCACAAATTCAACTTTTCCATATAGCAGTCCAAAACCTAAGAACTTCAACTAAATGGAGACATTAAAAGCACAGACGTCATTATATCCCTAATATTTCACTCATAATACCTACTCAGTAATTTTTTCAACCAGCTAATGGAAAAGCCAGAATGGTAATGTCATGCATGAATAAATTATGATTCTCTCAAATTACCTTTTTGGATTATCTTTTATGAAAGAGGTAGACAAAATTTATGTAATGCCACTTCTTTTTCTCCTGGACACAGTCTGTGAGAATGTGTGTTAAGCTTTTAGTAATCAATTTTAACTACGTTAAATATATAGAATATACAAATATAATATACATACAAAAAATATACAAATATAAGTTGAGAGTTTTAAAACTCAGAAATATTTTACAGTTTCACAGTCCCAATTCATAAAGCCCCGTGTCACTTATTTTCATCCATTCGAGTGTTTGTCCATTTGTGGATTTTTGTCAGGGAGTATTGAGCACATGCTCTCTACTAGCACTGTGTTAGGCTTTGCAGACTCACAGGTATAAATTAGATTGTCTGTCCTCAGACAGGTGCACACAGATGCAGGAGCACAGACGACAGCTTTTAGCCATAATCTGTCCTGAAATCTTCTGGTATGGATTCCCAGTCTTCTTAGGCAGCCTGAAAAGATGGATCAGGGAGTTCCAGCTACCTTAAACAAATACTGATGACAGGAAAAGCACACTTGAGAAATGAAGAATGTGATGTTGAGAATGCTGAGGGTAAGTGGGGGAGGAGCAGGAGAAGTAGACATGTGCCAAACTGGACATGTTAATGATTTTGAATTAAATTCTAAAGATGATAAAGAACAAATGAATAAATGCAAGAATGGACATGAGTTTACCAGACTTACTTTTTAGAGTGATCTCTGGAAGTTTTCACAACTGTGAAAGCTAAATAAATTGATCAACAAAGAAAAGTCAGTAGAGTGATCAATGCATAGAATAATAAAATAACTGCACAGGTTATTCAAGAGCTGTTTTAAATATCAAATTGACAAGACTTCACCACTCATAGAGGGAGGTTAACACAAGCTGAAAATCTTGGATAACTGTCAATGTTTGCAAGAAAGGTTGGGTAGAAAAAGTGCCATTGTGCGTGTGTGCTAATGAGACAATAAGTTCAATTATGAGCATGTTGAGAGGTTGGTGTGTTTAAGGTACATTCAGCTAATTATACAAGTTGACTGTTGAACAGATAGAGAAAATTAGACCAGTAGTAAACTAGAGATAGTTATAATCAGTATTGAGAGGTGGAAGGCAATTAATTGATGTGAATAAAATAGTCCAATGGTATATCTCTGGCAAGAAGTGAATATAGCTTCAGACCATGATGAGCCAGTAGAGTATAGGAAATTATAAATGCAGGACTGATGTGAGAAAAGTCTCCAGAATCTTAATGTCTTTGGATATTGATGCGGAATGATTTCATTTGAAAGATGCCTTATATTAAAAGAAAAAAAAAATCCAAGTTCTGGGAATAATCTTTCCAAAATAAAAGGAAGAGCACCCAAATCTTGAAATATGTTCCTATTCTTCAAATCTTATTTTTCAACAATCCACTTTATGTTTCAACTCAGAAGTGGTTAAACTCATCCTATTCACATATGAGCACAAAAACATGACCAGGGATTATTCAGCACTCAGAATCCCACTTTCACCTATCAGATTTTTTTGTTTTTTAGTTTTATACCACCCAATTCACTTAAAGAACAATCTTTTAAAGTGTGAAGTTTTCAGTGATCTAACTCACTCAGTCATAGCAATATTTTCCTACATTAGCTCATCAGAAAGAATGCCAATGGCATAAAAATAAATGGGAGTAAAAATAGCTTAAATATTTGACCTTAATAACATATTGCTTAACTATTTGGTTTAATGTAACCTTCATATGCGGAGAAGGCAATGGCACCCCACTCCAGTACTCTTGCCTGGAAAATCCCATGGATGGAGGAGCCTGGAAGGCTGTAGTCCATGGGGTCGCTGAGGGTCAGACATGACTGAGCGACTTCACTTTCACTTTTCACTTTCATGCATTGGAGAAGGAAATGGCAACCCACTCCAGTGTTCTTGCCTGGAGAATCCCAGGGACGGGGAAGCCTGGTGGGCTGCCGTCAATGGGGTCGCACAGAGTCGGGCACGACTGAAGTGACTTAGCAATAGCAAACCTTCATATGAATTCACATAATCTAATAAAAAGATTTCATTTTCTATACTGTAAAACAAAGTTAGAGAAAGATTAAATGGCTGCGGAAAGAAACATAGTCTAGGAAGGCTTTTTTTTTTTTTTTTTTCCTTTGAGAATTAAATAGGCTTTAGATAGATGCTATATAAAATATATTTTAAGACAATATTTTAGTCAAGTTAATTTTTGACTTTTAACTATTCCTGGGCACCTTAGTGATATCTCTGTGGGATCAATATTATTAAAAGACTATGAGGTTGAATGCCATAAAGATGAATCAATTCCATAATCCTAAGTTTTATTGTTGCTGTTCAGTTGCTAAATCATGTCCTGCTGTTTGCAATGCCATGAACTGCAGAACACAAGGCTTTCCTTCCTTCACTGTCTCCCTGAGTTTGCTAAAACTCATGTCCATTGAGCCATCCAACCACCTCAGTCTTATCCTCTGTCACCTACTTCTCCTCCTGCCCTCAACCCTTCCCAGGATCAGGGTCTTTTCTGATGAGTCGGCCCTTCACATCAGGTGGCCAAAATATTGGAGCTTCAGCATCAGTCCTTCCAATGAATATTCAGGTTGATTTTCTTTAGGGTTGACCGATTTGATCTCCTTGCATCTAAGGGACTTGCAAGGGTCTTCTCTAGCACCACAATTCAAAGCATCAGTTCTTTGGCACCCAGCCTTCTTTATAGCTCACATCCGTACATGACTAATGGAAAAACCATAGATTTTACTAAATAAACCTTTGTCAGCAAAGTGATGTCTCTGCTTTTTAACACACTCTCTGGGTTTGTCATAGCTATTCTTGCTGGATTCATTATTACTCAGATTTTACTATATTCTTTTATCATCAGTAAGATAGTTTTCAAACAAACCAGTTAACTTTTATCAAAACCAGATACAAATATATAGGACTTAGTTACTTAATTTGACAATAATTTTCTTCTAATTTTTGTGGTCAGAAAATTTCATCATTTTCATTATATTATCATAATTGCCATTTTAAAATATAAGTATTGGACTGTGCATGTCAAAGTCATAAATAAACAGATAAAGCCTCTGTCTTTTATAACAATCATTAGTATTCATGCTAAAAACTGTTTTTTTTAGAAAATAATTTCACAAACAAAAATAATATATTACCATTTAAGACAATTTGAATATCTGTCATTATTCATGAACATATTGGATTGGTTGGTTCTTTGTTAACCCAAATTCTAACCTCTTGTTCCTTTTCCTACTTCATCCCTCTTCTCTCTTGGGTGTAGTATTTTCTTGATCAGACAGAGCCACATATTGCTCTAACCTGTGTGTGTTCAATAAATACCAAGAGAATTTGGAATGCTTCCCCAAAAAAGAATTTTTTAAAAAGCTCTCTAAAGAAGAAACACAAAAAATACCCTTCCCCATTTCTAAATTATCATATATTGTTTTTAAGAGTATGACTTTAAGGGTTGCAAGAGAACAGGGCAGGGTGAGGGGAAGTTGGGACAATTTACTTATTTGAAGGACATTGAAAAATGATACCATCCAAGATTGGTATTTTCATGAGTTTCTTGATGTAATATGTAATTAAAATAAGTGTTTGCTTATTTTATTATTGCTCAGATCTACTTTTAGGAAGAAGCTTGTATCCAATTTTATGGAATATATCTTTAATCTAGTGTCTAAAAATAAATCCCTCCTTAAGTTTAACTTTGTCTAACTCAATGAAACAATGATGGACAGGTCAGGGTGGAGAGGTCTGACAAAACGTGGTTCACTGGAGAAGGGAATGACAAACCACTTCAATATTCTTGCCTTGAGAACCCCATGAACAGTATTAAAAGGCAAAAAGATTGGACAATGAAAGATGAACTCCCCAGGTCAGTAGGTGCCCAATATGCTACTGGAGATCAGTGGAAAAATAATCCAGAAAGAATGAAGGGATGGAGCCAAAGTAAACACAACACCCAGTTGTGGATGTGACTGGTGATGGAAGTAAAGTCTGATGCTATAAAGAGCAATATTTCATAGGAACCTGGAATGTTAGGTCCATGAATCAAGGCAAATTGGAAGTGGTCAAACAGGAGATGGCAAGAGTGAACATCGACATTTTAGGAATCAGGAACTAAAATGGACTGGAATGGGTGAATTTAACTCAGATGACCACTATATCTACACTGTGGGCAAGAATCCCTTAGAAGAAATGGAGTAGCCATCATTGGCAACAAAATGCAGTACTTGGATGCAATCTCAAAAACGACAGAATGATCTCTGTTCGTTTCCAAGGCAAACCATTCAATATCACAGTAATCCTAGTCTATGCCCCTACCAGTAATGCTGAAGAAACTGAAATTGCATGGTTTTATGAAAACCTACAAGACCTTTTAGAACTAACACCCAAAAAAGATGTCCTTTTCATTAGAGGGGACTGGAATGCAAAAGTAGGAAGTCAAGAAACACCTGGAGTAACAGGCTAATTTGGCCTTGGAGTACAGAATGAAGCAGAGCAAAGGCTAATAGAGTTTTACCAAGAGAATGCACTGGTCATAGCAAACACCCTTTTCCAACAACACAAGAGAAGACTCTACACATGGACATCACCAGATGGCCAAAACCGAAATCAAATTGATTATATTCTTTGCAGCCAAAGATGGAGAAGCTATATACAGTCAGCAAAAACAAGACTGGGAGCTGACCATGGCTCAGATCATGAACTCCTTACTGCCAAATTAAGACTTAAATTGAAGAAAGTGGGGGAAACCACTAGACCATTTGGGTATGACCTAAATCAAATAACTTATAATTGTACAGTGGAAGTGACAAATGGATTCGAGGGATTAGATCTGATAAAGTGCCTGAAGAAATATGGATGGAGGTTCATAACATTGTACAGGAGGCAGTAATCATGACCATCCCCAAGAAAAAGAAATGCAAAAAGGCAAAATGGCAGTCTGAGGAGGCCTTACAAATAGCTGAGAAAAGAAGAGAACCTACAGGCAAAGGAGAAAAGGAAAGATATACCCATTTGAATGCAGAGTTCCAAAGAATAGCAAGGAGAGATAAGAAAGCCTTCCTCAGTGATCAATGCAAAGATATAGAGGAAGACAATAGAATGGGAAAGACTAGAGATCTCTTTAAGAAAGTCAGAGATACCAAGGGAACATTTCATGCAAAGATGGTCTCAATAAAGGACAGAAATGGTATGGACCTACACAAAGCAGAAGATATTAAGAAGAGGTGGCAAGAATACACAGAGAACTATACAAAAAAAGATCTGCACGACCCAGATAACCATGATGGTGTGATCACTCACCTAGAGCCAGACACCCTGGTATGCAAAGTCGAGTGGGCCTTAAGAAGCATCACTACGCACAAAACTAGTGGAGGTGATGGAGCTCCAGTTGAGCTTTTCAAATCACAAAAGGTGATGATGTGAAAGTGCTGCACTCAGTATGCCAGCAAATTTGGAAAATATTGTCACCCCGCTTATTTAACTTATATGCAGAGTACATCTTGAGAAATGCTGGATTGGATGAAGCACAAGCTGGAATCAAGATTGCCAGGAGAAATATCAATAACCACAGATTTGCAGATGATAACACCCTTATGGCAGAAAGCGAAGAATAACTAAAGAGCCTCTTGATGAAAGTGAAAGAAGAGAGTGAAAAAGTTGGCTTAAAGATCAACATTCAGAAAACTAAGATCATGGCATCTGGTCCTATCACTTCATTGCAAATAGATGGGGAAACAACAAAAACAGTGAGAGACTTTATTTTGGGGGGCTCCAAAATCACTACAGATGGTGACTGCAGCCATGAAATTAAAAGATGATTGCTCCTTGGAGGATAAGTTATCAACCTAGACAGCATATTAAAAAGCAGAGACATTACTTTGCCAACAAAGATCTGTCTAGTCAAGGCTATTATTTTTCCAGTAGTCATGTATGGATGTGAGAGTTGGACTATAAGGAAAGCTGAGCGCCAAAGAATTGATGGTTTTGAACTGTGGTATTGGACAGCAAGGAGATCCAACCAGTCCATCCTAAAGGAAATCAGTCCTGAATATTCATTGGAAAGGACTGATATTGAAACTGAAACTCCAATACTTTTGCACCTGATTTTAAGGGCTGACTTATTTGAAAAGACCCTGATGATGGGAAAGATTGAAGGCAGGAGGAGAAGGGGATGACAGAGGATGAGATGGTTGAATGGCATTACCAATTCAAATGACATGAATTTAAGTAAACTTCAGGAGTTGGTGATGGACAAGGAAGCCTGGCGTGCTGCAGTCCATGGGGTCACAAAGAATCTGACATGACTGAGGACTGAACTGAACTGTTTAACTTACTAACATATTTCCAACTTAGAATTTCATGATAATAAAAGTTTGTATTTTTAACATCAGTACCCCATTGGAATTTAAAAGTTTTTGTTATCTTGGGCTTAAAATAAGAAATTAATATATTCACAGAGATGAAAGTAAGAACACCTTCATCAATAAGGCAGAGTAAGAAAAATAAATGTTCTCCTTGTGACATGTTTTCTCTTATAACCAAATGAATCAGATTTTGACATTTTTAAAGTAAGCATTTTTGAGATGCTTATTTTCTCTTTTATCAACTTATATACACATCTTTATTCTTTGACACTTTATTTCCATTCAACTTGATCTAACTCACTCTCTTCCAGATTTGTGGCTAGCTCCTCCTTACTCCCTTGAGATTTCCATTATTTTAATGAAAAGATAATATTCAGTTTTTACCGTTGATATTTTTCTTCTCTTTATAGCTTGCAAAATTTGACCTCACCACCTTCTCCAACATAGCCCTCTTTCTTTGGTCTTCTTCCTACCTTCGCTATACTCTCCCCACCCTGCATGCCCCTAACCTTGCCTCAGTTAATGTCTGGTGAAGGCTCCTCTTAGGCATATCCACACTCTCCTCTCATTTATGGACCCACACTCTATGAATAAACATCGAGCAGAGCAATGAATTTCATTTATCAGTTATCAAACACTCCCTAATATTTTATAAACAATTTATTTTTGTATTCCCAGAACCCTAATGTTTGATGACAGATAGTTCTAGGTGCTCAATTGTTGTTTATTATATAAACATCATCAAAAAAAGTTATTTTGTATTTTAAATTAATTCCTTCAGATATTATTTAGTTTTTTGCAATATTTTTTAGCTAATACCTAAACACACTCTGCCTGATCTTATAACTGTTTTAGTACTAATAAATATGTTCTTATGAAAGTAAAATTTCTTTGTATATAAAACTTTTAGCATAGCTTAATATTTTATTTCACATGTGTATCATTTTATAGACATATTTAACTGAATTTTAACTTTTCCTTTGGATACATTTCTCTAAATAAAATTGTTATAATCTAAATTTTAGAGTTTGTGAGAAACTGCTTTCCAGAAAGATAGAAATTTATGAGACTTCCAGAGTCACTTCTCTCTTGCCAGCATTGAGAAGACTTGTGGTGTTTAAAGTTTGCTAATTATATAAACATAAAAAATTGGAATTTGTCATTTTAAACTACATTTCTTTCATTTATTCTCGTTAGAGGATAATGTTTTAGAATGTTTAGCACAATTTCCACAAGAGTCTTCTGGCTTCCAGTCTTCCTACTAACCTCTAATCCACTAGTACCTTATAGCACAGTCCTGCACACATTGAACAGAGAATATCAGTGATTCCAAGTTACTCACAAAATAGCTTCCAAGTTGATGGTCCAGATTACTATCCTCTTTACAGCCTACTCCCAACCTCCTTTCTCTTCATAAAATTTTTACCTTTCCCTTATATAGCCTGCAATTATGTTCAGCCGATTGATGTACTTTCTAATGCCCCTTTTTCTATAAATTTTATCTTTCCATATCTACCACTTGAAATCCTACCTATTTTTTAAAATGAAAGTGAAAGCCATGCGGTTGTATCTGACTCTTTGTGATCCCGTGGACTATACAGCCCATGGAATTCTCCAGGACAGAATACTGGAGTGGGGTAGCCATTCCCTTCTCTAGGGAATCTTCCCAAACCAGGGATCGAACCGAGGTCTCCCACATTGCAGGTGGAGTCTTTACCCTCCAAGCCACCAGGGAAGCCCATGAATACTGGAGTGGATAGCCTAACCCTTCTCCAGAGAATCTTTCTGACCCAGGAATCAAACTGGTGTCTCCTGCATTGCAGGCAGATTCTTTACCAGCTGAGATGAGGGAAGCCCACCTGTTGTTTAATATTTGGTAAATGTGCCCTAACAGTTTTAGTGAAATACCTGTTTATCTCCTATTGCATTTAATTTTTCATTTCCCTGTCCTGAGTGTCCAGTTTTACTGAAAAGTCCCAATACTGACATATCAAGACATTTGAGAGCATGTCCTACATTTTAAAATTTAATTACGAGACAGCAGACCTTTTTAGGAGAAGGCAATGGCACCCCACTCCAGTCCTCTTGCCTGGAAAATCCCATGGACAGAGGAGCCTGGTAGGCTGCAGTCCATGGGGTCGCTAAGAGTCAGACACGACTGAGCGACTTCACTTTCACTTTTCACTTTCATGCATTGGAGAAGGAAATGGCAACCCACTCCAGTGTTCTTGCCTGGAGAATCCCAGGGACGGGGGAGCCTGGTGGGCTTTTGTCTATGGGGTTGCACAGAGTCGGACACGACTGAAGCGACTTAGCAGCAGCAGACCTTTTTAAAATCTTGTGTATATTTTTAAATTTTATTGGATTATAATAGCTTTATAATGTTGTGTAATTTCTGCTGTACATCAGAGTAAATCAGTTATATGCATACATACACCCCTTCTTTTTTAGATTTTCTTCCCATTTAGATCACCACAGAACAATGAGTAGAATTATCTGTGCTCTTATAGGTAGGTTCAGTTACCTGTTTTATACATAGTAATGTATATGTGTCAATTCCAATTGCCCAGTTCATTTCACCTCCCCTTTACCCTTCAGTATCCATAAGTTTGTTCTCTACATCTGTGTCTCTATTTATGCTTTGCAAATAAGTTCTTCTGTTCCATTTTTTCAGATTCCACATTTAAGTGATATTATATGATACTTGTTTTTCTCTTTCTGACTTAGCTCACTCTGTGTGACAGTCTCTATGTCTGTCCTTGTCCCTGGAAATGGCACTGTTTCTTTCCTTTGTGTGGCTGAGTAATATTCCATCATATACATATGATGTATATGTATATGATGTATATGTATATGATCATATACATATACATATAAAGAAGATGTATTGCATCTTCTTTATCCATTCCTCTGCTGATGAAAATCTAGGTTACTTCCATGTCCTGGCTCTTGTAAATAGTGTTGCAATGGACACTGAGTTGCATGTATCCTTTTGAATCACGATTTTCTTCAGATAAGTGCCATGGAGTGTAATTGCTGGGTCATATGGTAGTATTGTGTTTAGTTTTTTGAGGAATCTCCATACAGTTCTCCATAGTGGCTATACCAATTTACATTCCCACCAACAGTGTTGGAGGATTTTCTTTTCTCCAAATCCTCTCCTAAAACATTTATTGTTTGTAGATTAATTTTAATGATAGCCATTCTGACCAGTGTGAGGTGATAACTCATTGTAGTTTTGATTTGCATTTTTTTAATAATTAGTGATGTTAAGCATCTTTGCATGTACTTTTTGTATGTCTTCGTTGGAGAAATGTCTATTTAGTTCTTCTGCCCAGTTTTTTTATTTTGTTGTTTGTTTTTTGTTTTGATATTGAGTTTCAAACTGTATGTTTTAGAGACTAAGTCTTTTTTGGTTGGTTCATTTGCAAATGTTTTCTCCCATTCTGAGGGTTGTTTTTTTGTCTTGTTTATGGGTTCCTTTGTTGTGCAAAAGCTTTTAAGCTTAATTTGGTCTCATTTGTTTATTTTCATTACTCTAACAGATGGGTCAAAAAAGATCTTGTTGTGATCTATGTCAAATAGTATTCTGCCTGTGTTTCCTTCTAAGAGTTCCATAGTGTCTGGCCTTACAATCAGGTTTTTAATCCGTTTTGAATTTATTTTTGTGTATAGTGTGTATGGTGTTAGGGAGTATTCTGACCTCATTTTTTCACAGGTAGCTGTCTAACTTTCCCAGCACCACTATTGAAGACATTGCCTTTTCTCCAGTGGATATTGTTGAGTCCTTTGTCCTAGATTAGGTGGCCATATGTTCATGGATTTATCTCTGGACTTTCCATCTGGTTCTATTAATCTTTATTTCTGTGTTTGTGCCAGGACCATACCATCCTGATTATTATAGGTTTGTAGTATAGTCTGGGGCTTCCCTGATAGCTCAGTTGGTAAAGAATCCACCTGCAATGCAGGAGACACTGGTCTGATTCCTGGGTCAGGAAGATCGACTGGAGAAGGGATAGGCTACCTACTCCAGTATTCTTGGGCTTCCCTGGTGGCTCAGCTGGTAAAGAATCTGCCTGCAATGCAGGAGACCTGGGTTTGATCCCTTCATTGGCAAGATCCCCTGGAGAAGGGACCAGCTACACACTCCAGTATTCTATCCTGGAGAATTCCATGGACTGTATAGTCCATGGGGTCGCAAAGAGTTGGCACGACTGAGTGACTTTCATTTTCAGTATAGTCTGAAGTCAGGGAGCCTAATTCCTCCAGCTCTGTTTTCATTCTTAAAACTGCTTTATCTATTCAGGGTCTTTGATATTTCCATAAAAATTGTAAATTTTTTAAGTTCTATGTCTGTGAAAAATACCATTGATAGTTTGTTTGGGATTGCACTGATGCAATTGCTTCAAGTAGTATTCATCTTCACAATGCTGATTCTTCCAATCCAAGAGCATGCTATGGCTCTCCATATGTTTGTGTCATCTTTCTTTTCTTTCATCAGTATTCTACAGTTTCTGAGTACAGGTCACAGGTATTGTTTGTCTCCTTAGGTAGATTTATTCCTAGGTGCTGTATTCTTTTTGTTGCAGTAGTGAATGAGATTGTTTCCTCAGTCTCTCTTTTCGATTGTTCATTGTTAGTGTATAGGAATGTAAGAGATTTATGTGTATTAATTTTGTATCTTGAAACTTTACCAAATTAACTGATAAGCTCTAGTAGTTTTCTGGTGGCCTCTTGAGGATTTTCTGTATGTGGTTTCATGTCATCTGCAAACAGTGACAGTTTTACTTCTTTTTTCCAAATTAGATTCCTTTTATTTCTTTTTCTTCTCTGATTACCACGGCTAGGATTTCCAAAACTGTTGAACAATAGTGGTGAGAATGAACATCTTTGTCTTATTCCTAATCTTAGAAGCAAACTTTCAGGTTTTCAATATTGAAAAGAATGTTTTCTGTGTGTTTGTTGCATATGGCCTTTATTATGTTGAGGTAGATTCCCTCTGTGCCCACTTTCTGGAGAGTTTTTACCATAAATAGGTATTCAATTTTGTCAGAAGCTTTTTATACATCTATTGAGATGACCCTATAATTTTTATTCTTCAATTTGTTAATATGCTATGTCACATTCATTGACTTACATATATTGAAGAACTCTGCATCTGTGACATAAATCCCACTTGAACATGATGTATAACGTTTTTAATATGTTGTTGGTTTTGGTTTGTAAGTATTTTATTGAAGATTTTTGCATTTAAGTATGTCAGTGATATTGGCCTATAATTTTCTTTTTTGTGTGAGACCTTTGTTTGGCGTTGCTATCAGGGTGAAGATGACCTAGTAGAATTAACTTGGAAGTGTTCCTCCCTCTGCAGTTTTTCGGATTGTTTTGAGAAGAGTGTTAGCTCTTCTAAAATGTGTGATAGAATCCACCTTTGATGCCATCTTACCCTGGACTGTTTGTTGGAAGAGTTTTAATCACAGTTTCAACTTCAGTTCAGTTCAGTTCAGTTCAGGCGCTCAGTCAGGTCTGACTCTTTGCCACCCCATGGACTGCAGCATGCCAGGCTTCCCTGTCCATCACCAACTCCTGGAGTTGACCCTAAATCATGTCCATTGAGTCGGGGATGCCATCCAACCATCTCATCCTGTTGTCCCTTTTCTTCCTGCCTTCAATCTTTACCAGCAGCAGGGTCTTTTCCAATGAGTCAGTTCTTCGCATCAGGTGGCCAAAGTATTCGAGTTTCAGCTTCAACATCAGTTCTTCCAAAGAACACTCAGGACTGATCTCCTTTAGGATGGACTGGTTGGATCTCCTTGCAGTCCAAGGGACTCTCAAGAGTCTTCTCCAACACCACAGTTCAAAAGCATCAACTCTTCAGCGCTCAGGTTTCTTTATAGTCCAACTCGCGCATCCATACATGACTGCTGGAAAAACCATAACCTTGACTAGATGAACCTTTGTTGACAAAGTAATGTCTCTGCTTTTTAATATGCTGTCTAGGTTGGTCATAACTTTCCTTCCAAGGAGAAAGTGTCTTTTAATTTCACGGCTTCAGTCACCATCTGTAGTGATTTTGGAGCCCCCCAAAATAAAGTATCTCACTGTTTTCATTGTTTCCCCATCTATTTGCCATGAAGTGATAGGACCAGATGCCATGATCTTGGTTTTCTGAATGTTGAGCTTTAAGCCAACTTCTTCACTCTCCTCTTTCACTTTCATCAACATGAAGTTGCTCAGTCGTGTCCAACTCTTTGCAACCCCATGGACTGTAGTCTACCAGGCTCCTCTGTCCTTGGGATTTTCCAGGAATAGTATGGGAGTGGATTGCCATATTTCCTTCTCCAAGGGATCTTCCCAACCCAGGGATCGAACCTGGGTCTCCCACATCATAGACAGATGCTTTACCGTCTGAGCCATAAAATACCAAGGCTCAAGGTCTAGTGAAAGTCAGCTCCACCATCTTGGACCTAATTGGCTCTAACCAGTTTTCTTATGGCTGTGTCATTCCTAACAAAATCCATTTATCTAACTAATTGTAATCCAATTTTAGAAAATCTTGATCATGCATAACTCTTTTTAGTATTTTTCATACCGTTTTATTTATTTATTTATTTTTTACTGAAAACACACTTCCTACTTTCCTTTAGCAACCAAGAACTAAGTTTTATATTAGCATTTTATAGATTGGTGAGCATAAATTCCAGTTATAATTTATAAAACCCTTGCTTTCTTAGAACATTTTAGGATGGCACCAAACATTATTCATTTATAGTCCCAAATCTATTTAGTTTCTCTGTAAAAGGAAATTAGTGTTTAGTAGTGAATGTTTCAAAATCTTATTTTATTTGGAAATGACCTAACTATTCAATAGACTTCCAACACTTAGCACACTTGGCACAACCCTTAGAAATTTAAGTTACGCCAATCTGGAGAGACTATTTTAGACAGATATTTCTAGAGAATAATTATTCTTAATAGAGTTTATATCTCTATTAAGCTCATATTTATATCTCTAAAAGCTCATATCTCATTTACATTTTTCAAGAAGTTTCTTCACTCGAGGTAATTTCCTTGTTGATAAACTTGTAACAGATATAATAGTAAACTTATATTAAACCTAGGTACAATGAAAATATTCTACTTAATGTTAATTACTCTAAGACATGTCTATATTAGATAGGTCAACAAACAAACATTAATGTCAAGTATTTAATAGTGAATATTTCCCAGGTCACATGAACCTGGAATTTGTTTAATTTAGAATTATTTGATTTGTAAGCTCTTTAATTCTTCTTCACTTTCTGCCATAAGGGTGGTGTCATCTGCATGTCTGAGGTTATTGATATTTCTCCAGGCAATCTTGATTCCAGCTGTGCTTCATCCAGCCCAGCGTTTCTCATGATGTACTCTGCATATAAGTTAAATAAGCAGAGTGACAATATATAGCCTTGACGTACTCCTTTTCTTATTTGGAACCAGTCTGTTGTTCCATGTCCAGTTCTAACTGTTGCTTCCTGACCCTGCATACAGATTTCTCAAGAGGCAGGTCAGGTGGTCTGGTATTCCCATCTCTTTCAGAATTTTCCACAGTTTATTGTGATCCACACAGTCAAAGGCTTTGGCATAGTCAATAAAGCAGAAATAGATGTTTTTCTGGAAATCTCTTGCTTTTTCGATGATCCAACAGATGTTGGCAATTTGATCTCTGGTTCCTCTGCCTTTTCTAAAACCAACTTGAACATCTGGAAGTTCACAGTTCACATATTGTTGAAGCCTGGCTTGCAGAATTTTGAGCATTACTTTACTAGCGTGTGAGATAAGTGCAATTGTGCAGTAGTTTGAGCATTCTTTGGCATTGCCTTTCTTTGGGATTGGAATGAAAACTGACCTTTTCCAGTCCTGTGGCCACTGCTGAGTTTTCTAAATTTGTTGGCATATTGAGTGCTGCACTTCCACAGCATCATCTTTTAGGATTTGACAGTTTCAACTTAATTACTTGTAACTGGTCCTTTTATATTTTCTGTTTCTTCCTGATTCAATCTTGAAAGGTTGCACTTTTCTAAGAATTTGTCCATTCTTTCTATGTTGTCCATTTTTTTGTCATGTAGCTGCTTTTAGTAGTCTCTTATGATCATTTGTTATTTCTGCAGTGTCTGTTGTAACTTCTTATTTTTCATTTCAAATTTCATTGAGTCTTCTCTCTTTTCTTCTTGTTGAGTCTGGCTAAAACTTTCAATTTTGGTTACCTTCTCAAAGAACCAGGCTTCCCTGGTGACTCGGCTGGTAAAGAATCCGCCTACAATGCGGGAGACCTGGGTTCGATCACTGGGTTGGGAAAATCCCCTGGAGAAGGGAAAGGCTACCCACTCAAGTATTCTAGCCTGGAGAATTCCTTGGACTATACAGTACAGGGGTTGCATCCTGCTGCTGCTAATTCACTGCAGTCGTGTCCAACTCTGTGCGACCCTGTAGACAGCAGCCCACCAGGCTCCCCCATCCCTGGGATTCTCCAGGCAAGAACACCGGAGTGGGTTGCCATTTCCTTCTCCAATGCATGAAAGTGAAAAGTGAAAGTGAAGTCGCTCAGCCATGTTCGACTCTGCGACCCCATGGACTACAGCCTACCAGGCTCCTCCATCCATGGGATTTTCCAGGCAAGAGTACTGGAGTGGGGTGCCACTGCCTTCTCCACAGGGGTTGCATAGAGTCCCATGATTGAGTGACTTTCACTTTCAATACTCTCTCAAAGAATCAGCTTTTAGTTTCATTCATCTTTGCTATTGTTTTTTTATTTCTATTTATTTCTGCTCTGATTTTTATGATTTCTTTCCTTCCACTAACTTAGGTGTTTGTTTCTTTTTCTAGTTGCTTTTTGCGTAAGGTTAGAGTGTTAATTTGAGATTTTTCTTGTTCCATGAGGTGGAATTGTACTGCTATAAACTTCCCTCTTAGAACTGTTTTTGCTGCATCTCATAGGTTTTGGGTCATTGTGTTTTCATTATCATTCATTTCTAGGTAATTTTTATTACCTCTTTGATTTAGTTTAACCTTCATGTGTTTGTGTTTTTACAGGGTTTTTTTTCCCTGTAATTTATTTTTAATCTAATTGTATTGTGGTCCAAAAAGATGCTTGACACAATTTCAATTATCTTAAATTTGCCAAGACTTGATTTGTGACTCAATTATCTTAAATTTTTCAAGACTTGATTTGTAACCTAAGTGATCTATCCTTGAGAATGTTCCATATGCATTTGAGAAGAAAGTGTGTTCTTTGCTTTCAGATGGAATATCCTATAAAAATTCATTAAATCTGTCTGGCCTTATTTATCATTTGAAGCATATGTTTCCTTATTAATTTTCTGCCTGGGTGATTGTTCCATTGGTGTATGTGGGACGGTAAAATCCCTCACTATTATTGTGTTACTGTTGATTTCTCTTTTTTATGGCTATCAGCATTTGCTTTTTATATGAAGATGCTCCTATGTTGGGTGTGTACAATTGTTATATCTTCTTGGATTGATCCTTTGATCATTATGTAGTGTCCATTCTTGTCTCTTGTAACAGTCTTTATTTAAAATCTATGTTGTCCAACACAAATATTGCTACTCCAGCTTCCTTTTGATTTCCATTTGCAAAGAATCTATTTCATTCCCTCGCTTTCAATCTGTATGCCTTCCTAGTTCTGAAGTGAGTCTCTTGTAGACAGCATATATAAGGGTTTTGTTTTTTAATCCATTTAGCCAGTCTGTGTCTTTTGGTTGGAGTATTTAATCCACTCACATTTGAAGTGCTCATTTCACATGCTAGGAAAGTAATGCTCACAATCTTTCAGGCTGAGCTTCAACAGTATGTGAACCAAGAACTTCCAGATGTACAAGCTGGATTTAGAAAAGGCAGAAGAACAAGAAATCGAATTACCACCATCCATTGGACCATAAAAAAAAGCAAGCAAATTCCGAAAAATATTTACTGCTGCTTTGTTGACTATGCTAAAG
Organism: Bos grunniens; assembly: GCF_055505025.1. Taxonomy (NCBI): domain Eukaryota; kingdom Metazoa; phylum Chordata; class Mammalia; order Artiodactyla; family Bovidae; genus Bos; species Bos grunniens. The sequence continues at coordinate 137,011,447 of NC_141165.1, forward strand.
TCTTTGACAATGTGGATCAAAACAAACTGGAAAATTCTTAAAGAAATGAGAATAACAGGCCACTTTATCTTCCTCCTGAGAAAACTATATGCAGGTCAAGAAGCAACAGTTAGAACTGGACACAGAACAATGGCCTGATTCACAACTGGGAAAAGAGTACATCAAGACTGTATATTGTTGCCCTACTTATTTAACTTATAGATATGCAGAGTACATCATGTGAAATGCCAGGCTGGATTAATTACAAGCTGGAATCAAGATTTCTGGGAGAAATATCAACAACCTCAGATATGCAGATGATACTACTCCAATGGCAGAAAGTGAAGAGAACTAAAAAGCCTCTTGATGAAGGTGAAAGAGAAGAATAAAAAAGATAGCTTAAAACTCAGCATTCAAAAAACTAAGATTGTGGTCCCATCACTTCATGGCAAATAGATGGAGAAAAACTTGAAGTGGTGACAGATTGTATATTCTTGGGCTCCAAACTCACTGCAGATGGTGACTGCATCCAAGAAATTAAAGACTCTTACTTCTTGGAAGAAAACTTATATCCAACCAAGACAGCATATTAAAAAGCAGTTGACATCACTTTGCTGACAGAAGTCCGTATAGTCGAAGCTATGATTTTTCCAGTAGTCATGTACAGATGTGATAGTTGGACCATAAAGAAGGCTGAATGCTGAAGAATTGATGATTTTGAGTTGTGGTGCTGGAGAAGACTCCTGAGAGTCTCTTGGGTGCAAGGAGATCAAGCCAGTCAATCCTAAAGGAAATCAACTCTGAATATTCATTAGAAGGACTGATGCTGAAGCTCTAATATTTTGGCCGCCTGATGTGAAGAGCCAACTCATTGGAAAAGACCCTGATGCTAGGAAAGATTGAGGGCAGGAGGAGAAGTGGGTGAAAGAGGATGAGATTTTGGATGGCATCACTAACTCAATCAATGGACTTGAGCTTGATAAAACTCCAGGAGATAGTGAAGGACAGGGATGCCTAGTGTGCTGCAATCCATGGGTTTGCACAAAGTCAGACATGACATAGTGACTGAACCACAGCAAGGACAACACCTTTAAGGCAATTATCAATATGTATTTCCTTTTCCAGAGAAGGCAATGGCACCCCACTCCAGTACTTTTGCCTGGAGAATCCCATGGGCGGAGGAGCCTGGTAGGCTGCAGTCCATGGGTCGCTGAGGGTCAGACACGACTGAGTGATTTCACTTTCACTTTTCACTTTCATGCATTGGAGAAGGAAATGGCAACCCACTCCAGTGTTCTTGCCTGGAGAATCCCAGGGACAGGGGAGCCTGGTGGGCTGCCGTCTGTGGGGTCTCATAGAGTTGGACACGACTGAAGCAACTTAGCAGCATGTTCCTTTTCCAGTAATTTTGAGCATTACTTAGCTAGTGTGTGAGATAAGCGCAGTTGTGAGGCAGTTTGAACATTCTTTGGCATTGCCTTTCTTTGAGATTGGAATGAAAACTGACCTTTTCCAGTCCTGTGGCCACTGCTGAGTTTTCCAAATTTGCTGGCATATTGACTGCTGCACTTTCACAGCATTATATTTTAGGATTTAAAATAGCTCAGCTGGAATTCTATCACCTCCACTAGCTTTGTTGGTAGTGATGCTTCCTGAGGCCCACTCGCCTTCACAATCCAGGATGTCTGGCTCTAAGTGAGTGATCACACCATTGTGCGGTTATCTGGGTCATGAAGATCTTTTTTGTATAGTTCTTCTGTATATTCTTGCCACCTCTTCTTAATATCTTCTGCTTCTGTTAGGTCCATACCATTTCTGAACTGATTTCCTATTGCTCTTTGCTTAACTTTTTTAGGTTTGTTTTTGTAAGTTTTTTTCTTTTTTCTCTTCCTCTATTATTCTTTTCTCTTGTGCTTTTGCCCAGAGAAGTTCCTTTATCAATTGTAAAGCTGGTTTGGTGGTGTTTACTTCTCCTAGCTTTTGCTTTCTACAAATCTTTTAACTTCTCTGTTGATTTAGAAAGAGAGCCCTACTGGGTAGATTAGATTTCTTCCCCTTTATTGCTTTAAATATATTCTGCCACTCACTTCTGGCCTTCAGAATTTCTGCTAAAAAACCAGCTGATAACCTTATGGGGTTTCCCTTGTATGTTACTTGTTGCTTTTCTCTTACTGTTTTTAATAATTTTTAATTTATTTTTTGTTTGTTTGATTAAAACATCTTGACATGTTCCTCCATGGGTTTATCCTGTATGGAACTCTTTGCACTTCTTTGACTTAGGTGACTACTTCCTACCCATGTTAGTTAAGTTTTGAACTATGATCTTTTCCAATATTTTCTCAGGCCCTTTCCTTTTTTCTCCCTCTTCTATCACCACCACCGCCCCCACCCACCCCCACAACCTATAATTCAAACACTGAGATATTTCATGTTGTCCCATGGGTCTCTGAGACAGTTCTCTTTTCTTTTCATTCTTTTTTTCCCCTTCATTCTGTCCCACAGCAGAGATTTCCCTCATTTTGTATCTCAGGTCACTTATCTATTTTTCTCCTTAGTCATTCATCCTGTTATTGATTTTTTCTAGTGGATTCTCCATTTCAGTTATTGTCTTGTTCATCTATGTTTGTTCTTTAGTTTGTCTAGATTTTTGTTTAACTTTTCCTGTATCTTCTTGATCTGTACCTCCATTCTTTTTTCCAAGCTCTTTGGTCACCTATACTATCATTACTCTGAATTCTTTTTCAGATAGGTTGCTTTCCTCCTCTTCATTTATCTGTTTTTGTAGATTTCTGTCTTGCTTCTTCATCTGCAACATATTTCTTTGTCATGTCATTTTGTCAGACTTACCGTGTTTGTGGTCTCCTTTCTTCAGGCTGCAGGATCCTAGTTCCTCCTTGCTGGTGAGTGAGGGTGGTCCAGAGACTTGTGCTATTATCCTCTTGGTATGGGGCTTGATTGGTGTTGTGTTGATCAGAGCCTGACCTAGGTATTGAGCAGGGCCTCCCTTTAGCTCTATGGTTGATGGTGCCTTGTCAGGGGTGGGGCCTCCTCCCTGATCAGTGGAGGCCCACAGATCTGTTTATTAGCTGTATTTCTTATCTGCAGTGTGAGGCAGGTAGAGTTGGAACACTCCCGCTGGGAGTGAAGCTGCTGGGTATTCTGCCTCTGGAGCTGCTCGCATTTGGGTGTACTCTGTTGTGTCACCTTTCACCTGTTGTGCAAGCTTCCAGACTATGCTGATGTTGGCCCTATTCTCAGCCCCATCGGAACTGCGGGTTTGTCGGAAATTGCCCCTGTTGTCTCTCAGACATTGCTTTCACCAGGCCAGCAGAATAGATCCACTGAAGTCAGGTCCCAAGTTTGTAGTCATGGATCATAGATATAGACCTGTTTTGGGTGTTATGGGATCAGCTCACAAAGTCTACAGCTGCTAAAGCTAGGCCTGTCTTGGCTGAGGGAGCATTAATACATTCAGATGTTTTGTAGGCCCTGAGTTTTCACCAAGCAAATTGTAGGGGTGTCAATTGATGGTTAAACAACTAGCTTCAAGGAGAGATTTCAGTTTTTCTTCTTTAGTTGCACGGCCCCTAGGGCTCAGCTGTGGTTTTAGCCCTACCTATGCATGTGAACCAACCACAGGGTGGTCTTGGCACCAAGGCTGCCTTGGAGCACCAAGTTCTGTCCTTTTGAGTACAGAGCATGGAGGTGGCAAGCTGCCAGGGTCATGGAAGCCCTGGTGACAACAGGTGTGTGGGGGACTTGGCAAATGTGACAGATCTAGTCAGTCTTTGATGAGGCATGCAGGGAAGCCAGTGGCCATGAGTGTGAGAGATCCAGTTTTGATAGGGCCTTTCCTAGCTTCCAGTTACTGGCAAGAGATGGCCAGACTGGGCAGAAGCTTTCCCTAGTGCCTGAGGGGACAGAAACTAGCATGTGGGGAGAGGGACTGCAGTGGTGGCTCCACTCCATGTCTGTCATTTAGTTATGCTGCCTTGCTTCTGTGGCAGTCTGATTTTGTCCACAAGCATTCCTAGTTGCAGGGTCCCTCCCTCCCATCCCCTCAGGCTGTCTCCTCACACCCAAGAGCAGTCCTCTCCCCAGGTTAGCTCTTCAGTCCCCACATTCCAGCACCCAGCCCTCATGCACACTGGCAGACATATGCATCCCAGGCTTGAGCATGAGTGTGCAGGGCTATGGCATGGACTGCCTGTGTAGATCTAACTCTTCCTATTTTGCCACAGACCAGCTGTTTCACTCTCTTTTGACAGCTCAGATATTTCCTTCTGTCCCATCTAATCTCCCCATCAGTGCAGGAGTTTCTCCAAATGTGGGAACCTCTCTGTTCCTCCAGCTCCCCTTCAGGGGTGTGTGTCCCAGCCCACGTCCTCTTTTTCCTTTCTTCTTTATTTCATCCTGCTTGGTTATGTGGGGATCTTTCTTGTCCTTTCTGGTGTCCAGGGTCTTCTGCTAGTGTTCAGCTGGGGCTCTAAGAGAACTGTTCCATCTGTAGATGTATTCTAATGCATTTGTGGAGAGAAATGAACTCTGTGTCCTCCTATTGCTCTGCCATCTTCTTCCTTCAATTTTGTGTTTTAAAATAACTTAAGGTCTGAATATCTAGAAGGCTTCCCTAGTGGCTCAGCAGTACAGAATCTGCCTACCAGTGCAGGAGACTCAGGTTCAAACTCTGGGGTCAGGAAAATCCTCTGGAGAAGGAAATAGGAACCCATTCCAGTGTTCTTGCCTGGGAAATCCTATGGGCAGAGGAGCCAGTGGGTTGAAGTCCATGGTGATGCAAGGTGTTAGACATGACTTAGTGACTAGACAACAACAGTAACATATCTAGAATCCCCCAGAAATGTTTGTCAAATTTTGGTTGCTGAGTCTTTGAAAAATAGCTTAAAGATACGTAAATAATAAGTATTTGACCAATTAAGACAATTTAAAACAATTTACATATGGTGGTTATGTTCTATATAAGTATACATTTAAGTTTAATTCAAAAATTATGCAAACTAACTTTAATTGTCCCCAAATTGTAGTCATTAAATCCTATTTATATTGTAGTGTTCTTGGGATACATGAGTTTCATTTTCGATAATCTGCCTTCTGTTCAGACAAATGCATGTTTTTTTCCCAAAGAAAAAGTAAGAACATAACAATCAAGCTATGCATTTGGCTTACAGATTAATTATTCATGGAAAAATAGACCATTTGATTTGATAATCAGTTCAGTTGGCTTGTACAATATTTAGAGCTGCAACTTCAAATTCATAAATCAAAATTTTTTCCTCTATCTGTTAATATCACCTGCCTCATTTGGATGTATATTTATATTTACACTAGCATTTATATGTATATTTGTATCTTACTTATCATAGTAGTTGAACACAGTAATCAGAAAATAATTGTGGTCCTTTTAATAAACAGTGATAGGTCAACTTATAAAACTATATGTAGGAAATCAATCAGTAATTTTTTAAATGTTTGGGTTTTTCTTTTTAAATATTTATCTGAAATACACTTGCTATTTCTCTAGTCTAGCTGGAATTCGAATTTTCTGAGGTGTTATTAATTTATGATCATGGACTCAAAGAAAGCATAGTTATTGCTTTAGGTGAAATTAGAGTGAAAAGTAACATAGATAATATTCTCAGGTTATATACCGAGTTATCAAGATCCAAATTTATTAATGACTTTGACTTAAATGTAATTGTCAATTAACTCTCTGTTGGAGAGAAATGATGTTTTTATATTATTTATAGTTTATCTCATCTAAAATAAATAGAATGTTTTTCTGGCAAAAAAAAAAAATTTTTTGCTTTGACTTCCTGTTTAGGCATTTTGTTTCCAGAATCTTCAAACACCTCAGCCACACAAAGTACAATTCCAGTGGTCTTCAGACCACACAAATAGTACAATGTTTAATACTTGGTTTAACAAAATAGAGGCATTAGCACTCACAATTTTGATTCTTTACATATTGACTGGACTCGTTAAGGCAAAAGATCAAAGACTCTTTTTAAAAAGAAAACCTCCATGGTAGAAAAATGGGGAAAAGCTGAGTTTCAAATTAAATCTTAAGCCTCATAGGTTGGCTTTTCAATGGTCCAAACCTCAATTTTTTTGCTCTTGCTCCTGTTTGAAATAAACCTAAGTGCTATGTGTTGCTAGCTTTTATGGTTTCTTTGTTAACAGCATTTTCTTCTTTTTAATCAGCCTGTCTCTTGCTTTTATTATTTTCTTTGATCTCTGTTCTCTTTTAATTTTCCTCTTTTTTTTCTACATAGTCCTTTTTTATCTCCCTTTTTCTTCATCCTCCTCTAAATCTTCATACTTGAATCTAATGATTAGACCTTATAGCAATAGAATCCTTTTGTCTGCTTGAAATAAGCATACATAGACAACACTGTGACATTTTCTTAGTACTTTTGTCCCACGTCCACTTTTTTTATAATCTATGAAGCTATAGTAGGTGAACTTTGAGAAAATATTCTCAACATATAACTTTCTTTTGTAATTCTCAGTACCAATTTGGAATGTTGTTCATCTATATTTTTCTCTGGCTGGATCTCCAGCTAGTTCTCTGGCTAGATGGCACCAAACCACAGGATTTCAGACCACACAATGTACTTATCAACACTTTAGTTAAACTAGCCTTTTTGTTTTGTTTTTTACCCTACAGCCAAAAACAAAAGAAAACCTACCCTGCCAAAAATATTTTAATTTTTAACTTTTTGGTTGGTAGTTTTGGCATCAAGCATGTAAGCTTTAATCATAGAAATGCATTTCTTATAGTGGGAGAGAGTATGTCAACTAACTAGAGCAAAGCAAATAAAAAAATTCTCAAGATGAACAGGGCATTCAGGCAAACACTGTGGCAAGGAGGCTGGCACTTCCTCATCTAAAGGACAGTGTCTTTTGGCCAAAGCTACCCTCCTCTTTTGCTTTGACACTTGGACGTGGTAACTGAGTTCGTAAGACAAAACTAAACATTGCCCATGTTAATGTTAGGGGAGTATGAAATAGAGCTCATAAACTAGAATTCATGAATATAATTATGTTGCAATATTGCTGGGAAAAAAAGCAGACTCATAGCTATATTAAGTCAATTATTTGAGTGTCAGGTACTGGTAAGTTTAATTTATTAAAGGGATGATTTGGGTGTACTCAGTTCCAGCAAAATGGATGCTTTCGATTACTGAACTTGGGCTTTCATTAAAAGGCTGTTGAGCTGGAAGTAAGTTAAGAAAGGGGACCGTTAGGCATTGCATCATTATTTGTTGAGATTTGTCTTAAGGCAGATGGAATTAAAGAAATACTGGTATAAATTCTACACTCTTTGATGATGATTTGGAAACAAGTTATTTTAGAAAATTTAGAGCAGGAAAATAGATTTTTGATTTTTTAATTGAAGTATAGTTGATTTACTATGTTAATTTCTGCTGCATGGAAAAGTGATTTGGTTTTAAAATTAGAATTTTAAATTTAACACTAAAGTAATTTGAAGAAGTAAAACAAAGACATATTTTAGATTGTGGAGTTTTCCAGATTTATTTCTGTGTTTGCTGAATTTTTCTTATGCAGTATAATTTTATAAAAGATAAATAGTAACCCTGTGTTCTGCAAAGAAAACAGACAACACACCTTTTTTTCTGCTTGCATTTGTTCCTTGAAAATTCTTTATTTGAATTTGAAGAGAGAAAAATGCCATATTTCTGGGAATAATCCTACAGTGCTAAAATAAACACAGGTATAGAAATAAATGGGTTATCACAGCTCTCCTCTTTACTTTGCACATTTATATTATACATGGCAGAAAAACACATCCCACTAGTTTCCCCAGACCATCCCATGACTTGGACCTTTCCAGTCTATTTCCTACAAGCTCTCAGATTTCTCAGTTCCTATCCCTATGTGTTCTTAGCAATCCCCTCAGCTGCATTTCTTTTCAGTGCTCTAGACATCTCACTATTACTATTAGAAATATTGATAAATTATTATTGTCCATTTTATAAAATATTATTAATGTTAATATTGTCAATATGTTATCAGTATTCAATGACTCCCTCCTCAAACATAATACATACAAAGGTGTTAGATTAGGCAGATCAGACCCTCAAACTAGAAGAGGCAGGATAGAGCTGTGTGAACCAAGTAAGTAACAAGATCCAGAGGAATTAGAAATCTCATGTAGGAGAGCTTCTCCTGGACTCCCTGTTGTTTCTTTGGTTGGTAAGGATAATTTACCAGTCATCCCTTTTTAAAAGTATTAATGGCAAAATAGAATTGTTGTACCTTTTGAATTTAGAATGTAATTTCTTTGTAAGTATATACAAATTCTATAAGAATTCTAATGGGAGCTTATTTCTAGAATTACAAACAGCATTTAAAGAAATAGGCAAAATAATAAACATTTTTTTACAACAGGATAAAAAGCTTTCAAAATGCTAAAATTTATCCAGTACTCATCAGTGCAATTTAACAAGAATTGATCTTTCCATCACAGAGCTTTAAAAATAATTTAATTGCTGGATTATTCCATTTAGGAGAATGAAAAGAATCAGAAAGAAAATAGAATTCCTTCAGAAATTCAAAAATTGTTCCAATAAAGAATTATTAAAAGTGCATTTTCTGCCAAGTTCCCTTTTAATACAAATATGCTAAATTTTTGAGTGAATAGGAAAAACCTTAAATGATGTGTAATATTTGGGAGTTCGTTTAGTTTCAATGTTTTTGTGTAGGCATACATTTTGAGTTGGGGCTTCTCTGTGGCTCAGTGTTACAGAATCTGCCTGCAATGCAAAAAGACGAGAATTTGATCCCTGGGCCTGAAAGATCCCCTGGAGAAGGAAACGGCAATCTACTCCAGTATTCTTGCCTGGGAAACCCCATGGACAGAGGAACCTGACGTGCTACTATCTATGGGTCCCAAAGAGTCAGACACGACTGAGTGACTAAGTAACAACAGCAGCAGTTTGAGTTGGCAAAAATTTTTATTTACATGTTTTCTAACGGTTCTGAAATACTGTGCTGCATATCTATGGAAATTCAAGTTTTATACATGAGAGTTTTACTTTTTAAAAGTCAGTACCATGTGGCAAATTTTAACTTTTATAGCAAAGAAAAAAAAATTGTTATGTCTTAAAAACCATTTCAATTACTAGAAAAACATGAAGAAAATGTTTTATGAATTCTGACGTAAGCAGGAATATAATGCTCTAATATTTTTTTACTGCTCTAAGTATATCCACTACAACTGATCAGTAATTTCTAAGTGCTTGCTATATTTTAGTACAGTTTTCATCATAAAGTAAAAGATTTTCTTATTGTTCACTCACTAAATCATGTCTGACTCTTTGTGACCTTATGGACTGCAGCACACTGGGCTCCTTGTCTTCTACTATCTCCCAGAGCTTAACCATCTCATTCTCTGCCACTCCCTTCTCCTTTTGCTTTCCATCTTTCCCAGCATCAGTGTCTTCTCCAATGAGTCAGCTCCTCACATTAGGTGGCCAAGGTATTGGGCTTCAGGTTCAGCATCAGTCCTTCCAATGACTATTCAGGTTTAATTTCCTTTGCTGCTGCTGCTGCTAAGTCACTTCAGTAATGTCCAACTCTGTGCGACCCCATAGACAGCAGCCCACTAGACTCCTCTGTCCCTGGGATTTTCCAGGCAAGAATACTGGAGTGGGTTGCCATTTCCTTCTCCAATGCATGAAAGTGAAAAGTGAAAGTGAAGTCGCTCAGTCGGGCCGACTCTTAGCGACCCCGTGGACTGCAGCCTACCAGGCTTCTCCGTCCATGGGATTTTCCAGACAAGAGTACTGGGGTGGGTTGCCATTGCCTTCTCCTTTAGGATTGACTAATTTGATCTCCTTGAAGTCCAAGGGACTCTCAAGAATCTTCTCCAGCAACACAATTCAAAAGCAAGAATTCTTCAGCCTTCTTTGTAGTTCAACTCTCAAATATGTAATGACTACTGGAAAAACCACAGCTTTGACTATACGGACATTTTGCCAGCAAAGTGATGTCTCTGCTTTTTATTTATTTATTTATTTATTTTTTAACTTTATTTTATTTTTAAACTTTACATAATTGTATTAGTTTTGCCAAATATCAAAATGAATTTGCCATAGGTATACATGTGTTCCCCATCCTGAACCCGCTGTCAAGTTTGTGGTAGCTCAGCTGGTAAAGAATCCGCCTGCAATGCAAGAGATCCCAGTTTAATTCCTGGGTTGGGAACATCCCCTGGAGAAGGAATAGACTACCCACTCCAGTGTTCTTGGGCTTCCCTGGTGGCTCAGCTGGGAAGGAATCCACCTGCAATATGCGAGACCCGGGTTTGATCCCTGGGTTGGGAAGATCCCCTGGAGAGGAGAATGGCAATCCACTTCAGTATTCTGTCCCGGAGAATTCCACAGACTTTATAGTCCATGGGGTCGCAAAGAGTCGGACATGACTGAGCGACTTTCAACTTCACTAGGTTTGTTATAGCTTTCCTTCTAAGCCCAAAGTAAAAGAAAGCAAAATAATTAACACAGTACCTCTCTTTAACTGTATTATAATTATGGAAATGTATGTGAAACACATGAAAGAACTTTGAATGATAAAAAGCTTTATTACCAGGAAGAGTTATTAGGGATAGAAGAGTTGGGAGGAGATGGGGCCTAATGACAGTGGCAATAATAAGAGAGTTCTTCCTAAAGCAGCAGGATTATAATGTGGACTGTGTAGAACTTTGTTAATGAGACAAGGGTAAAAGTGGAAGGCATTTTATATAAAGTGAATATCATGGACAACAGAATGCAGTTTCCAATGGTCGTGACTTTTAATGAGACAGTGTGAAGGTGATCCTGAAGTATTTGTTGATGAATCTCAACAAATTTAGTTGAGAATGATGGAAACAATCTATATATGGTTGTGACATCTAAATAGGAAAGTTGGAGTTTGGTGTCGTTTGAAAGAGAACTCTGTAAGTGATTTTTAAACAAAGTATGATGAAAGCAGCATTTAGCGTGGATTAGTCTGGAAATGGTATGCAATATGTGGGTGACTGTTGGAGTGTGGAAAGGCCAGAGGCAGCCTGGAGCCAGGAAAGTCCATTGGAAATGGTTGCAATGTTGCAGGTGTGAAATGAGTGATAAGCTTTTAGCTTCAGGTGGTGGGAATTAGAATGGCATGAAAATGGAGGATACCTGATGCATTTAGTTTATGATAACATTAAATATCAATATTTTAATCTTATAAATACCCTCATATGTTTGGTCTGAAGGCTGTTGGTTTAGTTCTGTGAGCAAAATATGTTTTCACTAATGCATTCCTTATCTCTTAAAGGCATTATTAAAAATCCACATTGCCCTGTCTATACAGAAGGTAGTACAACCTCCTCGTCTCCACTAAGGACATGTACTTGGAATTATTTTCCATCAGTGGCAGTATAATTTGCTTAACCAAACATGCTCTTAACTATCTCAAAAATGCAACAGCAAGTATTTTGAGATTGTTGGCAAGGGTTAGTAACCCAGTGATGGCTTCGGACTGAAGTCTGTAGCTATGAAATAGAAGGCAGAAGGTATATAATGCATACTATCCCCCAACAGTATAATAAATGCCATTGACTGAGCAGCTGAAGCAATCCGTCTTGTGTAATATGGAGGGTAAGCTAGCTATCAGAAAGATGGAAAAAAGTTAAGCTGACAGAATTTCTTTTTGAGCTCTATGTCTAAGAAGGCCTTTTCACGAATTCTGTAGTCAGAATCCAGGCTCCAAATTAGACTGATAGCATATTTAATGAAGATATGAGATTGATGCTTATATGAATCTTATAAAAAACAAAGGAGTACATTTTCACTTTTAAAATAGTAATTCATACTGTGCTTATTAATTAGAATGCCATTTAGAGTTCATTTATGTGATGGAATTCAGGAATACAAGCATGATGATTCTTTACATAAAGTGGGAAATTTTCTTTCCTGCCCGTTCGAAGGATAAGACTCATTTTGTGTTTAGAAGGTGAATATTAGAAACAGTGTTTTACTGTTGTTATTGCTGCTGTTTTTGTTTTATTTGATTTTATCTTTAATTGCAATATAGTTGATTTATAATGTTTCAGGTGCACAACAAAGTGATTCAGATACACGTATACTTATCTTTATCAGATTATTTTCCCATATAGGTTATTACGAGATATTGGAAGTACTGAATACAGTTCAAGTCGGTCCTTGTTGCTTATCTGTTCTATGCGTGCTGCTGCTGCTGCTGCTGCTAGGTCGCTTCAGTCGTGTCTGACTCTGTGCGTAATGGTCAGTATATGTTAATCCCAAATTTCAAATTTATCACTCCCATCCCTTTTCCCTTTGTTAACCGTAAGTCTGTTTTTATGTCTGTGAATCTATATCTGTTTTGTATAGAAGTTCATTTGTACCATTTTTAGACTTTACATTTAAGTTTTATCATATATTTGTCTTTGTCTGACTTACTTCACTTAGTATGATAATCTCTAGGTCCGTCCACGTTGCTGCAAATGGCAATGTTTCATTCTTTTTTGACTGAGTAATATTCCATTGTAAGTATATACCACATCTTCTTTCTCCATTTATTTGTTGATAGACATTTAGGTTCCTTCCTTATATTGGCTACTGTAAGTAGCACTGCTATGAACAATGGGTTCATGTATATTTTCAAGTTATAGTTTTCTCTGGATATATGTATAGGACTGGGGTTGCTGGATCATATGGTAGTTATACTTTTAGTTTTTTTAAGGAATCCCGCTACTGTTTTCCACAGTGGCTGTACCATAGTATGGTAGCTGTACCATCATAGTACCAATTTTCATTCCCACCAGAAGTGTACAAGGGTTCCCTTTTCTCCACGCCTTCACCAGCATGTATCTGTGAACATTTTGATGATGGGCATTCTGACTGGTGTGAGGTAATACCTAATAACTGATTTTAGTTTTAACGTGCATTTCTTTAATAATTAGTGATGCTGAGCATCTTTTCACGTGCCTGTTGGCCATCTGTATGTCTTCTCTGGAGAAATGCCTATTTTGGTTGTCTACCCATTTTTGAAATGGGTTTTTTGGTTTCTTGTTGTTGAGAGTTGTAAGAGCTGTTGGTGTCTTTCAAAATTAATTCTTTGTCACTTTGCAAATATTTTCTCCCATTCCATAGATGTCTTTTTCTTTTGTGTATAGTTTCCTTTGCTATGCAAAAGCTTTTCAGTTTAATTAGGTCCCATTTGTTTAACTTTGTTTTTGTTTTCATTACCCTAGGAGACAAATTCAAAAAATTATCGCTGTGTTTTATGTCAAAGACTGTCCTGTATGTTTTTCTCTAGGAGTTTATGGTGTTCAGTGTTACATTTAAATCTTTAGTCCATATTGAGTTTAGTTCTGTATATGGTGTTAGACAGTGTTCTAATTTCATTCTTTTACATGTACTGTCCAATTTTTCCAGCATCACTTACTGAAGACACTGGAGTGAATGCTTTCAGATTTGCACCACTGAAGATGATGTTAGCTGTGGGTTTGTCATATATGTCATTAATTATGTTGAGGCATGTTCCCTCTATGCCTACACTCTGTATTGTTTGATTTTATTTTGGTTTATTTATAAACTATCCTATACCGGCTTTACTTAAAATGTCCTTTACCTTGACTAAGGGGATCAATACAGGATGGTTTTGACATAATAAATGTTATATACATTGTATCTGCATCTTGTCAATTCCATTTGTCCTGCTGCTTTAGCAACTAATTTCCTTATATCAGCAAATTGACGATTAAGTGATCCAAATAAGTTGTTTTGCTAGCTCAAGAGAGTGCTTTTAACATGCACTATCCTCTTGGACACTTGTACAACTTTATTCCAAATCTCTGTGTATCTATTTGTCTATTTTTGCCCTCTCTACCTCTCTAATGTTATTTACATAACAGATATTCAATCAGTTATATTGCTGCAACCCATAATTCATGATTCAAGTGTACTAATGTATATTATTTCTACATCTCAGTCATGGGAGAATTATAGAGATATAAGTAAATTATTGTCTGACTTTTATATAATACAGCAAGTATTTTTAGGGCTTCTTGAATCTTGTGATTACAACTTCTATTTTAAAATTAAATAGTGAACCATATTGAAAATCTCTAGGAATTTTCTCTGGGCAGTGTAAGCCTTTCACTTTTTAAAGAGATGTATTAAACTTCACTTTCTGAGTCATAGTTGTCTGAATAAAAACTGTATTAGAGCTCTGGTGTGATCCTCACAGGTAGCCTAATTCCCCTTCAGTCTAAAATGCATAAGAGAGCTTGAGAGAAGTGGGGAAATTGATTTAAACTGTATAGAGAGTTCACTGCTTGGAGCCGATTTATCTGTTCTTTGCCCACAGGCATAGTGATAATTAAAACTTACTCATCAATAGTATGACAGGCTTCTTGTTGGCTCAAATGTAAAGAATCTGCCTGCAATGTAAGAGACACAGGTTCAATCGCTGGATTGGGAAGATCCCTTGAAAAAGAAGCTGGCAACCTACCACTATATTCTTGCCTGGAGAATTCCATGGACAGAGGAGCCTGTTGGGCTACAGTCCATGAAATTGCAAAAGAGTTGGACATGACTGAGCAACTAAATAGCACCAACAACGTCAACATGGAGATTGCTTACTTAAAAAAGAAAAATATCTTTGCTTCTTAATGATGAAGAGAAGTTGTAAATAGTTTAGATGGGAACATCAAGATGATAGAAGTGAAGTTATGCCAAATCATGGAGGGGGAAGGAATCACAAGCTTCTTGTAACATCAAAAATAGCAAATGGTGACAAAAACGTATAGCAATGTTTAATGTGTTTTGATATTTTTAATGACTACTTCAGGAAATGAATACTATAAAGTAGATAAGTATAAAACATATTTAAGATATCAAATCAAAATGTAATTATGTAAAGTTTAAAAATAAAATAAAATTAAAAAAAAAAAGAATTGATTGCACCAGATTGCACCATACTGAAAGAAAAAAATAAATAAATGTAAAGCCTTAAAATAGATCTGTTTTTAAAAAAGTCTAACTATGCTGAATTAATACAAGTCAAGTTGGGGTAGATTCAAACCAGGAACTTGAAATTCTGACTCTAAAATATGACCTTGAAGTTTATCTGAAAATTGCTCATGTAAATAATTTATTTCCATGGGGAAAGTTCATATAATTATTTTTAAAAGTCATTGTGAGAAACTATACCCAAATGTCACGTTATATTTTTTTGTATTATGTTTCAATTTTCATTCAGAGAATAAGTGAGAAAAAAGAATCTTATGTACTTTTAAAAATTAAAAGACACAAATGTCCTCATTGTCTTTAAGTGGAGAACAAAATAGGAAAAAGGAATTTCTAGAAGTCCATGGCAATTTTGTCTCTTGCTAACAATTATAATGTAGTGTAGATCTTGCAAGCATCTTAATCATTGTGGAGAAGCCAGTTAATTTTTATTTATTTATTTATATACAGATACATTTTAACAATATAATTAATAATAAAATATAGTTGCTAGTCACAAGATGTATATTCTCAGGACACGATTAGTAATGATGTTTCACTAAAAATGGTTTTACTGGATTTATTTTGCTTACTGCTTTTTTTTTTTTAAGAAATTGTATCTTCCATCAGGAAAAAATTGTGCCCATCAGTCTGTGTAGAGTAGAAAGAGAGAATGCAGAGAAGAGAAATAAAAGAACAGTGAGTGAATAAAAAGTGGGATGTGAGAATCTTTGGGAGTAAATTACAGAACTGCTCTATAAGTAAGAGAAATTGGTTGTCCAAACCAAGAGCGCTGATCAAAACCTTGTTGCAGAGGTAACCATAGAATACTGGTTATCAGTGGGAGAGCTTATATATGCCACTGCACATTTGTAAATGTGTGATGGTATATGTGTGTGAGGGAGAGTGTGTGTGTGTGTGTGAGAGAGAGAGAGAGAGAGAGAGAGAGAGGGTGGGTAAGGAGGAGGAAGGCACCTGTGTCCTTTTTATTCTGAATTCATTTTCTATTTGGATGCAGTTACTACAATGGTGTTAAGATTTCCAGAAAACAAGGAAGTTATTTTTCAACTTCCATCAATATATTTAATATAACACATTCAAGTTTGTCCTAGATACGTTTTGATACTCTTTGTCAACTTATAATTCTTCAAGAATTGGAATCAGTTGACAATAACTGTGCATCTGTGGTTAATTAGCTCAGTGAGTTGACTCATGGCACTAAGGAGGCCAAAGCCTGTGTCTGATCTTCGTGTGGTCTGGTGGGGTTTGCTCTTCTTGACTCACAGACTACAGTTCAAATCCAGGCCAAGTATCTCATAGCTGCTTGCCACTGACGATAAGGAAACTGGAAAAGAGAAAGTAAATCCAACAATATGAGTGGAAAAGATCCACAACTACACACAGTATCTGCTTGTTATTATTTGTCAGTTATGTTCACGTGTGAAGAAAAGCATCAGTTATCCCCTCAGTACTGCAATAAACAGTTACAAAGGAAACTGTGACCTCAAATGACATATGAAGAAATAAATAATACTAAAAATTGTCTGAAGAGACCATGGAAAATGAACTAATTCATAACCGAATATTGAATCTACTTCAACTTGCAAGTGAAGCAAAATTCCACAGGCTGATTTTTCTTCAGTAGATCTTAGGGGTTCTTAAGAGATCTGATAGAAATACACACACCCTACAGGCTACTTTGAGTTCTGAGCCAACTGTGAAATAAGGCAAAAGAAGGGAAACAGGAGGCAGATGGGAGGCCAAAATATCACATTTGTTGTGGTTAAAGACTAGATTGGAGGATTTAGCTTATGTTAATAGCTACACAGACTTTTTCATAGTAGCCTCAGAATCAGAGAAACTTATTCACCCATTTGGACTAGAAAATCTAGGTCTTCTCTGTAACAGGCCCGTTTTACTGTAGAAACCTCTTTTTGCAGGAAGGTCATCTTCAAAAAAAATAGAGTAGCAAAGGGGATTAATTTATGTGTGGAAATTTTTTTCTTGAAAACCTATCAGATTAGGTCACTGAAAAGACTGACTAAAAAAAGGAGAGAGGCCTGGATTGTTTTATAGGAAAAAAAAAATCAGGAATGGAAAAGAATTCCTGCCACCCCCTACCTCAGCTACACAACATCTTTTTAATTGAATAAATGGCCAGCATAAAAAAAAAAAAAAAAAAAAAAAGCAGGGAGAATGCCATAAACAACAATTAACACCATGTGTACGCTGTGATAGAAAAATGCTTCTAAGCTTTTTTAGAATCAAGGTAGCTCTGTAGTATGGTGGTTGCTTCTGATGGTCTCACAAATTTCTGAGGGTGGACGGATCATGTGATATCTGCCATACTGTGATCATAAAAATGATTGTAGAGAAATGCCTTGATTGGAAAAATTAGCACTGCATACCATGATGGAAAAAATCATATTCAAAGGAAATATTTTGGTCAAATAGTTCATTTTACTGACTCATTATCATTAATGATAAACTCAGTGTAGCTTTATTCTAAATGAGATAGCCCATGAAAATAAATCTTTCATTTTTTTCATTTTAATATTTTTTATTTGGTTTGTTTCTTCTTCCAGATTTATTGAGATATAATTGACACATTACCCTGTATAAATTTAAGGTGTACAGCATAATGGTTTAACTTACATATATCATGAAATTAGTACCACAATAAGTTTAGTGAACAGCCATCATCTCATATAGATACAAAATTAAAGACATAAAAAAAAATCTTTTGTGTGATGAGAACACTTAGAACTTAGGCTTGTCACGTATGTTATATAGGAGTGCTAATTCCATTAAGTCTCTAGTACTTGCTTATCTTATACCTGGAAGTTTGTACCTTTTGACCACCTTCATCCAATTCTACCTTCCCCCAACACCTTGCCTCTGATAATCACAAATCTGATCTCTTTTTCTATGATTTTGTTTTTTTGAAGCATAATTGACCTATAACATTATGTTACTGTTATACAGCATTAGTGATGTGGTTTTTCAATGCATTTCAAGTGATCACCATAAGTCTAGTCACAATATGTCATTATGCAAGCTACTATATAATTATTGACTATATTCTCCACACTGTACATTTTATACCTGTGATTCATTTATTTTGCAACTGAAAGCTTGAATCAACACCTCTCGATCTACTTCCCCTTTTCGGTTTTGTTCACTTATTTTGTTTTGTTATATTCCACGTATAAGTGAAATCATACATTATTTGTCTGAAAGCATTATCTTTTAAATACTGTGTGGCATGTTCCCTTTCGGGTATTCACAATAACACAGTGTGTTTCAGATCTTTAATGTTTGCCTCTGTTGTAGTTTTTCCAATACTTTTGATAAGAAACATCATTGTAATTGGGTAAATTTGAGATGGGGATACACTCATTAAAATTATGGAATGAATTTACCATCCTCAAAATTCTTTGTTGTCATTGTTCAGTCGCTTTTGTTGTGTCTGACTCTTTGTGACCCCATGGACTGCCGTAGGCCAGGCTTCCCTATCCTTCACTATCTCTAGGAGTTTGCTCTAACTCCTGGCCATTTAGTCTGTGAGTGCCTAGTATATAACTAAGAATGAAGAGGGAATTTATCTTCAAATTATGTTGTTAAAAGAAAATTCAAGGACTTCCCTGGTGGTCCAGTTGTTAAGAATGGGGTTGCAGGTTTGATTGCTGGTCAAGGAGCTAGGATCCCACACGCCTCAGGGCCTCTAAGCACATGCCCCACAGCTACTGAGCTCATGCACCACAACTAAGACTCTTAACAGCCAGGGAAAAAAAGAAAGAAAAAAGAAAAATGTATGGCATGCCAAGTGGAAAGAACGTTTTTCATGTTGTAGAACTAGTAAGCCATTTCACATTTATACTCAATTGGAGAAGGAAATGGCAACCCACCCCGGTGTTCTTGCCTGGAGAATCCCAGGGACGGGAGCCTGGTGGGCTGCCGTCTATGGGGTCGCCCAGAGTCGGACACGACTGACGTGACTTAGCAGCAGCCATCTATAAAAACTCCATGTTGGAGTATGTTGGCATTGTAATTGTTATATTTAGCGTGGATGACTATAGATATACTAATTATTTTCACAAAGCAAGCTTTGCATTTGTTAATTTCTTTTTTCAGAATATTACTTTCGTCAGTGAAATCTTTCATTTTAAAACTGCAATATTTTTCCAAGAAGATCCACCTTAGAAAATTAACTTGATTATACAAGTGAGAACAACTCGATATTCATTAATTTGACAAATATTTTGAGTACTTCTTTAGTGCCTGGCACTCTTTAAAGCACCCCTGATACAACAGTCAATGGAATAGGCAAATATTCCTGACCTCACAGACTTTAATTCCTATGGCAAGAGGCTAACCCTCTACCACTTCTCAAATATTTTGAGGTAAATACTTCTCCAAATTTAAATAAATAAAAATGTCTGTTATTATAGGATTAAAAGCCCCCCAATGTATTGGTAAGCCCAGAAAAGAATAAAGAAGTAGGAGAATTTGTTTACTCTTTTTTCAAAGAGGCAGAAGATTATAAGATTATACCAGTACAAAACCTCCTGTGTATTTTCAAACCTGCAGAAAGCTTTTATGAAACAAGTGACTCAATATTACTTTTTTGATCCCTATTGCAACATTTTTCTCTTCTTTCTTGATTCTAAAAATCACTGCATCTTTGTCACTTTTCCTACTTAATTTATCTGCATTGTATGACTGAATGTAACTGAATTTTCAGTCATTAAAACAAGAGACTTTTAAATTAACTATATTAATTTCATGATTCAAACTCTGTAACTTCTATGCTTGTCATAATACTTTTAATACAAGTGACAGATAGGTGGTTGCATGGTAACCATTGTGAACTTCCACTTTTTCTCTAAACTCTATACTTTTTCAACTATCCTGAAATAATATAGATTGACACATAAAAATGTTATTCCTTTAGTAAAGAAAAAGTCTGATAATAAACCTAAATTCATAATTTTCCATCACAATACTAAGTTATAATGAATCTTCAAATACATGCAATGCACCCTTTTAGGATACTTGTATTTTTATGAATTTCCTAGATTTCTAATTTGCCTTAAATGAATCTGTACTACAGATGAGTGAATATTTCAAAAATGAACTATTAGACAACACTATTTGTTTTAAGTAAATAAAATTTTATTTAATTATGATAAAGTAGATGTATTGTTTGAAAAATCTTTAATAGTCCTGCATACTTGTGGTTTACAAAAACAGTTTAACCTGAGTTTATATGCAAATATTAATTAAACTCTCTCTCTCAAGTTTTCACAGAAGGTGGATATTTGGAGTTTTGTGAAATCGAAGATTCAGTCTTAGATTTAAGACTGTGTTTTAGTTCAAGTTAATGACATGCTCTATAATACAACCTTCAGTCCTATTATTCATTATAGATTTAATTTGGTCTTTGGAGAAGTTATTAACAAGTCAATTCAACTATATGTGAAATGAATACATTTTAATTGTGAAGATTCAAAATTGTATAGAAAAAATTGATAAGAAAATACTTTTTAAACTAGGCCTTTTGTTGATGAAAATAATCATTAAAAGTATCTTGGTATGTTTATGTCTCATGTTAATAAAACTGGAAGAAAGTCTAATTCAACTTGAATTCTTCCTGATTTGCTTTTTCAGATATTCTCACAAAACTGAGCTCCAAAGGTTTTTCACCTTCTTCATGTTCTTTTGCATGAAGTGAGCAGTCCAGATAATCAGGATTCACTAAACTCCAAACTATTTGCTTTTACTTATTTTCAGTGAATTATATCCCATCCTCAAGAAAAACAAACAAACAAATAATATCTACTGGTCTAAACAATATTCAGAAACATTCAATACAATTTTAAGGAAAAAAAATTTATATTCTATGCCTCTCCCAGTCCTCACTACCCTCTGGTGGGCAGGGGTAGGGAGAAGGGAGCAAAAAGGAGGGGAGAGAGAGAGAGAGAGGCAGAGACAGAAACAGAGATAGAGAGGAAGAAACAGGAAAACAAAATACAACCAGCTGAAAGATAAAAAAAAAAAAAAGTTAGTGGGGGGAAAAAAAAAAAAACAAACATTGGTCTTGGATAAGAATCAGATGACCTGGGTTCCTGGGTTTTAAGTCCTGGATATGTTACTTTAAGCAGATATGCTAATCACTTTGACTTTTAGTTTCTTGGCTTGTAGAGGAGAATAAGAACACCTGCCCTACTTTGTTTTTAAAGAAGTGATGGTTATTAAACAATGTATGTAAAATTGAGTGTCAAATAAATGCACAATAGTTGTTACGGCATTGATGTTTATAAGAAATGTTACTGGGAAATATTGCTAGCTAGCTTTCCATAGTTATTGTCAAATGAGCATAAAGTTTTGAGGCTTAAAAATCACTGTGACAGTTGACATTATTTAATATTTATTCTGTATAGACATGTTCTAACATCTTTAGGTGAATTTATGTATTTAATCCTTTCAACAACCTAACAGAGTAATTATTATCTTTATTCCTATCAAAAAGGAGAGGAAAAGTGAGCATAGCCTGATAAAATAACTTTACCCAGGGTCACAGTGCCAGAAGGGGCTCAGATGATACGGTCTCACTGTCTAGACAGGGCAATATCTACTGTAGGATTCATGTACACGCTTTTCCAGCCTCTGTTGAAACATATCTGAGCCAATGAGATGTCTGGATGTGTTCACTGTGGTGAGTGGATTTCCTCCCATGGTAACTCCCAAGTCTTTAAAAAGCATGTCCATGAATTAAGTTGATGCTTATTTCCCTATCACAGCAAACATAAATATCCAGAACTGTTGAAAGAAAATACCTTCAATAACTCACTATTGCTATTATAAGAAAAATTCCAATAATAATTTGGACAAATGACAGTGAGGGAGTAGAAAGGGTCAAGTTCTAAAGTATGTTCTGAAGTATCATGATGTGAAACAGTGAGTGTTAGTGACTCAAGTTGTGTCTGACTCTTTACGACCCCATGGACTATAGCCTGCCAGGCCCCTCTGTCCATGGAATTCTCCAGGCAAAAATACGGGAGTGGATCAGTTCAGTTCAATTCATTCGCGCAGTCATATCCGACTCTGCAACCCCATGGACTGCTGCATGCCAGTCTTCCCTGTCCATCACCAACTCCCGGAGCCTACTCAAACTCATGTCCATTGTGTCGGTGATGCCATCCAACATCCTCTGTCGTCCCCTTCTCCCATCTTCAATCTTTCCCAGCATCAGGGTCTTTTCCAATGAGTCAGTTCTTCACATCAGGTGGCCAAAGTATTGGAGTTTCAGCTTCAGTATCAGTCCTTCCAATGAGTATTCAGGACTGATTTCCTTTAGGATGGACTGGTTGGATCTCCTTGCCATCCAAGGGACTCTCAAGAGTCTTCTCAGTTCAAAAGCATCAATTCTTTGGCACTCAACTTTCTTTATGGTCCAACTCTCACATCCATACATGACACTGGAAAAACCGTAACTTTGACTAGATGGACATTTTTTGGTAAAGTAATGTCTCTGTTTTTTTAATATGCTGTCTAGGTTGGTCATAATTTTCCTTCCAAGGAGCAAGCATCTTTTAATTTCATGGCTGCAGTCACCATCTGCAGTGATTTTGGAGCCCAAGAAAATAAAGCATGTCACTGTTTCCATTGTTTCTCCATCTATTTGCCATGAAGTGATGGGACCAGATGTCATGATCTTAGTTTTCTGAATGTTGAGGTTTAAGCCAACTTTTTCACTCTCCTCTTTCACTTTCTTCAAGAGGCTCTTTAGTTCTTCACTTTATTCCACAAGGGTGGTGTCATCTGCATATCTGAGGTTATTGATATGTTTCCCGGCAATTTTGATTTCAGCTTGTGCTTCATCCAGCCCAGCATTTCACATGATGTACTCTGAATATACATTAACTAAGTAGGATGATGATATACAGCCTTGACATACTCCCTTCCCAATTTGGAACCAATCTATTGTTCCATGTCCAGTTCTAACTGTTGCTTTTGACCTGCACACAGATTTGTCAGGAGGCAGGTAAAGTGGTCTGGTATTCCCATCTCTTTAAGAACTTTCCAGTTTCTTGTGATCCACACTGTCAAAGGCTTTGGCATAGTCAAGAAAGCAAAAGTAGATGTTTTTATGGAACTCACTAGCTATTTTGGTGATGAATCAGATGTTGGCAATTTGATCTCTGGTTCATCTAAATCCAGCTTGAACATCTGGAAGTTCAGTTCACGGTTCACATACTGTTGAAGCCTGACTTGGAGGATTTTGTGCATTACTTTGCTAGCGTGTGAGGTGAGTGCAATTGTGTGGTAGTCTGAACATTCTTTGGCATTGCCTCTCTTTGGGATTGGAATGAAAATCGACCTTTTCGAGTCCTGTGGACACTGCTGTTTTCCAGATTTGCTGGCATATTGAGTCCAGCACTTCACAGCATCGTCTTTTAGGATTTGAATAGCTCAACTGGAATTCCATCATCTCCACTAGCTTTGTTTGTAGTGATGCTTCCTAAGCATCCAAAGTGCCTTCCAAAGTTTTTTTTTTTTTTTTCCTTGACTTCACATTCCAGGATGTCTGGCTCTAGGTGAGTGATCACACCACTGTGGTTATCTGGGTCATTAAATCTTTTTTGTATAGTTCTATGTATTTTTGCCACCTCTTCTTAATATCTTCTGCTTCTATTAGGTCTATACCATTTCTGTCCTTTATTGAGCCCATCTCTGCATGAAATGTTCCCTTGGTATCTCTAATTTTCTTGAAGAGATCTCTAGTCTTTCCCATTCTATTGTTTTCCTCAATTTCTTTGCACTGATCACTGAGAAAGGCTTTCTTATCTCTCCTTGCTATTCTTTGGAACTCTGCATTCAAATGGGTATATCTTATCCTTTTCTCCTTTGCCTTTAGCTTCTCTTCTTTTTTCAGCTATTTGTCAGGCATCCTCAGACAACATTTTGCCTTTTTGAATTTCTTTTTCTTGGGGATAGCCATTCCCTTCTCTAGCAGATCTTCCTGACCCAGGGATCGAACCCAAGTCTCGTACACTGCAGGCAGATTCTTTACCATTTGAGCCACCAGGGAAGCCCTAGAAATATCATGATGGGACCTTACAAATGCATTCTTAGATGTTTGTTATTCTGTATATGAGGAAAGACATTTTGTAGTATAATCTAAGCAATAAACCTTTTGAAATGAAACATATTGTCCTTGCTTGCTCAACATATGTAGGAAATTCTTGCGTATACACATGCACATGTTAACGTTTCAGAAGTTCAGACTGAATAGTTAAATAGATCCATTCTCCACACCCTGGAAATGTGTCTCCTAGGGACCATCTTTGTCAAAATCAAATAATTACAATAAACACAATGACTACTGAGGCATTATTTGTGAAGTGAATAAAGCAAATGAAATTAAATAGTTAATTCTGATGCCAACTCTGACTACAGTATAAGCTATGTAAAGCAAGTCTTACTTCAAGTTGTTAGATTATTTTTTTAACCAAAGTATGTATTTAGCATATCTAAATGTTGTTTTTATTTTCAGTCATCTTGGTTTTTCTCTTTTCTGCCTTAAAATAACAAATAGATGCTCCTTTTCTTTAAAATTGAAGACAGTATCATATAGATAGTTTTAATTACTGAACTGTGAGTAAATAACATTACACATGCACACACATATGTTCTCTTTTCCTATAATATCCTATTTTCAAATAAGAAAACACACATTTGGACAAGGAACCATGGAGTTTATTTGTTAGAAATCAATTGGAAATTATTTTGAAAATAATCAAGGTATATAATCTATCTTGTAGTATATTTGAACTGTTTTAATTAAAGGAAATATTCAACTAACAATAATTTTATTCGAGGACCATGCATGACACCTGAACTTTATCTTTTCCTTTTCTGTCTTTGATGCAGAGTTGGATATGTTTTTGCCTGTGGACTAAAACAGATTCTGTACCAAACACTAGCTTCTTTTGGTGCTTTCGAGGTACCACCACACTGAATGCCAGACAATGCTTTCCAATATACATCCCACAAAGTATTTGATTTTTATCATATTTAAAACAGAATGAATTTTGAAATATGTCATAGAATTGTTCTTAATGTCCAGATTTTTACTTAACCATCAATGTCCACGCGCACCATAGAGCTTTTCTAGATTTTCTTTTCATATCTTCCCACCCAACCCTTCTTTACGCCTGTTCCCAGTCATAGTCCACTTTCGAAGGTACATATGACTTTGACATGTTTTATTATTTCTGCAAGATGTTAAGCTTTTTGAAGACATAAAAAGAGTAATGGCAATATTGACATTGTTGTAGCTCCTTGTCTGTTTTTATTTTGGCTACAGCAGATTGAATTCAGTAAATAAAGATTTGGCATAGACACGGACTGACCGATAGATGATTGACGTCCCTACAAGAAAACAAAAGTATGTGAAGTCACTGAAACTCAGATGATAAAATATGCATATATATATATATAATGCAATTCAAAACATACATATATAAAAATATAAAGAGTATGTAGTTTAAGGATGAATAACCAAATTATATCTTCTAAACAGTATACTGACCTTACACTCAGTGCGATAGACTAGCTAGGCATTGAATGTTATGGCAAGTTAAGGGAGCACATTATTTCTTCTAAAAGATTTAATTTTTTTAAAGCAGTTTTAGGTTTATAGCAATATGAAGAGGAAGAAATATATGGAGATTTCCCACATGACCCCTATTCCCCACATATGCATAGCCTTCCCCATTATCATAGCCACCCTCCATGAGAGGGGTACATTTGTTGCAATTAATGAACCTACTTTAATACATCATTATCACAAAAGTCCATGAAGTTTACATTTGGATTCACTGTTTAAAAAAAAACAAAACTATTTCCTTCTTTTTGACTGCATTGGATCTTCGATGGGAACTCCTTCGTTGGAGTGCGAGGGACTCCATTGCCATGTCTTCTGTTATTGTGGAGTCACGGGCACTCAGCACGTGGGCTTCGGTAGTTGTGACACATGGGCCTAGTTGCTGCATGTCTTTGCGATCTTCCCCGACCAGAAATCAAACCCGTGTCCCCTGCATGAGCAGGAGAATTCTTAACCACTGGCCCACCAGAGAAGTCCCCTAGGACTCACTCTTGATGTTGTTCCTTATGTGGGTTTGGACAAATCTGTCACCATTCTAGTATTCAGAGTAGCTTCACTGGCCTAAAATCCTCTGTACTCTGCCTAATCACCCCTTCCTTTCCCCAACATGCTACTGTGAACATATGTGTGAAGGGTTTTGTGTAGAGATACATGTTTTCAACTCCTTTGATTAAATATCAAGGAGCATGATTCTATGATAACAATATTATTTTTGTGAAAAATTGATAAAATGTCTTCCAAAGCAGCTGGACCATTTCACATTCCCACCAGTAACAAATGAGAATGCCTGTCGCTCCATACCCTGTTCAGCACTTGGGGGTGTCAGTGTTTCAAATTTTGGCCATTCTAATCAGTGTGTTATTTCAGTCTGCATTTCCCTGAAAACATGATACATAAAGTTCTTTCCTACATTTATTTTCCATCTGTATATCTTATTTTTAAATGATTGGAGCAGAGTCGACTTACAATGTTGTTTTAGTTTCACTATGTAGAACAAAGTGTGTCAGTTGTACATATACATGTATTCACTCTTCTTGTTTGTTTTAGATTTTCCCATATAGACCATTGCAGAGTATTGAGTAGAGTTCCCTGTGTTATACAGCAAGGTTTTTATTAGTTATCTATTTTATATATGGGAGAAGGCAATGGCACCCCACTCCAGTACTCTTGCCTGGAAAATCCCATGGATGGAGGAGTCTGGTGGGCTACAGTCCATGGGGTCGCTAAGAGTCGGACACGACTGAGCGACTTCACTTTCACTTTTCACTTTCATGCATTGGAGAAGGAAATGGCAATCCACTCCTGTGTTCTTGCCTGGAGAATCCCAGGGACAGGGGAGCCTGGCAGGCTGCCATCTATGGGGTCACACGGAGTCGGACACAACTGATGTGACTTAGCAGTAGCATTTTATATATAGTAGCACGTGTGTGTCAATCCCAATATATCTTCTTTAGTGAGGCACCTGTTAAGGTCTTTGTGTGTACTCAGTCATTTCAGTCATGCCTGATGCTTTGAGACCCTGTGGACTTTAGCCCTCCAGGCTCCTCTGTCCAAAGGCTTCTTCAGGCAAGGACACTGGAGTGGGTTGCCGTGCTGTCCTCCAGAGTTTCTTCCCAACCCAGAGATTGAACCTGCATCTCCTGCAAAGCAGGCAGATTTTTGTATCCACTGAACCAAGGTCTTCGGCTCATTGTTTAGTGAGGTTGTTTGTTCCTTTTTGTTGAGTTTTAAGAGTTCTTTCTATATTTGGATCAATCCTTTTTCAGAACTTTTGTAAATATTTTATCCCAGTCTGGTGTTTATCTACTCATTCTCTTGCATATTATTATTTTTTTTTTCTGAAAGACTATCTTGGCCTATTACAGAACTGGGACTCTATATTCAACCAAAGTTTAATAACCAAGGCCACTAGTAATGACACTGTGTGTTCATGCTAAGTTGCTTCAGTCGTGCAACATATGCACTGTTCAACCCTATGGACTATAGCCCTCCAGGATCCTCTGTCCATGGGATTTTCCCGGCAGCAATACTGGAGTGGGTTGCCATGCTCTCCTCCAGGGGATCTTCTCTACCCAGTAATTGAACCTGTGTCTCTTATGTCTCCTGTATTGGCAGGAAGATTCTTTATCACTAGTGCTACCCAGGAAGTCCAATAATGACACCAATAAAATTAAATACACATAGAAAATTAAAATTATGGCAATATATTCTGTTCAGTAAGTACACTATACTATGTTTTCTAAATATGTAAATATTACATATTTAGAAAACATACAGAAAATATATTCAGTGTGTTTAAAGTTATTTCCCTGTTAATAGAATAACATTCCATTATTTAAAAATAATTTGTGGGATATTCCATTCTCTTATAATATAATGTAGACTATATAGACCTGTAATATGTTTCTATAGTTAAAGAGTTAGGAACAATAAAAGAAAGAATTGATTAAAGTGGATTCAATTCATGCACAAATCATTCCATTTTTTTTTTTAGTTACACATGGTGTTTGTGAAATAAAAACTGCTCTTAATTTATGAAAGTAACATTAATAACAGTATCTTTGCATTAATCACAAAATTAACATTGTTGATAAACAATAACCCACGTTGTCACTCATAATAGTATGCCAATAGAGATGATTTTGCATGTAAAATATGAACAGTAAGTTCCTTGTGTAGACCATGAAATGATTCTAAATGTAGGCATCCCAAAGAATTTTCATTTGGTTCTAGAAAAATAAAGATGTAAAAAATGATGTAGTTGGACCAATGGCCATCAATATGGGACTAATCTGAAGCATTCACATTATAAATCTGGAATAAATTTAATACAATTGACTACAGATGGCAACATATGAATAATCCACGTTTTGCTAATTCGGCCCACTCTTGTTCAACCACAGTCCTTTTAAAGAGACTCTGTCATCACTTGCAGAAGATATGCAGACCTGGAGGGTGACATTACACCAGCACACCACAAGTTAGTGGGGAGGATGAGGGCAATTTTATCTGGAATGAAAATTATTTTCAAGTATCGGTGATTGACAGTACACACGTGAGGGGAGCATCAGGTCATATGTGACTTTTGAAAAGTAGAATGTGCTATCTGTAATTGAGAACAGACAGTGGAAGAGGATGTGGTGAACAGAAAACCAAGGTGCGATTCCTTATGTGCAGTTAGATCCTTAAGTATCTTGTAGAATGAATTGCCTCTACCTTTCTGGGATGGCATTAATTAACATTTATTCTATTTTTAATTCTTTAAATACTTTATTGTACTTGGATATCATTTGAGTATATTCATTTCACTGCAGAAATACACTCCTATTAAATAATTCAATTGCTAAAAGGAAATAACTAACAGGTGTTCCCAGTTTTGAGTGCATGCCCTTCCCAGCAGTACTTTCCATATTGCCTCAATCCTAGGATCGAACAGGTCCTGTCTGCACACCTTGGGCTCATCCTCTACTTGTTTCTAAAGGTTTTACCTTTAGAATTCTGCATTCTGGGGATGCAATTTGTGAAGTCATGTGTGAACATTTGATATTAAGTCAAAGGAGCCTTTGTGGTGTCTCTCCTTAGGTAGAAAGTCAAGTCGGCTATTTTAAACTTTGTTCCTTAACTCTTCTAATAAAAATTTCTATTTTATTAACCAGAAATTTTTATAGCCTATCATTTTCATTAAATCTGAAATTAGTTATTGTGTAAGGCATAGCTACTAAGTGGATAAGAAAGATGCCAGACCTCTAAGATTGCTACACTTAGTAAGTGAGCCTCATTTGTATGTGAACCAGGAAATAAAATATCATCCATATTTAAGATGAATGCTTGTTTTAAACAGTCCAATTAATACAACTAGCAGCTTTGCCTATCTGCAACATGTTTAACTACCCAACTTTATTAATTTTAAACTTGACATGATTTATCTTCTCTAACTTTTGGTACAGTAGTAGGACTGATTAAAAGTCCCAAAGAAAGAGCATTTATGACATACACTAAATTTATGGTCTTGATTTTTTTTCTTACTCTCAAATCAGTTTATTTAAGGGCCTTTTAATCTGGTTTGTAAGCTTTCAGGGGGATGATCTTGGTACCCCAAATTTTTAAATCAGCCAAAGCCTGAAAGGATCTGCTAATTACTTATGAGCCAAATCTTTAGACTTGAGAAGGCCCAGATATCCAAAAGCAGCAAAAGACACATTTTTAAAATTAGTTAAAGACATATACTGAAAATTGCATATTATTTAGTTTCTCTGTTTTGGAAGAATGAAAATTGAATTGTATAATTCTGTAGTTACTGCAAGAGTAATGGTTAAAAAACTCTAAGCCACTTAAAACACCGATGTTACCACACACTTAAAAACATTTTTTTCTCCAATGTGAAAATGTTATACAAGCAAATATAACCATACATGGATGAACTTCATGCTCATCAAAGTTGGATTAGAGAAATTAGTCTGAATCATCAACTATACCAATTGACATAAATTGCTTAGCAACAGACCCATAATTTGAGAGTGTTCAGTAAATATTAATACTTTTCTATACCTATTAAAGGATTTTTAACTTGACTTTTAAATGCATGTATGAACTAATATAAGTAATGATGAAACCTCATTTTACATGGCCAATATTTTGAGAAATCATGTTTATTTAAAACTTCTCACTTCAATTAAAATGTTTTCATCACCTCCCATCTGATACAAAGATAATAAATGGTCATAATTTCTTAATGAGTCTTGATGATCATAAGGGCAAAAATAATAAGCAACTTAATTCTTTATATTAATTGTTTGAAGTCAGTTAATTAAAAAAGGTTTTATTCTCCACTACTCATTTTGATTTTCTAAAGAAATTTGGGCAATATTTTCTGAAGATTCCAGAATGTTTTTCATTTGTATAATTTACTAATTATGTTTTATGGTGTCTTTAAGCATATTTTTCTGGAAAAAGTCTTATTTTTCATGAAAATAATAATTCCATTAGGAGCCTTCGCCTTTACTTATGTGGACTCGGTGGAGTATTTTGACTTCAAGATTATGCAAGTTATTATTTACTTACTATCATTATTCCAGTCTAGGCTTTGATTTTAAATTTCACATTGTGCTCAACATAGTTAAATTGCCAAGTTGTGTCCAACTCTTGCGACCCCATGGACTGTAGCCTGCCAGGCTTCTCTGTCCATGGGATTCTCCAGGCAAGAGAACTGGAGTGGGTTGCCATTTCCTTCTCCAAGGGATCTTCCGACCCAGAAATCGAACCGTGATCGCCTGCATTGCAGGCAGATTCTTTCCCGACTGAGCTATGAGGGAAGCCCATGCTTGACATAGTTTTATATTTCTGTGACTTAAGTTTAATTTTGTTAAAAGGTAGACTGAGGCATATTAACATTTTAAACATTTATTTGAGGACAAAAAATGATTTGAATCTGGCAGCACCAACTGAAAGTGGTTAGAAACTCTCAGAAGGGCTTTACTGTTAGGAACTATAGGATAGACTTTTTAACAGAGAAGACAGTGAAGCAAAGCCAGGAAATTTGATGGCTATAGCTTAATCAGTTGCCTAATTTAGGAAAGGCTTGTTGGCTGTTTGTGATTGGTTATCTTTAGGTTTCAATTTCTTATCCTTGATGCATTTCAGGCTTAGGTTTTGGTTCACTTACAAAGGCACCAAAGCCACCTCCTATATATCTCATGCCCTCCTTGTGTAATTCATTTAATGATTTCAATCTGCTTTATATTTTCATGAGCTACTTATTTTTTTCTGCATTTTCATACCATTTCTGTCCACTGTCACTCCTCCCACCTTGCCAACCACCACCATGCAAGTTTCAAGGAGGAAAATAAATTTTCTTTTGCCCTTCTAGTTTCTTCTGCTGATCTAAGAATTAATGTGAGACAGGTTAACAGGGTAAAATAAAAATTGATTTTGTATATACAAGAGTCTAACATACATCAGGTTCAAAGACAGAAAGGTAAAATGAGGTATATATTCCATTGTAAGCTGAGAAATTGGCAGGGGTTTGGGGTTCCCAGGATAGACCATCCACAGAAGAATACGAAGAATAGATGCTCTGTCATTCGAGCTTCCCTGGTGGCTCAGATGGTAAAGCGTCTGCCCGCAATGTAGGAGGCCCGGGTTCAATCCCTGGGTTGGGATGATCCTGTGGAGTAGGAAATGGCAACCCACTCCAGTACTCTTACCTGGAAAATTCCGTGGACGGAGGAGCCTGATAGGCTACAGTCCGTGGGGTTGCAAAGAGTCGGACAGGACTGAGTGACTTCACTTTCACTCTCAATTTAATGTTTAGTCTGCCATATAAGGTGGGGCCACTAAGATGAAATGTATCTCCGGTAAAAATCTCTATTTTCTTGGACAAATCCTTAATTTAAATTCTTCGAGGTTTCTCTTGAGACTTCGGTTCTCAGTTGCCATTAGTTTTCCGGTCTACTATATCCTTCTACTCTTCTGTCTATTCATTCTATTAATTCTGAGAGTATTATATTTAACCTTCAACTAAAAATCTTTATGTCTATTTAAAAAACAATTGTAATACATTATAGAACTCTATGTAACTTTGTTTCATATTTTCCAAGTCTCCTGTAGATGTGTTATTATACATTCATAATTTAAAAAAAAAACTAAAAAAGAAAATAAAAACAATAAATTTCGTGAGAAAAAGCACTTCATTTTACAGATCGTCTTTGCTGAAATGGCCTTGAGTCATTTTAGGAAATTATGTGAAATAAATTATTTAAAAGATTCAAATCTATGTAGACTAGAAGTTAAAAAAAAAAGAACATAAAGAAAAAGACTATAAGAAATAGTGTGGTATGTTGTGGTACAGGTATTATTTGTGCAGGAGTTCGGAACAGATTTGCCCAAAGATGTACCACTTTGATACATGGATTGTTTTGTGGGTTTCCCAGGTGGCGCTAGTGGTAAAGAACCCATTGCCAATGCAGGAGAGGTAAAAGACAAGGGTTCAATCCCTGGGTTGGGAAGATACCCTGGAGAAGGAAATGGCAACCCACTCCAGTATTCTTGTCTGGAGAATTCCATGGAAGCACTACGAATTAATTCAACATAATTAAGATTTATACAATTTTCACACAATGCCCTTCTCCAGAGGATCTTCCCAGCCTAGGAATCGATCCCAGGTATCCTGGATTGCAGGCAGATTCTTTACCATCTAAGCTACTAGGGAAGCCCATTCACACAATAGCAGGATACAAATTCTATTCAAGGTCCCATAGATTATAAACGAGGAGACACTGGAACATATCCAGAGACATAAAACAAGGTGCCAAAATTTCATGGTCTGAGGTATTGAAATCATATAGAGTCTGTTCTCTTATCACTGTGGAATTATGTTAGAAATCAATATCAAAAGATATTTGAAAATAACCCACTTATTTTCAAGTGCAACGTGGTATTTACCAAGACAGACCTTTAACTTAGCTGTTGAAAACCCTAATAAAGTTTAAAGATTGAAAAAACATGGAGGGTAATTGCAGAGAATAAAGCATTTAAATGAGAAATTAATAACAAAATGAGAAATTAATATCAAAGATACTTAAAACCCCATGTATTTGGAAATTAAACATCCTTTTTTAAATGATGGGTGTATCTAAGAAGCCATAACAAGGAAAATTAGAAAATATTTGTAACAGAATAAAAATGAAAAGAGAATTAATCAGAATTTGTTGCATGAGCTGAAGGTGCTCAACGCAACTAAATACAATGTTTCTCACTAAATTTATGAAAAAAAGTAAGCAAAAGGTATCATAGGGAAGAAAAATGTATCCAATTTTCTACTTTGTCCCAAGTTCCACATTTTAATGGGCTTCCCTGGTGGCTCAGATGATAAAGAATCTGCCTGCAATGCAGGATACCCAAAACTTCTGTTTGTATTATTTGATAACACAAGACAGGAAAACGTAAATGAAGGGACAGTGAATGGAAATTCCTAAGTGGGAGCAGTTAGTATCTTTTGAAATTTAGAAAATGTTCAAGAAGAAAATAAAAAGGAAACAAAATGGAAACGAGACAAGAGAAAATTTCAAAAATTGTAATTTAGCTCAGAGGTCAGCAAGCTGTAGCTGGCAGCTCAAATCCAGGACCTGTTTCTGTACAGTGTACTTGCTAAAAATAGTTTTTACATTTGTACATATTTGAAAAAATAAATATATTTTATATATGAAAATTGATCAATTAAAATTGTGTTGTCCGTGATAAAATTTTATTGGAACATTGCCCCTTTCTTTAATTTATGTGTTGTCTGGACTATACTACAATAGCAGAATCAAGCAGTTATAACAAAGACCATATGACATGCAATACTTAAGGCATTTATTATCTAGCCCTTTACAGAAAAGTCTGCTGACCTCTGATTCAAAGCATTTCCCAAGCAGATTTTCCTAGCTAGTCAAATCACTGTTTACTGAATAACACTTTGGCATTTCAAGTCTAAATAAACCAATAAGCAGTCAGTTTGTTCAGATTTTTCCATGAGCATTTTCTTTACAATAACACAAAATGCAAAATACTGTAAAAACAGTTTCTTTGATGCATTTGTTAATTTAAAAAAAATAATAAACTTTATTTTGAGATAACTTACATGTAGCCCTAATACATAAAACAAAGGGATACCATGTATTACTTACTCAGTTACCAGTTGAAAATAATAATATGAAATCACAATCTAGATATTAACCTGAATACAGTTAATATAGAATATTCTCATCTTACAGGATTCTTCTTGTTGCCCTTTTATACCCACTCCTGGTTGCCTCCCACTTTCCCCCTACCTTAACCCCTTCCATTTTCCATTTCTATAATTTTATCATTCCAAAATTTTAGAGATGCAATCATAAAGAACAGAAGCTTTGGGGAGGGACTTTTTTCATTCAGCATAAGTCTCAAGAAATCATCCACGTTGTTGTATGTGAATAGTTAGTTCCTGTCTATTGCTGAGGAGTATCCCATGGTAAAACCCATGGTATGGATTTATCTGTTTGACCCCTTATCAACTGAAGAACACCTGGGTTATTTCTAGCTTTGAGTTATTATGGAAGAAAAAAAATGGCTATAAACATTCATATGCAGGTTTCTGCATGAGTATAAATTTTCATTTCTTTGGGATAAATGCCCAAGAGGAAAATTGCCGGGTCGTATGGTAAACATATGTTTAGTTTTAAAAGAATGTGCCAAACTGTTTTCCAGACTAACTGCACCATTTTAAATTCCCATCAGCAATAATAGGAATGATCCAATATCCTCATCAATGTTTAGTGTACTCACTAATTTTTTTAGTTTGAGATCTTCTAAGAGAAGTGTAGTAACATCTCATTGTGGTTTTAATTTGCATTTCCTAATGACTAATAATGTTCAACATCTTTAATGTGCTTATTTGCCATCTGTGTATCCTCTTGGATGAAATGTCTCTTCATTGTTTCACCCATTTCCATTTGGATTGTTTGGTTTTTTTCCTGTTGAGTTGTGAAGGCTCTTTATATTTGCATGTGTGTGGACTAAGTTGCTTCCGTATTGTTCAACTCTGTGTGACCCTAAGGACTGCAGCCTGCCAGGCACCTCTGGCAGTGGGATTCTCCAGCAAAGAATATTGGAGTGGATTGCCATTCCCTCCTCCAGGGGATCTTCCTGACCCAGAGATCAATTGAACCGGCATCTTTCATGTCTCTGGCATTGGCAGGGAGGTTCTTTACCTCTAGCACCATATTTACTAGATACTGATTCTCAGATATGAGGTTTGAAAATATTTCCTTTAAATCTGTAGCTTGTCTTTTCATCCTCTTAATGGAAATTTTTATGGAGCAAAAGATTTTAACTTTGATGAAGACTAATTTACCATTTTTCTTTATGGTTTGTGATTTTGGTGTCAATTTTAGGAACATTTTGCCTAGCCTCAGATCCCATAGAATTTGTCCTATGTTATTTTTGAGACGATTGTAATGTTATATTTATGTTTAAGTTAATTTTTAAGTATTTTAAGTAATTTTAATTAATTAAAATTAAAATAATATAAAAAATAAAAAATGAAATAAAATTTTAAATACATAAGTTAATTTTTAAAATTTTGAGTTAATATCTTGCCTGGAAAATCCCATGGACACAGGAGCCTGGTAGGCTGCAGTCCATGGGGTCGCAAAGAG
Source organism: Bos grunniens (assembly GCF_055505025.1). Classification (NCBI taxonomy): domain Eukaryota; kingdom Metazoa; phylum Chordata; class Mammalia; order Artiodactyla; family Bovidae; genus Bos; species Bos grunniens. The sequence continues at coordinate 137,047,311 of NC_141165.1, forward strand.
TCGACTGAACGACTTGACTTTCACTTTTCACTTTCATGCATTCGAGAAGGAAAGGGCAACCCACTCCAGTGTTCTTGCCTGGAGGATCCTGGGGATAGGGGAGCCTGGTGGGCTGCCGCCTCTGGGGTCGCACAGAGTCAGACACGACTGAAGCGACTTAGCAGCAGCAGCAGCAGGATATATATTACTCTTTTTTCTTGGTTGGTAGATGTTTAATTACTCCAGTATCATTTGTTGAAAATATTATTTTTTCTCCATTGAGTTTGTTTTTGTATCTTTTTCAAAAATCAATTAGGCACATATGTGTGGGTCTATTTTTATATTCCCTGTTCTGTTTCATTGATTGATGTGTCTGTTCCTTCACCAATGCCACACAGTCTTGATTGTCATCAAATAGGAATCTAATACTGTATTTATTATAAACATATTATTATATATATAATCTTATACTTAATATTAAGAAATATACTATTATAGAGTGAGTTTTGAAATTGGATAATCTTCGCAATATATTTTTCCAACATTGTTTTAAGTATTCTAGTTCCTTTGCAAGTCCATATGAAGTTTGGAATAATTTTATCTGTTTCTACAAAAAAACACTTGCTGGGATTTTGATAGAGGATTACATTAAACCTATATATCAATTTGGGAAGAATTGACATCTCAACTATGTTGAGACTTGGAATCTGTGAACATATGTTTCTTCCAGTCTCTTCAGTTTCTCTCCTCAGGATTTGTGTAATCTTCAGTATTCAAGTTTTTTACATTTATATTTAGATCTATACCTAAGTATGTCATTTTGAGTGATTTTTATTAGCATTGTATTTGATTTTTATCTTTCATTTTCTTTTTTTTAATACTTTGTTACCCTAGCTAGAATAGAACTTGCATATTAAGTTAAATAAGAATAGTGAGAGTGAACATTCTTACCTTATTGCTGATTTTAATGAACAGCATTTAGTCTTTTCCTTTAAGTATAATGTTGACCATAGGGTTTTTTGGTAGAAGGTCTTCATGAAATTGAGGAAATTCCCTTTATTCCTAGTTGTAAGAGCATTTTCAATCATGAATGGTGGCTGATCTTTTCAAATGCTTATTCAACACCCATTCATATATTCATGTGGTTTTTTTAGCCTGTTAATATGATACATTATATTCATTTTAGAATATTGAACTAGCCTTGAATCCCTGGAATAACCCTCTACTGTTGTAGTATATAAGTCCTTTTATATGTTGCTGAATTCTATTTGTTAATATTTTATTAAAAATTTTGAAGTCTATTTTCTGAAGGGATTGGTCTATACTTTTTTCCTACTGTCTTTGTCTGGTGTTGTTATCAAGATGATATTAGTTTCAAAAAATAAATTGGAAATTGTTTCCTTTTTTATTTTCTCAAAAAAATGTGTAGAATTTGCATTAAATCTGCTTTAAATATGTTAGAATTATTCAATATAACTGTCTAAGACCATAGATTTCTTTTTGAGGGAGTTTTTAATTATTAAGGTGATTTTTAAATATAGCTGTTCAGTTCAGTTCAGTTCAGTTCAGTTCAGTCGCTCAGTTGTGTCCATCTCTTTGCAACCCCATGAATTGCAGCACGCCAGGCCTCCCTGTCCATCACCAACTCCCGGAGTTCTTTCAAACTCATGTCCATCAAGTCGGTGATGCCATCCAGCCATCTCATCCTCTGTCATCCCCTTCTCCTCCTGTCCCCAATCCCTCCCAGCATCAGAGTCTTATCCAGTGAGTTAGCTCTTCACATGAGGTGGCCAAAATATTGGAGTTTCAGTCTCAGCATCAGTCCTTCCAATGAACACCCGGGACTGGTCTCCTTTAGCATGGACTGGTTGGATCTCCTTGCAGTCCAAGGGACTCTCAAGAGTCTTCTCCAACACCACAGTTCAAAAGCATCAATTCTTCGGCGCTCAGCTTTCTTCACAGTCCAACTCTCACATCCATACATGACCACTGGAAAAACCATAGCCTTGACTAGAAGGACCTTTGTTGGCAAAGTAATATCTCTGCTTTTTAATATGCTGTCTAGGTTGGTCATAACTTTCCTTCCAAGGAGTAAGCATCTTTTAATTTCGTGGCTGCAGTCACCATCTGCAGTGATTTTGGAGCCCACAAAAATAAAGTCTGACACTGTTTCCCCATCTATTTCCCATGAAGTGATGGGACCAGATGCCATGATCTTCATTTTCTGAATGTTGAGCTTTAAGCCAACTTTTTCAGTCTCCTCTTTCACTTTCATCAAGAGGCTTTTTAGTTCCTCTTCACTTTCTGCCATAAGGGTGGTGTCATCTAGGCCTATTCAAATGATCTAGTTTATATTGAGTGAGTTGTAATTTATGATTTTGGAGAATTGGTCCATTTTATCTAATTTGTCTAGGTTCTGTGTTTGTAGTTTTTCATTATTGTTTTTAGATATCTACAAGGTTCTGTAGTGATATATCCTATTTCATTACAGAAACTTATAATTTGTGTCTTCTCTCTTTTTTGTTAGTCTTCCTGGAGGTTTGCCAAGTTATCTTCTCTTTTTCTATTAGTTTCTAGTTTGATTCTATTGCAGTCAGAAAACATACAAGATATGATTTCACTTATTCTTAATTTGTTCACATTTACTTTATGGGCCAGGATATGGTCTGTCTTGGTATATGTTTTGGGGGACTTGAAAATAATGTGTATTATTCTACTGTATGATGATATGCTCTAAAAATGTCAATTAGACTCTGTTGTTTGATGATGATAAATTCTGTATCTGTGCTAATTTTCCATCCAGTTGTTCTAACAATTGTTGAAAGAGGTGTGTTGAAGTCTACAACATCAATCATGGGTTTGTCTGTTTTTCTCTTCTATTTTGCCAGTTTTCATGCTACACAATTTGCATCTCTTTTGTTTGAAATATACACACTCAGAATTGCTATGTCTTTTTTTAAAGCATTTTATGTTGTTGTCTCTGGTAATTTTATTGAAGTTTTTTTGTTTTTGATATTAATATTATTTTCTTTGATTAATGTTTGCATGAGATATATATTGTGTCCATCATTTTACTTTCAAGCTGTATATGTTATTAGGTATGAATTGAGTTTCTTGTGGATAGCATATAACTAAGCTGTGATTTTTTTTTCCCACTCCATTGTGTAGATCTCTGCAGTTTAATTGGTATATTCAGACAATTTAGATTTAATTTATTTATAGATATGTTATACTTAAAGCTTGATGTTTCATCCTTTGTTTTCTATATTTTCTGTTTTATTTCTCCTACCTTCCTGTGGGTTACTTGAAAAATTTTTAGAATTTTTACTTACCTAGTGTTTTTCTGTATATCTGCTTGTGCATTTTTTGTGGTTGTTTTATATATTAAATTATATATACATAACTTATCAGAGTCCACTAGTGTCTTCATTTGCCTGTTCAGATGAAGTATGTAAATTTTACTTGCTTTTTGGTACCTTTATCCTTATCCATTTATAATATAATTATTTTGAATATTTTTTCCACCTGCATTTAGAATCACATCAGACAGTGATAAATTTTTATTTTCGCCATCAACCATAACTTAGGGAACTCCAAAGAAGGAAAGTCTATTATTTTTACTCATATTTTTGTTGCTGGATTCTTTCTTCCTTTCTAAAGTTTTGCCAAGTTTCTTCTTTTATCATTTCCTTTCTGTTTAGACAACTTCCTTAACCATTCTTTTAGGGTAGATTTACTGTTGAAAATTATCTTAGTGCCCCTTTGTCAGATACTGGTTTGATTTGCCCTTAATTCCTAGAGGATATTTTCCATAGATACAGGATTCTGGGTTAACAGTTCTTTTCTTTCAGCCATTAAAAATATTGTTCCCTTCATCTTGGCCACCATGGTTTCTGATGAGTAACTCACTTGTCAGAATTTTTTTTTTTTCCTTTATACGTAAGGTCATGTTTTTCTCTTGCTGTTTTCAACATTTTTTTCTTTGTCTTTAGTTTTTAGAGGTTTGACTAAGATGTGCTTTGGTGTGGATTTCTTTGGGTATTTCCTGCTTGTGGTTTGATAATCTTCTTGAATCTGTGTGACTTCTGCTAAATTTGGGGAGTTTCCAGTCGTTAATTCTTTGAGCATGTTTTGTACATTGCCCTCTATATCCTTTCTTTCTGGGATTTCAGTGGCATAAATATTTTTTCTTTTCTTATAGTTCCATAGTTGCATAAGGCTCTATTACCTAATTTCTTTTTAAGTGTATTTTCTCTGTGTGGTTCAGATTAGGTGATTTCTTTTGTTCTCGCTTCCAGGTTACTGATTCTTTCCTCTGCCCTCTCCATTTGTTCTTTACGCCAGCTATTGTATGTCCCGGGCTTCCCAGCTGGTGCTAGTGCACCAACCACTTGCCAATGCAGGAGACATGAGATGTGGGTTCTATCCCTGGGTTAGAAAGATCCCCTGGAAGAGGACACAGCAACCCACTCCAGGATTCTTGCCTGGAGAATCCCATGGACAGAGGAAGCTATAGTCCATGGGGTCGCAAAAAGTCAGACACAACCATGGCGACTTAATACACACACATTGTATTTTCTAGTTCAAAAATTTCCATCTGATTACTTTTATATCTTCCATTTATTTGCTAAGATTTTTTTAAGTTTATTTCAACCATGTTCATAATTGCTCACTGAGGCATTTTTATGATGGCTACTTTAGAATCTTTGCATGGTAATTGTGGTATCTCTGTTATCCTGGTGTTCATGTGCATTGATTGTCTTATTATATTCAGCTTGAGATCATCCTGCTTCTCTGTGTGCAAGATCTTTCCAGCTGAAGCCTGGACATTTGGATGTCATGTTATGAGTCTCTGGATCTTATTTAAAGCTTCTATTTAAGCTAGCTTCCCCCTGACACTAATCCAACAGGAAAAAGGGGGTACACTTTCAGGTTTAGGTAGAAGTACAGGCACCCTGTGGCCACCAATGACACCTAACTTTTTGCTTCAGGGAGGGGTTAAGTATTCCTCATCCCCAGCAGGCCTCCAATGATACCCTCCTGGCCGGGGAAATTTGGAGAGGTTTTTTTAATTGTTCCCTTTGTGCCTTTTCCGGCTTACAGGTTGAGGGGTGGTGGGGTGGCCTTGTGACTGCTGGGAAGTTTCTAATGTCCTGACTCTCCACTAGGTATCCTTTGTCTGACATCCCCTTAGCAGGAAGAAGAAGCTTGAATCATTACTTTTGGGTTTGGGTGGGTGTTCAGCCTCTTTATGAGTCTCCATTGAGACTGTATTTGGGAAGAAGAGTCCTCATTATTCCCTGACAAGGATGAAAATCCAAATTTCCTATTCAGACATTCCTACACTGCCCTGGGGTTAGCAGGGAGGAGTTGTTTGGGGGTACTTTGTTCTAGCCTCACAAGTTTGGCACTAGCCCCTGCCCCCCAACTCTGCCTTTGCAGGCATGGGGTGGGTGTGTGGCGTTTGATGAGAGCAAAGTGGTATTGTCCCTGTGCTTTCTGTCTTTTCAGCCTACTGCTTTTCTGATTTTGACTGTAGAGAACAAGTTTTTGTTGGGAAATTTAGGGATTGCACCAGTTGGTGTCTCTGGGTTGCAGGCTTCCTCAGCTTCGAGTTTTGGATATGAAGCAAAATTAAAATGCAGGGAACTCGCCACCACTTGTCCCTTGGGTCCTAGGGTCCCTAACTGGACTATCTTTTCTCCATCTTTCAGAGTCTTTTTACCTTTGTTTTATAGACAATGTCCAGGTTTTTTCATTGTACCTAGCAGCAGAATTTAGGATAAACTACTCCATCTGCCTGGAAGTGAATATCTGCCACATCTTCTGTTTTTGTTTTTTCAGTTGAGGTGTCAATATATACTTTTCAAATGAGGTTCTCTAAGGAATCAGGCAGAATTGTAAAAAAGTTCTAATTGTATTTTGCATTAAAAGGAGTAAATTTTAAATAGCAGATGACAAAGTATCTCTATCTATAAGCTATTTTTTATATCCATTTCATTCCACTTTCCTATTCCTATCACTTTGTTTCTTGACTAGCAATAATGCTCCTTTAGGATCTACAACACTTCTGTTCAGATGTGAGCTTTTCTCACTTGAAAGTTCTTACTGAAAGACTCCTACTTGGGGGCGTGCCCATTTGATTCACTGCTGCTCCCCTATGTCTACCACAAGGCCTGGCCATATAATACTACTTAATAATATCTATTGAATAAATGAATGAGAACTCAAAATTTAACTGTTTTCTTTCTATGAGGGCTTGTCTACTTTCTTCTTACTATGCTGAAGCATGGGGCACATGTGTCTGCCATGCTCAATTCTCCATCCGGCACTCTAAAGCATGTACTTAGGACATTAGCAAAATTTGTCCAGAATTTTGCAATCTAGAAAAAAAGCATTTTTAAATTCAGCATGTGTAAGCTTTTGTTTTATGGTTTACAATTGTTTGTGTTCTGAATTACAAATGAGGAGGACACCAGAATGGTTCCCATGCATGTGTGTGTACATATTCATTGCTACGATTCCTTGCTACGATTCCATTGCTACGATTCATTGCTACAATTCCTTAAGAAGGAAGACCATGACTCAAAAAAATGCATACCTTTTTCAGGGTATTTCCTAGATCACTTGTGCTTTTTTTTTTTTTTTTTTGATGATTTTCTTTTATTAGGCAAGTCATGGTTTGATAATTTTTTAAAATATTTTTCAGGTATTGTGAAGTGTGTGTGTGCATCGGGGTAGGGGTGCCTACATGGAGGAGGCATAACATTGGTCTGTAGTTTTGTAAGGCACTGAATATAATTTGAAAATGTTGGTAACAGAGTTCTAAAGATCCTCTCATTAATTGAAAAATTGAAACACTTTTAAATGCGGGTAGAACATGATTCTTTTCAGTACTACTGAGTATGTTTGGTTTAAATACTAATAAGACTTGCTTTGTTTGGCTTTAGATTCTGCTTAAGGAAATGGAGAAAGATTTAATTCACTGTACTTTTGTTAGAAAGTATGGAAATGTTTGTCCACGGGAACTTTCGTCGCCCGCTAGATTGGAAATTCACCGGGGAGAGGGAACCATTTCATTTTATTGCCTAAGAGCTGTTGATATATTTCCTGCATCTTTCAAAGGCATCTTTCATACCATACAGGAAAACTGTAGCTGGTGAAGGAACAGAAAGAGCACTCCTTACATGAGTCAGACTCGGCAAACTTGCACAGCAGCTGTGCTAGGTGCTGTGAAGGATTATCACAGGACCCAGTTGCAGTGGTCTGTGTGGTCGAAGAGACAACTGGCTCCCTCAGGGGACCACTTTGATGGAGACTGCGGCAATAATGCATTCCCACTGTTGCTAGTGGATTTTGTGACCATGTAGTATAAAACTGGTGCCAGATAAAATCAGAAAGTAATAAAAAGCAAGACGAAACTCAGAGATTGTAAGTCTTCACGTGAGGGACTGAAACGAATGTCCTGGGCTTGTTGCATGCACTCTTAAGGAAAAAGGAGCCTGAGGAAGGGATGCCTTTAACTCGAAAAACTTGCAGAGACTTCAGTCTTTTCATTTGAGAACCACTTGGGTGTGTTGTGAAATAAAGTTGCAGAGTAGGCATGTTCAGACCTTTATTTGCTACATTTAGTAGGAAAGATTCCCCCCCTCCCTCCTAAGTACAAGAAGCCAGAGTTTTCCGTGCAAACTGGAGCAGGCGTTGCAAGAATCAGATTCACTTTGGACGACTCTTCACATTCCAAGTCATCATTGCATTAGGCAGCACAATTCCATCTCTGGTTGATGGGCAGAAAAAGTGGGCAGCTTGCCAGGTAGACGTTTCCATGACTCCCAGCCCCCAAAGGTGATGTGTTTTTCAGCTAATTCAATGAAGAGTGGGCTGAACTTTGGGTCTAAACGAGACAATAGCTGCCTTCGCAGTATCAGCAGAATGGTTGATGGGAATGCACTCTACATTTGGCAGAGGATCATGTGACCTTACGACTGAGATTTTGTGATGGTGCCAACGGAGACTTGGAAAGCAGGAACCGTCCTGACTTTTTTCTTCTTTTTTAGCATGGCTCAGAAAATGGTGGATCTTAATACTTGACTTTAGCCAGACTCAGCAAGCGACTGAGCTTTGAAGCACAACTTCGCCTTTATTCTGGGTTTTTGGCAGGCCACCAGGAGGCTGTCCCTTTCACGCCTGATAAATTCTGCTGCTTATCTCTAAATGGGGGTGGGGGGGGGAGAAAGAAAGAACATATAAACAGAATATTGAGGCATAACAAGTGAATCCTAAAATTGTATGTGCTTTTTGTTTTTTGCCTTTTCTTACTGCTGATTCTTTTTTTTTTTTTTTTTTAATGTTAATACCCTTTTTGCTTGCTGAAGAATCCAAGTAGTTTTTTTTTTTTTTTTTTTGGTTTGTACTGAACAGGCATTTGAACTGGGCAAACAGGACGGCAGCAGCAGTGAGCGTGAGATCATTGCAGCAGTGTAGCAAGCTGGCACCCTGCCTTCTCACCCTTTTGGTTCAGGAGACAAACGTGTGCAATCCTCATTTCTAAAGTCAGCAGAGCCTGGAAGGATTCCTGGTCTCTCCCACCTTCTACCATTCTGCTGCCAGGGACGGCAAGGATTGGTGCAGCTTCTGCGCAGTGCTTTGTGCTTGCAATACCGAGAAGGAAGAAAAAGAAGACAAGCACCCTGGTCCTCTTTTTTTCCCAAGAAATAGCAGGAGGCATGAAGAAAAAATCTGAGTTTGTCCTACTCCATACAACAGTGCTGAAAAAAAAAAAAGAGAGAGAGAGAGATGCTCCTGCTCAAAAACAAAAACAAACAAACAAAAATCCAAACCAAAACAAACTAAAAAAAAGGCAAACATTGGCTTGTATTTAACTACAGAGACATCGCGCTTTGTAAAGCAGCTTTGTAAGGCAGCATAAGCAAATGAGCCTTCTGTATTTGTATTATTGCAAAAATATGGCATAATAAGCAATTTATTGCACTTGGTGAAATCGCACCTTTCGTATCAGGTATAACTTTTTTGTTGTTTCTTTTTAAGTCTACTGTTATATAAAAGGGGATCCTTGCACTTTCAGTTTACTCTTCTATAACTCATCTCCCACTTTATTCTTATTAACTTTTTCCTTTTGCTCTCTTGCTCTAATCCTGAGTAGAATAGAAACTTTAGCAAAACTAGAGAAATCTCTATGAAAAAGACGGTACCTGTTTTAATTTTTGTTATACATAGAAGTTTTGGAAAAGCATTTATATGTTATCTGTGCTTTTTGTGTACAGTATTACTTTTTGCTGTCAAGAAAAGTGAACATTTAGCCCTAGTTGGTAAAGAAACTAAATCTTTCATGTGATGTGACTCATAATTTGAAATATGAAAGAAGAAACTTTTTGAACTCTTAAAACAGGGTTGTATTAGAATGTGTGTTAAAATTCTCTAATAAGTGAAATTTAGTTTGAGGGAAGTTATATTTAATTTACTTACCAAGATTTCATGTGACAAAAATAAGGATGAAAAGATCATGTTCTCAGTTGCTAAGTAGAAAAAGAGCTTGTTCCACAATAATACTGACCTTTAAAATATATTTAAAAGAAGCATTTGTCTTAGAGCTGTTAGAAATATCAATTAGGTACTTTAGCGGAAAAAGTACACACAAACTTGTTTTACGTTTAAAGCAATGTATTGGCTCAGCATATAATGCATTGCATTCTAATTATTTTGTGTGTTTGTATTAGTAAATTGCTGAGCAATTTAAGCATTTTGTAACAAAAACCTAGTTTTGCCTAATTCAGTGGGAAAGGATTAGCCGATGTATTGCACCTATTTTAAGTTTTATTAAAACTGTTTCTAAACATGTTTTTAAATTGTTAAAAAAAAGAATGCTTTTGAAATATAGAGCGTTTATAAAGACTATAATTTGCACGTGAAGAATTGATGCTATAATATTTTCCGTGAAAAGAATAAACTTCAAGCAAACTGTTGTGCTTTTAAAATCGTATTTTATTATAATAGAAATATATAGGGTAAACAATGAAAAATACTACAGAGGTGATGAATTCTACCTTCTGTTTTGTCATTATACAAAGAATTGTGGGAAATTACAAATACCCTATATACTGATAACATTCAAATAAAATGTTTTATTAAGTTTATTGGTTATTGTTCACTAATTATTTAAAAAATAGCTCTTGTTCCTTTATGCTGCCTCAGCTAATGAAACATCAACTTTCACAGGCTTAATTAACATTTATAAACCTGTTTTCATGTTTCAAGATCCTTTAGTTGAAAAACATTATTTTAAATGTTATTTTTAGGAGCCATTAATCTCTACACTCTTAATTATCTTATTAAGCTCCATGCCAAATCCAAATCTCTTTTCAGCTTTCACTAGTTCATTGTGCAAAACCTAGTCGCTTCTTTAACAGCCATGCCTCCTTTCACTTTCAAAACTGTTACTGTGAAAACAACACCAACCAAAATGAATGCATAAATGCAAACTATGAAACCACATTATATGTCATATGAGTAGCCTTGGGTGGGGCTCCATGAGTCTTCCAAGCCTTTAAAAAAAAAAAACTTTAAAAGGTTTTGCCCATTTTGGTATTGTGTTTTCTTCTCGATCGACTACCTTCATTCCCACCATACACCCAGATGCTTCTCCTAGACAGCAGTTGTCTGACATTTCTCCTTTTGTGGTTGTTTTAGGGAAAAACTTAAAGTGGATATGAGAAGTGAAGAAAGTGATCATAGGAGAAAATCATCTCAGGTAAAACTAAAAATCAAAAGAGCAATTAATATTTAATATTTTTAAAGAAAAAATAATTTTGACTATTTAATTATAAGACTATGTTTCATACTCTTTATGGATTTAGCTGTTGGAATTGTCATTGATGGTTTGAGAGTTTATAATATTACCTACCTTTTTGGAAAATTTTTGTCTCTGTCTGGGATCAATGTACAGTTTGGGTCCCTTTGAATATAGATCTAAATATCCATTCCTATAATATAGGTGAAATACTGTTGAATAGAAAGTAATTTAGGAAAAAGACAATATATTTTGTCATTTGTCTGGCACACCATATAAAAGGAAGTGAAATCTGGAGAAAGGGAATGAAGTTCTGCTCTTTTTTTGTGATCTACTAAGAGAATGAAACCAAAATATACATTCTTATGGTTAAGATAAAACCCCAAACAAATGTTGCTTTGATTTCATGTCTAAATTTATGAATATATGTTGAAATATTTTTTGCTACATTTGAATGTCTGAGTGTTGATTTTTTTACTATAGTTTTTAATAAGCATGGGAATAATTAGAAAACAAAAACTAATAAAAATTATGTAGACCACATTATCTATAATCTGTAACAAACATTTTATTTCAAAACATGCAAAAACACTAATTAATTTTTATGCAGTACTATTAGTTTTCACAATGAAGATATAATTGAACATGCTAAATATTGTGGATTAAGTGAAACAATTAATAATGTACAACTTATAATTTTGTTGCCATTGAGTTGGGAATTTTAAAAATTGTGTACGTGTGTGGCTTTATGTTTACTCTTTGTGTGTTTGCTTATTGTTCTGTGATTTAAAATTTTTTTAATAACAATTTATTTTTGCCCAACCTGTTGACCAGATGAGAGTTGTATGTAGCCATATCAGATGTTTTAAGTACATATTTTTTGAAAAATAAATTTCAATATATTGTGTTTAAGGGACAAGATATCCCCTTTCATGCAGTTGATCTGGAGTATAAATGTTGGCACACAGTAGTAGTAATGATGCTATTAATGTATCATTAATGTTTGTTTTCTGATATTAATTTACCCAAATATTGTTCATTTAACTATAGACATGTATATTTAAGAATTTAAATAACTTCCTGTGCTCTTTGTGTAATCAACAAAATCTTACTTGTTTTATGAGAAAGTTACAATATTACCAGTTCCTTGAAACCACTAACTGAGGTTTTATGAGTTAAAACAAGCTGTCTAGCTCTAACACAATTAGCTTAATAGTTAATTTGGTCTTAATTATAGGCTCGTAATACTATATTCATGCCTCACAATTACATAATTCATGCATGCATATATGGATTCTTTTTTATTTTCTTTTAAAATTCATCATTAATTAGGATAGTCTAATTCCAAAATATTCGTTCTTAAAACAAAAGTAATCTGTGACTTTCACTATACTGTTTTCAAAATTCTCATGTATATAACTTGTATTTAGTGTAGAGTATTTATGAAGGCCTTTAACTGGAAATATGCATCCTTAGAACATTTTGGCATTTAAATATTTATGCTAAAGTATTGATATTATTATTTTGGTCTCTGAATTTCATCAGATATTTACAACAAATTCTGCATTATTAGGGAGCCCACGTGAGATGTTGCCCATTGGCATAAACCCGTAGATCCGATCTTGTGGTGAAGTGGACCGCACAAGCTCGCTTCTATGGGTCTGTGTCAGTGTGGTAATCTGACAAAATGCAATATACATTGATGTTAAATAATATTTCAATCAAACTCCTGTTAAACTCCAGTTGTTTACTGTTTATACTTATATATATATAAATCCTCACCTGTCTTTTGAGGCAGGCTTCAGTTGTTGACCACTTGAGAAGACTCAGCACAGCCATTGAAGTTTAAATCCAAGTGTAATAAATTATTTTAAAAACTTGAATTTTTTATAGCAAGGTTTGAACCAATATCTGCATAGATTCTGTTCAGAAACTTCTGTTCACATTCCAGTCATTAATGCACTTCATTAACTTCAATTAGAAAATTAAAGGCTGTGAACTGGATGTGTCACTGTTGAACCTATTTCTCCTTAAAAATGAAGCTGAATTGCTATTGACTTTTAATATTATTAATTGCTAGTGGAATTATGCCATGAGAGATGTCAGAAGGCATTTTATATGAACTTTGCTGGAAACTGAAGAGGTTAGGATAGTCCTAGTAGACACAAATTCAGTTTATCAGTAAAATGTTAGGATTATATACATGATTATGTAGTTACATCTACATCCTTGCCAAGTCCTTAGGTGTATGGCTGCCGTATTTGGAGGAGCTGACTGAAGATATGATAAGGAGTTTGAAGCAACACTGGAAGCTGTGTGCATCCGGGTTGAGGTAGTAGGTTGTATGGTTTAGAGTTACACCCTGGGAGTTAACTGTACAACCTTCTAGCTTTCCTTGGAGCACACTTGAGCCATCGAGGAATTCTTCATCATTTTATTCTGATTGAGCCAATTTCTGTGCAAGAAGGTTATGTGTCATGAGTATTTTAGATAATTAAAATTATCTTTTATCTGTAAGCATGAGATTATTGTATTTGCATCTGCTTATAAACTGGCAAGATGGTATTTCTGATCGCTTGTTACTCTATAATCAAACATATTTAAGAACTGGGGAGTAGTGACTTAAACTGCGTAAATATTGCAGCTTTCATCATCCATAGATTCACAAAATTTGACATTTAATTTTGCAAACTTGTTATTGGTCTTTCTGTTTTTATTGGCTACTTGAACACTGTCGTATTAAAAAAAAGTCTGCTAGTGTCAATGACCTTCACAGCACATTGTCTGAGTCTTTCTTATGACACATCACTTTCTCCCTTATGTTACAGCTATCTATGTGGGTGTTTACTTTTTCCATACTAGACTGTAAGCCCCTTGAGGGCAAAGTCCATGCCGTATTTTTCATTGTATCCCCTGCAATGCCTTACACATAATAAGATCTATTTATTTATTGGATGAATGAATGAGTGGAGTAGAAGATCTCTCTCTGTGATGAATTTCTATTGAATATTTGAATGAATTACAACAGCAGCCATAAATCTGAGGGGTTTTCTTAATTATTATTTCTCTTAAAGCATACCTAAATTTAATTCCGAGAGTGCTGTGCATTAGTAATATACTTGACTTGTTTATGTTCTGTGTTTGAGTATGTCTACTCATCATAGACATATAATTTAATTTATGACAGCTTTTTCCCTAGAATAAAAACAGTGGGCCACGTTCACTTTTATTAATAAGTTCATTGTAGTTTATAATCCTAAATTTTGCTTACGTACATTTCTTTTGACTTTTTAAATTCCTTGATTTCCAGATGAATAATTTTCCTTTTAGCATAAGTCTTATAAATCAGCTTTTTGTATTCTGTATACTTTCCTTACCATTTACCTTTTATTTTTTTACAACTTTAACTGTTGAGTAAAGAGGAACAACTAAACCAGAAATATATTAAGAAATTAATAACAAGTATGTGAAGTATAATTTGAGGATTAAATTTTTGTTTGAAGGAAAGGCACCTACAATATTCTCTCTGTACAAAGCAAATTGGTGTCTTTTGGAGTCCATTAGCTGTGTGCCTACTTTACTGACAGTGAATGCTATAATTTATATAGATCATTTTTCACCCACAGGATTAAATAACTACATATTATATAACTTATTTAAACTCCCAGATTGAAACATTGAATACATAAAAAAAATGTTTTAGATACAATTATCTGTTAAGAACCATAGGATCCTAGGATGAGCTTTCTATAGAACACTCAGGCATGCCCCTGTCTCAGAATCTAGAATTTACGAACAATGGAGGTGAAGAAGGAACTTTCTAATCCCCAAGGGTAAGAACACGTGAGACTTAGAAGGTTGAAGACTAGTGATTTCAAGCATAATTATTTGGCTGGTCTGCAGAACTCAAAAACTAGTAGTCTCTAAGAAAGAAAAGTCTCTTCGAGGACTAATCAAGAGATAATGAACAAGGGTTCAGGATACACAGACCAGAGAGTGAGAAAGAGAGGTTGGAAGAAACAGACAACTGAGTTGTAAACAATTACATCTCTGTAAGTTTAACTCTTGAGAATGTAGTTCCTCTTTGTTGTTGTTGTTCAGACACTAAGTTGTGTCTGACTCTTTGTGACCTTGTGTGTGTATATGTGTGTATAACCCCAATACTCTGTCTACAGATTTGGAGAAAAGTCATGTACACATTGAGGGCCAAATGCAATACTATTTCCAATAAATGCCTGTTTCTGTGCAGTGCAATAGTTAAGTAGACAGCAGAAGTCAACTATGATACGCAGTTTAAGGATAATCTTTTCAAAGTACTATGACAGACGCACAGAATATTTGAAGTGAACAGTATGAAAGAATAACTGAAAAAATGATAACGAGATAGCTATGATCCATTGTGTTGGTCTTGCAGAAATCATACCAAGTCTACAGGGCAGAGGATGTAATTAGCTTCAGTAAAGAAAATAAAGAGACTGCTACTTGAGAGAATTATGCTTTCACTAGTGATTAATAGTAAAATTTTCTTCCAGATCCTTTATTTCTATGGAAAAAATGGCAAAGAAATATACAAATTGACAAGATTATTTTTTGAAGAAACTAATTTTGAGGATCCATATCTAGAAATAGTTAAATTATAACTCAGAAACCATGGAAAAACACTGTACATTTAGAAACTTAGCATTCAGCTGTGGGACAACTATGCAGATTCACATAATTTCTTCTGAATTTTAAGTGGTCAAGTTTTACTCCATTCTAACCTTTTCACATTTGGTAACAAAGGAAGTGTGAAAATTCAGGAAACAAATATCAGCAAATCATATCTTACTTAACTCTTATCTCTTTTGGTGTTTGGGGACATTAAGTTTAGGTTCATAGTGGCTGGCTGATCTTAATGCTTTGTGGAATGAGGTAGGAAGGAGTGAGAGGAAAGAAGGAAGGGGAGAGGGAGAAAGGAAGAGAAGAAAGAAGGAAAGGAAAGGAAAACCATCTGCAAAGCAATTGACTGAAACTTACCAGAAAAGTCTAATTTAGCTCATAATATGATGAACTAAATCGGCCAAAGTAACTATGAGAGAATCAGATAAATCTCTGGGCAATTGGACTGGGTCTTCTTGAACATGATCCAGCAGTTCATGAACTGTTATTAAAATAAGTGAGTCACTTTCTGTAAATACTCATTTTGTTTCTCTTTTGCCTATTACCAAATGCTGACTCATGAGCTTAGGTGATTCCCCAGATGATGTGATTCAGGCTTCTGACACCCTGAGCATTTCTAGTTTTTCTTCTCAGATTATAGGAGTCACTCTTGAGGTCACTGATCTTGACCTGTACCCACACCAGCTCCCTAAAAGACCCATAGGAAACACCCATGAAAATCATTAAATGAAGATTCTGACATAAGCAAGAGAACATTTATTTCTCACTTGCTTACCAATTCCTATCACCCACTACTACTTTCAAGCAAACCTGCTACTAATTGCCATCATGTTCTTTAAGATCCACATGTATCACTTCTTCATCCACAAAGCTTTTATTCTTTCTCTAAAAGGGAATTTCTCAGTTTATAAATTCCCGTAGCCACTGCAGCCTTTTTTCCCCACAGGCTTTTTCTCTAACTTCCTTTAGTAGTATATCCAAGTCTTCCAGGGCACTGTGACTGCTTTGTTACCTCCTGCAATGTACATATTTTTTTAAGCTGTTGCGTTGAGTTAAACTTTAAAATCACTTATGGGCAATCGAAATTATACACATCTTAAAATAAACTATGCTTCAGCAGTAAAGCCCTGTGTTATTCAATGTATTTCCAGACTCCAGAGTATATCATTATGGGATGAGGATTTTTTTGTTTGTTTTTAACATTGTCGTGATTAATAATCTATCTGGACTAAGCCTATCATATGCCATTGAAGGTCAGTTTATGAAACTGACTGATTTCTATTATTTATAATACATCTAAGCCCCTTGAGTGCAGTAACATGTCTTTCAAATCTAACAACTCTTACCATAGTGCTCAGGTTATAGGATGAATTGTAGACCTCTTTGGTGAATAAATAGAACTTTTAATGAAATAAAAACGTGATGTGATACTGTGAAGTAATTTTATATTTAAGTGGACTTCTTCAAAATGTTTGTTTAGAATTTAAGAGAAATTAAGGTTATCACTTTTAACTTTTATGAATCTATTTGATGGCGGTTCCTAATTTTTAAGTTGGCGTTGGCTTGTGTGTTCCTCCATTTGGTCTGTTTTTACTTGGGCACATAGTTGATTAACAATGCTGTTTTAGTGTACAGCACAGAGATTCTGTTATACATATACACGTATCTATGCTTTTTCAAATTCTTTTTCCCATTTAGGTTATTAGAGAACGTTGAGCAGAAGTCCCTGTGCTATACAGTAGATCTTTGTTAGTTACTTATTTTTTAGTAGAGTGGTGCGTGCCTGTCAATCCCAAACTCCCAATCTATCCCTCCCCGTCATCCTTCCCCTCTGGTAACCATAAGATCGTTCTCTGTGGCTCTGTTTCTATTTTGTAAATATGTTTATTTGTTTCATTTTTTTAGATTCCACATATGAGCAAGATCATATGATATTTTACTTTGTCTGATTTACTACATTTAGTATGACACTTTCCAGATCCATCCATGTTGCTGCAAATGGTATTATTTCACTCTTTTTATGGCTGAGTAACATTCTATTGAGGTACCACATCTTCTTCATCCATCCATCTGTTGATGGACATTTATGTTGCTTCCTGGTCTTGGCTGTTGTAAACGGTGTTGCAGTGAAGGTTGGGGTGCAAGCATCCTTTGAACCATGTTTCTGTCAGGGCATATGCCCAGAAGTGGGATTGCTGTTATCATATGGTAGCTCTATTTTTATTTTTTAAGGAAACCCGTACAGTCTCCATATCGGCTATACCAATTTACATTCCCACCAGTCGTGTAGGAGGATTCACTTTTCTCCAAACTCTGTCCAACATTTATTTTTTGTAGATTTTTTGATGATGGCCATTCTGACTGGTATGAAGTGATATCTCATTGTGGTTTTGGTTTGCATTTCTCTAATAATTAGTGATATTGAGCATCTTCTCATGTGCCTCTTGGCTGTCTTCTTTGGAGAAATGTCTATTAACATTTCTCACTCTAAGCTATGTGGAATGTGTGAGTTAAATAAACTAGCAATGTTTCTTCCTTGTATCTGTTTCTTTCCTCTTAAATCCTCTTTTCACTCTGAACTATTGGAGCACTTTATTTATGCCAATCATATTCAGCCTTGTATTTCCCCTTACTTTTTATATGTTTAAGTAGTAAGTGATAAAGTTAGACTTTAAGCCATATATTTCATGTAAACTTTTACTTTTAGTTGACACTTAAGGAGTACTTGATGGAAATTAAAAGTAAAATCTAGATTTGTAGATAGTAAGAACCTTAGAAATCAACTGGCTTACTTTCCAAGTGACCAAAATGGAGCCCAGAATCTTTAATAATTTTGAAAAGGGTCCATCCTCTAGTTACAGACATAGCCCATATTTCTATCCAGATTAGTGACCCATCCAAGAAAATGTATCTCATGTTCTTGAGAAGCAATGTATCTCTTGAGTAGCAATTTTTGGATAATTAATTTTGATTAACTTATTGAAATTAAATAAGGCTTTATTTCTGAAAGACCATGAGTAGAACTATCTTCAGATTCAAATATGATAGGTATATAATTAATATTATTTAAAATAAATTCTGTATCCATTTGATTGTTTCTTTTCAAGTACCAGAGCATTCTTATTCTTCTAAGCATAGAGAGGATATTACTCTCCAGTTCTGCAGTGATATTTCTCCTTCTTGGCGAATTATTCTCCAGGAAGAGGAGTATGGCCTAGCAGTTGGTGGTATATCTTAAATGAAAAGGGAAGAACTCTGAGCATGCACACACACACACACACACATACACATGCACACATGAACTGGTTAACCTCTTAGCATTGTGTTGCTTAGGAGAATGGAAGTTAATATGAAATGGTAGCCATAACTAAGTCCAGCTTCAGAACTAAATTACCTATGCCCTTACGTTATATGCAATATATCATTATGTAAAACACCTTACGAGGGGTCATGAATTTAAATAACTTCAGGGTCTTGGCTGTGTAATAAGCCAGACTTAAAGACAAGAGGAAGAAACTGGGCACTGTGGTAGACTAAAGAAGTCATGCTTGCTTTCCAGATATTCCAACGTGATTTTAATCCATCAATCTAAATTTGGCCCCCAGAGGTAATCAGTTCTCCATCTTTGGAATGAAGGCATCAAACAGTAAACCAAAATTGCAATAAATCTGTTTTGTTTGTTTTTTTAATGAATTTAACCACATCTTTTCTTATGGTTGAACTAGATAATTTAGAGCATCTTTGGTACTTTCAGGTCAAGTATAAGGTGTATAAAAATGGTACATTAGTGCACACTTACATGCTTATACTGTTACTTCAAATAGACATGTATGATTCATGACAGTCTAAATATTTCTTTGAATATAATTGACTAATGAAAAATAGTCATTGGTCAAGCAGAAGCTACTGATTATTTTGATGCTATTTTAATGAACAAAATGCAGTAGTAGAAATTGTAGTGGTCCTAGTGGGTGGATTTGCATTTGCATCTAAATCTTGATGTTCAAAACATTGAGGTTCTTTTTTATTTCTCAAGTAATTAATATTATAGATTGATGGAGAGATAGAAATCTTAAGTCAGAAAAAAAATCAAAAGGTTAAATAGAGTGAACAAAGTTAAAGTTGAGTGTTCTTGTCACCGTATAAAGTCTTAGAAACTCAGGCTACTGGGTAGACTTTAAGAGTGAAGTAATAATATTGCTGTTAGTTATATTTTGTGTTATAATTAAAAGACAAATTATTCATAAATCTGAAATTAGGCCACGTCCCTGTGCATAAATTTTTCAATATGATTTAATCTAATAAACTTAAATTTGGCAAATAGGAATGACACAATCAGTTATGAAAATGCTGAGTTTATAGTAATAAAGAAGGCATGTGTTTGCAATTTTGCTATATCTGTTTAATATAGTTGGGATCAGTAGTTGATGAGTAAATTCACAAAGCCTTTTAAAGAAACAGTTCTTAAATACATGCATAAATACATGTTCTGTTTAAATTTTAAAATTTGATAATGCACTTATTTGCTGGTTTTGTGTTTTGTTTTTTTACTGTGCAGGCTCTTTGTTGCTGTTCACAGGCTTTCTCTAGTTGCGGCAAGTGAGGGCTGCTCTCTGGCTGTGGGCTTCTCATTGCAGTGTCTTCTGTTGTTGCAGAGCAGGGTTCTAGCGTGTGTTGGCTTCAGTAGCTGTTGTGCATGGGCTCAGTGCGTGCAGCACAGAGCCTTAGTTACCCTGTGGCATGTGGTATTTTTCTGGATCCCATGTATCGGGATCAAACCTATGTCCCCTGAATTGGCAGGGGGATTCTTAACCAGTGGACCATCAGGGAAGTCCAGACAATGTTTTTAAGTTAGCCAAGAACTATTTCTGAGTTTAGGTTGCTGATAATAGATCTTAGTTTTAGTCATCTTTTCTTTCTGTAAATCCCATAATTCATCCTTGAGTTCTAATTTTGATTGCTTTATAAATGGCTTTAACTGGAAATCCAATACAAAGAAATTAGAGAGCAAATTCTTATTTTTCTCTATGGTTTTATTTCTAATGTCTTACCTCCATTTAATGCTATAGTATTTTTTTAAAGTGACTGAATTTTGTCTTTCCAAAATTTTCAGGTTTAGAACACCTCCCATTCTTTTACACTCATATTTAAATTGATTTATATAATATTTAATTAAATTACACAATTTTATATTAAGCCAACTGGCATAAACTGATTTGGCAATAAACATAAGTGACTACCAAGAAACACTCACAGCACGGGTGGGAACAGAAATACTTTGGTGTTCTATAAGTTTCTGAGATGATGAAAATGCTTCCTAAACTGTCCAAAACAGTAACCACTAGGCATATGTGCCTACTGTGACTCCAGAATTGAACTTTAAATTTAGTTAATGTCAGTTAACATTGAAATAGCTATATGTGGCTAGTAGCTAGTAGCCACATATAGCTATTGGACAGTACAGTTTTAGAAAGTACTTTACTGCTTTTAGCATGCTGGTGACATTTGTTCAAACTGTCAGATACTCTGTAAAGTGGTGAATGGCTATGGGTATTTTCTCTGTAGTTGAATTAAGATTTAGGGGAAGAATGGCTAGGGAAATGTGAAGTGGTAGGAGTTCATTTTTGTTTTTAATTTGTTTGTTTATTTTGATCCTCTTTGAGTATAGATTTAGTTCGATGGAATTTTAAAACTTTATTTAAAAAAAAGAAGTCAAAAAATTAGAAACTACAGAGGTTTGCAGCTTTTTTTCCTGAAGCATTTGATCAATACAAATCTAATTAGAAAGGAAATACATTAAGTCTCACACTGGCCAAAAAAAAAAGTATTGTTGATTTAAGAACCAGAAATCCATAAGGAGCCATAGAATAAACTTGTTGAGTCTCTGTGCCTTTTGAAAATATTTATAATTCTTTAGAGGTATGCGGATGTGTTTATTTTACCGAAGAAAAAGTCCTAGTTCTTGTCAGATTATCATGGGACTCCATGGCTTCCTGAAAAAGTTAAGAATAACTTTGGTTATTTGTTTAATACTTTTTAAGGTGCCAGAAGTTAATTAATTAGTACATTCTGCTAGAATTGTAAGCTTTCTCTTACAAATATTATAAATCTATCCATCCACATATATATTTCAAATTATAAAGTTTATTTACATAATTAAGGTTAAAATTTTAGTTCAACTTTGTGCAATATGTAATTTATATGTAATTTAATTAATAATAATGCATAATTTAATTAGCTAAACCTATGGAACATGGTTGATAAAGAGAATAGCTTAATTTCTTAGAAAGATTTAATAAAATTGAATAGCTGAAATCCTTGTCATATTAAATTTGAACTTTCAACTGTAAATTATTACAAAAGCTTATAAAAATATAGATTTGAACCATCTCTGTTTCCTGTATCAGTGCCTTTATGTATTCTTGCTTTTGAATGGGTCGAGTCCGCTGAAGCAGTATATTATGAGTACAATTTATAAAAACTGAATAGACCATTGCCAGTCCTGTACTCAATAAAAAGACTTATCTCACATGAAAATATGGGGAAAAAATAGAAATTTTACTCTAATAGTATCAATCCTCTTTTAAAAGTGAGAAAACTACAGTCAGGTTTATATAGTTTCCTACAATCACATAAATGGTAAATCCTAGGACTGGAAGAAATGCGTCTTGCACCAGAGAAGTTAATTGGAACTACTTTGTTATATGTCTCCAGTGACTGAAGCTTAGCACCTCAGAAGTGGTTAGTACCCACAGTAAGCGTTTGAAAGTAAGATTTGCTCTACTCCCCTTAAAGTGTAAATGTAGCTTCACTATTTGACCTGACCAGCCCTCTTTTGTGTTTCTAGAGACTTCCTGGACCAGTGTTTCTTTCAGTCTAGAGACCCACACAACAAAAGTTCAATGGCTCTTTTCCACTTCTGATTTTGTAAAATACAGAATAGTATAAGGTTGCCACACCTACATTAAAACAATAAATTTACCTCTAACTGAGAATTTATCAACTCAGTGTGCTAAAAAGTTGATCTAATGGTAAAGAGAAACATGGGTGGTATCTTTCTATTCCATAAATAATTACTTCCGTTTTAAAGCCTTCAAAACATTGGAGTACAATAAACCTTACTCAACAGCTACTTGAGAATAATTTACTGATATTTGGGAAATAGCTACAGTTGTTCAGATGATAAAGAATCTGATGCAATGCAGGAGACCCAGGTTCAATCCCTGAGTCAGGAAGATCCCCTGGAGAAGGAATGGCAAACCCACTCCAGTATTCTTGTCTGGAGAATTCCATGAACAGAGGAGCCTGGCAGGCTACAGTCCATGGGGTCTCAAAGAGTCAGACAAAACTGAGTGACTTTCACAGCAACAACAACACCACCATCGTTTCTTACATCATCTGGTAACTCAGAGAAACCTCCTTTTTCTTTCTTGCTTTTCTAATATTATTAGCTTGACACTTTATTTAACCTTGCCTTGCTCTGAGTTTTAAGATCTTTTAGAACAGTGTTTTCTCAACTCTATTGCTTAAAGACCTGCAGGGGGATGGGCAAGTGGGGCAGGAGGTGGGTGTAGTTTGAAAAAATCTTCAGTGTTATTCAGATTTTCCATCTGCATCATCACCTATTCCAGAAGGCATCCATTTTGTGATAGGATTTCAGTGGCCTCAGAAAGATCACCCCTTCTCCAGACTAGCTTGGGCTTTCATTGCATAGTAAACCTAGAGCATGGTTTTTGACTGTTTCCCATTTTCCAGAATAAGGAGCTTGAACTCCAATCCTGGAGTCTGGCACTCCTGGATTTATAACAAGTCTGAGTCAGGCACCACTTCAAAAGCTGATCTTTTCATCAGTACTGCACGACCTTCATCTGTAAAGTAAAAATTATGATACTGGCACTGCAAGGATTTTGTGAAGATGAAAAGACTTTA
The DNA here is from genome assembly GCF_055505025.1 of Bos grunniens. Taxonomy (NCBI): domain Eukaryota; kingdom Metazoa; phylum Chordata; class Mammalia; order Artiodactyla; family Bovidae; genus Bos; species Bos grunniens. The sequence goes on from NC_141165.1 coordinate 137,070,685, forward strand.
CGTATATGGCATGTAGCAGGCGTGGTGCCTAGTAGATAATAGGAATTAAAAGATATATAATTATTATGGTCATCATTATACATATTAAATAATGCAGAGTAGTTTACTGATTAAACATCCCACAGATTCAATGCTGTGGGGTTTATCTTTGTAAAGTCAGCCACATTGAGAGGAGTGATTTTCTCTGGGCCCAGCCCCTTGATTCCTGAGTATCGTGGCTTTGCTGATTTAATCATGGCTTTGCTGATTTAAAAAAATTGCATTTCAGATAGTTTTCTCACTGGCAGATCATTGTAGACAAGAAGCCTCACCTTTTCCTCTGAGAAAGGAAATAATCCCTCTTCCTATGTCTGAAGTTGTCTTTTTGTCTTCTTACTTCCAATACAAGCAGTTTGTCACTACTGTGATAAGTTGCGTAAGTGTCTTAGTTTTTCCATCTGTAAAATAGGGCTAACAATCCCATCCTATAGTACCTCTCCAGACTCTTGAGAAACTAAAAGTATGTAATATGGAAAAAAACAGACAAACAAACAAACAAAAACAGCAGCATTCCCACAGATAGAAAATTAACCATTTAAACTTACCTACAGGAAATTTAGTGTTTCCTTGGTGGCTCAGATGGTAAAGAATCTGCCTGAAATGTGGGAGACCTGGGTTCAATCCCTGAGTCGGGTAGATCCCCTGGAGAAGGGAATAGCTATACACTCCTGTATTCTTTCCTGGAGAATTCCACAGACAGAGGAGCCTGGTGGGCTACAGTCCATGGGGTCGCAAAGAGTCAGACACAATTGAGCGACTAACACACATGCACAGAGGAATTTTTGTAAATGGAATTTCAGGGAAGGAGAAGTAGCAAAGTCTTCTTAAGCTAGTCCTTCCCAAGGAGAAGACGTCTCTCTCAACACCTCTCCTTGCCACTATCTCTTTGTCTCTCTCTCTTTCTGTCTGTCTCTCTGTGTCTTTCTTTCTCTCACTCCTTCTCTCTCTCTCCTTCTCTCTCTTGTATTGTGTCTGCATTACCGCTCAAGAGTTCCCTTCTCAGATCTGACGTGAAAGTGAAAGTGAAGTCGCTCAGTTGTGTCTGACTCTGCGACCCCATGGACTGTAGCCTACGAGGTTCCTCCATCCATAGAATTTTCCAGGCAAGAATACTGGAGTGGGTTGCCACTTCCTTCTCCAGGGGATCTTCCCGACCCAGGGATCAAACCCGTGTCTCCCGCATTGTAAGCAGATGCTTTTACCCGTCTGAGCCACCAGGGAAGCTCCAGCCAAGTGCTAAAAGTAAGAATGTTACATTTAATAGATAACTGAATGAATTATTGATTAATTAAATTAATGAGAACAGCTACAGAAATGTAGACTTTACTTCATAAGAAACTGGAAAGTATTAGCTGCAGTGCAATTAATATATTAATAGTTTGCTAATCTTGGTTATGTTTCCCAAGTGGCTCAGTGGTAAAAGAATCTGCCTGCTGATACAGGAGACACAAGAGATCCTTGAGTCAGGAAGATCCCATGAAGAAGGAAATGGCAACCCTCCCCTATATTCTTGTCTATGAAATCCCATGGACCAAGGAGCCTGGCAGAATACTTTTCATGAAATCGCAGAGTTGTACATGACTGAACACATGCACACGCACACACACACACACACACAATCTTGGTGATTATCTTGGACAGGTGTTGCCATAAGAAGCTAAGTCAGTTCTATAATTACTTTCCAACAGTTTTATTTTCATATAAAGCTGATCATCTCATTATCAGCGAGGGTATCCCACTTTGCCTGTGTGATAAGATTAATTTGTATTAAACATTTCTCACTGAAATTTGGGTGGCTCCCTATGTTTCATGATTAAGTCAATATTTGGTTCATCTGTAAAAAACTAAGTTCAGTTTGTCATGCTAGTCCAGTAAAAGCATATTCAGTAACTTCATTACAACCACTTTTGATTTTAGATAATAAGAGGGTTTTAAACTAAGTTCAGATTTGTGAGGTTTTAAACATGGCTTTTTTCCCCAGGCTGGATACGGTGCTATATCAGAGTATTGAATGAGTTCCCAAAGCAGGAAAACTTCCAGGGAGGAAGCAGCATTGCATCTAAAGTTCAGTGGCATCCTGCCTGTAGGGTCTGATAGCCACTAACTGTTGCTCTGCTTACGTCCTACAAACCTACAGAAAGTCCACATCGCCCTGCTGGGTCCTGGATGAGTTCTTAAATACTCTCCAGGAAATAGCATCTTTATCTACTTGGCCCTAAGCACCTATTTTTCCATTCGTGATGGATTTCAGGAGCTGATACACTGACCTTGACAATTTTCAAATGCTGTTTAACTGATAGCTTTGAAAGCTCTATGCCTTCAGTTGGTGTTTTCAGATTAGGTGGATGATTGTTGGGGTACAGGGAAGGTAGACTTTCTTTCTTTCTTTCTTTCTTTCATTAGATAGTTTCAGGATTCCTGGGTCAGGAAGATCTCCTGGAGAAGGGAATGGCTACCCACTCTAGTATTCTTGCCTGGAGAATTCCATGGACAGAGAAGCTTAGCAGGCTACAGTCCATGGGGTTGCATAGAGTCGAACACTTGTAATACATAGCATGGAGTTTAGGTATAGGACTGTTAGATTTGGCAAGTAAAAATATAGAATACCCAGTTAAATTTGAATTTTAGATAGACAATGAATAGATTTTACTATTGCTATGTTCAATAGTTCATGTTGATTTTATTGTTTATATCTGAAATACAAATTTGACTTTGCCACCTATATTTTTATTTAGGCAACTCTTTTAGGGTAGCATTTTCCATAATTAAGTGTCTTATCTTACTTCCCCATATATTCTCCACTCTCATCAAATAAGGAAGTGAAAACTTTATAAAGAAACCAGAATATAATTTATGTCATAAGATAGCAGAGGAAAGCATGCAAAAGTAATATAATAATTTATAATAAATAATAGAACATTTGAGATATTTTTTCCCTAAATGTTAGAGCCATGTAAAATAAGTATTAGGCCATATTACTTCACAAGATTAAACAAAGTAGTTTAGCAAATGATGTTTAACTAAGGGAAGTCAGTTAATAACTTCAGCATAAAATCAGGGGATTAAATTTTTGTTATAATGTCAAAGCCACATTATCTGGCACATTCTGTGATATTCTAAGCAATCTTTGCATTAGTTATGACAGATTATTATTATTATTATTTTGCTTTTTATGTGTTTTTTGAGAGTTCCAGAGGGAAAGTTTTCTGGAAAATGAACATTCTGGTGAAAGCAGTGTAAAGCATTACTCACTTGGCACATCTGCTGCTGCTGTCAGTTACTTTAGAATCTTTGTTAGCTTTTCAAACATCAGCTACCATCACAGGATAAATCTTCCACACATAACCTGTGCTGTGTCTGGGTTTGAACTGGAGTTGGAGGATATTTCACACGGGGCCTCTTAGAAATGGAGAATGCTGGTGGCCACAGGCACTGTGTTTGCACACGCCATAGTCATCCTTTCTCACAGCCTGATTTCTTCCTTCCCGACCATCCTGAGGGTCCCCAGCTCCGTGGTTCCCACCCTTTCCAGTTTTGTTCAGACCCCACCGGAGCCAAGCTTCCCAGCTGGGTCTTCTCCCCACACTTGTCAGAATTGAAGTTCCTTTCTATTCTGGCAATCATGGGCAGAGAATCACGGACCTGGAGACTTTCACAGTGTTACCCATCGGGTCACACCAGGCACACACATATGGTTATCCACGTGTTCACACACAATGAATCTTTTCATTTAATGAGGCAATTTGTCCCGTCCACTTGGCCCGTTTCCTCTATTTTATACAAAAGGATGCAAGCACATAAAGATCAGGAGATTGTTTTCAAAGTCACATAGTCATTTACAAGTCAAGGCTGGAACTCTGATCCTTTCATTAAATCAATCTTTTCAGAGAATTCAGTTCTTCCTCTGGCATATGGGATCATATGGCCAAAGACTGATGCTTTGTGAGAATTAAACAAAAACTTAAAGTATCTAGCTGAATTGCTTATAATGGGCTTTCAGAAAACATTTATTTCTTCCTCCCAATTTCACTGAAGACTTTATTAGAATTTATGAATATATTTATTAGAAGACCCGGCTTTAGTTGGGGCTAAGAATTCTATTCATTCCCAGATCTCTGCCTAGCTTGCTTTTTGAGACTGATGAATTTGTGTAATCTTTCTGTTCCTGGACATAATTCTCTGTTATTCAATGATGTTTGTGATTATATGATTCTATGTTTTTTTCTATTTTAGAGTTTCCTAATTAATTAGCCTGTAGTTTAACTCAATAAGTATTTCCAAAGGAATAAGCACATGAGAATACAGTAGTGTTGTTATTATTTGCTAGCTGTTTACTGACATATTTGAAAATAACATAAGGGGACTTCCCTGGTGGTCCAGTGATTAAGATTTTGCCTTTCAGTGCAAGGGAGGCAGATTTGATCCCTGATTAGAAAGCTAAGATTCCACATGCCTCATGGCCCAAAATCCAAAACATAAAACAAAAGCGATATTGTAACAAACTCACTAAAATGTTTAAAATGGTCCACATTAAAAAATAGTCTTAAAAAAAAGAAAACTATAGGTATTATATGGTTTCCATGGTATTTTGAAGTAAACCATGGGATATTTTAAAGTAATTGCATGTCTAAGAAGTGTCCCTTATATCTAAGTTTAGATATTTACTCAGTTTTCCCAGTATTTTATTGAAGCTTCTCTCTTTCACTTCCTGAAGCTCCCTCACCTCTCTCTGTAAGTCCCTACCCAAAGAGTAGTGTGTATTTCACAAAAGTTTTATTGTCTCATATGCAGAATAAATTTCTCTGCAAGACAGGAGGAACTTCACAGTCTGTTACCAATGTACCAGCATCAACCTGTTAGGCTTCTCCATCATCTCCTGGCAACATCTCTTTCCAGTTCATACCCGTTCACCGTTGCCTTTTATTCAGCCACGCTGGGGCTCCATACCCAAAGGAAGCTCAGGAAAAGTGTTCTATAACGGAAGGCAGAAAGTATGTAAGATCAGGCTTAGGAAGGAGGCAGCCAGGACACAAATGTGGCCTTATAAAAATATCTGTGGCATCTGTCTCTATAAGCTTCACTTGTTTTATCTAAAGTGAGAGTAATAATACAGTATAGAGCCCCTATAGGATTAACTGAAATAGGATCACTTAACTTACATTATAAATTGTTACTGGGAATGCAATAAGTGGAAGCTGATGTGATATGGTAAAGATGAACATGAAAGTCTCTGTTTATCTTGTTCCTTTTGTCCAAGACAGGGTTTTGTTTTTTTTTTAAATTTCTGGCAAAATTGTATGCATTCTTCCTCATGAGGATATTGGAGGAATGACTGTCAAATTCCCTGTCACTCTTATTACCTACAACTTTTTTGTTTTGTTTATTTGTTTTTTAAGTTACAAACTAAGGAAGTAAAGGATACAATGTCAATTAAGAAATAAGAGAGTGAAAAGATCAGAACATGCAACTTAAACATTACTACATATAAATATGAATATAGGGGAAAACAGATCTTAAAGAATGAATACAATTTTACAGTTAGTGCTTTTGTGCTATACTGTATTTCTTCTCATTCAAACTTTATCTTATTTTAAAAATTCAAGTACTGAAAATGTCTCTTGTAATTTGTTGATCATCCTACAGTGGTCCAAAGAGGGCTGATGTTTATAAGGGTCAGGAAATCTGGTTCTCTGATGCAATCACTTAATTTACTTTACTTTGGTGTTGTGACAATGCACGCTTCTATAGGCAGGCCCAAGGAAAAATGAAGCTGAAGCAGTATTATTTTTCCTAGTACAGTTGATCTGGACATGTGGATCTTCTCCCCTTGACTTCAAACCCAGGAGTCCTTTCTTTTGTCTGACACTTGATTGTTTCAGTGTTGACTTCGTAACAATGCCTATTTTGTGTTGATTGGGGCAGTCTGCAGACTACTTCCATGCTTACCTCATTTTTACTCCATAATAACCCAAAGAGAAACAGAGAAGTTATTAGGATCTGTGTGTTGCAAATGAGGGACCTAAGGTCTAGTTTGAATTCAGATTTCCTTTCTCCCATACTGCTGTTTACACTGCACAATTTTGCCTCTCATTGCTTCCTTCGGGCTGCCATAGACCTACGTCTGAGCTATTCTATACTAGTAGAATATTTCCTACTTACTTATTCTACACTAGTAAGAGAAACCCAATATTCTCCTGTGTATATTCTAGTAAAGTGCTAAGAATAGCCATGGGCTATACACCCATTGAGTTTGCATGCTAAAGGCTCCTTTAGTTCCCCAAGATAAACAGCTGGCTAGTTCACATTGTGGTTTAGGGATGCACAATCTGCATTTAGTAATTAGCTCTTGAACTGAGCAATAAACGTCAATGAGTCTTTTATTTCCCTGCTCAAGGAGAGGGAGAGCATGAAACAGAGACAGAGTGTGCTCCAGTATCAGGTTGTCAGATTTGGACTCGCTTGTGAGACGTATGGTCTTAAATGATCTTTTAACTTCTCTGTGCCTCAGATGCTTCCTCTGTAAAGTGTTGCCCAACCTCAAATGTTGCAGAGAAGGCTGAATGAAATAAATATAAAGAACAGTGTTGGCTTGTAAGGAGAGCTCAGTAACTATTAACTCCTAATCATTATCGTTATTCATTACTTTGTGGACGTTAAAAGCAACAATTTCATACCAATCTGAGTTGGTCATTGAAATGAGTATCACATTTTTCTTCATGCAAGTAAATAAGTTCTTTTTAAATCAAGAAATAAAGGGATTTGGAATTAACATTTGTGTACCATGAAGTGATTTCAGTTCACTCTAGTTTCAGTAAAACCTTTGTAAGTTTTCACCATGGTGGAAATCGAACACATTCCCTCTAGCGTATTGGCCTCGCATGAGGAATGTATATAACTTTATGTTGAAAGTACAGTTACAAGTGCCAGATGCTGTCTTGATACTTGCTTGAAATTCATCCCTTTAGGGTTATGTTTTAATAATGAAGGGTGGAAATTTGCTGTAAGCATTCAGGTTTGATTTAGACATAGGTTAATAGTGTTTGCTGTAATATATTTAACATTCCAAGACTCTTTTCTGATTTATTTTATCACATTTATCATAAAACTAACAATTATTAATCACTCCCATTTTTCTATTAAATCAGCTAGAACACAACAAAGCCGATATTAATATAGCTTGACAAATGATAGAATTTCAGAGCTCCTTCTCCTAAGAAAGTGGAAAATACCTGATGCAGGCCGTTGTCAGTGAAAGGGAAATCTGTCCCCACAAGGTTATCTCATATAAATATTAATATTCCTTATATGACCATTGCTTCCAGCATTTCATTTTCCAAATGCACTTTTTACAAACATGTAATATTATGGTCCATTACCAACCACTAATGGAGAATTTTATGACTAACTTTTGCACCAAAAACAATTATTTGCTGTGTGAGGATAGATTTGCAAAACAAGATTTGGTAGCATTTAAATGGACACTTATTTTTAGAGGAAGACTGCCCTGACTGTGTCCTAACACTTAGATTGCCGTCTCATGGCATCATTATCTCCAGGCCCAGACGGGCTTCTCTTGCACTTAAGGAGCATAAGGAAGCCAATTTGATTACAAAGGCTGTTTCTTATCACTAGGAAATTTGGGGATGGAAAAATAATAACTTGTAATAAATACTATGGGGTTTGAAGTCATGTCTATCTTCCAAGATAATTAACAATTTCAGTTGCTTCAGGAACCAGGAAGGCATAAAACTTTTCTACTGTATGCTCTTTTTAGGAAGAATAGTGGGTATAATTCTTGATAAGTCAAAATGAACAAAGTGAACTGTTGCACTAGGGTGTGAATATGATTAGAATTATTCAATCAGCCCATAAAATGTTCTCTTAAGCATATAGACTTTTTAAACATACAGGCTTCCCTGGTGACTCAGATGGTAAAGAGTCTGCCTGCAATGAGGGAGAGCCAAGTTTGATCCTTGGGTAGGGAAGATCCCCTGGAGAAGGAAATGGCAACCCACTCCAGTATTTTGCCTGGAAAATCTCATGGACAAAGGACCCTGGTGGGCTATAGTTCATGGGGTTGCAAAGAGTCAGACACGACTGAGCGACTTAACACCACCAAATATAGAAAATCCAAATTTCTAGGAAAATACCTAAGGATATCCTCTTATAGTAACTTCATAATTCTTTCTATGTTTTATTTAATATGTTGGATATCTGGATCTACTAACATTATTTTTAAGTGTCTTCCTTTATTGATATTGCTATAATCTATTTCAAACATTGAGATCTGATGATAATTATAAATAATGATTTAAAAAATATATATTAAATATTACATTTGCATTTTAAATTACTGTTCCAGGAGATTTGATTCTTAGTCTAGAATTCATGTACTGATATAGAAGGTGATAATGTGGAAGTTTGTTTTGTTTTTTTTTTTAATTTTAATGTGTAGGACTTACCTGTATCCTGCTGGTGCTAGTGGTAAAGAATCCGCCTCCCAATGCAGGAGATGCAATAGATGTGGGTTCAATCCATGAGTTAGGAGTATCCCCTGGAGAAGGAAATGGCAACCCAAAACTTTAAGTATGTATAATTAATCTCCACAGATAGTTCTTGCAAACATTGTTCCCATGTTGTTTAAAATGTAAATGAGAAAATAATGAATAACTAAAATAGAAGTTAAGTGACAGGCCTGAAGCCTCAGAATTAGTTCATGACCCCACCAAGAATCCTATCTTGATTTCTTTTCATTTGGTCAAATTCTTTTCTCTACTCTTTTAAAGAAGTCAGTGTTCTATTTAACACAACTGACTTGAGTACATGGCTTTGCCTTTGTCAACACAAAGTATACCTTACAATAGTATTGTGTTTACAAGGAACATACAAAATATAAATGGCAATATGACACCTAGTATGTGATAATTAATCACAAATAGCAATCTAATGTGACAAAATTCATTAAATTGCTAATTCTGTCAATATAAATGTTTCTGTGAAGAGTATTCTTTTTACTTTAAGGAAGGTAAATAATACAGTAATCAATGAGAAGTGTAACCACTCCGTGGTAAAATGCTTTCCGATTTTTAAAACTAATTTGCTTATGTATTTAGGAACACTATGAACAAGGTTTCTTTTTTGAATTATGAAGATGAGATTTTTGTATTTCTTTTGATAGAACTATTACCAAGTTGCAAAAATAAGCTTATAAGTTAGGAAATTCTTAGAAATGTAGTTCCAAAGAGAAAACTTCCAATGTGATGGGAAAAAAAAAAAAGATAATTTAACAGGCATTTCTCTGTACAGTTTGGAAATAGTCGAACCATAGAGGATTACAAAAGCATTGCTGTCATGATCTTTGGAACAAGACTGCCACGAGGAACTGAAGGGGTCCCCCTTACACACACAGCGTCATTCCTCCTACTCGTCCCTCCTGATCTTTCATCTCCTCTCCATTGCTTGAAATATTTACCTATCATACACCAGTCTCAGACATCACATTCTCCAAGAATCCTCCTCACAAGCTTTAAGGCAGTAGCAAAGATTCTCCAATGTGTTTTTTTATTTTTAGCACCCCAGCCTTCATCAGAGTGTGTTATTGCAGTTGCCCATTTACCTGGCACCATCTCCCGCTAGCGGCTACAGTCATTGGGTCCATAGAGTCAGACATGAATGAAGACATTCACACACATACACACACACACATATCTCCTGCTAGACTTTCCAACTCCATGAGGAAAGGAGCTGAGTGTCCCATTAACTAGCCCAGTGTTTCACATGTAGTAAGTTGATCAGTTCTAATGAGCTGAAAGATCCCAAAGTTATCCAAGCCCTGTGACGTTCTTTAGAATTTACACAGGATCTCTTCTGAGGCTCTTCACAACTCCTTATTTCACCCACAGTACAAATTAAGAAGGTGAGATTCACGGGGGCTAAGAGCTAGGTGGTCGTGTACCGTTAATGGCAGAATGAGGAAATCTCACACATTTTCTCCTCTGTTTCATTTAATGGATTTATGCTGAGCATCCTGTACTTGCCAGACATTATGTCAGAACCTGGGATCCAAAGATTAATAGGTTAAGATCTCCTGAAGCTCTCTGCCTAGTCAGAGAACTAGACTATAAACAGTAATTATAATACAATGTGATAAGGGTTTTGACGGAACAATGTGCTCTTGTGCTGTGGCATTTCCAAAGAAGGAATAAAAAGTGTGCATGTTCATTTGCTCTATTTCATTTTATTTTTAATGTTCTTTTATTACCCTTTTATGTCTGAATGTTTAGTACATAACCACTCTTTCAGAAAAAGGTAGGCAGAAGCCTATGCAAATTAATGGAAGTTTAAATATTGCAATACTATTTCTAAACTAATTAGTTTTCATTATTGTTCATATTACACATGAATTTGAATATCAAACAAGAGTCTATATAAAGCCTCACCCATGATAGTTTTAAACGGCTTGCTTAGTAAAATCACTCTCACTGTCATTTATGTAACTTGGGATCCTAAGAGAATCCTCAAGAGACAGTTATCACAAGCACATTAACAATAATAGGTGAGTGAAGAACTGGGGTAGGAGTGCAGTATGGCATGACGATGGCTTAGCGTGAGTCAGGAACTTGCAAGACTGTTCTAGAAGGCAGCTGTGTGCCTGAGTTTTGATCAGAAGTTCATCTGGTGTTTTAAAAAAATCTTTAAAAAAAAAACTAGTTGAGTGGAGAAAAATATCTATTTTTCCTTTCATAGTTTTTAAATTATTCTTCAGAAAAAGGAAACAACCATGGAAAATGGTGACATTTAATAATGACAAAATATCTTGCTAAAGGAATGAAAAATAGGTAATTGTCAATAAATAGCATGAGTCTATTTGCAGTGCTTACTAATCTGGAGGAAAAGGGCCTGGCCTTACTAATCTATCTGTTTCCTTTGCTATGTATGGTGTCTTACTCATGACTGAAAATCTTCTACCAAGATGAGATGACACTTTCAACTTCATTCTTTAAAACAGAATAAACAAAAATTGAAGAGACCAAATAAAATGTACAGAAAATGTCACTTTGCATTAAAAGCCTAATTTCAGAAACCTAAGAGCAGTCTACTGTCAGTGATTAAGAGCTAGAGAATTCACTGAGTGTTTCAAAATAATACCTGTTTCCTACTGAAGCAGCCAAACCAGTGAAGATGGGTAGATGCCAATAAGGGGGCAGTCACCCCTCCCAAGCATCTAAAGAATGCACATTCAACACATTCCAGGAGCACCTCCCCCGCTGGCGAGCTGGCAATTTTGCTCAGCCCAGTGTCTCTCCACTTCAAACTGCATTGTGCAGAAATTAATAGGGAAGAAAGAGATGCCTTTCTGGAATCGTCAAGATGCTCCACCCTGTCACCCTTTCCCCTGTAAGTCAGTCAGAAACCCATTGTGAAAAGAGGAAAAGTGTATGTCCGAAAGTTTCTGGTGAAGGGAGTGGAAAGGTCTGCAGAGATAAACACAGTAACTCTCATAGAATTTGCTAGATACTATTTTTGCCTTTGAGTCACTATAATTTTTTGGTTGAAGCCCCTTCAGACCACCCTCCACTGCCTGCTCGTGTTTTCCCATTGTAAGAATGGAGGACAACGCTATGGACTGTAGCCCGCCAGGCTCCTGTATCCATGAACTTTTCCAGGGAAGAATACTGGAGTGGGTTGCCATTTTCACTGTAGATTAAGGCCACCCAACAGTGCTTTAGTCATGTGAATGGCTTTAGCAGGCAGAAAATCCTGCCCTTACCAGTGTTCACAAACTGTCCAATTGCTGCTTACTAAACAAATCTGTCAGGAAATTCATTCCACTCTTGCTAACCAGAAGCAATAAATCAGCAAAGTGGATTAATTGTACTATGTCACTGGTTTTTACTGCTATGTAGATACCTATGCATCCCCCTCAAGGAGCATCTGAACTTGGTATATGTGGAAATTGTGTGTGTGTGTCTGTGTGTGTGCATGCGCGTGCACACACATGTGTGCTCAGTCACTCAGTTGTTTCCAAGTCTTTGGGACCCCATGACTGTAGATTGCCAGTCCCCTCTGTTCATGGAATTTCTCCTGCAAGAATACTGGAATGGGTTGTCATTTGCTACTCCACAGGATCATCCTGACCCAGGGATCTAACCTGTATCTCCTGTGTCTCCTGCATTGACAGATGGATTCTTTACCATTGTGCCACCTTGGAATCCCATATGTGGAAGTTGGTCTTGGCCTTTTCCAGTCCTGTGGCCACTGCTGAGTTTTCCAAATTTACTGGTATATTGAGTGCAGCACTTTCATAGCATCATCTTTCAGGATTTGAAATATCTAAACTGGAATTCCATCACCTCCACTAGCTTTGTTCGTAGTGATGCTTTCTAAGGCCCACTTGACTTGACATTCCAGGATGTCTGGCTCTAACATTTACTTTTTATGGTGATGTCTATAATGTTGATTTTTCTCCCCATAATTCCTCTCTTTCCTAAATAATAGATGTAGAAGCATGAAACTGTGTATTTATCTCAGAAAATAAATGAACTTTGATTTTATCTGCATGATATTTTCCTAATACTAAAGCTACTAGTTCTTGGATTTTGAGTGTGTATTTCACATTCTGGCATCTAGATTTTTATCATTCTCAGGTAGAATAAATTGGTTCTTAAGTGTCATGCCTTCACTAATTACATACAGAAAACATAATAAAAGAGACCACATGCCCTCCAGTGAGAATTTACCTACTTCTGTTGGTCATTTGAGAGACACCAATAATTTGGAGGGGATGGATCTGCAAAATTGTGAATATCATTTTGGTGCTGAAACCAACAAGGTTTGTTAGTCTAATATGTCCCCTATATGACACTCTGGAAAAGGTCAGTTTTCATTCCAATCCCAAAGAAAGGCAATGCCAAAGAAGGCTCAAACTACTGCACAATTGCACTCATCTCACATGCGAGTAAAGTAATGCTCAAAATTCTCCAAGCCAGGCTTCAGCAATATGTGAACCGTGAACTTCCTGATGTTCAAGCTTGTTTTAGAAAAGGCAGAGGAACCAGAGATCAAATTGCCAACATCCACTGGATCATAGAAAAAGCAGCAGAGTTCCAGAAAAACATCTGTTTCTGCTTTATTGACTATGCCAAAGCCTTTGACTGTGTGGATCACAATAAACTGTGGAAAATTCTGAAAGAGATGGGAATACCAGACCACCTGATCTGCCTCTTGAGAAATTTGTATGCAGGTCAGGAAGCAACAGTTAGAACTGGACATGGAACAACAGACTGGTTCCAAATAGAAAAAGGAGTTCGTCAAGGCTGTATATTGTCACCCTGCTTATTTAACTTATATGCAGAGTACATCGTGAGAAACGCTGGACTGGAAGAAACACAAGCTGGAATCAAGATTGCCAGGAGAAATATCAATAACCTCAGATATGCAGATGACACCACCCTTATGGCAGAAAGTGAAGAGGAACTCAAAAGCCTCTTGATGAAAGTGAAAGAGGAGAGTGAAAAAGTTGGCTTAAAGCTCAACATTCAGAAAACGAAGATCATGGCATCCGGTCCCACCACTTCATGGGAAATAGATGGGGATACAGTGGAAACAGTGTCAGACTTTATTTTTGGGGCTTCAAAATCACTACAGATGGTGACTGCAGCCATGAAATTAAAAGATGCTTACTCCTTGGAAGTAAAGTTATGACCAACCTAGATAGCATATTGAAAAGCAGAAACATTACTTTGCCAACAAAGGTCCGTCTAGTCAAGGCTATGGTTTTTCCAGTGGTCATGTATGGATGTGAGAGTTGGACTGTGAAGAAGGCTGAGCGCCAAAGAATTGATGCTTTTGAACTGTGGTGTTGGAGAAGACTCTTGAGAGTCCCTTGGACTGCAAGGAGATCCAACCAGTCCATTCTGAAGGAGATCAGCCCTGGGATTTCTTTGGAGGGAATGATGCTGAAGCTGAAACTCCAGTACTTTGGCCACCTCATGCGAAGAGTTGACTCATTGGAAAAGACCCTGATGCTGGGAGGGATTGGGGGCAGGAGGAGAAGGGGACGACAGAGGATGAGATGGCTGGATGGCATCACTGACTCGATGGATGTGAGTCTGAGTGAACTCCAGGAGTTGGTGATGGACAGGGAGGCCTGGCATGCTGTGATTCATGGGGTCACAAAGAGTCGGACACGACTGAGCGACTGATCTGATCTCATCTGATATGACACTCTAGAAGGGTTTCCCTCCTGGCTCAGTGGTAAGAATCTGGCTGCCAATGTAGGAAATGTGTGTTCGATCCCAGGGTTGGGAAGATCCCCTGGAGGAAGAAATGGCAACCCACTCCAGTATTCTTGCCTGGGAAATCCCATGATCAGAGGAGCCTGGTGGGCTGTAGTCCATGGGGTCACAAAGAGTCAGACACAATAAAGGACATGCATACATGACACTGTAGGCAATTATTATTATTTACTATTCATACCTACTATTCTTTTTTTCCCATTTTTACTTGATTTTTTACCTTCAGATCCCATTTGTGTGTGTGTGTGTGTGTGTGTGTGTGTAACATGATGGCTTTTTGGAAAAGTAATGTAGATAGAAGAGATAATTGGGGAGTAAGTACAATGACAAACATTTTTAAGTGTTCTAAGTACCATAATATAACCTCGACTTGCAGTATATGTTCAAAATTGAAAGTTAAAATTAATATACATTTTCATATAATAAAATTATAAAGTTATGCATATGGAAAAATTCATAAAACCTTAAATATAATTAGTCAGGAAAGAGACACATTCAATAGTGAGTTGTATCCTGCACTGTTAGACTATGATGTTTCTGGTTAAATATTTTGTAACCAGAGAGATGTATATTTTTAAAATCTTACTTGCATCAAATAATTTGAGTGTGGATCCCACTTAGCCATTGTTTTTGCTTCTTATCAGCAACTTTTTATTTAAAAGTTCTTATAAAGAATACAGATGATCACAGGTCTGGGTTTTTTATTTGATTCTGAACTTTTTGCCGATGTTAAACATAGTGAGTTTAGAATATCTAATGTTACTTGTCAAAAAAAGCCAATTTATTATTCTGTTTCTCAACAAAATCTTTAAGGAGAGAATTAAGTTTTTAAAAATTATTCAATGCATCCACATTGTCCTGTTCCCTTCCTAGTAACTGACAACTTTCGTATAAAATAACTATAATATTTAAAGAATGGAAAATTATGGATCCATGTTGCACAGTGGTCAATTAAAAAGGTCTTTTTCTTGAACCCAGCAAATTTCATTCCTATCCCTTGAAATAAATTTAATGTACACTGATAAATATTAGATTTCCTGAAATCTGAAAGACTCTAAGAGGTTTACTTGGAGAACTTCAAGACTCTAAGGAGTTCAGTCTGAGACCAGTTAACTAAACCTTAATGTTTTTGGTGTTCTTATTTTCTCACTGGCTATCAACATCATGCCATCATCCATAACAGAAGATTTTCCTTAAAATAATTATATCCTCAACATTGCTGACTAATATTTTCCTTACAAGCAAAAGCCCTCGCCTACATATTTATAGGTAACTTTTGACCCCATATTTGGTCTAGAGTAATCTCTTTGCTAATTTTCACATTTAGCTGGATGAAAGGATGACTACAATGTTACATATTTCTTGTTGACTAAGACAAAGTGAGTATCCCCCAGAAGAAAATACGGCATTTACTATCCTTATTTATTTTGGGCCACTGACTCACACATATAGATGCATGGCAACCTTCTGCAATTAAACTAATTAGTTTATATGTGAGGCCTCTCTTTCAACCTTGAAAAAGGCATCTAAATATTTGATAATGCATTGTCTGCACCTAGAGTTCCAAAGGGCCTTCCTGATGGCTGAGATGGTAAAGAATCTGTCTGCATTGCAGGAGACCAGGGTTCCATCCCTGGATTGGGAAGATCCCCTGGAGGAGGGCATGGCAACCCACTCCAGTATTCTTGCCTGGAGAACCCCCATGGACAGAGGAGCCTGGCGGGCTACAGTCCGTGGTATCGCAAAGAGCCAGACATGACTGAGTGACTAAGCACAGCACAGGGTTCTGAAACATAAACCCAATGAAGTGTACAAAGCCCATTTTAGAGCAGAGGTAGTTTTAAAAGCACTTAAATATTGTTTTGCAGAATGCATTGCTGCAGGGTGACACAGCCATGCAAACATGACACCACCATCTTATGGAACGTACAAAAAGGGGTGGCTCTTGTGCCAAATAAACATTCTTCAATTAACGCTTCACAATATGTAGTGTGAACGTTCATAGTCTGTGTTTATCCATCCTGAGGCTGCTACTTTTAATGCCTCAGAAACTGTTGCTTGTGTACATTCTCCTTCTGGTGGATCTTGTAGAGGGGAAGATCTGATCACAGATACATTTTCCTCTTGAATCTAAAAAAGCTAAAAAAAAAAAAAATGAATATGAGATGGAATTAAGATGAATTAAGTCCTGTCCTATAAATAGAGGTTAGAGAGGATTGCCAGGAAACTAATGTGGTAATAAAGGGCTTCCCCGGAGGCTCAGTGGTAAAGAATCTGCCTGCCAATGCTAGAGACTCAGATTTGATCCCTGGGTTGGGAAGATCCCCTGGAGCAGGAAATGGCTACTCCCTCCAGTATTCTTGCCTGGGCAGTTCCTTGAACAGAGGAGCCTGGCGGGCTACAGCGCATGGGGTCGCAGAGAGTCAGATACGACTGAGTGACTAAACAACAATAGGTCTTAAAAGTGAGATAGACCATGTTATTACCTGATTTCTCCCTTTTGCTACTGAAAAGGTTTGCTTCCACATTGTTCATTTTGTCTGTACTACTCTTATTTTTAAAAAATAATGCTCATTGTTTTTTTATTAGTTTTATAGTTTTAATAAAATATAACACCTTAATTTTGAATAGCTATGAAAACTTTTATGTCTTATTCTTCAAAAAGGCTGATGTTCAAATAATTCTAATGGTTCTATTTATTATACATTTATACATATTCTGGAAGAAGGCAATGGCAACTCACTCTAGTACTCTTGCCTGGAGAATCCCAGGGACAGAGGAGCCTGTTGGGCTGCCGTCTGTGGGGTTGCACAGAGTTGGACATGACTGAAGCGACTTAGCAGCAGCAGCAGCATGCGTATTCTGAAGAAGAAAAAGAAATACTTATCTTTAGCATGGCTTAAATTGTTTTGCCCCCATTTTGTCAGAAGTATTAATATTTCTTAGAGCAACCAAAATTCACATCACATCAGCAAGTATACAGACCCCAGTGCTCAGTGATTAGGTTTAGTGGAAAGGCATATTTCCTGCATGTTTTATTAATGGCTCTATTTCATGCATACTTATTTTCTAGTGTCTGTATCTCAAATTATTCTTTATTTGCTTATATTGACTTCAGTTTCATAGGCCTACATAGAATGCTGGTGTACAAATGTTTAAATAGTTCTTTGAGAGACACACTGTGATATTAGTCTTATATGTTATATATACAATATCCCCTTATAAGTTATATAAACAATATGTACATTTTACCTAAATCATATAATATCCACTCTTAAATAAAATTTTTAAAGCCAGTATGTTCTTTCCTAATAATTTTTCTGAAAATAAATTATTTTAAATAACAGGTAAAGCTAATAGGTGGGCTTCCCTGGTGGCTCAGACAGGAAATAATCTGCCTTCAATGCAGGAGGCCTGGGTTCAATCCCTGGGTCAGGAAGATCCCCTGGAGAAGGAAAGTGAAAACCCACTCCAGTATTCTTTTTCGGTAAATCCCATGTACAGGGGGATTTATCTCTAAAATAGGTAACTAATGAGAACCTACTGTATATTTTAGGGAATCCTACTCAATGCTCCGTGGTGACTTAAATGGGAAGGAAATAAAAAAAGGGGAGATATGTAGATATAGATATATATGATTCACTTTGCCATACAGTAGAAATTAACACATCATTATAAAGCCATTATGTGCACATGCTAAATCTCTTCCATTGTGCCTGACTCTTTGCCACCCTATGGACTGTAGGGCACCAAGCTCCTCTGTCCATGGAATTCTCTAGACAAGAATACTGGAGTGAGTTGCCATGCCCTCCTCCAGGGGATTTTCCCAACCCAGGGATTGAACCCCTGTCTCTTTTAAGTCTTCTGTATTTTGGCAGGCAGGTTCTTTACCACTAGCACCACCTGGGAAGTGCCCCCCCCACCCCCGCCCCGCCCACTGGCAAAGCAACTATACTCCAATAAAAAAAAAATTTAAGAAATCAGGTCTTGTGAATGAACCACTTGGAAGTTTGGTTAAAAGCCAGTGAAAATTGTAGAAATGGCAGCAAAAACATCCTTAATATAGGTAGAAATATAAGTATACTTAACTAGTCAAGAGTAGAATTTCTGTTATCTTGTGACTGCACTAGAGGTTTGAAAGACACACGAGCAGGCAGGGTTTTCACTTATCTCTCAATGCATCTGCTCAGTGAATGAGTATCAGGTTATATGGAACTTGTCTGGTAAATCCCCCCAAAATATAAACTAGTGAAACAAGAGAGCTAGGAATGTAAGTGAACATGTTTGAACCTCATATGCTGTTCAATTTTGAAACCTTTAGTAATTTCATTTTTTTATTATGTATCATTGTTATTCCTCCTCTAGAACAGGCTGTTCTGTGACTTTTCTTTCCTGTCTTCATGTTTTTAAAAATAGTATCTAACACATTCTGTACTTAACCCCAAGGAAAATTTTACAGGGTTTCTTTAAATTTTTAAAGAGAGAGCAAACCGTTCTGAAGAAAGAAACACAAAATTCCAGACAGGTTTGAAGTGTGTAAAAACTCTAAACATCTGGATCCTGAGAAAATTAGGAAGGTCAAAGATTACCTCTTTGGTTAGAAATTCTACCTCTCTGATTTGTTCAGGACAGCCTTTTTGTGAAAAGAGTTTTGACTGTAAAGAGTGAATGAATGAATAAGCATTTTACATTAAACAAGCTTAGCTTTGTTTTATTGCTGCTGTTCCTTTGTTGTTGTAATTTATGCATCTAATTCATGCAATGCCCAACATGTTTTTCTTCTCTTTAAAAAATAACCCTTAGTGAAATACTTTCACTTCTAAACAGTGAGAGAGATATATATATATATATATTTCTGTGTGTGTGTGTGTGTGTGTTAGCCACTCCGTTGTGTCTGACTGTTTGGGACCCCATGGATTGTAACCCATCAGGCTCCTCCATCCATGGAATTCTCCAGCCAAGAAAAGTGGAGTGGATTGCTATTTCCTACTCCAAAATATATATATTTCATATATATATGAAATGTAATGTATTATATGAAATTATACATATATATATAAAGATGATATATATTTTAATTTTCTTTTAGTTAACAGAGATCTATCTGGGAGTGTTGTCTGGAATATTGATAAAAAATTTTCCAAGTACCCTCAAGCCTATCTGAATAGGAGATGAAGAGTAGTCAGAATAGAAGTATTATCTCCTCTTTACCCACACTATTGATTTTTTTCTAAATAATGAGTGAAAGGGAAAAGACATTAAAAAAAATCTTTTGAGTTATATGGGCTTGCACTACTACTCACTTTACAATTATAAAAATTTATAAGGTTATCTGGAATTGGGATACCTTATTGCAATAACCAGTCAGCTTCTTTTAAAACTGGTTGGCGTTATTTGAGAAACCACTGAATGGATCCTCTCCTACCCTATTAAGAAAGCCCCTCTCTGCTACCGCTTTTCAGATAGGAAGATCAGGGTGCCTGGAAGAAACCAGGAAAAGAACCTCTGTGTATTACATTCCCCTGACTTGTTCACTTACCTCCTTTTCCTCCTCATAAGTAATAGATGTGTTTTTAGGGTCTATGTGCGACTTGTTATTTTCAAAATTATTATAAGGTTATCTCTTCCAAGGAGTCTGACATGCCTTTCATATTTTCCATTGCCTTTGTAAACCGCCTTTTTGGATGGGACTTGTGAATTGAGATGGCATTATTACAGTTTGGAAATTTTCATTATCTGACTCTTTCTCTCAGAATAAAAGTGCCCTCAGACCCTGAAACGTCCACATGTTGTTAAGTCACTAAGTCAAGTCTGACCCTTTGTGACACCATGGACTGCAGCACGCCAGGCTTCCCTATCCTTCACCGTCCCCCAGAGTTTGCTCAAACTCACATCCATTGAGTCGGTGTTGCCATCCACTAGTTGTCTCTCTTTCTTTTTACCCTGTAGACCTTATATACCTCAATTAAAGGGAAATATTTAGACTTTTCCCCTTTATTCTTTGTTCTGTTTCACATCTTTAAAACCCAGCAACTTTGTCACCACAAGCCAAGTTTAAAAATATAGAAATGAACTGGGAGTATTTTTTGTTTGTTTAATTTAACAAAATTTGATTTAAAAGTAGCAAGAAAAATAGCCCAAATCAAACTGTTACATGGACTGTTGTTTTCTATTGATATGGTGCTTTTTGTTTTCATTGGGTTTAAAGTTGCACAATTAACATTCCATTCCAATGTGATAGCTTGATGCTTTTTCAAGTGGGGCAACAAAACTTCGAAGTGTTAAGTAGCCTGTCGGTAGTTGCACCATGAACATGGCAGAGACAAAATTAGAACTTCATTTCTAAGTTTCAGTGTTTTTTTCATCTGCTTTTCTTTTTTATATTCAATTCTCAATTTAGAAATGATATGGGCTTTCAAAATTAATTTAGCCTCTCAAAAACACTTGTCCTATGATATACTTAGCTTTTCTGTGATTTACATGCTTATTTTCAAAAGGTTAAAAATGCCAGAAATGTGAATGAAATAGAAATACAAATAAAATCCTCCAAACTGATAATTTTCTTGTTTTAATAAAATCCTCATGGGAGATTTGGTACAAACTTTGATGTTCTACAAACTGACTTTATTCCTTGGAATAGCCATAATGGTGTTTTGCTAAACACTCTTTTATCTTGAAACTTGAGAATACCACATGGGAGAAAATAGAATATTTTGTTGATATTTCCTTTGAGCATTAAAGCATTCAGTAACTATTCTCAAAGTCTACTAGATAAAGAAAAACTTTAAGTTTAGCTGAGTTTTTTAGCTGACTAATGTGTAGTCAAATCAGAAAGAAAATAAGTGACAGAATAGTTGGGTAATGAACCAATGGAAAAATAACTGAATGAATGAAATGAAACATAAGCAAAGGCTTTAAAGAAATTATATTAGATATTATGATTCTACGCTTGATATGTTGCAAAAATTTAAACAAAAATGGAAAAATCTCTAAGCCACCAAAATTATTCAGTGATGCCTAAGTTACTCAGTTATTTTAAATCATTGTAACTTTCTCACTTCTGCAGTGTTACACAAAGGGAAGAAATTCAATAGGGAACAAGACACATGGAGAAAAGTATTGATTTCAACACTATCTGTAACATCCACAAACTGGAACCTCCAGAGATTCTCAGCATTCTGAAACAGTTAAACACACCATGGGACTTTCCCAAATGTAATTTTATACAGCTACTTAAATTATTAATTAGATGAATAGTAACATGCAATTAGGGAAGAGCATGAGCTTTGGGATTGAACAGACTATGTTTGAATCCTCCTGCCATTTCCAAAATCCTCAGAATACGAAGGGATCTCTAGAATCTCTGTGCCTTCTTAGAAATTCTTCCTGACGTGATGGAGACCACCTGTGTGGTTGGGTAGTGGGATCCAAATTCATAAGTCTCCTTTGAGGCTTCCCTGGTGGTTCAGTGGTAGAGAATCACCTGCTAACGTTCGATCCCTGATCTGGGAAGATCCCATATATGGAACAACTAAACCCTTGCACATCTACTGAGACTGTCCTCTAGGGTCCAGGAGCCACAGCTATTGAGCCCATGTGCTGCACCGACTGCAGCCTGCACACCCTAGAGCCCATGCTCTCCAACATGAGAGGCCACTGCAAAGAGAAGTCTGAACATGGCAACAATGAGCAGCCCCTGCTTGCAGCAGCGAAAGAAAAGCCAGTGCAGCAATGAAGACACAACACAGCCAAAAATAAAATTAATAGAAATAAATTAATAAGTAAAATTATTATTTTTAAAAAGTGTGCTCTCAGAGAGGCCAATTTAGTTTTGTCTGGTGCTGTGATAATACACAGAAAAAGAGAGATGAAGCTCAGACTTAAAAAGGCAAGGATCAAATTCTCATGGCTTGATATTGGATACATTACTTTCTTTGAACTTCAGATTTCCTGTCAATAAAATGCAAATAAGGATATCACTTATCTTATGGAGTCATTGTGATGATAAAATGGCATGACCTGAACCAACATCAGACTACATAGGGTTTAGGTATTGAATACATGGTAATTTATTGCTATTATCTTGGTGGGTCATTTTACTCATTAAAAAATATCCTACTGAAAAATATTTTAATTGTTCATTTTTGATCAAATAGCTTATTTTCAGTATAACATTAAAGACACTCTGTAACTGTTTCCTAATCCAATTGCTTGGCCATTTTTCTCAATAAAGCTCCTTGCAAAAGCCAGCTTTCTACCTCTCTGACCTGGTCATTTCCCAAATGTTGTGTGAATCCACCTTTAAGCCGTACCTTTTCCTCTGCCCTCAGACCTGATGTCTTTTCATTCTAATCGTGCCTTCTCAAACAGTCTTTTGTGTCCTTCAAGGCTCAACTCAAGTGGACTTGTTGGGTAGTCTCTCTCTCCTGTGTTCTTACACAGTCTTTTTAAAACAGCATTATTCCATTTTGGAATAATGGGATTCCATTATCCCATTTTCCATGCATTATGATTTTGTATCAGACACTTCCACTGCATATTAGCCTATTTTAGGAGAGAGATCTTATCTCCCCACATGCTATTTATTCTTTTAGCAACTTAATCACTTGTACACAGTGGATGCTCAAAAACTATGTGTCAAATTAAATTCAAAGGTGACTGAAGTGAAGTGAAAGTCACTCAGAATCTTTGGACCCCCATGGACCGTAGCCCGCCAGGTTCCTCTGTCCATGGAACTTTCCAGGCAAGAATACTGGAGTAGGTAGCCATTCCTTCTCTAGGGGATCTTCCCAGCCCAGGGATCGAACCCAGTCCCCCCACATTGCAGGTGGATTCTTTACTGTCTGAGCCAGGAGGGAAGCTGTGGTGACTGAAAGCTCCAGAAGTAAACCTTATGTGACACTTATTGATGAGTAAGTGCCATTTGAAGTGCCCCGTTGGAGTGTGACTTTTCTAATTTTAACGTATCAAAATTTCATTTATGTGAGGTCAGTCCTATAAAGGCAAAATGTATTGGAAAACTTGACCTGAGATCAGTTTTTCCACCCTAATTTTGCTTAAATTATACAGATATAAGAAGTATAGGTGTATATAAAACTTACAGGTACAAATTACATGTGTATAATATTCTTTCTATTTAGGTGTATTCATGGGCATAACCCTTATGTAATCTGCAAGCTCTATCCCTGGCTTGTTTACAACAGTGTCTATAATATTATGGGAAATTTTTACTACTTAAAAGTAGGGAAAGATAAGTACATTCATTAACATGGCAATTTGGAAGACTTGTGAATCCTCTGAAAAGAAAATAGACTAGTGATTTCAAACATACTTTATAATTCTTTCTTTGCAAAGAAAGAAATTTTAGGTTTTTAAAACTGACTCACTATAAGGGTGGTGATATTAGGGGAAAGAAAAAGTGAAAAACCTGATCCTAACATGAATGTCAGCTCATCTTAAAAGAGTTCTTAACTTTACTGTAATTAAAATATTTTTTCATGATATTCACTTTCTGACAAAGTCAATATATATGATAATCCAATCAAAGAATCAAAATGTGTAATCATAAGCTTATGATTTATTTTCTCTTGGTGTTTCATACTGAATGACCCAACCCTGGTTAAAGAAGTGACTCTACTTGCCATAGTTTAACAAAGAAAACCCATCAAAATTTAAAACTATCGAGGTCAGAGTAAGCTTTCAAAAATCTTTATTCTTGATCACATGCAGTAGTGAACTTAAACTTTAAAGATAAATCCATTAGTATTTTGCAAGTTCCAGTTCTCTCTTATCAGAAATGGAGAAGGAATCATTTAAGTAATTACATGTGTATTTGTGTGCTCAGTCATGTTTAACTCTTTGCAGCCCCACTTTCTATGGCCCATAGGGTTCCTCTGTCCATGAGATTTTCCAGGCCAGAATCCTAGAGCTGATTGACGCTTCTTCCTCCAAGGGATCTTCCCAGTCCAGGGATCAAACCTGAATCTCCTGCGTTGGCAGGAAGGTTCTTTACCACTGAGCCACCTGGAAAGCCCCTTAAGTACATATTTTTCTTCAAATAGAAAAAAAGACAAACTGATTCACATGTAACCCTAACTTGGAAGTGTTATTTGATTTAGGAAGTGTCTAGAGTATGTTAAGAATCTCATCTTATTTTATGAGTCCTTTCTCTGTTTCACTTCATGTTGCTTCTCCAGCCCCCACCCTCCACCCCTGCAATTCTCCTCATGTTCATCTTTATGCAACAAATTAGGACTTCTCACTCCATCCTGAGTATGTATTTTTATTACTTTTTACATGGCCAAGTTCCAAACGATTTTTAAATATATGGATGCATGCGTGCTCAGTCTCTACAGTAATGTCCGACTCTTTACAACTCCACGAACTATAAGCCTGCAAGGCTCCTCTGTCCATAAGATTCTCCAGGCAAGACTACAAGAGTGAGTTGCCATGCCCTCCTCTGGGGGATCTTCCTGATCCAGGGACTGAATCTGTGTCTCTTGTGTCACCTACATTAGAGGTGGATTCTTTACCCACTGTGCCACCTGGGAAGCCCTTTTAAATATATAATAATCTACTATTCCCCCATGGAGACTGGATGATATTTGTGTACCACCTCTACAAATGAAACATACGTATAAGCATATAAGCAAACAACTGGTATAAATAAATGCTGCCTTGATGATTAAAATTAATTATTAGGACTTAGAAGCCTTTATTAAACAAAAATGCAATTGTTAAACTAGTTCAGTGACAATTACATTTAAGTACATACTTTTAAAATGTATTCTGTTACTCAATACATAACCCAAAGAAATTAAAACTCTTATCATCTTACAAGTTTTATGTGATATGCCTAATAAAGTATTTGGAATATTGATGAAATATCATGTCTTATTAGCATTTGAAAAGAATCAAGCTAATATTAACAATTAAATAATCCTTTAATATAGTTAAGAGCAAAAATCACAAATACACATGAAATATTTGCCTTTTTAAGACCACTTTCCTCAGTATACCAGCTCAAAACTAGATGAGAAATCCATTCTTAGTTCTTGAGGATGAATTAGGACTGACACACATTTTTAGAGTTCAACAACTTAGAATAGTATTTTTCCATAAAGTTTTCATAGCCTGTGTTGCACAGATCAAATATTAAAAGTTTATTTTATAACTGAAATGCCAAAGAAATTGTGAGAAAAAGGGTAAAAAGTTAAATCAAACATCAATAATGCTTAGTTTAAGTAAGGAACTAATTGCTTTCTATTACCTTATAATTCTTAAAGTAAACCTCATGTTTTTAAATAACATTATTTATGAAATTTAGTGTTTAGCTGGGCATGTTTCAAGATATTATCAGTTGGAGAACACCTAAGATAAATTATTTTTAATAAGAACCCACCCCTCCTTTTTTAATCTCAGCTGAAATTTTCATTTTTGTTTGTTTGTCATGGAAAAGTATTTGTGGAACAGTTTGTGATGGTAGATTATGAAGATTCCTGGTTTTTTTTTATTTTTAACAAACATCATGAATATTCATTTATATAAGGTATATGTATTTATATAAATACATCATATGTTACATGTGTCTTTAAAGTATTATGAAAGTGAAAGTCACTCAGTCATGTCCGACTCTTTGTGACCCCATGGACTATAGAAATCCATGGAATTCTCCAGGCCAGAATACTGGAGTGGGTAGCCTTTCCCTTTCCCAGGATCTTTCCAACCCAGGAATTGAACCCAAGTCTCCTGCATTGTAGGCGATTCTTTACCAGCTGAGCCACAAGGGAAACCCCAGAATACTGGAGTGTCCCTTCTTCTATCCCTTCTCCAGTGGATATTCCTGAGCCAGGAATCTCCTGCATTGCAGGCAGATTCTTTACCACATGTGAATAAATATATAGACATCATAGGGTCATAGCACTCTGGAATACATATGAATTCAAATAAGAAAAATATTTATAAATAGCACTGAAAACTTTAGTCATGTGGATTGCCTTATGAAGCATGTTTTAATATTCAACAGAGAACAGTGTGGGAGTTGCCTAATTTCAGTTCTATTTTAAAACAATGGGAAATTTAACTGGTTGCTTAATTTTAAATGATATATTCATAAAATTAAGCTATGTCCATTCAACAGTTTTTCCAATCAAGTTAACTTTCCCTCTGCTCACCAAGAATATTATCTAGTAGACTCTGATTATTTCTGAAGAGGTTGGTTCTTATCTGATACAGATTGATTTTTAGTGGCATTTACCCCCAAAGTGAAAGAAAATTGGGGATTTTATATTTCGGGTTGGCTAAGAAGATATTTTGGGACTTTTGAATTATCTACAAAAATGTGGACCTTTGAGTTGTAAAGGACTTTAGATCCTAATTCTGCAGGAGATCTAAAATGATGCAGTGCTTCCTGTATATCCCACAGTCAGATAATAACCAACGATAGTAAAGAGGGGAGATCTCCCACCTTTTGGTCAGGTGCAATTTTATATTACCCTGAAATTCTTAGAGGTAATCCTAAGGACTCTGAAAATTTCATTATTTATTAAATCACATTTCTAACTCTTCCAGAGTATTTTTCCATAGCTTCTGTACACAGTGAATGACACATAAAAATCAGTTATGGGTTTACAATGTGAATGAACTTAAACACTTTAATGTGAAAAAAGTCATCAAAGTGTCAGTTGTATCCTTCCCTGCAACCCCATGGACTGTAGCTCACCAGGGTCCTCTGTCCATGGAATTCTTCAGGCAAGAAAACTGGAGTGGGGGTAGCCATTCCCTTCTCCAGGGGATTTTCCCAACCCAGGGATCAAACATAGGTCTCCCTATGTGAGCACCATCTGTCATCCAGTACAGGGAAAGTACACCTTAGAACTGTGTATTTCCACCCCACTCATTTTATTTAGAGCTACAACTCATAAGGAAGTTACTGATTGTCGATCCAGTGTAATTGAAATAGTCACACATTTGAATAAGAAGGCTAAATAATGAAAATAGTGTATCCTGCATATTGATTTAACTAAGGAGGGAAAATAAAGCATATTTGTGACTTGTTTATGTGTGGAGAAGACTTTTGAGAGTCCCTAGAACTGCAAGGAGATCCAACCAGTCCATCCTAAGGGAAATCAGTCCTGAGTGTTCATTGAAAGGACTGATGTTGAAGCTGAAACTCCAATATTTTGGCCACCTGATGCGAAGAACTGACTCATTGGAAAATACCCTGATGCTGGGAAAGATTGAAGATGGGAGGAGAAGGGGACGACAGAGAATGAGATGGTTGGATGGCATCACCAACTCAATGGACATGAGTTTGAGTAAACTCCAGGAGCTGGTGATGGACAGGGAAGCCTGGTGTGCTGCAGTCCATGGGGTTGCAAGGAGTCAGACACGACTGAGGGACTGAACTGAACTGAAATGTGTATGTTTTAACACAACAAAAGCTAGAGATAGAACTTGTGAGATAGTTACATTTATTTTCCCAAGAATATCTTTTTGATGGCTTTAGTGAAGAAAATGACACATTTGAATCAATCTATTGTGCATAGTTTAAAATGCCAAGAATACATTTATTCTTCTGGGTTTTTACTTGCTTTACATTTATCTAACTTTTATGAAGGCTCTTTACCTCAAGGATTGGCTGCGTCATATTTTAGTTTGGGGACAAACATCTTAAAGCTTCCCTGGTGGTTCAAACAGTAAAGAATCTGCCTACCAGTGCAGGAGACCTGGGTTCAGTCCCTGAGTTGGGAAGATCCCCTAGAGAAGGGAATGGCTACCCACTGCAGCATTCTTGCCTGGAGAATCCCATGGACAGAGGAACCTGGTGGGCTACGGTTCATCGGATCGCCAAGTGTTGGACACTGCTGAGTGACTAACTCTTAAGTTTTACCCTGTGTGCAGTTATATGCTTCCAGGGTAGAGCAAAGTGGCTGCTGTTCTGGGGTTTCTCTTCTTCTAGTAGCAGAATCACCCCCCTGCAGCACTGCATGGGGAACTTTCCTAATCCACATTTGTTTCTCCCAGGACTCTGGCTCCTTAGGGATTTGGCTGCCTAGCTTGGTGGAAGTATTCCAGCTCTGCTTTCTTTCGGATAGTATTTCTCCTTCATTTTATCTAAATAGAGGATTATATTAGCTAAACATGATTAAATTTGAGATATGAGTGGGTACATGCTGGTGTCTGGTTTTGTTACAGTTTCTTATGGTCGATGTCTCTGCATGTAGCATAATGTTTTAACGTGACGATCTTTAGTAGCTACAACTCCTAGGAAAAAGTTAGGAATAACCCTAAGCAAGTTGAGGAAAAAACAAAAAAACAGACATTTAAGTTTTTAATTCAATTAGTAACTCATAAAATCTACTGATGAGGATGCAAATAGCCTTTATAAGCATTAATCTCATGAAATGAACATTTTGTAAAAGTGAATGTGGAGTTTTTAGATCCGTAGGCAAATCTTTACTGTCGGTTGAATTTATTTCAAGAGCTTTTCTGGTCACCTTTGAACCTCGATGATTTCTCCAGATGTACAGAAGTGAACAATGTAAAAATCTTGCTGTTTCAGCACAACTGATTCCAGCTGGCTGGGAACTGGATCTGCAAGTCATTGGTTACAGCTGTGTTTCGATTTATGTGATGGTTGAAAAAATAAATTACCCGATTAGATGGCTAGAAAGAGGACTCTTTGTTTAGCCCTTGTGTGGGGGCTGAAAGTGTTTATGGTGCTGTTTTCTACACAGTCTTTGCAAAGTAAGCTGGACAAATAGACTTATTCAATGCCCCTAAGAAATGTTGCATATTCAGCTTTAATTCTTTGCTAAAGAAACTTTTTTAATATAATGCTGTCTTCCAGCAAATGTTTTAAAGGTCTAGCTTTTAAGAAAAGCAGTAAGTTTTCTGTCCTACTGAGCACTGAATTTAGTCATTGAAAAGCCATTTCCTTTTGTTTAACATGTACTTTAAAACATGTCTTCGATAGGCATATGAATTAAAGTATGCTTCTCTAATATTCAAAGCTTTATGATAGCAAAGTATTTGAAATAAATCCTAATTTAACCTTTTTTTTTAATGGCTTATGGCTCATGAAGCACAAAATAAAATTAAAGTAACTAAATAAAGAAATATAATCACATATTACTGCAAAAAATTGACATGTCTGTGAGGTTGAATCTGTGACTATTTTTGTTGTTATTTAAGTAAAGTTTTATAGGTAAGAGTTGGCAGAGTATTAAATAGCATATAACTTTTCAGGTTCTGGGCTTCCTTGATAGCTCAGCAGTAAAGAATTTGCCTGCAATTCAGGAGACACGAGTTCAATCTTTGGGGCAGGAAGATCCCCTGGAGAAGGAAATGCCAACCCACTCCATTATTCTTGCCTGGGAAATCCCATGGACAGAGGGGCCTGGTGGGCTAGAATCCATGGAGTTGCAAAGAGTAGAACATGACTGAGCGACTCAACAACAACAGCAACAAATTTTTCAGGTTAGCAAAAGTCAAAATGTTAGTAACTACTGGAGATTTATTAGAGTACTCTCCTTCCAAGATAATGTAAGGTTGTATGAATTATTCTTAATTATATTCCAAGCTAGTTTTTTTCCTAAAGGTTTTGGAAAAAATTTGGAAAAAATATAAATGGACAGAATTCTCAAGTGAACTTGAAAATGAGACCAAGCACTTGATCAGGTGTTATAATGTCCAGCAGAGTCATAGTAATTCAGTGTGGGGAATATATCATTTTTTTTACCACAATTATTCTTTATCCCTTTCCTTTCTTAGACTGAAATGTGTATTATAGAATTTAAGTGATGCAGAATGAATAATCATAATGTATCCAAAAGGCAACAAAGGTGGGGTTGATCTGTTTTCAACTGGCAGATGGTTACGCTGAGTCAGGCTATTTCTCTGATCAATTGAAGTATACCCTCTACCCCTTAACAAATCAGTGCAATTGCTTGGGAAGTATGGGAACAAAACATGAGAACGTAGCATACACTGGAACATTCACAATTCAGAAATACTTAAATGATGTTTATAATGCTTTAAGTATTTTTTTCTCCACCCATACAATGGAAGCTTCCTCATCCTACACTGAATACCTGTATAATAAGGTTCAAGGGTAAGTTACAGTGTCATTCTTCATGAAAGAATATGTTGTGAAAAGTTAAAAAGTGTCTCTTTATAGTTATACTTCTAAAAGTTAATCAGGAAGCAATATTTATCACTGAAACACAGAGATAGCAGAGTGAAAATTCAATCTTAAAAAAATGTCTTTGTTTGATATTAAGTTTCAAAACTACACAGTGTTATAATAGGAAAAATCAAGAAATGAAATAAAGGAATCTATAAAGAGAGAATATTTTATTTAATTGACCTATCATTTGTGTTCCATTCCTACCTATCATAATTAATGGATAAAAGATTATCTTTCCTTTCTTTAAAAAAAGCTTACAAAAATTAGCATATTTTTCATACTAAAAAATAACTAGAAATCTAGAATAAAAATGACTACGCGCAAATAAAATAATAACTATCCATTAATCACTTCACTGAAGTTAAGCAGCATTCAGTGTTTTTAATAAATCAAAAAAGATGTTTTTAAAGTTTTTGATAAGAGAATTTTAAACCTATGATTCACCTGTTTTTCTGATATCTATTTCCCCCCAAAATTTCTAAATCCACTTAAGGAAGTTTTATAAACTGACGTATTTTAGCTTGAATGGTAAATGTATTTTTAAAGCTAAACTATGTCTATGCAATCAATCCTAGATTTTTTTACCTCCATGTAGGGTAATTTTTGTAAATAAGTTATCTGAGGAGACTGAGTTCATCTCTTTAGTGCATGTACCATAACATGTGTATATATTTTCCTAAAACTTGGGAAATTATTACATCTCTAGTTCTACAATAAAAATATTTTCTATATTGTTTCAAATCAATGATGATTTAAATGTAAACAGGGTAATCCACATAAAAAATGTAATATAACACTTTAATATTGCCATATCACATGGCTAGCATGAAAGGATACACTTTTGAGATTGAATTATTAGATGAGGTATTAGAGGGACATATGAAGAGGATTTATCATTAGTCTTTTGGAATGAATGCTACTGGATGGTACCGTGAAGATTAAATGACACAATTATGCATACAAGTATCTAATTGGAAGGTAGCAATGATCACACGTGTTTCCAGCTTTACTTCATTGCACAAAATTTTAGCACTGAATTACATCTTGGTGTTTAACCTAGTCATCCAACCTAATTTTAAAGACAAGAAAACTAAGGTTCCAAGAGTTAAATGACTCATCCAAGACCATAAATTTTATCATTTACCAAACTGGCACCAGAACCAGTTACCTGACTGTAAGATGACTTCTCTTCTCACTTTGTTTGAAAGTGTTGTATACAGAACATAAGGAAAATAGTACAGTTGGCTCTCCAAATCTGTGTTTCCTGAACCCACGGATTCAAATATTCAAAAATATTCCACCCCCCTCCAAATCCCAGAAGGTTCTAAAGAGAAAAACTTGGAATTGCTGCATTCTGGCAACTGTTTACATAGTATTTACATTGTATTAGGTATTATAAGTGATTACTTAAAACATATGGAAGGACATGTGTAAGTTATATGTAAATACTACACTACAGGATTGTATATAATGGGCTTGAGCATCCCTTACATAAGGATTTTAGTATTCCCTGGGGGTTCTGAAACCAATCCCCCACAGCAACTGAGGGATGCCTGTATTTTTGTAATATGTTAGCTAAAACATAATTTATTTTTTCTCTTTTGTTATAGACTTCATGCTCTAAGTATAACAGTAATTCTGAAGTCATTTGATATCATTTCCACATAATGTCCCATCTAAAAAAGTCAAAATTAATTTCTTACTCACTTACCTGTGAGGAAGCACATCAGCACAGCAGAAATAGTCATTTATTGTTTGAATGTATAATCCTGCTAACTTTTGAAAACTACTCTTCTGGATTTCAAGATAATTTAGCACAGCATAATTTTTTCCGTGGTCCCCACATTGCCCCTCATTATCATACTCTACGGCTTTTCCTGAAAAAGAATCCCTCGACCAGCACCCTCAAGACTTATTTGTTCATGTGTGTGGCTCTACAAAAGTCACTGTCTTTATCACTTTCCCCTCAAGACCTCCCTCAAGTTCATGTTCTTGCTCTAATTACCCCTGGTTCAGACTTGATCTCCTCTCTTCTGTCTAGTGTGGCTTTGAATGTGGTCCCCTTGTGGATACTGATGACAGACTGGATTGGCAAGTGGGTTATACACTTGGGGAAAGCAGGGGGAATGAGGGGAAGAGGAGAGGAAAATGGGGAGAAGGTAGGAGAAAGGGAGAGAGAGATTGCAGTGTTACAATCACATACATTTTCTAAATAGAAGAGTAAATATTAGACTTCACATGCCGGGGTCTAAAGGATCATCCTTGAAAGGAATTGAGATCTGTGTGATTATTTTTCCATGTCAGTTGTGATGCTCTGTACTTACATATCAAAAGAGGAAGAAAAAGTAACTTTAGGTTGACAAATAACCCTTTTGCATTCCAGTCCGAACGCGTCTGAGTTAAACACTGAGTCATCCCCTAGTCCAAATACTAAACACTAAAAGGAAAGATGTCAAGTTTTTTCCTTGTTGAAAACCAGCTGCATCATTCACCAGGAAATTTTTAAAGTAATAATTTGTATACATTTATGTTTTACTTCATTTTCATTTTGCATAAGATAATTAGTTCCAGAATCTGACTGATAGCCCAGAATTATCTTAACAAGGTCTACACACATGCCAGTACACACCTGTTTCTCCCTCATTCATGTTTTATTTAGTAGAAAATTCCCAACCAGGTCATCCTAGATTACTGGCATCTGACTGTTGTCTCCTCTGCCCTTT
Source organism: Bos grunniens (assembly GCF_055505025.1). Classification (NCBI taxonomy): domain Eukaryota; kingdom Metazoa; phylum Chordata; class Mammalia; order Artiodactyla; family Bovidae; genus Bos; species Bos grunniens. Next base: position 137,103,933 of record NC_141165.1, read on the forward strand.
AATTGTTCTTTTCTCTTTAAAAAAAAAAAAAGAAATAAAATAGAATAACCATAGTTGTTACTGCTCTTAACTGCAATTCCCTTAAAAAATTTGTTTTTCTGTATTATTGCTACTCATGCTACTATTACAGCCCTTCTTTATTGGAAACAGAGATATGTAATATACGTTGTTTGGCACTAAAAAGAGCATGACTCTCATTTCTGGAAAGGTTAGACAAATAAGCATCTGTCAGATATATTCAGAGACTTTAGCTGGAGTATACTTTTGTGTGTTCTCATGGTTTTGTTGTCAATTATCTTAAAGTTCATTTCTTACACCTCTTCCCCTTCAGTAATCTTTCATATTTCAAGCTAATAGTAAATAAAATTATTAGATGCTCTGTGGTCAAAGGAAATTCTCATATTTTAGATCTTCAGATAAATCTGTATAAATTCATCCTCTTAAAATAGACCAGAATGAAAGTATTGGGACCCAGTGATCAGTTATGCTATAAACTTTTCACAAGGACACTTTAAGTTAGCACTGTACAATAAAACTTTCTGCAGGGTTGGAAATGTTTTATAGCTGTGTTGTTCAGAATGGTAACCACGAGTCACATGTGCTATTTTACATTTGAAATACGGCTCGGGCAACAGAGGAATTGAATGTTTACCTTATTTAATTCTAATTTTCATAACTACCTGTGGCTGGTCATACTTTATTAGAAAGTGTAGGTTAATTAAAATAAAGAAAATATGCAAGTGATAAAAAAAATGTAATCTACACATCCATGAATTTTGAATCCAAGTTTGAACTGTAGATCATTTTTTTTCTATCCTCCATCTTCCCTGTCCTAAACCTCATCAGTGTTTTTAAATACATTTCCCATAACAATGAGTTCAAATGGCCTTTCTGAGAAAAGATCCCTTGTAAGGTAGGAGGCAGGTTGTATTAAAATATTTCAGAGCAGTGATTGCTACTTTTAACTTAATAAATCATTTGCTATACATCTAGATCTAGCATGGTTTTTTTTAAGTTAACAGAACACAAATAAAAATAATTGATCTAGGAAGACCATACTTGCATTGCTTGCTCAAATTAAATATAAAACAGACTGAAATTTTTACTTTGTAAATAGTTTAGCCATAGTCATACTCTCATTTAGATGTTTTAGTATTGATGAATGGAAGTTTAGAATAAGAGACCTTAAATCCATGTCTATGACAGTCATAGTTGAACTGATTGAGTATACTCTCTTTCAAATAAATATTGATTTAATCATGTCTTCATTCCCATTGGCCCAGTGGTGGTCTTGACAGAAGCCTAGGCACTTGAAACTGGCTCAGCCCTGTCTGGATATTAATATTTTAAATGTATGGCCATTTATAATTACTATTTTTATTCAAACCTTTATTCTTGATTTTCTGATTCACTTGATTAATATTTTATGCCTTCTGTAAAGTTAAGTAGTATGTGTATCTGTATGTAATAAACAAAGAAAGCATGGGATAGGAAAAGAAGTTGCCTTTGCATCTGTTGGTTCTGATTCGCAGAGCTAGGAGTGAGGTGTTTATGCAGGCAGTCCACAGAGCTAAGATATCAGTCGGCAGTTTGCTGTAAGCACATGTTCAATTATTAAAATAGTCGACATTTTATGTCTGATAGCCATAGCGAGGTCACGACATTAATTTATCCAGAGTATTGTGGGAAACTGTCTAGAGAAAAAATAGCATAAAAGACACTGATGATGCTGGAGAGAGACAGAAAAAAAAAAAAAAGATGGATCTGAGCAGAGACTCTAAGAGATGACCAATTTAATACACACACATAGAACAGGAGGGATGAAGTCAGCAGGCGTCTCACTGTTACCAACAGTAACTATTTTAAGCTGTGCTGTGCATGTGTTGATTTCTGTTATGGTTTTTCATTAGATTCTAAGCTTGAACACTATTCTAGAGTCTTTGGTTTCTGAAATCTAATATTGCATTTGTTGTTTCAATGCTCAGTGATTCTTTGCTCTTTCTTCTCTGTCCCTTTCTTTCCCTTCTCCATTCCCCTCCCTCTTCCTATTTCTTCGTTTCCTTTTCTTCCCACCTCATATTCTTTTCCTTTCTGCCTTTCTCTCTCCGGTGAGTATGTACTTAATACCATGCCTCCTCCCGGTGACCACTTCTTTATTTATTTGCGTTTTTTGGTTTTGCACTTGAATTTTTCCTTTTTTTCTGTTCTTTTTCTTTCGAATCAGGAGCCTGTAGGAGCAGCTTATAGAGGTACATATCCTACTGCAGATGCTTCTTTCTGAGTTATGTGATGTTTTCTTTGGAACCTCTGCAAATGATCGTCCTTCATGTTTGTTGCCACAGATCTATTGCCAAACTGCTACCTTAGTCGGTCCTGCAGTGCTGCAGTGCATGCTGGGATCTGTCTGTGTGAGTAAACCGAAATCTCTCCACCACCAGACAGCATCAGAGTTGGCTTGAGAACTGCTTTACTTTTCTTCCCTTTGTGTGTGTTTCTTGTGTGCTGCAGAGTCACCGATGGCTAGCTCTGTCTGGCAAGTAATTCAGAAATATCGCTCATGTAGAAAGAAAAGGTAGGCTGTTTACTGCATTCCATCATTAAAGGGAGCAATTGAAGAACAAAAGAACTGGAAAAATACCTATATACAGTTTTTTATGTTATGAAACGCTGTAGCACAAACACGACCATTCAGCCAGACTTTTACTCCCTTTTGTAACAATGTACATAGTAGATTGTTTTCACATCTGTACACAAATCCATATTTTCCATAAACATGTATTTAATTTTTAATATTTGTAGTCTGCACACATTTCTTAGTCTCCAAGACTTTCACATATTCATCAATGTGGCTATATATTATCATTTTTGAAAGTTCTTAAATCAAAAAAGTAAAATATATACCAACATCCTTTTGCTTGATTTCATTCCAGTAAGTTAGGGTTTCAACACAGTTTAGATCATATTGATGATTCAGATCCTGGCAGATCTTATAATTCCTATGAAATGAGAGCACAGCTAATAAAAATATAAGGCAATTATTTTTGTTAAAATCATAGCTTTTTTCATTATTCGATAGAAATGATTGATCCTGAAAGAACCACCTCACTCATCTGTCTCTTGGGCTGTTTGGGGGCTTCATATATAGAAGTGGAAAAGCTCCTTTTGCTCTTTCGTCAGCCGGGGAGACAGAATGGGGCAGGGGGTGGAGGGGTGTGGAATAAGGCCTTGAATAAACTCCAGGGCTGCTAGAGAATTGCTGGCATTATTTCTGTATCACGTGTGAGCCTGGCTGCCTGCTTCCTGAGGTAGTGAATCCAGGATAAGACTGTGTCGGAGCCTGTTTCCACAACTGTATTTGGAGATCTATCTTATTGATTTGGGGGTAGGGGGGAGTGGAGAAGGGGTGGGGATCGGAGTGTGAGGTGAGGGGAGGACCAGCTGACTACTGGCTCACTGAAGCACAAGACAGTTTCTTCCGGAAAGATGTCAAACAACTGAGACATAGCCACAGAGGAAGTAGAAAGGTGGAAAAATAAGCAGACCCTAGAAGAAATGAAGGCTTTGGGGCTTTTCCTTTTCACTCCTTTTTTTTCCTTCCGTCTTTTTTTCCCCCCATCATCTGACCTGCAAAGGCTAGAGTGACAGCGTCATGCAAATACTGCAGTCCCGCAGGTCTGGGAGAGGGTGGATGCTAGACTGTGAGTTAATGTTAATGATGAGCGCAGTGAAAATACCAGCCGCTGCCACCCCCTGCACACAGAAGCGCTCTGAGTCAGCATCAGATGCTTTGCCTCGCCTCTCGCTGGGTGTCTGTATGCCTGTGCGCGCGCGTGCTCGCTCGGGCATCCGTGTCTAGCCGAGGGGAGGGGGTGGCGTGTGAGTGCGTGGAGGGTAAAAGCCAGTCAGTCAGTGAGAAGCAAAGGTACGTTGGAGAGCAACTAAAATCTGACTGATTTCCATCTTTGGAGCATCAGATGTATTCCCTAAGGAGGATGGGTCTCCGTGATGGGGGTGGTATAATTATGTTAATGTCATATTTATGGAGGGGTGAGATTTTTCATTCTAATAATTGGTTGAATGCTATGGTCAAAAATTGTAAAGCCATATTCAGTTTTAAGGAAAAGCATGGACTTATATCTAAGGACTGTTTTATTTATTTTTTTTCTTTTTTTCATTTTTTTTGCTTTTTGTGAGTGGTGCTTTTTTGTTTTATTTTTTTTAACTATTTACTATTTTAATCCATAACTGCTTCTGTATGGAAAATCAAATGATAAACAAAAAGAGATCTTATATAATGATGCATTACATCATGGAGCAGAATATTTAAAGTCTTACAAGGCAAAGTAAAGATCTGGACAGAGTGGGGGGTGGTGGTGGTTGGAAAGGGGTGTGGTACTAGGGTGGAGGAGGGGGGCCAGTTAGCAAATATTTTGTTCAGTATAGCTTTCCTTGCAGCTTACTTGGAAATGGATGATTCACCTGTTTTACAGGAAAACATTCTAATTCTTTCCGTTTTTGTTTTTGTTTTTTTTCCTCCTCTTTTCCCTTTTAAGATCAACCACTTCAGAAGAACCAGATTCCACTTCTGTGGCCAGGACTTTTATGTTATGGCTGGTCTGATTGTTTTACCCTGCGTTCTATGCTTCTAAACCTTGGATCATTCCTAAAGTACAAATTCTGTTCTCGAACCACAAACAAGGATAAAAGATCGGAAGAAATTCAGTGAATATACAGGGTTGGAATTGTGTATTTTCAAAAGTGTTGAGCTTTATAATGCGATTATTTAAAGATAGAGTCTTTTATTTTCTTATGTTGCCAGCATTTTAAGTTACGTGTTTATTAAGTGGCACTGCTCAAATAACTACAGAGTATGCATGGAAATATTGGTTGTCTGAATAGTTTGGAGATTCAAAGAGAAATAGCAAGCTGCAGAGGTACTAAATTATGACATGCAAAAAAGTTTTTGTTTTATTCTTAACTGCAACAGTGTGTGTATATATATATACACACACACATATAAATGTATGCATACATATATATATGTATATGTATTGATTTAAAGTGTTATATGTCCTGGGCCCACCTTACAAGTTGTGCTGTATAGGCAGGCGTATAATGGGAAGCAAAATTCAATCAGGTCCCATTAACCGGCATATAATCCTTCTTTAATGTAATAGAAGCTATGGTGTTGCTGTACAAATTTGCTAGAAACAGATTTTTAACCCATTTTTGGTCTCTTTCTTAGATCTAATGGAATGACTCTTAACTGTTCATTATCTGCATTGTTCCTTACATTCTTCATTATTTTAAGGTCTGAAATTAGCCTATCAATGGTTGTTGTGAATATTCAGCTCATCCTAACTTATATATACCATACATATATCTATATTTCTACTTTTGTGTTTTCACTAGTATTTAGAGGGAAAAGTTAACTGAACCCAACTGTCATTTCTAAACTAGCCTTATTACTGGAAGAAGAATTCTACCGCATCCAACCGGACTTTTCCTAGTCCCTGAGACCCTAACTTGTGAGGTATTTTAGCAGCATCACAAGTCAGGCTCTTGGGACCTAGGCGGAGGGGACTAGCACCTTTGGACTTACTGCCTGTCTGCAGTTACCGTCAGAACAAAGAACACACATAGGTTCTGCCCAGGAGGAGAGAACAATGCTCTTATTTATAATCAGCAATGTTATCGCCATGACCCACCCCCCAAAATGCTATTTTCAGAAGCTGTTCTCTAAAGTGATGACAGAGTTGCACAGAAATAGCATTTGTATTATATCATAATGACCATATAAAAGCAATATAAGTTATCTCTGTAAGAAGCAAAATTAAAACACAGTGTTTTTGAAATGCTTCTTTTGGTGTATTTTCAGGTGGCTAGCCCAAGAGAGGAACTCCTTGGTTAATAATGAAGAGAGTGTTTTATATTTACATGTTTTTTCTTATGCATAAAGATATATGCATTAGCTACTTAAATAATTCCTACATGTTTTCATAACTGTGGCTGAAAATATGTACTATACAGCTCTAGACATGCTTGAGGCCTAGAAATAAAATGATTTGCCGTCTTCTTTATTTGACCCTGTTAGATTTTATACTGATTTAAGAAGAATGCTGTTTTATACTTGATATTTGTTGCCAGAGTTTTCTTTAGTCTTTTTAACCAGACAAAATGCTTGAAATGTCTTATAGTAAGACATTATTTTGTTATAAAAGTATGAATTATCATAATTAGCAGGAATATGATATCTTTTAATTTTTGCATTTTACTTGGCTTATATCATGGATGTATGTGAGAAAATTTAGTAAACACCACCTATGAAGTCAGATAGTTCTAGTTTTCCTATCAATTGAATCTGAACTGCAGACTTACACTTTTATGAGAATTTTAATCTGAGGTAACTATTCTAACTATAACATGTCACACTTGAACATTATTAGCTATTGCCATATCAAATGTGCATTTTTGAAAACAGAATCTTACATTAAATCTATTTTTAAATTTTATAATTATGTTGCAGATATTAAGATTCAAAATGGAGGCGAGAGATTTTTCCATAATAGAAGAAACAATATTATTTCATTCTTTAAACTCTATTGCTTTACAGGGGTACTATAAATTGTATATATCTTCTCATTTTAAAAATAAATCTCAGGATGTGTTTTAGAATACTGTAATGGAGTCTTTGTCCACATTTTTATTGAATTTGTTAGAATTACTTATTATTTGAAATGTCACAGAATACAAAACACTCATGAGTTATATTTCCTAAAAAATTGTTGTTAAAATATCATAAACATACTCCCCATCTATACAGGCACATAGAATGTGTTTAAAAATGTATTTAAGCATGTATCCACCCTGTATCTTTTCAGATTTTTTATTTATGTCACCTACTTCATTAGTCTAATATCTCAAAATTTTAAGTATGTATATGTGTATAAACATGTTTTAAAATTTCAAATGAACAGAGATAATAATATAAGCTGTAAAGTTTTGGGTAGTATTTATTTTTTACTTCTTTTAACCTTATTCTCATTGTAATTAAGCATTGTTAAAAGCATAAGCTACTCAGTACAAAGAACTCTATGTACCTACAAGCACACAGAAACTTGCTTATATTTAACAGCAACATTTACCCAGTGAATCAGAAAGTGTCTCATATAAAACACCACCACATACAGGTGTATGTTTACAAACACCTGTTTTAAAAGCAATATGTATAATGTGTCCCATTACTTTAGTTCCAAAATGATGTAAGGGAGAGATGTTTGTTGGCTTTAATATTATCAAATGTAAGCTATCTCAAATGCAGGATTTTTATGTCTTCGTATTTATGAATCACACTATACATTAACTTCTGCTTCATAGTCAGAAGATACCAAAGCTAGACTTAAAGTGCAACTGTGTTTATTTTCCACATAAACATACAAATATATATATATATATATATATGTGTGTGTGTGTGTCACTAATCATCATGCATTCTGTGAACCCTCTGTATGTAATATTTGATATGTCAACTATCTGTTCTGATTGCATCATTGGTAAAGCTTTTCTCTTACTCCATAAAGGTGAGTAGAGATATAAGTGAGTAACTTTGCTCATATAAATTACTTTATGCTGTATATGGATAGATGGATGCCACTTTTTCTGCATTTCTATCTTAGCTGTCACAGGATGATACTGTTTGGGGGCTGTATAAAATGATTTGGAAAATCAGATCTTACTAAGCTTAAAATAAAGGGAGATATCTACAACAAAGAGCGAGAAAATGATGTGTGTTGCATACGAAAAAAGCAATGATATTAACAATTCTATGGCTTCCTGGTTGGGAGACCAGTCTGAGCCAGACGCATATATTAAAGGCTGTCTGCCGCCGATGTGAGCTTGCTCAATGCGGTGGAAATGAGGAATCACCTCCTCTATGACACCAGCTTATTTTTACATTTTAATTTTGAAATAGCAAATCACTGTTTTACATAAACATACTAACCCCTGCTTGATTCTTTGCCTTTTTCACATTGTTTGCTATTTATTGTCAACTTCCAGCTCTGTTTTTTTTTTTTTAAGTATCATCTCTCACCTTAGACATCTATCAAATACCAATGACGTATTAGTTTTTCTTTTGTCTCTTTTACATTGCTCTGTTAATATTGTGATACTCATGCTTTTAACTTTTAATCTCTGTAAGGAAAACAGCTATTTTTCAAAATTGGCATTTTTTAAAGCCTTTTAGGATCCATCAAGGAAGCCACTTCTGGAATTTTGCCAAATCTAAATATGATTATATTTCATTTCTGGGTTCATGGGGTCAGTATCTTTCTGAGTATAAAAGTCCTTAACACTTTAGTGTGCCAGTAAAGCTGCAGTAGAGGTGCAGAGATTAAGCTACATTAATAATGTCTAGAAGAGGTATAGGTGTCTCAGGGGAATTATAATGCAGGTTAATTAGTAATGAAATTACAAGTGGTATATACTGCCTTGAATTCCTTAAACTCAAATGGACATACTAGTACACGTGCCCAGATTTAGTCTAATTCACCTGATGAATATTTAAAAGGTTTTGCAAGTTGTTATGTTTGGATGAGTTTCGAGCAAAGCAGTACGTAAAGGGTTAGCTAATGCCCAAATATTCTTGCCATTTACACACGCAGTGCAGCCTACATTTCGGTAGGCAGCAAGTGCAGGCATCATTTTGATTACTTGGATTCTTTTGTTTAATTTCTCACTAGACATTTAACTTAGCACAGAAATCCCACTGATCCCTTAGTGACTGTATTTAGAAAAGGAAAACAAAGTTCCTAATATAGAGAAGTTTTCAAAAATCCTGAACATTTGTAAGCTTTTGAAAAATAGGCTTTTTACTACAACGCTGCAAATACATAGTATGTGGAAACTTAGGTGCTAACATTATCTGTCATCTCCATATTTAGTTTCTTATCTCTAAGTGACCAACTACACTCTGAGACATTATATGCATGTATATTAATACACATTAGCATATGTACTTAATACACACTTTAATATATACATTAATATGTGTTAATATACATATTTATATATTCAAAGATATCTTAATTTTTTAAATCTTTGGTAAAAATAGTATGAAAATGGAGAATTTTTCATATAATTATCCATAATATTTCTTCAATGTGTTAGCTTTGATTTTCATTGAATGTTGCTTTTTTCCCAGCTTTATCAGATAGAGTGCATTACTAGCCAATAATATTAAGTTGTATGTAATGTCTTACTTGTAGCAGTTTGAAAGCAGGTGGAACTTGAAGGTAATTGAGATTAAGTGAATTTAAGATGAAATAGTTTTATATAATCAGCTAATGCCATGCATATTTTATAAAGACTTTCAAAGTGAAAATTTTTCATATGGTGAAATAAATTTTTCATTGTATCTGATGTAAGAAATATGGTTTTAAGTGTGTTACCTTCATAATTATTCCTAAACAAAACTAGAGTGCAAAATAATCTTGGACTATATCTGTTAGGTCAACTAAATGAGAGTAATAATTCCTAGATTTCATCTTGGCCTTTTGGGTTTCTGGGGCATTTTAGGTCTTTGATGTAAAGTGGACTTAACCATTTCACTTTTCTAAGAAATTTCTTCCTCTCTCCTGGTAGGTATCTGATGATTTGTGAACCCTAGATGACTATTCTGTGGAGTCATCTTTCCTTGCCTTTGAATTACCTTTCCCTAGGCCCTGAGTCAACATCAATATTTTATACATCCAAATTGGTAGGTCTTTCTTGAAATTCTCCTATGTGTTTTTCTGGACATATAAGTGAATTATGAGAAATTAACTTTACACTATTGTGGTGTTTCCAGTTTTCAGACATCTTCACTAAGGGATTTGGGTGATGTTGAAACGTTAGACGCACTTGGTTTTGTAGAATTTAAAAATGTAATGTCTTTCTCATGGTAAACTTCCTCTTCTTAGCGGTGAGGGGAGAACCAGTATGAGGCTAAGTTATTACTCTGTTAAACATCGCATTGAAAACCCAGCCTGTGCATTTATGAACCTTGGGGAGGATCCTACATTAGACAACATTTTTTGTTGGGGGATTACACCATAGAGGTTCCCTTCACTTTTCTCTCTTCCTGGCCCCCCTCCACCCAACATGGAGTCTTTTCAACTTCTTCAAAGAAGTGGGGAAAAAAGTAGACTCTTTATTAATGGCAGAAAACAAACTGGCTGCTGGACTTCCGAGACAGCCTTCTAATAATAAAGCAGGGTAAGCACTATGACAAAGAATTCTTGAATGTACTAAATATATAGGGAAGCCTATTTAAATTCACCAGAGGGGCTTAGAGGACAAACAGCAGAAAGTTTAGAATTCAATTCAAGCCATGCCAGAAAATGAAAATGTACTTAAAATAGGATTTCTGAAACAATTGTTCAAAGACATGTCAACTTTTAAGGTTCTTTCTAGAATAATGAAATTTGTACTTTAGTTTCTGTGGTGACTTTTTCCATTAGAAAGGAAGAGTGTCTTATGTAACAAAGGAAGAGTGTCAAAGTAACTGTGTCTTATGTTTAAAGAAAATGCATTTTCTTTCCAGAGTGTGCTCTAGTGAGGTCTACCAAGTGTACTGATGAAAATCACCCACATATATACAGGAGACAAAGAGATGATGTAATAATGGAAATGCTCTTCCTACTTTGAAAGAAAAGAAGCTCAACTTGTATGTTCTCTCTAGTTCATTTCCTTCCATTCACTCTTGTGACATATTTTTAAATAAATGTAACAAAGTAATTCTGAAAGAGTAAATTGCTGACAAATAATACGACCATGTGTTGTTAAAAATGATTTTAAAAATGATACCTATCTTATCTCTTTCAGACTTTAGAAAATACTCTTTACACTTTACAAGACATGTGCATCTATAAGAAGTACCACATCTATAAGAATGTATATTTTATTAGTCTTATAGTGTTGAGATAAATAGCTGCTTGTAGAGTTTGTTTAAAGGCCGTTATGGCCTTGACTCAGGGATGAAATTTCTAGTGGGCTTTTTCCTAGTATCTTCTTGTAGAATTAATATAGATCTTAGAAAAAGATTGTCATTCTTTGTCTCAGGGATTACAGGTTGTAAAGAAGATGAAAACTTGGTCTCACTAGTGAGACATATTTGTTGCCATTGAGAAAAGATTTTACTTAAGAATGAAGCCCATGTGAATTTCCAATTCATAAGTACAACTTATCAACTTAAAATAAACTATTAATTTGTTAATTCATCCATTCACTCATAAATGTAAATTTAACATAAAAAAATAACTCAATGAATTAAGGCTGCATAAATACATGGGTTCATCGTGGCCAATAAAGATGTGACCATTTAACAAAATTTGATTGACTTTAAAATGAAATGTCAGATATGTGATTAAAATATAGAGATTAAATATTTAATAATAAAAAGTATTTGTTGTCTTCAATACATTAGACGAAGCTTGATTCATAATTTACCAAATAACTGAACTCATTTCCAGTTATGTTTTAATGACATTTTAATATCAAGGACTTCAGAATTGATCAACAAAATAATTCAAGTAAATTCCTTAGCTCAGTGCCTAGCACTAAGAAATTGCTTTTGCTAAACAGACCATTTTTTTCATCACTCAAATTTACCGGGTGTACAATGTTCCAAAGGATGAGATTCAGACACCATTAGGAAATCATTTCAGCTCCAGGGCACTCACAAATCATTTATTATAAATATCTTTATCAAGGGTTTTCTGAGTGTCAGTTGTAGGAAAGGAAAAGAGGAATTCTGCTCTTAAATAGCTTATGGTCTACAAAAGCTGTCTTTCACTTTTCTGACACTTTTGTGTCCTTTTTGTGTGCCTTAGCCTTTCATAAATTCTGTACTTTGGAGGCTTTATTCTTTTTCATATTTTATTGATTAGCATTTTATGAGGCTTGTCCTATTTTCTAGGTGTATATGAGATAACTTGTCTATATATTTGGACAAGATGTGGGATATTGCTAGGATTTTTCACTGGCTAGATACTATGCAAAGGTCTGGTGATTAAGAACCATAGACCATGACAATGTTAATAACTGTGGTTTATAAAAATGGCACTTCCAGAATAATTGGACCAAAATGCAATATTTACATATGTTGTCAGTACATGTAAAAAAAGCACTATCATTTAATTTCTTTTAAGAAAGAACTAAATTGGATATAATGATATTGATCAGGCAGAGTTTCATAAAGCAGCAATTACATTAATTAGTCAAAAGATCAAAACATTTTAATTGGGCTGTTCTCTGGAGTTAACAAAATATGCAGAATAAACTTGGATTTTTAGACTTTTGCATCATAAAAGCCACCACTGAACTAGAATAGTGAAGCAGAAATAGAAAACCAGAATATTAGTACAACTTTTACCACTAGTTACGGAACTGAACTTCTCTCCTCTTCACTTTTTAATTATGATTGATTTATAAAATAATGATTTTCAGGTTAACATTGGTATATCATTAGGTAGTTACATATTTTTTCCATCCCGCAGGAGACTTTTTGAGTCATGTTCGGAAGGACTAGCAGTAGCTTGTACTGAGTGCTAAGTCACTTCAGTTACGTCCGACTCTTTGCAACCCTATTGACTGCAGCCCTCCAGGCTTCCCTGTCCATGGGATTCTTCATGCAAAAGTGCTTGAGTGGGTTGCCATGCTGTCCTTCAGGGGATCTTCCTGACCCAGGGATCGAACGCACATCTCTTTCATCTCCTTGCATTGTCAGATGGGTTCTTTACCGCTAGTGCCCCCTGGGAAGCCCCAGCATTAGCTTAGATCATTGGACTAATCAGACTCCTTCAGTAGCAAAAGACCAAAACTCAGCTCAAGATAGTTTATACAAAAAAGAAAACTATATGGACATCATCTCCTCCTCTTCCTCCCCTTCCTCTTCCTTCTCTTTCTCCTCTTTCTCTTCCTCCTCCTTTTGTTTCTCCTTTCCTCCTCTACCTGGGTCCCTCTCCCTTACCCCACAATATCTCCCCCCACCTCCCTATCTCCAATAAATGCATTGACTTCATTCTCAGGCAGTTGACCTCATTCTTGCATTCTCTCTAGTTGATAGCCAATATGACCATTGGGAACTCTAGATATGTCTCCTATGCCACATTCCTACAGCTTGTTATTCCAGGAGGAAAAAGTAAAATGCTTCTCCTTATCCCGACATCAATTTCAATTCTCTGAAAGGTTCAGCTTGCCTCTGTTTTGGAGCAACTTCTCTGTCCACTTGTTACTCAGGTTGGACAGGCCGTGTAGGGGAGGCAGTACAAGATACAGCTGCGTGTGTGCGTGCTAAGTCGTTTCAGTCGTGTCTGACTCTTTGCCTCCCTGTGGATTGTAGCCCACCAAGTTCCTCTGTCCATGGGATTCTCCAAGCAAGAATACTGGAGTGGGTTGCCATACCCTCCTCCAGGGGATCTTCCCAACCCAGATATCAAGACCTCATCTCTTAAGTCTCCTGCATTAGCAGGTGGGTTCTTTACCACTCGCGCCACCTGAGAAGCCCCACAAGATATACCTGGCAAGTTTAATGTCAGTGGCAGAAGGTGAAAGAAATTCAAAGCAGGCAAAAATGTAACAGGGCTCCCAACAACCACTCCACATTTCCAGCTTCCTTTACATAATGATACATTATAGGCTTCTGTCTTGGTAAACTTAGTGGAGGCCTATCAACATAGGTAATATTATGTTTTTTAAAACAAATGTGTTCTGTATAGCTTTGTAACTATAAAACATTAGCAGCAGCAAATCTCAACCTTGGAGATTAATTACATGGAGATTAATTATAGTATTTTTTTTAAGTTTGAGATTTGAATTAGGATCTTAGTTGCCTGACCAAGGATCAAACCCATGCCCCCTGTAGTGGAAGGCAGAACCTTAACCACTGGAATGCAAAAGTTCTGAGATTGATTATATTTTATTAGCATTTTTCATGATCATTTAATATTTTACATATATTGGAAAAGTCAATGTTTAGACTCATTTAGGAATTTGTCATTTAAAAAATTATTTAGGATTATTAGAAATAGGAGTTCAGTATAAAAGGGATATTGTTTTTATTATGTAGCCTAGTGTCTGTCCTCAGCCACCATATGGTTAGGTCATTCTGTTACAGAAAATTTTATATCCTTTTACCTTTACCTCTAATATTATAATACTAGGGAGCTTCATGATGCTGCTTATTAAAAATATTTTATTTTGACTTGTGAGTTAGTTTCTTCCTCTTCTGCTATCTTTAGATATATATATATATATATGTGTGTGTGTGTGTGTATGCATATGTGGGTGTGTATACATACATTATATATATATATATAAAACATTCTAACTGTATAAAATCAATACAATGGCTATAATTTTATACAGATATAATCATATTTGTATATACATATAGTTATACATGTATTCCCAGGTGGCTCAGTGGTAAAGAATCCACCTGCCAATGCAGGAGACACAGGTTTGGTCCCTGGTCAGGAAGATCCCCTGGAATAGGAAATGGCAACCCAGTCCAGTATTCTTGCCTGGAAAATCCCAAGGACAGAGGAACCTGGCAGGCTGTAACATATGGGGTCACAAAGAGTCAGACATGACTGAGCATGATAGTAATACATATATTCATATAATGCACACATATACAACTGCATCTTTCTATAAATATAAGAGTTATATAATTTTATATGATTAGAATGTTAGATGCTAAGCCTTTTCAGCACTTTTTACCATCTTATGCACTGGACAATTTTAGATATTATACTACCACTGACTCCTATTTAGGGATCTTCTTCACTGAGAAAAAGATTAATTTGCTATGAATAATGATTCTCATGCAAAACATTTTGGGTTTTTGTGATGTAGATGAGCAAGGCTATAAATATAATTTAGAAAGTTTGAAAATTGATTTTCACATCCACAATTCTTCTTCCTAATTAATCAAATTACAAAATTATGCTGTGGTTTCCAGTATATTAAAATAAGTTGTCATATTTGGAACATCTGTTTTTGCTCATATTACAAGTATGTGTTTCTAAACGTCTGAAATATAGATTGCCATAAATAATCTTTATTATTTATTCCATGGAAGTGTGATACCTACTTCCTCTCATAATGCTTGTTTATTTCCCACAAAGTAAATCTTCCAGATTGTATTTTATCTTTTTCCTTATCAAGATAGAGGGGAAAAGTTGAGGGCTTTAGTTAAGCCTTGCTGATTGGTTAAGAAAAGGGCTGTCATTGGCAGCCCTTCCAGACACTAGGCTGTGGCTCCAGACAGTCAGCTGGTGCTATCACTTTGTCTCAACTATAAATCAGTCTCGTAATGGCCAAGGCTGACACCTTGACATTTTCAAGAAGAGTAAAAGACCTGATTTGAATGGAAATCAATTTTATTTCACAAATCTTGGATTATTACTCTGAGTCTTTTCATCTTGTGTCTTCTTGAGACTTGCTTGGAATTTTCATGCTCATCAGAGGATTATTTGCATCATTATACATCTTTTTGCTGTGAAAAACATATTCGTACTTCCTTATTCAGTCTCAAGATGGAAAACTTGATTGTTAAAATTTTATATAAGAAAAAAATCACTGATAAGCTAAATTTTATTTTAACCATGATGTATTGATAGTTTAAAAACATGACAGTAGCAGTAACTGCCATTAGTTTTGCAGAATGTTTGTCAAATGTTCTGTGATTTTGAAATGCAAGCTGTATGAATACATTCCCAGATTAACCTTTGATTATCTAATTATATAATGTCATTCATGGAGTGGTTTTGAACTTCAATTAAGCAATTCTCAAGCCTAGAATACCCTGAAAAGTATTTGACTTATACTTTTATGTTCTTGCACATAAAATGTAGATTTAAGGATTATAGAGTTGGTGAGAAATTGCATGCATTTAATTGTATTACATAGGTCAAGCATTAAATTATGCCACGATGTTTTTGACCAAGTGACATAGAAAAAAATCCGCATTTGACTAGTGTAAAAAGAAGTTCCTTATAGCTCCTGTAGGAGCTTCCCATTGAATGGTTTATAAAAATTAACAATTCTGTTATGTCTTCCACCTTTAGAAACCAATTTCTTTAAACCCACAGAGGAAAAGAAACTTGTACTTCCTTAGTATGTTTGCCTGTTCCCTCAACAAGATTGATTTAAACTCAGTGAAACCTTAGATCTTTGAAACATAACTATTACCTGAGATTTGGGGCATCAGCCCTCTTGTCAAGTATGGAAAAATCACCCCAAAGTCTGGCAGTGACTTCTCTTTCTCCTCTTCATTATTAGTCTTCAATTTTGTCCCAAATCTTACTTCTAAAGAAGAATATTCTTTGATTTCTAAGTTCATTATTTTGAAGGGTCCCATGAACAAGTGTGAGTTTCCTTGGTGGCTCAGTGGTAAATAATCCTCCTGCCAATGCAGGAGATGCAGGTTTGGTCCCTAGGTCAAGAAGATCCCCTGGAGTAGGATATGGCAACCCACTCCAGTATTCTTGCCTGGGAAATCCCATGGACAGAGGAGCCTGGTGGGCTGCAGTCCACAGGGTCACAAAAGAACTGGACATGCCTCAGCAATTAAACAAAAACAAGGAACAAGTGCGGCTATAGGTAATTACAAACAGGAGACAATCAACTCATAAATCTTTTTATCCATCCTTATTTTCATCCATCCATTCATTCATAATCTATACAAAACAAGACCCTATGCTGCTGCTGCTAAGTCATTTCAGTCGTGTCCAACTCTGTGCGACCCCATAGACAGCAGCCCACCAGGCTCCCCCATCCCTGGGATTCTCCAGGCAAGAACACTGGAGTGGGTTGCCATTTCCTTCTCCAATGTGTGAAAGTGAAAAGTGAAAGTGAAGTCGCTCAGTCGTGTCCAACTCTTCGAGATCCCTTGAACTGCAGCCTACCAGGCTCCTCTATCCATGGGATTTTCCATGCAAGAGTACTGGAGTGGGTTGCCATTGCCTTCTCCCACCCTATGCTAAGTATGTGCAAAATACAAAATGAAGTTAGGATCCCTTCTTCACAAGATACGTTCTTAAGAAAAAATAAGAAAAACTAAAAATTTTAAAAAAGTTATCAAATCAGAATATGACAGATCCTGAGGAATATAAAAACACAATGTTTTGGGTTTGGAGAGGAAGTATTTACTTTGGCTGTTGAGAATCAAAGACAATTCTCAAGAGGAGGCTGTATTTAGCTAGTCTGTGACAGAAATTCTAGAGGAAGTGATGGCTGAGTTTCAGCAAAAATATGCAGCATGAGCAAATGTGTAGATGCAGGAAAGACAGGCTATGTTTGGTATTTAATTTTGTTGGAACATTAGGTGCATTCTTATGCAATGCCTATTGAAGGATAACCTGAGACCAGCTTATGGAGGCCCTTCAGTGCTCACAGAGGCTTTTCTAGTAACTGTGTAGTTTTACAGTATGGCAGACACTGGGCGTCTTTTAAAGATTTGGGGAAAGAGTCAAGATTAATCCAAAATCAGTGTAACTGAAGACCTCAACTTAGGGGACATATCAGAACTACTCAGAAAGACTTATGAAGATGCACCATTCTTCTAACCTTATACATTCTGACTCAGTTGGATAAAAGTCAAGCCCATGCAGATGCATTTTGTAAAAGCTCCTAGATAAGGTAGAGACTGGTGAGAAGAACAAGGATAATTAGACATAGGAAGAAACCAAAATAGAGATCTAAACTTGGGCCTCCTGATCTGAGGTCTGCCATGTTCCCATGAGATTATACGAAATATTTTGAGTGGATATTCATTATTTTGGGGGAAATGAGCCTGTAGTGTTTCTAAGATTCTGAACTGAGACTAAAATTACACAAAAATTAAGAACTGGTAGGAATACTTAGTGTGAAAATGAGATGGTATATATGAGAAATCATGACCATATAATTAAGATAATTTCATAACCTAGTAGATTGCATGGGGATAAAAACTATGGCAAGGAAAAAACAAATGGAAAATGACAATAAATCCCTCCTTCTTTTGACACTTGAAGAATGAGAATGATAACCCTCTGTGAACCAGATTCCCCCAGTTCCTATTGCAGTTAATAGAAATCTGATATCATGCATGTCGGATTCATGGTGTCAGTGTGACTCCCAAAGGTAAGATATCAAGCAACTAATTAAAATTTTGGAGGTGATTACACAGCTTTGAAAATAATTTTTACACAAAGCTGGTTGAACATGTTGAAGTCAGGAATCTAGGCTTATCTTCTATATCTCTCTTTGATGTTCATTTCTTTCAGATTCTCAGTTAATCTCAAAATGATCACTGATGCTATCCCATGTTGTTTTTAGGCCAGTAGGAATAAAGAGGAAAATAAGGACATTACATGCAGCAAAGTCAGTCACTCAGTCATGTCTCTTTGTGACCCCATAGACTGTAGCCCAATAGGCTCATTTGCCCACAGAAATTTCCAACAATATTACTGGAGTGGGGTGTCATTTCCTACTCCAGGGAATCTTCCCAAGCCAGGGATCAAACCCAGGTCTCTTGTGTCTCCTGAATTGACACCTGGATACGTTACCACTAGTGCTATCTGGGAAGTCCAAGAATGTACACTTATTTTAAATAAAAACTCTGCCATATCCTTAGAATTTATTCAGAAGGTCCACAAGGCTTTTTTTTTTTTCTACTTTACAATATTGTATTGGTTTTGCCATACATAAACATGCATCCACCACGGGTGTACACGTGTTCCCCATCCTGAACCCACAAGGCTTTTGATGAAGGCTTTTCATGGAAATGTAGACTTTATTCTGGGTAGACATTCATCCAGCTAAAAACCAGAGGAATAAGTGAATAGATAATTGCAGAAAAATAGCAATCTCTATCATAATGAAATATGTAATTTTAAAGCATGCAATAACTCATGAAACAGAACCATAATATGGAGACATTTTATCTCAACCTAAGTAAGTGTGTTGATTGGAAAGAGGCAGAAATTTCTTTATAACATTGTTTGTTTATGAAAATATATCTCATTTAAAACCCCTGTCTTCCTCAAGTGAATCATATCCTGAAAATGCTGGAATTCTTCTGTATGCAACTGGAAAGATAGTATTAACTTTTTAAAAATAGAGTAACTAGAATTGGAGTAACCTACAAGTCCAATGTTATTAAACCTGCTAGTCTCAATTCATCTTTAAGATATTTTTACATTACTCTAAAGGCAACTGGCAAAGTGGTTGTCTGAGAAGGCAGTGTATTAAACCTAGACAGAATATTAAAAAGCAGAGATATCACTTTGCTGACAAAAGTCCATGTAATCAAAGCTATATTTTTTTCCAGTAGTCATGTGTGGATGAGATGGTTGGACCATAAAGAAGGCTGAGGCCAAAGAATTAATGCTTTTGAATGTTGGTGTTGGAGAAGATGCTTGAATCCCTTGGACAGCAAGGAGATCAAACCAGTCAATCCTAAAGGAAATCAACCCTGAATATGCATTGAAAAGACTGATGCTGAAGCTCCAATACTTTGGCCACATATGCAAAGAACTGAATCATTGGAAAAAATCTTGATACTGGGAAAGATTGAGGGCAGGAGGAGAAGGGGCAACAGAGAATGAGATAGTTGGATACACTCACTGACTCAATGGACAGAAGTCTGAGCAAATTCCAGGAGATAGTGAAGGACAGGGAAGCCTGGCATACTGCAGTTCGTGGGTTTGCAAAGAGTCAGACACGACTTAGCTACTGAACAACAACACAGGCAAGTAGCTTATTTACAAAATATATTAAACTTTCCCTACGGCAACTCAGCTTATACCTGTGAATGCAGTAGGTAATTTAATCATATTACACCCAAACAATAACATAATGAGCATATGCCAAAATGATATGTGGGAAATGTTCCTTTGGTATTAACAATTAAACAGCAAGTTACAAATATTGATGCTTTTGAACTGTGGTGTTGAAGAAGACTCTTGAGAGTCCCTTGGACTGCAAGGAGATCCAGCCAGTCTATTCTGAAGGAGATCAGCCCTGGGATTTCTTTGGAAGGAATGATGCTAAAGCTGAAACTCCAGTACTTTGGCCACCTTATGCGAAGAGTTGACTCATTGGAAAAGACTCTGATACTAGGAGGGATTGGGGGCAGAAGGAGAAGGGGATGACAGAGGATGAGATGGCTGGATGGCATCACTGACTCGCTGGACGTGAGTCTGAGTGAACTCCGGGAGTTGGTGATGGACAGGGAGGCCTGGCATGCTGCGATTCATGGGGTCGCAAAGAGTCGGACACGACTGAGTGACTGATCTGATCTGATCTGATTCCATTGATATATTAATTTAGATAGATGACAATGGCATGAATGAAGGTGGTGTCAGTGGAAGTGGAGAGAGAATGATGGAACAGAGAAGTGTTTACAAGAGCCAAGGGATTAACTGCATGTAGAATGATATCTGAAAAATTTTAACTAAGGTTATCATTTCCCCAATTTATGCTTGTTGGTTTTATTTTTCTCTATCCATTTGATCAATGCCATTTATTCCTTTAGTGGAAAGACACACTGTTCTGATTTGGAAGAGCTGGGCTCTTGAGAGGGAAATGGTTTTCTTTTTCATTCTTAAAGGGCTTGGTTAGGAATAGTAACCTAGATACTAGAGGTTTGGATCATAGGATTTATAAAAGTTAACCCTAAACTAGAGAAGAGTTTAGGATATGAGCTAGAAGTAGTTGCTCATCTCACAGGACAGCATGAAACTTTCTAAACTGGGGATATGAAGAGCAGAGAAAAGGAGAGAAAGAGAGAGGAGAGAAAATTGGATGTAGATTAGGAACATCGCATATTCTTTTCTGACTGCTGTAACTTCTAGGGGAGGAAAACGGGTAACAGGCTCCTGTTGGATGAGTATAAAGACATAAGAGCCGGAGGGATTATGAGCCCTGCCCCCTGGAACCCTCCTGGGTGGGCTAGGTGGGACAGCTTTGCAGATGCTTATAGAAGTGGCAGCAGGGGACAACTAGAGGGAGTCTGAACTAGCACCCTGGCCTCTCACCCTCAACCCAACACCTTCTTCCAAGAAAGCCCTTCAGCAGGGCACAGGAGAGATCTGGAAAAATGTCCTTGCCTTCAATAGGCATCAAGGAGATAGCTGGAAAATGGAGGGAAGTATGGAGTTTCAAAAGATCCACAACAACAGCTAGAACCAAAGAAAGAGGGTTATTCAGCAAACTGGGCTTGTTGAAAGGAGCATTTTAGATAGTTTCACTGCTGAGGGAAGAATTTCCAAAGGCGAAAGACCAACACACCAAAAGACACATTAGCAGAGGTTAATGAGAATCAGAAAAGAGTGGGTAGCCTTAGCGGGGAGAAAGTAGAAATCAGAGATGTGAAATGCCACCTTTAGTATATACTAAATTCTCATATATTCTAGAATATTCTAGGAAGTAGTAAGTAACAAGTGAAAGTTGCTCAGTAGTGTACGACTGTTTGCAACCCCAGGAATTCTCCAGGCCAAAATACTGAAGTGGATAGCCTTTCCCTTTTCCAGGGAATCTTCCCAACCCAGGGATTGAAATCAGCTCTCCTTCATTGCAGGTGGATTCTTTACCAGCTGAGTCACAAGGGAAGCCCAAAAATACTGGAGTGGGTAGCTTATCCCTTCTCCAGAGGATCTTTCTGACCCAGGAATAGAACCGAGGTCTCCTGCATTGCAGGCAGATTCTTTACTGGCTGAGCTACCAGGGAAGCTCCAGTCTATTTAAAAATAGATTATTCAATAGCATGTTAAATCACTTCAGTCATGTCCAACTCTTTGCACCTCTAGACCGTAGCCCGCCAGGCTCCTCTATCCATCTGATTCTCCAGGCAAGAATACTGGAGTAAATTGCCATGCCCTCCTCCAGGGGATCTTTCTAATCCAGATATTGATCCCACATCTCTTAAGTCTCCTCCATTGGCAGGTGAGTTCTTTACCACTAGCACCACCTGGAAAATCCCATGGACAGAGGAGCCTGGTAGGCTGCAGTCCTAAGCAGCTAAGAGTCGCTGGGGTCGCTAAGAGTCGGACTCGACTGAGCGACTTCACTTTCACTTTTCACTGTCATGCATTGGAGAAGGAAATGGCAACCCACTCCAGTGTTCTTGCCTGGAGAATCCCAGGGACGGGGGAGCCTGGTGGGCTGCCGTCTATGGGGTCACACAGAGTCGGACATGACTGAAGCTCCGCAGCAGCAGCAGCAGCAGCAGCAGCAGCACCACCTGGGAAGCTCAAATTCAATAGTGATAACTATATTTCTAAATTTTCATTTACTTTGCCTTTCTAGCGAGTGAATTAAGAACCTTTGGAAATTGTAACCTTTTTCATGTAGTTCATCCAAGATTTAGCATAATGTAGTCTCTTTTCAAGTTTCTTTCAAGACTTTGCTTTTTTCTTATTTTGACCTGGTCCTTGTCAAATAGGTCAATTTATTTATTCAGTCAATCAAAAAAATACATTGAGTACCTTCCATATGGCAGGCAGGTTATTCTAATCTGTAAGCTTAGTTTTAAAGTGTGAACTTAGTTTCAGTTACAGTTTATTTTATTGTATTTGTTTAATGTTAATTGAACATGCCCATGTCTTTGTACCAAATGGAGCATGTTCTTCACAAAATTTTTATTTGTGGGTGGACATTAGGATTACAAATAGAAAAAAAGTACTCACAAGCATACCTACTCGCTAAAATATAGGAAATATTGATGATCCTAAAGAAAATATACAATGAAATAGTTGAGAATGTAGTCGCTCAGTCGTGTCGGACTCTTTGTGACCCCGTGGACTGTAGCCCGCCAGGCTCCTCTGTCAATGGAATTCTCCAGGGGAGAATACTGGAGTGGGTTGCCATTCCCATCTCCAGGGGATCTTCCCAACCCAAGGATTGAGCCCAGGTCTCCTTTATTGCAGGCAGATTCTTTACTATCTGAGCCAACAAGGAAGCCTCCAAATCATGGCATATATCTTCAAAGTCATTGACTAAAAGAACGTCATGAGAAAAACAGTATTGTTTCTTTCTAGTGCTTCTAATATCTTTCCTGGGAATTCAGGTGGAACAGAGAATCCAGTGAAATCTTGCTTTGCATCATTATTAAGCTCATATCTGCAAGCTAATCTTCTGTGATAAGGTTAAAATGTAAAAGCATTTGAATCAATAGCTCTTTCAGATGCTGCTTTGATAAAATTACTTCATTTTCTTTTCCAACTAATTAAGTCATGTAAGTAGAAAGATTAAGAGGAAAACTTACTCATATTATAAGAAACAGGATCCAAACAGTTTATTGAGCTGTATTGTTGGCATCTTTGCAACCAATAAAACTCTTTAATAATCAGGTCTCAGAAACATCTGTCCTAGAAAGGGTTATACACTCTGGCTTCTATTTACTTGAAAAGGAATTAACCTAGGGTCAGGGGCAGAGGTGAGGTTACTTCTACCTGGAAATTAATCATAAAATTCATTTTACCCTTTGATGTCTGTGAACATACACCTCACCCCCACCTCCATCTTTTATCTTCTTAAAACCCTCAAGCTCCCTTTCATGTGTTGTGGCAATTTAAAAGAATCTAAAGTTGTGGATTTGTTTATTTACTCAATTAAATACTGAAAGTATAATAGGGTAGGGTAAAAAGTTTTTAAAAGATGTGACACCTTAAAAAGAAATTCACAGACATCATAAGTGACTCTAATATATTGGTGAGTTTCAGGCTATGTTCTTAGTCATATTTCTACTAGAAGAAACCTATGCTCCATTTTGTGTTTTCTCATTTGCATTACTGAAAAGTTATTCATGCATATGAAAAGGATAATGTTCATCTCCATATCCTTTCCTCTTCATATTACAAACCCAGTGTGTTTATGAGTTGCACATAAATATTGCAGTATCTGTATATTTATGCATACATATCTATGTGATTCAAATTTGGTATCACAACTGTATAGCAAGCCCAAGTGATAATATTATGTACAAGATGTGTCTTATTACATCATTAATGGAATATCAAAATTGTCAAATATGTTGAAATCCAATAATTGTAACTGACAAGCTCTAGCATGATTTGTCTCCATTGGGAAGCATTGAAAAAGAGAGAGAGAAAGGAATGTATGTACTCCCCCTCTAAATGCATGTGACTGTATGGCATGCTTTTATTACTTCTGCAAATATCTTTCATGAGAGGCTGTTTTCACAGCATTCAAAGTAACTAACTACTGAAGTTTTTATGTGTGCATAAGCCTTATCATCTCCTAAATCCAGAAATTCAGTGCTGTTCCAGAAAGAACTACAAAGTTGAACTGGCAAGAAGAAAAATGACCAACCTGGCTGGACTTATCTCCCTCTAATATATGATTTGCCTTACTCAATATTCCAGGAAATTATTTACCTGAAAGTTTAGATAGAGCGCACAGAGTAAAACTATTTCTCTTCTACTCTCCGGTTCTGTTTCTACTCCGTAGAAAAGTAAATGCTATTGCTTAATTCCAAAAAGTTTTCTCTCAAAAATATCTTGGCATGTGGCAATTTGAGGAAACGAGGCTAACAATGAATTTCATGGACACAGAATTCATTCATTACAATGATAGGTTATTCAAGAATCCCCACCCTTTGTGTTCTGCTTTATCTGTATTTAGGGATGGCATGAAGGAGGAGAAAAAGGAAGCTTATTTTTTTTTCTTTAATTCCCAGTTAACCATTTACTAGTGGATTATTTTAAGCCCAGAGGACCTTATAATTGCATGTTTCTTTTCAGTAATTATGGCAGATATTCAAGTGAATAGACAGTGATAGGCATGGATAGAAGAACCTGGCTTTCTAGACAGACCCACATGTCCGAGATCAAACAGCTACAGCACATTTAGGGTTACAGTCTCCTTCCCTTCCTCCTCATTCTCAACCACAGTGGAGCTTTTTCCAGCGTTGCCATGGTAACACTATATCTGGCTGCTAGCTCTGTCGTAAGTTATTGAACTGAGACTGGCTTTTGGTTTAGCAGATAATTAGGTTCTGTCTCACAGGTTCATTTTCCTGTGACTGGGACGTGAATATGACCTACAGCTGGCCTCAATTTCAGTGTCACAGACAAAACTTTAACCCTTCCCAAGCTCCCAAGGCGCTCTCCTAACTAAGCCTTGCTTGTGAAGTGGAGGAAGTCCACTGCAGCCCACCTACATTTCCTAAAACTAAGGAAAATAACTAGATTGTACACATAGAGCATTCTCAAAAATAAAAATATATCAACAATAGGCACATGTACTTATGTCTTTCCATGTAACATAATACATAGTGTATGTGTACATATAACAGATGAAACTGTCTCTTCATTATCATTCCGTTGTTCTTTAATAATTTTTAAAGTTATGTCAAATTGCAGTTTGGATTCCACAGTACATAGATTTCGAAAGCACCATTTTCAGGGATATTAGCTGGGTATACTTATTTTCAGCTTTCAGAACTGCCTGACAGTTGATTCATGTCCTTCCCTCTCCTTCTTAATAAACCCTAGATTTTTGCTGACATTGAAAGGTTCCTTTGGAGTCACAGGCAGGTCCCTGCTACAGGGAACCATGCCATCTCTGCTGAAATGCCCAAATGTTCACTCAGGGCTTGAATCTTGCTGGGCTGGAAAATCAGCAAAGATCTGCCCTTTGTTTAGGACAAAGAAGCAAGCATAACTTTTAGAATAGATACTGAACTTACAGTACCCACAGCAACACAGAAACCTGTATGGTTAATATGAAAGAGTGTGTCTTTCTATGTCAAGCAATAAGAAAGGCTTTCAAGAAAATCTATTTGAAAAAATTTACTGTATTTCACCTAAAACCTTTCTGTGAAAAAGGAAGAAAGGAACAAGGAAGGGAGAGTTGAGACCACAGCGATTAAAAGACGAATTAAATAAATTTTATAGCTTAACTGGCTGAAAGTTGCATAACTGTGTCAACAGAGATAGGAAAGACTTCAGTTCAGTTCAGTCACTCAGTCATGTCTGACTCTTTGCAATCCCATGGACTGCAGCACGCCAGGCCTCCCTGTCTATTGCCGCCTCCCGGAATTTACTCAAACTCATGTCCGTTGAGTCAGTGATGCTATCCAACCATCTTATCCTCTGTTGTCCCCTTCTCTTCCTGCCTTCAATCTTTCCCAGTATCAGGGTCTTTTCTAATGAATCAGTTCTTCACATCAGGTGGCCAAAATATTGGAGTTTCAGCTTCAGCATCAGTCCTTCCAATGAATATTCAGGACTGATTTCCTTTAGGATTGACTGGTTTGATCTCCTTGCATTCCAAGGGACTCTCAAGAATCTTCTCCAATACCACAGTTCAAAAGCATCAATTATTTGACACTCAGCTTTCTTTATAGTCCAACTCTCACATCCATACATGACTACTGGAAAAATCATAGCTTTGACTAGATTGACCTTTGTTGGCAAAGTAATGTCTCTGATTTTTAATATGCTGTCTAGGTTGGACTTGGGATACTCAAAAGTTGGATGTTGAAACTAGGAGGTGTGTGAGTTCCTATGAATGTATATGTGTGTGTGAGCACATGCAAGTGTACCACATAGGCTATGTCATTTAATCCATTCCTTCCATTCTCAAACTCTGGATGAAAAGAGCATCTTGAATGGCAACAGCCTCGGGTGTCCTGAGTTAGAGCAGCCATGGGTCAGGCCGGATGCTATGAATGCAGAGAACTTAGTGGAGGGAGTTGTGGTTGGGAAGGGGAGAGGAGGGAAGCTAGAGAGTTATATGTGACAAATTCAGCTGTTGGCAGTTATTTTCCACTGAACTGATCTTCTTTTAACTTTTAAGCTCAAGTACGTAGCCCTTGCTTTCTTACTAATGATCAATAAGTATTGAATAAATGTACAAATTCTTCACTCCATATACCATGTAGTAAGAATTATTTGTTGTTGTTGTTTAGTCTCTAGGTCATGTCTGACTCTTTGTTACCCTGTGGACTGAAGCACACCAGCCTCTTCTGTCCTTCATTGTCTCCTAGAATTTGCTAAAACCATGTTCATTGATTCAGTGATGCCATCCAACCATCTCATCTTCTGTTGCCCACTTCTCCTACTGCCTTCTGTCTTTCTCAACATCAGGGTCTTTTCCAAGGAACTGGCTCATCACATCATGTGGCCAAATTTTTGGAGCTTCAGCTTCAGCATCAGTCCTTCCAATGAACATTCGAGGTTGATCTCCTTTAGGATTGACTTATTTGATCTCTTTGCAGTCCAAGAGACTCTCAAGAGTCTTCTCCAACACCACAGTTCAACAGCATCAATTCTTCAGCATTCAGCCTTCTTTATGGTCCAACTCTCACATATGTACATGACTACTGGAAAAACCATAGCTTTAACTCTAGCTTATTTTTGGGTTGGCCAGAAAGTTCATTCCAGTTTTCCCAAAGATGCTATGGAATATCGCAAACTAACTTTTTGGCCAATTCAGTGAATTAGCACTCATTTATAAAGAGCACTTGGGAATTCTACAAGCATTTTCCATCCAGAGTCCTTCCTACCATCTTCTCATGGTTTCCTGTAACACTTAAATCCTATACATACATGTCATCTCTTGCCTGCATGGTATTGCCTTATAACTGATCTGTTTCCCTCTTATTCCCTACTGTAGTCTCTACTATGCCTGCATGATAGAGCATGCATTTAAAATGCACATCAATTAAAGTCATCCTCCTCCTCACAACTTCCCAGGGATTTTCCATATGATCAGAACAGCATACACAGCCCTTACTGTGCTTCCTGACCTTGCCCCTACCTACCTCGCTGATGCCATCATCCCCTCTTTTCACTCTCTTCCTTGCCTTTCCTCAGCCCGTTGAGCATACACACACTGGGGAGCCCTCTCTGAGAGCACTTGACTCATTCCTTTACTGTATTCTTGTCTCTCTGCAAAAATGTCACCTTCTTAAAGGTGCTTTTCCTAAACATCCTAAAAAACACCTCCTGTATTTTCCATTGCTTCTTCTGCTTCAAGGTATCTTTGTAGTGTTTATTACTTCTTGATAGAATCTTAGACAAGCAAACAAACATATGCCTTTCCCACTAAAATATAAACTCCCTATCAGCAGAAGCTTTGATTATTCATGAGTATACCTGTAATGCCTTGAACCCAGTAGGCTGGACACTGCATGCCTGTATGCTCAGTCACTTCAATCATGTCTGACTCTTTGCAACCCTATGGACTGCAGCCCACCAAGCTTCTTTGTCCATGGGATTCTCCAGGCAAGAATACTAGAGTGGGTTGCCATGCCCTCCTCCAGGGGACCTTCCCAACCCAGGGATTAAACCTGTGTCTCCTATCTCTCCTGTATCACAGGTAGATTCTTTACTCACTGAGCCACCCAGGAAGCCCAGGCTGGACCCTAGTCTACTTTAATAAATATTTGTTGATTTAATAAGTGAATAAATGATTGAATAAAGAAATCCATTTAGAATGTATGGGTATCCCAACCTATGTAAGACCAAATAACAAGTGTTCCCAAAACAATGAATGAATGAAACCTCGTCCTACATGATGAAATTGCATGAGTAGATATAACACTTAGGGACATAGTTTATATTTCTACAATTCCCTTCTTTAGACTGAGGTAAAACAAGGACAGGAAGCTGATTTCTAAATCATCCTTACATACATTAAACTCAGAGCATCATTCATGTACCAAACCCATTTCAACTCTAGTTATATTTAATAAAAGCTGCAATCACTTTGCTCACTGCCAGTGCATATGTAGGTCAGTGGTGGACTTGAGAGCAACTGGCCAGATGATCTTCTGGAATGCCAATAAATAATGAAAAAATATATAAATCTAATGCTGTGGGTAAAGCTCTTAGATTGGTGCTTGGTTAAAATACCCACTCAGTCAATGATAGCTATTATCCTCTTAGTTTAAGTTATTATACACATTAAAATTAAATGTTTAGCTATAGACTCAATCTAATTTTATAATGCCTTTGTGTTAATAAGGCCTCTTAACATGGAAGCAACAAATATAAAGGAACTTTATGTAGCTATTCATGATTCTGCCCAGCTCAAGGTTAAGATAGCAGCAATATACTCCAACCAAAATAAAAGACATCTCCACTTGACTGCAGCTCTTCATAACACTTCACAGGGGTCAAGCTGTGTTATTTTCCTTCCGTGTTAAACAGAAAGCATCTTAGAAGCATAGTTCAATTATTGATTGAATAGTGGGTTCAATCTAACTGTGATTCTAACAAATACACTCCAATGAGTTCAAGACCAGGGCTGAGCCAACAAAAGGTGAAGGTTTCATTCAGGCTTCAACGCAAATGCTCAGACTGAATTAGTAACATAGATGCCTTATACTGTTTGGCTACTAAAAACACTGCTCAGTACCAGTTAGGCAATACTAGTAGAATAACAGGCAAAATGTTGACGGTGGTTTTAATGACCAGATACTAAAATGGACATCAATATAAAATAAGTTGGTGAAAAATATAGACCCTGGAAGAGATTAATACACAGCTTAGGTTTAATTACTCAGTATTTAGGAGAAAAGGCTAATATATACTGTTTTAAATAGCATAAAAGTTCTTTTTGTCAATTATTTATCCTCCAGTATCCTTTTCTTGGGCTTCCCTGGTAACTCAAACAATGCAGGAGACTCTGGTTCAATCCCTGGGTCAGGAAGATCCCCTGGAGAAGAGAAATGGCTACTCACTACAGTATTCTTGCCTGGAGAATTCTGTGGACAGACCCTGGTGGGCTACAGTCCATGGCTTCACAAAGAGTTGGACACAACTGGGTGACTAACATACACACACACACACACACACACACATTCTTTTCTCATTCTTTTCAAACTATAAAGTTTTCTGTACTTAATGTTTGGTCTGTGAAATAAAGTAAGAAGGAGAGTATTACATTTGACCTTCTAGAGAATCTTAATCTTTTTGTCTATGCTTCTATTAGCACATAATTCAAATATATTGGCTATCTTCTTCTTGACAGTCCTTTGTTCTAGAGGACTCCTTTTAACAATGGAATATCACAAACCGAACTCTGGTCAGAATCCCCCTCAATCCCCAAATATTACTGAATGAGTTATATTTTCTGTTTCCATAAACTCTTCCTTATGCATTTTTTGCTACATTTTCTTTTGGTTTTCTGCTCATTCCAATATTAATGAAAAATATTTTAGGTAATCAACTTAAAACTCTATTGTGAAAAATCCTGAAGATACACAAATTAGAGAGAATAGCTTAATGAACCTCTAAATGCTCATCACCCATAGAGGATCAGCTATTCAATGATTTATTAGAGAGGAGGGGAAAATTGACATCTTATTTTTCCAAGCCACACTGAGATATATGTAACATTGTATATTATATTGTGAAATGATTACTATGATAAGGATAGGTAAGATATCCATCATCTCACATAGTTGCATAGTTATTTTTTTGTGTGGCGAGAACACTTAAGATCTACTCTCAGCAAATTGCAGGTGTTTGATATAGTATTATCAACTGTAGTCATCAGGCTGTATGTTAGATCTCCAGAACTTATTCATCTTATAACTGGCAACTTGCACCCTTTGCTCATCATCATTCATTTCCCCTATTCCTCAGCTCCTGGCAGTCACCAACCTACAAATTGTTTCTTTCAGTTCATTTTTTTTTTTAAGTTTAGATTCTACATATAGTGAGATCACGTGGCATTTGTCTTTCTCTATCTGACTTATTTCACTTGGCATTATGCCCTCAAGTTTCACCTATGTTGTCATAAATGACAGGATTTCCTTATTTTTATGACTGAATAATATTTCGCTATATTATGCATACTTTTATTATGTAGATACACACATGTGTATACATGCACACCACATCTCCTTTATCCATTCATTCATCCATCAATGGATACTTAGGTTGTTTCATCTCTTGGCTATTTGTAAATAATGCTGCAATGAGCGTGGGGCTGCAGATATCTCTTTGAAACAATGATTTCATTATCTTTGGATATATACCCAGCTATTCGACTTTCATCAATGTATGACCAATCTGGTTTCATCTGTACCCACTGTTCACTCATTTCTAGCTTGCTGGATTATTTTTAAACAAGCTCATGCATCATATATTATGCATGCATCTATAAATATGTCAGTTTGTGTCTCTAAAAGTAGTGCACTGTTTTTTAAAGCACAATATCACTATTACCCTACAAATACTTACAATAGTTCCCTAATATCATCAAATATCCCATAAGTGTAAAAATTTTCCTGATTGTCTCTTTATTTTTTAAATGTCAATTTTTTTGAATGAGGATGCAAACACAGGCCACACATAGCATTTGGTGGACATATGTCCACAATCCCTTCAGTACATAGTTTCCTCTCCATTTAGTTCTTTGCAACTTGTTGATGAAACAGTTACCCTTTAGTGTCTTTCTTATTCTAGATTTTGCTGATTTCATCCTCGCAGTGTCATCAGTCATTGTCTTATCTACTGGTGTTTCCGGTAAACTGAGTGTTTCACTGAAATACTACATTCAGATCCTTTTCCTTTTTTGGTTTTAGCAAGATTCATACATGGTATTGTATATATCCCACCAGGAAACACACAAACATCCTGTCTTTATTGTGACTAAATGGGAGGAAGTTTGTGATTTTCTAAGTATTTAATTATGATTGTATCATCCAGGAGTCAAATATTTCAAACTCATATGTTATATTTAATATACCATTATTTCATGATATTTCAAAAAGATCACCTTGAGCTCCAGAGATTCCATCAACTGAGCAAGTTTGAGCACCATCACCATAGTGGCTCAGATGTAAAGAATTTGCCTGCAATGTAGGAGACCTGGGTTTGATCCCTCAGTTGGAAAGATCCCTTGGAGATGTGAATGGCTACCCATTCCAATATTCTTGCCTGGAAAATCCCATGGACAGAGGAGCCCAGGAAGCTACACGGGGTCCAAAAAGTCAGACACAACTGAATGACTAACACTTCCACTTTCACTCTAGTGAATATCAAACTATGAATTATTTCACTTGTATGTCTAAAATTGGATTAAGTTATTAAGAAATTCCAAGTGAAGTAGCCTTGAAAAATTGCAGGGTACATATGTAGGCATCCAATCTAAAACAATCTAGAACATTCTCAGAAAAGAATGAGGAATAGTGAATTAGAACTAGACTTTTGTGGTAATCTTTAACTTTATAAGAACTTTAGAGAAGACCATTATGGACTAAATCATGGGGACAATTCCAAGCATCAGAATAGTCTTGTGGTGGAGCATGTGAACCATTCCAACCTGCTCCCAGTAATATGGTACAACTCTGTCACTAGCCTGGAATGCACAGGTGAGATAAAAATGTGAAGACTTTATATGAAATATCAGTTGGCATTTGAAAACAGAAGTATGTGTATATTCTTGGGAAGAGAAACAAAACGCATGTGATTGGTTTTGAACTTTTAGAAGTGTATGACTTTTTAAATAGCTTCCTCTGTGATCATCTTTTTAATTCCTTTTACAAAAATAACTGTAAAATTAGAGGGAATTAATTTATATTTAGTTCATTATCGGCAACACCTTAACGTAATATCCCTTGCCAGATATTAAGAGGATATATCTTTCCTTTATATATTTATTAGGAATAAATATATTATAGCTAGTTTTCCATTTTTATGGATGCTTGGAGTTCAAAGCTATGGTATCATATATAAAATATTACAATTATTTAATAAACCATCACTAAAATTATACCCATATTCTATTTTGAAACTGAGATAAAATCTTAGGCTCTGTGAACTGTATTATATTAATGAACTTTCTTCCAGGTCCAAGGTTCCCTGAATCTGTTTTAATTCATATCAATAACTGGAGAGGTGTTTCAAAGAAGTTACATAAATCTACAAAATGAAGTGTTGGGTCTGTGACCCACTGCTTAAATGCCCATTCTTCCTATTGCTTTTATTGCTAAAGTAAGAGATATATTGCTTTGTTATATCATTATTATGAATTTTAAAAATAATGTTCTGTTCTGATTAAGATAATTAATCTAATATGTACTTTTAAAATTGTTATTTGATATTGTATCTTACTTGTCACAGTTAGGAACCTAGAGTAGGTTGAGCCTTTTGAGCTAAATGATGATGTTACTATGAAAACTGTCAAGGATACCCTAGGCAACCACAAACATAGTGTCTACAGAGCGACAGCAATAAGTCTATGCAGTGTTAGACCAGGGATTAATATACTTTTTATATGTAGGATTCTTATTATTTTATTTCATATTTCATTACATTATCAGGTCCATGAAATTAACTCCCTTAAGTGAAGTGCTTTTGTGTTGCTTGTTCTGACATGGCTTTTTGCTGATTAGAATACTAATGAAATGTAATATTCCTTATGCCAAAGAACAGGTTAGTTTCTCTTAATATTTGTTCAATAAAACCCATAGTCAGAATTTTACTCAAGAACCTAAAATTCATTTAGGTATAAAGAAATGACAGTTACTCAGGAAACCTCAGAAGGTATTTTTCATGAGCTATGGATGTGACATTTATTGGTGTATCATAATGTGAAAAAAAAGTTTCATGAAATGCAAGAAAATAAGTTTTGCATTAAGTTAAATTGTTGTTTAATGTGTAGTTTATGCCCTTGTGTGATAATTTTACATTTTGTTTATATCCACTTATGATTCATTTGAAAAATCTGTTCTGGAGTTTGATTTATAATGAAATATCAATTCTTATGATACATCATTAAAATTCTGTATTTGTTATAGAAAAATTTTTCAGGGTAGAGATACTTTCCATTAACCTTTAAAAGTAACTATCCCTAACTTTGTCCTGATAAAGACAAAAACTTATATGGGAAGATTGAGCCATTATAAATTTAAGTGTTCTCTCCTTGAGTGTTCCTTTTTTTTTCTGGTATTTTTTATTGGAATACAATTGATACACAATGCTGTGTCAGTTTCCACTGCACAACAATGCAAATCAGGCACCTTTACACATATCCCCTCCTTCTTTCATCTCCCTCCCACCCCCACTCCATCCCACCCCTCTAGGTCATCACAGAGCACTGAGCCTCCTGGGCTATACAGCTTCCCACTAGCTGTCTCTTTAACACAGGGCAGTGTATATACGTCAGTACTACTCTCTCAGTTCGTCCCCCGCCTCTCCTTCCCTGGGACCCATGCCCACAAGTCCATTCTCTGTGTCTGTGTCTCTATTTCTGCCTTGCAAATAGGTTCATCTGTACCATTTTTCTAGATTCCATATATATGCATTCATATATGATATTTTTTTCTTTCTGACTTACCTCACTCTGTTTGATCGTCTCTAGGTTCTGGTATTTTTAAGCAAAACAAAACAGAAAGATTTTTTTTAAGAGCCACATTGAAGAACTTGTCCTATTGAATATGTAATCTTGGTTCTTTTAGTTACTGTTTTGAAGATATATAGACCAAAAAGTAGCAGAATCTTAGAGTTTGAAGATATCTTAAAAAATTATCTTGTTCTCTAAGGCCAGAATCCCTAATGATCCAAGGGATGCATAGCACTCTACACTAGGAGTTTACATATTCGAGGGTAGATGGTTTACTGCTTTCATAGGTAGTTAATGATATCTCTTGCTGTTTGTTGTTGAGTCACTTAGTCATGTCTGATTCTTTATGATCTCATGGACTGCTACACGCCAGGCTTCCCTGGCCTTCAATATCTCCTGGAATTTGTCAGTGTTGTCATCCAACCATCTCATCCTCTGTCACCCCCTTCTCCTCATGCCTTTAATCTTTCCCAGCATCAGTCTTTTCCAATGAGTCGGCTCTCCACATCAGGTGAAGAGTATTGGAGCTTCAGCTGGGTAGCTCTAATTTTTAGGAGGTTCTTTTCTACACTGAACTCAATATTTTTCTCTCTAACAATATCAAATATGTCTACATGACAATACTTTGAATACATAAAGTCATTTTTCATGCCCATCCTCTTCATAAATTTTTAATTTTTGCTGTAATACATCTTCTGCTTATTTAACTTACATGCAGAGTACATCATGAGAAATGCTGGGCTGGAAGAAGCACAAGCTGGAATCAAGATTGCCAGGAGAAATATCAATAACCTCAGATATGCAGATGACACCACCCTTATGGCATAAAGTGAAGGGGAACTAAAAGGCCTCTTGATGAAGGTGAAAGAGGAGAGTGAAAAAGTTGGCTTAAAACTCAACATTCAGAAAATGAAGATCATGGCATCCGGTCCCATCACTTCATGGGAAATAGATGGGGAAACAGTGTCAGACTATTATTTTGGGCTCCAAAATCACTGCAGATGGTGACTGCAGCCATGAAATTAAAAGACGCTTACTCCTTGGAAGGAAAGTTATGATCAACCTAGATAGCATATTGAAAAGCAGAGACATT
The DNA here is from genome assembly GCF_055505025.1 of Bos grunniens. Lineage (NCBI taxonomy): Eukaryota > Metazoa > Chordata > Mammalia > Artiodactyla > Bovidae > Bos > Bos grunniens. The sequence continues at coordinate 137,139,376 of NC_141165.1, forward strand.
ACTTTGCCAACAAAGGTCTGTCTAGTCAAGGCTATGGTTTTTCCAGTGGTCATGTATGGATGTGAGAGTTGGACTGTGACGAAAGCTGAGCGCCGAAGAATTGATGCTTTTGAACTGTGGTGTTGGAGAAGACGCTTAAGAGTCCCTTGGACTGCAAGGAGATCCAACCAGTCCATTCTGAAGGAGATCAGCCCTGGGATTTCTTTGGAAGGAATGATGCTAAAGCTGAAACTCCAGTACTTTGGCCACCTCATGCGACGAGTTGACTCACTGGAAAAGACTCTGATGCTGGGAGGGATTGGGGGCAAGAGGAGAAGGGGACGACACAGGATGAGATGGCTGGATGGCATCACTGACTCGATGGACATGAGTCTGAGTGAACTCCAGGAGTTGGTGATGGACAGGGAGGCCTGGCGTGCTGCGATTCATGGGGTCGCAAAGAATCGGACACAACTGAGCGACTGAAATGAACTGAACTGAACTGAATACATCTTCAAAAATATCTAAATTTATTGTTTATTATTAAACATCTATGGGCTTCCCAGGTGGTCAGTAGGTAAAAAATCCACTTGCAATGCAGGAAATGTGGGTTCTATCCCTAGGTTGGGAAGATCCACTGAAGGAGAGCTTGGCAACCCACTCTAGTACTCTTGCCTGGAGAATCTCATGAACAGAGAAGCCTGGCAGGCTACAGTCCATGGGTTTACAAAGAGTCAGACATGACTGAGTCAGCTTAGCACTCACATACACGTCTACTACACAGAGTTAAATGTGTAGTCTTCTAGACCGTCAAGTGTACCCAAGATTTTATAGCTTAACTACAAGGAGTTAGGGACAAACTGCAAAGTTAAAAGGAAGAATCTACACAAGACCACCCTTACTCTGAAAAGTCAAGGTTTCTCAAATCTACCTTCAGGTTTGATAATTCACTCGAGAGGCTCACAGAACTAACTGAAACCTATTATTCTATTATACTTAACAGTTTCAGTTACTACAGGGACATGGTACCAGAAATCAACCAGAAGAAGAGACACATGCTGAGTCTGGGAGGGCTCCAGATAGAAACTTCCATTGCCCTCAGAATGTGTTTCTCTTCTAAGTGTTGATGTGTGACAACACATTGTATTTTGCTAACAAGGGAAGTTCATGTGAACTTCACCATATAGAGATTTATCAGAGTTTTATTACACAGGTGTGCTTCATTGATTGATTTACTAGGATTCTCAAAAGGTCCACCACCAGTAATAGGCACTCCTCTCACTTAGAGAATTCCAAGGTTTCAGTGGGACCAGTACAAAGGCTGGACCTCTCTTTAGCTGAGGCCAAATCCATACCAGGCAGTATCAACTTACTATTTTCTCGGAGAAAAGACTTCAATTGCTTAATCTTACATAACATATAATTTCTTGGTTATAGGTGTATGTGCTCAGTTGTGTCTGGCTCTTTGCAACCCCATAGACTATAGCCTGCCAGGCTCCTCTGTTAATGGAATTTTCTAGTCAAGAATGCTAGAGTGGGTTGCCATTTCCTAAACCAGGGTATCTTCCCAACTCAGGGATCGACCTGTGGCTCTTGCATTGGTGGGCACTTTACCACTGTGCCACCTGGGAAGCCCTCAAAGACAGAGTGCTTCTCACACTACTCCAGGTAAGACCTGAACCCTGGCTTAGGAGGTCAGTGTCTGATCTACTAGGCTCCTGGGGAAAATATTTGTAGGTGCTTTCCTGATGGTCTAGCGGTTAAGTACCAATGCAGGGGACATGGGTTCAATACCTGGTTGGGGAGGATTCCACATACTGTGGACCAAGTATGCCTATGCATCACAATTACTTGGTTTTATTTCTCTAGATAATCCCTAATTTATTAATGTCTTCTTTGGAGTCCCATAAGCTTTGGATAACTTTGGTAATAAAATATCTAACTCATATCACTTGTCTCCAAAAGTAATCTCTATGTTGAAGTATTTAATCCCAACTATAAAGTGTGGAATAATACTTTGGACTTGGGGATTGGTTAGACAAGGAGAATCCTGACATTTAACAGCCACTAGACCTTCTAGGACTTTCCAGGTGGTGCTAGTGGTAAAGAACCCGCCTGCCAATGCAGGAGACATAAGAGACGCGGGTTTGATCCCTGGGTTGAGAAGATCCCCTGGAGGAGAGCATGGCAACCCACTCCAGTATTCTTCCCTGAAGAATCTCTTGAACAGAGGAGCCTGGAGAGCTACAGTGCATAGGGTCACAAAGAGTCAGACACGACTGAAGCAACTTAGCAGGCACGCACTCACAGACCTTGTAAAAGCTACGTTTTCTTTTTGAGCTTCCATTTCCCCTTAGGTACAGAGTTAATAATAATGGTCCAAATATAATAGGGATTAAATAAGATCATATGTAAAATTTTTAATGCATCACAGGAGCTTAACAACTATTCGTTCTTTTATGGAAAAACAAAACAAAGCAAAACACTGTGTAGTGTGAATTTGTGTTTGAGAGGTATCACAGACAATGTTTGCCTACCAAGTAGTCTTCACTAGATGTATGCATACATTATTGAAACAAAACAGAATTCATTCAATTCATCAAATATTTATCTAAGTCCCACTGAGAAGTGTAAAGCTTTATTCTAGTGACACAGAGAAGCAAAGATAATTCCTGCCTTCCTGGAGAGAGAACATTTTCATAAATATCTTTGATATAAGTAGACTAGAATAGGTGTTGAATTAAGGGACATATCTCATGCAATAATGGAAGACCGAGAGAGAAAAATGTTCTGATTGAAGTTATTGGCAAACGCGTTAAGAAGGCGATGTGTCACGGAAGGCTCAGAGCCGTAGGTGGGCTTTGACAGCAGTCTCAGGAGTCATTATTGTCATTTTCAGAATCTGTGAATGAATTTAACTTGGCAGAAAAGTGAATTGTGTGCTCACTTCCACATCACATATATACAGAAAATAAGTGAATATTGCAGCAAGATGTAAATAAATTCTCCATGAATAGAGGAACAAAATACAAATAAAATGTACTTATATCAGAAATGAATTCTCTACACTAGTGACAATGTTAGAAGAATTTGAGCTGGAAACTTACTCTTTGAATTAAAAATATGCTGTTGGTCTTACTGGAATGTCAACAGATTTCTTCTGTGCTTTGTATTTTAAAAACTTTACCCAGTTTCTAAATTTATTGTAAGGTTTGAAGTCAAGGAAAATGCAGATTTTCCTTGAGGCAGGCAGTTCATTTGAGAACTGTGAGAGAGTTCGGTTCAGTTCAATCACTCAGTCGTGTCCGACTCTTTGCACCCCCATGGACTGCAGCACGCCAGGCCTCCCTATCCATCACCAACTTCTGGACCTTGCTCAAACTCATGTCCATTGAGACAGTGATGCCATCCAACCATCTCATCCTCTGTCATCCCCTTCTCCTCCTGCCTTCAATCTTTCCCAGCATCAGGGTCTTTTCAAATAAGTCAGTTCTTTGCATCAGGTCGCCAAAGTATTGGAGCTTCAGCTTCAGCATCAGTCCTTCCAGTGAATATTCAGGACTGATTTCCTTTAGGATGAAGTGGTTGGATCTCCTTGCAGTCCAAGGGACTTGCAATAGTATTCTCCAACACCACAGTTCAAAAGCATCAGTTCTCTGGCACTCAGCTTTCTTTATAGTCAACTCTCACATCCTGACTCTCATACCTGACTACTGGAAAAACCATAGTTTTCAATAGATGAACCTTTGTCAACACAGTAATGTCTTTGCTTTTTAATATGCTGTCTAGGTTGGTCATAGCTTTTCTTCCAAGGAGCAAGCCTCTTTTAATTACATGGCTGCAGTCACCATCTGAAGTGATTTTGGAGCCCAAGAAAATAAAACCTGTCATTGTTTGCATTGTTTCTCCATCTATTTGTAATGGAGTGCTGGGACCGGATGCCATGATATTTGTTTTTTTTTAATGTTGAGCTTTAAGCCAGCTTTTTCACTCTCCTCTTTCACTTTCATCAAGAGGCTCTTTAGTTCCTCTTCATTTTCGGCCATAAGGGTGGTGTCATCTGCATATCTGAGGTTATTGATATTTCCCCCAGCAATTTTGATTCCAGGTTGTGCTTCATCCAGCCCAGCATTTCACATAATGTACTCTGCATATAAGTTAAGTAAGATGGATAACAATATACAGCCTTGACATACTCCTTTCCCAATTTGGAACCCATCTGTCGTTCCATGTCTAGTTCTAACTGTTGCTTCTTGGCCTGCATACAGATTTCTCAGGAGGCAGGTATGATGGTCTGGTTTTCCCATCTCTTTAAGAATTTCCCACAGTTTGTTGTGATTGAGACAGTCAAATACTTTGGCAGAATCAATAAAGCAGAAGTAGATGTTTCTCTGGAACTCTCTTGCTTTTTCTATGATCCAACAGTTGTTGGCAATTTGATCTCTGGTTCCTTTGCCTTTTCTAAATCCAGCTTGAACATCTGAAAGTTCATGGGTCACATAGTGTTGAAGCCTAGCTTGAGGAATTTTGAGCATTACTTTCGTGGCATGAGAGATGAGGGCAATCGTGCAGCAGATTGAACATTCTTTGGCATTGCCCTTTTTTGGGATTGGAATGAAAACTGACCTTTTCCATTCCTGTGGTCACTGCTGACTTTTCCAGATTTGCTGGCATATTGAGTGCAGCACTTTCACAGCATCGTCTTTTAGGATTTGAAATAGCTCAACTGGAATTCCATCACCTCCACTAGCTTTGTGAGAGAGTTAAGCATCATTAAACAATTCACTCAGCAAATATTTACTGGAGGTATTATGTGTTCATGGCACTGTTCCAGGTTCTTTGGGAAACTGATAATAAACAGGTAAGTACATAGAATGTCAGATTATGTAAGTACCATCAGGCAAATTAAAGCAGTGGATTGGTTGATAGTGTTGGAGAAGAATGGAATTTGCTTCTTTATATAAATAAATCAGGGAAAAACTTGGGACAGATCTGATCAGAGACAATTCTTAATGTGGAAGCAAGTCAGAGCAATGTCCTAGGGAGAGGATTCCAGACAGAGAAAACAGCAAGAGTGAGGTTTCCAAGTCTGGAGCACATGTGGAATTTCCCAAGAACAGCAAGGAATCCAGTGTGACTGAGCATGAGAACGAGAGAAAGAAGCAGAGGTGGCTATGACATCGGGCTCTGTCGTCAGCCATTGCAGAGTCTGGATTTTATTACAAGCATTACATTCATGATCTGACTTGTTGCTGTTTAGTCCCTCAGTCATATCCAACTTTTTGCAACCTCATGGACTCTAGCCCATCAGACTCCTTGGTCCATGGAATTCTCCAGGCAAGAGTACTAGAGTGGGTTGCCATTTCTCCCTCCAGGGGATCTTCCCAATCCAGGGATCAAACTTGGATCTCTGCATCTCCTGCACTGGCAGGTGGATTCTTCACCACTAGCTCTACCTGGGAAGCCCAATTTGGCCCATGACTACCTCTTAAGCCTTGTCTTGACTTCTTGTCTTTGTACTCCCTACATCTGTGTTGTCCAGTACAGTAGCATCTATCACATAGCTACTGAGAACTTGGAATGTGGCCAGTTCAAATGGACAGTATGAAAAAAAAGTAATGTATCTCACTAATTTTTATCTCATTTAATAGACTAAGATGAAAGTATGTTGGATAAATAAAACATTTTCGGTTAAATAAAATAAAATCATATGTCTCTTTTCTTTTAATTAACATTTTTATTTTGAAATAAGTCTGCAGTTGTAAGAAGCAATACAGAGGAATCTTGTGTTCCCTTTATTCACTTTTCCCCTATGGTGTTAAAGTTTAAGGTGTGCAACACTTTCATTTCATACATTTATACATTGCAGTGTGCTTTCCACCATATCATTGGTTAACACTTGCCAATGTGTCCCATAATCACCATTTCAATGTTTTGTGGTAAGAACATTGAAGATCTAGCTTCTTAGCAGCTTTGAAGTATATAATACAGTATTGCAGTATAAATACAGAGGTAGTTACTATAATCATTCTATTTTACACTTGGGGACACAGTCTAGGAGAGATTAAATTCGTGGTTCAAAGTCAGAGTGTTATTATGAAAGCTAGGATATAATTCTGTGTAATGTGAAGGTTCAAGCCTTCACCAGTGATGCATGCTGCCTCTTATTTCAATAATTTAAGTTAGTCATTTGAGTAAATCATGGAAAAGGTGATGCTCCCTTTGTTTTCATTTGCCTTATATGTTTCCACATATTTCATTCACATATAGTCTGGTAAAATAAAAGCAGGTTCTCTCTCTTCTATGCCTTTGTATTTATTGTGTTCCCATTGCCTCTATAAATAATATAAAAAAAATAACAGTAAGCCCTTGCCCAAAGTTAGTAAAACTTCTAGCTTCTTCCATTTTATATTGCAGCCCAAAGACTTTGACATAATAAATATCTATATGTGAACAATATTGAATTTTCATCGTCAGGTAACTCCAGGGTTGTTGATGTGAAAATGTGATACAGTATGTTTTTTACCATCACTCCTCCTGCCACATTTTAATAGATCATAGTTACCATCTGAAATAACAATTTTTTTGTTATTTTTTCTCCTTAAAATACTAAATCCTTATTTAAAGATGACCGTTTATTTGGCCATTGCTTTCTATAACACACAGGAGTCTATATTTGGAATTCGTTAGTCTTCTCTCACCTGTACATCTGCTCCACCTAGCTATTTTTATATGAAAATTGTTGCTGTCTAGGATCACTTTGCCTCGATGTTGCTATTGTATTATTGCTATTCTCTTTCACTGGAATGCTCCTTTTATGTAATTGTGTAACTGAGAAGAGTTCTTTCAACCTGGGAACATCTGCTTCAAATAGTATAGAAATTATTTATTTATTGTCCTTTTCCTAAAATATTAACTTTGATTAATAATCATATACAGGCTTTGTTCTTCTTATCTGGGTGTCAACAGTAATTGGAATCCACATCCATATCCTACCTTGCAATCATACTGCAAAAGGCCAATAAATTCCCGCTGAGTGTGTTACTTGTTAAATTTAGTGCATTACACTCAGGGTAATGAATAAAAGCAGTGGGCCGTTACCGTCTGGCTGGCTGAGGAAGGCTGGAACAGCCAGACTCCCCGGAGGCTTTGAGCCGGCTTAAAACAGTGACAGGCAGAACCAACAGAGTCCCTGAGCCTCACAGTTCAGTTTGTCTCCCTTAATTTCCCCTTCTGTGAAGGCTCAGAAGGCTGTGGGGAGGTGAGGTCATCATAGACATTAATTCACACTTTCCTAAGATGCTACATGCTTTGGTTTCATTAACAAGCAAATAGAGTTTAAATAAATAGTTACATATTTACCTTCAGCAGAGAGGAGAATACCATTGAACATAAACTAGAGGCTATGTCTCCATACAGTTCACTTTGTATATGCACGTATGTCTACCGTGAATTCATTTTTCTATGTTAACAATGCACATAGATATTTTAATATGAGTGAATAATCAATGAAGCAAGCCCCATAGATATATATGTACTTATTTCCATCTCATATTTCTTTAACACACATAAACAGTTACTGAAAAAATGCCACATTCTTAGGCCTACATGGAGCTCTTTCTTAATAGAAAAATATTTTCTTCATATGAAAAGATTCCATCTTAAGCGTTAATATTACAAGAATTAAATCTATATTTTAAAGGCACAATTGCAAGGATGATACAGCAATGTGGTCTATGTTCTCAGTAAACAAACAAACAAACAAAAAATGACTGAAAGCTAGTCTTTCTTTATCCAGTAAATACTTCTTATACACTGTGTTTTGTGCCAAAGTCAGCTGACTCCCTAAGTCTTTTGAGTTATTCTGAAGGTTAATATCCCTCCAGAAACAACTACATTCTCAAAGAAAGGAGGAAAAAGAATTTATATGAAATGACTGCTTATATTAGTCTTGAATGTATTGGAAATTTTAGTGTAGAGTGTCCTTTGCAATCCATGCTAGAGCATCTGGTTGCAAATAACATGGTGTATCTCATTAGAGAGATATTAGTCCTAATTATTCAATATGTAAGTGAGGTCATTATAGTAACATTATCTCAATGAGGTAAGTAAGCACATGTGAAATCTAACACTCTGCTGCTTGAAAGAAGTTTTAAAAGCAAATGTAAGGAATTAATGATCACTTAAGTGTACATTAAAAGATGTTGAAAACCAGTCACGAATTTTTAACATGTAATGGAAAAATAATAGAATGATAGGTACCCTGATTAAGTCTGCTGAAGATAAAAAAAAGAAAAAAAAACTTCCTGGGCAAATATTATCTTTGAATACAAATTATTTTCTAAAGAAGACAAAGCAAAAGATGGCAGAAGAGATATGGCTGAGTGCATGCTCAGTCGTGTCTGACTCTTTGCGACCCCATGGATCATAGCCCAACAGGCTCTTCTGTCCATGGAATTCTCCAGGCAAGGATACTGGAGTGGGTTGCCGTTTCCTCCTCCAAGATCTTCCCGACCCAGGGATTGAATTGGAAACTCCTGTGTCTCCTGTATTGGTAGGTGGATTCTTTACCACTGAGTCACCCGGGAAGCCCCTGAAGAGACAAAGCTTCTGTTATGTTGTGTGTATTCTATAACAGAACCACAGAAAAGGCTTGTTAAAACAGATTGCTGGCCCGGCACTCAGAGTTTCTGATTCAGTAGGGTTGGGTGCAGTCTGAGAATCTGCATTTTTGAACTTCCCAAGTGATGCTGCTGCTGCTGGGCCAGGTCCTATTTGAGAACTACTGGACAATGTGAAAATCACTATAGCACACATTTATGTCATGTTATCTTCTTGATTATTTTTCAGTAAGATGGGAGTCCAAGGATCATATATTCTGCTCAATAGTTTTCAATCAAGCTATATACCTTGGGAAATCAAGATGCTATTGGATCTATCTAATCCAATATTACAAGGAAAGCATCCTTAAAATACAATTAAGGCTTCTATCTGACAAGTGCGCTGGGCATATTTTAACAACACGTTTCTAAACAACGACACAAATAATAAAATGAATAGATATTGCCTAGCACTGCTGAGCTTAGTCGCTCAGCCATGTTCAACTCTGCCACCCCTTGGACTATAGCCTGCTAGGCTCTTCTGTCCATGGGGATTCTCCAGGCAAGAATGGGTTGCCATGCCCTCCACCAGGGGATCTTCCCAACAAAGGGATTGAACCGAGGTCTCCTGCATTGTAGGCGGATTCTTTACCATCTGAGCCATCAGGGAAGCCCACTACCTAGCAGTGAATAGGCCAAAAAAAAGAGAAGTTATAGCTCCATCGGACCGCCCAGGTGGCTCAGCAGTAAAGAATCTGCCTGCTTAATGCAGTAGACTTGGGTTCAAGCCCTAGTCATGAAGACCCCCTGGAGTGAGAAATGGCAACCCACTCCAGTGTAATTTGTAATTGTCTGTGAAATCCCATGGACAGGGGAACCTGGCAGGCTACAGTCCATGGGGTCACCAGAGTCAGACATGACTGAGTGACTTAACAACAAACAAATAGCTCTGTGAAGCAAATTTAATTCACGCTTATCTGTAGACATTATCATTTTCCTAAGATATCTGAGTATGTTAGCTATTAAACTGATTGATTCTAATATACAGCTTGGTGACTATAGTTAATAAGTCATTTAACTTGATTTTCTAAGACTGTAGATTTTAAGTGTTCTCATTACACACATGAAACTGGTAAATATATGAGGTGATGAATGTGTTATTAATGATTAACCTGATAGTGATTATAATTTCTCAAAATATATGTGTATCAAATCATCACATTGTATACTTTAAATATATGCAGTTTTATTTGTCAATTTATCCCAATAAAGCTGGAAGAAAAAATAATAAACTGATTGATGCTGTCAAACACATTTGAAATGTAAAAAGTAGCAATCAAATAAGGATTTCCATGATATATAAAACAGCTAATTGGTCTTTACTTTGTAAAATAATGCTAACTATAGCTTGAATAGTTTTGCTAACATGTTACCTAACAATGTGTTTAGGAAGATGTAGATAATAAAATACCACCAAAAGTTTGCCTGTGTTTGTTTGTTTATTCTTTATCTGTTTCTTATCTCAAGTCAAGCATCATATTTATTATGGTAACAGTTAATATGCAAAGAACATTTCCAGAGACACTATTTCCTCGACTCTACCCAAGTAGCCTTCAAAATGAAGGACCCTATTCTAAACTCAAATATCTGAGCCTAATTTATTTTATTAGGAAACATCTATATGTAACCTACCTTTTAAAAAAAGGAAAAGAGTGTAGGACCTCAGTATCAGGGCAATAACTTCAAATTTGTGTGTGTGTGGAAGATAGCCCAAACCAAATTGATTAAACAAAACTCAATTGTTGAAAAGTGGATTTTAGTCTGTTTTTCCATGTTGGTTTTAACTGAGCTATCTGATCAACTCTGAGGAACCCTATTGTTGTTTTCCCTTTTACCCCAAAATGCAGCTGGACACTCCATTCATCTGCACATTAAAAGTGATGAAATAAAAGGGAGAGGACATCTGTATACCTATGGCTGATTCATGTTGATGCATGGTAGAAACCAACACAATATTGGAAAGGAATTATCCTTCAATTTAGAAAAAATAATTTTTTAAAAAAATTAAAAACTAATGAAACAGTTATGGCAATGATACAAGTCCCTTTTGATCATTTTGATGCGACTATCTTACTTCAGAACAAAATTGCTTCCCAGGGTCACTTTTAAGTTTCCAAAATAGCTTGTGTTGTGTTAGGTTCACACGAAAACCTAGACTGAAGGTTCAGATTCCACTGACTCTCCTATGCTCTTATTCTTGGCTGCATTCTGTAGTCACATGAGGAGATTTAGAAAATACGGATGCCTAGGCCTCAACAAGAATGATTTGGATTTAATTTATCTGGTGAGTAGCTAGGTCATTAGACTCTGTTAAGAATTTCCCCTTGTTACTACAATGCGTAGCCAAGTTTGAGACCAGTGTTTACAGTTGAGCCCATTAAAAGGGCTAATAACAATGAAGTTAGTCTAAGCACCTCACATTCCAAGAGTCTGATCACATGGAAATGGTACAGTGTTCGTTCCCATTCGTATGGCTTTGTGTGTTGCCTGTGCTTTTGACTATGGCAGAGAGGGAATTGTTGTTACCATTTTAGTCTCTAAGGTGTGTCTGACTCTTTTGAGGCCTCATGGACTATAGCCCATCAGGCTTCTCTGTCCATGGGATTTCCCAAGCAAGAATAACTGCAGTGGGCTGCCGTTTTCTTCTCCAAGGGATTTTCCTGACCTTGGGATTGAATCTGCACTTCCTGCATTGGCAAGCGGAATGTTTACCACTGAGTCACCAGGGAAGCCCAGAGAGGGGGCTATCAAGGTGAAATTTACTCTACAGATTTACCATAATCTTGGTGGTAACATGTTTCTGGTAACATGGGCTAACAGAAGCAAAGTTTATTATGGGGTTGTAAGTTGTACAAGTCAGGTTCTTCTCTTCTTTCTCCTGTTCTGCTGTGTTGGTTCCTTAACCAGAACTGATGAGAGGATGTGATGCACCCGTCATTGTGCAGGGGTGAGAATACAGCAGTGAAGGAACATAAAGGTAAGAGTATACAACTGTTGGTAATATGTTTTTCAGGAAACAGTGCAAATAATTAACAGAATAAACTACTTAAAATGTTTTTAACTTAAACAACAACTGTAGTTGGTATTATAATGTAGAATATAGTCACAAAACTTAGAAAGAGAATGTGGATGTGTAAGTGAAAGGAACAGTGGGAAGATTATAAAAAGAAAAATGTACCAAGATTTTCATCTTAACTGGAAGGAACCAACTATTTTGCTTCATTTTTGGCATTGGTAATGATGCAAGTGTAAGATGTAAAGAATGTATGTAGACAGTTTAAGAGACATATAAAATAAATGTAAAATATAAACATGATATATAACTATCAAGTCATTACAGAAGAATTGCATCATTTAAATAACTAAAATCAAGGAAATAAAAGGAAATTTAATAACTGATACCTATAAATATTTCTACTCTAGAAACAGAAACTACACATTTTCTTCAAGCATCTGTGCTTTATTTACCAAAATAAATTGGTATCATTCAAGAACAAATAAATGATAAATAACAGAAACTGTGGAAATCACATATGGTCACAGTTGTACAGTACTAAAAAATGAAACTACCACCCAAAATACTAAAAACAAACAATGAATCAAAAATATTAAACAAACCATGTGCCTAATGGAACAAATGGGACAAATCGGAAAATAAAGTTATACTGTAGATATAGAGATCTGCTATATTACAGTACAACATCTCAACAGTGATGTATTACCAAAGATGTTCTAAGAGACAGATTCATTGGCTTTAGCCTTTTCTACAATAAAAATAAATGTAAGTGAATAAAATATTTATCAAAAAATCTTAAGTAGACTACAACATACCAAAGAGACAATGGTTAGGGACAAAAGCAACACAAATTTAACTGCACTAGAGAAATGTAAAATTGACAAGTGAGTCAGAACTAAATCTTACTTTAAGGAAAATTCTATTTAATTTTAAGCAAAGAGTAAAAAGAAAAAAAGATGTCCTTTTCATTATAGGGGACTGGAATGGAAAAGGAAGTCAAGAAACACCTGGGGTAACAGGCAAATTTGGCTTTGGAATATGGAATGAAGCAGGGCAAAGGCTAATAGAGTTTTGCCAAGAGAATGCACTGGTCATAGCAAACATCCTCTTCCAACAAACAAGAGAAGATTCTACACGTGGACATCACCAGATGGTCAACACCGAAATCAGATTGATTATATTCTTTGCAGCCAAAGATGGAGAAGCTCTATACAGTCAGAAAAACCAGACTGGGAGCTGACTGTGGCTCAGATCATGAACTCCTTATTGCCAAATTCAGACTGAAATTGAAGAAAGTAGGGAAAACCACTAGACCATTCACGTACGACCTAAAATCCCTTATGATTATACAGTGGAGGTGAGAAATAGATTTAAGGGACTAGATCTGATAGAGTGCCTGATGAACTATGGATGGAGGTTAGTGACACTGTATAGGAGACAGGGATCAAGACCATCCTCATGGAAAAGAAATGCAAAAAAGCAAAATGGCTGTCTGAGCTGGCCTTACAAATAGCTGTGAAAAGAAGAGAAGCAAAAAGCAAAGTAGAAAAGGACAGATATAAGCATCTGAATGTGAAGTTCCAAAGAATAGTAAGGAGAGATAAGAAAGCATTCCTCAGCGATCAATGCAAAGAAGTAGAGGAAAACAACAGAATGGAAAAGACTAGAGATCTCTTCAAGAAAATTAGAGATACCAAGGGAACATTTCATGCAAAGATGGGCTTGATAAAGGACAGAAATGGTATGGACCTAACAGAAGCAGAAGATGGTAAGAAGAGGTGGCAAGAATACACAGAAAAACTGTACAACAAAGATCTTCATGACCCAGATAATCACGATGGTATGATCACTCACCTAGAGCCAGACATCCTGAAATGTGAAGTCAAGTGGGCCTTAGAAAGCATCACTATGAACAAAGCTAGTGGAGGTGATGGAATTCCAGTTGAACTATTTCAAATCCTGAAAGATGATGCTGTGAAAGTGCTGCACTCAATATGCTAGCAAATTTGGAAAACTCAGCAATGGCCACAGGACTGGAAAAGGTCAGTTTTCATTCCAGTCCCAAAGAAAGGAAATGCCAAAGAATGCTCAAACTACCGCACAATTGTACTCATCTCATACTAGTAAAGTAATGCTCAAAATTCTTCAAGCCAGGCTTCAGCAGTACGTGAACCATGAACTGTGAACTTCCAGACATTTAAGCTGGTTTCAGAAAAGGCAGAGGAACCAGAGATCAAATTGCCAACATTCACTGGATCTTGGAAAAAGCAAGAGAGTTCCAGAAAAACATCTATTTCTGCTTTATTGACTATGCAAAAGCCTTTGACTGTGTGGATCACAATAGAGTGTGGAAAATTCTGAAAGACATGGGAATACCAGATCACCTGACCTGCCTCTTGAGAAACCTATATGCAGGTCAGGAAGCAACAGTTAGAACTGGACATGGAACAACAGACTGGTTCCAAATAGGAAAAGAAGTACATCTAGGCTGTATGTTGCCATCCTGCTTGTTTAACTTCTATGCAGAATACATCATGAGAAACACTGGGCTGGAAGAAGCACAAGCTGGAATCAAGATTGCCAGGAGATATACCAATAACCTCAGATATGCAGATGACACCACTCTTATTGCAGAAAGTGAAGATGAACTAAAAAGCCTCTTGATGAAAGTGAAAGAGGAGAGTGAAAAAGTTGGCTTAGAGCTCAACATTCAGAAAATGAAGATCATGGCATCTGGTCCCATCACTTCATGGGAAATAGATGGGGAAACAGTGGAAACAGTGTCAGACTTTATTTTTGGGGGGCTCCAAAATCACTGCAGATGGTGACTGCAGCCATGAAATTAAAAGATGCTTACTCCTTGGAAAGAAAGTTATGACCAAACTAGACAGCACATTAAAAAGCAGAGACATTACTTTGTCCACAAAGGTCCATCTAGTCAAAGCTATGGTTTTTCCAGTGGTCATGTATGGATGTGAGAGTTGGACTGTGAAGAAAGCTAAGCACCGAAGAATTGATGCTTTTGAACTGTGGTGTTGGAGAAGACTCTTGAGAGTCCCTTGGACTGCAAGGAGATCCAACCAGTCCATTCTAAAGGAGATCAGTCCTGGGTGTTCATTGGAAGGACTGATGCTGAAGCTGAAACTCCAGTACTTCTGCCACCTCATGCGAAGAGTTGACTCATTGGAAAAGACCCTGATGCTGGGAGGGATTGGGGGCAGGAGGAGAAGGGGACGACAGAGGATGAGATGGCTGGAAGGCATCACCGACTCAATTGACATGAGTTTGAGTGAACTCCGGGAGTTGGTGATGGACAAGGGGGCCTGGTTTGCTGTGATTCATGGGGTTGCAAAGAGTTGGACATGACTGAGTGACTGAACTGAACTGAAAAAGTAAAAATAATAAGTTAGAAATGAAAAAGAATTCAATAATTAAGAAATGAAAAAACAATGTGGAGGTAACTCTGTTCAGATAGTAATTGCAGTTTTCTTGATGAAATACTAGCAAATACAATTTACAAAGAATATTAAAATAATGCTCAATAATCCATCAATATTTTCATCTATCTTAGCCATATATAGATGACTCAAATGGCCAGTTTATAATATTTGACCTTATCTTACAATAGCAGGTTTTTGTTTTGTTTTGTTTTTACAATAACACTATGTCTCTCCATATAGTTAACTTTTCTTTTAGGGCCCATAAATATGTTCTAAATATATTTCTTAGAATTGTATTTTTTTGTGCAAATTTGAATCAGAATTTTATTCCATTATACTTTTTGCTTGGTTATCCATGGATCAAAAGGGTCACAAAATTCCATACACAGTATAATTTAGATGTAAAGAGAAAATATAGTACCTGTAATCTAGTCTTTCTCTAAAATCCACATCCAGAATTTGTCAGTAAACCAAGTGTTCAATCTCTTTAACCGTACTTTGATATGCTCTCTTAGAAAATGCTCAGTCTCTCTGTAATGTATTTCCACCTCCCCATGATCTCCTCCTAAATGCTTTTTGGGGATTGCAATCCGGTTAGAGACCTAATTCTGCCACTTAGAATACAAATTCCAGTTTTGACTCAGATAAAGGGACATATTTGAGGCTTCTCTGATGGCTCAGGGGTAAAAAATCCACCTGCCAATGCAGGAGACATGGGTTTGATCCCTGGTCTGGGAAGATCACACATGTTGCAGAGCAACTAAGCCCATGCACCTCAACTATTGAGCCACAGCGCTTTACAGCCTGGGAGCTGCAACTACTGAGCCCACCTGCTGAACTACTGAAGCCCAACTAGAACTGCTAGAACCTTTACTCCACAGCAAGTGAAGCCTCCTCAATGAGAAGCCTGAGAACCACAATTAGAGAAAATCCTACACAACACATAAGATCCAGCATAGCCAAAATAAATAAATGATTTTTTTAAAGTGAAAGTCACACAGTCGTGTCTCACTGTTTGTGACCCCATAGACTATAGAGTTCACGGAATTCTCCAGGCCAGAATATTGGAGTGGGTAGCCTTTCCCTTCTCCATGGAACCTTCCCAACCCAAGGATTGAACCCAGGTCTCCCGCATTGCAGGCGGATTCTTTACCACCTGAGTCACAGGCGTTCCCTCATAGCTCAGTTGGTAAAGAATCCACCTGTAATGCAGGAGACCCTGGTTGGATTCCTGGGTCAGGAAGATCCCCTGGAGAAGGGATAGGCTACCCACACTCTAGTATCTTGGGCTTCCCTTGTGGCTCAGCTGGTACAGAATCTGCCTGCAATGTAGGAGACCTGGGTTCAATCCCTGGGTTGGGAAGATCCCCTGGAGAAGCGAAAGGGTACCCACTCCAGTTTTCTGACCTGGAGAATTCATGGACTGTATTGTCCATGAGCTCGCAGTGAGATATGACTGAGCAACTTTCAGTTTTTTTTAAGGGACATATTCAAAAAAGTCAGCATTTTTTATCAGTATCATTAAATATTGTGTAGGGTTTTGAGACTTATTTATATAAATTTTATTACATTTTGTACAATTTTTATAAATTTCCTCTTTTATTTATTTTTTTTATATTTGGTAGATAGGATACATTTTTGAGAAATATGTCTTTACATACTAGATACCTGCATTTTATTCTCTGCTGCATTTGTTTATCACATCATGATTCCCTCGATTTTTAGTATTTCTGGTCTTGGGACAGCCTGTTCCCCACAAACACAGTCCCCTGCCTCCACTCTCAGTTGTGGTTCATCCTGTTTATCAGTGTGGTGGGGGCAGAGCTGAATTACAGGATCTTTGTAGACTGGACATTAGGGTACAGGCGTGTACCATGAGACCAACAACGTGGTATCTCAAGCCTCATTCATAAAGGTGGATCCAGTCCAACTCTCTCCTGATTTCATGCTCATTTACAACTCACTTTTCTTATCGTTAACAGCTCTTCTTGTTCTATAACAGGCAATGAAGGCCATTACCAAGCATTAGGAGAGATAGCTACCACTGTTTGTCTTCCAGGATCTCATCCTGTAAATTTTGCTCTTCATAGAGTAGGACACCTAGCACTTTCTAACTTAGGCTTGAGGAAATGAGAAAGTGAAATTATCAGTCCAATTATCAGTCGGGTCCAACTCTTTGCAACTGCACTTTCTAACTTAGGCTTGAGGAAAAGAGAAAGTGAACTTATCAGTCACTCAGTTGGGTCCCACTCTTTGCAACTCCATGGACTATAGCCCTCCAGGCTCCTCTGTCCATGAGATTCTCCAGGAAAGAATACTGGAGTGGGTAGCCATTCCATTCTCCTGGGGATCTTCCCAACCCAGGGATCAAAGTCTGAGCCAGCAGGGTAGCTTGAGGAGAATCAATCTGTCTCTTCATTTTCCTGATTTCTTAGCACCAAGTTGCTTCTGTTTTTTTCTTTTTCCAATCACAAATGCCCAACCCAGTTCATCTAAGAGAAACTGATATGTCAAAGATGAAATGAGCATCAGAGAGGAAACTAAATATATCTAATTATAAAAAGAATTTAGAAAATAGTCTAAAATAAATGGGAATGTAAGCTGTTCCATAGGAAGTAAGATACACCAATGAGGTAGGTGTGAAATACCAGTCCAAAGTAGACGTTCACCCTTAAGCCAACCTGTAATTTCTTGTTTAATTGGGAACTTACTATATATCAGGCATTGTGCCTAAGAAATTTCAATATGTAAATCACATTTCATCTTTCCAGTGCCCCTGTCGGGTGGGATCTATTATTGTCCTTCAATTTTTAGATAAGGGAGCTAAAATTTGGAGTGATTAAGAAATTGGTCCTCCATAAACAGCAGAATCTTGATTCAGACTCTAGTTTTACCCCCAATTTTAAATTCTTGAGCAGGATACTATAAAGATTTTATGAGCTACTTCCATTGACTGCAAAGGCCTTCATGCCTGCTAAGTCACTCAGTCATGTCTGAATCTGTGCGATGCTATGGACTATAGCCAACCAGGCTCCTCTGCCCATGGGATTCCCCAGGCAAGAATTCTGGAGTGGTTTGCCATGCCTTCCTCCAGGGGATCTTCCCAACCCAGGAATTGAACCTGCATCTTCTGTATCTCCTGCAGTGGCAGGCAGGTTCTTTACTACTAGTGCCTCCAGGGAAGCTGATTGCCAAGGATTAAAATCCAATTCGTAGTTTAATAAAAAAGTAGAAATCATGGAAAGAAGCCTGAGGGGTTTCATAGAGAGAAAGACAGGAATGGATCTGGCCCCAGGATCATCAGAGACCAAGCCATGAATGCTGTCCAAACTGTTTCTACCTGCCTCTACTCTCACTGCCTCATCCCTTTGTTACTGACTAAGTTTCTTGGCCTCCTTAATCAATGGGAATTAATCAGAGTCCAGACAAGAAATTTAGGCAATTTACTGGGGCCCTGCTGCAGCAGTGGGGAGCGAGAACAAATAACAGATTCCCTTGCCAGCTCTTTCCCTGAGGCGACCTGAGCTTGTTCCTCATATGGGGTGAAGGTAAGGGTGTCCAGGGGTTGGCCAAAAGTGTGGCTTAGGTGGTGTTGTGTGCAGGGGGCATGCATAATACCCTGTGTTTGCTCCAGACTCTTCAAAAATGGCAGTTGGGAATTTTGGTCTCTTTATATTTTTGTCCAGAATTTGCTCCAACTGCTCATGCACACAGTTATTTTTAATCCCACATCATTTATTTGTATTTTGTTTCTGGAGAAGTGTGTCCAGGTGCAAACACTGCAGCACTTCAGCAAAGGGTCCCAGGTCCCAGTCTGTCTCACCTTGCTAGCACCTCCTACTTGTTTCCTCCCTACTCTCCTTGCACCATCTGCCCCACCCTCACTGACTCCCTTAGTTTGGTTCACATGGTGGAAAATTGTTACTGTGAGCTTTGTATCTCCTAGTTCAAGCACTTAATGCCCCAAACATGAACTTTATTCACTTTTGATCATAAAGCCCGTGAATCATGGAAATGGACTTTGGTCACCTTTAGGTCATTGTCCCAAAGAAGGCAATGGCACCCCAATCCAGTACTCTTGCCTAGAAAATCCCACGGACGGAGGAGCCTGGTAGGCTGCAGTCCATGGGGTCGCTAAGAGTCGGACACAACTGAGCGACTTCACTTTCCCTTTTCACTTTCATGCATTGGAGAAGGAAATGGCAACCCACTCCAGTGTTCTTGCCTGGAGAATCCCAGGGACAGGGGAGCCTGGCGGACTGCCGTCTCTGGGGTCTCACAGAGTCGGACACGACTGAAGTGACTTAACAGCAGCAGCAGGTCATTGTCCATTCTATAACAATCAGGAATTCATTCATTTAAGTCAAAATTATTTGGGGGATGCTCTACACCTCTGACCCTGATCTGAATGCTGGAAATACGGTGCTGAACTAGACAGACAAGATCTGACATTCTAGAGGGGAGAGACAGGCAATATGGCAAGTGATGGGATGGAGGTCAACATTAGAGAATTTTTCTCTGAGGTTGCTTTTGAGTAGAGGCTCAAATGACAAAAAAGAAGCCAGACATGGAACAATCAATGAAGATCATTCCGGAAGAAGAAGATGAAAGATATGAAAAGAATGAGCTGAGAATATTAGTCAGTCAAGATGTCTAAAAATTAGTAAGTGAATGGGAGAAAGATAGGGCATGAGTCAGGAGTCACAGACAGAGAGATAGGGACTAAAAATCTATGTAGGAGACATTGAAAGTTATTCAAAGTGGAAAAAGTTATAGCCAGAAGGAGAATGCTCTGATTTACCCAAGTTGGCTTTGATCCCCTGGGTTATATTTTAATTTGGCTGCTGTTGCTGCAACCAGAGGGCTGTAAACGGAGGAAGGATATTTCCTCATGGGAGCTGTGGTTTTGTGCAGATAGTAATGAACAGTTCTGTCCTCTTCACAATTCTGTTGAAGAGCCTCTTATAAATTCCTTTAACAGTTAATTCCCATATATTGGCAAGCACCAGTAGCCACAGTTCTTTCAAAGCTAGCTTTATCTTTAAAAGTTATATTTTCTACTGGTTTTAAATATTTTAGATTTTCTGATTCCTCCATGGAATTTTAATTCTTTTTAATGGAGCCAGTTCAATTGAAATATTAAGCAATATTGGAAAATTATCTTTTTTTATGCTAATTTATTGATTGATTATCCCATGCCTACTTTCTACTTAAATACTGTCTATTGCCTCTAGGCATTGGCTTCCAGTTCGATTTCATTGAGTTTTATATCGTCAGTTTCCCATCTTCCAAGTTCAGTTGCTTGTCATGCTTATTTTCAGTTTTCTTAGTAAAACTGATTTGGATCCTGAGGGTGTTTGCTAGGTATCAGACAAAGAGCCACACACAGCCAGAAAAGCAAATCAAACTAATGGGAAATGGAGTAAAATGGAAAGAGATGCCAGGAGAAAGGAGAGAATCTGCAAGCAAAGGAAAAAAAAAAAAGAGAGAGAGAGAAACTATAGACAGTCAAGATCATAGTCATATCCAGAAACAAAGAAATGGCCTGAAGAGTTATAAATCGCTGCAGTAGAATTAATGAGATGGAACAGTTCTCAAGGAAAAGAGCCAAGGATAGATAAAGGAAGAAAAAAAAAAAGCAGCATAAAAGGAAGAAAAAACAAAATAGGGGAAAAGAAAAATGAGAACTCCAAGTGCAAGGTGAAAGAGTAGAAAAAAAGAATGGATAAATTAAGAAATGGTGCATCACATTAAAGGAAATGTATTCCATTTTCTTTATTCTTATCTTTAACTGGCTTTGCATTTCTCCAGTAACAAAGCCAAACTGAAAGGATAATTTTGTTTATGTACCCAATTTGCATAATTGTGCAATATAAATTACAATGCTAATTAAGGACAGCCCTTGGGCTTCTGGAATTGGGTCAAAGTGGCTCCCTGAGAGCAAAGATGTTGGGTATTGGCTTTGTCCCCTCTCCCACTGCAGGGAAGCTGGGCAAGAGCAAAGAGCCTCTCTGATAGTGTGTGAAATCTTGTCAGAATTTGTTGAGGACCCAGAACTATACATCTCACTCCAAAACTTGGCTTTGCAAATCATCTTTGTGTGATTCAGCAAGGAGGTACTTAAAAACTAAAACTTCTCCTCATCCTATGAGGTCTGTGTTGGTTATCATTTTTATGATTTTCTTTCCTCCTCATTTTTTTAATCCATATTTTTTTAATTGTTTTTTTCAAACTGTAATGTAAACCTGGGATGCAATATTTTCATGCTGAATTGTTGCCACAGTTGTCCCAAATGAGTATATGACCTACCTTGCCTGGAAGTCTAGTGAGGGCAACAAGCTGCTTTCTGAGTTTTAGTTAATCCATGTCCTTAAAACAAAGGAAGCTATTGTACTATAACAACATCGAAAATTCAATCCCAGTTTGTTCCCTGAGTGCAAGCTAAGTCCCTTAAGTCATGTCCCACTCTTTGTGAACCTATGGACTGTATCCCACCAGGATCCTCCATCCATTGGATTCTCCAGGCAAGAATATTGGAGTGGTTTGCCATGCCTTCCTCCAGGGGATCTTCCCAACCCAGGGACTGAACCTGTGTCTCTTAAGTCTACCTGCATTGGCAGGCAGGCTCTATACCACTAGCACCACCAGGGAAGCCCGTATTCCCTGCATTATTTTCAATTGTTTTCAGTCACTAAGTCATATCCAGCTCTTTGCTACCCCGTGAACTGCAGCACTGCAGGCTTCCCTGTCCTTCAGTATCTCACAGAGTTAGCTCAAACTCATGTCCATTGAGTCAAGGATGCCATCCAACCATCTCATTCTCTATCTCCCCCTTCTCCTTCTGCTCTCAATCTTTCCCAGAATCTAGGGCTTTTCTAGTTAATCAGTTCTCCGCATCAGGTGGCCCAAGGATTGGAGCTTCAGCTTTAGCATTTAGCATCAGTCCTTGCAATGAATATTCTGGATTGATTTCATTTAGGATTGACTAGTTTGTTCTCCTTGCAGTTCCAGGGACTCTCAAAAGTCTTTTCCAGCACCACAATTTGAAAGCATCAGTTCTTGGGCACTCAGCCTTCTTTATGGTCCAAATCGCATATCAATACATGACTACTGGAAAAACCATAGCTTTGACTATATGGACCTTGGTTGGCAAAGTGATGTGTCTGCTTTTTAATATGCTGTTTAGATTGGTCATAGATTTTCTTCCAAAGAGCAAGTGCCTTTTAATTTCATGGGTGCAGTCATTGTCCTCAGTGATTTTGAAGCCCAAAAAAGAGAATCTGTCACTGTTTCCATTTCCCCATCTATTTGCCATGAAATGATGGCAGTGGGTGCCATGACCTTAGTTTTATGAATGTTGAATTTCCAGCCAGCTTTTTCACTCCCCTCTTTCACCCTCATTAAGAGACTCTATAGTTCCTCTTCTCTTTTTGCCATTAGAGTGGTATCCTCTGCATATCTGAGGTTATTGATATTTCTCCCAGAAACTTTTGAATTCAGCTTGTGAATTGTCCAGCCCAGCCCAGCCCAGCATTTTGCATGATGTACTCTGTATATAACTTAAATTAGCAGGGTGTCAATATACAGCCATGACATACTCCTTTCCCAGTTTTGAACCAGTCCATTGTTCCATATCTGGTTATAATTGTTTCTTCTTAACCTGCATACAGGTCATACTATCCTTAATATGGAACTGAAAGATACAGGTTCATATTATCTTTAGCTTAGGTTTTTCAAATAAAGAATATCTCTGAGTTCCTATAGTGAAGGCTACCTTAGCTACAATGGATGAGCCTCTGTTTAGGCTTATTCTGAAGGAGATGCTTTGCAAGCTTTTTTTTTTTTTTCCCACAATCTTTGATTTTTTAAATTAGTTTTTATTGGAATATAGTTGATGTACAACGTTGTATTAGTCTCCACAATGAGGTATCACCTCACACTGATCAGAATGGCTATCATCAAAAAAAAATCTACAAATAATAGCTATCTTCATGGCAGCAGTGAGACAGAGACATAGAGAGTGGACTTGTGGACACAGAGGGAGAAGGAAAGGGTAGAACATTTTTGAAGAGATTATAGTTGAAAATTTCCCCAACATGGAAAAGGAAATAATAAATCAAGTCCAAGAGGAACAAAGAGTCCCATACAGGATAAACCCATGGAGAAACATGCCAAGACACATACTAGTCAAACTAACAAAGACTAAACACAAAGAAAGAATATTAAAAACAGCAAGGGAGAAGCAACAAGTAACATACAAGGGAAATCTCATATGCTTAACATCTGACCTTTCAGCAGAAACTCCACAGGCCAGAAGGGAATGGCAGGATATATTTAAAGTACTGAAAGGGAAAATTCTACAACCAAGATTACTCTTCCTGGCAAGGATCTCATTCAAAACTTATGGAGAAATAAAATGCTTTTTAGACAAGCAAAAGTTTAGAGAATTCAGTACGACCAAACCAGCTTTACAACAAATGTTAAAGAAATACAAGAGAAGAAAAAAGATCTACAAAATCAACCCCAAACAATTAAGAAAATGACAATAGGAACATATATCAATAATTACTTTAAATGAAAATGGATTAAATGCTCCAACCAAAAGACACAGACTGGCTGAATGGATTCAAAAACAAGACCCATATACATGCTGTCTGTGAAACCCACTTCAGACCTAAAGACACGTAGAGACTGAAAGAGGATGGAAAAATATATTCCATACAAATGGGAAGCATAAGAAAGCTGGAGTAACAATCCTCATATCGGACAAAATAGACCTTAAAATAAAGAATATTATAAGAGATAAGGAAAGATACTACATAATGATCAAGGGATCAATCCAAGAAGAAGACATAAAAATTGTGAATATCTATGCACCCAACATAGGAGGTGTTTCTCTCAATACATAAGACAAACACTGACATAAAAGGAGAAATTGACAGTAATACAATAATAGTAGGAGACTTTAGCACCCTATTCACACCAATGGACAGATCATGAAAACAGAAAATTAATAAGGAAACACAAGTCTTAAATGATACATTAAATGAGATAGATCTCATTCATATCTTCAGGACATTCCATTCAAATGTAGAAGAATACACCTTCTTCCTGAGTGCACATGAAACATTCTCCAGGATAGGTCACATCTTGGGTCACAAATCAAACCTCAGTAAATTTAAGAAAACTGAAATCATATAAAGCATCTTCTCCAACCACAATGCTATGAGACTAGATATCAATTACAAGGAAAAAAATTGTAAGAAACACAAGTACATGGGGATTAAACAACATGCTTCTAAATAACCAACAGGTCACTGAAGAAATTAAAAGGGAAATCAAAAATTTACAGAAGCAAATGACAATGAAATCATGATAATTAAAAACCTATGGGATATAGCAAAAGCAGTTCTAAGAGAAAAGTTTACAGCAATACAATCCTACCTCAAGAAACAAGAAAAACATTGAATAGACAACCTAACTCTACATCTAAAACAACTGGAAAAAGAACAACAACAACAACAAAAACACACCAAAATTAGTAGACAGAAAGAATAAATTTCCAAGCAGAAATAAATGAAAATTAAATGAAAGAAACAATACTAAAGATTAATAAAACTAAAAGCTGGTTCTTTGAGAAAATAAACAAAATTGACAAATCTTTAGCCAAACTCATCAAGAAAAAAAGAGAGAAGGATAAAATCAACAAAATTAGAAATGAAAAAGGAGAGGTTACAAGAGACAATGCAGAAATACAAAGGATTATAAGACTATTATGAACAACTATATGGCAATAAAATGGATAACCTGGAAGAAATGGACAGATTCTTAGAAAAGTTCAATCTTCTGAGGCTGAACCAGGAAGATATAGAAATTATGAACAACCCAATTACAAGAACTGAAATTGAAGCTGGGATCAAAAATCTCCCCAAAACACAAAAGCCTGGGACCAGATCACTTCACAGGAGAATTCTATTAAACATTTAGAGAAGAGCTAATGGCTAAACTTCTAACTCTTTCAAAAAATTTCAGAGGAAGAAACACCTCCAAACTCATTCTATGAGGCCAGCATCACCCTGATACCAAAACCAGACTCGACAACACACAAAAAAGAAAACTACAGACCAATATCACTGATGAACATAGATGCAAAAATCCTCAACAAAATTTTAGGAAACAGAATTCAGCAACACATCAAAAATCTCATACGGCATGATCAAGTTGGGTTTATCCAGAGATGCAAGGATTTTTCAATATATGAAAATCAATCAATGTGATATACCATATTAGCAAACTGAAAGATAAAAAAAATATATGATAATATCTATAGATGCAGAGAAAGCCTTTGACAAAATTCAGCACCCATATTGGAAAAGAAGAAGTAAAGCTCACACTGTTTGAAGATGACATGATACTATACATCAGTTCAGTTCACTTCAGTCACTCAGTCATGTCTGACTCTTTGTAACCCCATGAACTGCAGAATTCCAGGCCTCCCTGTCCATCACCAACTCCCAGAGTTTACCCAAACATATCCATTGAGTCGGTGATGCCATCTAACCATCTCATCTTCTGTTGTCCCCTTCTCCTCCTGTCTTCAATCTTTCCCAACATCAGGGTCTTCTCAAATGAGTCAGCTCTTCTCATCAGTTGGCCAAAATACTGGAGTTTCAGCTTTAACATCAGTCCTTCCAATGAACACCCAGGACCGATTTCCCTTAGGAGGGACCGATTGGGTCTCCTTGCAGTCCAACGGACTCTCAAGAGTCTTCTCCAACACCACAGTTCAAAAGCATCAATTCTTCACTGCTAAGCCCTCTTTATAGTCCAACTCTCATATCCATACATGATCACTGGAAAAACCATAGCCTTGACTAGATGGACCTTTGTTGACAAAGTAATGTCTCTGTTTTTTAATATGCTATCTAGGTTGATCATAAAATTCCTTCCAAGGAGTAAGCATCTTTTAATTTCATGGCTGCAATCACCATCTGCAATGATTTTGGAGCCCATAAAAATAAAGTCTGACACTGTTTCCACTGTTTCTCCATCTATTTCCCATGAAGTGACGGGACCAGATGCCATGGTCTTCATTTTCTGAATGTTGAGCTTTAAGCCAACTTTTTCACTCTCCTCTTTCACTCTCATCAAGACGCTCTTTAGTTCTTCTTCACTTTCTGCCATAAGGGTGGTGTCATCTGCATATCTGAGGTTATTCATATTTCTCCTGGCAGTCTTGATTCCAGCTTGTGCTTCATCCAGCCCAGCATTTCTCATGATGTATTCTGCATATGAGTTAAATAAGCAGGGTGACAATATACATACTGTACATAGAAAACCCTAAAGATAGCATCAGAAAATTATTAGAGCTAATCAGTTAATTTAGCAAAGTTGCAGGATACAAAATCAATACACAGAAATCAATTGCATTTCTATATACTAACAATAAAAAAAAATCAAAGAGAAAGTTAGGAATCAATCCCATTCACCATTGCAACAAAAAGAATTAAATATCTAGGAATAAACTTACTTAAGGAGACAAAAGAACTGTACACAGAAAATTATCAGACACTACTGAAAGCAATCAAAACCAACATAAAGAGATGGAGAAATATTCTATGTTCCTGGGTAGGAAAAATCAATATTGTGAAAATGACTATACTACCAAATGCAATCTACAGATTCAATATGATCCCTATCAAATTACCAATGGCATTTTCCCCAGAACTAGAACAAAAAATTTCACAATTCATATGGAAACAAAAGACCACCAATAGCCAAAGCAGTCTGGAGAAAGAAGAATGGAGCTGGAGGAATCAACCTTCTTGAATTCAGATTATACTACAAAGCTACAGTCAAGACAATATGGTATTGGCATAAAAACAGAAATACAGACCAATGGAACAAGATAGTAAGCCCAGAACTAAACCCATCCACCTATGGGTATCTTATTTTTGACAAAGGAGGCTAGAATATACAATGGGGCAAAGACAGCCTATTCAATAAATGATCCTGGGAAAATTGGACAGCTACATGTAAAAGAATGAAATTAGAACACTTCCTAATACCACATACAAAGATAAACTCAAAATGGCTTAAAGACCTAAATGTAAGACCAGAAACTATAAAACTCTTAGAGGAAAACATAGGCAGAACACTTGATGACATAGATTAAAGCAAGATCCTCTATGACCCACCTCCTGCTGCTGCTAAGTCACTTCAGTCGTGTCCGACTCTGTGCAACCCCATAGACGGCAGCCCACCAGGCTCCTCTGTCCCTGGGATTCTCCAGGCAAGAACACTGGAGTGGGTTGCCATTTCCTTCTCTAGTGCGTGAAAGTGAAAAGTGGAAGTGAAGTCGCTCAGTCGTGTCTGACTCTTAGTGACTCCATGGACTACGGCCCACCAGGCTCTTCCGTCCATGGAACTCTCCAGGCAAGAGTACTGGAGTGGGGTGCCGTTGCCTTCTCCTAGAGTAATGGAAATGAAAAACAAAAGTAAAGAAGTGGGACCTGATTAAACTTAAAAACTTTTGCACAGCAAAGGAAACTATAAGCAAGGTTAAAAGACAACCCTCAGAATGGGAGAAAACAATAGCAAATGAAACTGACAAAGAATTAATTTTCAAAATATACAAGCAGCTCATCCAACTCAATACCAGAAAAACAAACAACCCAATCAAAAAGTGGGGAAAAGACCTAAACAGACATTTCTCCAAAGAAGACACACAGATGGCTAACAAACATGTGAGAAGATGCTCAATATTGCTCATTATTAGAGAAATGCAAATCAAAAGTACCGTGAGATATCACCTCACACAGGTCAGAATGGCCCTCATCAAAAAGTCTACAAACAATAAATGCCAGAGAGGGTGTGGAGAAAAGGGAAGAGTCTTGCACTGTTGGTGGGAATGTAAAATGATACAGCCACTATGGAAGCTGTATGGAGATTCCTTAAAAAACTAGGAATAAAACCACCATATGACCCAGAAATCCCACTCTTAGGCATACACCCTGAGGAAACCAATACTGAAAAAGACACATGTATCCCATCATTCATTGCAGCACTATTTACAATAGCTAGAACATGGAAGCAACCTAGATGTCCATCGACAGAGGAATAGATAAAGAAGTTGTGGTGCATATACACAATGGAATATTAGCCACAAAAAGGAACACATTTGAATCTGTTCTAAAAAGGTGGATGAGCCTAGAGCCTATTATACAGAGTGAAGTAAGTCAGAAAGAGAAAGATAAATATCATATTCTAATGCATATATACAGAATCTAGAAAAACGGTACTGAAGCATTTATTTACAGGGCAACAATGAAGAAACAGACATAGAGAACAGACTTATGGACATGGGGAGAGGGGAGGAGAGGGGGAGATATATGGAAAGAGTAACATGGAAACTTACATTACCATATGTAAAATAGATAGCCAACAGGAACGTGCTGTACGTCTCAGGAAAGTCAAACAGGGACTCTGCATCAACCTAGAGGGGTGGGATGGGGAGGAAGGTGGGAGGGAGGTTCAAAAGGGAGAAGATATATGTATACCTATGGCTTATTCATGCTGAGGTTTGACAGAGGACAAAATTCTATAAAGCAATTATCCTCCAATAAAAAAATAAATTAATTAAAAAAAAGAAAAAAAACAATAAAATCTACAACTAAATACTGGAGAAGGTGTAGAGAAAATGAAATTCTCGTGTATTATTGGCAGGAATGCAAATTGGTATAGCCACTACGGAGAACAGTATGGAGAGTCCTTAAGAAACTAAAAATAGAGCTACCATATGACCCAGCAATCCTAATACTGGGCATATATTCAGAGAAAACCATAATTCAAAAATATACTTGCAAACATTTTTTATCTACTGATTCCTGACCTAAATCAAAGACTATCTAGAAAATAGAAACAGACCCCCAAATCACTCAGGTTGGAGTAGGGACAAGAGAGTGGAACACTGGCCCAAGTGTCCTTGATCAGTCATCTCTACCTGCTCTCCCTTCTCTATCTTCTGAGAGTGTAAAAGCCACTTTTAGAAGGGATTTTATCTACCTAATTTAGGTGACAGCACAACAGTTAGGGATATTGGTTTTATACCCCTCATTTTGACTTTAATTCATCTGGAAGTTATTTTTTTTCCCCCACTGGTATCATGATAGGAATAATTGGAAAATACAAAATGCACGTCATATTTCTTATCCTATGGTACTTTAATTTCTGGGAAATGAAAACATGGGTAGATTAAAAAAAAAAACAAACACAACTTCCAGTATATACTCAAACCTAATGAAACTTTAATTGGTATACAGTGAGATTAAGTATGATTTCCAATTTTCTCAAGCCCAGAAACTCATACTAATTTTAAATAAAATAATAGTTTTGTTGCTTCTATTCTGCCCTCTTTTCATTTGACTGTGAAAATTCTTCCTTTTTCCAGAGCTTCATTCTCTTTTAGTCCCTTTGCTTCAGAAGATATTACCTTCATGTTTATAAATGGATTGGGCTGGTATGTTGTCACTTTGATGCTTGTGAGCACATATTATTGCTTTTGGAAAATGTTCTAAAATTTGCTAATTTTAAGAGTCTACGTTAAGATAAAGATTCTTGATAGACACAAATCCAAAAGAAGTTTGGCTTTTCTACACTTAGGCTAAGCCTGCCAGGAACTCCTAATTATTTCAGAATGTTTGTATGCTCTTTGAGTGTCTGGGCTTAGAATTTTACTGTTTTTTCCATTTTACATTCTGCATCTTATTGGCCACATTTTTTTTCCCTTCACAGTTACATTCATAATATGCTTTCTAGTCTTCAAAACTCATTTTAATTTTACATGTGTTATTGCATGTGCTTATTAAAAATATATTAAGTGCCAGACACTGTTCTAGGCATTTAGATCAAAGCTCTAGTCATCATAATGCCTATATTAACTTAGTAAAGATAAACTGTATTTCTTGGAAACTGAAGCTTATTATATCTATTTTGCTCTTACTAGAGTGCAGGAAGGGCTTCCCTGGTGGCTCAAATTGTAAAGAATCTGCCTGCAATGAAGGAGACCTGGGTTCAATCCCTGGGTTGGAAAGATCCCCTGGAGGAGGGCATGGTAACCCACTCCAGTATTGTTGCCTGGAGAATCCCCATGGACAGAGGAGCCTGGCAGGCTATAGTCCATGGGGTCACAAAGAATCGGATACAAGTGAGCAACTAAACACAGCACAGAACAGAATGCAGGAAACATAGATAGATATTCAATAAAACCTCCTGGGTTATTAGCAAATGTTATATTTAAAATGGAGAAGGAAATGGCAATCCACTCCAGTATTCTTGCCTGGAAAATCCCATAGACAGAGGAGCCTGGCAGGCTACTGTCCATGGGGTCATAATAGTCAGACATGACTTAGCGACTAAACTACTACTACTATATTTAAAATATTAGAGACTTCTAAGGAATAAGGTTGAACAAAGCCTTGTAAATGTGACTTACAGAATGGCAAAGTATTTGAGCTGCGAGATACTTAAAAGGATATCAGAGGAAAGAAAAAAAAAAAAGATATCAGTGAAATGGTTTTGGTCACCGCATCCTATATAATATTATGTGAACCTCTGCCCATAGTTCTTCAGACACTGTCTACTAGATTTAATTCCTTGAATCTATTCATAACTTCCACTGTATAATCATAAGGGATTTGATTTAGGCCATACCTGAATGGTCTAGTGCTTTTCCCTACTTTCTTCAAGTTAAGCGTGAATTTTGCAATAAGGAGCTCATGATCTGAGCCACAGTCAGCTCCAGATCATGTTTTTGCTGACTCTATAGAGCTCCTCCATTTTTGGTTGCAAAGAACATAATCAACCTGATTTCAATATTGACCATCTGATGATGTCCATGTGTAGAGTCACCTTTGGGTTATTGGGAAGGCTGTTTGCTATGACCAGTGTGTTCTCTTGACAAAATATTGTTAGCCTTTGCCCTGCTTCATTTCGTACTCTAAAGCCAGACTTGCCTGTTACTCCTGGTATCTTTTGAATTCTTACTTTTACAATGCTATCCTCTATGATGAAAAGGACACCTCTTTTTAGTGTTAGTTCTAGAAGGTCTTGTGGGTCTTCATTGAACCTGTCGATTTCAGCTTCTTTGGCATCAGAGGTTGGGCCATAGACTTGGATTACGTGATGTTGAATGGTTTGCTTGGAACTGAGCCGAGATCATTCTGTTGTTTTTGAGGTTGCACCCAAGTGCACTGCATTTTGTGCTCTTTTGCTGACTCCCTTTCTTCTCAGGGATTCTTGCCACATTGTAGTAGATATAATAGTCATCTGAATTAAATTCTCCCATTCCCCTCCATGTTAGTTCACTGATTCCTAAGATGTTGACATTCAATCTTCCCATCTCTTGCTTAACCACATCCAGTTTACCTTGACTCATGGACATAACATTCCAGGTTTCTTTACAATACTATTCTTTATAGCACTGGACTTTACTTTCACTGCCAGACACATCCGCAACTGAGCATCATTTCCACTTTGGCCCTGCCACTTTTTTCTTTCTGGAGCTATTAGTAATTGCCCTCTGCACTTCCTCAGAGGATATTGATCACCTTCTGACCTGGGGGGTGCTTATCTTTTGGTGCCATATCTTTTTGCCTTTCATACTGTTCATGGGGTTCTCATTCTTCCTCCAGTGGACCACATTTTGTCAGAATTCTTCAATATGACCTGTCCCTTCTGGGTGGCCCTGCATAGCATGGCTCATAGCTTCATTGAGTTATATAAGCCCTTTCACCACGACAAGGGCTGAGGCTTTACAAGTAGCTGAGGAAAGAAGAGAAGTGAAAGGCAAGGGAGAAAGGGAAAGTTATATCCGACTGAATGCGGGGTTCCAGAGAATAGGAAGGAGAGATAAAAAAGGCCTTATTCAATGAAGAATTCAAAGAAATAGAGGAAAATAGAATGGGAAAGATTAAAGCTATCTTTAAGAAAATTGGAGATGCTAAGGGAACATTTCATGTAAAGATGGGCATGATAAAAGACAGAAACAATAACAAAGTAACAGAAGTGGAAGAGATTAAGAAGAGGTGGCAAGAATACATGGAAGAACTATACAAAAAAGGTCTGAATGACCGGAATAACCACAGTTGTGTGGTCACTCACCTAGACCCGAACATCCTGCAGTATGAAGTCAAGTGGGCCTTAGGAAGCATTACTATGAACAAAGCAAGTGGATGTGATGGAACTCCAACTGATCTGTTTAAAATCCTAAAAGATAATACTGTTAAAGTGTTACACTCGATATGCCAGCAAATTTGGAAAACTCAGTAGTGACCACAGGACTGAAAAAGTTCAGTTTTCATTCCAATCCCATAGAAAGGCAATGTCAAAGAATGTTCAAACTATCATACAATTGCACTCGTTTCATATGCTAGCAAGATAATGCTCAAGATCCTTCAGGCTAGCCTTCAGCAATACAGGAACCAAGAACTTCAGATGTACAAGTTGGATTTAGAAAAAGCAGAGGAACCAGAAATTAAATTGCCAACATTTGTTGATCATGTAGAAAGCAAGAGAATTCCAGAAAATTATATACATCTGCTTCATTGACTATGTGAAAGCCTTTGATTGTGTTGATCACAACAAACTGTAGAAGATTCTTTAAAAGATGGGAATACCAGTCCAGCTTAACTGTCTCCTGAGAAACATGTATGCAGGTCAGGAAGCAATAGTTATAACTGGACAGGCAGGAAATGACAGACTGGTTCAAACTTGAGAAAGAAGTATGTCAAGGTTGTATATTGTCACCCTGCTTATTTAACTTCTATGCAGAGTACATCATGCAAAATGCCGGGCTGGATGAATCACAAGCTATAATCAAGGTTGCCAGGAGAAATATTCAACAACTTCAGATATGCAGATGATACCACTCTAATGGCAGAAAGAGAAGAGCAACTAAAGAGCCTCTTGATGAGAGTGAAAGAGGAGAGTGAAAAAAGTGGCTTTAAACTCAACATTCAAAAAACTAAGATTATGGCATCTGGTTTTGGCTTTAAACTCAACATTCAATAAACTAAGATTATCCCATCACTTCATGGCAAATAGAAGGGGGAAAAGTGGAGAAAAAATAAAGACAGATTCTATTTTCTTGGGCTCCAAAATCACTAAGAACAGAGACTGCAGCCATGAAATTAAAAGACATTCACTCCTTGGAAAGACAACTATGACAGACCTGGAGAGCATATTAAAAAACAGGGACATCACTTTCCCGACAAAGGTCTGTATAGTCAAACCTATGGTTTTTCCAGTAGTCATATATAGATGTGAGAGTTGCATCATAAGAAGGCTCAGTGCACAAGAATTGATGCTTTCACTGTGGTGCTAAAGAAGATTCTTAACAGCCCCTTGGACTGCAAGGAGATCAAAGCAGTCAATCCTGAAGAAAATCAATCCTGAATATTCATTGGAAGAACTGATGCTGAAACTGAAGCTCTACTTGGTCACCTGATGTGAAGAGTTGACCCTTTGGAAAAGACACTGATACTGGGAAAGAGTGAAAGTAAAAGAAGAGGGGGCGGCAGAGGATGAGATGGCTGAATGGCTTCACTTGCGTAGGTGACATGAATTTGAGAAATGTCTGGGAGATAGTGGAGGATGGAGGAGCCTGGTGTGCTATAGTTCATGGAGTCAGAAAGAGTTGGAGTGAACAACAACAAGAACATGTCAGTGAAATGCTTTGTTATTAGGTGAGATAACAGAGCAAATACCTGTGTCAGTCACTGAAAGTTGACTGTAGTTGTGTTGCACACAGTTCAGCCTCAACAGACCTAGTGGGGAGATATGGGAAGTATTGGAAAAAGCACTGAGATCAGGGTAAGAAAACCAGGGTTGGGTTTGTCCCTTAATAATTATCTGACTTTAGGAAAGTCTCCTAAGTTCAAAAAGTCCACATGGAATTGTTCATTTATCCTTTCAGGAATGTTGGTAAGAATTAAAGGAATAGAATATTTGAGAACAATTTGATACCTTTTTATAAATGTGAAACAGAATTGGGTTTGGGAAATGTGTCTTGAATGGAAGGATGGCAATGAAAACAGGGAGTTACTAGGAGAAGGGGAAGAAAGCAGTAATTCGCAACTATGTAGGACTGTGGTGAAATTCTCCCCTCCCAACCCCAAATCTATAATGGATATATAGACCTTCCAGAATGTGTAACTTTGTCAGCAAGAGATTCAACTACAGTGCAACTTGCAGTTTAGACCATTATTGTATAGTAAAGTTAATTTTAAAATATTTAATCTCTCTTACTCTATGGGCTCGAAAAAGGACAGAAATGGTATGGACCTAACAGCAGCAAAAGATATTAAGAAGAGGTGGCAAGAATACACAGAAGAACTGTACAAAAAAGATCTTCACGACCCAGATAATCACAATGGTGTGATCACTGACCTAGAGCCAGACATCCTGGAAGTGAACTCAGGTGGGCCTTAGAAAGCATCACTATGAACAAAGCTAGTGGAGGTGATGGAATTCCAGTTGAGCTATTCCAAATCCTGAAAGATGATGCTGTGAAAGTGCTGCACTCAATATGCCAGTAAATTTGGAAAACTCAGCAGTGGCCACAGGACTGGAAAAGGTCAGTTTTCATTCCAATCCCAAAGAAAGGCAATGCCAAAGAATGCTCAAACTACCACACAATTGCAGTCATCTCACATGCTAGTAAAGTAATGCTCAAGATTCTCCAAGCCAGGCTTCAGTAATACATGAACTGTGAACTTCCTGATGTTCAAGCTGGTAAAACGAAAAGGCAGAGGAAACAGAGATCAAATTGCCAACATCCGCTGGATCATGGAAAAAGCAAGAAAGTTCCAGAAAAACATCTATTTCTGCTTTATTGACTATGCCAAAGCCTTTGACTGTGTGGATCACAATAAACAGTGGAAAATTCTGAAAGAGATAGGAATACCAGACCACCTGACCTGCCTCTTGAGAAATCTGTATGCAGGTCAGGAAGCAACAGTTAGAACTGGACATGGAACAACAAACTGGTTCCAAATAGGGAAAGGAGTACGTCAAGGCTGTATATTATCACCCTGCTTATTTAACTTATATGTAGAGTACATCATGAGAAACGCTGGACTGGAAGAAACACAAGCTGGAATCAAGATTGGTGGGAGAAATATCAATAACCTCAGATACGCAGATGACACCACCCTTATGACAGTGAACAAGAACTCAAAAGCCTCTTGATGAAAGTGAAAGAGGAGAGTGAAAAAGTTGGCTTAAAGCTCAACATTCAGAAAACGAAGATCATGGCATCTGGTCCCATCACTTCATGGGAAATAGATGGGGAAACAATGGAAACAGTGTCAGACTTCATTTTTCTGGGCTCCAAAATCACTGCAGATGGTGACTGCAGCCATGAAATTAAAAGACGCTTACTCCTTGGAAGGAAAGTTATGACCAACCTAGATAGCATATTGAAAAGCAGAGACATTACTTTGCCAACAAATGTCCATCTAGTCAAGGCTATGGTTTTTCCTGTGGTCGTGTATGGATGTGAGAGTTGGACTGTGAAGACGGCTGAGTGCTGAAGAATTGATGCTTTTGAACTGTGGTGTTGGAGAAGGCTCTTGAGAGTCCCTTGGACTGCAAGGAGATCCAACCAGTCCATTCTGAAGGAGATCAGCCCTGGGATTTCTTTGGAGGGAATGATGCTAAAGCTAAAACTCCAGTACTTTGGCCACCTCATGCGAAGAGTTGACTCATTGGAAAAGACTCTGATGCTGGGAGGGATTGGGGGCAAGAGGAGAAGGGGACGACACAGGATGAGATGGCTGGATGGCATTGCTGACTTGATGGACGTGAGTCTGAGTGAACTCCAGGAGTTGGTGATGGACAGGGAGGCCTGGTGTGCTGCGATTCGTGGGATCGTGAAGAGTCAAACACGACTGAGCGACTGAACTGAACTTAACTCTGAAACATTTAATACAGTAAATTAATGGGAATTTAATATTTTCCAGTGCATTTTGAAAACGTCTAGCAAAGTTTGTGGCCAATACTGTCTTGGATTATTAGTTAGTTTTCTATTTGTTTTTCAGTAGATGCAAGCATATTGTGAGATGTTCTATATTTGTGAAACTTATGACAAACTTTGAAGATAACATAATGCATTTCGGGTGAGCCAATGCAGTAACACAAATACTTCATGAAAATTCAGACCAATACTTTGGGTTGTATATTTATTCATCGATAAATTTAAACATATTATTGAAGATGTGTTTCTCCTTTCCATTTTTTAATTTCCATTTTTAGGTTGTGAGACATGCATCAGACTGAAAATCAGCTAACATGAGAACCGATCCTGACACCAATGCACCCAGTTGGACACCAAGTCTTTGCAGAAGTCCTCTCTGCACCCCTCCCCCAATAATACAATGCATCCTTCTGCCATGCTGTCCTCATTCATGTTCCTCTTTTCCTCTACTGTAACTGTGTATTCACATACATATCTGCTGTATCAGAGAGTGAGTTTCCTTACGGAAGACACTTAGTCTCTTTTGGTTATTTTAGCAGAGGACCTGCCACATTGCTGATGCTCAATAAATATTTCTGGACTCAAATGCATTCAATTGAAATTAATATTAATATTTGATTAACTCATGGAAACATGCTACAAGATTAGTTAAGAGCCTCAGGAACTCTTTTTATTTTGGCTTTTATTTAATAATAATTGAACCCCTGAACTTCTCAACACTTGATTTACAGACATAGAAACCGGGGCAAATAGCATTTATGTTTTTATATTCCTCAAAGGAAATGCTTATCCTTTCCCTGAAAGAATCTACTGAGGAAATTCATTGAGATTGAAGGCAAGTGAGCAAAATGAAATGGCCCAAGTAAATGTGTGTGTGTGTGTGTGTAATTTGAAGGTTAGTTGGGAGAAGGCTGTGTCAAGATGGCAGAGCTTATCTTTCTAGTCCTTAGCAGTGACAACCACTGTGCGCGGTGAGTTAACTCTTCGCCACCCTAAGGACTGTAGCCTGCCAGGCTCCTCTGCCCATGGGATTCTCCAGGCAAGAATACTGGAGTGAGTTCCTATGCCCTCCTCCAGGGGATCTTCCTGATACAGGGATCAAACCTGTGTCTCTTATGTCTACCTGCATTGGCAGGCGGGCTCTTTACCACTAGTGCCACCTGGGAAGCCTGTGCCTACTCAGTATCCTTCTTTCTTTCTCAACAGCCATTCCAATTTTAGAAAATTGTTCTCAGTTAAAAACCTTGCTTGGCAGCCTCAGATGTAGCTCATAGTCATTTGATCAATTGTGGCCAGTGATAAAATTAGTGGAAGCCTCTTACTGGGGCTTCCAGGAAAGCTTTACAAGAGAGGTAAACTCACTGGATGGTCATTTAGTCCCGTTGCCTTCCTCTCAGATGAATTAATGGAGAAGCAATCCTCTTTCAATCATGAGGACTGAATCCACATTTTAGGACTGGTCTCAATACCAATATAGAAGAAATCTGGATCCTTGATGACACTGAGCCACAGCACTCATCCTGATCTTTGTATCCATGGCTTATCATGTTAGACTAGACTAGTAAATCACTTACTTATTTTACTCAGTGTTGGGATTTCTTGAAACCAGACACAGTTCTGGTCTATTTGCCCTTCCAAAGAAAAGGGAAGCTCCAATACTTTTGGCTACCTGATGCAAAAAGCCAACTCATTAGAAAACCCTGATGCTGGGAATGATTGAAGGCAGGAGGGGAAGGGAACGAGAGAGGATGAGATGGTTGGATGGCATCACTGACTCAAAGGACATGAGTTTGTGCAAGCTCCAGGAGATGGTAAAGGGCATGGAAGACTGGCATGCTGCAGTCCATGGGGTTGCAAAGAGTCAGACACGACTGAGTGACTGAATAACAACAAAAAGAAAAGGGAAGCACATGACTTTGAAGTCTGATGAGACTTTCTATGGCCCCAAGCACTCTACTGAAACAACTCCATCTCTGCCCGTGGTGCAGGGGAATTGTCCTGAATGACATACACTGAATGAATATTTTTGGGGTTAGTTTTTCCTGAAGACTGTGCTTCAAGAGGGGCTTCCCAGTGACTCAGGGATAAAAAAATTGCCTGCCAGTGCAGGAGATATGCGGGTTTGATCCTGGGTCAAGAAATCCCCTGGAGAAGGAAATGGCAACCCACTCAGGTATTCTTGCCTGGTGAATCCCAGGGACCAGGGAACATGGCAGGCTACAGTCCATGGGGTCACAAAAGAGTAAGGCACAGCTTAGTGAATAAAACAACATTTAAAGAACACATGAGAGTTTTCATAGAGGTATTAATAAATATCTAATTTTTGTGTATGTAATAGATAAATTCAATTGCTATATATATATATATTCTAGTTTGACAAAAATCAAATAAGCAACAATCCCTTACTTATAATGTTGCTTTAATTAAGCTGACTTCTCTCTGGATGTGATATATACTGTAGAAGCACAATCAATGAACATTGGTGATTTGCTTAAATCTTTCTCTCTACATCATTTATATAATTTATTGTGTAATTGGTTCTCAAGTGCTATGCTCCTATAGCTCATCATCTGGAAATCCTTCCCAGATGTGCTCAAAAATTTTAATTACTTTGTATGTTTTATTTTTTATAAGCACACATGCTGGTGACTGGAAGAGAAAACACCCTTCTCTTAGTCCCAGAGGATTACTTGGCCTTGAAAATAATTGATTCATATCTGCCCACTCCACCCCTATTATTCAAGTAGAGATTATTCAAGAAATCT
Organism: Bos grunniens; assembly: GCF_055505025.1. Classification (NCBI taxonomy): domain Eukaryota; kingdom Metazoa; phylum Chordata; class Mammalia; order Artiodactyla; family Bovidae; genus Bos; species Bos grunniens. The sequence goes on from NC_141165.1 coordinate 137,178,270, forward strand.
CTGCCCTATAAATTTAGCTGATCCAAAAAAAAAATGAAAGGGAAAATTGCTTTATTTTGAATATTTCTGCAGGATCTGTGTATAACTCAGTTTTTTTTTTTCCCCCATTAAGAATCATATGATACTAGAATAGGTTCCATTCCTAAGTATCACAACTGCACCACAGTTTTAAAACAAGAATTAATCTTCTCTATGGTGGTATTTATCCACAGAGGTAATATCTCTGGTGAGTGAATTTCATGAACTGAAACCAGGTTTCTGCCTCTTAGTTTGTGGAACAATAAAAGGACTGAAAGAGCAAACTGTGTATTATAAGCATTATTGTTATGTACATTGCTTCTCTTTATGAATTACAGTGCTTGTCCATGGGGGTTATGGGGCTTCCCTGGTGGCTCAGACCGTAAAGTGTCTGCCTGCAATGGGGGGACCCGGGTTTGATTCCTGGGTTGGGAAGATCCCCTGGAGAAGGAAATGGCAATCCACTCCAGCACTCTTGCCTGGAAAATCCCATAGACAGAGGAGCCTGATAGGCTACAGTCCATGGGGTCACAAAGAGTTGGACACAACTGAGCGACTTCACTATGGAGGTTATGTGTCTATGTGTGTGTACACATGTGTGTGCTTGTTTGATTCACTAATCTGGTCTACTCAATATACCAGAGAAATGAGGAGAAATATTTTTACCTTGAACTGAGGAGTTGGTGATGGACAGGGAGGCCTGGCGTGCTACAGTTCATGGGGTCACAAAGAGTTGGACACAACTGAGCGACTGAACTCAAACTTGAAGGAACTGGCATAGCTCAACATCTCTACAGTATACTTTCTAGTGTCTGATTCTTTACTGTGAAGAATGGTACCTAAAATTGAAATTGCATTTGCTAGACTGCTTTGTTTCCTTGGTGGCTCAGAGGGTGCCACATCGACTACAATGTGGGAGACCCGAATTCAATCCCTGGGTCGGGAAGATCCCCTGGAGAAGGAAATGGCAACCTACTCGAGTACTCTTGCCTAGAGAATCCCATGGACGTAGGAGCCTGGTAGGCTACAGTCCATGGGGTCGCAAAGAGTTGGACACAACTGAAAGACTTCACTTTCACTTTCTTTCCGACTGCTTTGCAGCTTGGTTTCTGAGTGAGATGACGTTTGACCAACCAGATGACCGCACAGAACGCTTAGAAGGTGACAGGGGAGGCAAGAGTCACATGGCTGGTTGGGTATATTTAATGACCTTTATTGGGATAAACATTATATAGAATATAAATGACCTTTATTGGGACACACTTTATATAAAATATACGTTTTAAGTGTACAGTTTGATGAGTTCTGACAAATTTATAGACCCATGTAACCAGTATCAATATGAAGGTTTATCATAACGCCCTCACCCCAGAAAAGTTTCTTCCACTTTCTTCCAGTTAATCTTCCACCCCTGATTCTGGCAACAACTGATCTGCTTTTTGTTGCCATGGATTGTAGTTATCTTTCCTAAAGACTCAAATAAGTGGAATCGTATATGTATCCTCTTTAAATCTGGCTTATTTCATTCAGCAAACTTTCTGAAACTTATCCATACTCTAGACATGGTAAGCAGGATTCTAAACTAGCCCTTAAGATTCCTGCCTCCTGGTGCGAACAGCTTCTCTTAGTTATTCAGTCAAACTCTAGTCTGGATGCTGTTGTGAAGGTATTTTTCAGATGCAATTAAAACCTCTAATAAGTTTAAGTAGAGAGATTTTCCGTGGTGAGCCTGAGCTAAGCAGATGAGCCTTTAGAAAAACTTAGAGATATTTGAAGTCCGAGAGAAGCTCTGTTGTTGCCTGTCAAAGAGAGAACTTCTGTGTTGTAGAGCAGTCATGGCAGAGAACACCAGTCTCTAGGAGCTAGGCACAATCCTGTATTGACAGCCATCAAGAAAGCTGGAGAAGGGAATGGCAAACCACTTCAGCATTTTTGCCTTCAGAACCCCATGAACACTATGATAAGGCAAAAACGTATGACACTGAAACATGAACCACCACCTACACCCCGCCCCAGGTCAGTAGGTGTCCAATACACTTCTGAAAAAGAACACAGAAATAGCTATGGAAAGAATGAAGTGGCTGAGATAAAGTGGAAACAGTACCCAGGTGTGGATGTGTCTGGTGGTGAATGTAAAATCTGATGCTCTAAAGAAAACTGCAACCTCAGTCTTATAACCATAAAGAACTGAATTCTATCAATAACCACAGTAAACTGGGGACAGCCCCTGAGCCTCAGGAGATCACAGCTGTGGCCAACACCTTGAGTTAGCTGGATGGGATCTGAGCAGAGATCCCAGCTTTGCCACGCCCAGACTTCTGTAGGACAGAAGTGAATTAATACATGGGCGTTGCTTGAAGCTGCGGGGTTTGTGGTAATTCATTATGTGCCAACAGAAAACCACTACATGATAAACATGGGAATAGCCCAACCCCTATACATCAGAATTGAGTACAAAATTATAGCCTTTATCTCATATAAGTGAAAATCCCCTTATTCTGGATTTTGAATGAATTTATCTCTTCTACCCTTTTTTCTCATTTCCGCCTTTTCCTTCTTCAATGCTTCTTCAAGGTCATCTCTTCAAGAGATATGCATATGTATATTTGAGAAATTTGTATGCAGGTCAGGAAGCAACAGTTAGAACTGGACATGGAACAACAGACTGGTTCCAAACAGGAAAGGGAGTACGTCAAGGCTGTATACTGTCACCCTGTTTATTTAACTTATATGCAGAGTACATCATGAGAAATGCTGGGCTGGAAGAAACACAAGTTGGAATCAAGATTGCCGGGAGAAATATCAGTAACCTCAGATATGCAGATGACACCACCCTTATTGCAGAAAGTGAAGAGGAACTAAAAAGCCTCTTGATGAAGGTGAAAGAGGAGAGTGAAAAAGTTGGCTTAAAACTCAACATTCAGAAAACGAAGATCATGGCATCTGGTCCCATCACTTCATGGCAAATAGATGGGGAAACAGTGGAAACAGTGTCAGACTTTATTTTTCTGGGCTCCAAAATCACTGCAGATGGTGACTGCAGCCATGAAATTAAAAGATGCTTACTCCTTGGAAGGAAAGTTATGACCAACCTAGATAGCATATTCAAAAGCAGAGACATTACTTCGCCAACAAAGGTTCGTCTAGTCAAGGCTATTGTTTTTCCAGTGGTCATGTATGGATGCGAGAGTTGGACTGTGAAGAAGGCTGAGCGCCGAAGAATTGATGCTTTTGAACTGTGGTGTTGGAGAAGACTCTTGAGAGTCCCTTGGACTGCAAGGAGATCCAACCAGTCCATTCTGAAGGAGATCAGCCCTGGGATTTCTTTGGAAGGAATGATGCTAAAGCTGAAATTCCAGTAATTTGGCCACCTCATGCGAAGAGCCGACTCATTGGAAAAGACCCTGATGCTGGGAGGGATTGGGGGCAAGAGGAGAAGGGGACGAGAGAGGATGAGATGGCTGGATGGCATCACTGACTTGATGGACATGAGTGTGAGTGAACTCCGGGAGTTGGTGATGGACAGGGAGGCCTGAAGTGCTGTGATTCATGGGGTCTCGAAGAGTCGGACACGACTGAATGACTGATCTGATCTGATCTGATCTGATGTATATGTATATGTCATTGAATTGTTTCTTCTTATCAGTGAGTGTATGAGTTATTATTGTGAGCTGTGTGCTGTGATGAGTCACTTGTGTCCGACTCTTTATGACCCTATGGATTGTAATTGGCCAGTCTCCTCTGTCCATAGGATTCTCCAGGCAAGAATACTAGAGTGGGTTGCCCTTCCCTCATCCAGGAGATCTTACAGACCCAGGGATCAAACCCAGGTCTTCTGCATTATAAGCAGATTCTTCATCACTGTGCCACCTGGGAAGCCATGAGTTACTATTACTGCATAATAAACCATCAACAATTTAGAGTCTGAAAACAACACATGTTTATTATTTCAGAGTTTCTTTGGGTCAGCAATCTGGGCGTGGTTTATGTGAATAATCCTCTGATTCATGGTTGCTTACAAGCCTGCAGAGTGTCAGCCGGCCCTGGAGTCGCATCTGAAAGTTAGCATGGGAACAGCCCAACCCCTACACATCAGAATTGAGTACAAAATTGTAGCCTTTATCTCATATACCCTTTTTTCTCATTTCCACCTTTTCCTTCTTCAATGCTTTTCCAAGGTCATCTCTTCAAGACTTCAATGTTGCTCTAACATAATTTTTCCTCTAGTCTTTTGCACATTCAAAACCCCTTCCCAGTATTTGCATTTCTTTAGTACCTCCGCCAATCTCACATTGTCTCCTCTCTCCTCTCAATCAGTTTATTAAGCTTATCCTAGTGACTCTACTGTCATTTAGATGCGAATGTTTGAAAGTAAGCAGTATGCAGAAGCAGTGCCACCCAATAGATGTTTTTTTCACTTCAACCCCAAACATTTAGATGTTGACTGTACTTGAATATTCCTTTGATTACTAGGTAGGATTTCTATGTTATATTATAGATCCAACCTTACTGTAGCAAAATGCAAAGCAGGTTTAAGTTTATATTTAACAGATCTGTTCAAAATGTGAATGAAAACTGGTCTGAGTAAGTGGGAACCACATTGCACTCACTGATTATGTTCTGGTCCGCTCTGGTTTCAGTATTTTCTTTATGCATGCTAAGGTGGAGCAGGGATTGTTGATAAAGTTGTGCAGCAGTTTAAACATACTGTTTTGTCCTGGAAATACTCTCTAAGCTCCAGCACTGGACTGTTTCTTTCATCGGGGTATTAATTCACAGTACTGGACTATTGCTGTCATCAGTGTATTATTTCACACAAAAAATACAAATACATGTGCAAATAAGCTTTACTTGCAAAGGTACCTTTGATACTGTATCGAATCTGAATATTTCCAATTTAGTCTTTTCTAGATATGAACAAAAATGAGGATTAAAAGCTCGTCACATACCTTTACAGTAGCTGTTTCTAATATAACTGAAAACACTGAGGCATAATCTATGAAACAAGCAATAGTAGATAGGTTGTATATCCCATTTCCCTTCCAGAGTCTTTTACTAAACACATCAGGGACCACAAATAATAAAGCATCATATACATGCATTGTTTCTCAGCTTTTATACATTTTAAAGGAACACATTAAAAGTCCCATATTGTAGAATTGATCCTTGGAAGGAAAGCTATGACAAACTAATTTAGCATATTAAAGGGTAGAGACATCACTTTGCTGACAAGGGTCTATATAGTCAAAGCTATGGTTTTCCCAGTAGTCATGTATGGATGTGAGAGTTGGACTGTGAAGAAGGCTGAGAAAGGTTGAAGGAAAAAGGAGAAGACGGTAACAGAGGATAAGATGGTTAGATAACATCACCATGAGTTTGAACAAACTCTGAGAGATAGTGAAGGACAGGGAAGCCTGGGATGCTGCTGCCCATGGGGTCTCAAAGAGTCAGACATGACTTAGTGACTGAACAACAAAATTGTAGAACATCGCGTAAGCCTCAGGCGAAATATATAACAGCACTAACTGGTTGTGATAAGAAAACCATCCCAGAATCATGATTATTAGCAAAAACAAACAAAATGAAAATTATGCAGACTAATGACACAAACTTTATCAGAAGTGTCTGCTCTCCTTTTAAACAGCAAAAAGAAAACAATGCAGAAAACTTTAAACATAACCGCTGATTCTGGAACAGGCAGAAGAATGTTTCAGGTACTCATTCCTACACCAAGGTCATCTGCTTTTCTCCAACACTCAATCCTAATTAAAGGCAAATGAATACACCCAGTGACAGTAAACTGGTGCCTAGCTGGCCTCAGTCTCCCAAGGGCCAGAGGAAGAACACCTACAACAGCAGGTAAAATGCATTAGATTTGCTGAGCCTATGGAAAGACAGAATATGCAAAAGTGTAAAAATTTGTCTTTGAATGTGAAGTGGCAAGCTGCCTATTCCCATAACGATGAGGATTGTGTCTAAATTAATCCTGCCCCTGGCATGAACTGTAGAGAATCAGATACTTTTACAAGTGTGACTGTTACTGATACAGCTAGACTGATGCAACATACAGGACAAAGGATTTAGGTTGAACAGTTTAAATAATTTGCACATTTTAGGATTTAAAATAGGAGTTGGCAATTTGTTTCTATAAGAGGAGAGATGGTAAATATTTTAGACTTTATGAGCCATACGTCGCCACAACTACAGAAATCTGCTGTTGCAGTAGAACAGCAGCAACTGATCATAAGTAGAATAATGGGTGTGGCTGCACAGCTGCATTAACTATTCACAGCTCGTGCCCCAATTACTAAATAAACATCAGTTTACCTGAGCTAAGCCAAGCATGGCTCTTGGGAAGTGAGAATGAAAGTGGTAGATGATGAGGATTATTGTCAAAGGGACAGGCTAAAATCTAGCTTTTGTTAGTAAACATCTCTCCAGGAGAAAAGCTTGCTGGCAATGCAAAGGAAGCATCAATACAAATTCCATAGGACTCCTTCCAACCAGACTACTGCACTCAGCCTCCACTCCATCCATAGTGATTTTACAACTTTCATGGCACGGAAAAATACAGGGAGTGTTCACCTAGCAAAGGGAATGAGTTAGGTATCCTTCCTCCACATTGGGAATGGAATACATTGCTTCTCACAGCACTGTTGAAATATTTCAGCAAATTAAATAAAGTTGGATTCTGATCCATACACTAGATCAGTGGCTCTCAACTGGAGGTGATGTGGCAATGTATGCAGATAATTTGGGTTGTCATGACTGGAGAATGGTCACTACTGGCATCTTGTAGCTTGAGGCCGGGGATGCTGCTGGACATCCAACATGCACATGTAGTCAGCCCCCCACAACAAAGGGTTCAGCATGTCAGTTATGCAGTTGTATCCAACTCTTTACGATCCCATGGCCTGTAGCCTGCCAGGCTCCTCTGTCCATGGAATTCTCCAAGCAAGAATACTGGAGTGGGTAGCCATTCCCTTCTCCAGGGGATCTTCCCAACCAAGAGATCAAATCCAGGTCTCCTGCATTGTAGGCAGATTCTTTACCATATGAGTCACCAGGGAAGCCAAGAAAGGATTGTTCTGTTGTTGTTCTTTAGTCACTCAGTTGTGTCAGACTCTTCATGACTCCATGGACTATAGCCACCAGGCTCCTGTGTCCATGGGATTCTCCAGGCAGAAACATTGAAGGGGGCTGCTGTTTCCTGCTCCCGCGGGTCTTCTGACCCAGGGATCGAACCCCCAGCTGTTGCATTTCCTACATTAGCAGGCAGAGTCTTTACCAACTGTGCCACCTGGAAAACCCCAACAAAGGATTATCCAGCCCCAAATGTTACCAAATCCAAACTTGCACCACATGCAACATGACAGGCCAATAAGTTGAGAGATGAGTTGTTAGGACAAGGAATACAGGTTATTTGGAAAGCCAACAGACTGAGAAGATAGTGGACTAGTGTCCCACTGAACCATCTTCCCCAAGTGAGCATTCAGGCTTCTTTTATACTAAAAGGGGAGGATAAACTGTTGGTTGCTTCAAACTTCTTGGTGCCAGAATCCTTTTTTCTTACAGCTGCCCAAGCAGGTTTGGTCAGGATGTTCCTATAAACCTCCAACAAGGTGGATATTACTCTGTTTGAAATTTTTATCTCTGTATGAATGGAAATACCTCTAGAGATCAGAGCCTTGCAGATAGACTGTCCTGTATAATTCAGTCTATAAGCAACATTTGTAACTTGTAGCAAGAGCAATAAAATGGAAAGGTTAAAGTGAAAGAAAGAGATCCAATATGAAGTCCTGCTTCCCTGGTGGCTCAGTCAGTAAAGAATTTACCTGCAATGCAAGAGACTTGAGTTTGATCCCTGGGCCGGGAAGAGCCTCTGGAGGAGGGCATGGCAACCCACTCCAGTATTCTTCCCTGGAGAATCCCACAGACAGAGGAGCCTGGCAGACTACAGTCCTACAGTCCACAGGGTCACAAAGAGTTAGACATGACTGAGTGACTAACACACACACTACTAAAATATCAATAGTACCAAGGTGGAGAAACTTTGTGTTGTTACTTTAATGAATTCCTCCTTTAGTAAACGTAATTATAAAAAACACAAAATACATTTTCTGGAGAAATGTTGGAGCTGTCACCACAAAAAGTTGTAAGAGCAAAAGACTTCCAAATAATTTACTGACAGAACCCTCCTGAAAATATTTTGCTCTTTCATATTAATGCAAGAAATAAAAGAACATCTCTTAATTTTAGATTTGAATGCAATATCTTTCAGAACATAATTTGAAACAATTTTGCTTTGAATTTGGGGTGTTTTGTAGTTTAATTTTCTAACCCTGGCATTGGTTATAAATTTAGGTATATTTAGGTTTTGTGGTATGTATGTGACATAGTCTGGAATTGCATCAAGCTCAAACGATAATTTACCTGGTTGATATTGAGGATTGGAAATTTAGAAGAGAGAGGGTTTAAAGGACATGATAAAGTAGGAGCAATACTCTTGTAGAGTTGTAAAAGGATTAGTGGGGTCTTAGAACTGCCTAGAAACTGTATGCTTTTCTGTCAGGAAAGCAGGAGCTAAGATATGGTTGAGGCTGGGCTGACAGAATCAGGTCAAAATGTTCTGTTTCATTTTGATCTGTCTTAATATGGAGTTCCTCGGATGGAGCTAAACCTATATAACTCTCAGTCTGAGGAAAAGAAAAACATTCCAGCAGACTCATGGAGTTTCTCAATGACTAAACTTAGTATATTAATCAAGCTTGGCTCAAAATGACCAGAAGCTGTTGAAATTTACTAAAATATGCAAATTACTCAATAACCATTGACTTAGGAAGTAGGAACTAATCAATAAATTATCCCTTGAACAAAAATGAAATTGAACAAGCTGGTTATTTGCAGGATTTAAAAGAAAATTCTTGCAATTAGGTAATCTTTTTTTTTTTTTTAAGTTTACTTTATCCCAAACTCCTAAACATCTAACCCCCTCCCCACTCCAACCACATTTCCCACTGGTAACCATAAGTTTCTTCTCTGTGAGTCTGTTTCTGTTTTATAAATCACTTCATTTGTATCTTTTTGCCTTTTTATATTGTTCGTGTGGTTCTCATGGCAAGAATACTGAAGTGGGTTTCCATTCCCTCCTTCAGTATCATAAGGAAGGCAGAGACTATGGTGCCGGTCCCATCACTTCATGGGGAAACAGTGGCTGACTTTTTCTGGGCTCCAAAATCACTGCAGATGGTGATTACAGCCATGAAATTAAAAGATGCTTATTACTTAGAAGGAAAGTTATGACCAACCTAGATAGCATATTCAAAAGCAGAGACATTACTTTGCCAACAAAGGTCCATCTAGTCAAGGCTATGGTTTTTCCAGTTGTCATGTATGGATGTGAGAGTTGGACCATAAAGAAAGCTGAGCACCAAAGAATTGATGCTTTTCAACTGTGGTATTGGAGAAGACTCTTGAGAGTCCCTTGGACTGCAAGGAGATCCAACCAGTCCATCCTAAAGGAGATCAGTCCTGGATGTTCATTGGAAGGACTGATGCTGAAGCTGAAGCTCCAATACTTTGGCCACCTAATGGGAAGAGCTGACTCATTGGAAAGGACCCTGATGCTGGGAAGGATTGAGGGCAGGAGGAGAAGGTGACGACAGAGGATGAGATGGCTGGATGGCATCATAGGCTCAATGGACATAGGTTTGGGTGAACTCCGGGAGTTGGTGATGGACAGGGAGGCCTGGCGTGCTGCGGTTCATGGGGTCACAAAGAGTCGGACATGACTGAGCAACTGAACTGAACTGAACTATGGTGCTGGAAAAGACTCTTGAGAGTCCTTTGAACAATAAGAAGATCATAGCTGTCAGTCCTAAAGGAAATCAACACTGAATACTCATTGGAAGGACTGATGCTGAAGCTGAAGCTCCAATACTTTGGCCATCTGATCTTAATAGGTGATGTGAACACCTGACAGGAACATTGGAAAAGACCCTGATTGAAGGCAAAAGAATAAGGCGACAGAGGATGAGATGGGTGGATGACATCGCCGATTCAATGGACACTGACTTGGGCAAACTCTGGGAAACAGTGAGGGACAGGGAAGCCTGGCGTGCTGTAGTCCATGGGGTTGCAAAGAGTCAGACACAACTTAGCAACTGAATAACTCATTTGTATTATGTTTCTTTAGAGCCCACATATTGATAATATTTTATGATATTTGTCCTTCTCTGTTTGACTTATTTCACTTAGTACAATAATGGCCAGGTCTGGAAATGACATGTTACCACTGCTGTACTAAATATAAAATGTCTTTCCATGAAAAAAAGAAAAAAAAGTTTACCCTAGAATCACTTTATATTAAAAAAAAAAATGGAAACAGTACAGAGAGTTCCAGTATATCTCATATCTGTTTTCCCCTATTATTAATTAATTACATTAGTACATTACATTAGTTAACAGTAGTTCTCTTTGGAAGGTGATTGGAAGGGCACAAAATTCTGGGAGGTCTGTGATGTTCTATTTCTTGGCTTGAACTATTGTTCCTTGAGTTTTTTCATTTTGTGATAAATGAGTTCGCTGTACACATCAACATTTTTTCAGTTTTGATATTTATTTTTTAAAGTTAAGAAAGCAATTTTTCTTCAAAAGAACTTTGTGCACATGAAATGTAATTCAGGGTCTGAATATCTTAAATATTCTGCCTATCCTGCATATTCTTAGTAAGAACCTCTTGCCATAATTCCACAGGGAGTATTTTTTCCCTTCCTTTGTAAACTCCTTGAAATAGCACCATTAAAGATCTTTCTTTCTTCACCCATCTCAATGTGTTGCTATTTTTGTCTATAGACTATAAAAGTTATGTTTCTAGTCATAGTTTCCTGTTAACCTATCACTGTATATTAAAATGTCTTTGTGTTGAGCTCATTCATTTGAAAGGATTAATTTCACTTCACAGAATTAAAAATGGCCAAGGTTTGTTTAACTACATAACATGAGGCCATTAGGGCTTCTCTGGTGGCCCAGATGGTAAAGAATCTGCCTGCAGTGTGGGGGTTGATCCCCAAGTGAGGAAAAACCCCTGGAGAAGGGAATGGCAGCCCATTAGAGCATTCTTGTCTGGAGAACTCCATAGGCAGAGGAGCCTGGAGGGCTACAGTCCATGGGGTCACAAAGAGTCTCACTGAGCTACTAATGCACATGTGAGACCATTAAAGGCACATGTTACACATGCCAAAAAAATAGCTGCTGCTGTTCCTTCTGTTCATGGTGATGGGGAGAAGAGGAGCACAGGTTAAGTGCAAGGAGGTAGAAAGTCTTCCAAGGGCATGCCTGAGGAATGCCTCTGGATGGCAGAAGCCACTGATCTTTCATTTTATTGCATCAAGAGTACAAGCCAAATGTTTGTTCAAATGCTAGAGAGCACGAAAAGGAGATTACTTAGAAACGGAAGAGAAAGGGTAGATATAAAGTGATTTGTAGGGAAAGAAATGATGACAGAGAGATCTGTTTTTAAAACGTCTCATGGAATTTTACTACAAAAACCCCCATTACCTCTTCAAACAAAATATTCAGTAAAATATCCATTTTTATTATTGGCATTTTTTGATTGGATACATTTTTCACCAGCATAATGATCTCTGTTTCAAAGTCAAGAAGCTGGCAATAAAATATGCTTGTGAGCAGTGCCCAGGATCTTGGATACAACTACAAAGAAAGCAGTACAGAAATATTCCTTAAAATGCATCAAAATAAGAGGGCTAGATTTTAAATCCTAAATCAATTGCTTAGAAACTCTAGAACTCACTGGCTAGCCAACAGTAAATTATCTAGCTTTCAAAAGAAGGAAATAAAAGTTTTTTGCTCCTTCTTAGTTCATAGCCCTGTTTACAGTGTTCTTTATTCTATGAAATTTCCAAATTCTGTTTTAAAAATATTTTTATTTTCAAACTCATCATGCTCAAAAATTACTTAAAACTAAACATAAAACCTTAATGGGACCTTTTCTAGAATCATGGATTTAGATTACCTATCAAAAGATCCAGGGTGGTTCAGTTGCCTTTTCCTGCATCTCATATTTCTCAACAATTCTGGGCAAACATTACAAATTCAGATTATTTTTTCCAATTAAATTTCTAATTAAGCTCTCTTTTGTCTGATACAGATTTATCATTGTGCAAATTTAAAGTAAGACTCTGTGCGACCCCATAGACGGCAGCCCACCAGGCTCCCCCGTCCCTGGGATTCTCCAGGCAAGAACACTGGAGTGGGTTGCCATTTCCTTCTCCAATAAAGTAAGACAAACTCCCTTAAATATTAAAATGCATATTAATAAATTGTTGTCATATTTTGTTAGAGGGTTGTTTTTTGGCTTACTGTGACTAGGGATTCTTTGGGGAATCAAAACTTCTTTAGCCTCAGTTGAGAGCTTTTTATGGTAAATCAAAGCTTACTGACCTTCTTTGAGCCTTCCTTTTTAGGAATGTGAATGATTTGGCAGTTTAAAAGTAAGGGTTCTCCATAGTGGCTGTACTAGTTTGCATTCCCACCAACAGTGTAAGAGGGTTCCCTTTTCTCCACACCCTCTCCAGCATTTATTGCTTGTGGACTTTTGGATCGCAGCGATTCTGACTGGCGTGAAATGGTACCTCATAGTGGTTTTGATTTGCATTTCTCTGATAATGAGTGATGTTGAGCATCTTTTCATGTGTTTGTTAGCCATCTGTATGTCTTCTTTGGAGAAATGTCTATTTAGTTCTTTGGCCCCAAGAGACACTGATGTATAGATCAGTCTTATGGACTCTGTGGGAGAGGGAGAGGGTGGGGAGATTTGGGAGAATAGCATTGAAACATGTATAATATCATGTATGAAACGAGTCGCCAGTCCAGGTTCGATGCACGGTACTGGATGCTTGGGGCTGGTGCAATGGGACGACCCAGAGGGAGGGTAGGGGAGGGAGGAGGGAGGAGCGTTCAGGATGGGGAACGCGGGTATACCTGTGGCGGATTCATTTCGATATTTGGCAAAACTAAAACAATATTGTAAAGTTTAAAAATAAAATAAAATTAAAAAAATAAAAAAGTAAGGGTTATATCTATACACTTTTTAGTGATTATTATAATGTTTTCTGAGGTCTAAGATGACAGATAAATGTATTACTACTTGGAAGCATTTTAATTTGTTCTTGTTTTCTTATTTTCAGAAGCAAATGTCTCGCTGGAGACCTCACAATATGTTAAATAATATGTATCCATATTATCTTACTTAAGAATTTAATTAATTTATGAGTCAACCTTGCCATAATATTTACTTGCTTCTCTCATTTTAGTAGCAGGTCTAGAAAAAAGAGAAATCCACATATTACAGGAAATAAGAAACAGAGTTTGCTTTAGAATGCATCAGGTTTTGCCTCAGTTCTTTAAATAAGCTTTTAAAAATACAATAGTGAAAAATCAATAGTTATTATTTTAACCTATAATTGAAAAAAAAATGCCACATGATTGTTCTAATTTTAAAATGTTTACTTGGTCCTTTCTGGCTATCCTAAATTTATCCATAATTAAAGAGCCAGTCTGACCCATCTCCCCACTCCTGGGTAGCTGGCCACACTCATACAGTGTATTCAGTACAGCAATCTTCCTGGTCTATGTCTTCTCTCTTTAACTAGAGGGCAACAACAATTTGTTTCTTATATCTGCTGTATCATCTACAATGTCTTGAATATTTTTTCCTCAGCAATGTACACAATAAAATGAATACTTTTTCACCTGTTCTGTGACACATATCTTCCTCTCTGATGACACCAAGATGATGTGATGCCATGTCTAAATGAATCCCTATGTGTCAAGAAAATCCATAGAGTCTGTGTGTGTGCATGCTTAGTCACTTCAGTCATGTTCAGCTCTTTGCAACTCTATGGACTATAGCCTGCCAGGCTCCTCTTCTATGGGATTCTCTAGGCAAGAATACTGGAGTGGGTTGTCATGCCCTTTTCTCATAAAGTCTAGTACCCTTGTACATATGCTGCTTAAGATAGATCTCTCTTTAATTAATTCAGTCCAAAAAGTGTTTATTGAACACATACTGTATGCAGGACAAATGTAGATAGAGAACAGAACTCACAGAAGTTTCAGATTTCATAAAGTGTTTCTAGTAGTCATGTATGGATGTCAGAGTTGGACTATATAGAAAGCTGAGCACTGAATAATTGATGCTTTTGAACTGTGGTGTTGGGGAAGACTCTTGAGAGTCCCTTGGACTGCAAGGAGATCCAACCAGTCCATCCTAAAGGAGATCAGTCTTGAGTATTCATTGGAAGGACTGATATTGAAGCTGAAACTCCAATACTTTGGCCACCTGATGCTAAGAGCTGACTCATTTGAAAAGATTCTGATACTGGGAAAGATTGATGGCAGAAGGAGAAGGGGATGACGAAGGATGAGATGGTTTGATAGCATCACTGACTCAATGAACATGAGTTTGGGTAAACATGAGTTGGTGATGGACAGGGAAGTCTGGCATGGTGTGGTTCATGGGGTCACAAAGAATTGGACATGACTGAGTGACAGAACTGAACTGAAAGCTTACATACTGGTGGGAAGCAGATAATAAGTAGGAAAATAAGTGTGTGTATGTGTGTGTGTGTGTGTGTGAATATGAAAGTTCAGGCATAAAATTTTAGTATGTCTGAGAGGAGAGCATTCTGGGAAGCAAGTGCAAAGGTTCTGAGTGAAGGGTGTGAAGGCAGAGCAAGGAAGACATTACAGAGTTAATAGGGAGCCAGGGACGTCAGTCCTTAGAAAGTATTAGATTATAACTAGAAGCCATCGGACAATCTTGAGCAAAGAGGACATGATCTATAATTCTGTGAGATTCTATACTCCACTTTTCTTCTTTTTGTCCTTTGTTTTACATACTAAAATAGTATCAATTTGTAATCCATATATGATGACAATCTGTCTATTCATATCATGTTTCATATATGTATAACTGAGAATAACCTTATACAGATGTAGGAATAAGAAAACTTCCTATTATATGGTCACTGCCCAAATTTAGAAACTAATCTCTACATAACTGAAGGCTTTGAGTTTACACAGGTTTACATCAATATTTTTTGTTGTTGTTCATTCAGTCAGTTGTATTCGACTCTTTGCAACCCCCTGGACTGCAGCATGCCAGGCTTCCCTATCCTTCACTCTCTCCCAGAGTCTGCTCAAACTCATGTTCAGTGAGTTAGTGATGCCACCCAACTATCTCATCCTCTGTCACCCCCTCTCCTCCTGCCCTCAATCTTTCCCTACATCAGGGGCTTTTTCAGTTATTTGGCTCATCACATCAGGTAGACAAATTACTGGAGCTTCAGCTTCAGCATCAGTCCTTCCAATTAATATTCAGGGTTGATTTCTTTTAGGATTGGCTGGTTTTATCTCTTTGCAGTACAAGGGACAAGAGTCTTCTCCAACATCAAATTCAAAAGCATCAGTTCTTCAGTGTCCAGCCTTTTTTAAGATCCACCTCTCACATTTGTACATGACTACTGGAAAAATGTGTAAAAATATGCTATTTTTAATTAATGTATGGTTAATTTACAATATTATACTAGTTTCAGATGTATAGAAAACATGCTAATATTTAAACAGAAATATTTCCAGAGACATTTTGAAAGTAAGCAAATGGCTTTTTAAAATTATTTTTCTGATTATCTACATACTCCTTTTCCATGCATATTTTAAAATTTAAAAACAGAAAGCAATCTTGTCTAAAATATATTTTAATGTATGTGTCCTCAGCATCTCATCAGGGTTTAAGTGAATCATTTTCACAGTTGTGTAATTATTTCGGAAAAACAAGCAACCAAAAACAAAACAACAAAAAATCCACAAAACCCAAAGAAACATTTTATCATGGAATTAGGAATTATATTTACTTATTGCAATATTTTCTTTGTTTAAAATTTTATATATTATTTCATTATGAGAGAAATTACGAAGTAAAAATAAAGTCTTAAGTTTTCAAGATGTATTATTCCAAGGCTGATTTTTCATTCACAAATATGATCCTCATATAGGTAATAAATGAATTAATAAACTTACACAAGTTGTGTTATAAACGAAAAGAGGCTTTCTGTTTAACATATTTGGAAACATTTCCATCACTTTATTCTGACTATATCTTACTACTTTGTGGGAAATTTTTACTTGTTTTCATGTGGTTCTCAGGTGGTTGTCAATAGTAAAGCAGGTATGACCTAACCTGAAATAATCATCTATTTCCATAAACATCATGTTTAGTACAAGTGTCACTAAGCAACTCAAACTAAAGTAATTGAAATTCCTTATTTGAATTGCCTTCATTCTTTACAGAGGTGTAGCTTTCTTTTCTTTTCTTTTAGGAGCTTAAATTGTATAATTCTGGAGTAATCTGCATCCATATTTACCGACATGGAAAAATCCACTTGGCAGAAGGAAACAGTGAGAACAAGGGAAACCAGTACAGATGAGAAGATTTAGAGACACATATAAAGAAGTCAAAGAACAGAGAAGGAGACAGACAGATGGTGAGAGAGAAACACAGGAGAAAAGAAAGACATTTATTTTCTCAGTTCTAACCTATTCTACTGTCTCCCTCAGCTACATATACAAATAAAACTCTCTGTATTTAAAGAAATTTGAGAAGAATTTCTGTTATCTACAACCAAAAGAAAGCTGAGATCAAAATTAATACTAGAAGTTATGTGGTAAAAAGAAGACCCCAAAAGGGAAAACTGGCTGAAGTTGAGGTGGACTGAGTTACAAGGATGATTCCACCATCCCAGGATGGAAATTGGCAGCCTTTGTTACACCACAAGCAGCAGATTGAAAAGTCACCTGTCAAATCTTTGAGTTTCATGTGCTTACTGAGGCTTGCTGGGAAATATCAGAATTCTCAGAGTAGATTTAAATCCTTTCCTTCAGCAAGGTCCTGAACAAATGCCACAAGATTTTATGTAAACTGGCTCATTCAAAATTAGAAACAGCATAGTCATTTTGAGTTTAAAAGATAGGCATGGTCAGTCCAGAGATAGTTTCTGAAATTTTCTAGACAAAACATGAATGATGGTAGCTTTTAACGTGTCTTGGATTGAAAGTCTTTAATGTGTAGAAGTCAAGCCATACAAGGTTTTGTTTCTGATTTATGGAGATAGTTTCTCTGAAAGGGTTGAGAGGGAGCTTATGCTATTTGTTGCCCAATTCTGACCTCTAGTTTTTAGTTCTTTATTTTATTTTTAGCTATTTCATTATTCTTCCCTGCCATGTTCATAACAAAATTCCATTTTTTCTTAACTTAAGCTGAGCAATATTTCATTGCTCACATTCAGAAGTGACTGAAATAAGGTAAGATGTTATTATAGCTAATGAGTGCTGTTTAGTTTGATAAATGGCTTACATAGAACTAGTCATAGAAAATTAACTCTGAGATTGCTCAGAGATCATTGAGACCAATGTCCTCTTAGATATAGTTGAGTAAATTGGCCTTGGAGATGTTCCATTAGCTTGTGATTTCAAAAAAGAATCCATCTGGCTATATTGGATAAGTGAAAAGTGAAGTCGCTTAGTCGTGTCCGACTCTTTGCGACCCCGTGGATTGTAGCCTACCAGGCTTCTCCGTCCATGGGATTTTCCAGGCAAGAACACTGGAGTGGGTTGCCATTTCCTTCTCCAGGAGATCTTCCTGACCCAGGGAATGAACTGGGGTCTCTCGCATTGTAGGCAGACGCTTTACTGTCTGAGCCACCAGAGAAGTCTGCTAATATCTAATGTGGCATTAGAAGGAGAAATTTGGAGAAGAGGACTGAAATACAAGTCCATGGTCCAGACTATAATAAAGTCTGAGAACTGATTCTTTCTTTCTTTCTTTTTAAAATATTCAGTGCTGTTATGTGATTTAATCCTTATGGAAGTCCCTAAAGTTTCATGATCTAGACTGCCTCACACCTTCTCCAGAAGAGAGGAGATGAGAAGCAGGCTGTGTAACCTAACACTAGCACACATTTCCTGCCCTGGGCGTCCATGCTCTTCCCTCACCCTCTATAACCACCAAAGTGAACCCTCCAAACAAGGCTATGGTTGGTTCCCTTAAGACCCACCAGAGGGAACATATTAGGCAAACATTCCTTTAGGATTTCATGGCAAAGTCGGCCCAAACAAAGTAGGATCATGAGTAAGGAGAAAGATAATAAGGTCAGCCTAAGGAGAGGACATCGTGGAAGAGGCTACTGTGGGACTAGAAGGAGAGTCCGCTGTTGATGGTGGCTAAGGAAGGGCTGGCCCTAGATCTCTTGAGAAGAACATCATGAAATAGATTCTGTGAAAACTGAGTTGGCTAAGGGAAGAGCTAGTAGGCTAGGTGGAGAGTGAGTCATGGTTGGAGGGCAGGAGAGAAGGGGGCAGTGAGGAGCTCTGCTGAGAATGGCAGACATGATGGTTCTGCCCTGGAACTGGGGGTCGCGATGGGTTAGGGGGTGGCAATAAGTGGGTCTGAGGAACTGTGATAGGGTCAGTTCACAGGAGACTGTAACAGAGTCTCTAGGCCCCATTAAGTGTCTAAGAGAGTCCTAAGGGCTTTGTAAAAGGGTATGCTAGGAAGGAGGACCCATGCCAGAACCCCTGAAGAGATTGGAGGGCTGGAATAGTGCCTGGTCAATGGAAGAAATGATATGTGGAGTCTAGTGGGAACCTGGTGGGCAGTGATTGGGTGTCTGGGAGGCTGGGGGGCTGATCTCTTCACAGGGTATCTCTGCTAGGGTGGGAAAGAGCAGCACCACAGGAGCCAAAGAGAAAGACTGAGAGGCATGGCGAGGCAATAGGATCGCTGAGCAGCTTGAGTGTGTCTTACCCGGTGTCCACCAAGTGGCCATCGCAGCACCCTCCTCTTCATAGGAAGCCATCTGGGAACTTATAAACCAAAAGCAGATCAAATTAACAAAGTAAAATGTCCATATATTAATTTAAAATGGGAGATGAACATTGATTGTGACAGTCATCTAAGAAGGTACTTAATTGCCTGTGTATTCATTGGTCATACATAAATATATTACCTAATTCTTTGCTGAGAGAAGCTTTATGCAATGATATCCCAGTGGCAACAAGCGCACTGAGTACCCAGACCTTGGTTTCTACATACTATTGTCTGCTAAATACATCAGAATTCTTAAGCTAATTCTTGGATTGAGTCTGGGAAATACAAGATGAGCCTGGAGTGCCTTGTGGTTATAGAAAGTAAAAAAAGAGCTCCCAAAAAGGGGGAGGTGGATAATTGCCAAAAGGACAAAGGAGCAACTTGAAAAATCCCAGTAGTCAAAGCAACAAAAAATGTAAGCAATGAAATAGATAATGT
This sequence comes from Bos grunniens, assembly GCF_055505025.1. Lineage (NCBI taxonomy): Eukaryota > Metazoa > Chordata > Mammalia > Artiodactyla > Bovidae > Bos > Bos grunniens. The sequence goes on from NC_141165.1 coordinate 137,197,672, forward strand.
AGCGTGGGCCTGTATGCTCAGTTGCTTCAGTTGTAGCCAACTCTTTGCAACCCTATGGACTGTAGCCCACCAGTCTTCTCTGTCCATGGGATACTCCAGGCAAGGATACTGAAGTGGGTTGCCATGCCCAGGGACCAAACCCAAGTTTCCTGCATCTCCTGTGGATTCTTTACCACTGAGCCATGGGGGGAAGCCCAGGTAATGAGGTATTGGATTATAAACTAAAGTATAAAATAAACAGTCATGACTCCATATTGATATAAATAAATGACTGATAAGTAAACAGGGAGAAGAATCAAATCTTTCTTGAAGAATATATCCAAAGAATTTATGTAGGTTCTTTCTCTTACATGTGGTTGAACTTTATTCCCATCCCACTTCCTACACTTCAGGGTAGGCTAGACTTAATCACTTACCTCCAAAACATAGAGTAGGGAATGGGAAGAATAACTATTTTTCAGTGCAGAAACCTGGCAAATGGTACCTTAACCAAGTGATGAAAGTTAACATTGTTAGTGATTTCATGTGGATATCATGTAAGGGTGCTTACACCTCACCTAGTTGGCATTGAAAAAAAAAAAAAATAGAGCCTATTTTCAGGGCAGTAATAGAGGCAAAGTTGTGGGCTTGTGGACACATGGGATGGGGGACCAAGGAGGGGAAGATGAATTGAGAGAGTAGCATTCACATATAGGCATGATCATGTGTGAAATAGACAGCTAGTAGGAAGCTGCTATGTAACTGACTCTGTCATGGCCTAGAGGGGTGGAATGAAAGGGTGGGAGGGAGGCTTAAGGGGGAGGGAGTTTGTGTATACTGATTCAGGTCATTGTACAGCAGAAACAAACACAACATTATAAAGCAATCATATTTCAATTAAAAAGAAACAGAACACTAGTCTAATCATGAGAAAAACATAAAAGCACCTTAGTTGAGAGGACATTGTGTGGGATACCTGGTGAATACTTCTCAAAAAGTTCATGAAAAAAAAAAAAAATGGAGAAACAGTCATAGACCAGAGAGAGATTAAGAAGACTTGGCAACTAAATGCTGGTGAAATCCAAATAAACTCTAGAGTTTAGTTAAGAAGTAAACAGTCATGTGCCAATGTCAGTGTCTTAGTTTTGACAAATGTACAATAATAACACAAAATGTTAACCACTGGGCCACTGGGGATATTGGTTGAGGGGATATACAGGAAAACACTCTGCATGATCTTTGCAAATTTTGTGTAAACTTAAAATTATTCCAGAATAAATGTTCATTAAAAAATAAAAGTATGTTGAATATTCTTAACAAATAGTTTCATTAATTTATGAACTGTCCTTTTTGACCATACTTTTTGTTAAATGTGATTGCATTTAGATAAAAATACATGGGAAACACCTCAATATGCTCTTCTCTTTAGCTGCTTCTTTTTCTGGCACTACATAGAGAGTGCCAAACCTCTCCTGTCATCCCTTATTGTGGTCACGAGTCAACAATATGATCTGAAATTAGTATTGAATAGAAAGAGACAAGGGGGGCATTGGCATTTCTATTTTCATAAACGTTAGCAGATGGAGAGTCAGGAGGTCTTTCCAGCCACAGCCAGTGGGTGGTTTCAGAGTTTGCTTCTCAGCTTGCTCTCTTTTGAATGATGGTGGCAAATTACATATGACTTTATTAAGCACCTTTCACTTTTCAGAAGAAAACTGCTTTTCATTAAATGTAATATAATAATAGTTATATTTGTAATGACACAACCATTCATCATAAGAACCATATTTTTTTTTTTAGTTACTGTAGAAATCACCTTAGATTATGTGTTGAGCCTGTTGCAAAGTGCCAGTGCAACATAAATTGTCTCCAGTATGATTTTTTTTCCAACTTGAGTGCAAAGTAAAAATAAAATCCTAGAACTCAAAAGCTCAAATCACCATCTAGGAGAAATTTGGAGCAAAAACATTAATTAGAAATGTCTTCTATGAAGAATTTAGAGTTGAAAATAGAGGGTAAGAACTGCTTCTGAAATATGTTTGAACCTGTGAACTTAAGCAGGTTTGTGAGGTAAAGAGAGTCAAGATATATTTTTTATTAAAATCCAAGTAATATTAATAGCACTAGTACATGCATGCTAAGTCACTTCAGTCGTGTCCTATTCTTTGCAACCCTATGGACTGTTGTCCGCCAGACTCCTCAGTCCATGGAATTCTCCAGGAAAGAATCCTGGAGTGAGTTGCCATGACCTCCTCCATCCAGAGATCAAAGCTGCATCTCTTATGTCTCCTGCGTTGGCAAGCAGGTTCTTTACCACTAGTAGCACTTGGGAAACCCAATAGCGCTAGTACCTGGAATAAAATCAAGCCTTGGTAGTAAAACTATTACAAAACTTACGCAGTATTCTTAACTCTTAAAATTGTGTGCTGCTGTTATTTTACTTATCTTTACGATGCTTTGCAGAAAGTTCTCTGAAGAAATATGTTACATTATGTGATCTCTGAGAATTGAGTTATTAGAATTATTTGTGCATCCTGTGCTTAAACAGATGCTACTAGGAAAACTCAATCAATTAAACAAGTAAGCAAAATAAGCTGGGTTTTTAATCTTTTCTTCTGCTCTGTGTATGTTTTTGTTTTGTTTTTTAGTAGTAAACAAGTAGATCTTTTGTAATAAAAGTTAGTAAAAATTACTTAATACACAAAGTTCAATGACTTCCATCACTTACCTGATTAAATAGTGATGAACATAAACACTATTCACTAATGCTCACACTTAGCTATAATTTAGAAGATTTGAGGGACTCCCAGATTAATCCAAACCTCTAAACATGTTTGGAAAAAAGATATACTGTATCACCAAAAAGAAGCAATGCAGTTTGACTGTACCGTGTCCTTCCATTCTGTTATTTTCTGGAGCCAGATTTGTTGCTAGGACTTTTTGTTTCCAACAAAGTTTTACTGTTTTTGATAACAGAAATTATTTCTTTTTAACTCTAAATAAAGTCAGAGCAATCCTTATCTAAAATTCATAGGAAACTCAATATATGAATATCCCATAGTCGGACACAAACAACTGAGTGACTTCACTTCCTTCCCTTTATGACCTCCAGTATAACTTATGCAACCTAGAACTCATCATTTACAAATTTCTCAAAAGTTACAAATGTATAAACAACACTGCTTTTATTCCATTGCTTAAATGTGAGAAATCCTGGAGAACCTTTTCCTTTTTCCTATTTTTTTTTTTTAAATCACCAAAGTTGCCTATTTATTTTCCGAAATCTCTTTTGGAATCACAGCTTCTCAGCCATTCTGTCCACAACCACCTCATCAAGGAATTAAGCTTGTCATTTCTGTACCATCAGTTGATCCTCCTACTCTCAATCTGCCTAGTGAGATTGGCTATTTAGATTCCTGAGATTGTCACCCTGCAAGGATCTGTGCTAGAACTGAGGGCATCAGCTGGGATTTCAGGATAATCACACTCACCTTAACTTATCTACTTAACTTACTTTCCATTCAGTGAGATGTTTTTCTCTGTTTCCTAAACATATTACACTTTCTCCAGTTTTCACCAACTGCTTGACTCCTTCTAGAAACTTTTCTTAGCTTTCTTTTATCTAAATGCTCATATCAAAGCTTTATCCTTTCAATCTGCCCACTGAGCTGTCTTTGATCTACTACACTTACAATCAGCAGGATGCAAATTACCATTACTTAATGATTGCTGTTTATGTACTATTAAAATGTTATCTTTGAATGGATTATAAATACTTGGGTAGTTTAGTTAGTGTTAGTAGCTCAGTCGTGCCCGACTCTTGCAACCCCATGGACTGCAGCCCACCAGGCTCCTCTGTCCATGATCCAGGCAAGGATACTGGAGTGGGTTGCCATTTGCTTCTCCAGGGGATCTTCCCAACCCAGGGATCGAACCCGGGTCTCCTGCACTGCAGGCAGGTTCTTTACCGACTGAAATACAAGGGAAGCCCCAAACCCATGTCTTGTATCCTGTTGTCTATCTCACAGTGCTAGTATAGGGCTAAGAGCAATAAATATTTGGCTGAGCAGAAAAGCTATTTTAGTGCCTCAGGGAGTTTTATAATTTATGAGTGAGAGCAGACATAATTTCTTTCAAATTTTCATTTGAGATGCAGTCAAAGAATGGTGAAGATGAAGATGAAAAGAAATCAATGCCAGTCTGAGCAATTCTCCTCTCAGGTTAACCTATCAAAATAAGGAGCTTGTTGTGGTATATACGTGCAGGCTGCAAGAATGTATAATGGGACAAAAAGTTTTTTGGTTTTTACCCAGGCATGTTGTTGGGATTTCCCAGGTGGTACTAGTGGTAAGAACTTTCCTGCCAAAGCAGGTAGATGTAAGAGATGAGGGTTTGATCTCTGGGTTGGTAAGATCCCCTGGAGATGGGCATGGCAATCCACTCTGTAGTCATACCTAGAGAATCCCATGGACAGAGGAGTCTTGAAGGCTGTAATCCATAGGGTCGCAGAGAGTTGGACATGACTGAAGCTACTGAGCCCACCGTACTGGTAAGTTCAGGCAAGCAAGCGTTTGGCTAGTACCTCATTTTCATAGTGAATGTTTTCATTTTATAAAGTATTTTAAAAATACGCAATTATCACAAGATGCAGTTAGGTAAGAATTTCCCATTCTACTCTCAGAAATTGCCTCAAAGCAACAGAAATAAGAAGAAAACATGCAAAATCAACTAAACATGTATCAAGGAAACTCAACACAACAAATGTATATCTGAAACACTAAGTTACAAAATGGCTGCCTAAATTGATGAATAAAAGAAACAATAGTTCAGAAAGATGTTTAACAGAGGGTACCTACCACTGCAGATATCATTTTTAAAAAGCCTCTTAGCCTGTGTTATCTTAAAAGTGATATGTCTCTGTATAAATCCAATACTTGGAAGAGGTCCTGTGCTTGAGTTAATTTCAAAGACAAGACAAGAAGATGAACTCCAACAATAAAACATTTAAGATATATATGCAGGAAACAGTCTTTTACTGAGCCTATCAGGGACCAGAGAGATTGAATTTTGAGTATCACTATAGCTGTCAATCTCAGTTGATTGGGGTTAGGAGGCTACAAGGGTTAATAATGGCCTAGGGAATTCATTTGCATGAACAACCCTGAGATAGTAGGCAGATACCTTCTTGCTTTGTAATAGGGTCCTAGCCCTTGCCTACATAAAATTTTTGTAAATATGTGTTCCCAGAGAAAAACTCTTACATTAGCTGAAATAAAGTGAATAAAAAGGAGCTCAAACAAAAGGAACACAAAGGGAAGAAAAGATATAAAAATTTAAAAGTATAAAGGATTATAGAAAACTGAGAAATATGTAATTCAAACAAACAGAATTCAAATATGCACAGTTTGTATCACAGAAAGAAAATAAATGAAATAATGTAACAGAAAAAAAAAATTCAAATGAAGTTGAGAGAATTACCAAGGAATCAAAGAAGAACAGATCTGCATATTGATCCAGGAAAACTAAAAAGATAATTCATGAGGAAAATTACTTGTAGACAGACTGAAAAAAATCAAAATAAAAACTTCTAGAGAAAAAATAGTCAGACTAGTTTCGTATTTCTCCAACACACAAGACTAGAAAATGGTGGGAAAATGCCAAGAAAAATGTATGGAAATAAATGTTCAGAAAGCCAATGTATGTGTGTATTTAAAAGCAGTGAGAAGCATTTTGATTATACGGGAATTCAGGGAATATTGTTTTCAGAAAGCTATCTTGTAGAAACCACTTGCAAACCAACTTTGAACAACCAACATATGAACTGAGAACAACAGAAAATAGATCATGCACAGTATTAAACACAAATAAATCAAGTAACTACATTTACATAAAATAGCATCAGTATGTAAACCTGACATAACAAAAATGATATAAAATAATAGTATTCAGGGAATATTAATTCTTATTAGCTAATTATTAGTAGTAGCTAAAGGCAAAGGAGAAAAGGAAAGATATACCCATTTTAAAGCAGAAGTCCAAAGAATAGCAAGGAGAGATGAGAAAGCCTTCCTTAGTGATCAATGCAAAGAAATAGAGGAAAACAATAGAATGGAAAAGATTAGAGATCTCTTCCAGAAAAATAGAGATACCAAGGGAACATTTCATGCAAAGATGGGCACAAAAAAATGATATGGACCAAAGTGGTATGGATTAACAGAAGTAGAAGATATTAAAATCTGGCAAGAATACACAGAAGAACTATACAAAAAAAGATCTTCATGACTCAGATAACCAAGATGGTATAATCACTCACCTAGAGCTGGACATTCTGGAATGTGAAGTCAAGTGGGCCTTAGGAAGCATCACTATGAACAAGGCTAGTGGAGATGATGGAATTCCAATTGAGCTATTTCAAATCCTAAAAGATGATACTGTGAAAGTCCTGCACTCAATATGCCAGCAAATTTGGAAAACTCAGCAGTGGCAACAGGATTGGAAAATGTCTGTTTTCATTCCAATCCCTAAGAAAGGCAAAGCTAAAGAAGGTTCAAACTATGGTAAAATTGCACTTATCTCACATGCTAGCAAAGTAATGCTCAAAATTCCCCAAGCCAGGCTTCAACAGTATGTGAACCGCGAACTTCCAGATATTCCAGCTAGATTTAGAAAAGGCAAAGGAACCAGAGATCAAATTGCCAACGTTTGTTGGATCACCGAAAAACCAAAAGAATTCCAAAAAAGCATCTACTTCTGCTTTATTGACTATGCCAAAGCCTTTGACTTAGTGAATTACAACAAACTGTGGAAAATTCTTAAATGTTGGGAATACCAGACCACCTTTCCTGTCTCCTGAGAAACCTGTATGCAGGTTAAGAAGAAACCGTTAGAACTGGACATGGAATAACAGGCTGGTTCCAAATCAGGAAAGGAGTACGTCAAGGCTGTATATTGTCACCCTGCTTATTTAACTTTTTTGCAGAATACATCATGTGAAATACTGGGCTGGATGAACCACAAGCTGGAATCAAGATTGCTGGAAGAAACATCAGTAACCTCAGATATGCAGATGACATCACCTTTATGGCAGAAAACAGAGAAGAACTAAAGAACTTATTGATGAAAGTGAAAGAGGAGAGTGAAAAAGTTGGCTTAAAACTCAACATTCAGAAAATGAAGATCATGGCTTCCAGTCCCATCACTTCATGACAAATAGATGGAGAAATAATGAAAAGAGTCAGAGATTTTATTTTGGGGGGCTCTAAAATCACTGCAGATGATGACTGCAGCCATGAAATTAAAAGATGTTTGCTCCTTGGAAGAAAAGCTATGACTAACCTAGACAGCATATTAAAAAGCAGAGACATTACTCTGTCAGCAAAGGTCCATCTAGTCAAGGCTATGATTTTTCCAGTAATCATGAATGTATGTCAGAGTTGGACTATAAAGAAAACCGAGCACCAAAGGATTGATGCTTTTGAACTGTGGTGTTGGAGAAGACTCTTGAGAGTCCCTTGGACTGCAAGGAGATCCAACGAGTCGTAAAGGAAATCAGTCCTGAATATTCATTGGAAAGACTGATGCTGAAGCTGAAACTCCAATACTTTGGCCATTTGATGTGAAGAACTGACTCATTGGAAAAGACCCTGATGCTGGGAAAGATTGAAGGCATGAGGTAAAGGGGACAACAGAGGATGAGATGGCTGGATGTCATCACCAATTTGATGGACATGTGTTGGAGTAAGCTCCAGAGTCAATGGCTCAGATGGTAAAGTGTCTGCCTGCAATGTGGGAGAGCCAGGTTTGATCCCTGGGTCAGGAAGATCCCCTTGAGAAGGATATGGCAACCCACTCCAGTACTCTTTCCTGGAAAATTCCATGGATTGGAGGAGCCTGGTAGGCTACAGTCCATGGAGTCACAGAGTCGAACATGATTGAGCAACTTCACTTTCACTTTCTTTCCAGAGTTATTGATGGACAGGGAAGCCTGGCATGCTGCAGTCCATGGAGTTGCAAAGAGTTGGACACAACTGTGAGATTGAACTGAACTGAACTGGTTCAGTGGGAAAAAGTAAAGTAACTATACTCCAATAAAAATAAATAAAATAATAGTAAGAAAAGGGAATGAGGATATCATGGGTAGTGTAATTACTCTAAGTTTGTCATGTTAAAGCTAAGAATCCAAAGAGATAATTTATTATTTCTAATTAAATAGCAAAATCATAAAGTCAAAAGTAAGTAAAAAAATCAACTAATGTTAAGTGGTGAAAAAAGAAAAAAGAAGATTAAAAGAGAATAAATGTGTAATTTCACCATTGCTTCTGGTAGAGAGTCAATAAACATGACATAAAATGCAGATGAACTAACTTGTTATTGAAAAAATAATTATTTAGGTTTGAATAGGAAGGGAATTCTGACATATGCTACAACATGGATGAACTTTGAATACAATATGCTAAGTGAAATAGGCCAGTCACAAAAGGATCAATATTGCATCATTATACTTACACGAGGTAACTCAGAGTAGTCAAATTCATAGACCAGAATAGTGTTTGCCAGGGACTAGGTTTAGGTGGGAAGGGAAGCTGTTGTTCCAAGGCCAGAGTTTCAATTTAGGGAGATGAAGAAGATTTTGAAGATGGATGGTATGATTACACAATAATATGGTTGCAGTTAATGCCTTTTTAAAATGGTTAAAATGATCAAACTTATGTTTTTGCTAAGCTACTTCAGTTATGTCCAACTCTTTGCACCCCTATGGACTGTAGCCCACCAGCTCCTCTGTCCATGCAAGAATACTGGTGTGGGTTGCCATACCTTCCTTTAGGGCATCTTCCTGACTCAGAGATCGGACCTGTGTATCTTGTGTCTCCTGCATTGGCAGGCAGGTTCTTTTCCACTAGTGCCATCTGGGAAGCCCTTTGTATATTCTACCACAATTAAAAATAAGTAAAAAACTAGAGTATTTACCATGAAGTTAATGAAACTTAAGCTTCGAGATCTCTCTTTTGTATAGACACTTTCTACATTTTGTTGTGACTCATTTCCTAATTCTTAAAAAAAAAAAAAAAGGAAAAATTGCTTGCTTGGTTATTTTCTTCCATTATTTTCCTTTTCTTAAAAAAGTTCTTTCAAATTTTATAAGCTTTAGGTCCCACAAAACCTGGATCCACTCCTGGTTTTAAAGGTGGATATCAGAACAAATAACACACAAATCACACACATGCACACACGCACACACACACACAGCAAAACCAGTAAGCAAGTGAAAGTCATTCAATACATAATGAGATGGTTTGAAAATGTATGACCCAGAGAGATTGAAAGTGAAAGGACAGGAAATGTGAAGCAGACAAATGTAAGCCAAAAATAAATCAGAGAACTTCCATGGTGGTCCAGTGGTAAAGAATCCGCCTGCTAATGCAGGGGACATGGGTTCAATCCCTGGTCCAGGAAGATCCCACATGCCACGAGGCAACTAAGCTCGTGTGCCACAACTACTGAGCCCATACTCCACAGCGAGAGGGTAGCCCTTACTAACCACAAGTAGAGAAAGCCTGCAGGCAACAAGGAAGGCCTAATGGAGACAAAAGAAAAAAAAAAAAGAGAGAGAGAGAGAGACTCAATGATCTTAATATCGGACAAAGCAAAATCCAAAGTAAAGAGCAGTAAACTACCAAAGTGTCCTACTATATAATGCTGCTGCTGCTGCTGCTAAGTCACTTCAGTCATATCTGACTCTGTGGGACCCCATACACGGCAGCCCACCAGGCTCCCTGGTCTCTGGGATTCTCCAAGCAAGAACACTGAAGTGGGTTGCCATTTCCTTCTCCAATGCATGAAAGTGAAAAGTGAAAGTGAAGGGTAAAATCCACAGTGGACATCTAACAGATAACTTTCTATGCATACAAAGGATATAGCATGAATAATCAAGTAATGTTGCAGGAAGGGGGACCTCTTTCAGGGCCCGAAACTGGGCTCTTGTCTAACACTCGGAAATGAATTGTCCAAGGAGACACATGTGCTGACACAGCAAGAGATTTTATTGGGAAAGGTCACCCGGGTGGAGAGCAGTAGGGTAAGGGAGCCCAGGAGAACTGCTCTGCCACATGGCTCATAGTCTCAGGTTTTATGGTGATGGGATTAGTTTCCAGGTTTTCTCTGGCCAATCATTCTAATTCAGAGTCTTTCCTGGTGGTGTATGCATCACTCAGCCAAGATGGATGCTGGCAAGAGGGATTCTGGGAAGTGGAGGGACACGCTGTGTCTCCTTTTAACCTTTCCCAAACTCTTCCGGTTGGTGGTGGCTTATTAGTTCCCTATTCCTTATCAGGATCTCCTGTCATAAAACAACTCATGAGAATGGTTACTAAAGGGCCTGACCAGGATGGGCGGTTTCAGTCAGTGTGCTTCCCCTAACAGGAAAAAAAAAAAGAAAATACATGAAGAAACTGATATGAATTTGTCAGGTGAGTGTAATCTCCTCAGCTCTGTCTCATCTCAACAAAAATTTGAAGCGATGGACATTAAAGCCCTCAGTGCATCATAGCTCTTGGACAGACCGCGTTATAGCTCCTAGACAGATCAGTGTTACAGCTCCGTGTTACAGCTCAGTTTTATTTAGAAAATAGCAGGAGTGAGGGCATGCCGACTCAAAGACACGAAGAGAAGAGAGAGAGAGAAAAAGAGAGAGAGACAGAAAGTGCACGCGTGGGAGAGATCGAGCCCTGGCCCTTTGGCTCCTCTTTTTATATGTTTTTTCCTCCCTCTGGGCCTGCCGTATGTAAATTGGGCTAGCAAGGAGTGCTGTTTGTTCTACCTGAGTTCCTCACTCTGGTCCTCGGAACTTCCTTTGACCTTCCTTTGTTCTATTTTCGCGGGCTTTGCCATTTTGGACTCCTGTTTCCTATTCTAACTACCCAGAAAATTCATTAGTTTTCAGTAAGTTTTATTGACCTTGTGTGCTCAAGTAGTTATAAAATAAAGTCCTATAAGGTAGACTTATGCATTAAAATTAAGGAGGCATATCTAATGACACTGTTAACTTTGCTCCCTGAGTGTAAACAGCAGCCTAAATTTTCTGGTGTCCATGGAATATTCATGATAGCAGGGACACACACACACATACGTATATACACTGCTAGGAGTTGAAGCCAGAGTGGTAAGTAAATGGGGAGATATGATTGTTCTGAGGCCAAATGCCATTATAGGAACCACGAGTTTTGGGGAAAGTAATGGCCTCTTAGATCTTCTTAGTGAAAGTCTCAGTCGTGTCCAACTCTTTGCTACACCATGGACTATGTGGAATTCTCCAGGCCAGAACACGGGAATGGGTAGAAGAAGTAGATCTTCTCAAGACCAACAGTTAAATCTGAGAGCCCTGCACAAGGCAGGGGACACCTAAGATCTACAAAGTTGGTGAGAATCTTGGTTAAAACAGCAGTGACAGCAAAAAATGGAACCAGAAAGCAACCAGTCTGTGCTATGGCTCTGAGTGGGGTAAAAATAGTGATTTCCTGAACCTGAGAGCATAGGCCTGCTTTATTAATTTACTCCACAAAACCAGTCAGGAACCCCTCGATTTGAGAAACTAATTTAAAGTTCCAGGTTATTAGTGTCCAGGTACTAGAAGAGGCAAACTCAATTCTTCTCTGGAGATCTTTAACCTAGTAGCATAGGAGTTTCAAAGATTAAAGGCAGCAACTAGATTTGATTATTAACAAATAACAAATACACAAAGAAGCAAGTTATGATAAGGAAACAATAGAAGTAACAAAAATATAATTTGATTTATCAGATGCTAGAGTAACTATACAAGAAAAAAATATCTATAAAATATTTAAGACAGTATAACTTATTGGAGAAAATGGTCAAATATCAAAAGGTTATATTTGCTAAAATGCTTAATTAGCTGTGAAGAACCATAAATACCTTGCCACAACATAAGCTTTATGTTAATAAGTATAGGATGCTTCCTGACATTAGGAAATTTTCAAAGCACAAAATCATGAAGAAATGCAACTAAAAGACTCTATAAACTCATTTTTATATGTCAAAAACAAATATTCTCCCTCCATTCCTGATAGATTGAATTACATCTTATTCCTTTTCTTCTAAGAGGCTAATCACCTATCCAGGAAAATTGTCCTTTGAAACCATGATCTAAATGCTAGTCTTTGGTTTCTCTTGCCAAATTCAACTAAAAATTGTGTAAAGGTCATTTTGACATTACTTATGAGACTAATAACAATAGACATATACACCCTTGGCTATCGTCACAGTTACTATAGCCCAGAGACACATTTTCAAGTTTAAAAAATGGCTTATGGGTGTGTTATCTGTCCAACAATTACATCTGTTAGCAATGTTCTGTATAAACTTTACAGTTGGTGAAAACCTTTAATAAGCTTTTGTAAACCAAGATTACATGGAAAAGGAAAATAACATTTTTAGTGTTGCCTTCTGGGCCTCTTTCCTTTTATTTCTCTGAGTCAGCAGTATGTATAGGCTCATGTCTTTGAGTGGTTAGCCGAACTCTGCCAATACTTCACCCATAGTGAAATTCCTATTTAATGAAGAACCTTTGGCCTTTTCTTAATAAGTACATTGGCCCAGGTTTACAGACTTACAAGTGACAAAACAAATTGCTCAAATGGAAAACTTCTAACTTAAAAATACAATCAATGCAAACCACAGCTCTTTCATACAATCTTCAAGAAGGTCCTCCCTTCTCCAGGAACATATTTAATGAATCAGCCGTAGCTGGATACTGAAAGAGACTCCCCAACATTGCACTGTAACTACATCCTGAAATCCCCAGTATTTAGACTAGCTTTTCTTGAAATGCCTAATTTATGTGTTAGAAGTCTTCACTGTAACATTTTCTCTCCTCTCTTCTCCTGGAAGCCTGATAGCCAAGTTTTCTGTCTTGTTTCTGATAGTTATGGCTTGACCATATTTGACCAGTATGAGATTTATAGTCTTGAAAACATGACCAAATTGTACTTGAGCCATTGGCTTTTACCTATGGCTTCGTATGTCCCAAGAAAGCCATGTCCAGGGTAGCAGTGACAGGGGGACAGTCCAACCCAGTGACTCCCCTGATGGGAGCCTGGTTCATTTCATGATGCCTATCCTTTGTTGTTTCTGTCTTGTTTCTAAGAGTTGCACCATAAAGAAGGCTGAACGCTGAAAAATTGATGCTTTAGACGTATGGTGTAGGAGAAGACTCTTGGGAGTCCCTAGGGCAACAAAGAGATCAAACCAGTCAGTCCTAAAGGAAATCAACCCTGAATATTCATTAGAAGGACTCATGCTGAAGCTGAAGTTCCAAAACTTTGGCTACCTGATGTGAAGTGCTGACTCATTGGAAAAGACCCTGATGCTGGGAAAGACTGAAGGCAGGAGGAGAAGGGGACGACAGAGGATGAAATGGTTGGATGGCATCACTGACTCAATGGACATGAGTTTGAGCAACCTCCAGGAGTTGGTGATAGACAGTGAAGCCTGGCATGCTGCAGTCCATGGGGTTGCAGATTCAGTTATGACTGAGTGACTGAACATTTCCATCATCCATTGTGCCAGTTGTCAGATAGCTTTCACTATGCTTCTTTCTGCTCATAGTGAAGTTCATTTCTGTCCTTGCAGTCAGTAAGTCTGACTGATATAATAGTTCATCTAAAAAGTAAAGTATCCATCATGAGGATGTATATTTTTCTTTAACCACTTTTCCCATGTAATGCAGGTGAACATGCTGTTTGTTGGTACCTCTTCCCTGTATCCTAATTTCTCCATGTTTTCTCATTTCTGAATATGTACATCAATAAGATGAGCAATATGCTTAGTTCCCACCCCCTGCTCCCACTTTTTTTTTTTTTTTTTTTTTACAGTTGTGAAGGATATATAATATGAGGAACCAGGGCAGAAACCAGAGGATAGCACTTATGGGTTTTACTCTATCAGGGCTTTCCTGGTATCTCCATTGGTAAAGAATCTGCCTACCATGCAGGAGACTGGAGTTTGATCCCTGGGTCAGGAGGATCCCTTTGAGAAAGAAATGGTAACCCACCCCAGTACTTCTTGCCTGGAAAACTGTATGGACAGAGGAACTTGGTGGGCTACAGTCCATTGAGTTTTAAGAGTCAGATACAACTGAGCAACTAAACTACCAGCATCAGGTGTCCTGATTTCTTGGGGGAAAACTAAAAAATATTTGAATGATTTGTTTCTGAAACCAACTGCCTAAGAAATTGCAAGCTCTGTTAGACTTAACTCCCAAAGGAAAATATGAATCACAGGAACAGTGGAAAGAGGAACCATGTTGGGAAAAGTTGTACACTTAAGGGGAAGTAAATTAACTTTATTATTTTTCAAAGAAGATTTTACTCTGCATCAGGCACTATCACAAGTGATTCAGATCAGAGTTTCTTAACAGCTGCCCTGTTGACATAGTGGATGGGATGATTCTTTGTTGGGAATACTCATCCTGGGAATGTAGGGTGTCTTGAAGCATCCTTGGCCTTTTGTCCACTATGCCAGTTAAACATCCCCACCAAATTTATGGAAAAAAAAAAAGTGTTTTTAGATAGGGTCAATGTTACATGGGCAGGGGCAGTGGAATCACCATTGTTAGAGAACCATGGTTTTGCACATAATCCTAGGAACAAATGTACAAAATAGAAGCCATCATTACCTTCTTTATACAGATGAGGAAAGGAGGAAGCAATGTTTAGCTATAGTCAGACAACAAAAAAAGTGAACTTGCTCAGTTGTGTCTGACACTTTGCGACCCCATGGACTGTAGCCTACCAAGCTCCTCCATCCATGGGATTTTCCAGGCAAGAGTACTGGAGTGGGGTGCCATTTCCTTCTCTATGGGATCTTCCTGACCCAGGGATTGAACCCAGGTCTCCCACATTGCAAGCAGATGCTTTACCGTCTGAGCCACCAGGGAACAAACAGCTTAATAAGGGGAAATCTGGGATTCAAACCTAAGCAATCCACTTCCAGAATTTTTGTTCACAGTATTGTCTGTTGTACTCAAAGTGGTGGAGCTCGAGAGTTAGTTAAATTCAAGAGTTTATTGAATTCATTTAAATATATAATTCATAAAAAAGATACATTCTTTTATTGTCTTCTGATGTTTTATTTGCCAAGATCCTCTTAGGTATTCAGTGCCAAGGAAGATTCACAATATGTTAGCTTACAATTAAGTCATTCTTCCTATATTTTAGATACACTTAAAAATAAACGGTGGGAAAAAAGGTTGCAATATGACTCATTTTCTTATTGGAATATATTTCTTTTTGTTTTACAATGTTGTGTTGGTTTCTGCTGTAAAACAAAGTGAATCAGCTCTATGTATACATATATCCCCTCCACCTTGACCTGCCTCCCACCACCCCCATCTCATCCATCTAGGTCATCACAGAGATCCAAGCTGAGCTTCCTGTGCCATACCACAGTTTCCCACTATTTTACACGTGAAAGTATATAGGTGTCAGTGCTACTCTCCCAAATCGCCCCACCCTCCGCTTCCCCCACTGGGTCCACAAGTCCATTCTCTATGTCTGCGTCTCTATTCCTGTCTTACAAATAGGTTTTGCTTTTTAAAAAATGCCAAGTAGTTTCATCTGTACCATTTTTCTAGATTCCATATGTATGTGTTAACATAAGATAGCTGTTCTTCTCTTTTCCCAAAAAAGATGTCCTTTTCATTATAGGGGATTGGAATGCAAAAGTAGGAAGTCAAGAAACACCTGGAGTAACAGGCAAACTTGGCCTTGGAGTATAGAGTGAAGCAGGGCAAAGGCTAATAGAGTTCTGCCAAGAGAATGCACTGGTCATAGCAAACACTCTCTTCCATCAAAACAAGAGAAGACTACACAAGGACATCACCAGATAGTCAATGCCAAAATCAGATTGATTATATTCTTTGCAGCCAAAGATGGAGAAGCTCTATACAGTCAGCAAAAACAAGACTGGGAACTGACTATGGCTCAGATCATGAACTCCTTATTGCCAAATTCAGACTGAAATTAAAGAAAGTAGGGAAAACCACTAGACCATTCAGGTATGACGTAAATCAAATCACTTACAATTATAAAGTGAAAGTGAGAAAGATTCAAGGGATTAGATCTGATAGAGTAAGTGAAGAACCATGGATGGAGGTTCATGACATTGTACATGAGGCAGGGATCAAGATCTCCAAAAAAAAAGAAATGCAAACAGGCAAAATGGTTGTCTGAGGAGGCCAGACAAATAGTTGTGAAAAGAAGAGAAGCAAAAAGCAAAGGAGAAAAGGAAAGATTCACCCATTTGAATGGAGAGTTCCAAAGAATAGAAAGGAGAGATAAGAAAGCCTTCCTCGGTGACCAATGCAAAGAAATAGAGGAAAACAATAGAATGGGAAAGACTAGAAATCTCTTCAAGAAAATTTGAGATACCAAAGGAAAAATTCATGCAAAGATGGGCTCAATAAAGGACAGAAATGGTATGGACCTTAGAACTTCTGGAGAAGCAGAAGTTACTAAGAAGAGGTGACAAGAATACACAGAAGAACTACGCAAAAAATATCTTCATGACCCAGATAATCACGATGGTGTGATCACTCACTTAGAACCAGACATCCTGGAATGTGAAGTCAAGTGGGCCTTAAGAAGCATCACCATGAACAAAGCTAGAGGAGGTGATGGAATTTCAATTGAGCTATTTCAAATCCTAAGAGATGATGCTGTGAAAATGCTATACTTAACATGCCAGCAAATTTGGAAAACTCGGCAGTGGCCACAGGACTGGAAAAGGTCAGTTTTCATTCCAATCCCAAAGAAAGGCAATGCTAAAGAATGCTCAAACTACTGCACAAATGCACTCATCTCACATACCAGCAAAGTAATGCACAAAATTCTCCAAGTCAAGCTTTAACAGTATATGAACTGTGAACTTCCAGATGTTCAAGTTGGATTTTGAAAAGGCAGAGGAACTATAGATCAAATTGCCAACATCCGCTGGATCATTGAAAAAAGGAAAAGAGTTCCAGAAAAAAAAACATCTATTTCTGCTTTATGGACTATGCCAAAGCCTTTGACTGTGTGGATCACAATAAACTGTGGAAAATTCCCAAAGACATGGGAATACGAGACCACCAAACCTAACTCCTGAAAAATCTGTATTCAGGTCAGGAAGCAACAGTTAGAACTGGACATGGAACAACAGACTGGTTCCAAATCGGGAAAAGTATACGTCAAGGCTGTATATTGTCACCCTGCTTATTTAACTTATATGCAGAGTACATCATGAGAAATGCTGGGCTGGATGAAGCCCAAACTGGAACCAAGATTGCTGGGAAAATATCAATAACCTCAGATATGCAGATGACACCACCCTTATGGCAAAAGTGAGGAAGAACTAAAGAGCCTCTTGATAAAAATGAAAGAGGAGAGTGAAAAAGTTGGCTTAAAACTCAACATTCAGAAAACAAAGATCATGGCATCTGGTCCCATCACTTCATGGCAAATAGATAGGGAAGCACTGGAAACAGAGAAAGACTTTATTTTCTTGGGCTCCAGAGTCACTGCAGATGGTGACTATAGCTGTGAAATTAAAAGAAACTTGCTCCTTGGAAGAGAAGCTATGACCAAACTAGACATCATATTAAAAAGCGAGACATTACTTTGCCAACAAAGGTCCATCTAGTTAAAGGTATGGTTTTTCAGCAGTCATGTATGAATGTGAGAGTTGGACTACAAAGAAAGTTGAGTGCCGAAGAATTGATGCTTTTGACCTGTGGAGTTGGATAAGACTCTTGAGAGTCCCTTGGATTAAAAGGAGATCCAATCAGCCAATCCTAAAGGAAACCAGTCCTGAACATTCATTGGAAGGACTGATTCTGAAGCTGAAACTCCAATACTTTGGCCACTTGATGTGAAGAACTGACTCATTTGAAAAGGCCCTGTTGCCAGGAAATATTGAAGGCAGGAGGAGAAGGGGATGACAGAGGATGAGATGGTTGGCTGGCATCACTGACTCAATGAACATGAGTTTGAGTAAGCTCCTGGAGTTGGTGATGGACAGGGAGGCCCTGTGCTGCAGTCCATGGGATTGCAGATTCTGATACAACTGAGTGACTGAACTGAAGTGAACTGTTTTTCATTTTCTGACTTAAATGTCAGCATTAGTATATTTTAAAGTGAAATTAATACCACATAGACATTTTCAGGACCCCTCCCCTTGAAACTCCTCAGAGCTGAGCTTTGAGCAAACACAGTCCACCCCAATAGAGACCCACCTCATAGGCAAGACCACACTTGCCTTGTGAAATCAAAATAGCAACTCCAGTTTTAGCTTAAACTCTGTAAACTGAGCACATGCAGAGCTTATGTGAGTATTTTGAAATTGTGGTGTTTCAGTCAGTTTTTCTAAATTTCAAAAGCTTTGGGTTTTGTTTTGTTTTGTTTTCCCCCTCCAAAGCATAAAGTGTATGCAAAGGAAGGGAGTGAAATATGGGAGAAAAAGGAATGTGGAAAGGAAAGAGTATGAGAAAAAGGAAATAGGAACTGAATGTTTTATTTGAAAGCAAATTTCTTCTTTAGAATATTTTTAAATTTATAATTTAAATATTAAAATTCATCATTTTTGAGAATTACATTTTAAGCATCATCTGTAACTTGGGTTGGCAAAGTAATTAGATATAATTTTCCAAGAAGTCTACTTCTAGTAAACAAATAAATCCATAAAATGCCCCCTTTTTCCCTAGACTCACAAAGATTTTATACTTGGTAACTTAATATGCTGAAACATACAGTTTTCAAACCTACTCTGTCTTTGTTGCTTTCTAACTTTGCTGTGACAAAAGGATCAAGTGGGAAGGAAACTGAACCGTTCTTGCAAATTTAGGATAAATAGTTAATCAAAGATGAAAATTCCAAACAGCTTGCTAAAGCTAATGGAACCCAGTGCCTATGGATTCAACACAGGCCAAAACTGAATCTTTATTTGCCCTTTTAAGGACTTAGGCAAAGCTTTATTCCCTTAGCACAGTACATACCAGGTGACATTTTCAGCAGTCTGACTTTTCAATTACGGATCTTTTGGAAAGCTAATGATGTCTGTATTGTTAACACTGCCAACATTGTGTCAGTACATGGAAGAACCTGTGATATTAAATATGCTGATGTAAAAATATATGTTATTTCTGTTTAGCCGTGTGCAAACAATCTGGCTGAAGTGCTAGAATGATAGGGAAATCCTCTCCAGAGATAAAAGTGGAATGGAATTCTGTTGAAAGCAGTTAAAAGGCTCTCTTCTTGAAGTGAGGCCAAAATTTTAGAAGTTAATTACATGGGGTCTGTCACTCAAGATTTTTGGTTAAAGTTATAAACCCTTACCATAATATTCTTATTTGGGGGGATGGAGAGGGCATTGTTAGATATCATTTAGGCAATTATTTACAATTTGAAGAAATCTATGCAAATTGAGTTTTGAGCAAAATGATTGATGATGTTTAAGTTTTAAAGAGAGTGGCAATAACTGTTCTTCAACCAGCAAGACAAAAGGATCTGACATTATTTTCCATCACATAATTACTCCAACAAAGTTGGGATCATATTCTTAATGTTTATCCTTCACAGTAAACTTTCATTGATTGGTTATGAGCTTGGCCATTGTTCAATGTGATGGGTTCCACATGTTTAAATACAGTGACAGCTCACTGATAAAATGAATTATAGTGACCAAAGTAACTAACACAAAGGGCATTCCGCTCAAAACTAAAAGGGATAATAAATGTGATGCTTAGTCACATATTTAAGATATCGTCCTTCCAGATCATTTTAAAAATATTTTTATTACATAGTTCCAGATTTCTTAACTAATATATAGCCTTTAGACAATAAATTCCCAATGATATTATTTCCCATGTATAAAAATGTCTGTCTGATATTTTCAGGGAATAAACCTTATTTGGTATAAAATTAAAATATATGTTATATTTTGTTTTCATTTACAGGCAGTTACCAAATGGAACATAGTATTTGATGCAGAATAGAAATTATCTAATCATAACAAAAAACAGTGGGGAAAAAATGTTTTACTATAAAGGTAACTCAAGAAGTAGCATATTTTAAAATCTCCTGTTATCTTAGAATGTTATGGTATATAAAATTAGAATAAAAAATGATGCCTGAATAAAAAGATAAATATTCTTCCAGAGATCATCACTGCAATGTAAATATTAGAATATATTGTTCAATTCAGTTCAGTCATTCAGTCATGCCTGACTCTTTGTGACCCCATGAATCGCAGCACGCCAGGCCTCCCTGTCCATCACCAACTCCCGGAGTTCACCCAGACTCACGTCCATCGAGTCAGTGATGCCATCCAGCCATCTCATCCTCTGTCGTCCCCTTCTCCTCCTGCCCCCAATCCCTCCCAGCATCAGAGTCTTTTCCAATGACTCAACTCTTCGCATGAGGTGGCCAAAGTACTGGAATTTCAGCTTTAGCATCATTCCTTCCAAAGAAATCCCAGGGCTGATCTCCTTCAGAATGGACTGCTTGGATCTCCTTGCAGTCCAAGGGACTCTCAAGAGTCTTCTCCAACACCACAGTTCAAAAGCATCAATTCTTCAGCGCTCAGCCTTCTTCACAGTCCAACTCTTACATCCATACGTGACCACGGGAAAAACCATAGCCTTGACTAGACAAACCTTTGTTGGCAAAGTAATGTCTCTGCTTTTGAATATGCTATCTAGATTGGTCATAACTTTCCTTCCAAGGAGTAAGCATCTTTTAATTTCATGGCTACAGTCACCATCTGCAGTGATTTTGGAACCCAAAAAAACAAAGTCTGACACTGTTTCCCCATCTATTTCCCATGAAGTGATGGGACTGGATGCCATGATCTTCATTTTCTGAATGTTGAGCTTTAAGCCAACTTTTTCACTTTCCACTTTCACCTTCATCAAGAGGCTTTTGAGTTCCCCTTCACTTTCTGCCATAAGGGTGGTGTCATCTGCATATCTGAGGTTATTGATATTTCTCCTGGCAATCTTGATTCCAGCTTGTGTTTCTTCCAGTCCAGCATTTCTCATGATGTACTCTGCATAAAAGTTAAATAAGCAGGGTGACAATATACAGCCTTGATGTACTCCTTTTCCAATTTGGAACCAGTCTGTTGTCCCATGTCCAGTTCTAACTGTTGCTTCCTGACCTGCATATAGATTTCTCAAGAGGCAGTTCAGGTGGTCTGGTATTCCCATCTCTTTCAGAATTTTCCACACTTTATTGTGATCCACACAGTCAACAGCTTTGGCATAATCAATAAAGCAGAAATAGATGTTTTTCTGGAACTCTCTTGCTTTTTCCATGATCTAGCAGATGTTGGCAATTTGATCTCTGGTTCCTCTGCCTTTTCTAAAACCAGCTTGAACATCTGGAAGTTCACGGTTCACGTATTGCTGAAGCCTGGCTTGGAGAATTTTGAGCATTACTTTACTAGCGTGTGAGATGAGTGCAATTGTACAGTAGTTTGAGCATTCTTTGGCACTGCCTTTCTTTGGGATTGGAATGAAAACTGACCTTTCCAGTACTGTGGCCACTGCTGAGTTTTCCAAATTTGCTGGCATATTGAGTGCAGCACTTTCACAGCATCATCTTTCAGGATTTGAAAGAGCTCAACTTGAATATATTGTTAGAGGCTATTATTTAACAGAACTTTTGTAAAGCTTCAGTAAATAACTAAACTTACATTACAAAACAGAAATACTTAATATTGGTTTTCAATCTACATAAAGTGTGATGGTTAGTTCAGTTCAGTTCAGTCGCTCAGTTGTGTCCAACACTTTGTGACCCCATGGATGGCAGCATCCCAGGTTTTCTTGTCCATCACCAACACCTGGAGCTTGCACAAATTCAGGTCGATCGAGTTGGTGATGCCATTCAATCATCTGATCCTCTATTGTCCCTTTATTCTCCTTCATCAATCTTTCCCAGCATTGGAGTATTTTCGAAGGAGTCA
This sequence comes from Bos grunniens, assembly GCF_055505025.1. Taxonomy (NCBI): domain Eukaryota; kingdom Metazoa; phylum Chordata; class Mammalia; order Artiodactyla; family Bovidae; genus Bos; species Bos grunniens. Next base: position 137,219,662 of record NC_141165.1, read on the forward strand.
GTTCTTCACATTAGGTGGCCAAAGTATTGGAGCTTCTACTTCAGCATCATTCCTTCCAATGAGTATTCAGGACTGATTTCCTTTAGGATTGACTCATTGGATATCCTTGCAATCTGAAGGACTCTCAAGAGTCTTCTCCTAACCACAGTCAAAAGCATCAATTCTTCAGTGCTCAGGTTTCTTTATGATCCAATTCTCATATCCATACATGACTACTGGAAATACCATAGCTTTGACTAGATGGACCTTTGTTGGCAAAGTAATGTCTCTGCTTTTTAATATGCTGTATAGGTTGGTCATAGCTTTTCTTCCAAGGAGCAAGTGTCTTTTATTTTCATGGCTGCAGTCACCATCTGCAGTGATTTTGGAGCCCAAGAGAATAAAGTCTTTCTCTGTTTTCATTTTCTCCCCTATCTATTTGCCATGAAGTGATGGGACTGGATGCCCTGGTCTTCATTTTTTGAGTGTTGAGTTTTAAGCCAACTTTTTCACTCTCCTCTTTTATTTCCATCAAGAGGCTCTTTCATTCCTCTCTGCTTTTTGCCAAAAGGGTCATTTCATCTGCATTTCTGAGGTTGATATTTCTCCCGGCAATCTTGATTCCAGATTGTGTTTCATCCAGCCCGGCATTTTTCATGATGTACTCTGCATATAATTTAAATAAGCAGGGTGACAATATACAGCCTTGATGTACTCCTTTCCCAATTTTGAACCAATCCTTTGTTCCATGTCAGGTTCTAACAGTTGCTTCTTGACCTGCATACAGATTTTCTCAGGTGACAGGTCAGGTTGTCTGGTATTCCCATGTCTTTTTTTCCAGTTTGTTGTGATCCACACAAAGGCTTTAGCATAGTCAATAAAGCAGAAGTAGATGTTTTTTGGGAATTCTTTTGCTTTATCAGTGATCCAATGGATGTTGGCAATTTGACCTCTGGTTCCTCTGTCTTTGCTAAATCCAGCTTGAACAACTGGAAGTTCTCAGTTCATGTACTATTAAAGCCTAGCTTGATGAATTTTTCCAGTCCTGTGTAAGTTCTGGCAGCTCTATAGTGGGGTTAATGGTGACCTCTTCCAAGAGGACTTATGCCATACCCACACCCAGAGTCTCTGTCCCTGTGAGAGACCACTGCCGACCCGTACCTCCACAGGAGATGCTCAAACACAGTTCTGTCTCAGTCTCTGTGGGGTCCCTGGGTTCTGGTGTGCACAAGGTTTGTTTAAGCCCTCTGAGCATCTCTGGCAGAAAGAGGGTTTGATTCTAAACTCGAATTTTAGTGAAATCTTGGAAATAGACTCTTGGAGGGCACAACAGAAACTTGTGCACCAGAACCCAGGATAAAGGAACAGTGTCCCCACAGGAGACTTGCCTGTGGGTGTCCAGGAGTCTCTGGAGAAGGCATGGGTCAGTGGTGGCCTGCTGCAAGGTCGGGGGCACCGATCGTAGCAGTACAAGCTTAGGATCTTTTGAGGGAGGTCACCATTATCCTCATTACCTCCACCATAGTCTCAGTTCAGTTCAGTTCAGTTGCTCACTCATGTCCGACTCTTTGCCAATCCATGAATAGCAGGACACCAGGCCTCCCTGTCCATCACCAACTCCTGGAGTTCACTAAAACTCATGTCCATCAAGTCGGTGATGTCATCCAGCCATCTCATCCTCTGTTGTCCCATTTTCCTCCTGCCCCCAATCCCTCCAGGAATCAGAGTCTTTTCCAGTGAGTCAACTCTTCGAATGAGTTGGCCGAAGTACTGGAGTTTCAGCTTTAGCATCATTCCTTCCAAAGAAATCCCAGGGCTGATCTCCTTCAGAATGGACTGGTTGGATCTCCTTGCAGTCCAAGGGATTCTCAAGACTCTTCTCCAACACCACAGTTGAAAAGCATCAATTCTTCGGTGCTCAGCTTTCTTCACAGTCCAACTCTCACATCCATACATGACCAGTGGAAAAACCATAGCCTTGACTAGACAGACCTTTGTTGGCAAAGTAATGTCTCTGCTTTTGAATATACTATCTAGATTGGTCATAACTTTCCTTCCAAGGAGTAAGCATCTTTTAATATCATGGCTGCAATCACCATCCACAGTGATTTTGGAGCCCATAAAAATAAAGTCTGACACTGTTTCCACTGTTTCTCCCTCTACTTTCCATGAAGTGATGGGACCAGATGCCATGATCTTCATTTTCTGAATGTTGAGCTTTAAGCCAACTATTTCACTCTCCTCTTTCACTTTCATCAAGAGGCTTTTTTGTTCTTCTTCACTTTCTGCCATAAGGGTGGTATCATCTGCATATCTGAGGTTATTGATATTTCTCCCGGCAATCTTGATTCCAGCTTGTGCTTCTTCCAGTCCAGCCTTTCTCATAATGTACTCTGCATATAAGTTAAATAAGCAGGGTGACAATATACAGCCTTGACGTAGTCCTTTTCCAATTTGGAACCAGTCTGTTGTTCCATGTCCAGTTCTAACTGTTGCTTCCTGACCTGCATACAGGTTTCTCAAAAGGCAGGTCAGGTGGTCTGGTATTCCCATGTCTTTGGGAATTTTCCACAGTTTATTGTGATCCACACAGTCAAACGCTTTGGCATAGTCAATAAAGCAGAAATAGATGTTTTTCTGGAACTTTCTTGCCTTTTCCATGATCCAGCAGATGTTGGCAATTTGATCTCTGGTTCCTCTGCCTTTTCTAAAACCAGCTTGAACATCTGGAAGTTCATGTGTCACATATTGCTGAAGCCTGGCTTGGAGAATTTTGAGCATTACTTTACTGGCATGTGAGATGAGTGCAATTGTGTCGTGGTTTGAGCATTCTTTGGCATTGCCTTTCTTTGGGATTGGAATGAAAACTGACCTTTCCAGTACTGTGGCCACTTCTGTGTTTTCCAAATTTGCTGGCATATTGAGTGCAGCACTTTCACAGCATCATCTTTCAGGATTTGAAATAGCTCAACTGGAATGCCATCACCTCCACTAGCTTTGTTCGTAGTGATGCTTTCTAAGGCCCACTTGACTTCACATTCCAGGATGTCTGGTTCTAGTGAGTGATCACACCATCGTGATTATCTGGGTCATGAAGATCTTTTTGTACAGTTCTTCTGTGTATTCTTGCTACCTCTTCTTAACATCTTCTGCTTCTGTTAGGTCCATACCATTTCTGTCCTTTATCAAGCCCATCTTTGCATGAAATGTTCCCTTAGTATCTCTAATTTTCTTGAAGAGATCTCTAGTCTTTCCCATTCTGTTGTTTTCCTCTATTTCTTTGCATTGATCGCTGAGGAAGGCTTTCTTATCTCTTCTTGCTATTCTTTGGATCTCTGCATTCAGATGCTTATGTCTTTCATTTTCTCCTTTGGTTTTCACTTCTGTTCTTTTCACAGCTATTTGTAAGGCCTCCCCAGACAGCCATTTTGCTTTTTTGCATTTCTTTTCCATGGGGATGATCTTGATCACTGTCTCCTGTACAATGTCATGAACCTCCATCCATAGTTAATCAGGCACTCTATCTATCAGATCTAGTGCCTTAAATCTATTTCTCACTTCCACTGTATAATCATAAGGGATTTGATTTAGGTCATACCTGAATGGTCTAATGGTTTTCCCTACTTTCTTCAATTTAAGTCTGAATTTGGCAATAAGGAGTTCATGATCTGAGCTACAGTCAGCTCCCAGTCTTTTTTTGCTGACTGTATAGAGCTTCTCCATCTTTGGCTGCAAAGAATATAACCCATCTGATTTCTGCATTGACCATCTGGTGATGCCCATGTGCAGAGTCTTGTCTTGTGTGGTTGGCATGTATAAATGCCAACATTTAAGCGTTAGCATGTATAAATTAAGTCATAAGAAGTAACTCATTCCATGTTTACACAACACCTCAGCAAGTTATAGTAACAGAATCATATAAATCTATTACACAAGTGTGGAGAAACAGTTTACACCTGGCTTCTCTCTGAATGTGTTATCAAGTCTTTCATTAAATGAAAAAAATCAGCACTGTACCTTTCATTCAGAAGTATGCTGTAGGCTTTAAATAGGTATTCCTTCCTACATTGCACTTTTAATCAATTGGCACTTTACTTGAGTTGTCAAAAGCATGTGTTCTTGTGAACATTCTAAATAGAATAAACATTTATAGGTAACTTTCACACATGTGAAAATATTTATTTGAGAATTGGTCATGCTTTTTAAAAGTGGTGAATCTGACCAAAAAATGTGTTTTCTCTTCTGCATCTCATTTTTACTTAGGAATATTAAAGTTCTCCCAAAGATTATCTTAACTGTCATACATGCATGAAAAATAACTTCTTTGAATTCTATTTTTCACAATTTTCTTTCTTCAATAGTAATAATTCTGCCCTTGAATCTTATACTTTTACAGTGAGGACAAGATTTTTCTTCCAGATCTTCATATGGAATTAACAGCTATTTTTGCCTCAATTTATTAAATTACATTCAAATATAGCTTATTTTAAAACTTAGAATTTAAAAATTCCATGTGAGAGATTTTAGAAATATGAAATTTATATTGATCTTCTTTTGACCCACCAGGAAGTGAAATACTAATGCTAGTTCTTCGTCTTGGCCATTCACTAGAAACACCTGGGCGGGTGGCGGGGTTGGGGGGTGGGTTACTGGTGGGAATCCTTATATTCTGGCTGTGCCTCAGGACAACTGTATCACACCGAAGTGGGAGAACTTGGTACCAATATTTTTAAGTATTTCTAGAAGTTTCCAATATGCAAGCAAGATAGGGAACCACTATGCTAATCTGGTGATTCTCACTTTATTGCACATTAGAATTATCTATGCATCTTTGAAAACTTTTTTAAAAAATCAAAAGCCATACTCCATCCCAACCAAATTAGGCAGAGCGGACAGGAGTTTTTAAATGTTCCAGATAATTCCATCACATAGCCAAGTTTGAGAACTAGTGCTTTGGATTGAAAATCAATTTATTGGCCCTTTGTGTTAGTGTATTGTTTCGGTTTTATGACATAGGGAGGTGGTTGAAAGATGGCTGGAAGGGAAAAAATAATTATTGCAATTTTAACAAATGCTCTTTTGTAGATTCTATCTATTTAAGGGCAATTTAATTACAACTTAACTTGTATTGAAGGTGAGACACATGTAACAGAGACTTTTGCACAAAAACAAAAGTGTTTAATATGGACCTGAAAGATTTAGAGAGGAGCATGTGAACCATTATTAAAGCATCCTTTATACTTTCACAGATGAAATATGTCATAAAAGGGACAAGCTCATGCTAAAGCAACTGTTTTAGAACTTTTATTTTCTTCCCTTATACATGGTTTTTCCTTTGTTGAAAAGCTAAAGGATTGACAGTTTATTTCTTTATATCTGTAGGTTGTTTGAGACATACCATGTTCAAAAACTGTTCTGACATTTTAGTCTAAACTGAGCCTGGATTCTTCCAAGTTCTATTACCATATAGATTAAGTTTCAGTCCAAGTTCTAAACTTTTGGTTATGCTTTTCCAACAAATATTCCAAAGAAAAGTTACAGTCAGGTCAATTTCTTAAAATGTGCTAGAAAAAAAGCCAAAATAATTATGTACTTTCCCCCACAATCATTATGTTTGTTCCTACATATGGCCAAATAATATTTGACACAGTTCATAGTCAACTGTGAAAATATAGGTAGTCATGCCCAATATTTTCTTTGTATAATTCTTTCTGTAGTAAACTACTGATTCAATACAATGTAAAAGATACATAAATTCTAAAATATGGAACAAATTAAATTTTGAATAAGTTTTCTTATTCCTTAATCATAAGGGCTGTGGAAAAAAAATACATATTAAAATTTGGATCAAAAGTAAGAGTTTTACTAAATAGTTCCTTCATGTTCTTAAACTTCTATTTCTACATGTCATCAAAATCACCATCTAGCCCTTAAGGGGTATTATAATTACTTAAGTGAAGATACCCTTGCAAGACTCCTACTACACACATACACACTCATGCAAAATACATATACACATACCACGTGAAGATTTCCTAAAATTCATCTCTCTACTGGCTTTTTGAAATTATGGAGGTAATTATATTTATACTCCCTGATTTTAACCATATTTCAATGATCAAACATTGTAGAAATAGAATTAAAACACATTCATGCTTTAATCAAGATCATTTTCCCTGCTGGAGCTATCATTTGCATCAGGTCAAATATATGAACTCAGATTGAAAATTGTTCAAAAAGCTCAATAACTGTGGCAAAGCATTTAACCAAGATTCTACATGATCGGCCCAAAACAACTTGAGTCCTTCACTCTTTATGGTGATTTACTCACAGACTCCTAGGTTTAGGTTGGATTAGTGTTTTGAAGATAAGCATCTGTACTAGATGACTTGTTAAAGCCCTGTTGAGCACACAATTCAGTGAATTGGGAGGAGTCCCCATGTGGGCTTCCCTAGTAGCTCAGATGGTAAAGAATCTGCCTGCAGTGCAGGAGACCTGGGTTCGATACCTAAATCGGGAAGATCCCCTGGAGAATGGAATGCAACCCACTCCAGTATTCTTGCGTGGAGAATTCCATGGACAGAGGAGCCTGGCGGGCTATAGTCCTTGGGATCAAAAAGAGTCAGACAAGAGTGACTAACATATATAACATGTGTTAGAAACAGTTTCTCTGGTCTCTCAGATGGTTAAAAATCTGCCTGCAATGCTTTACACCCAGGTTCAATCCCTGGGTCAGGAATATCCCCTGGAGAAGGGAATGGCTACCCACTCCAGTATTCTTGCCTGGACAGAAGAGCCTGGTGGGCTACAGTCCATGGGGTCAAAGAGTCAGACACGACTGAGCAACTCACACACTTTCTCATGTTAGAAAATCTATCCTTTCATGTCAGTGGAAACTCTTGCTATGATCTTAAACCTCTGATCGGTCTGCTGTAGAGCCCTAGTTGAACCCATGTTTCAGCCATGAGGCATATTTGAATAAAAATTATTGAAATGCATTGCTTGTGAAACAGTGTGTAGATCTCTGAGCTACTGGATGGACCAACTTCAAATTTAATGTCTCGGCTTCCCGATCTTTGGCAAGAGAATAACTCTCAGAGATGAAGCTATTTATATTGCCCTTGAATATATACTTTAGGAATTAGCCTGACTCAATCTAGTCATTTTGAAATTGTTTTTAATCAGTAGATAAAACATGAGTTCTGACATTACCCAGACATAAGCATGAGCTTCATCACTTACTGGCTCTCTGACAATGAGTAAATCATGTAATTTCTTAAAGCCTTAGTTTCTTCATTACATAATGGAAATAATAAAACTATCCAGGACTTTAAAATCCAATTAGATAAAGAACAAAGTTTATAGCTACCTAACAAACTGCACACATTAGGCATCAAATTAAAATCTGCTTTCCTCTTTGATACGTGTAAAGGAAGAGAACTCTGGATTCTGAGAGTCAGCTGATTTGAAGAGTGATAAAATAAACATTATCAGAGTGGCAAATATAAAAACTATATAAAACTAAAATATTTTTCAATGTTTTATGTAATTCCATTCCATTTCCTTCTTTGACCCCCTTTCTACTGTTTTTCTCACTCCTCTGGCAGTTGCACTCTCTTCTATTTAGCTTAACCATCCCACATGAACAGATGCATATTTTTGCTTTTGTGCCTAAACATTTTTTAAAACAAATACATGAAGATTATATATATATATATATATATTCACACACACACACATACATACATAATTGTTTTTCTGGTATATTTATTAGAATATCTCTAAAAAATATAACTTTATGCCCACAGCAATGACAAAAATGTGACAAATCAAGAAAATCAGAACCAGCCTCACATTCCTGACTTAATCTAAAAGCACATATACTCATGCTTTGATGTATTTTCTTTTTTATTTTTTTAATTTAAATTTATTTATTTTAATTGGAGGCTAATTACTTTACAATATTGTATTGGTTTTGCCACATCACCTACTCTTTCAAAGCTGAAGATGGTATGGTAGTCCTAAAAGGAGTGAAAAAGTTAAAAGATTATCAGTGTACCTATTATGAAGCCCTATTAGATATATATCAATATATCTATGATTTTTGTTCAATTGATACATAAAAACTAATAATTTTTCTCTTGGAAAACTGTGACTCAAGAATATTATTAGATTTACCTAGCTTTTATTACAGACATTGGCATGAACAATTCGCCTTCCTAGAAATTTTTTTGCTCAGAATATGGCAAAAATAACCACTTTAAAAGAAAATCTATTTAAATAGATTTAGGTGTCTTTTTTCCCCATCTTATGTTTATAATGGGAGAAGGCAATGACAATCCACTCCAGTACTCTTGCCTGGAAAATCCTGTGGAGGGAGGAGCCTGGTAGGCTGCCCTCCATGGGGTTGCTAGGAGTCAGACACGACTGAGCGACTTCACTTTCACTTTTCACTTTCATGCACTGGAGAAGGAAATGGCAACCCACTCCAGTGTTCTTGCCTGGAGAATCCCAGGGACGGGGAAGCCTGGTGGGCTGCTGTCTATGGGGGTCTCACAGAGTCGGACACGACTGAAGTGACTTAGCAGCAGCAGCAGCATGTTTATAATGTTCTGTGTATAAAGATTTCAAATCACTCTTTATTCCAAGACTTTGAGGATTTTAATTAGTATCATACGGCTTTTTTTTTTTTTTAGAGCTTAAATAGATTTATGACATCACAAAAGTATGAACCAATAATGACTGTAATGCTTTGTGGTCTCAAGTCTTAGATAATCTTCTCTTTTCAATTCACTTTACCTTTATTTTGAAAAATATTGAAAATCAGCCTTTAAGTGGTCATATTAAAATGCTTTGTTCTAATTGTAGAAAAGGTCACCAGACAAATCCCAGATGAGGTACATTTTATGAAATACCTAAGCAGTTCAACTCAAAATGATAAGGTCAGAAAATAAATAAAATTCTGAGACACTGCCAATAGAGTTAAAGCAACAAAGCTACTTAATATAATGCAGTATCCTAGAGGGGACCATGAAACAGAAAGAAACTTAGGTTAAAAATGGAGTAAAGTATGGATATTATTTAAATGATTGCAACAAACTCACCATAGTGGTATAAGCTGTTAATAATAGAGAAAACTAGCTGTGGGGTATATGGGAATTCTAAGTACCATCTTTCCAATTTTTCTGTAAATCTAAAGCTTCTCTAAAATATAAATTTAATTTAATACTGCCTTTCAGCAATTCATGTCAGTGATGTCAACTTGAAATCTTAAAATAGTGTTCAAATTCAAAGCAACAAATGGTTACTCATCATTCAGACTGGAAAATTTCCTTGCCTTGAAATTTACAATCTTGCGCAGATAATATGTCTGGGAAGGCAATGGCACCCCACTCCAGTACTCTTGTCTGGAAAATCCCATGAACAGAGGAGCCTGGAAGACTGCAGTCCATGGGGTCGCTCAGGGTTGGACAGGACTGAGAGACTTCACTTTCACTTTTCACTTTCATGCATTGGAGAAGGAAATGGCAACCCACTGCAGTGTTCTTGCCTGGAGAATCCCAGGGACCGGGGGAGCCTGGTGGGCTGCTGTCTATGGGGTTGCACAGAGTTGGACACGACTGAAGTGACATAGCAGCAGCAGCAGATAATATGTACAAGGAAGAAATGTTTCAAAGAACAATCAAAGAGTAATATACAATTAAGGCACAAAATGAGGAGATCAGACCAAAAAATGCTTAGCATTGAGAGGTAAATGTGCTAAAAAGTGAGCATTCTCAGAAAGTACTTCTGGGTGGTAGAGCTTCACTGTACAATAGAACTTTTTGTGATGATGGAAATAATTATGTGTGTAGCCACAATAAGAACACATAGCCACAAAACACAGGTGGCTGTCAAACATATAAAACACGGCTAGGATACATGAAGAACTAAATGTTTTATTTTACTCATTTCAAATTAGTCAGTGCAGGTTAGCATATGAACTGAACACAAAAGTCTAAGTAAAATTTAGATGGACATTCCATTTCAGTGCAAAGATGTCGTAACGAAAGAGACTACACTGTGGGACAGCGAGTAGATCTTTGAGCTCCTGGTTCAACCAATGCTAAATCCTGACTTACATCTATACTTCTCTTCTTTAATGTTTATTATTTTTTAGTCTTTTTGGCTGTACCGCACAGCATATAGGATCTTAGTTCCCTGAGCAGAGATTGAACCTGCACTCCCTGCATTGGCAGCTTGAAGTCTTAACCTCTTGACCAATAGTGAAGTCCCTCCCATCTGTACTTCTGATTTGAATCAAGTCATTTCCTGTATAACCCAGTTCTAATTGGAGCTTTGTATTTTGTTTGTTTGTTTGTTTTTATTTGCCACTTCATGTCTGACTCTGCAATGCCACAGGCTATAGCCTGCCAGGTTCCTCTGTCCATGGGATTGTCCCAGCAAGAACACTGGAGTGGGTTGCCATTTCCTTCTCCAAGGGGTCAAACTCACTTCTTCTGCATTGGCAGGCATTGGCAGGTAGATTCTTTACTGCTGAGCCACCAGGGAAGGTTTCTGTAACATGTAGCCAAGAGTACCCAAACTCAACCATGAGGATTAAATGAGAAAACTGTATGTGAAGTGCCAGCAGTTACTCAGTAGATTCTAGATGCTAGTAAACGACACTCCTTCCTTCGCCCTCCTCTTTAACCTTCCTTATACCTGTTGTGTTTGTACTTCCATGATTTTGCTTCCAGACTGTTCCCTTCTTACTCACATCACCAATTTGAATCCTTCTCACTTTTTTAGTTCCAACTCAACTGGAGTCTTTTTCACAAAGCTCATCAGCTCATGAGGAAGTCTCATCTTCTCAGTCTCTATATGACTTGCACTCAATATGCCTCATCTGAGCCAATCCCTGACCTGTATTTCCTGCCATCAGAGTCTTTTTGACCAGTAGCTACAGTGCCCATTGGAGTCCCTGGATGTTCTGAACTGCAGCTGAAGGTGAAGCCCTTTCTGGTCTTGGATACTGAAGGAGGAAATTCCAGGGCTTCTGCTGGTGATGTCTTACAGAAGACTTACCTGTAGCTGAAAAAGATGGAGCAAGGAATGACAAGAGCAGCAGTGATAACATACAAGATCCAGATTCTAAAAATTGACTATTTTTCCCACGTGTGCTCTTGTCCCTTCAATTGCTCCTCTAATTCCCTCAACTGGCCCTACTTTTTCAATAAGCCCTTGTCTATCTTAAGTTCTTCATCATTGGATGTCTATCTGGCTACTCAATTTGCATGTTTTTCTTAATGCCAAAATATATAGAAAACATGGATTTATTTTTACTTCCTCTACTTCCTTACCTTAACTCCTTTTTAATCTTTCACCTACTGAAATTAGGTTTTTATCTTTACCATACTTCTGAAATCACTTATATAAAAATTAGATATATTGTTTATCTTCAAAATCCAATGTTAAATTTTCAGTCCTTCTCTTAAAGCTCTGGGCAATAGTTGACACATGTTTTTCACTTGTCTCCCAGGATATTATACACACCTGGCTTCCTCTTTACACACTATATGTTCCCTTCCAAGTCTTTGCACACTCTTCTTTTCCTTTCCAGCCTCTAATATTGAAGAGCTTCAGAGTTTCATCCTTGCCATCTTCTCTTCTGCATCTTCATTCATGACCTAATGACTTAATCTGGTACAACCCCAGCTATATGTAGATGACTCCCAAATGTATGTCTTAGCTCACATCTCTAGAGTCACCTGCAATGAAGGAGATGTGGTTTGATCTTTGGGTCAGGAAGATCTCCTGGAGAAGGAAATGACAACCCATGCCAGTATCTTTGCCTGGAAAATTCCATGGATTAAAAGGAGCCTGACAGGCTACAGTCGATAGGGTTGCAAAGAGTTGGACATGATTGGGCTTGCATTCATTCATTCACATCTTTAGTCCTTCTGAGCTCTAGACTCAGACATCAGTCTACTGGATACCTCCATCTTGAAACCAAATAATCTCTCGTATTTAACACATTCAACACCAACTCTGTATCTCTGCCTCCAAAGAAAGAAAGAAAGTGTTAGTCAGTCATGTCTGACTCTGTGACCCCATGGACTATAGCCTGTCAGGCTCCTCGGTCCATGAAATTCTCCAAGTAAGAATACTGGAGTGAGTTGCCATTTCCTTCTCCGGAGGGTCTCCCCAACCCAGAAAATGAACCTGGGTCTCCTGCACTGAAGACAAACTCTTTACCATCTGGGCCACCAGGGAAGGCTGCATCCAAACCTACCAAGATAAATGGCACAACCAACCACCATCCAGCAACTGTGCAAGTAAAAACCTAGATATTATCCTAGACATTTCCTTTTCTACGATCTCACACCTACTATATCATCAAACTCCATTAGTACTATCTTCAGAATATACCCTTCAGCTGGCCTCTTCCCATCACCTCTATCACCAACACTTTTCAAGCCTCCAGCCTCCATTTCTTAGCCAATTACTATAGTACAGTCTCCTGGCAAATTTCCCTACACTCCATGGGCTCCACTACCCTTAATTCCTCACACAGCAGGCACTGGCAGAAGAGGCTTTTTAGAGAATGTGTGTTACCATTTGCTTGTTCAAAACCCTTCAGTTAATGCTTAGCAAACTTAGAATTAAATGTTTTCATTTTCCTACTCTTTCTGCAATCAGATTCTAATATTCTTATCTGACTCACTTCTGCCACTGGAGTCTGTCTCATTTTTCCCTCAGGGATGTCACTCTGCCTTTTCTCTGCTTGGAACATTGTCCAACAGAATATCACACAGTTTGCTCTTTCATATTGTTTGGGCATTTGCTCTAAAATCTCCTCAGAGCAGCCTCCCCTGACTACCCTTCCTAAGATACGGTGCCTATGCTTCTCATGATCTCTTTCTCTAGCTTGTTTTGTTTTTCTCCATAGCACTAGTGATTACTGGAAATTATATGCATATTTGTTCATGTGTGAATTTATTACAGTCTCCTCTAAGAGAATGAAAGGTGCATGAGGATATGAGACATGTGACTCATAACTTTTCCTCATTTCTAAAGGACAGTGCCTAACACCTAACAGATGATAATGATAAATACTTGTTGCATAAATATTTATGGTTAAATTCTGATGTAAAGGTGATTTAAGAATAAAAGTGTACTATTTTGCGATTCATTGAAAGATGGCTGGAGGGTTCCTTCATGCAAGCAAATTTGTCTGATGATTTTACAACACTGCTGGTTTACATGATTGACTCCATTCTTAAAGACTGGGGTCAAGACTAGTGCATATTGGCATACCTATCCTTTCATTTGGCTTCCCAGATGGTTCAGTGGTAAAGAATCCGCCTGCCAAGCAGGATACATAGATTCAGTCCCAGGATCCGGAAAATCCCCTGGAGGAGGAAATGGCAAACCACTCCAGTATTCTTGCCTGGGAAATCCCAAGGACAGAGGAGCCTGGTGGGCTACAGTCCATGGGATCACAAGGAGTCAGACACAACTTAGCAACTAAACAGTGGCGGCAGCAGCAGCATCCTCTCATTCATGGTCTGTTTCTCATCAAGCGATCAGTAAATTTTGATCACCTAAGAGCAAAAGCTCAAATTAATTGACTGATCTTAGGCTTATTGACTGGATATGATCCTACATTTTATGTTGGTATTACTAGTGTCTGGAGTATTGGAGGCCAAAAGACAAGCACACATACATTGTGGGTAAGAATCGCTGATCCTAAGATAGGAAGGAAATTAGGAGGATTTCACAGAAAGGGACAGAAGCCTTCTTTTCCTCAATCAAGTCTAAGCCAAATGAGAGAGTGGTGAAGATGGGCAAATGAAACACTAATATTATTTTTATTAAATCAGGTTGCTTATATGAATAGCAACACTGAGTTTTCAAATACTGAAACTCAGACTTACCTGGTCTTTCCATTCACACTCCGAATAAATAAATACAAACTCTCAAATTGGGGTTCTAATCCTGCCTAACCTTAGACAAAGGAGTATGCGATATGCTCCCTGAAGACATCTGTATAACCAACTTTTGCTAAAAGATTTCTCAGCTGGAATTCAGTTCTTCTCTTCAAAGGAAAAGTGAGTGAAGGAATGGAGAAAGGCTATGGGTTTTATGCTAATGAATGTCACTCCATATGGAAATACAAAGAAAGGTGAACAAAGATTTTGTTAAGTATAAGGCACTGGGATTTCCCTGGTGGTTCAGTGGTTAAGATTTCACCTTCCGCAGGGATGCAGTTTCTATACTTGGTTGGGAAGTTAAGATCCCATGTGCCTCATGGCCAATTCACCAAAATACAAAACAGGAGCAAAATTGTAATAAATTCAATAAAGAATTTTTAAAAAGAAGAAGCCCCAAATCTTGGAAGACAAATGATATTCCTGGCCCATAGAACCTAAAGATAAAAACAAAAGTTCAAATGATTTGCCTGTAGTGAACTAGCTAGTATACAGAAATGTTTTAAAGTCAGTGAGAGGAAAGTAAGTCAGAGATTCCCTCTGACTTTGTGATCTGAACACTGTCTTTTGAAAATGTCTATGTACCAATTATTGATGTCACAATAAACCATAGTGGTAACACCACAAAACAAACAACCACAAAACTTCAGGGGTAATCAACAATAATTGTTCTCTGTGCACATATCTGTAATTAAACGGAGGTCAGCTAAGGGACTCCGCTAACCTTGGTGTGCTTGCTCAGATACCTGGAGCTCAGCTGGCTCTTTGGTTGACGTAGTCTAGTTTTGGCTGGGGTGACCAGGGAAACTTGGCATTTTTCATGTGCCATTTAAGACCAGGAGGCTGACCCAGACTATCTTCTGGCAAAGACTCAAGAAAAAGTAAATTGAAGCAAGCAAGGGCTCTTACTATCTAAGTTTAAAGCAGGAATACCTTCACTGCTATCATTCCATGGACAAAAGCAAGATTAATGGCTGAATTCAGAATAAAGGGGTGGAGATATACACAACTTTCCTTTTTCAAAGGAAAATGCATGGTCACAAGGCAAAGGGCATAGATGTGTTGGGGGTGAGGGGAGAATTGGCACCATCAATACAGTCTACCATAATGTAAGTTTGAGAGTGACTGCATTTCTAAAATCTAAATAATGCCAGAAGAAAGATACACAAATAGCTAAACTATAGCTGATTTCTCCTTACCCCAAACATTTACAACATATCTGGTGTACTCTCATCATTATCTTAACAGCAAATGCATAGTTTGAAAACAAACTTTTTTAATTATAAAGAATTTGTCATCACATAGCCATCCACGATAGATGTTGAAACACCTCTTAGAGAGGAAACTCAACATTCTTGATAATTCCTAATGGGGAGTCATCATACAGAGTTAGCTCATGCAGAAGAATAAAAAGCAAACCCAGTGAGTTAGGAAACTACCCACAGGTCCAAATGAGGGGGTTGCAACTGAAACAGGAGTAGGAAGTATTGTATGGTCAGATTGGCAGTCCTAGCACTAGTTAAGTGACTGAGCTGCAGGAGAGATAAGTCTGATCCAAAGGGTTTGGATTCACATATATGAAGCCAGGGAACCAGAATAACTATGCCAAAGAAGAAATGAAGACTCTTAAACAGCAAACATTGGTATCTCTGGTATCCCCATACCTCAGCTCATATATTATTTATTCCTTCACCTTCCAGGTGACCTGATTTCTAAAAATGTTGTTCAGTCACTTAGTTGTGTCCAACTCCTTGTGACCACATGGACTGCAGCGCACCAAGCTTCCCTGTCCTTCACAATCTCCTGGAGTTTGCTCAGACTCATGTCTATTGAGTCAATGATGCCATCCAATCAACCCATCTTCTTCTGTACCTTTCTCCTCCTGCCCTTCAGTTCTGTTCAGTTCAGTCGCTCAGTCATGTCTGACTCTTTGCGACCCCATGGACTGCAGCACACCAGGCTTCCTGTCCATCATCAGCTCCTGGAGTTTGCTCAAGCTCATGTCCACTGAATCAGTGTTGCCATCCAACCATCTCACCCTCTGCTGTCCCCTTCTCCACCTGCATTCTAACTTTCCCAGCACCAGGGTCTTTTCTAAGGAGTCAGTTCTTCACATCAGGTGGTCAGAGTATTGGACCTTCAGCTTCAGCATCAACCCTTACAATGAATATTCACATCTGATTTCCTTTAGTTTTGACTGGTTGGATCTTCTTGCAGTCCAAGAGACTCTCAAAAGTCTTCTTCAAAACCACAGTTCAAAAGCATCAATTCTTTGGCACTCAGCTTTTTTATGGTCCAAGTCTCACATCCATACATGACTTCTGAAAAAACCATAGCTTTGATTATATGAACTTTTGTTGGCAAAGTGATATCTCTGCTTTTTAATACACTGTTTAGGTTTGCCTTAGTTACTTTTCTTCCAAGAAGCAAGTGTCTTTTAATTTCATGACTGCAGTCACAGATTCCCTAAAAGTCTCAAAACAAAATTTTTAATTAGATTTTACTTAGAGATATAGAAAAACGGTGCTTGCCAAGAATACTAGCATAAGAAGATTCAGTTACGTATTAAAATTGCACTCATTGTAGATGAAACAAGAGTACAGAAAGTGAAGAGCTGGTAAAAGGACACAGGGTAGCAGAGAGGTGGTAAGAGAAAAGGAAGGAAGGAGGGAAGGAAAGAAGGGAAGAAGTAAAGAAGACATGGATGAAAAAGAAAGAAGAAAACATAATAGGTAGAAGAGTCATATTGAACTAGAGCATGAATTGTCTTTTTTACAAAAAGAAAAAATAAGATCAAACGTTGGCCTCTTACCGCTTCCGTTTTTCTTATTCACCACAGTAGACAGGGAAAATGATGGCAAAGGTTTTAGGAAAGTGAGTATTAGGGGAACTTAGGCCACCATTTGCTCTGAGACTGATTTTAAACTTGAGTGTGCATTTTACAAAACCAATACACACACCATTGGGTCAATACGTTTAAGTTTAGTGAATGTGTTTATTATCAATGAGTATGTAGAGCAAGTGTATAATGAAAATGTGTTCTGCCCATGAGTATATATTATGGGTATGAATTGCAGTAAGATTTATGGTATCAATGGATTAAATTACAGCTTACTTACTCTGTTTAAATGAAAACCCAGTTAAAATTATCAAAAGTCATGGTCAGGCCATTTGAATAGATAAGTGATAAGCATAGACAAAAACTGCAGCTTTTCCATTGTATCAACAATATTTACTCTGAAAAACAAACTAAGTAATTTAACTGTTGTTTATGTCATAAGTTGAAAAAGCTAGCTTTATTATACTTCTTAGGCCAAAAATGCAATTGAAATTCTTTAATGATATCTGTTTCTAAAGGAGATCAGTCCTGGGTATTCATTGGAGGGACTGATTTTGAAGCTGAAACTCCAAATACTTTGGCCACCTGATGTGGAGAGCTGACTCATTTGAAAAGACCCTGATGCTGGGAAAAATTGAGGGCAGAAGGAGAAGGGGACGACAGAGGATGAGATTGTTGGATTGCATCACCAACTCAATGGACATGAGTTTGCATAAACTCCAGGAGTTGGTGGTGGATAGGGATGCCTGGCGTGCTTCGGTCCATGGAGTTGCAAAGAGTCAGACAAGACTAAGCAATTGATCTAAGCTGAACTGAAATGAATGATATGTGTTCAGTCTGCACCATCCAACTCACTTTCACCTTAGAAGAAAATTACTTGGGTCAAAAGTCATTGGTTTAAGTCCTTAGGTATATTATGAGACAAGAATGTTACATTCAAAAGCCATTATCAAGTTTCTGACAGAGGCTTTTGTGACAGAAATTCTTAATTTTGTAGTCAGAGTCATCAATGAATATCATGGAGATTTAGGCTTTCACTCCTACACTCAGATTGTTAATTCAGTAGAAATGTGTCACAACCCAGTTATTCTGGTAAGCTTATGCATTTTTTTTACTGTAGCATTACTTTGGGGGATTCCCTGGTGGCTTAGACGGTAAAGAAGCGTCTGCCTGCAACACGGGAGACCCAGGTTCGATCCCTGGGTGGGGAAGATCTTCTGGGGAAGGAAGTGGCAATCCACTCCAGTACTCTTGTCTGGAACATTTCATGGACGGAGGAGCCTGTTAGGCTACAGTCCTTGGGGTCACAAAGAGTTGGACAGGACTGAGCGACTTCACTTTTTTTCTTTCTTTTTATCTTTACTTTGGCTTTATCTACATACAAAAGTTATTTTTGTCCATAGCTCCTCGAGAACATCAGTGTACTTTCTCTTTCATGTGTTTTCTTGGAAATGCAGCCTGTTGAAAGAAGCAAGTGATAACTTTCAAACTTATTCCACCTAAGTCTATAAAGCATCCATCTCTATGAAGATTGCTATGGATTTTTGTATTTCAAATTAGTAAGCCATGTCCTTTCAGTAAGTTTGATACTGTTTACAAATTAATCCTAGACCTATAAAAATAAAAGTAGAAGTTGACAAAACCTTAAACAGAATAAAATTTATTTTTAATAGATGTGTATATCAGCTGTGGTAATAGATGAATCCTGACATTTTATTTTAAATTTTTATTGAACATGAACGTGAATGTTGCTCAGTCACGTCCGACTCTTTGCGACCCCATGGACTATACAGTCCATGGAATTCTCCAGGCCAGAATACTGGAGTGGGTAACCTTTTCCTTCTCCAGGGGATCTTCCCAACCCAGGGACCAAACCCAGGTCTCCCGCAGTGCATGTGCATTCTTTACCAGCTGAGCCACAAGGGAAGCCCAAGAATACTGGAGTGGGCAGCCTATCCCTTTTTCAAGGGATCTTCTTGACCCAGGAATTGAACTGGGGTTTCCCACATTGCAGAAAGATTCTTTACCAACTGAGCCACAAGGGAAGCCCAAATTTTTATTGGAGTATAGCTGATTTACAAGGCTGTATTAATTTCAGGTATACAGCAAAGTGAATCAGTTATACATATACATGTATCCACTTTTTTTAAAGATGTTATCCTGATAATTTTAAAACAGAATTTATTTTAACCCTTTGGACAGTTCATGAGAATTCATATGCAAATTTTCCACTCTGTAGATTTTGCAAACTAAATGCTTCATACCAGGTTAATTTAGATGAGCAAAAAAGGGAAATAGAGCTTTTCATATAGTGGAATATATGTTTAAGGGAAGAAACAGGCTTTGACAGCTGTTTTGGGTTGTCCAAGGAAATACGTCGCCTTTTCAATATTGCCCAGCAAACATAAATGTGTGGTTCTGTGGAAGAATAGACATATATTGTTTTTTTTTTATATTTATTCCACAGATGATATTGAGTAATTGACATGTGTCAGTTATTGTGCTAATCACTAAACTTAAGGTGATATGTCTCTTTTTTTTTGTGGCAACCCCACTTGATGTTTGGGATCTTAGTTCCCTGACCAAATATTGAACCCATGCTCCCTGCAGGGGAAGCAACTGAAAATTAACCACTGGATCATCAGGGAAGTCAGGTGATATGTCTTTTTACTCCCAATGTTCTTCATAGAGTCTGATCATGCAGGATGCTTAAAACATTTGTTGTAAATATTGTCTCCTTCTCTTGTGTGAAATTTAGTTGCTCTATGCTTTATACCACAATACTATGGAAGATTGTATTTTGGGGAAAAAAAGTCTGCTGGAAATCATATGATACATTATAAAGCCAAATAGAAATTTTCTCAGGACTTGAGGCCATTGTAGAATGTTCATGTCACTGTATTTCTTGTTTAGAAAAAATTTTTGAGAAGTGACTAAATTGCCATTAACTTGAGTTTCTTTTCCCTATTATTGCCTGAACTGACATTTTTATTCTGGGACAGCTTGTTATTTTCAGGAGATCATCTATTCGTGTAGTCCTATGGTGAGATTTGCCAAGTGCTAGCCAGCCTATCTGGCTCCCAAATACTTTTTTCAGACTATTCAAGATGATCCTGTTGAAAACTTCCATCTTTGAGGTTAAAACTTCTGCTCCAAAATTTCAGTTTTGATATAAAAAAAGTACCCTAGAAAAGAAGTTTATTTATCTCTTAATGCAATTATAATTTGTCAAGTAAATACAGAACAGAACAAGCAAACTTTTTTAAATAAACAGCTTTATTGAAGAATAATTTGTATAAAATCATTTCACTCACTTTACCATATAGTTTGATGAGATTTGAAAAGTGTAATTATCACTTACAGAACTTTTCCCTCAACTGAAAAAGTTGTGTCTGTGTGGGAGCCATTTCCCTGTCTTCTCTTTATTTCTTTTTATCACTTGTTTTCATTAATTTGATTATCATGTGTCACTGTGGTTTTGTTTATATTTATTCAGCTTCAGTGCTCTTTTTGAATGTGACAGTTTTTCAAATTTGAAATATTTTGATCGTTCTTTCTTCAAATATTCCTCCCCCTCAGACTCCAGCTTCCTTCACATCATATAAGACAACCTGATATTTTCTCACAGGTCCCTGATAAATCAATTCTTGTCTTCCTTCTTTTATTGCTTTGTGCTTTATTTTGGATATTTTCTATTTGTATACCTTCAAGTCCACTGATGTTTTCTTCTGCAATTTCTAATCTGCAGTTAATTGCCTCTAATGTATTATTCCTTCAGATATTATATTTTTAATCTCTAGTTCAAAAGATTTCACTTTTGTATCTTCCATTTCTTAAGTTTTCTTGACAGCATTAAATCTGTTTTTAAGATTTATGTTTGATACTTAAGGCATATCTGTCTTATCACTCCATCATTTCTGTCAGATCTGGCTATTTCTATTGATTTCTTTTCTAGTAGCAATAATATGTATAGTCCTGCTTTTTTACACACTGATTATTTTTTATTAGATGCAAGAAATTGTAAATTGTGAGGTTTTGACTGGTGATTTCTCTCTCAGCTCTAATCTCGGTCATCAGTGCAGCCTGATGCTAGACCCTGTTTGAATTCTGCCCCCTCCTACCCGAGTGTAAGTCAGGGAAATTTTAGGGTTCACCTCATTTATTTTCTAACCTCAGAGATAAGAGTTGTACACTATCTCTTGTTCAGTGTGTGAAACCGGTTGTCTTTTGTATTTTGTCCAGTTTTATAAATGTATTTGGCAGAAAGATAATTCCCATAGCAGTGAATTTTTCATGGGTAGTAGTGGAATTTCAGGTGAGTTTTGAAGAAAGTGAAAGAAAAACTTCTCAGTGAAGGAACTTGATCTTGAGGGATTAAACTCTGAGGAGAGAATTGAAGCAGAGAATTATGGGAAAACAACAATAAATGGCCCTTGTAAATGAAAATAAATAAATAAATAAAAAGGCAGAGACAAATTTTACTAAAGTGTCCAATTTTTCATATAAGAATATACCAAATTAGTTACGTCCATCCCCATGGAAAATGCAATGAAACATTCAGCAAAGCTCCAAAAGGAATCATTACCCCCAAAATTCTTTCCAGTTTCTGAACTTCTGCAGGACAGAGAGGCTAGGTTTGATCTTAAGAAAACCTAAGGTTGAGTTCAAGTGTTTTCCTCCACTTCTTTCCTGCTGCTCTTTTTTTATCTGTTTTTCACCCAACTGGTGAAATCATCTCTTTGTTGCTGTCTCCAGTTACTTTCGGCCAAGATGTAAAATAACCTATCAAGATTTATTATGAATACTACTGAGCTTCCTATTACTACACTTAAACCTATTTAGCCAAAGAATGCTCAAACTACTGCAAAATTGGACTCATCTCACACGCTAGTAAAGTAATGCTCAAAATTCTCCAAGCCAGGCTTCAGCAATACGTGAACCGTGAACTTCCAGATGTTCAAGCTCGATTTAAAAAAGGCAGAGGAAACAGAAATTAAATTGCCAACATCTGCTGGTTCATTGAAAAAGCAAGAGAGTTCCAGAAAAACATCTATTTCTGCTTTATTGACTATGCCAAAGCCTTTGACTGTGTGGATCACAATAAACTGTGGAAAATTCTGAAAGAGATGGGAATACCAGACAACCTGATCTGCCTCTTGAGAAATCTGTATGCAGGTCAGGAAGCAACAGTTGGAACTGGACATGGAACAACAGACTGTTTCCAAATAGGAAAAGGAGTATGCCAAGGCTGTATATTGTCACCCCGCTTGTTTAACTTATATACAGAGTACATCATGAGAAACGCTGGACTGGAAGAAGCACAAGCTGGAATCAAGATTGCAGGGAGAAATATCAGTAACCTCAGCTATGCAGATGACACCACCCTTATGGCAGAATGAAAGTAAAAGAGGATAGTGAAAAAGTTGACTTAAAACTCAACACTCAGAAAACTAAGATCATGGCATCTGGTCCCATCACTTCATGGGAAATAGATGGGGAAACAGTGGAAACAGTGTCAGATTTTATTTTGGGGGGCTCCAAAATCACTGCAGATGGTGACTGCAGCCATGAAATTAAAAGATGCTTACTCCTTGGAAGGAAAGTTATGACCAACCTAGACAGCACATTAAAAAGAAGAGACGTTACTTTGCCAACAAAGGTCCGTCTAGTCAAGGCTATGGTTTTTCCCGTGGTCATGTATGGATGTGAGAGTTGGGCTGTAAAGAAAGCTGAGCACCGAAGAATTGATGCTTTTGAACTGTGGTGTTGGAGAAGACTCTTGAGAGTCCCTTGGACTGCAAGGAGATCCAACCAGTCCATCCTAAAGGAGATCACTTCTGGTTGTTCACTGGAGGGACTGATGTTGAAGCTGAAACTCCAATACTTTGGCGACCTGATGTGGAGAGCTGACTCATTTGAAAAGACCCTGATGCTGGGAGGGATTGGGGGCAGGAGGAGAAGGGGATCACAGAGGATGAGATGGTTGCATGGCATCACCGACTTGATGGACATGAGTTTGGGTGGACTCCAGGAGTTGGTGATGGACAGGGAGGCCTGGCATGCTGTGGTTCATGGGGTTGCAAAGAGTTGGACAGGACTAGTGACTGAACTTAACCGAACTTATTTATTTTCTAAGAATATGCTGCATTTATATCACACTTTTGTCAATGGCTCTTCTACACATATCTAAAAAAGCAAACTCTTTAAATAGATATAATTTTTATAACTTCATATAACACTCATATATTGAGAATTCCCAAAGGAATATGTGATTCTAAGGATTCTCTCTCCTATATGTCAAGGCTATATAGCCAACAATTTTCTGGACACTTCCACTTAGACAAATTTAATGTGCTTATGTGAATTCATCAACTTTATCTACTAGATATAGTCTTGAAAATCACCTTTCCGAATTGAGACTAGAAAATAAGGACCAGAAGGCAGGAGATTGACTATTCTCATTGCAAGCATTTTAATATCTTTTTTATTGAAGGATATTTGCTGTAAATGTTGTGCTAGTTTCTTCTGTACAATGAAGTGGATCAGCTATATGTGTATGTGTGTGTATATATATCCCTTTCCTCTAGAGTCTTCGTCCCACTATCCCCCACCCCATCCTACACACCTAGGTCATCAGAGAGCACCAAGCTGAGCTTCCTATGCCTCACAGCAGGCTCCCACTAGCTTTCCTTTTTACACATAATAGTGTATATGTCAGTCCTAACCTCCCAATTCTTCCCAACCTTCTGTGCCACATGTCCATCCTCTACATCTGCATCTCTATCTCTGCTCTAGAAATAGGTTCATCTGTACCATATTATTTTATTTTTTCTTCAATTCCATATATATGCATTAATATAATGTCTGTTCTTTCTCCTTCCACAATAGTGTAGCATCAAATAAATCTCCTCTTCTTTTTATTTAAAGGATAAACTAAGTTTCATGGCAAGAAGACAGATCTTCCTAGGTTTTACATAGTCCATTTAGTAATAAACTTTGGCAAAAAAGGAAATGTTCTAAATACTTC
The DNA here is from genome assembly GCF_055505025.1 of Bos grunniens. Lineage (NCBI taxonomy): Eukaryota > Metazoa > Chordata > Mammalia > Artiodactyla > Bovidae > Bos > Bos grunniens. The sequence goes on from NC_141165.1 coordinate 137,243,480, forward strand.
AATAATAAATCATACGGCATGATTCTTAATGAATGATGGGCAATGATGGAAACATTTTCTAATGTATGATGAGGTTGATTGTTTTCTCTCCTTGGGCTTATATAATTAAATTTAAAGCATCCCTGCAAGGTGAAGGGAATTATACTTTTAATTTTTTAATCTAATGTTGAGCATATTCAATTAAGGTTGCCAACACAGAGCCAATTCAGTACCTGCTATTTGGAGACCCGCAATTACAGATCTTGAAGAAAAATTATGCTCTAGTTTAGAGGGGGATTTGTGTTAGGTATAGAGAGACACAGGGAAAGGATGATGTTTAAGCTGAGGAATTTAACTCTTCACTCCCAATTTACCTGCTTCCAAAGACCCAATATAAATAACTAAGTATGTTTTAAAGCACATATGGTAATTGATTCTGTTTCATTTAAATGAGACAAAATTTCAACTGATTTACACTTTGACTTTCAGGTATTTCTGGTGTTATATTGCTTCAAATAGTCTAAGGGGAAAGGATACTTCATCCTGAACCATTTTCTCCCTGTACGTCTCAGTTATAGCAAATGGTACATCTTAGTGGTCAGACCTTATGAATTGATTTAGTGATATTCTGCCCTTGCCTTTAACTAGTTTTTTGCAAGCTCACATACTTGTGGTCACTGTATTTCTGCCCCTGAGACTTGACTTCCATATAGCAAATACTTCTGAACTAAATTCTATACCAATACATATTCTTTTATCTTTATTCTTCTGAAGCCAATATAAGCAAATCAGCATCAGTGGACCCAAACATTTGCTATCTTCTTTTAAAAGGGCCTAACCTGCTGTGACAAAGGTTTTATGCTGATCTTTGTAGTTTTCATTGGTATCCTATTTTAACAGTGGATTATAATGAAAACCAAACATATGTTTGATATTTATCTATTACACTTGAGAATCAAGACCAGTTCTTTTATTTCATTTCAGCTTACAAATAAATGAGAATAGAAATTCATTTTTCAAGATTCTAAAGATAAGAATCCAAATAGTGGATTTTTTAAAGTATCTTTAAAAAATTATCACCTATTTTTAAAAAAATCACCACGGCATTATAATAATTGAAGAATTAATTATGAAAAGAAAGAACTGAAACATTTGCTATAGGGAGCTGGAAGGATAGGTGAGGAATAAGGTGGGTGTAGAGAGAGGTAGAAATAAGGTTTCCTTTTATGTCATTGTGATTTTGTGAGCTCTATGATGCAATACCTGTTTTAAATAAACTGAATGCCTTATGGTGGTGGCATTATTTATTGTCAAAAGGGCTAGAAAGGAATGCTACAAATGAACTTATTTGCAATACAGAAACAGACTCATAGACTTAGAGAACGATCTTTTAGTGACCAAGGGGGAAGGATTGGGGAAAGGGATAGTTCAGGAGTTTGGGATCGATTTGTGCACACTGCTGTTCCTATACTTAAAATGGGTAACCAACAAAGACCCACTTATAGCACAGGGAGCTCTACTCAATACCACATGGCAACTTGGAGAGGAGAAGAGTTTGGGGAAGAATGGATATATGTATATGTATGGCTGAGTCCCTTTGCAGTCCATCTGAAACTGTCACAACATTGTTGATCACCTACAATCCAATATAAAATAAAAAGTTAAAAAATAATAAAACAATAAAAAGTATTGATAGGTCCAATCTCAGCGGTCCAATCTGTGTGACCTAGGCAGGGGGTTGTCTATTTTAATGAAGACTGAGAATGTTGTACAAATTGCACAGATTTGGTGAAACAAAGATAATGACAGAACAGGAGATTCTCCAGATGTACAGCCTGAGGAAATATTTGAAAAGGGAAGACATAACAAGAGGAAGCAGATGATTCTGATGGATGTTTTCAAAAGAGCTGTCACATCACAGCTCTCCTTTGGTTTCTGCAGATGCTGTTGGAACTAATCTTAATGATGAGTGATTGTACTTCACATTCTCTGCAGATCAACAGGGATTCTCTGGTAAATAAAATTTCTTTCGTTGTTTTTTTTTTTTTTTTCCTTTCATTGAGCACAATGCCTTTTGCCATTTTTAAGAGAGGAAAAAAAAAGTAATTGTCAATTCAGCTCTATAGTAAAGAAATTTCAATGCAGATTTTTTTTTTGTTTTATTAAATACTTAGGATTTATGTTTGTTCACCTTTAGTTGAAGCCTGGTATTTTAAGATATATAAAATTACAGGCATTTAATATATTCTCCAATTGACTTTCATATATTTTTTAGATAATAAAAATTTGTTTGGAAAAAAATTCATAAACTTTTGGACTACTTATTATTCATATATATGTATTATGCAAATATATTACAAACCACAATATCTTTTCTATTCTTTATTTTTATGCCCTTCAGAATTTAAGCCATCAAATCATGGAAATATTAAACTAGAGCAGGACCAATCCTAGACACTCGGAGTAGTATTTTAATGCAAACTAGCACCATGCCCAAATATATTCAATTCTCATTTGGATTTATAAAGAACATTAGAGAAATCAACTTGGAAATTACTCACTTTTCAAATGAGGAAATTAAATATGATCAAAATCTAATAATTATTTCAATATCTACAGAGCTAACCAGTAAGCTGAGCAGCAGGATGAGATAAAATTAATGTTATTTATAAAAATTACTGGATTTTGGAACCAATATTTTAACATGGTAGATGGGACCTAAGTACAATACCTTACCTTGTCCTTACCCTTCATTTATGTTTAAATCCATCACTTGGTGTCAGACTGGAGTAATGAACTCTAAATTTATTGAAGTGTTTCCATTGCCATTGTTTCTGGCAATGGATTGGAGTAAGAGCATGAGTGGGCAAGGCAAAACTCTATTTCAGAAATTTTCAAGTTATAGCAAACGATTTTTCATTCTTTCTAAGAATATACACAGCATTCATGTGAATCTGTGGACTAACCAGATTTTTGACAAATAAGGTTTTCAAAATATGTAACAAGAGTTAAGATTGCCAAATAATTCTAAATGAGATGTTAACAGTATTTTTTCAGCTCTAAAAATACTACCAAATTTTTCAGTTTTAATTTTTCTTCGTGGTAGCTAGATGAGATTTTAATTTTAGAAACAACCCTACTAAGTTCTACTTCTCATTTAATGGGCATATCAGGTCTTTATTCATGCTTTCATGATACAAAGAGTGGCCATTACTGCTATTACAATGACACCTCCTTCTTGGGGGTCCATGCCACAGGGCCATTAGAGATATTACAGTTTATGAGTCACAATATACTTGTGGTAATTAAACTCTTCTTCAACTGTGTTCCACATGTATCTTGTTCTGTGTCAGGAAAAACATCAAGAAAAAATTCTACAAAGCAAATGCCATCCACATTATAAGACTAATCTGGCTAAAACAAACACATTTTTATCCGAAGGAAATAGCTTTCCACTATATGAGTGATTGTCACAATAAAATTTCTATTGTTATGGGCCATATCCTTACACTAATAAGTATGCTATTGGATTTAGAAATATTAATACATCCATAGATTTAATGTCTAAAAAATGAATTTCTACATACAACTTTACTGTCAAAGTATGTTTGAGAAAATAATCCAGTTATAAGTAAACTTACTGTGAATTTCTCTCAGAATAAGAACTTTCTATTGATCTTATCCCAATGAACCTAAGAAAAATAAATAATTCCCAATCAAAAACCTATAACATATATCTCCAATACGTTTGAAGAAAGTGAACGGTGATATAATTTGATAGCCTTAGATACAATTTTTAATCAGATTATACAATTTGGAGACATTTACAATAATCCTCTTTAAAAAAACAGATTCCTCAGTTATAACATTGTTCCATTAAAAATTACACACACACATACACACATACATTCAAGTTCAAATAGTTTCACATACCCCCACACAATAAAACCTACCCCCATACAATAAAACCTGTTTTGATTTAAAATTATTAAGGATCTAATTTCTAAAATAGCTTTAGAATTTTTAAATTGCAAAAGTCTGAATCTTGTGGGGATAAAGCAGGCTTGGCAGATGGGTGGAAAGAGAAGAACAACACACAAAGCCAAAAGAAATGCCTGGAATGTAACTGATATTTGGACTTCATGCAAACACATAGGTGATGCCTGCAGAGGAGGCTACAGAAGGAGAGAGTATAATAACACATCAGATTTTGCTGTTTTAAAATTTTAAAACAGCAATTTTATAACAATGTGAAATCATTGTAAATTTAGATTACACTTAGGTCGAGAATAGTCCATTGTAAGTGTTCTCAGATATTTCTCTTGCCCTTTTCACCTTAAGCGGTCCTTCACTCTGAATGGGTTGGGTTTATAAGCTATGAAATGCTTCTTCCATGACATTAGTGGCCTCTAAACTCATGTGAAATTTATATGCTTAAGTCCTTTCCCAAAATGAATCATATCTTTTTTTTTTTTTTTGAGCTGTGGCCAATTTAAAATATTCAGTACAAAATGAAAACTAAAAATGTTTCAGCTGGCTTACTGATGCAGAAGAGAAAGACATGAAAGGATATACAACTTGACATTATGGACATTATTCCATTATTTAAGCAGTCTTAATATCAGAAGAAAAGTACTAAAACTGAAATTTGAATACATGTCACCAAGTGGCAGAGAGTTTTAATCATAACTGAAGTGAAGAAAACCAGTATTTCTCTCTTATATAAAAGTCTTCATTCTAACAAGCAAAGTTTTCAAAGATCTTATATTATGGACACTGTTCTTAATTGTGGGACAGCTTATTGTACAAGTAGACTTGTAATAAATCAGATGAAGTCAAATAGCCTTGAAAAGCTATTTAAAAAATATTTAAATGAGTATTTTCTTTTTCTCCTTTTGTTTATTTCACATAATTCTTTGAAACATCTTTGTTATTTACTGATTCTTTCTCTTCATAGTGTTTTATTGCACAGGAATTGAAGACTAAGGAATATATTGTAGTATCATTTTTGGTAGGATAGTCTACACTGGGCTTCCCTGGTGGTTCAATGATAAAGAATCCATTTGCCAATGCAGGAGACGTGGGTTGGATCCTTGGATCGGGAAGATCCCCTGGAGAAGGAAATGGAAAGCCACTCCAGTATTCTTGCCTGGGATATACCATGGACAGATATTGGTGGGTTACAGTCCATGGGGTCACAAAAGAGTCAGGCATAACTTAGCAACTAAACACCCACAGCATATATTAAGACACCCAACATATATAAAGGATCAAAAACAATAGAAATTTATTTCCTATGCCTTTAATAGTTCAAGGAAGGGGCTACTTTTCAGTTCACAGCTCTGCTGTTGTGATAATTCAAGGAGCCACACTCTTCAATTTCTATCTCTGCCCAAACAAAACCTGATGTAATGACAGGGAGGAAGAGAATGATTGTACTTGAAAATAAAAAGCAAACAAAGAAACAAACAGACAAAAGCAAAAAAGAAAAAACTAAAAGGAGGTAAATCTTGGGTTGGGACTTGAGTAGTAGATGATATTTCAGCAGAAAGAAACCCAAGGAAGCGACATCCCGGTAAATATTATGAACAAAGAGAAAAAGAAAAGGATGTTCTGGAAATGATGAATGTCTTGGGTTGCCAGTAATTCAGGATTCATGAGGAGAATCAAATGAAGGTCAAGTGGGGAAAAAGTTGTAAGTGTCAGAATATGGATGACTTTGATGTTCTGCCGAGCTTTTGCTAGTTATACACGTATGTGCACACACACATACACTCACACACACACACCCCACACATACACACCCCACACACACATTAGTGGAAGGAAAATAACTTTCTGATAGAATGAAGAAAAGAGAGGTGGGAGAGAAATCAGTTAGGTCGCTATGTGAAATCCAGGAATTTATTAAGTTCCTGAATAAAACATTGGCTACAGAAAAGAAAATGAGTGGATTTATTTGAGGGGAAAAAAAATTGAGATGTAGAAATACCAGGTCATAATAGGAAAATTATTTTCAGAAATAAATGAAGAGAGGAAATTGAGGGCGTGGCTTCTGGTCTGCTTGCCTGAGGGTAGTGACACTATAAAAATGAAGGTGGAAAACAAAGACCGTGGATCTGACTGAGGGAAAGGAGACAACAGGTTCAGTTTCAGGCATTTTAGGTTTCCTGTATGGGCAAGACATGCCTCTCACACGCAAAGGAACAGCTAAGGGTGTACGTTTGAGCCAGGGTTGGAGACATAGATCTCCTGGGGACTATTTGGGAAGTACGAGTAAAGTCAGTTAGGAAAGGACTATCAAACAGAACATCAATCAATTTTAAATCACCTAGGAAAGCAGTTCCACTGAGGAATCATGACCTTCTCATACCAGCTGTAATTTTTTTTTATTAACTCAGTGATAGATGAGAAAAAATCAACAGACTTGTTAGAGTAAGGTTTTTCAAATATGTCCTACTATATTGGGGGAGGCAAGATTAAAGTAGGGTTTTATTTTCTTTTTTATGTATTCATTTTTTAAAAAATGATGACAAGTGGATCATTGTCAACAGTTTCCCTTAAATATTGAAGAAACACTTGGAAACTTAGTGAGTAAATGTTCATGAACCAAATAGGGTCAGGTGTCCATTACTGAACCAGTCACTGGCAAGGGGAATGAAATTACCGTTTGGATCAGGATTCTCTTCCTGGGGGAAGGCTGGAATTTGCCTCATCAAGATATCTAGCTATGTGTGTGTGTTTGGGGTGGGATACTTTTTACGAAATAATAATAATCATATTAAAATAATCAGGATGCTCTTTTTAAAAAAAGAAAAGAGAAAAGTGGATATTTTGAGTGGCATTTACTGTGTGTGCACTCAGTCACCTAGTTGTGTCTGAGTTTTTGTGACTCTGTGGACCGTAGCCCTCCAGACTCTGTCCATGGAATTTTCCAGGCAATATGAGAATACGTTGCCATTTCCTACTCCAGGGGATCTTCCAGACCCAAGGATCAAACCTGAGTCTTCTGTATCTCCTGCATTGACAGGAGGATTCTTGACCTCTATGCCATCTGGGAAGCCCCATATTATTCACTATACCATGATTATCTGGTTAAGTGAATAAATAACAACAGTAAGTTTGCATTTCAGTCCTTATTATCGAATATTCTATAATGTGTTATTTCCTTTTACTCTAATAAATAGATTTCATGAAAGGATGTTTTCCCCTAAGCATACCACTTTAGATTGGCAAGAATCATCATTACAAAAAATATACATATAAGAAGTATAGAAAACTGAACTGAATATAACATCAAGATATATACTGGAAGATGTTTGAATGAATTGTATGATGTATTTATAATATTTTAAGAGTGTAAGTCCACCAGGGAGGAATGCTGCTTATTGTGTTCACTGGTGAATATCTAGTGTTTAAACCAATACCTGACATACTGTAGGCTTGCAGTAAATATCTGTATGATGAATAAATGAAGAAAATATTTATATCAACTTAGTTGTGGTTTTTATATTTCTCTGATAAAAGAAAATTCTCTCTAAATTTTTTATATTTGATTATTTGGTATTTAATCTGCTCTGATTTTAACTATGCCCTTTTGCAATGTTCTGTCTAAATTTAATTGTATGTGACCTCATTTGCTCTTCAATTTCATCCAAAATTCTGGGTTTAGTCAGGTTGACTGGTTTCCCTTCTTGGTTTTCGAATATCCTGGTATAATATGTTTTGAATGGGCAGAACCATATACTTTTTGATAGCCAACTTTCTTGAACTGCACTTGCTAAAAGAATCCCAAGGATTCATTGTGCTAGTTTTCAAGCTTGATACAATTAGCTTCCTAAAGTCAATTTTCTTAATCTTGCTGGCATTTCCATTCCCTTCCCTTAAGGAAAGAAATTCAATTTCATCTACTTGTGATTGTTTCCTCAAGGTTTCCTTCTACTATTAGAAGTCCATCTAATTTTTCCCTATAAGCATGTATCAGATCTGATACCTGCCTTGGGAAATGTTATGTTTTTCACAGAGGACCATGCTGTGAGATCCCATTGCTTCCCAACTTCTCTGTCATCAGTATTCTCATTTTGATATGTGGCTATCAACCTTTATCTGTATTTAAAATTTATTTAAGTTGACTAGAAACCTTATTAATCTGCTGTTTCTTAGTTTAGTGATTTACATCAGTGATTTACACCAGGGATTCCCTGGTGGCTCAGACAGTAAAGAATCTACTGCAATGCAGAAGACCCAGATTTGATCCCTGGGTCAGGAAGATCTCCTGAAGAAGGAAATGGCTACCCACTTCCATATTCTTGCCTGGAGAATTCCAAGGATAGAGGAGCCTGCAGGCTATAGTCCATGGTGTCACAAAGAGCCAGATGCAACTGAGTGACCCACACTTTCACTTTTTCCCTTTTTACAGTAAATTTAGAATATAGTTATTTCATGTGCTCTTATTGTATTAACTTTAATCCAATTATTCGTCCCAAATAATCTCTTTACTACATGCTTACTCCAGATTTATCAATGCATTAATTTCACAAATAATTATAGAATCCTTTCTCTTTCCTAAGCCAGGCCTCCAATTCCAAGCATTATCCTACTAGTTGTCAGGTATTTTAACAGCATCTTAACTCCCAATACTCCTGATTAATTATATCATTGAAATTTACATCAGAGCATTTTGCATAATTGTATGATTATTTCCTCACAATGGAATATGGTAATATAATAGATATTGTAAACTTGTTGTGTGATAGTCATTAAAACAAATAAACATCACAGTTCACAGTAAACATTCCATAAAATAAAGACATTTCTCCAAAGAAGACATACAGATGGCTAACAAACCCATGAAAAGATGCTCAACATCACTCATTATCAGAGAAATGCAAATCAAAACCACTATGAGGTACCACTTCATGCCAGTCAGAATGGCTGCGATCCAAAAGTCTACACGCAATAAATGCTGGAGAGGGTGTGGAGAAAAGGGAACCCTCTTACACTGTTGGTGGGAATGCAAACTCATACAGCCACTATGGAGAAGAGTGTGGAGATTCCTTAAAAAACTGGAAACAGAACTGCCTTATGACCCAGCAATCTCACTGCTGGGCATACACACCGAGGAAACCAGAAGAGAAAGAGACACGTGTACCCCAATGTTCATCGCAGCACTGTTTATAATAGCCAGGACATGGAAGCAACCTAGATGTCCATCAGCAGATGAATGGATAAGAAAGTAGTGGTACATATACACAATGGAGTATTACTCAGCCATTAAAAAGAATACATTTGAATCAGCTCTAGTGAGGTGGATGAAACTGGAGCCTATTATACAGAGTGAAGTAAGCCAGAAAGAAAAACACCAATACAGTATACTAATGCATATATATGGAATTTAGAAAGATGATAACGATAACCCTGTATGCAAGACTGCAAAAGAGACACGGATGTATAGAACAGTCTTTTGGACTCTGTGGGAGAGGGAGAGGGTGGGATGATTTGGGAGAATGGCATGGAAACATGTATAGTATCATATAAGAAATGAATCACCAGTCCAGGTTCGATGCATGATACTGGATACTTGGGGCTGGTGCACTGGGATGACCCAGAGGGATGGTACGGGGAGGGAGGACGGAGGGGAGTTCAGGATGGGGAACACGTGTACACCTGTGGCAGATTCATGTTGATGTATGGCAAAACCAGTACAATATTGTAAAGTAAAAAAAATAAATAAATAAATACACAAAAGACAGTGAGAAAATAATGGTATAAAAATCTTCAATTTATTTGTATTAGAAAAAAACAAGTGAAAAAAGATTTGGTGTGAGCCTAGAGATGAGTTAAATGAAGAGCTAAATCTATTTAACAGATTAAACAAAAAGCTATTAGATGACTAAGATAAGAAAATATCATTTTATAAAAACTTTAAAGCACCTCAAATGAGTTTTTATTCATTCTTTTTATTTCTTCAGCTAGTATCTTTAGAGTGTTACTATGTGTGAGTTCATAGAACACAGAGATAAATAATATGCAGTCTTGCCAAGAGGAGATTACAGTCTTGGAATAAGAGAGAGTTTATATTAAAAGATTTTATTTTCTTGTATTGCACATCTATGATAAAAATCATAATGAGTACAATGGGAACACAAAGAAAGTTTGCTAGTGGAGTCAGTTATCCTTAGGAATCTCAGGAAATTACTCAAGGGTAAGAATATCTATTTACACGTAAGTCACTTTGACTAAGACTGTGCTTTCTGCACAAAGGTCAGGCACTCCATTGTTGTATAACACATCTCAAAATTTTAGCTCGAGCGTAGAAAGTTAGAGAGATAACCACAGGCTACACTGAGTATTTTCATTGGAAGTTCAGTCGCTTAAGCACAGAAACCTTTGGTTCTTTATATAGGGATACCCATGCAAATCACTAAGGCACAGAGCTGAGGATGGTTAGCATTTTACTGGGTCTTCAGGCTACTAGAGGGTGAAAGGTGGATTTAAGGTGAGGCATTTGCAGTTAGAAAGCCACTAGGTTCCTACCCCTGCCAACTGGAAGGGCCAGAGATTATAGCATAGATTAGCAGTATGTTCATGGTGGGAAAAATCCAAATGATAATTTCCTTTGGGAATAATTTTTCTGTGTATCACACTTATTAAGATTTTTTTTCAGCTACTCCAGTGTGTCCCAGTGTTTTATTAGGGATCTTCAAGTTAACATCAATGAAATGTTTTACTTGTTCTTAACAGTGCATATTAAATTCCTTAAAAGAAGAATTACGATAACTCTTATTTGCTCTGATAAGTTTTTTTGAAAAGTATGTTTGACTTTTATAGAAGGTCACAAAAAGAAACCATCTTATGATAGCCACATTCATACAAACACACTTTAGTATTTCTCAACATAAACATGAATTCTAGGTGATCTTAGATTCCGTACTATATTTTGTCTATATTCCCATTTCACTCTGCTGTTGCTGCTACTGCTGCTAAGTCGCTTCAGTCGTGTCTGACTCTGTGCGACCCCATAGACGGCAGCCCACCAGGCTCCCCTGTCCCTGGGATTCTCTAGGCGAGAACACTGGAGTGGGTTGCCATTTCCTTCTCCAATGCATGAAAGTGAAAAGTGAAAGTGAAGTTGCTCAGTCGTGTCTGACTCTTCGAGACCCCATGGACTACAGCCCACCAGGCTCCTCCATCCAGGGGATTTTCCAGGCAAGAGTACTGGAGTGGGGTGCCATTGCCTTCTCCGCCATCTCACTCTAACCCTGTTCAAAACAAACCTTCTCAAAAGAGTTATCAACACTTGCTGTCGCTCCTTTCTCAGAAACTATTCACTCTTCAGACTAGACCGGTCGGATGGTCACCCCCAAGCATGGCCTGTAAGATACCATTTAGCCTACTTTTGCCAAGGTTGCTTACAATCCCCAGGATGCTTACGCCAAGGAACATGTCTATGTCTTCATTTCCCTAGACCTTCCAGCAGCATTTGACAAGGTTTGCCACTCTTCCTTTTCAAAACACATTTTCTTCTTGGCTTTACTGACATTACATTGGTAATAAATGTTAGAGGCTCAGTTGTGTCTGGCTCTTTGCAACCTCATAGACTGTAGCCCACTAGACTGTAGTCCACTGTCCATGGGATTCTCCAGGAAAGAATACTGGAATGAGTAGCCATTCTGTTCTCCAGGGGACCTTCCCAACCCAGGGATTGGGCCTGGATATCCTGCATTGCAGGTGAATTCTTTACTGTCTGAGCCACCAGGGAAGCCCAAATTTGTCATAGCACCCATCTTAATAATTGGAATAGTAGATATATATTTCTCTTTTTACCTCAGTTCTAATTTTCTTCTCCCATTTCCATTTATACCTAAGCTTTGTTTGTGAGGCATCTTAAATCATTGTGGGAAAAAAAGAATGTATATAATTAACATAAAAGTTAAATATGTAAGCAATAATGCTGGTTACAGGATGCCATAAAGGAATTAAAAGAACTTATAATCATAGATATAGTCAAGTGAGAGTTGCATGTCTAAATATGTTTTCTAAAAATATATGAACTGTCAGCACTGTCAAATAAAGAGCATTTGTGTTTATGTACAGACTACTTAAAGATGCACATAATTCTTATAAAATAAGAAACTAGAGCCATGAGGGTAACAATAAAAATAAGACTGGAGAAAGCCTAAGAAAGTATCCTCAGTTGGATTCTTTTTCAAGTAAAGTGAGTCAATTTTCTTAGGGAAAGGCCCTCATTAACCTTGAGATACAGTAGCAGCTGCTATAAAACATTCCTAACCAGAGTCCATGGAAGAGCTTATCACTGTGGGCCTGTGATGTAATCACAGAAACATTGGATGTGGGCCAGAGCAGGCGGATTAAAAATTATGGTGTCACACCTTGGCTGTCTAGGGGATGATTAGGTTAGACCTCCAAAGGCAAAGACAACACAACATTTACATCATTATTCAAATAAATATCTTGCTTTGGAATACATTTCACAGGGAGGTTATAATATAAACCAAATAGTAAGTGATTGAGAATTAGCAAATAGAAAATTTTACCAATAGATATTTCTAAATAAAGGTGAATCCTACTGATTTTCTAAAAGAGTAGAAGCGCAATGCTAACAGCTTTTATTCTGGCATTTTATTTTTCCTGAGAAGATTAGTTATGTTCAAGTCTGAAAGGTCACTGAAATTCTTCACTGAGAAAAATATTTCATAGAAATCAGAGGCATTGTCATGGAGTTTGGACAGCAAATATCTTTTCCTTGGATGGGTTTTCTAAGATTAAAAATTATCCTGAAGATAATAAAATTGCTGCTTGTTGAATAAACACAGAATAACATTTTTCAATTAAAAAAACAATTTAAGGGAAACATTGTAATTAGTCAATGGTTATCCTTCTGTTTAATTAAAATTTAACAATGTATGATATGCATCAAAATTCCAGTTTTAAGTTGTGTTCATGGCTTCCATCGCAGCAATTCTATCTGTATTTAGTCCAGTGAAAATAATTAAAAATATTCTCAAAGAATTATAGAAAGTACACAAATTGAACTAGCTGGCTCTCTGTACTCCCAAGGTAGAGCTTGAGAAAAGGACTTGTGTTTGTATGGTAAAACCAGAATGCAAGAATGAAGAAGAGAGGATAAAGAATGGAGAAAAAGCTGGAAGGGTCTTTGTCAAGGTCACCAACTGGGACTTCCTTACATCTGGGTCTTCTCAAGAGCCTTCAGAATGTCTAAGAGCTCTTCTCTCAAGGATCAGCTGGGAGAAGCATTCATCCATGAGAGCTCCTCTCTATTTGGTTGAAAGCTACTCTACAGGCATTGTCTCTGTTTTCCATTCCCCTACAATATATATGGATTGTGCCAATTTCTGGGCATCCTTGGCCTCATAGTGAGAAAAAGACACCTGCTTTAGGAGAAATATTATCAGCCTAGAGGGAACTGAAGCCCAAACAGAACTGTTTGCTATAGTTGTTGCTGAAATCAATGGTGAGATTGATCATGTCCCCATTGTGGTGGGATATCAGAGGTCTTTGAGACCACTATTATGGTGGTTACTTTAAAGTAATGTTCAAAAACTCCCCTGATGGCTTAACAGTAAAGAATCCACCTGCAATGCAGGAGACTTAGGTTCAATCGCTATGTCAGGAAGATCCCCTGGAGAAGAGAATGACTACCCATTCCAGTATTCTTGCCTGGAGAATTCCATGGACAGAGGAGCCTGGCAGGCTACAGTCCATGGGGTCGCAAAGAATCAGACATGACTGAGCAACTAACACTTTCACTTCAAACCTGGGAGATGCTAAATAAATCAAATACACAGAAAAATTGGCTTTGGTTATTATAGTGGATAGTCTGTAAGGCAAAATATTTGGCAGTCACTTAAACATATGTTAGGAGAATGTTTAATGCTTTAGGAAATCATTCATGGTATCAAGTGAACAAAATGTGTAATGAAAGATAGTTGAAGGTCTTCATCATCTGTGTATACACACAAAATATCTTGAACATATATATTAGCATATCAACAATGCTTATCTTTGGGTACTAGGATTATAGGTTATCTTCGTTTTCTCTTTGATACTTTATTCTTCATTTTCTCTTTGATGCTTTCTTCTTAATTTTCTCTTTGACAATATTTTTGAAATGTTTTACAAAGAACATATAGTGTTCTAGTAAAGAAAGAATCAATGCAAAAAAATTTTTTTAAAAAAGAAAAAAATTCTCATTAGAATTTCTTCTATATTCCCACCATCCAGAAGCCTATCCAGGTTGTGTAAACTATGGATTCATTGTAAAAATCTTTTTATCAACCAAATATCCAAATATGCCTGAAAGGTCCATTAAAAATGTGACTCTTTGATTTGGTGTTATAGCCTCAGCTCAACCCTCACCATCTCTCATTGATGACCCTACAAAGCAATACTGTGTGCTTGAAGACCTTCAGAAGCTTTCATGCAGATTGAGTATATTCACTTCCTCTAAATTATTTGTCCTTGATACAGCCAGTGAAAATGGAAAAGCTAGAAATAAAAAATTGTTGAGAAAAATTAAGTAGTCATTCAGCACATTTCATATGGGGGAAAAAAAACTTACAGAATGATTTATTTCCTGAGAAAGGAGCAGCATCCTGTAAAGGAAAGCTGTAAAGGAAACTTTATGGTTACAGATACTCCGTAAACACTCAACACAGACTAGAAACTGATTTCAACTGACAACATCTGCCCAGAGTGTATGAGATGCTGTTTCCATTTATGCTTCTTTCTTCAAAAGGTCTCACATAATAAAGAACTAAGGGTCAAGAACATGTGCAGTTTACTGGAACAGGTTATAATTAAGGTATGAAGATGGTGGAAAACCTAGCAGGTAGCCATGTTAAGAGAGTGAGAACAACTGGCTTGGGAAGCAGACAACTTCCATCACAGCCGAAAGCAACAAAATGCCAGCTGTACCCTACTGAGAAAGTACAATGGCAGAAAAGAAAAAACAAAACAAACAAACAAACAAAATAAAACAAAAAGAATCTGGCTGTATGAGTTAGAGTAGCTTTTCTTGAGCAGAATTTATACTGAAGGTGAACTTATGGGAAATATAAGAATTAGTGTATGTCCTAGACTGAAAATATAACTCAAAATACTATCTTCAATATTTTGAAAAGAATAGAAACTAGTCCTTATTTTGCAAATGAACTTTTTCTTCTGCCATATTGTATTGCTTTTACAGAAAGATGATCATCAAGACATATGACAGAAACTGAAATGTTTCAGATTCAATACTGTGTCTTGGTAGTGTTATCACATTTTCAAATTTTACTTTTTTTTGTGGAAATCTTAAAAGCTGCATACCTTTGACAGGGATGCCCCTTTCAGTCAGTTGTTAGTTCATTTATTCAACAAATATTTCGCTCATAATTGTCTCTGAAGACAAAGATGAAAACATGGAAGTTTTTCTTATCAACCCCCAGTGTAGAAGAGGAGATGATGATATAAAAGATAATATTGTGGTACTATATGAAAATACAAGGCTCAGACAGAGGCTGTGGAGAGTAGTCGCTAAGTATGTGGATTTGGAAGCCATTCTTTGGTGGTCAGGCCGTTTTTTACCACCCACTTCCAGTTTGAGTACCTCTGCATTTGAACCACTTTTCAATTTCCTCACAATAAAATAGGAATGCAATGAATGTGTTTGCCTTTTAGAATCTAAATAAAGTTAAACAAATTAATTTATATGTAAACCAAAGAACAGTCTCTGGTATGTTGTTCATTGTTAAGTCACTAAATCATGTCCAACTCTTTTCAATTCCATGCACTGAAGCGTGCCAGGCTTCCCTGTCTTTCCCTGTCTCCCAGAGTTTGCTCAAACTCGTGTCCATTGAGTCAGTGATGCCATCCCAACATCTCTTCCTCTGTCACCCCCTGCTCCTGCCCTCAAACTTTCCCAGCATCAGGGTCTTTTCCAACGGGTCATCTCTTTACATCAGGTGACCAAAATTTTCAGCTTCAGTATCAATCCTTCTAGTGAATATTCAGGATTGATTTCCTTTGGAATTTACTAGTTTGATCTCCTTACAATCCAGGGGATTCCCAAGAGTCTTCTCCAACATCATAATTTGAAAGCATCCATTTTTCTGCACTCAGCCTTCTTTATAGTCCAAGAATTTAGGAATTTGTAAGAATGAGAATCTGATCTATAATTATTCTAGGTCAGAACAGTCATTTTAAAGCAACAACAAGAAAAAATACTAAAATGCATAAAAATTTAACTTAGTTTTGGTGGGAGGGGTGTATATTTGTGTGGAGATCAAGTTTTTTATAGTATCTGTGATTGCCCAGTCATTCAGTTGTGTCTGGCTCTTTTCTGCCCCATGGATTATAGCCTGTCAGGCTCCTCAGTCCTTGGGATTTCCCAGGCAAGAATACTGGAGTGAATTGCCACTTCCTACTCCAGGGATTTTCCCCACCCAGGGATTGAACCTGCATCTCTCGCATCACTTGCATTGGCAGGAGGATTCTTTAGTGCTAGCACCGTCTTGGAAGTCCTTATTATAGTTTGCCTGCAATGCAGGAGACCTGTGTTCGTTCCTTGGGTCTGAAAGATCTTCTGGATAAGAAAATGGCAACCCACTCCAGTATTTTTGCCTGGAGAATTCCACGGACAGAGGAGCTTGGCAGGCTACAGTCCATGGGATTGTGAAGAGTTGGACACAACTGAGGAACTGTCACTACTACTGACTCAAATAATAAACGCTGAAGAGGGTGTAGAGACTTCTACACTGTTGGTAGAAGTAGAAATTGGTATTGCCACTGTGAAGAACATTATGGAGCTTCCTTAAAATCTAAACAGTTGCCATATGATCTACTAACCCCACTCCTGGGCACATATCCAAAGAAAACTCCAATTCAGAAAGATTCATGTACCCCCTATGCATTGTTTACAATAGCCAAGACAAAGAAACAACCAAAATGTCCATCAACACATGAATGGATAAAGAAGATGTGCTTTATATATATGGTGAAATCACTTAGTCATATTTGGCTCTTTAAGACTCCACTGATTGTAGCCTTCCAGGTTCCTCTACCCATGGAATTCTCCAGGCAAGAATACTGGAGTGGGTTGCCATGCCCTCCTCCAGGGGATCTTCCCAACCCAGGGACTGAACCCAGTTCTCCTGCTTTGCAGGTGGATTCTTTACTGTCTGAGCCACCAGGGAAGACCAAGAATACTGGAGTGGGTAGCCCATCCCGTCTCCAGGGAATCTTCCCAACCAAAGAATCGAACTTGGGTCTCCTGCATTGCAAGCAGATTCTTTACCAGCTGAGCAAAAGAAAATGGAATATCACTTAGCCATTAAAAAGGAGAAAATAATGCCATTTGAAGAAACATGGGTGGACCTGCAGGTTATCATAGTGAGCACAGTAAGTCAGACAGAGATACATACTCTTTCACTTATATGTGGAATCTAAAACATGGCACAAATGAACATATCTGCAAAATGAAGACACATTCATAAATACAGAGAACAGACGAGGCTGTCAAAGGGGACGTAAAGGGAGGGAAGGACTGGGAGTTTGGGATTTTCAGATGCAAACCAGTATATATAGGATAAATGAACAACAAATTTGTATTGTATAGCACAAAAACTATATTTAATACCCTGAGATAAACCGTAACAGAAAAAAATATGAAAAGTAGTATATGTGTATAATTGAATCACTTTGCTGTACAGCAGAAATTAAACAGTGTTGTAAATCAACTATTATTCAATACAATTAAAAATCAATTATTATAGGCAATAGAAATCATTTTTAAGCAACAACAAAAACAAATATTAAAATGCATAAAAATTTTAAAGTATTAATATTTTTGGTGGGTGGGATGAATATCTGTATGAAGATCAAGTTCTTTATAACAGCATACTATGGAATAGAGTATATTGAGCTGGCTGTCATCCTGGAAAAATCTAAAGCACAGATTAATTAATTTTTACTATCCCTAATCTGCTTCCAGACTTTACCTTTCTTAATTTAATAGGACATTTTTGATGTTTTAGACACTTGACCAGTATTTAGATAAATATACTCACTTTGCTTCTAAATATGTCTGTGATAACTAATGAGTCATCACAAGAGTAGCCTACTGTTAATTAAATTTATAAGAATTGGCCCCAAGAAGGTCAAATGAAGATTATTACATTGAAAGTTCTTTGATGGCTACTGCTGTGTGTTTTTCATCTTAATAGTCCATTCAAAACACAATGTGTGAGGTATTATATTACGTTAATATAATAGTTTCTGGGTGAAACTGGAGCCAGACATGTGATCAGTGTTAGAAAGAAAAGTATAGGTTGTATGTACTGCTCTTCGGAGTTATGTTGATAGGTTTTGTATTTGTGTTTTACTACTGTTATCTTTGTTCAATTATTTCAGGTTATTTCAGTGATTGTGGGATTGTGGCATAGAAAACTAAAAGAAAACAGACCTTAATTTAGACCAACAGCTGGTGGTTACACATGTAATTAATGGGGAAGACTGTTTACTGGTATTTATTTTAGAACCGATCCCATCCCTGCCAAAGAAAATGGCAGTGCTGAAACTCCACATTTTCAAAAAGCCAGTTCATTTGGCTTCCATGAACTTGTGGCTGTAAGAAATTTACTTAATTTTCTATACTGCATATGTAAGAGTCGGAATTTATACAGAGAATAGAGTTTTATTTTTATTCGATAATGGTCCTCTGGTTTTGATAGAGATTAAGTGAAATCCATAGCATATACTCTGGGCTATGAAATTATATGTCTTAAAATACATTTAACGTATGTTTTTCCATACAGTTGAAGCATTTCAGTAGCCTAATAGATACCACAAGTTAGTCTAATGAACTCCGTGGGTGACTTTGCAGCATAGTCTATGAAACTCTGACATTTTCATAATTAACCAAAGTCTGGAGATCCAGTTCTAAGTTGGTCTTTTGCCCAAGCATTCAATTCGTGAATATGATTAAGAAGCTGAATTATATTTTTGAGCATTTGGCTTCAGTTCCTAGAAGCCATGCTACTGAAATCATTTTGTTTCTAAGCATTTCCTTGTGGAGGGTATAATTTCCATAAAATAGTGTATTTTAAGAGATATTTCAGTTCAGTAGTCTATAGTATGATTTTCTCCATACAACATCCCCTTGCCTTTGCAGGGCTGGTTCTTCTTCATTTTCCGGATGGCAGCTTAAATATCACTACCTATGAGGGATCTATGTAGTTTCCACCAGAACATTATCTACCTCAAATTATTTTAAACTGTGTTAATATATTTACCACCTATGATGTCTGTCATTAACATATTTAAAGGACCCACATATATGGAAACTGTAAATTCCTCTTATTGTTTTTCCAGTGTAATTCAGATAATTGTTTGTTAGCATTTTGAGGTTGTTTCACTTTCCTGACCCTGTGGAAAACTGGAAAAGAGAAATGAAAACAAAGTAAATTTTTTCTGATTTTCTTGGCTGAATATATAAGATCAAAGAACTTCAACAGTTAGCATTTATTTACATTTAGCTATACATTAATTTTATAAGAAGATTTTCAAAAGAATAAACCTTCTTCAAAGTCTCTAATAGTATTTTTTAAGTACTACTCTCATTTTAAATAGTACTCTCAAGTACTACTCCTAATTATTCTTTCTGTGATATGCTTTAAATTGATTATTGATACCATCTTCTACCACTTCTGAGCCAAGATCTGAGCATGGTGTGGAATTCTTTCTCAATCCACCACTCTGTAAGTCACTGCATATATTTGTGTATATTTATGTGTATACAAATACCTTTCCTATCTGTCATAAGTACTAATTTATACTTATTTTAATTATCTGTTATATATTTATCTTTTTACCTATGTGTCTATTTTTCTCTACATTTAAAATGGGTAATCAACAGGGACCTACTGTATAGCATAGGGAACTCTGTTCAATATTCTGTAATCATCAAAATGGGAAAATAATTTGTAAAATGATACCAGAGATCAAATTGCCAACATTTATTGGATCATGGAGGAAGCAAGGAAGTTCCATATAAACATCTACTTCTTCTTCATTAACTACACTAAAGCTGTTGACTGTGTGGATCCATAACAAACTGTGGAAAATTTTGCTGTATGACTCAGGGAGCTCAAACCAGTTCTCTGTGACAACCTAGAGGGATGAGACGGGGTTGGAGAGGGGAGGAGGTTAAAGAGGGAAGGTACTTATGTATACCTATGGCTGATTCATGTAGGTATATGGCAGAAACCAACACAATATTGTAAAGCAATTATCCTTTAGTTAAAAATAAATAAATTTAGAAAAAAGAGAGAAAGAGAGATAGGAGTACCAGACCACTTTATCTGTCTCCTGAGAAACCTGTATGCAGATCAAGAAGTAACTGTTAGAACCAGACATAGAACAACTGACTGGTTTAAAATTTGGAAAGGAGTACATCAAGGCTGTATATTGTCACTCTGCTTATTTAACTTATATGCAGAGTAAATTATGTGAAATTCTCAGCTGGATAAATCACAAATTGGAATCAAGATTGCTGAGAGAAATAACAACAACCTCAGATATAGATGATACCGCTCTAATGACAGAAAATGAAGAGGAACTAAAGAGTCTTTTGTTGAGTGTGAAAGAAGAGAATGAAAAATCTGGCTTGAAACTCAGCATTAAAAAAAAAAAACAAAACTAAGATCATGGCACCTGGTTCTATCAGTTCATGGCAAACAGGTGGAAAAAAGTAGAAACAGTGGCAGATTTTATATTCTTGGACTCTGTTCACAGTGACTGCAGCCACAAAATTAAAAGATACTTGTTCCCTGGAGGGAAAGCTATGATGAACTTAGACAACATATTAAAAACTGGAAACATCAGTTTGCTGACAAATGTCCATCCAGTTAAAGCTATGGTTTTTCCAATAGTCATGTATGGATGTGAGAGTGGGACCATAAAGAAGGCTGACTTCCAAAAAATCGATCCTTTCAAATTGTAGTGCTGGAGAAGATTCTTGAGAGTCCCTCGGAGAGCAAGGAGAAAAAAATCAGTCAATTCTAAAGGAAATAAGCTCTGAATATTCATTGGAAGCACTGATACTGAAGCTCCAATATTTAGTCCACCTGATGCGAAGAGCTGACTCATTGGAAAAGATTGAAAGCTAAAGGAGAAGGGGTGGCGGAGAATGAGATGGTTGGATGGCATCACCATCCAGTAGACATGAATCTGAGCAAATTCTGGTTGATAGTGGAGGACAGAGCAGCCTAGTGTGCAATAGTCCGTGAGTGGCCAAAGAGTTGGACAAGACTTATGGACAGAACAACAACAACAACAAATGTATATATATATATATATATATATATTATACATACACACACAACTGAATCACTTTGCTGCCCACTTGAAACAAAACAAAAACAACATTGTTAATCAACTATAGTCCAATATAAAATACAAAATTTTAATGAAATAAAATTCTAATCAGTTCCTTCCTTTCTCTCTTTATCACCTTTGCCACTTCCTGGATTCAGGTCATGTTTTGGTCTGAGCTACTGAATTCAACCTCCTGTGCTGCCGCTCCATTATATTCTAAATTTACAGAGGGATCTTTTTCTAAAAGTTGATCTCTTCTGCTTTAACTCCCTGTAAGACTCCTGAATGTCTTAAAAAAAAAAAAAACTAACACCTTAGGATCGTGTCCATACAATTTTTCATGATGCTTCTGCTGCTACTTTTCAGTTTTATCTTTTCCTTCTCTCCATTCTGAACTCTAAATATAAAAATCTGAAACTGCTTGTAATATTGAAAGCACTCTTATTTTCCATATGCTTATACCTTTGTTGCTTTCTCTCTGAAACAATCTCAATGCTTTACTTATTCCAATTAACTAATGTGCACCCTTCAAAATTTGGCTGAGCTATAGCTTCATTTAAAATGAGTTTCAAAGCCTCTCATTTCAGGTAACTGCTTCCTGTTTCCATAGTGCTTTGACTATCTCTGACAGTATTTATTACTCTATATTTATCGTGTTTCATTTTTCTGCCTTCTCCACAGGCTATGAGCTTGTTTAAGAGAAAGATTATGATTTTTATCTAAATTTCTCATATATAGCATAGTATCTAGGCCAAGATTTATGCAGAACATTGTATATAAATGAAAAAAAAATAGTCATGGAACCAAGAATATTGGCTTCTATTTGAAAAAAATTTGTGCAATTGGGAAAAGGAGATGTAAAAGTGATTGATATGGAAAAATTTGCCTCTGTTTCTGCTTACTGCGTTTCAGGAAATGTTATAAGTATTTTTTATGAAGGCTGCATTTGGGCAGTGTAATCATCCCAAAAGATTAGTAATCCATTATTATGATCCATTTCCGTATCAGGACAATGAGACAAAAGGGAGTTTATTTACCAAAGGTCATACATTTTCTTAGCCTGGGTTTCTCTGAAAGCACAGTCTGAGGCAAAGGGTTACATTGCTAAAATTTCATTAGATAATGCAAAATCAAGGATGAAGGAATTAGGGAAATGGGACTGAGACTGGGAAAGAGACAAGCAATATAAGGCAGCATTATTGATTTGATCAACATTTGTCAATTGCAACTCTCTGGGTCTCCAAGGGCATCGTCTGAGAGGCTTTATACTGAATGTATCTCAAGACCGTCTTTCCATTGAAGGGGGAAAGGGAAGACATATTCATGGGTTCATGTATCTCCTTGGTTAAATGTTTTCCCACATTTATTTCTGGGTAGGGCAAGCACAGGATCCCCTGGCATTGTATGTCTTTTCATCATCAGAAATACAGCAGGGGAGGGCACTGCAGGGAAGAGACTGGAAGTAACATTGATTTGCTCCCCTCTGAAGCTATTTGAAGTCCATGTGTAGATCCTTAATGCAGCAATGTCTAGGATGGAATGGCAGCCAAAGGTCCTGGAGAAGGTCTGGCTGGAAGGGTCTGCAAAGGTACAAAAGAAAATTCTGGTATGTCCCTATGATAAATGCTGAAATCTTATTTTAAGTACTGGCAGTCTGAGTCTAGACCCTATAAATCAATGTTACCCTTCAGCTTGGACAACAGCAGTCCTCCTTACCCACTGCTTTGGCAGGACATATGTCACAGAGACACACACAGAATAAAATTCTTAAAGAACACGTGGATGCTTCTGTTTCTGAAACCATACCTACAATCCAAAACATCTACTCTCTTGACTGTATACTGCTTAAAAGTGCGAAGTCGTTCAGTTGTGTCTGATTCTTTGTGACCCCATAGATTGTAACGCCCCAGGTTCCTCCATTCATGGGATTTTCAGACAAGAACACTGGAGTGGGTTACCATTTCCTTCTCCAGGAGATCTTCCAGACCCAGGGATTGAACCCAGGTCTCCTGCATTGTAGGCAGACGCTTTACCATCTGAGCCACCAGAGAAGTCCGTATATTGCTTAGGAGGCAGGAAAATACTTCTGCATGTTTTCTCTCTGCATCCTATATCCAAACCTGTGATAGTCAGTCATGGGGATGCTGATATGGAAGACAGCCAGAGTAAGCAAAGCATGTGATCAGCTGAAACATGTAGATGAGGTGAAAAGACAAAGGATATCCCCAAACTCTTCTCTCAGGTAGCATGACTGCAACAAATTCTGACTTATAAAATATTTCTCAGTGTTCCAATTTGTGATGCGGGGGTTTGCAAGAAAGAGCATATTTGCAATAGTTGTATGTGGCATGTAAGGTTATCCTCTATGTGGTCATCTGAATTACTACTAAATGTTAGAATAATTGAATGGCTTTATTTTTATAAAATAATTTAGTAGGATTCAATTCCATTTTTAATTGAAGTGTATTTGACTTACAATATTATATTAGTTTCAGGTGTATCAGTATTAACTCAGTCACTCAGTCATATCCTACTCTTTGAGACCTCATGGACTGCAGCACACTAGACTTCCCTGTCCATCACCAAGTCTGTAGCTTGCTCAAACTCATGTCCTTAGAGTCGGTGTCACCATCCAACCATCTCATCCCCTGTTGTCCCCTTCTCCTCCTGCCTTCAATCTTTCCCAGCATCAGGGGCTTTTCCAGTGAGTTAGTTCTTCGCATCATGTGGCTAAACTGTTGGAATTTCAGCTTCCGCATCAGTCGTTCCAATGAATATTCAGGACTGATTTCCTTTAGTAGTGACTGGTTTGATCTCCTTGCAGTCCAAAACACTCTCAAGAGCCTTCTCCAACACCACAGGTCAAAAGCATCAATTCTTCAGTGCTCAGCTTTCTTTATGGTCCAACTCTCACATCCATACATGACTACTGGAAAAACCATAGCTTTGACTAGACAGACCTGTGTCAGCAAAGTAATGTCTCTGCATTTTAATATTGTGTCTAGGTTGGTCATAGCTTTTCTTCCAAGGAGCAAGTGTCTTTTAATTTTGTGGCTGCAGTTACCATCTGCAATGATTTTGGAGCCCCCCAAAAATAGTCTGTCACTGTTTCCATTGTTTCCCCATCCATTTGCCATGAAGTGATGGGACAAGATGCTATGATCTTCATTTTTTGAATGTTGAGTTTTAAGCCAGGTTTTTCACTCTCCTCATTCACCTTCATCAGAAGGCTCTTTAGTTCCTCTTTGCTTTCTGCCATAAGGGTGGTGTCATCTGCATATCTGAGGTTATTGTTATTTCTCCCAGCAATCTTGATTCCAGCTTGTGCTTCATCCAGCCCGCCATTTGGCATGATGTACTCTGCATATAAGTTAAATAAGCAGGGTAACAATATACAGCCTTGATATATTCCTTTCTCAATTTGGAACCAGTCCATTGTTCCATGTCCAGTTCTAACTCTTGTTTCTTGCCCTCTATACAGATTTCTTAGAAGGCAGGTAAGGTGGTCTGGTATTCCCATCTCTTTGAGACTTTTCCACAGTTTGTTGTGATCCACACAGTCAAAGACTTTGTTGTAGTCAATAAAGCAGAAGTAGGTGGTTCTCGAGTTTCCTCGCTTTTTGTATGACCCAACAGATGAGTAAGTCAACATTTTTATAAACTGTACTCCAAAGTTACTAGAAAATATTGACTATATAAAAAGGTAAACTTAAAAATTCAGCTGTATATAAAATCTAGATTTTAAATTATATTCATCTAGTATAATTTATATTTTGCCCATATCTTTAATAGATACTATTGAAATTTTTAGAGGAAAATATGACTTTTTGAGGCATATATGAAAGACAATTTAATTAGTTTAGTATAATTTCTACGTTTGCTCCAATGTGTATTTCTTGATGAAAATAAGTCAAGCATTATGAATTCTGAATAAAATTAAACTTGTCATTTTACTTCTTTACATCATTAGGTGTCATTAGAACATAAATTATGTAAAAATCTTGGTTAGCAATAGCACAATTCATGATTTTGCTGAAAGAAATTCAAAGATAATTTATGGAATACAAATATAATAATTTATGAATTATATATGTCCACTTTATACTTACCCAGATATCCTTAGGCAATCCAGACTCAATCATCCAAAAACCAAATGTCACTTGGTTTTTACTATATCTAAATATTTAGATATAATGTATGTGTGCCCTTATTTGCACACTTGATGCAGATGCCACAAATACTAGGGGTGGTTTTGCCCATGTTTGTAATAAATGCCTATACGCTGTTCTACAATCCTTCACTCCACTCCACTCCACTCCAGTATGGTAGAATACATTACTCCAATCCAGTCGTTCACACCAGTGCTTCTGTGTGTTTCAGGGATTGGGCCAATTGAGCAATCCATTCCAGTTAAACAATTGTTAATAAATTGACAAAACTAAGGCATCATTTTAGTCCTATTAAACTACTGGTAATGTGTTTAACTAGATAATGTTTAACCATTATATGCAAATATGGAAACACTTATAGATGACAAGGACTAAATATTCCAACTCACTGTACAGTGTTACTATAAGGCTTTTAGCTATTGAGAAAAGTCTTATTCAAATATCAGCCATCTCCTTGACTCCTCGCAGAATTTTATTTGCTGCTGCTACTAAGTTGCTTCAGTCGTGTCCGACTCTGTGCGACCCCATAGACGGCTGCCCACCAGGCTCCCCCATCCCTGGGATTCTCCAGGCAAGAACACTGGAGTGGGTTGTCATTTCCTTCTCCAATGCATGAAAGTGAAAAGTCAAAGTGGAATCGCTCAGTCGTGTCCGACTCTTAGCGACCCCATGGACTGCAACCTACCAGGTTCCTCCATCCATAGGATTTTCCAGGCAAGAGTACTGGAGTGGGGTGCCATTGCCTTTTCCAGAATATTATTTAAATCACCTTAATTGATTCCTCATGCTAGAATAAACCCCGGGTTTTCTCTTCCCTGACTGAATGAACAACCCAGGTAAATTGATTTATGCTTTAAAATCATAAAGCATTTGCTTATCTTATTTTTGTATAAGACAAAAAAATTTCTGGACTTGTAGAAATTTTACTGACTAGTGCTGAAAGTATCCTTAAAAGATTATAGTATTCCTGCTTTTTATATATTCTCTTTTGAATGGATTTCTAACAAGGAGCTTTTTGGAGACAGATGATAAGTAATAATAAAGTGTTACGTAATTTTTTACCTCATGTACTATCTCATCTCTGCCTTTTCCTGTTGAAGTCATAGACTCTGGGCAGTACTTTTCAAAAGGACACTGCCAACTCGATACTTAGCTGTTTTTTTTTATGTTTGTTTCCTTAATAATTATAATTTTGATATGTTGTGCTCAATGAATTTAGATTATACAAAATTTCATTCTTGATCTCTCTGTAAAGGCCAAAGGAGAAAACAGAGCTGCTGTAGAAATATCTTTAGAAGAAACTCCTCTATGGTTGTAAGCCTACCTTAAACCACAAAGAAACCTAAATATCTTTTTGTTTTTCCCAAAAACTATATTTTCATCTATTGAATTTCTCAAAGAAATCTCCCATAAGGTAAATGTGGGTGTTTTGTATTTTGATATGGTAAAGATGGTTTTTGTTTTTCTTCTTTTATACATAAAAAGTAAAGCAGAACCTCTCCCATTTTATCTTGCTTCTTGCAAAATGATTTATTATTCAAAAACTCTGTTTTCACTTATAGGTTATTGATATCCCGTAACATGTTCTAAGTTCAGAAATAGAGATAACATTCTTAAATATAGTCTCTAAAGTTTTCTACCAGAAATTTAGTATAGTTAGGTCCATTTTCCATGAGATAGCAAAGCTACTCATAGGCGAAAGTATTTTTAAAGTAGTCTAAATAGTCACTCTCAAGTATCTATGCAACTGAGACAAAGTATTGGCATCATAATTAAATATTTATAAAAATCCTGCTGCATTTTGTGGGGCACAGATGTATTCTCAATGTTAAATCTTGACATGGGAGGGAAATCAGATGTCCAGGCGTGACAGATTTCTCAATGCCAAACAGTTCAATGGTCCCAGAAGATGTTCTTATGAACTTGACCTGAGCAAACGGCACAAGCAGGACAGCTGGGAGGACAGGTCACACTGGGGAAGGCGGGAATCTCACGCTTCTGGCTGACTTAAGTCCTATAGCTTGTGTTTGCTACTACAATTATTTGAACCTTGATTATGAAGTCATGACATCCAGACAACATATTTCTTACAAAATCCTCTTTGGTGCCAGAGGCCTAGACAAATTTCCTGCTTTAAGACAGATTGAAGCTCATAATCATGATGATTTGTGACACTCCCTTGCCTCCCCAAGCTACAAATAATCAGAATATTTGGCCTAGAATAAGAACTTTTCAAAGTAAATTAGATAATTTCTTTGGAAAATTTCAGAGCAGTGAAAGTTTGTGTGTATGTGTGTGCTGCTGCTGTGGCTGCTTCTCTATACATCTGATTTATTCTTAGGTTACGAGATAGCTTAACCTCTAAGATTAATATTTACCTAAAATAGCTATTATTGAATTTATCTAAAGTAACCCCTTTATCCATGGTGAAAGCACTGCAGACAACCTGGTTGTGGTTAAATGTCTTAGAAATGGATTGTTCTTTACAAGAATGCAATTTTTATTTTGAGAGCTGAACTTCTCCCACTAAGGTCAAATAGCTTTTTTTAAAGTCAAGTGATGAAATTAAATGGCTGTGAAATATTTGGAATGCAAGTTAATATTTTAAAACTTACAAATGAAATTACTTTAGGAGAAAACAGTTCAAAATGTTTTATTGAACTCAGAAGTAAAGAGTAGATAGTATAAAGTGCAGAAACTTGAAACAATGTATTTGTAGGGCCAAAGAGCAGTTTTATTTATAAGGAGTTTGTAGAATATGTCAATTTACTCAACTGTGGTAAGTTATTCTTGTTGTGGTTTTCAGTGTGTGAGAAATGCTATCAATTTGCTAATGTATGGCACATTCCAGACCTTCTATCCATTCCATCAAAATCATGAGTACTGGCTACACGGAAAATATCCATCAAATACCCTATTCTGTCCCTGTGAAACTTGTGTATAGCAAATCCCTCTGTGTGTACTGCCTCTTCCTTATTATACTTTTTAATCTAGAAAATTCGTTCTCATCCAGGAAGAGTCAACTCCAATATCGCTACTGTTTGGATCCTGCCTTGACTTTTCCAGGCAAAGTGAAATTATACTTCCATTAATCAAGTATTTATAATTAATTATAGATAATAATTTAATTATCAGAAACCTCAAACCTCAATGTCTGTGCTGCTCTTTGTGTTCTTTTCTATATCCTCAAAACTTTCATACTGCCTTTCCATGTCATTGGTAATTATATCACATTGGTTGACTCATTGCTGTGCCTCCGTGCATATTCTTTCTCTCCATCAATCTCTTTGTGTCTCCCACTCACTTCTCCCCTTCTCTAGTTTTCCATCCGTACCTTCATCCATATCACCACTGGATGTGACTTTTAGTTCACCAGCTCATATTAAGATGTTCACTTGGAAGACATTTTTGAAAATAAGTTACAAGATTCTATTATCTAGTTTACTTTTTGAAGTTGCAGATAAGATAGTTAGGGCTTCTCTGATAGCTCAGTTGGTAAAGAATCTGACTGCAATGCAGGAGACCCTGGTTCAATTCCTGGGTCAGGAAGATCCGCTGGATAAGGGATAGGCTACCCTCTCCTGTATTCTTGGGCTTCCCTCATGGCTCAGCTGGTAAAGAATCTGGCTGCAATGCAGGAGACCTGGGTTTGATCCCTGGGTTGGGAAGATCCCCTGGAGAAAAGAATGGCTACCCACTCCAGTATTCTGGCCTGGAGAATTCTATGGACTGTGTAGTCCATGGGGTCACAAAGAACTGGACATGACTGAGCAACTTTCACTTTTATAAGACAGTTGAAAAAGCAGGTGATAAACTTATTCTTTAAGAGGATATCACCTAAACCACACAGAGATAAATATGTTTGCAATATTTATTCTAGGGGACAGAAGGTACATCCATCTAAAGGTGCAACTGAGCTGCTGAACCTCCAGTTTTTCTCCAAAGTATCCTGAATGCCACCCATGAGTGCCTGAGATCCTCAGACCCTCCACGGATAAGTGAGGGTACCCATGTCAATTTGTACATTAAATTTCTATAAGACTTGACTACTTTCTTTTTAATTTTAATATAAAATGTATATAAATGAAAGTTTCATTTTGTTTGTTTTATCACACTGAAGACCATTAGTTTAAAATTTTCTCTTTTAGTATCTGTTTTATACTCTACAAGGATGTAATAGAGCCGTGTTGAAAAATACCCTATACTAAAGTACGGAACACAATTCAGAACAAAGACAAACTTTTCTAGTTTTTTTTTTTTTTTAACTCTCCTGTGGTAACTATTTTTTAAACAGTTATATTGAAATATTCATCTACCATACAATCATAAATTTCAAGTGTACAATTAAATGGTTTTTAGTGTCTATAGAGTTGCCTGACCATCATAAATCCAGTTTAGAATATTATCTTCAATCCACAAAGATCCTATATATGTTACCATTCAGTCCCTATTTTGTCCCAACTCTTCTTCTCCCCTGTCCCAGTCCTGCTGCTGCTACTGCTGCTGCTAAGTCACTTCAGTTGTGTCCGACTCTGTGTGACCCCATAGACGGCAGCCCACCAGGCTCCCCCATCCCTGGGATTCTCCAGGCAAGAACACTGGAGTGGGTTGTCATTTCCTTCTCCAATGCATTAAAGTGAAAAGTGAAAGTGAAGTCACTCAGTTGTGTCTGACTCTTATCGCCCCATGGACTGCAGCCTAACAGACTCCTACGTCCATGGGATTTTCCAGGCAAGAGTACTGGAGTGGGGTGCCATTGCCTTCTCCCGTCCCAGCCCTAGGCAACCACTAATCTATATTCTTTTGCTACTTGCCTGTTCTGGACATTGCATACAAATGGAATCATAAGTCATATGGTCTTTAGTGGGATTCTTTCAGTTAATATGTTTTCAAGGTTCGTCCATATTGTAACATGAATCTATACTCCATTCCTTTTAATAGCCTAAGAGTATTCCATTGTATCGATACATCCCATGTTATTTATGCATCAGTTGATGGATTGACGGACATTTGGGCCTTTACACGTTTTAGCCATTATAAACAATGCTTCTATTAACATTCATGTACAAGTGTTTGTATGGACATGTTTTCGTTACTTTTGGGTATATATCTAGGAGTGGGATTACTGGATCATATGGTAACTCTGTTCAACCTTTAACTTTTAAACTATCATTCTTGTTTTTGTTTTTGTTTTTTTACATTTTTGCCCACCAGCAATGTATAAAGGTTCTAGTTTCTTTAGATCCTCAGCAACACTTGTTAGTATTTTGTTTTTGATTATAGTCATCCTAGTGGGTATAAAATGAGAGCTCATCTTGTTTTGATTTGTGTTTTCTTGCTGCCAGATGATGTTGAGCATCTTTACATATTCTAATTTCCCATTAGTGAATCTTCTTTAGAGAAATTCCTCTTTAGATACTTTGCTCACTTTTAATTAGGATTATCTTTTTTATTATTGACTTGGAGGCATTCTTTGCATATCACAGTTATAAGAACCTTGTGAGATATATGACTTGCAAAATTTCTCCTGTTTCGGGGTTGTCATCTTTCTTCTTTGGCAATGTCCTTTGATGCACAAAAGTTTTTTACTTTTCAACACATCCAATTTATCATTTTTTTTTCTTTCATTGGTTGTTCTTTTTGTAGCATGTTTAAGAAACTATTGTCTAATACAAAGTCAAAAGTTTCTAGGCCTAGGTTTTCTTCTAACAGTTTTATAGTGTTAGTTTTGATAGTTAGATCTTTGAGTTATTTAAATTAATTTTTGTATATAGAGCTTAGTTCTATTTGTTTTAAAATGCACAGAATAATAAAAAATATTTATTTGGCCTTTGTTCCTGGTTTCTGGCCCATAACTTCTAAAATTATTGAAATCTCCTAGGTGATGGGAGTGTCTTTTGTATGCTAATGACTAATGACTAGGGTCCCCTGGATATCTTTGTGATTAGGCTGATCTCCAGAAAATCCAAGGCATAATTACAGAGTTGGAACTTTCAGGCTCATTTCACAACCTCCAAGAAGGGGCGAGGACTAGGCATTGAGTTCAATCATCAATGATTAATGATTTATTCAATCATACCTATATTATGAAACTTTATAAAAATCTCTAAATGAAGTTCAGAGAATTTCTAAATAGGTGACACATCGATATGCTTTGGAAGGTCATGTGCCTTGAGAGAACATGGAAGTTCCATGCATCCACCTTATACATTGCTTTAGGCATCTCTTCCATTCGGCTGCATCTGAGTTGCATCCTTTATAATACACCAGTGAATATAAAGTGTTTTCGCCAGTTCTGTGAGCTGTTCTAGCAAATTATCAAACTTAAGGAGGGACCTGTGTAAACTCGAATTTACTGCTGGTGGGTGAGAAGTACAAGTGGCTTCTGGAATTTGTGTCTGATGTCTGAAGTGGGACAGTCTTGAGAGCCTAAACCCTTAAGTGGTGGCGACTGAGCTAATTCTAGACAGTAAGTGTCAGAGTTAAATTGAATTGTTGGATACTCAGTTGATGTTGAAGAATCAAAGAATCACAAAATTGGAATACTGTTTTTACTGTTATTAGAGGCCTTCCTCCCTTCTTTCTCTTTCTTTCTCACTAATGTAACTTAAGTACCATAGTAGAAATAGTAATGCTTAACAAAGTCTATTTGCTCTCCTGTGCTCCCCAGTCTCAATGCAATTAAGGGTCAACAGATCTTTGAGCAGCTCAGCACTGAAAATCCAATCTAAGATTCTCCAGGCTCTCTTCCCTTCTGTTAAGACCAAAAGATCTTTTTGTGGAGATGTTATACTGGCCATCAGATCAGTCCTTGAATGATTTTGTGGAGTAGAGCCCTTTGCTGATCTAGTGAAGTGAAAGTCGCTCAGTCCTGTCCAACTCTTTGTGACCCCATGGACTATAGAGTCCATGGAATTCTCCAGGCCAGAATGCTGGAGTGGGCAGCCTTTCCTTTCTCCAGGGCATCTTCCCAACCCAGGGATTGAACCCAGGTCTCCTGCATTGCAGGCGGATTCTTTACCAGTTGAGCCACAAGAGCAGCATATCTAAGTATATCTAAATACATCTAAGCTAGATATATTTCCTGTTGTTTTTTAGTCGTTCAGTCTTGTCTGACTCTTTGTGACCCCATGAACTACAGCACGCCAAGCTTCCCTGAGCTTTGCCATTTTCCGCAGGCTGCTCAAACTCATGTTCATTGAGTCAGTAATGCCATCTAAGCATCTTGTCCTCTGAGGTCCCCTTCTCCTCATACATTTAGTCTTTCCCAGATGGCTTTTCACATCAGGTGGCCAAAGTATTGGAGCTTCAGCTTTAGCTTCAGTCCTTCTAATGAATATTCAGGATTGATTGCTCTTAGGATTGACTGGTTTGATCTCCTTGAAGTCCTAGGGACTCTCAACAGTCTGCTCCAACACCACATTTTAAAAGCATCAATTCTTTGACATTCACCCTTCTTTATGGTCCAACTCTCATATCCATACATTACTACTGGAAAAGCCATAGCTTTGACAATACGAATCTTTATCAGCCAAGTGACATCTCTGCTTTTTAATACACTGTCTAGGTTTTTCATAGCTTTTCTTCCAAGGAGCATGTGTCTTTTAATTTCATGGCTGCAATCACCATCTGCAGTGATTTTCAAGCCCCCCAAAACAGTCTCTCAGTGATTCCTTTGTTTCCCCACCTATTTGCCATGAAGTGGTTGGACAGAATGCCATGATCTTTGTTTTCTGAATGTTGAGTTTTAAGTCAGTTTTTTCACTCTCCTCTTTAATTTTCATCAAGAGACTCTTTCGTTCTCCTTCGCTTTCTGCCATAAGGGTAGTGTCATCTGCACATCTGAGGTTATTGATATTTCTCCCTGCAATCTTGATTCCAGCTTGCTTTTCATCCTTCTCTATTTCTTTGCATTGATCACTGAGGGAGGCTTTCTTATCTCTCCTTGCTATTCTTTGGAACTCTGCATTCAAGTGAAGTTTGCCACTTTACTCTTTTGCCTTTAGCTACAGCCCATGGAGAAGGCAATGGCACCCCACTCCAGTACTCTTGCTTGGAAAATCCCATGAACGGAGAAGCCTGATAGGCTGCAGTCCATGGGGTCGTTGAGTTGGGCACGACTGAGCAGCTTCACTTTCACTTTTCACTTTCATGCATTGTAGAAGGAAATGGCAACCCACTCAAGTATTCTTGCCTGGAGAATCCCAGGGACAGAGGAGCCTAGTGGGCTGCCATCTATGGGGTCGCACAGAGTCGGACACAACTGAAGCGACTTAGCAACAGCAGCAGCAGCATGGGGTTGCAAAGGGTCGGACATGACTGAGTGACTAACACTTTCACTTTTCATAAGCATAATACACATATATAATTGGATAATTTTCAAGCACCTGTCAAATATAAAATAGGATTTAAAAATATTAGAATGATTCATCTTACTGAACATGACTTCTAAAGTTTTATCTTTGCCATTGTAAGTTTGGGTGACTCAGGATTTTTTTTCCCTATTGTGTAGAGTTATATAATTGGCCATTTGTGATAACTGTTACTAGAATCAAACATTGTATCCTAACAATATTGGAAGGAGAAAAGTGGTGGTAAGCAAAAAATTAAGGAAATGAATGATAGGAAGAGAAATATATTATAGAACGCTGTTA
Organism: Bos grunniens; assembly: GCF_055505025.1. Classification (NCBI taxonomy): domain Eukaryota; kingdom Metazoa; phylum Chordata; class Mammalia; order Artiodactyla; family Bovidae; genus Bos; species Bos grunniens. Next base: position 137,277,678 of record NC_141165.1, read on the forward strand.
GCTTTGATTCTGTTTTTTAAAATAAATTCTGTTTGGCTCAAGAATAATCGCAGAAAACAAGATGAGACATTTCTGTGGCATACCAGGTTACTGACAGTGATATAACTATTCTAAGTTATCAAGAATGAATTGAGATAGTGACAGTAACAAAATTTAGGGGCAAAAGAGTGTCAGTTAGGAATGAGAGTTCTAACATAGCTTTTCATTAGAATAACTCTTCATGCTTTCATCACTTTGTTCATGACTACTCTGTCCTCTTTCCTTCTGTGACTTACACATTTATTTGCACTGTTAGATTTCTCAAATAATATTTATTTCAATAATCTTGACTTGAAATCTTATTTTTATTTTTTAAAAAAGAAAAAAATATGAGAAGAAAAGGACCTATAAGGCCCTACATTTTGAGCAAAGCAACTGAGCCAATTAGGTTGTCACAGAGATTCATCATTTCAATCTAGGTAAAACTGGCAACCATGTATGTATATGGTGTTCCTGAGGATATTTTAGCCAAATCATTGACTGTATCTATTGTCAATTAAGAAGCAGGTTTGTGAGGGCAGCATGCATTTATTCCAGGTATAAATCCCTGAAGAAATCAGCCATGTGTGCATTATACCTGCAGGGATGTCATTGACTGATGACTGGTACAGAACAAACAAAAAAGTGTTTTTTAAAGTGAGAACACAAATTAACATCTAATTTCAAAGTTACATTGATATTCCTTTGCTTCACTTAAATTATAATTCATGAGCATGGAAACTGAATATTCCAGAGGAAAGGCCAAATAATACCACGTTGTTTTTTCTGCTCCAAAGCCGAAGTAGACTTGTACAGCTGTGGAGGGAAAAAGGGCGTTCAAAGATTCTCAACAGGCATGCTTCAATAAGACATCCTACTGTTCTAGAAAATGCCTCAACAGAAAGGTCAGTTTTTAAGAAATCATTCAAAGGAATAAGCCAAACTTAAAAGAAATTTGTCTGGGATCCTAGGTAACCTTACTTCATCCCTTCTGAGTTGATGCTGTTTTGTGTCAGAAACATACTAGACAAGTGGATGTGAAAGGAAAGGGAGATTCAAGCTTTATTGGCTGATCCATGACAGCCATTCTCAGTAAGGTTTCCTCCATTGTCAACACTTCAAACAGAAACTACAGTATGGATATTGCCAGTGAGAGATTTGGAAAATGCACCACATCAATGACTTACTCCCCCTCACCAACCACTCCTCCCTTCCCCTTCCCTACAAGAATACATCAGAGCTTGTTACCAAGATGCTGTAAGAGAAGTTTGGGGCAAATTAAAAGTCCCCTCCCTGCCTCATTGTTAACTTATTCAATAGCATCCTGGCACTTTGCAACAAAGCCTTTGATGATACGTTTCGATGTAGCATTCCAACTCCAGAAAGTATGTTAGGGGGGTTTTAAATAGCTGTTATTCACTCTTAAGTGTTTAGTAGATCCAGGATTTTCTTTGACTATTCCACTGTGAACAGGTGACACAGGTAATCATTATATGCTGATTTTAAAATGTTAAGAGAGGGACTTCCCTGTTCAGTGGTTAAGACTCTGCACTCCCAACACAGGGAATGAGGGTCTGATTCCTGGTGGGGGAACTGAGATCCTGCATGCTGCACAGCAGAGCCAAAAAGAAAAATGTTAAGAGGAAAAGAAATACTATTTTTCTCCATATAGTAATATTGTACTTCAAAAGAAAAAACATAATTTCAACTGAAGTCACTGTTATTTCTACCAATGTCATGCTTCCCAGTACCAGAATGATGATTTTTCTCTATACTATTATAGATATTGAAGATTAACCATATGCCTTGTTGTATTGGTTCACTCAGCTTTGAGCTTTAAATGCACTGTTTAATATACAATGATAAAATATACATTGTTTCAGAACTACAGCTCTTCCCTTAGAGTTTACAGATATACACTTCTCTGGAATCTACACATCCATACATCTATCTTCCAAATATTTCTACTCTCATCCCCATTTCTTTCTACTCTCAATCCAGAAAGAAAACCGAGAGAATCCAAAAGTCCATTCTGCACTGGCTAAAATGAGGTGCCATATTGTACTGGGGCAATTCTGACCAATTTCTAGTCACCTTCACTCTATTTTCTTTTTCTTTTCTTCCTTTCTTTTTTTTTTTCCCCCCTTTGGTCAAACTGCACAGAATGTGGCATCTTAGTTCCCACACCAGTGATTGAACCTGCAGCACACATTGGAAGTATAGAGTCTTAACCACTGGACCACTGGGGAAGTTCCAGCATACCACTCTCAGACAAATATTTCAAAAACATAACTTAATCCCTGGCCTATCATTTCCCATCACATCATGCTCCTGTCTATCATCCTGACCGCAGTTCTCTGCATAAATTACGGAGCTTCAACATATGGCCCAGTCTTCTAGAAAAAATAGCAGTCTTTCAAGGAAAAAAAAAAAAACCCTTTCCTACTTTCTCCTTTTGTTAGTTACATTATCCTCAGTTCTGTGATTTTGCTATTGCTATCACTTCCCCAACCTGGATGTTTTCTGTTGTTGTTCTCAAATTGTTTATATAAAACTATTATTAATGACTCACCTTTTCCATGTAGACTTCCCTGGATATTCCTGGAAACAGGACAGTGCTGTCCTCTCTCTAATGTTACGGCTTCACTGCCAGGGAGTCATGCAGAGTTGGTCATTTCATTATGGACTAAGGTGGTCATGACTGTTAGTTTTCTCTTTATGTACTTATGGTACCTCTTCATGGAACCATGAGTAGCTAATAATCCTTTTGGGTTTTCTTTGGTGACTACTACTGGCTCTATAAGGCTTCCCAGGTGGGGCTTTGGTAAAGAACCCACCTGCCAGTTTAGGAGACTTAAGAGACATGGATTTGATCCCTGGGTTGGGAAGATTCCTTGGAGGAGAGCATGGCAACTCAATCCTGCATTCTTGCCTGGAGAATCCCATGAACAGAGGGAGCCTGGCAGGCTACAGTCCATTGGGTTGCAAAGAATCAGACATGACTGAAGTGACTTAGCTTCCATGCTTGACTGGCTATATAATTAGGAAGACTTCCATCTTATTCTGTTTAGCAAAGATATGACTTATTTGAGGAAAAAAAAAAGAGAGAGAAATTAATTTCTCTGTCTCAATCTCTATTTCTTTCTCTTAATGAACTGCACGAATTTTTGGTCAGGCAGATAATAGCTATCCATGTAGTTTCAGACTAGTTACTGACTAGTTACTAAAACCCTGTACCTCTCAGCTTTCTCTGATAGGATCGCATCTAACTTATGCCTTATGTAAAGAGTAAATAATATAATCATATATGTGAGGCCATTAGCACTATCCTCACATATAGTGGGTACTTAATAGGTGGTGGTTTTGGTTTTTGCTTTTTCTAATTTAGGAAAGGGAGTCTAATGATTAAAATAATAAGCTTTAAAAAACACAAACCAGGTTGTAAATTCTAGCTCCATCATTTATTAATTTGCTGAGCACATCATGAGAAACGCTGGGCTGGAAGAAGCACAAGCTGAAATCAAGATTGCCAGGAGAAATATCAATAACCTCAGATATGCAGATGACACCAACCTTATGGCAGAAAGTGAAGAGGAACTAAAAAGCCTCTTGATGAAAGTGAAAGAGGAGAGTGAAAAAGTTGGCTTAAAGCTCAACATTCAGAAAATGAAGATCATGGCATCTGGTCTCATCACTTCATGGGAAATAGATGAGGAAGAGTGGAAACAGTGTCAGACTTTATTTTTTTGGGCTCCAAAATCACTGCAGATAGTGATTGCAGCCACTAAATTAAAAGACGCTTACTCCTTGGAAGGCAAGTTATGACCAACCTAGATAGCATATTCAAAAGCAGAGACATTACTTTGCCAACAAAGGTTTGTCTAGTCAAGGCTATGGTTTTTCCAGTGGTCATGTATGGATGTGACAGTTGGACTGTGAAGAAAGCTGAGCGCCAAAGAATTGATGCATTTGAACTGTTGGAGAAGACGCTTGAGAGTCCCTTGGACTGCAAGGAGATCCAACCAGTCCATTCTAAAGGAGATCAGCCCTGGGTGTTCTTTGGAAGGAATGATGCTAAAGCTGAAACTCCAGTACTTTGGCCACCTCATACGAAGAGTTGACTCATTGGAAAAGACTGTGATACTGTGAGGGATTGGGGGCAGGAGGAGAAGGGGACAACAGAGAATAAGATGGCTGGATGGCATCACTGACTCGATGGGCATGAGTTTGAGTGAATTCTGGGAGTTAGTGATGGACAGGGAGGCCTGGTGTGCTGCGATTCATGGGGTCACAAAGAGTCGGACACGACTGAGTGACTGAACTGAACTGAACTTAAGGTCTTTTAATCTCTGAGTTTCTTATTTTTCTCCTCTCCGACATTTGGATAGTACTTTCTGCAAAACACCTGGGTGATTGGATGGGTAATAAAGATGTGACCAATATGTCAGCAGGCATGATGTGTGTTCACTGTGATCACTGAATAAGGTTTAATGAGATAATGGGAGAAAATATAACCTCCTCATGTCCCTAGAGGGAACACTCAGACAGCTTTCTCTGACTTTCCTCTCGTTATTAGGTAAAAGGAGATCCAACCATTACTTTCAATTGGAGCACAGGCTCAATTCCGTCACAGGAATGTTTAGTCTGATGGAGCAGTGAAAATTCTCATTTAACAGGCAATTTAACCCCTCAACCAGCTGGCACCTGTTATAGGCTGGGACTTACAGTGGTGCAAGCGTTCTGGGGCTTGTCCCTTCCAGCTCATCATCTTTCCCAGTCTTAGCTTCATTTAGGGATCACCAATGAAGAGAGGGAGAAGTAATACCTGGGTGGCTTTGTACTTTCTGGTTGTCAGGTAGTTGAAGCTCACAGTTCTTAGAGGGAGGCCACCGGAATGATTATTATTGATTAGTCAACCCTTGTCCTCATGGTTGCTTTAGGCGGCTTTTCCAGTGTTCCCTTTAGCCAATCACTCTCATGGCTTTCTTGGTCCCAGCAGATGCATTTCTATTCTAGGTCCTTTACTCCTGCATCAACCACTACTCACCAGCTGAGCAGCCTTCCCCCAAGGGCTCCTCATGCCTCCAGAAGCCCCAACATAGACCTTGGGAGACCTACAATAATTCTACATCAAAGCTCTCTTGCAAATGGCCCACAGCCAATGCTCAGCATCATACCCTGTTCCAGCAAATTAGATCACTTCCCTTTGATCCCCTATTTAGCCTCTCTTTAGTTTATAGATTTCCAAGCATGAGTTGTATCTGAGCCATAGTCCATTGTAACTTTCTCAAGCATGAGTAAGATCCCCGTACTTTGCGTCTCCCTTAAGTCTCTTATTTTCTTCAAGCATTAAAAAGAGTGAACTAATGTCAACTGCAGCAGCTTGGATGGACCTAGAGATTACCAGACTGAGTGAGGTAAGTCAGACAGAGAAAGGGAAATATTATATGGCTTCTCTTATATGCAGGATCTAAAAGGAAATGATACAAATGAATTTATTTACAAAACAGAAACAGACTCACAGACTTAGAAAATGAACTTATAGTTTCCAGTGGGAAAGATGGAGGGAAGAGATAGTGAGTTTGGGACAGATATGTACACACTGCTATATTTAAAATGGATAACCAACGAGGTCTACTGTATGGGGACTCAGTTCAATGTTATGTGATAGTCTGGATGGGAGGAGGTGAGTTTAGAGAATGGAAACATGCATATTATGGCTGAGTCCCTCTGCTGCCTTCCTGAAACTATCACAACATTGCTAATCAGCTATACCCCAATATAAAATGTATGCGCATGTGCTCAGTAGTGTCCAACTCTTTGCAGCTTCATGGACTGTAATTCTCTAGGTGCTTCCATCCATGGAATTCTCCAGGTAAAAATACTGGAATGGGTTGCCATTTCCTCCTCTAGGGAATCTTCCCGATCAAGGGATTGAACCTGGGTTGCTTGTCATCTCCTGCATTGGCAGGCAGGTTCTCTACCACTGAGCCACCTGGGAAGCCAGTCCTTATCTTCCCAACCATAAGGAAGGGGACTCACAGAAAGGGAATTGCTCTCTCTCTCTGAACAGACGCCTGCACACATCTTTTCTCTCAAAACCTTTTTGAGACCCTTGATCTGGTCAAAGGGTCCAAGACATATGGAGCAGGTTCTCACGGCCACTTCTTACATAACCTTTTGTATGGGGTGGCAGGCTGCCTCATGCTCACTTCAGTGTCCTAACACCTATGCTGCTGTCCTGCTGTACCTCAGTCAAAACTGAGCAGAAAGGAAAAAACCAAGGAGGAATCCTGTTACTAGCAACAAAACATAGAGCAGTGCCTGGCACCAGGAGTGGCTGCAGAATTTACTGGACTAATGCAAAATGAATCTTCAGGTCCTCTTGCTCACAAACCATTGAGAATTTCAAGAAGACCTTAGTAGAGCATTAAACTGCCCATCCAAGTGTGCAGCCCTGTGTGACAACGTAAGATAAATGCCCATGAAGTCAGCTCTAGAAAGCAGATAGTAGAAATAGTCCCTTTTGATCTTCCTTTGGTTCCAATCCCACATAATTTCACTTTGCTCAGATATGCCCACATGGTCCTAGCATCACTGAGATCTTACTGATAATCCATTACCAAAGACCCCATGGTGGCACATTTGTACATGGTTCAGAACTGATTTCATGCTGAAACAAAACTCAGCCAGTTTAGATCAGAAGCAAAAGTAGCCAAAATGAACTGGCTACTTCCCTGATAAGGAGATAGGGGCTCATTAATATCCTTTGTTATTTACGTTTTCTGATTCCATACAGTATAAGAAAGCAGAGGTGTAGGAGATGCTTATAAAGAACCACTACCTAGACTTGTAGTCTCTTTGTTTCAGCTTTGGAAAAAAAAAATAATAATAATGGAGCAACGAGACAAAAACAAAGAGTCCTATAATCAGGAATATGGAGGATGAAAGTACAACGTGCTATCCATCAATGTGCCTAATGCATGTCATTATTTCCATTAAAGCATTTTGTGTTGGGAGAAAATAAGACATTTCTTGGAAGGGGGTGGTTTGCCTTTCTGATCCAATGGCACAGAGTCGAGCATCTCGAGGTAAGGTTCAGCAGGAGCGCATAGAGTCAGCACGGAGATGCAGACACTGCAGATACCATCCATCTCCCTGACACACGCAGGGAGGGACTCATTGTGTGGCTGCCAGACACAGTGGCTGAGATGAGAATGTTACAGAATACAGAAAAGGGAGCTGGGCTGTTAGGCTCGTTACTGCTCTCATCTGTGAATAGCTCCATAAAGCAGCTCTGAGGAGCATGATTCCGAGATGAAGAAATACAGATTCAGTCTGCGGCCATCATAACCCAGGCAGGCAGTCAAGGAGTTAAGTGAACGATGCCCCGGGAAGGTAGAAATCTAGGTGTTCACAGTGAGGAGGAGACTGCCTTTTTTTAGAGCACTATTTTTGATGCAGACGCTGAGTCAGACCAGCCACTTCTGAGATTGATGATATCCCAGCCTCCCCTATTCCTTGAATTTCAAACCAAAATAACAAAGAGTGTCCGATAGGAAAGACATCACTCAGTCATCAGTGGAAACAGCAATTAAAATGGTAGTGTGTGTGTGTGTGTGTGTGTGTGTCTATAGAGAGGGGTGGAGTAAAGAGTGAGAAACCCCAGTTACAGTTCATGTCTGGGGCTCCCTCACCGACTGGAAAAGAAAACAAAAAGGAGAGAAATAGAACAAGTCATCTTGGAACAGGCAGACCCCACAAGGACAAAGCGCTTTGCCAAGACAAGCATAGCAAAAAGGGACAGTGTATGGTCATTTGAACTTGTTTGACAAGGAAATGGTTTAAACCAGTCTCAGAAGAGGAGCAACTGGGACTGGGTAGCTCCTGCGCCTTATCACATCTCACTGCCGTATGCGAGGATTGCAGGGTTGACTGCTGTGCCTAGGGAAACATGACGTGACCTGTGACTTCTAAATCTGCAAAAGACTGATTCTTGATGGAGGAATATCATACTATATAAGGAACCGCACTTCCTCCTGCCCACCCCCACCTTTTGTTTTAAGCAAGACTTGTTTCGGGAAAGAGGGCAGTTAGGAACCAAAATTTCTCAGACGGCCTCTCAACCTGTCCCCCTGTCCCCAGCCAGGAACTCTTGGAATGAGGCCATGCAACTCTTCTTATTTGTTAGGCCATGGCCTATTTTTTCCAGGCTGTTGTATAAGACAAATCCATTGCCTCATTTCTCATTGCCTCTCTACAAAGGAAAAAAGCAGACAGATCTTCCCAAACTCAGACAGAATACTGTGCACAGCCAAGTGGGCTGAAAAAAGGACGCTGCCAAATTGGCTAGCACAGCTCCATGCCCTTGTTCTTTCCAGAGTTTCAGCAGCAACAACAAAAATGTTCGACGCCCCCCGCCCCCCCACCCCCGCCGCCCCGCCACTACCACCACCCCGAACATGAAAGAACTCAGATGCTTCTGTTTGGATAGAATTAGGACTCTGAAAAGCGAGCAAGAGATGTTGCCATCAAGCCTCAGAGCTCTTCAGAAGTAGCAGAAGCAAGATCTGGCAACATTTTTTAAAAATAAAACCTCAAGCAAAAAACTTCAAGTCAGATAGACAGAAACTGAAATGGCCTAAATCATGGCCACGTACAGGACAAGGCACTTACACACACAGAAGGGTCAAGCTCAGCTGCTGAAAGATTGTCAACATTCCTAACAAGCACTCTACCATCATTATAATCCAAATAAAGAGTTAATAATAGCTCTGCTTTATGAGTTGACTAAGTTTCAGGCACCATGACAAACTCTTTGCATAGTCTTTTTTTTTTTTTTTTCTAATTTTCACCACAACCCTGAAATTATTCCAGCTTCACAGATGAGAATACTGAAGTTCAGAGGAGTTCAGATCCTTGCACCTGGGGATAGGGGCAGAGTCAACACTCAGTGTCAGGACAGGCTGATGCGAGTGAGTGTCTCCTACTATGAAGCCATTCCCCATATACTTCAGCTGCCCTTAAAATGAACAATGATGGACTTTTAATCCTTACTGGCTTTTTCATTACTTACAGCATATAGAGTAATAAACTTCCATGCCAGGTGATAGTTTTACCCTCAGAGAATTAAAAATCCCCAAAACGATCTTCTTCACATGAACTTAATTTTGAGGGGAAAATATTTTTGAGATTATCAGCTAGGGAAGAATCAGACCAGGTATGTTCTTGCCCACCCAAGCAGTTGATCTCTCTTTCTGTCTCTCTCTCTCCCTCTTTCTCACTCACTCTTTTGCTCACAGCACTCCTTAGGCCCATCCCACAAAATGTGAAGGCTGACTCCCATCTGCCCTCTTTTTTCATAGACCAATAGACAGGCATTCAAACTGTAGGGCCCACATTCCCAGTGTCTGCAGGGCCTCTGGTGGTGGCCAGGAGACTGGAAACTCTACAGCTTCAGAACACTCCATCAAGCCATTCAGCCAGTGGCATTTCACATAATGCTACATGATTAAAGACCATGAAGGTTAAACATTCTAACCAGACACATATGTCTAGCAATGGGCTTTTGAAAACCCTCATTCTAAGAAACCATCTGGACATTCCAGGTAATCTCCATGCCTACTGATGGGGGTCCACTCCATCATACATAATAGTTTGTGTAATTCAGCAGAGAGTGTATTTGATGGCCCCTTTTGTTTTAGCTTCTTTAAGAAGAGCGCCAAAGACTGACTTCACTTTCATCAAAAGAATATTGTTACACATAAAATAAGAATGCCCCTGGCTCTTAAAGAGTGTTAGAATTTAGAACTTGTTCCTGAGCAGTTTCAGAATTCATATTCTAATTGTGACTCTAAAAACCAAGAGAGATGATTCTGAGAATGGAGGCTGAAAGACCAGAGGGATGTTTCAGCTGGACCCAAAGAATATCCTCTAATCCCAAGATCAGTGCAGGGTTTGATTAGATTCTTGGGCTCTCAGACACTGAGACAGTCATAAAATGTGAGAGTCAGATGAGATCTTAGCAGTTCTCTTTCCAGCACAAAAGTCAAAGGAAGAAAAGGTCAGAAGCCTGGGAGCTTGACAAATGGACCTCTGACTCTAGGACTTCAGATTCACAGGACAGATCATTTTTTTTCAAAAACAAACTGGATATGTTCAAACAGAGACTGGATTAAAATCTGTGTGGAAGTTTGCAGTGATATTTCAAAGTTTAGATAGGGAAAAATAAGTCAAAGATTATTTCCAGTGCTAATAGTCTATGATATTGTAGTTATTGCACTTGAGATACATCGAATAACCCTAGCAGGTGACAATGTACTGGACAACCCTCTTAAGATTCCTCCCCCATCCTAAGGGCATACATAAACAGAAGCATATACATACACAAAAAATAAATTAGGATATAGTCAACAGAAGTTTACTTTAGCATAAATATATATATAGTCTATATATACCTTTACCTAGATCATTTTTATTGGAATATAATCATTTTACAATGTTATGTTAATTTATGCCGTACAACAGCATGAATCAACCATGTGTACGCATATATCACCTTCCTCTTGATCAAGGTGATATATACATATATATATGTATCTTGATCATTTAAAATTACTTTAAATTTTCTAAAGAAGCATTGTGCTAATACAGTGCTCTCCCACCTCTCTTTCAGGAAGTAATTTTTTTAACATATTTTTTACTATGTAGTATAAGATCTTCCAGAGAATGTTGAATTTGATTAGAAACTGATTTGTGAAACACAAAATGGAATTCATAAAATGTCTCTGAAATATAATGCTTTGCAATGTACCATAGCATTCATCAATTTAATATTTGAGGTTTGGAACCTTCAAAACAAACTCTAGAGGCTGTTGCCATTTTGTGATATGCAATTTTGCCAAGTCATGTAATAAAGGTCAGTATGCAAAAAAGAATCACCTAAAGCAGATAAATGAGATTGTTCAGCTAACACTTTTGCTATGATTCAACTGAATTCAGCTGCGAATTTTTGTGCTTCTACTCTGACATTATCACCTAAGCAGTATTTCTCATTAAGTGTCTGAAGGATCACTTAAATATTTCTGTAATGCTTCATTCCATTTTAGTGGACAATTTTTTATGCTGTATTAGCAGTCATGAATTTGAGGTTTCTTGAACAAATATAAATAGTCCTTGTGGAAGTCCAGGACCTGACATTAATTTTGTACTAAAAGAAAAAATAATTTAGAATCAAAGAATATAATCTTGTCAGACTTCTGGTGTTTTATATAAACATACATGGGCTTCTCCAGTGGCTCAGACTGTAAAGAATCTGCCTGCAGTGCTGGAGACCCAGATCGATCCCTGGGTTGGGAAGATCCCTTCGAGAAGGGAATGGCTATCCACTCCAGTATTCTTGCCTGAAGAATTCCATGGACAGAGGAACCTGGTGGGCTACAGTCCATAGGGTCGCAAAGGGTCAGACACAGCTGAGCAACTAACACTTTCACTTCTACTTTCATAAATATACATACCACAGTTTTCATTCTCCTCTCCTTTGAAATTTATGCATATGATTCTGCCTACTTTTGCATAAATTTGAATGGATGACAAAATCTTGCCAGTGTTTCTAATGTTTACCAGAGTCAAACATCCCAACACTAGGATGCTGACTAAACCTAATATGAGTACTGCCAATCTTAAATTTCTTTTTTCTCACTATGCTCTGTCTTCTAGATTTTACCTATTTTATTTTTCTATAAACTGAGCACAAACTTTATATTTTTTAAGAATCTAGATTTCCCTAGCTCAGGTCAAATTTAATTATACTTAAATGAGGAGCAACTCTAACTCTGGCTAGACACCTAGTACCAAGAATAGGGAGAAGGCCCAGTGTCATAGACTTGGAGCCTAAAACGCCTGATCCCAACTGCTTTACATCCCACTCCTAGTTTTTGGGGTTTTTTTGTTTGTTTGTTTGTTTTTTTCTGAAGTGCTTTTGCAAAAGCTTTCTTTTGTTGTTGTTGTTTTTAAGGTAAAATGGTGATTTATGTTTTAAATTAAGATGGTGATAAAATAAAACTTGCTTCCAGTTTTTGATATTTCAAATAATTACTGTGTAAAATATGAATCAAAATGGTTAATTTAATTGAAATGTCTAACAGTACCAGATCATTCAAAAGTAGATGGCTTAAGCAGATACACAGTTAATGGTTTAATGATATATGTATTCACTCCCTTGACGTTGGTACACTTAGATAAACAAAGGCTCCAAAGTCATCAGTCAAACTGAAACTGAGCTAGTTTAGAAAGTGCTGAATGCTTCTATTATGCATCATTTTAGTTGGGGTAATGAATATTGTATGATCCCTTAATGTCGAGGTAGTTTTGTACTATTTTGGTGTCTATTATTCTTAGAGAACCCTTAAGTAATGCAATAGAGTTAAGCTTAAATGCTATTTTGCTGTTTAGGTCATTATTTATTTATTTATTTTTGCCAGCATGTTGGATTATATAAAAGTCTGAAGAGGCTCTTTAAAGATACAAGAGAAGCAATACTACCTTTAAAGTGAATCTCCTCTGGGAGGAACACAAAGTATTTTCAGTCGTGATTTCTAATTATAGTGTAGGTGACTCAAAAATTGCCAAATACTTGATTCCTCAAAAAGGTACCATAAATAAGCATCATTTTATAGATGAAGAAATTTAGGAATCATAAGATTAGATGACTTGCCTAGAACTAAATATATACATATATAACAAAATACATATTTATATATACATACATGTATATATAGAGCTAAATATACATATATAATGTATAAATGTGCTATAAACTGACTATATACTAACTATATACTACATACTATATACTAACTATATACTACAATTAAATATATATACAATAAATATATATAGGGGTTTCTCAGGTGGCTCAGTTGGTAAAGAATCTGTCTGCTCAATGCAGGAGACATAAGAGATGCTGGTTTGATCCCTGGGTCAGGAAGATCCCCTGAAGGAAAAAGTGGCAACCCCCTCCAGTATTCTTGCCTAGAAAATCCCATGGACAAAGGAGCCTGGTGGGCTATAGTCCATGGGGTCCTAAAGAATCAAATATGACTAAGCCTGAACTCTTGCACACACATACTACAACTAAATTACTACAACTAAATACTACAGATAATTATATATTATATATACAATATATGTATAAAAGAAAGAGAACTAAATAGCAATTATCTATTTTGTTCTAGGAGTTGGGCTTTCCTGGTTCTAGGAGTTAAGTAGGCAAATGTTTCATAAATGATACATCATTGACCCTCCTCCTGTTAATATCTTTTTCTGAGCAGTAAACCTATAAAAAATTTCAAGTCACTTTAACCAAATCAGTTACCACAAAGACTGCTTCCTATCCATACCCCACAGCCAGCCATCTTCACTACTAACCAGAAAAGACATGGAAGCTGCAATCACTTTTAGTTTTTGCCATGAATCATTTGGAAGTCTAAAATGCTTTTGAGGCCCCTGAGCTAGTAAGATTTCCACTTACATAGACTCTTTTGTCCCTATCTCTGTCCCTAGCTCTTTTCCCATGTTTCCTTTGGCCACTGTCACCTCTACTAACAGCTGCTTAGATAATCCTCATTTCAGTTTACTATTTATTTGATTTCCTTTATATCACCTTGTAACAACCATGCTAATTTAGAAGTTTCATCTTTGAGAACAGTGGATTAGTCAGATTCTACACAGTCACCTTCTTCTTACAACAGTTAATTCATAACCTTGCTATACATGGATGAACCCTTCTCCCCCGAATATTACATGTAAGTACAGACATTATCATTCTTTCCTGACTTGATTTTCTATGTTTGCTGGAAATAGTCTGCTTGTTTTTGTTATTTTAGTCACTAAGTCGTGTCCAACACTTTTGCGTTCCCATGGACTGTAGCCCGCCAGGCTCCTCTGTCCATGGAATTTCCCAGGCAAGAATATTGGAGTGGGTTGCCATTTCTTTCTCCAGAGGACCTTCCCAACTCAGGGATCAAACCTGTGTTGCCTACATTGACAAGTGGGTTCTTTATCACTGAGGGAAGCCCAGTTTGCCTGTTTACTTTTCCCAATATCCATCCTTACTTACACAGAAGCATATAAAATTATATCTGTATTTCAGAGACAGATATGAATGCCATTTTATGAGATCACATTTATAGTTTGGAGAAGGGAATGGCAACCCACTTCATCATTCTTGCCTGGAGAATTCCATGGACAGAGGAGCCTGGCAGGCTATAGTTCATGGGGTCACAAAGAGTCAGACATGACTGAGCATCTTTCATTCTTTACAGTTCAACATTCCCAATTATTTTGAAATTAGTAAAATGTATACACATCTCATTATCATCATTTTTCCTTTTATTACAACATTTTATATGTTTCATTGTTAATAGGAGCACTATTTGAATTTAACTATCAAACCAAAGATTTTAAACATTTATTTCCTTTTGATCAAAATCAAACTTTTGACATTTAACTTGTCACCATTAGCTGTCTACTATGTTCAGAAATATAGTTTAGACTGACCGCTTTTCTTGTCTTTAGAAGATAATTATTTAAAGAAAAACTGTCCCTTTCAGGGGAGTGGTGTGCAAGATACCACCATCCTGGTGCTAAATTGGTGCATGAGTAATTCTGAAACCAGTGTGCTTTATTTGATGACAGTTTTTAAAGTCATAGACTGCTGTTTCTCTATGTCATTTGCTTTCTTTTTCCTAATGAGATTTAAAAATTCATTCTCATCTTTTTGATCTCAGGGATTTCTCTTTGTATCTCCTATGCTACATATTGTCACTCTAAGACATTTGTTTAAATGACACTGTTCCCTAAAGATGCAGAAACTCTAATTTTTTGTTATAAGATTAGATTTTATTTAAATAAGCCATAAAGTAACTTTTATGGTTCATTAGTCATTCTCTTAACCTTTCTCTGTTTCTTATCCCATTCTAGCTTTGGGGGAAAGTGGTATGCTAATAAGATTATAATTAGACAAGTATACATGGTAAATTATGCTATTACTGAATGATGCTTACATATTACTGGTGGCTAAAGCAGCATAGAGTGATTCCTAGGTAAAAGACCAATGAATGCCAGCTATGTTTATTGTAGCAGAAACAAGCTTCCTGAAAAAACACTTTCAGAGACTTTCCACCACAAAATAGCACAATGAATGCAAAAAAACCTCACTCCTACAAATCAAGTCCCTTATTTCTTTTACATTTTGCTTTTCCCATTGCTGCTCTTGTTACTTCTGTTTTATCACAGCAAGTTTCAGCACTAAATTCTAATTCTTTAGAAGAACTGAAATACATGCACACAGATATTTAAAATCTCTGTTTTGAATAATCTTATAACTAGAGCTGACGTGCCACAAATTTAGTAAGAAGAATACTCAGGAAGAAACATAACAGACAATTGGAAACAGTCACCCTGAAGATCACGTACAGCAATGTTTTATACATCCTATAAAAAGTTTACAGTATTGCTTGCAATTTTAAGTACCAATGGAGAAAAGATTTAGGCACGATTGAGCTGTACCTTACTCAAATTACAGTGTCATGGTTCCAATACATTTTATTAGTACTTTCATATCACTCCAAATAATCCTCACACATTTAACAAGGTCTCAGATATTTTTTTTTATTTTTCAGATAAATCCAGGAAATTCAGAAAGTTGCAGTTAGCTTAGTTTGATTACAAACATCTGTCCTTGGCATGCAGTAGGGTACTGCTTACCTATGTCTCCAATTTAGCATCTGTGGGGGCTGTACATTGCCCTACTAAACAATCAGATAAAATTAAATCATCTTGAAATATGTTTCAAGTTTTGATTTTAAATTTTACCGTACATCAACCAACAATATCTTTTTCTAATAACGTGACAATTTAAGCTCAGCAAAAGTTCTAGTTGGGGAAATGTTACCATTTAAGGAAACTCCTATTCTGATGTTAGCTATTAAATTTTTACTAAGGTGTTGTCAGTTCCAGTTCAGTAAAATACCTTCATTTTAAATAAAAGTTTATATAACTTAAACTCAAAGTTAGTAATGTAAGACGTGTTGCTCAGAATTTATTTTACTGCTGTAATGTAATATTCACAGTCACCCTGAGAGATGTGTTCTTTGATCCCCACTAAAGAGGTAAAGAAAATGAGGCTTAGAGAAGTTAAGTAACAGGCCCCAAGGCAACACCAGCTGCTAGGGGGTTTACCCAGGATTTGATTTCAGGCTATTCTGACTCCAAAGACATTAGTCCAATAGAAATGCAATTGATGTTTCTGCCTTCTACTCATTTCTGTTTCTGAGAGAACTGGTCAACCATGCAAAACCTCCTCTATGTACCATCATCTACAGAAATTTCTCTCTTCTAAAATATATCAAGGGCAGGGATTATTTTAAGTTTCCTTTTTTTCTTGCTCCCATAGCTTCAAAACACAGGCTTTGCACAGTGAAAAGGAGGTTTGTTTTGTTACTTGAACAAAATGCCTTAAGCAACTTAGACTAATATTTCTTAGGTGACACAGAGTTAATGCTATCTAGGCATTGTAAGTGAATTTCAATAGAACAACAATCCCAGGCCTACCTACATTTACTCTCAGCTGTTTTTGTTTGTTTTTAGCAAAACCCGCTAAACTAGAATTAAACCAGGTATGCTGTTTTCCTTTCTCCTAGTTCATGAATGTACCTCTGACTTGTGAAAGAAAGTAAAATATTACCAGAAATCTATAAAGAAGAAAGAAGTCAGTTGCTGGCCTACTGAAAACAGGATGCAGCTGAATCATTTGGAAGTTCATTAGGAGGTTTTTGGGTTGTTTTTTTTTTTTTTTTTTTTTTAGTTTTTAAAATCATATGAATTAGATCGGGGATTATTTTTGCTATAGGTGCTATCCTGGTGCTTTCCAGATACTTTGCTAGCAGGCAAGCTGCTGCTGCTGCTGCTGCTAAGTCACTTCAGTCGTGTCCGACTCTGTGTGACCCCATAGACGGCAGCCCACCAGGCTCCCCCGTCCCTAGGATTCTCCAGGCGAGAACACTGGAGTGGGGTGCCATTGCCGTCTCCAGTGCGTGAAGCAGGGATCTTCACATATGAGATGCTCTGTATCTGTCTTTTTGGGCTTCCCAAGTGGTGCATTGGTTTAAAAAAAAAAAATCTGCCTGCCAATACAGGAGTTGCAAGAGAAGTGGGGTCAGTCCCTGGGTTGAGAAGCTACTCTGGAGTAGGAAATGGCAACTCACTCCAGTGTTCTGGCTTAGAAAAATTCCGTAGACAGACGACACTGGTGGGCTATGGTCCATGGGGTCGCGAAGAGTCGGACATGACTGTGGAACTGAGCACACACACACAAGGCACACGTATCTGTCTTTTATGAGGCGTATTTGGAGAGAAAACCTTCCAGCACTTGCTGGTGGTTAGGAATCACCACAGACCTTTCAGTTGTGGTTTCCAACTATGGACACCTCAGCAGGATGCCAGCTTTTTGGTTCCTGGAGAATGTACTATAAGTTTAATCTTGTCATTCTGCCATATGCATCTATGAAATTTATTATTTGGGAACCACAAGAAAGAATTCCATTTTATAACTGTCCAGATAAATAAAATTTAAAACTTTATCCAAAAAAAAAAAAGTGAAGCTCTTTTTTGGCCAATGAGTTCTTTCAGCAGTTGGCTTTAGAGAGACTAGGATAATGTTTAACACATAATCATGCTTTGAAATTTGCCAACTGCCCTGTCCCTTTGATCACTCCAAAGAAAAATATGTTCTTGTCTGTTTGAAAGAGAACCAGATACCCTGTTCTTTGGTTAAAGATGCTATGTTTGGTTGCCAGATTCATCAGTGAATTTGTTTTAAATGCAAAGAAATAATGAAAAAAATGAAAGAAAATCTGTTAGAAATTCAGGAACAGTACCTGAAGTAGAGATAAAAGAAAGAATACCTTTACGTAACACATGTTTATGGGTACTATACTGTAAGACAAGGATTCACAATATACTGTGACTCGTAGAAATTAGTTTGCCTGTATAAATATTAAATGTTGGATTCTTTAATGCCACTGAGGAAGAAATTGACCATAGCTATTCACGGGATGACTTCGGTGATTATGATAAAAAAAAAAAGTAAATAAATTTATAAGGAATAATCAAGAAGGAAAGTTCTATATATCCTTATGTTTTCAGAGATACTGACATGAGCAATCTGTTTGGATGAGCATCAGAGA
This sequence comes from Bos grunniens, assembly GCF_055505025.1. Classification (NCBI taxonomy): domain Eukaryota; kingdom Metazoa; phylum Chordata; class Mammalia; order Artiodactyla; family Bovidae; genus Bos; species Bos grunniens. The sequence goes on from NC_141165.1 coordinate 137,295,944, forward strand.
ATTTTCAAGTGCATCAGAACATCTCATCAGCAAACTGAGATACATAAACTTAGATATTATGAAGAATCCCTTGATTTGAAATCTCAGTTCCTGGATAAAACTCCATGGAAGATGTTTGACCTCACTAGATTTTCAACCTTTAACCCTTTGGTATTATCCAAATAGAACTGAGCTCTTCATGGGAAAAATGTTTTAAAAATTCAAATTTTAAAATAATTCACAATACATAAAATAATTATTTAAAAATAAATTCCTCACAAACTAAAAGAAAAAAAAATCATATGCATATAATGAAATCAGTTAAACTTTGGAAGTTGGAGCAAACAGAAGGAAATGGCAACCTACTCCAGTATTCTTGCCTGGGGAGTCCAATGGACAGAGAAGCCTGGTGGGCTACAGTCCATGGGGTTACAAAGAGTCAGACATGACTGAGCAACTGACACTTTCACTTCACTTTTAAAGCAGTCTAGAAGTTAACTGCTAGACATTTACTGTCTCTCTAGGTTTTATGTCTTTTCCTTCATTTTTCTCTGATTCTCACTTGGATGAACATTTTTACTAGTTGTTCACTCAGATGTGTATTTAAAATATGATTGATCCTTGAACAACGCAAGTTTAAACTTTGTGGGTTCATTTATATATATAGCGATTTTTTCAAAAGATGCAAACTACTATACTATATGATGCCCGCATATAGTTCCATGGATATGGAGCCATGCATATGAAGGCAGACTGTAAATTTATACATGAATTTTGGACTTCAGATGGGGTCAGTTACCCAAACCCCCACATTGTTCAAGATTAAGCCTATACAGCTGTACTGAATTTGTAAACAAAGAGAAAAACATGTAGCATTATTGGCAAAAATGTAGGTAACTAAACTAGCTATCAATACACTCTAGAATAAAAGTTTAGGAGAGTTTTTTTTTTCTTTTAGAGGGGAAAAATGGCAGAGCTAAATTATTATGTGCTTGAATTATACTATTTCTGCCTTAATTGACTATGCCAAAACCTTTGACTGTGTGGATCACAATAAACTGTAGAAAATTCTGAAAGAGATGAGAATACCAGACCACCTGACCTGCCTCTTGAGAAACCTATATGCAGGTCAGGAGGCAACAGTTAGAACTGGACATGGAACAACAGGCTGATTCCAAATAGGAAAAGGAGTACGTCAAGGCTGTATACTGTCACCCTGTTTATTTAACTTACATGCAGAGTACATCATGAGAAACGCTGGGCTGGAAGAAGCGCGAGCTGGAATCAAGATTGCAGGGAGAAATATCAATAACCTCAGATATGCAGATGACACCACCCTTATGGCAGAAAGTGAAGAGGAACTAAAAAGCCTCTTGATGAAAGTGAAAGAGGAGAGTGAAAAAGTTGGCTTAAAGCTCAACATTCAGAAAACTAAGATCATGGCATCTGATCCCATCACTTCATGGGAAATAGATGGGGAAACAGTAGAAACAGTATCAGACTTTATTTTGGGGGGCTCCAAAATCACGGCAGATGGTGACTGCAGCCATGAAATTAAAAGACGCTTAAACCTTGGAAGAAAAGTTATGACCAACCTAGATAGCATATTGAAAAGCAGAGACATTACTTTGCCAACAAAAGTCCGTCTAGTCAGGGCTATGGTTTTTCCAGTGGTCCTGTGTGGATGCGACAGTTGGACTGTGAAGAAAGCTGAGTGCCAAAGAATTGATGCTTTTGAACTGTGGTGTTGGAGAAGACTCTTGAGAGTCCCTTGGACTGCAAGGAGATCCAACCAGTCCATTCTGAAGGAGATCAGCCCTGGGTGGTCTTTGGAAGGAATGATGCTAAAGCTGAAACACCAGTACTTTGGCCACCTCATGCGAAGAGTTGACTTCCAAGACTCTGATGCTGGGAGGGATTGGGGGCAGGAGAAGAAGGGGGCGACAGAGGATGAGATGGCTGGATGGCATCACTGACTCGATGGACGTGAATCTGAGTGAACTCCAGGAGTTGGTGATGGACAGGGAGGTCTGGCGTGCTACGATTCATGGGGTCACAAAGAGTTGGACACGACTGAGCGACTGAACTGAACTGACTGAATTATACTAGTGGGTTCTACTAAGCATGTTTAGTGCGTTTTAGGTGAATTATGACCTACTCTTAAGATATAAGGATTAGGAGTTTCAGGACAATTCTGAGAAATGCATATTTCCTGTTAGGCTACTGTTCACTATTGTTACTTAACAAATAACCCAGAAACTCTGAAGCTTAAAACAACAGTTTTTTTATAGGACGTCATAATTTGTGAGTCAAGGATTTGGTCACAGCTCAGGTGATTGGCTCTTCTGATGCATACGGCAGTGATGACACTCACCCAGTGCCATTCATATAGCAAATGGGCTTGCCTGCAGGGTACAAGGCAGCTTCATACACATGCATGTTGCTCCAGATTGATTTTATGTCCCCCTCAGAATTCACAGGGTGAAATCCTAACCCCATTTTAATGATCTTTGGAAGTGAAGCATTTGGAAAGTGATTTCGTTATGAGAATGGATCCCTCATAAATGGAATTTGTGCTCTTAGAAAAGAGACCCCAGAGTGCTCCTTTGCTCCTTCTGCCAGGTGAGGACACAGTGAGAAAATGGCCGTCTATAAACCAGGACGTGGTCTTATTTAAGTGGTTACTAAGACTTGACAAAGGGAGTGATAATTAATTTAAATTTCAAACAAAAATAGAATATTAGTGGACTGAAAGAGGGGTGAGTACATTCCATGCTGGGGCAAGAAAACATGCAAGAACGTTGGGTCTAGAGGAAACCTGGTATAGCAACAAAGTAAACAGATATAAGGCATGTTCACTTAGAATGTTGAGAGACTGGGAAGGAGGAAGCTGAAAGCGTAGGCAGAGCCCAGGGGTATGCAGCCTTGTAAGGCTTCCTTCCTTCATTCCTTCCTTTCCTCCTTCCTTGTTTCTTTCCTTCTAAAAACCCTGAGAAGCTTTGAGAAACCATGGCTAATGATGGATGGAGAATGAAATGATTATGCTTTCAGTTCGGAAAAAGTCTGGAGAGCAGATTTTAGGGTGGAGGGAAGGAAAGGTAGATTCAAAGCGGTTACAACAGACCTGGAGACAGTTTAAGAAGAAAAACTAACAGAATTTGGTGACAGATTAAATATGGAGAATAAATGAAAGGGATTGAAATGTAGGTGTTTGCTGTCCACGAGTACTTATTATCTCATGCTATTAAGAGATGCAATATATATTATTGCCACTATACTCATTTTAGCTGTAAAAGACTGAACTGCACCAGCCACAGTTCTAAATACTTTATAAATAGTTTTCTGTGAAGTAGATGAGATTATGCACATTTTCCATATGAGGAATCTGATACAGAAAGAAGCAAATTATCTTACCCAAGAGTACACAGCTTGACCAGTGGTAGAGGAGGAATTTGAACCAGACTGTTTGCCCTAAGAGTCCCTAATCTTCATCCCAAACCATGCTGGCCCAATTGGCCTTTACCTGGGCTCGCAGGCAATCATTTCCAGATTACAATTCCTTTTGCAGTTTGATGTGTCCTTGTGACTAAGCTCTGGCCAGTGGCGTGTGAGCAAGAATGATACATGGTACTATTTGATCATGTGTTTTATTCCCTAACTTTCCTCTTTTCCCACAGAGAGATGGTCAGCACTTGAAAAACTGCTTTGAACTCCAAAATGGAAGTCATGTACTGATGATAGCAAGGCTACCTCAGCAAATTATCTCTTCAGACCACTTATTTGGAAACCACATGAAAGAGAAATGTGCTTCTGTGTTATTTAACCTATGTTAAATTACACACAGCTCCCCAGGTGGCAAAGAGATAAAGGATTCTCCTGCCAATGCAGGAGATGCAAGAGACACAGTTCAATCCTTGGGTCAGGAAGATTCCCTGGAGGAGGAAATGGAACCCATTCCAGTATTCTTGCATGGAAAATTCCGTGGGCGGAGGTATTTGGTGGGATGCAGTCCATGGAATCGCAAAGAGTCATACATGACTGAGCGACTAAGCACACACAAATTACATACACTTTGTTGGAGAAAACTAACCTGTCTCCTGCTTACTATAAAGACTATCATCTATAGATAACTCCTCACTTTCTGAAGTAGAAATGGAGGCATGATAAAGCTATATACTAAGAGGGGAAACACAGAGAAGAGCAGGTTTGTAAAAGGAAAAGATCACATTATAATCATACTCATTACAAACATGTTCAATTTGAGATAGCTTTAAAGCATTCAGGTAGATATGTTGAGTAGATAGGTGTATGTACAAATTTGGAGTTTAAGAAAGAGCTGAAGATAAACTATTTCTTTGATACTATTCTGAAACCAGCTACACATCAAATGAAAAAAATATTTTTTTCTGCAATAACTCATAATAACTTCATGTGTTAAAAAATACTTTTATTTTCCCGTTTTTTAACTTCCAAATTTATATTAGAAAATGTATTTTAAAATTATGAATGTTTAGAACAAATGGTCTATTCAGTCTTATTTTTATGAAGAAACTCTTGTCTATAGCCTCTGAAAAGTTAGCTTAGTAACCTTGTGTCAGAAAACTTACTTAGTTTAGGGAGGTTAGGTTATTGGTAACTGCAGTAGATGTCTATTTGCTGTTGTTTAGTTGCTAAGTCATGTCCAACTCTTTTGTGAGCCCATAGACTGTAGCCCACGGGTTTCCCAGGCATGAACACTGGAGTGGGTTGCGATTTCCTCCTCTGGGGGATCTTTCAACCTGAGGATCGCAGCTGCATCTCCTGATATGGCAGGTAGATTCTTTACCACTGAGCCACCAGGGAAGCCCAAATGTCTACATAACAAATTATCACCAAACTTGGCAGCTTAAAACAACAAACATTTGTTGCCTCATACTTTCTGTGAGTCAGGAATTTGGGCACAATTTAGCTGGGTGCCTCTAGCTCATGATCTCTCACGAGGCTGCTAAGCTATAGGACAGAGCTACATCTTAGAATTCATGTGGGGCTCAAATATCTGCTTCTCAAGTGGTTATAGAAGAGCTTCAGTACCTTGCAGTCTGTTGTATTGAGGGCTTCATTTCTCCAACATTCTATACGGGCCTCTCCACAGGGCTGCCAACAACATGGCAACTAGCTGTTGCCAGCTCAAGTAATATGAGAGAGACAAAGAGAGAATATACAGAAGGAAGGTACAGTCTCTTAAAAACCTGATCTTGAAATTGTCACCCTATCATTTCTAAAGCAGTTAAACTCATAAAAACAGAGACTAAAATGGTAGCTACCAAAGGCTGGGTGGTAGAGAAGGCAATGGCACCCCACTCCAGTACTCTTGCCTAGAAAGTCCCATGGATGGAGGAGCCTGGTAGGCTGCAGTCCATGGGATTGCAAAGAGTTGGACACGACTGAGCGACTTCACTTTCACTTTTCACTTTCATGCATTGGAGAAGGAAATGGCAACCCACTCCAGTGTTCTTGCCTGGAGAATCCCAGGGACGGGGGAGCCTGGTGGGCTGCTGTCTATGGGGTCGCAGAGTCGGACACGACTGAAGCGACGCAGCAGCAGCAGAAGCTGGGCAGAGGGGGAAATGAGAAAATGTCAATCAATGAGTACAAAGCTTCATTTGTGGAAAATTAATAAGCTCTGCAGATCTAATGTACAGCAGTGTGACTATAGTAACAATATCATATTATGTAGTTGAAATTTGTCAATGGTGAAAGTGAAAGACACTTATTCATGTCTGACTCTTTATGACTCCATGTACTATACAGTCTATGGAATTCTCCAGGCCAGAATAAAAGAGTGGGTAGCCTTTCCCTTCCCCAGGGGATCTTCCCAACCCAGGGACTGAACCCAGATCTCCTAAATTGAGACATATTCTTTACCAGCTGAGCCACAAGGGAAGCCTAAGAATACTGGAATGGGTAGCCTATGCCTTCTCCAGCAGATGGTCCCAACTCAGGAATCAAACTGGGATCTCCTGCATTCCAAGCAGATTCTTTACCAACTGAGCTATCAGGGTCTTGTGTTCTCATCATCCAAAAGGTAACCATGTGAAATGATGGATATATTAATTAGCTTGACTGTGGCAATTATTTCACAATGCAGACATATATCAAAACATTAAATTGTATATCTTAAATATATACAATTTTCATTTGTCAATTATACTTTAATAAAGATGAAGAAAGAAATAAGAATTTTTAAAAGTGAATCAATAAAAAAAATAAATAAAAATGTACATATAATTAATGCAAACATCCTGTGCTTTCTTGAATGTATAAACTCACGGGAAATAGTTATCTTTGTGGAGGTGTAGTCGGTCTGTCAATTTGGAGACCAAATTCTTCTTCGTGTATACTAAAAACAAACAAACAAAAGAAAACCTAACATGCTTTATTGTTGAATGTTAACAAATAAAGTTGGATGATGGGTTGGAAAAAAAAAAGTGAATCAATAAACCCAACCTACTTAAAAAGAGGGGATTATACAGATCTGTGAATACTAGGAGGCAAGGATTATTGGGGGCCAATTTAGAGGCTTTCTGTCACAGTAATCAAGGTATAGGAAACAAACTTGTGGTTACCAAAGGGGAGAGGAAAGAAGGAGGGACAAATTAGGGGTATATGATTAATGGATTAAAGTACTATATATAAAATAGGTAAGCAGCAAGGATATACTGTGTGCTGTGCCGTGTGTGTAGCACAGGGAATTATATCCATTATCTCGTAATAACCTATAATGTAATGTAATTTTCAAAACTACTGAATCACCAGGCTGTATACTTGAAATTAACACAATATTGCAAATCAGCTACACTTCAATTTAAAAAAATGGGAGTTTGGAATTGATTCATATACACTGTTATATTTAAAATAGATAAACAAACAGAAACCAACTGTATAGCACAAGGAACTTTGCTCACTAGTCTATAACACCCTAACTGGAAAAAAATATGAAAAAGATTAGATACATGTATATGTATAACTGAATACTTTGCTGTACATCTGAAACAAACATTGTTAATCAATTATACTCAGACATAATTTTTTAAGTGTCCCTAACTATATGAATGTAGATTTTATGACGGTATATATATTTTATTTATATAAATATATTTTCCGACACCCAGTTATAAATTTTTTAAGGATATGAATAATACTAAACTTCAGTACAGTTCAGTTCAGTTCAGTCACTCAGTCGTGTCCAACTCTTTGTGACCCCATGAATCGCAGCACACCAGGCCTCCCTGTCCATCACCAACTCCCAGAGTTCACTCAAACTCACGTCCATAGAGTACGTGATGCCATCCAGCCATCTCATCCTCTGTCGTCCCCTTTTTCTCCTGCCCCCAATCCCTCCCAGCATCAGAGTCTTTTCCAATGAGTCAACCCTTCGCATGAGGTGGCCAAAGTACTGGTGTTTCAGCTTTAGCATCATTCCTTCCAAAGAACACCCAGGGCTGATCTCCTTCAAAATGGACTGGTTGGATCTCCTTGCAGTCCAAGGGACTCTCAAGAGTCTTCTCCAACACCACAGTTCAAAAGCATCAATTCTTTGGCACTCAGCTTTCTTCACAGTCCAACTCTCACATCCATACATGACCACTGGAAAAACCATAGCCTTGACTAGACAGACCTTTGTTGGCAAAGTAATGTCTCTGCTTTCGAATATGCTATCTAGGTTGGTCATAACTTTTCTTCCAAGGAGTAAGCACCTTTTAATTTCATGGCTGCAATCACCATCTGCAGTGATTTTGGAGCCCACAAAAATAAAGTCTGACACTGTTTCCACTGTTTCCCCATCTATTTCCCATGAAGTGATGGGATCAGATGCCATGATCTTCGTTTTCTGAATGTTGAGCTTTAAGCCAACTTTTTCACTCTCCTCTTTCACTTTCATCAAGAGGCTTTTTAGTTCCTCTTCACTTTCTGCCATAAGGGTGGTGTCATCTGCATATCTGAGGTTATTGATATTTCTCCCACCAATCTTGATTTCAGCTTGTGCTTCTTCCAGTCCAGCATTTCTCGTGATGTACTCTACATATAAGTTAAATAAGCAGGGTGACAATATACAGCCTTGACGTACTCCTTTTCCTATTTGGAAACAGTCTGTTGTTCCATGTCCAGTTCTAACTGTTGCTTCTTGACCTGCATATAGGTTTCTCAAGAGGCAGGTCAGTTGGTCTGGTATTCCCATCTCTTTCAGAATTTCCCGAGTTTATGTTGATCCACACAGTCAAAGGCTTTGGCATCGTCAATAAAGCAGAAATAGATGTTTTTCTGGAACTTTCTTGCTTTTTTGATGATCCAACGGATGTTGGCAATTTGATCTCTGGTTCCTCTGCCTTTTCTAAAACCAGCTTGAACATTTGGAAGTTCACAGTTCATGTATTGCTGAAGCCTGGCTTGGAGAATTTTGAGCATTATTTACTAGCGTGTGAGATGAGTGCAATTGTGCGGTAGTCTGAGCATTCTTTGTCATTGCCTTTCTTTAGGATTGGAATGAAAACTGACCTTTTTCCAGTCCTGTGGCCACTGCTGAGTTTTCTAAATTTGCTGGCATATTGAGTGCAGGACTTTCACAGCATCATCTTTCAGGATTTGAAATAGCTCCACTGGAATGCCATCACCTCCACTAGCTTTGTTTGTAGTGATGCTTTCTAAGGCCCACTTGACTTCACATTCCTGGATGTCTGGCTCTAGGTGAGGGATCACACCATTGTGATTATCTGGGTCATGAAGATATTTTTTGAACACTTTTTCTGTGTATCCTTGCTACCTTTTCTTAATATCTTCTGCTTCTGTTAGGTCCCTACGATTTCTGTCGTTTATCGAGCCCATCTTTGCATGAAATGTTCCCTTGGTATCTCTAATTTTCTTGAAGAAATCTCTGCTTCTGCTGCTGCTAAGTCGCTTCAGTCGTGTCTGACTCTGTGCGACCCCATAGACGGCAGCCCACCAGGCTCCCCCATCCCTAGGATTCTCCAGGCAAGAACACTGGAGTGGGTTGCCATTTCTTTCTCCAATGCATGAAAGTGAAAAGTGAAAGTGAAGTCGCTCAGTCGTGTCCAACTCTTTGCAACCCCATGGACTGCAGCCTACCAGGCTCCTCCATCCATGGAAGAGGCTCCATCCACCCAGGCAAGAGTACTGGAGTTGGTTGCCATTGCCTTCACTGGAAGAGATCTCTAGTCTCTCCCATTCTGTTGTTTTCCTCTATTTCTTTGCATTGATCGCTGAGGAAGGCTTTCTTTTCTCGTCTTACTATTCTTTGGAACTCTGCATTCAGATGCTTTTATCTTTCATTTTCTCCTTTGCTTTTCACTTCTCTTCTTTTCACAGCTATTTGTAAGGCTTCCCCAGACAGCCATTCTGCTTTTTTGCATTTCTTTTCCATGGGGATGGTCTTGATCCCTGTCTCCTGTACATGTCACAAACCTCAGTCCATAGTTCATCAGGCACTCTATCTATCAGATCTAGGCCCTTAAATCTATTTCTCACTTCCACTGTGTAATCATAAGTGATTTGCTTTAGGTCATACCTGAATGGTCTAATGGTTTTCCCTACTTTCTTCAATTTAAGTCTGAATTTGGCAATAAGGAATTCATGATCTGAGCAACAGTCAGCTCCCAGTCTTGTTTTTGCTGACTGTACAGAGCTTCTCCATCTGCAAAGATGCAGCCATCTGGCTGCAAAGAATATAATCAATCTGATTTTGGTGTTGACCATCTGGTGATGTCCATGTGCAGAGTCTTCTCTTGTGTTGTTGGAAGAGGGTATTTGCTATGACCAGTGCGTTCTCTTGGCAAAACTCTATTAGCCTTTACCCTGCTTCATTCCGTATTCCAAGGCCAAATTTGCCTGTTACTCCAGGTGTTTCTTGACTTCCTACTTTTGCATTCCAGTCCCCTATAATGAAAAGGACATCTTTTTGGGGTATTAGTTCCAAAAGGTCTCGTAGGTCTTCATAGAACCATTCAACCTCAGCTTCTCAGGTTGCAGGTTGGGGCATAGGCTTGGATTACTGTGATATTGAGTGGTTTGCCTTGGAAACGAATAGAGCTCATTCTGTCGTTTTTGAGATTGCATCCAAGTACTGCATTTCAGACTCTTTTGTTGGCCATAATGGCTACTCCATTTCTTCTAAGGGATTCCTGCCCCCAGTAGTAGATATAATGGTCCTGTGAGTTAAATTCACCCATTCCAGTCCATTTTAGTTCCCTGATTCCTAGAATGTCGACATTCACTCTTGCCATCTCCTTTTTGACCACTTCCAATTTGCCTTGATTCATGGACCTGACATTCCAGGTTCCTATGCACTGTTGCTCTTTACAGCATCAGACCTTGCTTCTATCACCAGTCATACCCACAACTGGGTATTGTTTTTGCTTTGGCTCCATCTCTTCATTCTTTCTGGAGTTATTTCTCCACTGATCTCCAGCAGCAATAGGGCACCCACCGACCTGGGGAGTTGCTCTTTCAGTATCCTATCATTTTGCCTTTTCATACTGTTCATGAGGTTCTCAAGGCAAGAATACTGAAGTGGTTTGCCATTCTCTTCTCCAGTGGACCACATTCTGTCAGACCTCTCCACCATGACCCACCCGTCTCGGGTGGCTCCACAGGTCTTGGCTTAGTTTCATTGAGTTAGACAAGGCTGTGGTCCTAGTGTGATTAGATTGACTAGTTTTCTGTGATTATGGTTTCAGTGTGTCTGCCCCCTGATGCCCTCTTGCAACATCTACCGTCTGACTTGAGTTGCTCTTACCTTGGACGTGGGGTATCTCTTCACAGCTGCTCCAGCAAAACACAGCCGCTGCTCCTTACCTTGGAGGAGGGGTATCTCCTCACCACCACCCCCTGACCTTGAAGGTGGAGTAGCTCCTCTAGGCCCTCCTGTGTCCGCATAGCCACTGCTCCTTGGACGTGGGGTAGCTCCTCCTGGCCGCTGCCCCTGGCCTCGGGTGGGTGGTAGCTCCTCTCAGCTGCTCCTGCGCTGTCTCAGCCTGGCACTCTAGGCCGCTGCCCCTGACCTCGGACATGGGGTAGCTCTTCTCAGCTGCCGCCCCTGACCTCGGACGTTGGGTAGCTCCTCTCAGCAGCTCCTGTGCTGTTGCAGCCTGGCACTCTCGGCTGCCGCCCCTGACTTTGGACGCGGGGTAGCTCCTCTCGACGCTGCCCCTGACCTCGGATGCGGGGTAGCACCTCTTGGCCGCCCCCTCGGGCATGGGGGTCCTCCCAGCTTCTGCCCCTGACTTCAGATGTAGAGTAGCTCCTCTCATCCGCACTTGTGCGCCGTCGCAGCCGCCCGCACTGAGAGGAGGTCGCTCAGCCATGTCAGACTCTGCGATCCCATGGACTGTAGTCTACCAGGCTTCTCTGTCCATGGGATTTTCTAGGCAAGAGTACTGGAGTGGGTTGCCATTTCCTTCTCCAGGGGATCTTCCTGACCTAGGGATCAAACCCAAGTCTCCTGCATTGCAGGAGCTGAGCGGGTGGGGGCCGGCGTGCCCGTCTACATGGCGGCCGTCTTGGAGTACCTGACCGCCGAAATCCTGGAGCTGGCAGGCAATGCGGCGCGAGACAACAAGAAGACGCGCATCATCCCTCGTCACCTGCAGCTGGCCATCCGCAACGACGAGGAGCTGAACAAGCTGTTGGGCAAGGTCACCATCGCCCAGGGCAGACGCTTTACCCTCTGAGCCACCAGGGAAGCCCAATACTAAATTTATATGTGTGTAATACAGAGTATAGTTAGTTCAGTCAGTAAGTCATTTATGAGTCTTTACAACCCTATGGATGGTAGTCCTTCATGCTTTTCTTTCCATAGGATTTCTCAGGGAAGAATACTGGAGCTGATTTCCACTTCCTTCTCCAGGGTACCTCCCTGACCCTGGGATTGAATCCAGGTCTCCTGCATTGCAGGTGGATTCTTTATGGACTGAGCCACCTGGGAAGACAACTGTAATACATATATATGAATATATATATATATATATATATATAAAAAATACATACACACATTGTAGTAAGCACCATGTGGAATACAGAGATAAATGTCATGGAACTTTAGTAGATTCTAATATAATATGTGGATTATTTATTCCTCAATTGAAAACATATTACTTTGGAAGTTCATTTAAATATACATGCATGCATATATACTCCACACGACAAAATGGAGTATGAGGAAATGCTGTATTTTTTCGTCAAATTTAAGTCAAATTTCTAAATAACGCCTTTGTATTTGACATTGTAAATATTCTAGGAATAATAAATAATATTATATTTAAGAATTGATGTTCTCAGCTTTCATCAAGAAAACACTTTTATTCTTAAGAAGTAAGACTTGAAACATTTTTTAAAATATGCATCAGTAAAGAATACAAAATGCTTTTCTTTTTTTTTAACATCTTAAATTTTTCATTAAATGGCTTTTATTTTTTTTAATTTTATTTTATTTTTAAAAACTTTACATAATTGTATTAGTTTTGCCAAATATCAAAATGAATCCGCCACAGGTATACATGTGTTCCCCATCCTGAACCCTCTTCACTCCTCCCTCCCCATACCATCCCTCTGGGTCGTCCCAGTGCACTAGCCTCAAGCATCCAGTATCGTGCATCGAACCTGGACTGGCAACTAGTTTCTTACATGATATTTTACATGTTTCAATGCCATTCTCCCAAATCTTCCCACCCTCTCCCTCTCCCACAGAGTCCATAAGACTGTTCTATACATCAGTGTCTCTCTTGCTGTCTCGTACACCGGGTTATTGTTACCATCTTTCTAAATTCCATATATATGTGTTAGTATACTGTATTGGTGTTTTTCCTTCTGGCTTACTTCACTCTGTATAATTCATATTTGTTATAATAAAATTTAAAAAGGGATAGTGATGATAAACCTCTACAATGCTTCTTGAAAAATTCATAGCAGATAAGATCCCATTTGTTAAGTATTAAGATTAATAAAAAAGCAATTAAATTAAGATAATTAACACAAAGTACAGTGTTCAGTAGGGTTACTCTATACTGGATTATAATTGAAAATTGACATCTTCTTACTCAGCATACTAACCAAGGGATTTTATTTCATCTTGAGAAGATTACATATCAGTACAAATCCAGAGATTAGAAAACTCTTTGTAATTACACAAATTGATTTTCTAATATCACATTGATTTAAATGTTGCATAAAGATAGCACAAGAAAACTAAAAAGTTAAAATAGATAATCATTTAACTGCTGGGGGATGTCCATGTATGGGGCATTGTATTCCTCTATCAAGAAAATATCAAAGATTTTCAATACTTTATTGATCAGCTCATTTCCATAGAGTGAAACCTTTAAACTATTGAACTAGGTAAAAATGAACAGTTACATTAAAAAGTTGTAAATAAGTACTGTGCTAATTCTAGGATCCAGATAAAAATATAAAGCATTCACTATACCATTGTTTTGAATGTGAATTGGCACATCAAATTAAATTTATATGCTGAGGTAAAATGCACTTCTCAAAGTGTATGGAAATTATTCCTGTATGTCAGCACTATCGTTTAATTTGGAGTCTGTCAATGGTCATATTTATAATAATTGCTCTATAATTTATACACATCAATTAAGAAATATTTGAGTAGATTAAAGTATTGACTGATTAGGTAGAGGTAATTAACTAGTCAAAAGTTTCTTAGGTCAGTAGAGAATTTCTCGTACTTCATGTAAGATGAGCATCAGTTTGATATATAATATCCACCAGTCACTCATCAATTAGATTCTGGCAAACATTGGTTAAGTACCTAGTATTGACAAATAAGCACTCTGTGGAATACAGGAATTTAAAAAGAAGATAAATAAAAGATAATATTAGAAGTGACCCAAGAAGCACACCCCAGATAATGTCAGGAATCTAACCTCAACTACTATATAATACAATATGAAGGTTATTTATTTTCCAATTTGAAACATATGTGGCTTTTTGGAGCTAAGAAATTACTAAGAGAATTTGCCTGCATGAGTCAGCACCTAAATTCCCTTTCAACTCTTAGAAATCATACAAAAACTACAACGATAATAAAAACCTCTCAAACTGCATTTTCAGGGAAACTAGGAAGCTAACTTGAAACATATGTATTGAGGAGAAGGTTGATAGTAGAAATTGCAGGGAATAATATGAGAATTACGGAATTGGTCAGTAGTGGCATCTTTTAGAAAGTACAGCAATAGCTTCTTTCGTAAAGGTAAATGGTTCATTGTGAACTGTGAAACTACCCGTTGTTTGCTGCAATGAGGGTGGGAACAAGTGTGGGAAGTACTGATGATAAACCTGCTTTCCACCCTGAGCTGAATGGTTTGGATGAAAGGAGAGAAGAGAGGGCTAAAAAACATATTTCTCAGAGGAGAAATTTTAGCAAAAAGCAGCCTAGAGAGATAAGCAGAGGAGAGATCATTTGAATTTTGAAAATTTTAAGAATATTCTCAAATATCTAACTCTACAGAAAAATCCCTGCAAATTGCTTGTCCAGGAAAACTCCAACTCATTCAGTGATGAACAGTACAAAAAGAACTAAAACAGCATCTATACAAAGATAATATACAAAATGAAGCATAAAACATAAAGGATTGCACCACAGGGTAAATTCATTGTCATGGTGCCTATGAAAAATGTGAACAAGTATTTCAGTGTGCATTGAGAAAAATGACCTCATGAAACCCGAACCTTTATAACATTAGTTTAGAAACACAGATGAACTCAGGTAAGAGATGCCAAGAAAATGTGTGAGCTGAAACATGAACTGTCTTATTTTAGAAAAGAAATAGAAAACATTGCAGAAATAAAGACAAACATGAAGGTTGCAAAGAAGAACAGTTACTAAAAAAATGAATAAGTGAGAATTAAAACAAGGAAAATGAAAGATAAAGACTTAAAAATAATTTAAGGTATTAGCTATTTGAGCCTGGTGGGCTGCCATTTATGGGGTCGCACAGAGTCAGACACGACTGAAGCGGCTTAGCAGCAGCAGCAGCAGCAGCAGTGGCTCAGTTGGTAAAGGATATGCCTGCAATTCAGGAGACCTGGGTTCGATCCCTGGGTTGGAAAGATCCCCTGGAGAAGGAAATGGCAACCCACTCCAGTGTTCTTGCCTGGGAAATCTTACGGACAGTGGAGTCTAGCAGTCTACATCCATGGGGTCTCAAGAGTCAAACACAACTTAGCGACTAAACCACCATCTTCAATGTATGCATAATTGGAGTCCCTGATCAAGAAAACAAAACAAAATAAATGGAAAAACATATTTAGAGGTATACTTTTTAAAAATTCATGAAAGATCACAAAGGACAAACACTGTATGATTTCACTTATGTGATGTATCTAAAGTACTCAAATTCATAGAGATGGAACGTAGGATGGTGGGGTGGTGGTTACCAGAGGCTGTGGGGAGAAGGGAATGGGAATTTCACTTTAAGAAGATAAAAAAATTCTGGAAATGGAGGGTGATGATGGTTGTACAACAATGTGAATGTATTTAATGCTACTGAACTGTATATTTTAAAATGTTAATATGGTGAATTTTATGTTGCATGTATTTTCAGATTAGATCAGATCAGTTGCTCAGTTGTGTCCGACTCTTTGCAACCCCATGAATTGCGAAGAAATGCATATATTTTACTATAGTGGAAAAACTCATGTAATAGGAATTGTCTTCTCATAATAAAAAAGAACCTCTTGTTGTGTGAAAAACAACAAAAAAACCTCATCTAGAAACAGGGCAAGTAAAAACACTGAAAGCTAAAAAAACAAGCAACAGTCTCACAATACTTGTAAAGGTAAAAACAGATCAAATAGTCTCAAATTACCTTCACAGAACCTTTCAATATCAGAATTCAGTGAAACAATATCTAAAACATACTTAAGGAAAGAAGGCATAGGACATAGATTTTATATTCAGACAGCTGTACTCAAGTATAAAAGTTACAGATACTTGTTTAAATATAAAAGAGACATGGATGTTTACTCTCAAGAGAGCGAAGAAAACCACTAGAGGAAGAGTCTTCAACTAACGAAGGTAAGATTGGTGAAAATGTAGTAACAAATGCAGTAAAGCTTTAACTATATGTAACTGCAAAACAAACATGAGGATTAGAGTTAAATCAATGGGCTAAGGTATATACCCAGACAAAAAAGAAAGAAAAGAAAAAGTAGAAAAGAGAAGATAGGGAAAAGACTGAACGACGAATTTCCTAATTGTCTCTTTTAAAATGTTTGGAAGCCAAAGAATATCATTTATAAATGACAACTAAAACATAAATATATAAAACATAATACGTATAATACTATATATATATATATTTTTTTTTTTTTTACCCATTACCGTAATACAAAAAATTCAGATCATAAGACAATAATCTTTAATTTTCTGGAATTCTCTAGAATCTGCTGGATGGATAGAGCTCTACTTCAGGAAGCAAGCTGAAGCAAGTCTGTGGGTCTAAGTCTTTTCCACATGCTTATCATCCTTTTGGCTTCCTTAGTGGCTCAGTGGTAAAGAATCCACTAGCCAATGGAGGAAAGTGAAAGTGAAAGCCGCTCAGTCCTGTTAGACTTTTTGCGACCCCAGGGACTTACTGGACTGGGTAGCCTCTCCCTTCTCCAGGGGATCTTCCCAACCCAGGGATCGAACCAGGGTCTCCCGTATTGCGGGCAGATTCTTTACCAGCTGAGCCACAAGGGAAGCCCGAGAATACTGGAGTGGGTAGGGTAGCCCTTCTGTAGAGATCTTCTCGACTCAGGAATCGAACTGGGGTCGCCTACATTACAGGCAGATTGTTTACCAACTGAGCTATGAGGAAACCCCGGTTTAATCCTTGGATGGGGAAGATCCCCTGGGGAAGGAAATGGCAACCCACTCCAGTATTCTTGCCTGGGAAATTCCATGGACAGAGGAGCCTGGCGAGCTACAGTCCGTGGGGTTGCAGAAGAGTCATACATGACTTAGTGACTAAAAAACAACAATCATCAGTTCGGGGAGGATCTTTTGATTATGACAAAGGCTTAGAAGCAAGCAAGGCCTCCTGAGTCTCACTTAACACTGAACAAAGCCCTCCCAAAATAGGTGACGGCAAAGGGCGTCAAAAGGAACAAACTTCCATTTATACAATAAAGTCACAGGGATGTAATATACAGCATAGTGACTACAATTAGTAGTAATGTACTGTATATTTGAAAATTGTTAAGACTGTAAATCTTTAAAGTTCTCATCATGAGAAAAAATTCATTAACTATGTATGGTGATACTTTTTAAGTAGATTTATTGTGACTATCATTTCATAATATATACAAATACTGAATCGTTATATTATGCATCTGACACTAACATAATGTCAAAATCATTTATACTTCAATGTTTTAAAAAAAGATAAAATAATTTTTTGAAAGCCCTCACTTTTCTGAGACCATCTTTCTCTTCCAGTACCTTATCTGTAGCCAAAAGCAAGCAAAATAGACTTCTCACATTATGCCTGTGGAGACAAACATGACATCCGCATGACATATATGAAAAAAGTAAAATATACAATATGGCAGGACATGCTGATTCTATGGAGAACTAGGGTACTAGGGCTGTGGGTTCCAATTTGGGGAGGGTGGACATGGAAAACCTCAGTAACAAGTTGGTTTTAATCAGTGTTTTGAAGGTGCAGTGTTTTGTTTGGATAAGGGTGTGTGGAGAGGGGAGATAATGGGAAGTAGATAAAAGAGACAAGGTTAAAACTGTATTTTTCACTCTACATCTTCTATAAATTTTGAACAATGTGGTTATAATAACTTTTCAAAAAATTAAAAATATACTATTTAGAGAACTAGGACAATTTGGGGAAACAAACTGATCATGAGACGAAATATTTAGGTTTTGGTTTAGGTTCAGTTACTAACTTGCTTGTGACTGTGGATGAGCCCCTTAATCCCCTGGGTTTAGTTTCTGGATCTGTAAAAATGCTGGGGCTGGATTAGGTGATCTTCAAATTCCTTCTTCCTTTCATATTCTGTGAGTCTGTGATTTAATACAGTGTTCACCAAACTGTGGCTTAGGAAAATAGTTTTGGAGTCTAGCCATTTTTCAGCCTTTTTATCAGCACACAGTTCTCTGCTTCTCTGCAACAGACAAATAATGAATAACTGTTTTTCCAATTGTAAATTATACAATTGAAATAATATAAAGAGTAAATATTAGAAAACTCATGGAATAGCCCTTTTTCAAAGGGGTTCAGAATTAATGACAAAAGTCTCCTAAAATATAATGGACTATCCTTTTAGGCCTCATCATCAGCACCATAAAAGCACAAATATATTTTAATATATATTTAAAATGTATCTACAAATTTACATTTTTATTATTTTACAGATTGCCATAACCTTTGGGTGAGCCCCAGGAAATTTTCTGTTCCTCATGAGATTAAGCTCAATTAAAAGCGTGGGTAAAATATTCCTTTCTGTATGTCATTTGGCAATTCATGATATGATTTGTTAGTCTTATATTAATAGTTATGTACCTAAATTCTGACTCCTCTCTCTGAATTTTATGGAATTAACTCCTTAGAGCAAGATCTTACATGGTTAGTAATTTCCACAGTATGTTCTACAGAACTCTGTACATATATGTGCTCAAATATGGTTCTATCTTGACTGATCTATGATATGAGGAAAGATATGAAGTGGAAGGTCATGCACAGCCCTTTGAAAGGATGAATGCCAAATTCTCCTACTGCTGTTTAGTCCCTAGTGTGTGTCCCACTCTTTTACAACCCCATGGATTGTAGCCCACCAGGTTCCTCTGCCCATGGGATTCTCCAGGCAAGAGTACTAGAGTGGGTTTTGCCCTTTCCTCCTCCAGGGGGTTTTCCCGACCCAGGAAGCGAACTTGTGCCTCCTGCATTTTCAGACAGATTCTTTACCACTGAGCCAACTGGGAATCTACTGTGATGTAAATGAGCAAATAGTAAAAACAGGCCAAGTATACAAAGGCCATCCTGCCCACTAAATCAACAACTCTTACCAAAGAAAATAAATGTCACAAGTATGAGATGTTACCATTTATACAGTGGAAAAGTTTGCATGGTTACAAAATAGCATAATAATATCTTGTTTCGATTTTCTTTCTGCTCCAGGAGAATTTGATATCCAGATATTTGTCTTAATAGCAAGGGAAGGATGACTATGATTTTTAGGAATAGACTGTCTCAAAATGCAGATTGAATGAAGTTCCTTGAAACCAAGACTGCAGCACTCACTATGGTCTCCATACATCCTCTGGAAACATGAAATATGGATGATGCGCCATTTTGGTAGAGTATCCCACTACATTTCTTTTTTCATTCATCTAAATGCACTCATTGTTTTCTAGGGGAACTTTTTGAAAATTTTTTGTCAGTGTTAGTTGCTTAGTCATGTCCGACTCTATGATCCCATGCATTACGGCCCCCTGTCTAAGTACTGATAAAACCACGTTAGGTTTTGCACTGCACTCGAAATCAGCATTCTCTAAATAAATGGTCTCACATACTCCCACTGCTATATGATTATACATTATACCCTATCTTTGGTCCCCATACATGAAACATGTTTTGAGGATTTCTTCATTAGTACCACTTAATAAAAGTGTATAATGCCCTAAAATTAGATTGACAAAGTGAATAATTTTTAGTCAGAAGGATCATGTTATAAAAACAAGTTTCAGTCAGAGCAATAAAACTGCATCTTAACCTGTTTACAGTTCTGAAACAGCTGCTTTAGCATTCGATCTAACAGAAGGTTGGGAAGAATTCTGCCCTTATTATCCTCAGTTATCATGGACATCACCTGGTTTGAGTTTCTTATATTTTTTGACTAATTTCCTATTATAGATGTGTATCACTGATATGTTAAATGTATCTAAATATTCTCTCTATATTTGTCTTCTCTATTCTTTTTCTTATGTTAAATTACCATATTATTGCTGTGTAAAAACCTATTACAGCTCTATCTAAACTAGAATAATGTTGTATAATGTCAGTATAAACAATTTCATAACATGTGGTACTGAAATAATGATTTCACAAAATATTCTTTTTTCTCTCAAGTTTATGCAAGATTTTCACTACAACTAAAAAAAAAAAAAAAAAGAAGTACCTCAATTTGTTTATTTTCTTTCTTTTGCTCCCAGCATACAGACATATCAGAAAATTGAACCAGAAAATATCATTATTTGGATAAGTAGCTATGTAGGGGAAAATGCTTTAGAATTTGTATTTTGGATTATTTGTTCTCAAGAAATTAAAATCCCACCAATTAGAAAACTATTGTTTTCATTTTTCAGAAAGAGCTGAAACTAGAATGTTCTTGTATAGTGATACTAAAACTGGACAGGACTTGATACAAGAAACTAAATCAGTGATTTTCCAAAGTAGACAAAAAGCAAACAGGAAAAATTGAATTGAGTTTAAATATATTAAATATTATGTTAGATCCATAAATGAGTCATGACATTAGCACAAGACTGACACAAGTTGAAAAACGTATTGTGGGGAATATACTGCTAATAGGCTTCCTTATTTTCCACCTCAAAAGAAAATTGTCATAGTTTTATTGCTCAAATGCTACTTATGTCAGAAAACTTTATGATGTATATTTCCAGGCATTTTTCATCTAAACCTCAACAACTTGTTTCCAGAAGTGATATTGCACAACATTAATAGCTTTTATCACTCAAGATCATTCAGTACTTTCTGGGCCTTTGGATTCAAAAATTGATAAGGTATCTTAGTTAAATCATAACGAATCAACAACTGCTGCTTTTGTTTCATAGGACACAAGAATTAGCAAAAGACTTCTGGGGGACTCTACACTGTCTAAAAGAGAACATGACTTGTCCGGGCTATCTTCCTGCTAATCACTGAGTTCACACGAAACCTATAGATCAGAAGGAAAAACATTCTTGAACCTTCACCTCTGAAGTTACAGAGGTGGTCTGTTGTCAATGGAGGGCCCCTAAGTAGCCAGGCCAGAATACATTCTAAGACCTATATGAACTTCTTGCTGCTGCTAAGTCGCTTCAGTCGTGTCCGCCTCTGTGCGACCCCATAGACGGCAGCCCACCAGGCTACCCTGTCCCTGGGATTCTCCAGGCAAGAACACTGGAGTGGGTTGCCATTTCCTTCTCCAATGCATGAAAGTGAAAAGTGAAAGTGAAGTCACTCAGTTGTGCCCGACTCTTAGCGACCCCATGAACTGCAGCCTACCAGGCTCCTCCATCCATGGGATTTTCCAGGCAAGAGTACTGGAGTGGGGTACCATTGCCTTCTCCAATATGAACTTCTTACAGACAGCTTATTATCAATTCCACTGCTAAGTGCAAGTCTCTGGATTATGAACAGTGGAAATATGTAGACAAAACACTATAGATCCTGCCCTGAAGGACCTAATAGTCTAAAGAATAAAGTTAAGATTTCTATACAAACACCTGGATAAATGGTGAAAACAAAACTCACCCAATTCAGAGCCATCTCATTCTACTTGGACCAACATTATATCTGTCTCACATATCTCTAGTTTTAGTAATGGTACCTCCCAAGGTAGATACATGGCAAACTTCTTAACTCCTTCTTCCATCTTTACCTCTTTAACCCTGATACCTATGTTTTAGGTTAAAAAAATAATTTCATTCCCCTCTCCCAAATAGCTATCTCACCACCTCCCCTGATCCCATAGCCTCTTCAAAATAACATTTCTAATATGCACATCAGATCATATTCCTTATCAGCAACCTACAAGCTTAGCTACAAACTCTTGTGCAGAAAAGATGAGGCTTTGGTCGTCTCACTCCTCACTGACTCGCTTGCTTACTTCTTACCAGTTTCCTCTGTGCCAATAAAGTTTGAAATTGTTTAATTGTTCTCAGATAAGTGATTAGACATGTGCTTTCACACATGTTCATCTGTTTGAAAAGCCCTGAGCCACTGTACTGGACCCCCAACGTGATTGCTGTGAACTCTCCTTCATCCTTTATTGTCAGTTCAAACAATCTTCATCCTAAGACGTATTTGCCCTAATGACCTAAATAATAATATAGCCACTTATTCATATAATAACATCTGTCGTTCTCTACATTCAGAGCCTTTTCAACATGATGTCATATTTTTTTCTCATGTCTGTCACACCACTAGATTGTGAACATCTTGAGTAGAGACAACATGATTTTTTTTTCATTTCATAGCCCAGTTCTTATTGTAATTCTGAAACACAAAGTAAATTCTCAACAAACACTGACTTAAAAATACACCTGTAAAGTAATAACCCAAAACAGCCTGTGAAAAATGCTGGAATAGTTACATCTACGTTGAGAGATTACATCAAGCAGATAAAATTAGGAAAGACTTCCTGGTATAAGTTATATTTGAGTCAAACAAAAGAATGCATAGAATTTAAAAACATGGAAATGGAAGAGTCAAAATGCTTTACTTGGAGAGTTGCATAATCAATAAGAGGAAAATGGAAAAAGTATTCCCTGTTAATGAGGAACTGGACTCGATAGAGACTGGATACAAGATAAAGAACTATAATAAATAAGGTGGAAAACTTGCTTCGATGATAGATTGCTAGAGATTGTGAATATCTGTCCAAAGAGTATTAGTTCATGTTTTTCTCTAGGAAATAAAATATGAATATATTGAAGGAGTGCTGTCTTTATGCACAAAAACAATCACATATATTTTGTCAGGGAAAGGAATGATAATAACTTAAGTAGTAAAGTCAGCTTAGGAAAGATACTATGGACATTTACATACAATGTTTTCCTCTAGAAAATACGGATATATTAAAAGATAAATAGATGACACTGCTATTGTCATAGCTACAGACACAAACATAGAAACAGGTAGAGATACAGATTCTGATAGAAATATTGACCTAGATATTTTGATAAATTTAAGAAATGAAATAGTAGGATTTGACCATAATGTAGAAGAAGACTTTTGACAACTTTTGAACTTGAATAGTTGTAATTTAGAGTATATAAGATTCTAGAAGAGAGAGTCTTTATAATTCAGTATCTGTTGGCAGCACTGGAAGTAGGATAAAGGGAAGAGAGAGGGCAGAGATGAATCAAAGAACCCACTGATTTGGCATCTTTTATCAATTATCTTGTGTACGTCAAGAGTGTATATTGTCACCCTGGTTATTTAACTTATATGTTGAATACATCATGAGAAACGCTGGGCTGGAAGAAGCACAAGCTGGAATTAAGATTACCGGGAGAAATATCAATAACCTCAGATAATGAGATGACACCACACTTATGGCAGAAAGTGAAGAGGAACTAAAAAGCCTCTTGATGAAGGTGAAAGAGGAGAGTGAAAAGTTGGCTTAAAACTCAACATTCAGAAAACGAAGATCATGGCATCCGGTCCCATCACTTCATGGGACATAGATGGGGAAACAGTGGAAAGAGTGTCAGACTTTATTTTTTTGGGCTCCAAAATCACTGCAGATGGTGACTGCAGCCATGAAATTAAAAGACTCTTAATCCTTGGAAGAAAAGTTATGACCAACCTAGATAGCACATTAAAAAGCAGTGACATTACTTTGCCAACAAAGGTTTGTCTAGTCAAGGCTATGGTTTTTCCAGTGGTCATGTATGGATTTGAGAGTTGGACTGTGAAGAAAGCTGAGCACTGAAGAATTGATGCTTTTGAACTGTGGTGTTGGAGAAGACTCTTGAGAGTCCCTTGGACTGCAAGGAGATCCAGCCAGTCCATTCTGAAGGAGCTCAGCCCTGGGTGTTCTTTGGAGGGAATGATGCTACAGCTGAAACTCCAGTACTTTGGCCACATCATGTGAAGAGTTGACTCATTGGAAAAGACTCTAATGCTGGGAGGGATTGGGGGCAGGAGGAGAAGGGGAAGGACAACAGAGGATGAGATGGCTGGATGGCATCACTGACTCGATGAACGTGAGTCTGACTGAATTCCGGGATTTGGTGATGGACAGGGAGGCCTGGCGTGCTACGATTCATGGGGTCACAAAGAGTTGGACGCGACTGAGTGACTGAACTGAATTAATTTCCTTTATTTGCATAAAGCTGGACAAGTTTACTGAAGGTAGGGTCCTTCATTATCTTTTTTGAAACCCTACCACTCAACATGAGATATGATCAGTTTGGGGTAATCTCAGTTGGGGGTAATCAACAAAATCAAATGGATCTGACCACAGCTGAAGAGTCAATGCTACGTCTATCTACAGCTTCTGCCATCTGTGGCATTTGATTATTTTCTTTGAAATTTGGATTTCCTGGGCCTTCCTGGGCAAGGGCATATCTATGCTAGATTTACTTGTCAGTGGTTTATCTGGTCACAAATCAAATCCATATACTGCCTTTCAAAGACCTGGGACTTCAGTGTTCTTATATAGGTCAATGACCCATGCTATTTAATCATATTACACATGAAAAAAAAACCTCCCAGCTTGAGGAAACACTGTCTTATCATAACAGCAAATAAACCATTTTTTATGCTAGCCTTGGTGAGATGTACCATGTTTGCAAATTACTCTTAGCAAAGATAGCAACAATTGTGTACCCATCTAAAGCTCAAAAAAATACTGCATTTATCTTTCAACAGTAAAATGTAACTTTAGAAAACCAAGAGAATTAAGGCACTGAATCTTTTATGCCCTCTTTATTAAGTTTTCTCTTTGTGAAAAGCAATGGTGTTTTATAAAGTATCACCTCGAGAAAAAAGCATTCCAAAAATATGTGTGGTTATCACTTTAAAAAATTCTATTAGCTTTGTTTATTTGCAAGTTTGTTTCCTTTTCTTTACAAATTTTTTATTATAATTTAGACATCAATAACCTGCCTCCTGAAATATATCAATCTTGAATAATGCCTGTTATGTCTAGAATAGTTATTACAAAGCTTTCTAAAAATATAAGTTTTAGGGAGATATGGGGACCATCTTTTCCAAGTAACAATTTGGACTTTTATTCCTTTCTTTCCTCTGTAAATTCTAAAGTAATTGGAGTGCTTTTGGCCAATAATGATCTACTTTGAATTTTTTTAATATCATAGTTTTTAGGGAATGGTCTTTCAGCAATGTGGGGCCCTGAAAAGAAACTTGTGAACTACCATTCTTTTCTGTCTATATGTGACAGGATCTACTGTTCGTACAGTTAATTCAGTCAAAGAAAGCATCTGAGCTGAGTGTTCGACCAAATGACCAGCAGTTTGACTGAGCTGACAGCCATCATGGCTGTTCTGGCCGTACATGTCCACCCGGGCTTTGTCTGTAAGCTGGCAGTCTCTGCACAGAGCATACACAGCATATGCCAGGTGGCCATGTGTCTGAAGCAGAGGGAAGGCAGAACAAAGAAAAAAAAAATCTTTCATTTGGACAGAGATGTTTTAAGCCACCCAACTGCCAGTAATATATTAAGGAGAGAAGAAAACGCAATGATGCCTGACAATACTCAACAGTAAACAACTCTGTGCCTGAGATTCAGATCACAAATCTTCCTCCGCTGCTGCCGACAAGCTCAGCTTGAGCATGGCTGCAGGAGACAAAGAAACCTGCTGCAAGAAGAAAACAAGAGGAGATCCTCACACTGATTGAATCTACTGCAGATGCATGTTTTAAGAGCCTCTTATATCATATGCCTTGTGCTCCTTTTTTTCCCTTCTTTCAGACAACAACATTTATCGCTCACAGTTCTGGAGGCTGAAAGTCTGAGATCAGATGCAGGTCCCTTCAGGTCCTGGTGAGGGCTCTCTTCCTGGCTTGTAGACAGCCACCTTCTCGCTGTGTCCTTACAAGACCTTCCCTCGGTGTGTGTCCCTCCCTTGTATTCTTATAGCAGAAATCTATTATGTCGAGGGCTTCCCAGGTAGTGCCCGTGGTAAAGAACCCATCTGCTAATGCAGGAAATGTAAGATAAACAAGTTCAATCCCTGGTTTGGGAAGATTCCCTTGAGGAGGTAATGGCAACCCAATCTGGTATTCTTGCCAAGAGAACCCCAGGGACAGACGAGCCTGGTGGGCTACAGTCCATGGGGTTGCAAAGAGTTGGACACGACTGAAGTGATTCAGCACACATACACCTTCTGTTGAAGGTGAGGATGGGGGAAGAAAGTTCTAGAATGGCAAAAACAAGACATTCTTGTTTATCTCTTTCCTCTTTATTTCTACCCTCCATTTGGCATTTACAGTACTTCTCACCATCATCCTGCTCACAAATGGCAAAATAAAGGGAGTAAGTGCTAAGTGCCATCTCAGAAGTGTTGGGGGCTACAAAATATTATTTAAAAAGAAGTAGGATGGCCTATGCTCCCTAAAAAGTGGAATGAATACTTTCTCGTGTAAGTATAGTGTTACCCTTAGTCTCCACATCATCCTTTAGGATAAATACAATTTTTTCTCTTCTGCATCATTTTCCCTTCACTCATTTATTGAGTACCTGCTCTGAGCTAAGCAGTGTGTCAGAAGCCTGATCTTCAGTTCAGGATTTCCAGTCTTCCCAACAGTGCTACTCAGCCCCACTATGTTCATCTGACAGATAAAAACAGTGCTATTCAGAGCAGTTGGTTAACTTGTCCAGGCTCATTCAGCTAATTAGTGTGAGAGATTCAGAAACCAACATTATCTGATTTCAAAACCTGTGCAAATCAACTCCATTCACAAATAAGTCAATTTGCAAGGGTCTCTCAAGTGCCCTACACTTCTACAAGTTGTATCATTTAATCAACACAAAAGGAGTCCTCTAATGGAGTATTATGCAATTTCTGACATTAGAATGCTGAAACTATCAACATTCTCGTGACCCAAGGCTGGATCAAAATTCAAACATGAGTCAACCTCCATGTATATTTCACTGCTAGTCGGAAGGATTTGTTGATCTCAACTCCAGTGAGAGAAAAGAGCTACTTCCACTCTTCTTGAAGATATGCCATTTTGAAATTAACAAAATTGATGCAAATTTGAATGGACTTTATCACTACAGGACTTTGTGTTTTTTAATATCTTGCTCCCTCTGCCAGGAAAGTATGTACCTCTATTGTTGTTTAATTGCTAAGTCACTTCTGACTCTTTATGCGACACCATGGACTGTAGCCCAACAGACTCCTCTGTCTATGGGATTTCACAGGCAAGAATACTGGAGTGGGTTGTCATTTCCCTCTCTAGGGATCTTCCCGACCCAGGGATAGGGCCCACGTTCCCTGCATTAGCAGGCTGATTCTTTACCACTGAGCCACCTGGGAAACCCATGTACTTCTATTATGGCTGAAAAATTCCTTCACAGTTTAGTTCTGGTGTACATTTTTTTTGGACACACTCTTTAATTCAGAAAGGCAAAACCAGGCACTCGCTTTCTGAACTAGTTGTCCCTTTCTGGTGCTGCAATAAGCACAGTATCGAACCCATATTAGTGTATGTTGTTGAGTTGTACCAGTTTGTTTGTCTCTGTGTAGGACTCCGCTAGGCAACCTATGATCTCTCAGAAAGGATGCTTTGTATCATGCTGACCTTTGAACTTCTAGTATCAGGTCAGTGTGCTATCATAGCAGATATTAAAAACATTTGCTAGGAAAGTATATAATTAAACAATTTAAGAATGAGAAGCTATCAGAAAATTATAGGTGTGAATGTGTCCCTGTGTTTAAAAGACAGCATGGGAAAGGAAGAAATGTCACTTATATTGAAGGGACAAAATTATATTACTCTGTATCTGGCTTTTAAGGCTATTTAACTGAGTTAGCAATCCTCTACTCTGTAGAAAAGCCTTACCTGAGCTGCCAATATCATCTCAGATTATTAAAAGCAGGATTTTAAAGATCTAATTTACTTTTTGTCATGCACTGCTTGCTATTTGCATTCCACCTTGGGTGAACATTGAAATGAGACAAGCCTTTATCACCTTTGTGTCTGGTCACGTCTTTTGTAGTCTCCCTTGCTAGCCCAGCACTGCAGTACCAGGCTGTAAACACGGCAGCAAAATGGTTCAGGGAAAAAAAAAAAAAAACAAAGGCTGCTTTGGTTCACAATTGGATGACAATATATTGAATGAAAACATTTCTATCAGTAGTAGGCTTTATATAAACTCTTCTTTTCCTTATAATTAAATTCTCTAAAATACAGACATTTGGCCTTAAGTATCTCATGGATGTAATATTGGCACCAGATCAGTACAGCTTGCTTGCCAAGCTTAAAAGGGAAAATATAATGGGAAAGACTGTAATTTTATAGTTCCTGTAAAAATGAGGAAATCACTGCCTTCGCAAAACCCCCAAGTGGTATGGCCCTAAATCTGCCCACAGAGAGACCAAGATATATGTTTTTAGCTTTGAGGATGACCCTAGAAACCTACTTGGGGTTTATTTTAGTTTACTCTAACATAACTATAGATCCATCCCAGCAAACAGATGTGCAGAACATGAACTTTATGTTCATTGGCTCAGGAAATGGAACTGAGAATTTCAACTGATTTCCATTTTTATTATGTAGTATGACTTTTGCTTCTTTGTTCTCCCATAACAAACTTCAATCCCCCTGAAAATACCCTAACTGATGGCCTCTAACAGGGTTCGATTGTGTGCGCTGAATGTAGACTTGTTTATGACCACCTTATCCACACATGCACCTGACATCTTTTCTCTCAGTGGAACAACAAATTGGATTTCTCAAGAGCAAGAGAAAGGGACAAACTCCTACTAATAAAGTAGAGATGATACCATTTGTGTATGGAAGCATCTTTTGAACCAAATTAAAAGTGCATTTCTGAGGTGTTAAGCATAGGAAATTCAGCAGCTACAAGCTTGCTAGAGTAAAGTGCATGAAGCTCCCCAGGGATGTTAGAAAACTGTCTGAGCATGTGTCCTGTCTCTTCTTCCTTGTCCCATTCTCGTCTCCCTTCTGATCTCTTCGAGCTTGGGATGGTTAATTTTATGTGTCAACCTGATGGGGTAAAGGGATGCCTAGATTGATGATGACATTGTTTCTAGGTGTGTCTGTGAGGATATTTAAGAGACTAGCATCTCCATCAGTAGACCGAGTAAAGCAGATAGGTGGCCATTCCCAATGTGTGTGGATGCTCTGCACTCCACTGAGAGACCAAATAAATTGAAAAAGTGGAGAATGGTTGATTTCACTCTTCTGCTTAAGCTGAGACATCATCTATTTCCTCCTGCCCTAGGACACAGGCATTCCTGGTTTGGGGGGGCTTTAAGGCTTAGACTGCATCATGTGCCATCAGGCTTTCCTGTGTCCCTTCTAATTTCAGGCCTCTTTAGACTCCAAAGGAATTACATCACGAGCTTCCCTAGGTCTCCAGCTTGTAGATGGCAGATTGTGAGATTTCCGGGCCTCCATAACCATGTCAGTCAATTTCTGTAATAACTCTCTTTATATATGTGTATATTTCCTTGATCCTGTTTGACTGGAGACCCCTAATACAGTTGTCCTACAGGTGATTGCTATAAGCTGCCACGTCCTTGCAGCTCTCCTTAGCTGCAAGGACATAGCAGCCTCCCTGTGTCCTTGGCTCTCCTGCAGGCTTACCTTCCGTTGTGTGTGTGTGTTAGTCACTCAGTCATGTCTGACTCTTTGTTATAGTTGCCATTTCCTTCTCCAGGAGATCTTCCCGAGCCAGGGATCAAACCCAGGTCTCCTGCATTGCAGGAAGATGCTATACCGTCTGAGCCACCAGGAAAGCCCTGTCTTCGGTTAGATTAGGCCAAGAAGAGCATCAGAGGAGAGGAGGGTAGGACGAGAGAAAAATCTAAATATAATACTTTTGTTTTCTTCCTGCTTTGGTGCCAGGAGTGTGGCAGTGGCGGTTTCCCTCTACAGTTAATGTTTTCATCAGAGACTCTTCCTCCATGGTTCTTCTCCAGTGGTCGAGCATAATTCTGTGTCCATCTTGTATTCATTGGCCCTTGAAGTAACTAAGGCTCCCTAATATTGCTAGAATCTGGGTGACTCACCAGGTCTTGTTTGCTCTCCTATCCCTGATCACAACTCTATATATTACACTTTTATCAAGAAGGAACTAACATCATTTTTGTGATATGCTTGCTAAAGCTGAATGTATGACTCATCCATTAGCTCAGTGATCTTGATGCTAACAATCCATCCTCACTTTTATATTGCTTGTCTCACAGACATTTCAATCTCATGTGTTAGAAAATGCATGCTTGCTGAAGTACTAGGACATGAAGCAGTTAGAGAGAACTCTTCAAAGATTGCTGGCAGTCCAAGAGGCTGTGCCTGAGGGCACAGCCACAACACTTAAGACTGTGAGAAGAATGTAACTAGGCTAGGGGCCTTGAGCTCTGACAAGAAAGAGAACAGAAATGGAAGGCAGGGCGGACTGACAGAAGACCAGAGTTTTACCCAAATCTTTTTTCTTCTTGCTTTTAATATTAATATTCCAGATATTCTGCTTAGAAATACTATTCTGTTTCATTTAAACTTATGGCAAGTCTATTAAGCATTTTTTCCTATTTTCCTTCTTTTAATCCCTCTATTAGTCGGCATATTTCAGGACCACATTTATGCTATCAGATATTTAACCTATTACACATTTTAACTTACTCCTCACTTCTTTATTATTATTCGACTGGTAATGTCTCATTCAATTCTAGATCCTAGTTTCTGGTGAGATCTTTTTTACATCAGTGCTGTTATTGTCAAGAAGTTTCTGCATTATTTAGGTTTCTCCTTTTCTCACTGCAATTGTTTCAACATATGTTGTATATTATTCTTTCCATTTTGATGTTCTTTTTTTTTTAATATGAACACCAGTTTTGCAAATTCCAAAATTCTTTAACTTAATCCCAAACCCACCAGATATATATTTTAAATATAAGCAGAGGGAGTAGGGATCATTCAGATATCTTTTTTATAAAATAATAAAAACATATAAGACATTGCTTTATTTCCACTTTTGACCTCAGAATGGGAGGTACAGTCATCTGTTTGAGGACTTTGCTAACAGATGTTGTTGTTTAGTCATTAAGTCCTGTTTGATTCCTTTGTGACCTCATGGACTTTAGCCTGCCGGGTTCCCCTGTTCATTCTTTCCCAGATAAAAAAACTGAACTGAACTACGATTTCCTTCTCCAGGGGATCTTCCCAACCCAGGGAATGAACTCGTATCTCCTGAACAGTAAGCTGATTCTTTACCACTGAGCCACCAAGGAAGCCCTTGTTAACAAATACTAGAACATTTATAAAAATATAATGGTAAGTATAATTTTTGAATTACTACTTGATGCTTCTGTTTAAACTGAGGTTATGAAGATATTTTTGAAACATGATTGTTGATGTAAAATAGGTATATTTAAGCAATTTAAATATATTTCCATAAATACAAGTGTAGTCTTGTTTAGTAAGGACTATAATCAAAGAAGATTTCAAAGCAAAAACATTGGAAATGCAATAATAAAAGCAGGCACCATGAGCTTACTAATTGTAGTGTAATATAGAGATTACTCAGGATTCCTTTACTATTATTATTTTGAAACTGAGAAACCCTGAAGCATTCAGTGACTTCTCCATATTGGTGACTACATGTCCTCATCCCTGTAGCTGTTCTTACCCACTCCTTTTTGCACACAAGGTTAATCCCTAATTCTTCCTCCCTAAGCAAAATTCTTGCCTTTTCTGAGAGCCATCTTTGACTAACTTCTTTGAAATTAGTAGAACTTCACCTGATTCTCTTTTGCTAATCCTTATAAAACCTTTTATCCTGCATCTCAAGTTATAATTTTCCTTGAAAGCCTTCTCATGCCCATCATTTTTGCAATTGTTCATGCTAATGAATGGTATGCTGGTTATTTTTCTTCGGCAAAATAAACTCTGTGTCTGTATATAGGTATATGCATGTGTGTATGTGTGTGTGCACATATAATTAAAATTTGTCACAGTGCTTTGTGGCTCAGGGGAAAAAGAATCCGCCTGCCAATGCAGGAGATGTGGATTTGATTCCTGGTTCAGGAAAATCCCCTGGAGAAGGAAATGGCAACCACTCCAGGATTCTTGCCTGGAAAATCCCATCCATGGACACAGGAGCCTGGGAGGCTACAGTCCATGGGGTTGCAAAGAGTTGGATATGACTTAGTGAGTAAAAAATAATAACAAATACTTGCTTAAGTTATGAACTCAGAACTAATAAAATCATATACTATTATATCAATTTTTCATTTCCTGTTCTGATATCTCAGCCCACTTCAAAAATTTAGCTCAGGACTGAACTTGCTAATCATTTCTTAAGAGATTAGGCTTCCATTTTGGAGAAGTTTGAAGCTCTGAAAATAATCTAATTAATTGATTAATCAGTTTCATAATTCCAACCAATTCCCAAGTCAGAGTTTAGATGCCCATTTGAAAGAGGTGTCCTTAACATTGGAATTGTTCTACTGTTAGCTCTATCTACTTCAGTTCAGTTCAGTTCAGTCACTCAGTCTTGTCCAGCTGTTTGTGACCCCATGGACTACAGCAGGCCAGGCCTTCCAGGATCAGGGTCTTTTCAAATGAGTCAGTTCTTCAAATCAGGTGGACCAAGTATTAGAGTTTCAGCTTCAACATCAGTCCTTCTAATAAATATTCAGGACTGATTTCCTTTAGGATGGACTGGTTGGATCTCCTTGCAGTCCAAGAGACTCTCAAGACTCTTCTCCAACACCACAGTTCAAAAGCATCAATTCTTTGGTGCTCAGCTTTTTTATACTCCAATTCTCACATCCATACATCAATACTGGAAAAACCATAGCCTTGACTAGACAGAACTTTGTCAGCAAAATAATGTCTCTGCTTTTTAATATGATGTCAAGGTTGCCATAACTTTTCTTCCAAGGAATAAGTGTCTTTTAATTTCATGGCTGTAATCACCATCTGCAGTGATTTTGGAGCCCCAGAAAAGAAAGTCTGTCACTAGTTCCACTGTTTCCCCATATATTTGCCATGAAGTGATGGTACTCGACATCACAACCTTAGTTTTCTGAATGTTGAGTTTTAAGCCAACTTTTTCACTCTCCTCTTTCATTTTCATCAAGAGGCTCTTTAACTCTTCTTCACTTTCTGCCATAAGGGTGGTGTCATCTGCATAACTGAGGTTATTGATATTTCTACTGGCAATCTTGATTCCAGCTTGTGCTTCATTCAGCCAAGTGTTTTTGATGATGTACTCTGCATATAAGTTAAATAAGCAGGGTGACAATATATGGCCTTGATGTACTCCTTTTCCAATTTGGAACCAGTCTGCTGTTCCATGTCTAGTTCTAATTGTTGATTTCTGACCTGCATACAGATTTCTCAAGAGGCAGGTCAGGTGGTCCGATATTCCAATCTCTTTAAGAATTTTCCACAGTTCGTTGTGATCCATACAGTCAAAGGCTTTGGCATAGTCAATAAAGCAGAAATAAATGTTTTTCTGGAACTCATTTGCTTTTTTGATGATCCAACGGATGTTGGCAATTTGATCTCTGGTTCCTCTGTCTTTTCTAAATATAGCTTGAACATCTGGAAGTTCATGGTTCACATACTGTTGAAGCCTGGCATGGAGAATTTTGAGCATTACTTTACTAGCGTGTGAGATGAGTGCAATTGTGCGGTAGTTTGAGCATTCTTTGGCATTGCCTTTCTTTGGGATTGGAGTGAAAACTGACCTTTTCCAAGTCCTGTGGCCACTGCTGAGTTTTCCAAATTTGCTGGCATGTTAAGTACAGCATTTTCACAGCATCATTTTTTAGGATTTGAGATAGCTCAACTGGAATTCCATCATCTCCACTAGCTTTGTTCATAGTGATGCTTCCTAAGGCCCACTTGACTTCACATTCCAGGATGTTTGGCTCTAGGTAAGTGAGCACACCATCGTGATTATCTGGGTCGTGAAGCTCTTTTTTGTACAGTTCTGTGTATTCTTGCCACCTCTTCTTAATATCTTCTGCTTCTGTTAGGTCCATACCATTTCTGTCTTTATCGAGCCCATCTTTGCATGAAATGTTCCCTTGGTATCTCTAATTTTCTTGAAGAGATATCTAGTCATTCCCATTCTATTGTTTTCCTCTATTTTGTTGCATTGATCACCGAGGAAGGCTTTCTTATCTCTCCTTGGTATTCTTTGGAACTCTACAATAAAAACGGATACATCTTTCCTTTCCTCCTTCGCTTTTTGTTTCTCTTCTTTTCACAGTATTTGTAAGGCCTTTTCAGACAGACGTTTTGCTTTTTTGCATTTCCTTTTTTTGGGGATGGTCTTGATCCCTGCCTCCACAAACCTCTGTCCATAGTTCATCAGGCACTCTGTCTATCAGATCTAATCCTTTGAATCTATTTTTCACTTACCCTGTATAATGTAAGGGATTTGATTTAGGTAATACCTGAATGGTCTAGTGGTTTTCCCTACTTTCTTAAATTTAAGTCTGAATTTGGCAATAAGGAGTTCATGATCTGAGCCACAGTCAGCTCCCAGTCTGGTTTTTGCTGACTGTATAGAACTTCTCCATCTTTGGCTGCAAAGAATATAATCAGTCTGATTTCGGTGTTGACCATCTGATGATGTCCATGTGTAGAGTGTTCTTTTGTGTTGTTGGAAGGGAGTGTTTGCTATCTATCTACTTACTGTATCCTTTATTTAATCCTGTAATCCCATAGTTGCTTGCTGTTGAGATCAGGTTTTTTGTTTTGTTTTGTTTTTTCCATTATCCATCATGGCTTCCCTGGTGGCTCCACTGGTAAAGATTCACCTGCAATGAGGGAGATCTGTTTCAATCCCTGGGTTGGGAAGATCCCCTGGAGAAGGGAAAGACTACCCACTCCAATATTCTGGCCTGGAGAATTCCATGGATTGTATAGTCATGGGATTGCAAAGAGTTGGACACAACTGAGGGACTTTCACTTCCACCAGATAGTCTGAGGTGAATTTTCTCCAATTCTATAGTGAATCTTGTTCTTTTCCAGCAAGTCAAACTAATAAGACTGCAAACATTCCCCATAAATCACTAGTCATACTCTTTGCAGACTATACCTCAATCAGTAGTTACTGAGTACAGTCTCTCTGGAATGCCTAAGGCTAAAGGCTATATACTGACAGAGGACAGTTTCCATACAGGAGACTCATCAAATGATAAGATTCCTCTTCCAGAATGCAATGAAATTTGTTTCAGGCTCTAGCATTATAGCATTATTTCATTATCTCATTAAATTTTTCTTTAAATAATTTCAGCAAATCACTTATTTGTAAAATTTTAAACTTCTTTCTTTCCAAATTATAAAGCCAAAAGCAATTTCACAGAATTCTGTGCTTTTTCTATGGAATCCTTTTATCTCATTTCATTTGGTAAAGCCTCCTGAAGTTTGTGTGCAAAATTTGCCAATGCTTTCCATCCAAACATAATCAAGCAAGGTCACTCAGGTGGCAGCCAAGGGGTTTCTCTAGCCCTTAATACAGTAGAGTTTCTAGTTCTTCATTAATATGGATATGTATTTCCTCCAAAATTCTGCTTGCTTAACAGGTTCGTGTTTATTCTGTATGGCCAACCTAAGGGAGTAGAAAAGCCAGAATCATATTTCAGACTTTCCCAACTGTCAGTTTTGTACTCAAACAAACCAGTCATTGCTGTCCCTCAGAGAGAAAGCTGCCTCTCACATATAAAGAGCCTTCCTCTTGGAAGATTCTGTATCTTAAAAGGTTGTTTTGAAATGTTGACGTACCATATAAGTAAAAAAATTCTCCAGGCAGATTAAATGCATATATAAATTTATAATAGCCCACTGACTCCAGTTGGCAGAATTATAGCTTTAGGATAAGTGGCAAAACACTTTCCAAAGAAGTTTGGAGACTCTTTTTTTGTCTTTCTGCCAAGTCCGCCCTGCTGAATCTCACGCACTAACCAATGCATATGCTTGTTTGTGTAAGGTTCCAGGCAGTGGTCTTTATTGAGGCTGGTAGGTGAGAAGAGTTTCAGCTGCAGCCTATTTGAAGTCTTGATTTGGACAGGTTTTGGCTTCGGCTATATTTTTAATGGCTGTCCTGTTGTATCTACATCAACATTAGCAAAATGGGAGTCCTGCAGCTTTTACTTCATATTCAGTAAGCTCAAATATGAATTATGTTTCACAAATTTTAAATGTTCACTGTGAAACAATACATATATATTGTTTAAAAATAAGGAATAAAATTCTCACTTAATCAGTTGTTTTCAATCTTTGTTAGTAATTACTCTAAATAATATTCTTACATCTCATCTTTTTTTAATTGATCCATCAATATTAGAAAATATCTATTTGCTCTCTGCTATCTAAATGAAAAATTAGAATTCCAGAATTCCAACTGACCTTCCCACATCTATCCAGTAAGTTTTTTCCTTCTATATTATAATTATTACTGTGTCATTCATGAATGCTAAATATCCCGTTACATAAGTGAACCCTAATGTATTTATTTATTTTCCTTCTTATAGGTAATTGGGTTGTTTCTTGTTTGGGAGCAATATGAATAAATTTAGAAAATATTACTGTACCTGCTTTGTGGTGCTATGAGCATTTATTTCTATTGTATTTATAACTCTTTTATTTCTCTTAAGTGTATACCAAGGACTGGAATTGCTGAAATATAAGATAACTCTATTTTTAATATTTTGAGGAATTGCCAGGTACTTTCCAAAGTGGCTGAACCATTTTACCTTCCCATCAGCAGTCTCTGAGGGTTCCAATTTCTCTACACCTTCACCAACATTTGACTTTTTAATTATAGTTATCCTAGTGATGTACAGTGGCATCTCATTGGGGTTTTGATTTGCATTTCCCTGATGGCTAAGGATATTGAGTATCTTTTCATGTACTTGGTGGCCATTTGTATATATTCTTTGGAAAAAGTTCTATTAATTAGGTCATTTGTCTATTATTGAATTGTAAGAGTTCTTTAAATATTCTGGATATAGGTCTCTTAGCTTTATGATTTGCAAGTATTTTCTTTCCCATTCTGTGGATTGTCTTTTCACTTTCTTTACAATGTCCTTTGAAGCATAAAAGTTTTAAATTTTGATGAAGTCCAGTTTATCTTTTTTTGGTCACTGTTCTTTTGATATTTTATTGAGAAAGTTTTACCTAACCTCAGGTCATGAAGATGTACTTCTATTTTTTCTTCTAAGAGTTTTATGACTTAGCAAAGGCTTAAGCCTTTGATGCATTTTGAATTAATTTGGGGGTATAGTGTGAGAGAAGGGATCTATTTTTGTTCTTTTGCATGTGGATATTCAGTTGTCCCATCACTCTCAGCTAGTATTTTGATAGAGATTACACTGAATCCACCTGCCAATGCAGGAGACATGGGTTTGACCCCTGGGCTGGGAAGATCCCCTGGAGTAGGAAATGGCAACACACTCCAGTATTTTTGCCTGGAAAATTCCATGGAAAGAGAAGCCTGGTGGACTACAGTCCATGGGCTCACAAAGAGTTGGACATGATTGAGTGTCTGAGCACACAAATACAACTCAGCAGAATTATGTGTATGTTGAGCTTTGATAAATACTACCAAGTAATTTTCTGATAAATTGATTACTAATTGGAATATTAGCTATTAATTAATTAAGTCTAATAATATTTACAATTGAGAATCTTATTTGATTAATATCTAACACAATATTTTCAATTTTTTAAAAATTTAGTCATTCAGCTTGGGATAACATTATTTCATTGTGGCTAAAATTTGCATTTATCTGATAACTAATAATGCTGATTACTTTTTCATGTGTTTATTGGTCATTTGAATATACTCTCTTATCCTCTCTTAAGTAACTATTCAAGTATTTTGCTCATTAAACATTTTTTCCTCTATGATTTGTTGGCATTCTTTATAGATTGTGCATATAAGTCCTTTAGCTTTGTGTGTGTGTGTGTGTGTGTGTATATATATATATATTTATTTATTTATCATTTTTCCCATTTGTTAGTTTTACTTTTAACACTATTAATGCTATATTTTAATGAACAGAATCAACTAACTTAAAGGAAGTCCAATTTATTAATATTTTCTTTTATAAGTAATAATTTTGTCTAATTTAAGAAATTATTGTATTTTGTATCAAGGTAGAAAACAATTATCACTATGTTCAATATTTTTTTCTTTTTTCTTCCATGTTCAATATTAAAATGGCTACACAAAAAAATCACCCATCTTGACAAGTTTTGTTAAATGCACCCTGATATGACAGTTGTCATAATACAATCTAACAAAATTGTTTCAAATAAAGTTTTAGAGATGATTAAGCACTACTAGGTGCTTCCCAAATGGCACTTGTAGTAAAGAACCCACCTGCCTATTTGGGAGGCATAACAGACCCAGGTTTGATCCCTGGGTTGGGAAGATCTCCTGGAGGAGGGCATGGCAACTCACTCCAGTATTCTTGCCTAGAGACTCCCATGGATAGAGGAGCCTGGAGGGCTACAGTCCATGGGGTTGCAAAGAGCCACTTGTGTGAAGCAGCTTAGCAAACATACAAGCACTCTAGAGGCATCTTACAGAAAAAAAAAACCTGAATGAACCTTTCAGGCAAAACATAATAGATCTAGTTGGTTAATATTATGCTTAGGACCTTTTGCAAAAATGTGCATAGGAGATTTGAGCTTGTAATTTTCTTTTATCATAATGTCTTAATCAGGATTTACTACTAAAGATATAAGATATATGGCTCTATGTAATTTTTGAAAAATTTTTCATGGAGCATGGTGATTTAACAGCACAGTCTCTGACAGCCTGGGCTCTAATTTTAGCTCCTTTATTTACTGACTGTGTAACTGGACCAAATAATTCTAGGCATTGGTGTTAGAAATCTCAGCCCATACTAGCTATATTGATCAATGGAATAAAATAGAAAGCCCAGAGATAAATCCACGCACATATGGACACCTTATCTTTGACAAAGGAGGCAAGAATATACAATGGATTAAAGACAATCTCTTTAACAAGTGGTGCTGGGAAATCTGGGCAACCACTTGTAAAAGAATGAAACTGGACCACTTTCTAACACCATACACAAAAATAAACTCAAAATGGATTAAAGATCTAAACATAAGACCAGAAACTATAAAACTCCTAGAGGAGAACATAGGCAAAACACTCTCCGACATACATCACAGCAGGATCCTCTATGACCCACCTCCCAGAATATTGGAAATAAAAGCAAAAATAAACAAATGGGACCTAATTAACCTTAAAAGCTTCTGCACATCAAAGGAAACTATTAGCAAGGTGAAAAGACAGCCTTCAGAATGGGAGAAAATAATAGCAAATGAAGCAACCGACAAACAACTAATCTCAAAAATATACAAGCAACTCCTACAGCTCAACTCCAGAAAAATAAACGACCCAATCAAAAAATGGGCCAAAGAACTAAATAGACATTTCTCCAAAGAAGACATACAGATGGCTAACAAACACATGAAAAGATGCTCAACATCACTCATTATCAGAGAAATGCAAATCAAAACCACTATGAGGTACCATTTCACACCAGTCAGAATGGCTGCGATCCAAAAGTCTACAAATAATAAATGCTGGAGAGGGTGTGGAGAAAAGGGAACCCTCTTACACTGTTGGTGGGAATGCAACCTAGTACAGCCACTATGGAGAACAGTGTGGAGATTCCTTAAAAAACTGGAAATAGAACTGCCTTATGATCCAGCAATCCCACTGCTGGGCATACACACTGAGGAAACCAGAAGGGAAAGAGACACATGTACCCCAATGTTCATCGCAGCACTGTTTATAATAGCCAGGACATGGAAGCAACCTAGATGTCCATCAGCAGATGAATGGATAAGAAAGCTGTGGTACATATACACAATGGAGTATTACTCAGCCATTAAAAAGAATACATTTGAATCAGTTCTAACGAGGTGGATGAAACTGGAGCCTATTATACAGAGTGAAGTAAGCCAGAAGGAAAAACATAAATACAGTATACTAACGCATATATATGGAATTTAGAAAGATGGTAACAATAACTCTGTATACGAGACAGCAAAAGAGACACTGATGTATAGAACAGTCTTATGGACTCTGTGGGAGAGGGAGAGGGTGGGAAGATTTGGGAGAATGGCATTGAAACATGTAAAATATCATGTAGGAAACGAGTTGCCAGTCCAGGTTCGATGCACGATGCTGGATGCTTGGGGCTGGTGCACTGGACGGCCCAGAGGGATGGTATGGGGAGGGAGGAGGGAGGAGGGTTCGGGATGGGGAACACATGTATACCTGTGGCAGATCCATTATGATATTTGGCAAAACTAATACAATTATGTAAAGTTTAAAAAAAAATAAAAAAATAAAAAACTATTCACTATATTAAATTGTTATCACTACATTAAAATTTACCTTCATATGTTAAACAAGCATAATAATGTGATTCTTACTTTATAAGGTTGTTATGAGAATTAAATGGAACATTCCATGTAATATACTCAATATAGTACCTTGCACAGTAAGCCCTCAAATTTACAACTTTATATAGATGATAGAGAGTAGATAGGTAGATAGATAAAGAGAAAAAACACACACATGCACACACACATACAGAAACACATATACAGTTGAATGTATCAGCTGAACTATAAGCATATTTTTAATCTGTCATTTTGATTATGAAACATGAACTTTGGCATTATTGCCCATTTTTATTCTCTATTTGGCAATGTGATACTTAAACCTTTCCTAAAGTTTAGCGGTTTTTCCTGTGGTCATGTATGGATGTGAGAGTTAGACTGTGAAGAAGGCTGAGCACCGAAGAATTGATGCTTTTGAACTGTGGTGTTGGAGAAGATTCTTGAGAGTCCCTTGGACTGCAAGAAGATCCAACCAGTCCATTCTGAAGGAGATCATCTCTGGGGTTTCTTTGGAAGGAATGATGCTAAAGCTGGAACTCCAGTACTTTGGCCACCTCATGCGAAGGGTTGACTCATTGGAAAAGACTCTGATGCTGGGAGGGATTGGGGGCAGGAGGAGAAGGGGATGACAGAGGATGAGATGGCTGGATGGCATCACTGACTCAATGGACATGAATCTGAGTGGACTCCGGGAGTTGGTGATGGACAGGGAGGCCTGGCATACTGCAATTCATGGGGTCGCAAAGAGTCGGACACAACTGAGTAACTGAACTGAACTGAACTGAACTGAAAGTTTAGTGGAGAAAACAGTTCTTACTTTAAATGTAACTTACACTGTGCATGTTTAAGATGGCTGCTAACTCTGCTCTGATCTGTTCACCAGAAAAAACAAAACCACTTTGTTGACAAAGATCCATATAGTCAATATGGTTTTTCCAGTAGTCATGTACAGATGTGAGATCTGGACCATAAAGGAGGTGGAATATTAAAGAATTAAGGCTTTTGAACTGTGGGGTGGAGGAGACTCTTGAGCGTCCCTTGGACTGTAAGGAGATCAAACCAGTCAATCCTAAAGGAAATCAACCCTGAATATTCATTGGAAGGACTGATACTGAAGCTGACGCACCAATATTTTGGCCACCTGATGTAAAGAGTCAACTCACTGGAAAAGTCCCTGATGCTGGGAAAGATTGAGAGCAGGGGGCAAAGTAGGTGGCAGAGAATGAGATGGTTGGATGACATCACCAACTCAATGAACATGAGTTTGAGCAAACTGTGGAAGATAGTAAAGAACAGGGAAGTCCGGTGTGCTGAAGTCCATGGGATCACAAAGTCAGAGACAACTGAATGACTGAACAATTCGTAAATATGGAAGTTTTCTTCTGCAAGTTCAAAAATCTACTGGGTGGGCCAGCAAGCAGGCAGAAATCAAGAAAAGGTAACATTTCAATTCAAGTCCAAAGCCTCTAACTCTTGAATTCTCTCTTGCTTGGGAGGAGGCTGGTCTTTTTGTTCTATTTAGGTTTCCAGCTAATGGATAAGGCCCACCCACTTTGTAGAGGATAATGTAGTGTATTCAAAGTCCACCAATTTAAGTGTTAAACTCATCCAAAACAATAGAAATACCTAGGAAAATGTTTGACCTAATATCCAGGCAGCCCCTGGCCCCACCAATTTGACACATAAAATTAATGATCACAACCATAAACATAAAAGCAGGCAATTCTGATTTCGGAAAGAATCTGATTTGGGGTTCTAGTTTCTGATTTTCAGGCTATAAAATACATTTAGGATTTTTGAAAATTTATTTTGTATTTTAATGGGATTTAGAAATATGGGAGAGTTAGATATGTACACTGAGTACACAATCCTGAAGTGGAATCTTTTATTTTATAAGTTTGGTTAGGGAAATATAGCATCTGAGTTATTATTATAATCTGAAGGTGACTGATAGATTCTAGTGGGAAGAGTTTATTGAGTCTTTCTATTTAGATAACAGAAATGAGATTTTAATTATATTAAGCCATTTGCACATGGCTAGAGGTTCAGCTGCATCCCTCGTGGTGGAAATACAAGCTCCCTTGCTCATCAAGTTTCCCTTCTGTGGATGATGGGGTATGCCCTGTGGCCCAGAATTGACTGCCACAAACTAAAATTCAAATGTGTCAGAGTTTTAGTGTTTTTTTATTCTTGGAATAATTATCTCTATCTCTTTTAGCAATCTGTAATCTAATATGGAAAGTGAAAGTGAAAGATGCTCAGTCGTGTCGGACTCTTTGCGACCCCATGGACTATACAGTCCATGGAATTCTTCAGGCCAGAATACTGGAGTGGGTAGCTTTTCCCATCTCCAGGGAATCTTCCCAACCCATGGATTGAACCCAGGTCTCGCACATTGCAGGTGGATTCTTTACCAGCTGAGCCACAAGGGAAAATTTCTAATATGGAAATTCACCTGCAAATGTATCAGACTTAACATGAATCAAATGTCAGTTATAGTCATCTCTGGGGTCTGACCATCCCAAATAAGATAGAAATTTCAGACCGTCGAAAGTCCTATCTTCATGGCTTCTAATACTGCTAAGAGAATAAAACACAGATAATATGGAGACAGGCTGGGACCTGGGACTCTGCTACAGTGCTGCAATGCTTGCACCTGGACACACCTCTCCTAGAGCAACAAAACAGAAAGAAACTGTATGGGACTAAAAATAACTGCAAGCAAGCACATCTGGGAAAAATCTGGACAAATGCTATAAAGAGACCAAAGGAAAAAAAAAAATCAACTACCACTTTTGAAGAGCCTAGAGCAAAAGCAGGGTACTGTGCATGCCCCCTGCACACATCACCTAATGGGTGGGCAAACCACCTAAGCTACCTCCCTGCCCAACCCCTAGACACACCCCTACTCTGACCCCATTTAAGGAGCCAGCTCACCCTAGTCAGTGAGTAAGCGAACAAAGGAGCCTGTAGTTTGTTCTTGCTCACCCCTGTGGCAGCAGGGACCCCTATAAAGCCTTGCCTGAATTTCTTGTCTGGCCACTAATCAATTTCTATTGATTAAGGAGATCAAGAACCTTGGTCAGTTATAATACCATGTTAAATTTTGCATCAATTTATGTGAAAAGTGGGAGACAATAAACATATACACACATATCAGTGACTGTCCCTTAGAATAAAATATTGGGTATCTATAATATAGTGGGAGAAAAGTTTATCTTTCATTAAATATCTTTACATATTTAATTTAAATTTTGCCACATACACATATATTTTTAATTAAAAGTTCCAAGTAACTTTAAACAAGTCAATTCCTTACAGAGTTAGTATTTCTAAAAAAGAAATTAGGTGGTTATTCCTTCTGTGAATATAGCTGTGGCTGAATGAGATTAGCTCCTAACCTTTCTATGTAGAGAAGTGGGAAATACATATGTGAGAAGGCAGTATATGATCTTGATTGTTGGTACCACTTGTTTCCCGTCTGCAACTTTCACCTAAGCACCGAGTACACATAAAGGTAAGTTTCATAAATCTCGAATAAAATTGAAATCTTCAAGATTTTAATTCCTGGAAAGGCTTTCAGAATACATATGTTTTTTAATGCAATTGAGTTCCTGTGGCTTAAAAGGCAAAGCACCTATTGCAAGGTCTAATTCTCACCTCAAGGAGCTAATTTATACATCTGGGTGGATCTGTGTCAAGTAATTGAGAAGTAAGGAGAACTGTGCGACTGAATTTACTTGTAGATTTGCTCTAC
This sequence comes from Bos grunniens, assembly GCF_055505025.1. Taxonomy (NCBI): domain Eukaryota; kingdom Metazoa; phylum Chordata; class Mammalia; order Artiodactyla; family Bovidae; genus Bos; species Bos grunniens. Next base: position 137,340,104 of record NC_141165.1, read on the forward strand.
AAGTAGAAAAGAAGAAGAAAAGTAGAAAACAAGAAGAAAAATTAAACTGTTTATGTTTCAATATCATTTTATACATATTTTTTTTTCTGTCTAGCCTACTGGAGTAAAGGTATTTCCAGATAACCAATGGAAATGTCAAATCTAGACCGTTTGTCTCGCTATAAGAATTTCACTGAACAAAAAATTGCCCTTAAAATTTTATTGAAATCTTTTCAGGACCAATTGAAAGAGATGCTTCTTTTTGCCTATGTTTCCTGGATTCCAGTGTAAAAACCGCTGCCATTTGCACTGTACGCTAATGACAAGCTGGATGTTTGCATGAAAGCCAATATGTTCTTACACTGCTTTTTGAGACAAGTAATAATCAGTCTGTCATCAATGTCATGCTGCAATCAAGCTTTGACAAGGTTTGCAAATAACTTGAAAGGAATTGCTCATCCCTGAACACTGCAGATCAAAACCAGACCTGAACAAAAACTGAAAGTCTGCTGTGCGTCAGCTGCACAGTTGCGGGGAACGTGCTGCGCATAAGCAGTAGCAGCCGCAGAGGACACAAGGAATCCACCACCGCACCTCCAATTCCAAATTAATTGACAAGAACTTTTCTCAGCTACCAATCCTGGGAATGATTCAAAATCATGATGAGCCAGTTGAAATGCCCAGTCTGATTGGAAAAACTAGTTGCCTTATTCCTAAAAACGACTGGAAAAGCAAGTAACATGTCCATCCTTGGGGTGGTATGTTTCCTTAACTCACGGGCTGGAGCAAGCAGGATGGCTGATCAAACTTGACACTCCCATCAGTGAGGAGACTGTGTGTACATGGGACTGAGGCACCAATTGCTTTCTTTCCCTCTCCTCTCCCCCTCAATCTTTTCCATCCCAGAAAGGGATAAGAGGGCTCTTCAGGTAGCTCTGTGGTAAAGAATCCACCTGCCAAGTACAAGAGGAAGGAGATGCAGGTTCGATCTCTGGGTCAGGAAGCTCCCCTAGTGGAGGAAATGGCAATCCACTCTGGTATTCTTGCCTGGAAAATTCCATGGACAGAGGAGCCTGGTGGGCTACAGTCCACAGGGTCACATATGGTCCAACATGACTTAGGGACTGTGTGTGTGTGTATGTGTGTGCACACACACACACATGCTATTTATTCACTGCTGTCCAAACATTTAATCTGTAGACTTTCATAGTCACAAGAAAGAAGTTCAACTTATATAATGAGAATACTTACATAAGTTAAACTTACATGACTTTGGAAATAAGATCCTTTGGAGAAAAAAAAAAAAAGGTGTATTTTTAGAAGTATCAGCTGGTCACAGGTCTGCTCAGAGCTTCAAAACACGTTTGTACTTCATGTTTGTATAAATAGCTGGACAACCACATGACATATGGACTTAAACATTCATGAATTATGCCTGAAATATGACTAGAGATTTGAGATGTGAATTAACTGTTGATTTTATTTCAGCACAAGATAAGAATTTGGCTCAGTTATCTTGTTCTTTAGAAGAACCTTAAAAATCAGGTGCTACTGAGGGAGCATAAGACATTCAAAGTTAAGTGAATATGGTAATGAAAGGAGAAAAGCATATGTATCCTAAGTAAAAAGTTCACATTCCAAATTAAAGGAGATATATAACATATTTAAGATTCTACCTTATGATATTACAGTCATTTGAGATAATAGACTATAAAATCCTCAAAAGAATTGTCCAATAAGATTTTCATTTAATAAATATATGCTCAGCATCCCCATAATGGCTCAATACCATGTTAGATATTATGAGAGATAAGCATGTTATATAAGAATGGACTCTGGTAATTTCAAGGACTTTATAATCTTGTTAGGGAGAAGATACTAATGTACACTTCTGTGTAGCCATGAATCTTTGAAAATGTGTAATGTAAGCACTGAAATATGCAACAAGAATCACTCTTGAACTCTACTGAGTATTTGTAACAAATATCCATAAGCAATTTGTCTAAGTCATTGATGTATGCTGAACTTTTACTGTCTTCTGAGCTTACCTGTTCCCACTTACATATAATGTAATCTCACCCTCACCAATACAGGAAGCCCAGGCACAATTTCAGCTGTTTCTGAGGTTCCCACACATGGACTGCACTTAAACACCTGGACTGTCACTTGTCACTTCTCGATACACACTGCACAATTGAGATCCTTCAGCGCTTACCTCTGTCCATCCTTTCATTGTATCTCTTTGCTGAGTTCATCCTGTCTATTCAATTTCATCTCAAGACATAAATATATACCCATGAACACACACTTTGGCTCCCTACAACAGTTTACCTAAGACTGTGTTGGTTTAACAAATCCAATAGAGGTCTTAAGGATTGCATCAAGGATTTACAATGCAGAAAAATAAACATAAAATAGGTTATAAAGTAACATGTCTCCTGGAGTATTACTTATGGGTGGTCTTTTTTGGCCAAGTCATATTGCAAGACACTTCTGTCTTCCTCTGGAATCAGAAACCCTTCTCTCTCAAATACCTAGATCTCTGCCCTCGTATCTCTGGTTTCCTCATTGCAAATCCCAAAACCACAACATGACAACACCTCGGTAGTGTGGCCCTACTCTAAGTAAAGTTAGACTTCTACATAATTGATAAAGCCTTTTAAACCATCTCATCTCAAACGTGTCTTACAGAGTTAGTTTGGGGTCTTAATACAATTAGTAATTCTCATGCATTGCAGAGGAAAACAAAGACCTGTTTCTAGACTTCTTATAATCTAATATGACTGGCAAGACTAGGTAGACCCCTAAAACTACCAGTTCTTTACACTAGCTATTAATCCTCAAATGCAGATAAAACCTAGATACTATTCGTTGAATTCTGCTTTCAAATGTAGTACTGTTTATCCATTGTTTTGGAATTAGCTGCTTAAATACATTATAAATCTACCTTACATTTCAACAGTCGCTATGTATCTGTAATTGCTGAAAGAATTCACAGAGCACAGGGTATGGCACTTCCTGTGGAAAGAAAGTTTTAAATTGTTATACATTTTATGATTGGGACCCAATATTTTAATAGTTAATTTTTAAAACAATTACATTCCTGAAAACTCTACATTCTTATGCAGTGAAAAAGTTCAGTGAAGCAAAATTTGTGTACCATTTAACAGAAAAGTTTTGAAGCTCCCAATATGCAACATTGCAGTCTCTAAAGAAATGTGTTTATTCTTCCTGTTTCCTATATTCATCTTTGCTTGCCTTTCTATGATAGCATTGACAAATTAAGCTAACCTAGAATTCTCACTGGAAAGCCATGGAAAACAATTTAGATATTTTGGAGAATCTATCAAGAAGTCATGTTCTAAAGTATTAATTATAAATCTCTTTAGTTTAAGTGTTGTGCTTTTCAATTCCTTTTCAAACAGTTCAGTAAGCTTTCAAAATCTAGTAAAGAATATCTATTGTCTTAGGAGACTCAGAAGTAACCAGGCAGAGAATCAAGTACAAAATTCTGTAGCGACATCCTCCAGACCCCCTGGTGGACTCACATTACTTCATTAAATCCCTGTTCAACAAATATTTACTAAATGTCTGCTAAAGAAGGTGTTGTGCTAGGAGCTGATGAGATGGTGATGAACAAGAAAGCTAAACAATGAAGTCTATACAACAGTCAAAGAGACAAATGATGACCAAGGACACAAAAAAAAATGAATAAAATAATGACATATCATATTGAATGCAAGAAGAGAGATAAAAATATTATAATAAAGTGAAAAGAAATTCAAATGTCCTTGAACATATGAAGAAAGCTTAAACTCAAAAAATAAGAAAAGAAATATAAATTAAAACTACAGTAACAGCAATATTTTACCTACCTTATTAACAAAGATTGAAATTGTCAATAGCACATTCTATAAGTAAGAATGAAAAAGAGGGTATTTTGATGATGAATGTAAATCAATTCATCTTGTATGAAAAGTAATCTGGCATTATCTATTACTAAAAAAAATAACTCTAAAGCCCTATTTTAGAAGTAGCAGTATGGCCTATATATATTTTCTCGTTTATGTAAAATGGTGTCACATACAAAGTTATTTATTGTAATGTGTTTTCGTGAGTAAGATTGGAAAATATCTAAGCATCTATCAACAAAATACCTATTTAATAAATTATACTACATATATATAATTTAGAATGCAATGTAGCCATAAAACAGAATGAGAACACAATTTTTTGTTTGTTGGCAGATATGGGTCAATTTATAAAAGTGTCTAATTAAAATTATACAGTTTGTATACTATGCAAAAAGAATGTAATTTCTTTTTGTATATGGCTAAAACAACTTTGAAAGTGGAGTGGAGTGAAAGTGGAGTATGTTTTCAATGTACACATTTATTTCCTTTTGTATCTTCAGTTCAGTTCAGTTGCTCAGTCGTGTCCGACTCTTTGCAACCCCATGAATCGCAGTACACCAGGCCTCCTTGTTCATCACCAACTTCCAGAGCTTACTGAAACTCATGTCCATTGAGTCAATGATTCCATCCAGTCATCTCATCCTCTGTCGTCCCCTTCTCCTCCTGCCCCCAATCCCTCCCAGCATCAGAGTCTTTTCCAATGAGTCAACTCTTCGTATGAGGTGGCCAAAGTACTGGAGTTTCAGCTTCAGCATCGGTCCTTCCAACGAACACCCAAGACTGATCTCCTTTAGCGTGGACTGGTTGGATCTCCTTGCAGTCCAAGGGACTCTCAAGAGTCTTCTCCAACACCACAGTTCAAAAGCGTCAATTCTTTGGCACTCAGCTTTCTTCACAGTCCAACTCTCACATCCATACATGACCACTGGAAAAACCATAGCCTTGACAAGATGGACCTTTGTTGGCAAAGTAATGTCTCTGCTTTTTAATATGCTGTCTAGGTTGGGTCATAAACTTTGAAATTTTTGAATATGCTTTAAAATATTTAAATATTTTTATAAAAATAAAAATTCCTAGTGATGTCTACTGTGGGATTCATATTATAAGCTCTCTAAGTTATAGGCTCCAAGAGTAAAGCTTTTTTAAAATGTATTATGTTAGATCCAATTAAAATGATACACTGCAGATGCTACTAGACTTAAGGTGCTAACATCTTGATATATAAAATTAAAATTTAAACTTCCAAGAGAATACACCTAAATGGAGGAACTGGACATTTTCATAAAAGGTAAATGGTGATAAATGTGATTAGTAGGAGTACAAAGACTTTTCACTATTGTTGTTGTTCCGTCACTCAGTCATGTCCAACTCTTGTGACCCCATGGACTATAGTACACCTGGCTTCCCCATCCTTCACCATCTCCCAGGGCTTGCTCAAACTCATGTCCATTGAGTCGGTGATGCCATCCAACCATCTCATCCTCTGTCGTCCCCTTCTCCTCCTGCCTTCAATCTTTCCCAGCATCAGGGTCTTTTCCAATGAGTCAGCACTTTGAATCAGGTGTCCAAAGAATTTTACTGTTACCTTTCAAAATTCTTCCAGAATTACCATGAAGTACAGGGTTTAAATAATTACTAACAGTTTCTAGTGTATTATTTATGAAATACTATCTATTTAAATAAACCACTAAGGTATTGTGGGACACACCCTTCAAATATTATTGGTGTATATATATTATAAAAACTATCATTCAAATATATGGTAAAGGAATCCTAAAGAAACTTGCATTGAGAACTTTTTAAATTATATGTATTGTTAAGATTATACAAAAATTTCTACCAGTCAGAAATTTAACGTTTCCCATAGAAATTACATAGAATACACTTCAAATAACATGGATAGCAGATAAACTAACTATATTTAAATAAATTGAACTATTTCATTTCTATTATTGACCATTTTCTACTCAATTTTTTAAAATAATTTTGAAAGTACAGTGATGAAACTTATATGAATAATCCAAAATATGACCGTGCTCCTCCTAATAAAAGATTGTGTGTTTCTGTGCCCTTAAAAAAAACAATAAAAAATAAAATAAAATAAAATATGACACAAATGAACACATCTACCAAATAGAAACAAACTCAACAGAACTTACTACTGGTTACCAGGGACAGGGGCTTTGTGGGAGGGATGGAGTGGGAGCTTGGGTTAACGGATGAAAATTAATATATATAGACGGGATAAACAGCAGGTCTTACTGCCTAGCACAGGGAACTATATTCAATATCCTGTGATAAACCATAATAGATAAGAATATGAAAAAGAACATATATATATATATATGTATATATAACTAAACCACTGTGCTGTACAGCAGAAATTATTGCAACGTTGTAAATCAGCTATACTTCACCAAAAATTAAAAAAAATAAAGTACAGAGATGCATACAAACTACACATATTTCTTATTATTTTGTAATCACATGCAAGCTTGAGATTAATGAAAGATTTATAGTATTCCTTAAAGCAAGATGAAAAGATAAAAAACCAGACCTGAGTATTCAAAATAGAATTACAAGATTAGAAATCTGAATGTCATAAAACGTGATACAATAGCAATAATATATAATGAAATTAAGCACTTACATGTCCCCTTCTCTTGAGGAGTTGCTCCAGAATCTATGTATCTTAAAGTGTGTATAAGCAGGGAGTGGCTTTTTAAGACTAAAAGTAATATATGTACAAATGCAAATTGAGATATTGGACCTTGAAAGGGGGCCTTGCAAGTAGGGAACCCTGAAACTTAAAGTTCTTTTGCTTCACAGAAATCTACTCTGCTTTTCTTAGCAAATGGAATTTTCCTTAAGCTTTATTGTGAGGTTTAATCTGAATATTTGTACTTGGAAGGAGATGTAAATAACAATAAAGTCATAGGTAATTGAAAAAGTTTTCCATCCTGCTGTCTAGATTACACTCCAATTTTTTTTAGGTTTTCTTCATTTGACAAAGAAAGTAAAATTAAATCTACAATATCAGATTCAGAACAGACCAGAAAATTTCCTCCCAGAACATTGCATTTTGCAATCCAATTTACATACTCTTCTTTTAGCTCATGTGTACAAACTCAACAAGGATTTTTTTCATTCCTCACAAGTGGTTTGTGGTAGCGGTTCTGACAATTAATTCTCCCACCATCAAGCATTCATTGATATGATAGCATACAGCCCTTTTGTAACAGTGCCCTTCCTTCCAGTCTTGACTGAATCGATATTCTGAATTTCCCTTGATAGTAAGGAAAAAAAAAAAAAGACCTTTCTAAGCTTTCTCTCTTTCTCTATGCTGGGTTAGGAAGTGGGAATCAGATTCAACTAATTCTGGTAACCATGTTATCTAACTCTCTTAATAGGGAAAATGACAGAGGAAGAGAGGAGGCAGAAGTTCTGAGAGGTACCCCCTGGTTATTGTTGCTAGGGCAACTGTTTCTTGGCATTCTGTGTCTAGTCATCGTCTGCCACACTTAGGGCATAATTCATAGGCATGCAACACATCTGAATGGATTGGTGGAAAAGAATGGGAGAAGGTATGAGGATTCATGTAAATAAATAAATAATTTTAAGTAGGCACATAAACAAATATGCACACCTAATATTTAGAAAGAAGAGAAAGGATGGGCATAAGAGGGACATACTTTCAAAAATATGAGTGTCACTACTAAATATTAGTGTTTTTTATTACACAAATTATTCAGCCTCTGCTGCTGCTGCTAAGTCACTTCAGTCGTGTCTGACTCTGTGCGACCCCATAGACTGCAGCCCACCAGGCTCCCCCGTCCCTGGGATTCTCCAGGCAAGAACACTGGAGTGGGTTGCCATTTCCTTCTCCAATGCATGAAAGTGAAAAGTGAAAGTGAAGTCGCTCAGTCGTGTCCAACTTTAGCGACCCAATGGACTGCAGCCTACCAGGCTCCTCCACCCATGGGATTTTCCAGGCAAGAGTACCTCTACTCCTTCACAAACAGTTTCCACTCATCTGCCTCTTTTTATAAAATTCATTCTTGCTCCAAAATGCGAGTCTTCTGTAGTATGACTTTAAACCAAATATACACAAAGTCATTTTCCTTTTCACAGTCATCAAGAGAGCAAATAATATTTGAAAACACTTCTTTATTGTTTACCACATTGTCTGACTCAGAGGCTGGTCTGGCTTTGTTATAAGAGAATATATTGTATTTATCACCTAAATAAACATTTTCAAAAACAGATATGAACCCTGAAATGTGCTTGCTAAATCTAGGCTGTGAATTTTTGTTTTTTCTTATATCTTCATTTCTTAGAGCCAGGATATCTACTTAACCTTCCTAATCACTGTTTCTTTTCTTAACAATATAGGAAAGTTATTTTATATATTGTGGAGGAAAACAAGAGCTACATTGCTCAAATTCACAGACAGAAAAGAAAGCCTTAAATATATAGGTCACCAAAGTCACATAAAACCCCAACAGTTTCAACTTCCTCTTAACTTTTGCTGGTGTCAGCATCATAAAAATGTGAAAGAAGCTCATGTCAACATCTACAGCATCTACAAAATGAGTTTAATAGCAGATCCATTTTTGGAAGCAAATGGGAAGAAGGGGAAAGAATTTTAACCAAATTGTGCTGAATTAAATTTTAAAACTTAATGGGTTAAAAAGGAAGGAATAAAAATCAGAAGAAGCAACTGTCAATAATGGCATGGCCAAAAGCTTTTCTTTTCCCTTTAGAGAAAAATGTTAAAGTCCACTTGTGAAAGTCAAATATATACTTTCATATAACCAAAATTATAAAACTAGACACCAAGGAAAATAAAAAATAATTTATACCAATTTAATTATTAACACTGCATGTTGGTTCAAACAAATCAGCCAAGATTTCATATTATTTTACATATTTATTTTTAATGGAGTCACCAAATTTAATGAATCAGTACATTCATGGGCTCAGAACTCTAGGGAAAGGATGATCACATAATGGTAGCCATAATAGAAAAATGACATTTTACTTTTGCTAAGCATTTAGTGATTCAGTACTTTATAGGTTATACTCCATAGAAGGTTATTATAAAACATTGACTTTATTCCTTGTGTGTACATCACATTCTTGAATCTTATTCATTTTATACCTAGTACTTTGCACCTTTGAATCCCCTATACTTATTTTGCCCCTCCCCCAACACTCTCCTCACTGGTAACCACTAGTTTGTTCTCTGTATTTGTGAGTCTGTTTCTCTTCTGTTATATTCATATATTCATTTTGTTTTGTAGATTCCACATATAATGGAAAACATACAGTATTTGTCTTTCTCTGGGTTATTTCATGAAGCATAATAATACCCTCCAGTTTCCTCCATGTTATTGCAAATAGCAAAATTTCACTAGTTTTTAATGGCTGAGAAATATTCCTTTGAATATCTTCTTTATCCACATCTTCTTTATGCATTCATCTGTTGATGGACACTTAGGTTGCTTCCATATCTTGGTTACTGTAAATAATGCTGCTATGAACATTGGGGTACATGTATCCTTTTCAAATAATGTTTTCATTTTCCTTGAATACATACCCAGGATCATGTTAGTTCTATTTTGTATTTTGAGGGAGTTCATACTGTTTTCCATAATATATTCTGCAAACAGTATTCTACTTTTCTTCACATCATCACCAACACATATTATTTCTTGTCTTTTTGATGACAGTCTTTCAACAGGTGTGAGGTGATATATCTCATTCTGGTTTTTTATTGTTTTTCCCTAATTAATAGTGATGTTTAATATCTTTTAAGATACTAAGCATTTACTATCTACCAAACACTATCACATAAACTTCATGGGATCAACTCATTTAATGTGTGTGTTTGACCATATTTACTTGTGTCTGAGTCTTTGTGACCCTATTGACTTCAGCCCACCAGTCTTCTATGTCCATGGAATTTTCCAGGCAAAAATACTGGAGCATGTTGTCATTTCCTACTCAAGGGGATCTTCTCGACCCAGGGATCAAACCCAGGTCTCGTGCATGGCAGGTGGATTCTCTACCTACTGAGCCACTTAGGAAGCCTTAACTCATTTAATGCTCACATACAATTATGAAGAAGTCACAATTAAATTAGTCTTATTGTACAGATTAGGGAATTAAAGCACATAGAAGCTATGCAACAGGCACAAATTTGCACAACAAGGGAATGGCAATACCAAGACAGAACCTCTGTTTTTTACACCAATGTTACATATTGTCAGTTAAGTTCAGTCACTCATTCATGTCCGACTCTTTGTAGCCCCATGGACTACAGCATGCCAGGATTTCCTGTCCATCATCAAATCCCAGAGCTTGCTCAAACTCATGTCCATAGAAGGGATCTGATTGGATGCCCTAACTCCATGTGGACCTGTCATCTCTTTTCACCTAAACGAAAATTTAGTGAAAAATGAATAGTTTTCACACTAAATGAATAGTGTTTCTATGATTTCAATCCACAGCTTCCCTAAGTAAATAAACACTCATTTAAAGTAGATATTTCTGATTGTACTTTTTTTCTGGTTCCCACCAGAAATCATTGGGAATTATTGCTGGTTCCAACCCCAGATCTCTTTTTACACTTACATTTGCACAAAACTGCAATATTGCAGATTGAAGCAACTGAGAGTCTCACCTATGTTTCCTTTGACTTCTTTCCCCAGGATTCTCTATTGGCATTATGTTGCTGAAGTAGGTCTCTAATCATTGGTTATATCTTCCAATACTTCTCATCTTGCTGCTCTGCTATAAACACTTTGGCTATTGGACAACTTGAATTTGCATTTCTTATACTTGGTACTGGATTTTCCTGGTGGGTAAAGAATCTTCCTGCAATGTTGGAGCCACAAGAGACTCAGGTTCAATCCTTGGGTTGGGAAGATCCCCTGGAAAAGGAGATGGCAACCCACTCCAGTATTCTTGCCAGGAGAATCCCATGGACAGAGGAGCCTGGTAGGGTAGAGTCCATGGGTTCTCAAAGAATCAGACTTGTTTGAGTGACTAAAGAGCAATAGCAACAGCAGTATACACTTTGCACTTGGGTAGTTGATTTCTAGAAATACACTACCTCCCCTTCCAGACACACACACTGCTAAGTCACTTCAGTTGTGTCTGACTCTGTGCGACCCCATAGATGGCGGCCCACCAGGATCCCCCATCCCTGGGATTCTCCAGGCAAGAACACTGGAGTGGGTTGCCGTTTCCTTCTCCAATGCATGAAAGTGAAAAGTGAAAGTGAAGTCGCTCAGTCGTGTCTGACTCTTAGCGACCCCATGGACTGCATCCCACCAGGTTCCTCCATCCATGGGATTTTCCAGGCAAGAGTACTAGAGTGGGTTGCCATTGCCTTCTCCAAACACACACACACACACACACACACACACAAATGTGTACTCTACCTCTTGATAATCCGTATCCTTATTTCTCCATTATGCTGAATAGAATTATCCAACATAACAAGACCTGTACTCTACTATGAAAGATAATCCTCTCATGGGAATAAATTCTGAGAAAGCAGTGCATCTGGAAAATTTCTGTATCTGTTTCCCAGATAAAAACTTAGTGCTATTCCTTATGCACTAAGAACTTAACCTCTAGTAAGACTGAAAATATGAGAGAAGGCTAGATTACCAATAAAAAAAAAATGAAAGAGAGGATATTACTATAGACGCTGAAGATATCAAAAAGGTAAAAATAGAATACTTTGAAAAATTTCACACACACAAATTTAACCTTAGATAAAATGCATTAATTACTCATAAATTGCAAAATCCTACAACTCATCAAAAAAGAAATACATAATTTGGATAGTACATAAATAGAGTACAATAAGCAAACAAACTGTACTCATTTCACATCCTAGCCAGGTAATGATCAAAATGCTTCAACCTAGGCTTCAACAGTATGTGAACCAGGAACTTCCAGATGTACAAGGTGGATTTAGAAAAGGCACAAGAACCAGAGATCAAATTGACAATATCTGTTGGATCACAGAAAAAACAAGGGAATTCCAGAAAAACATCTCCTTCTGCTTCACTGACTAAGCTAAAGCATTTGAATGTGTGGGTCACAACAAACTGTGGAAAACTCTTAAGCAGATGGGTATATCAGACCACTCTACCTGCCTCCTGAGAAACCCATTTGCAGGGAAGAAGCAGCAGTTAGAACCAGATGTGGAACAACGGGCTGGTTCAAAATCGGGAAAGGAGTACATCAAGGCTGTATGTTATCACCATATGTATTTAACTTATATGTAGAGTACATCATACAAAATTCTGGGCTGGATGAAGCTCAGGCTGGAATCAAGATTACTGGGAGACATATAAATGACCTCAGATATGCAGATGGCACCACCCTAATGGCAGAAAGCAAAGAGGAACTAAAGAGCCTTTTGATGAAAGTGAGAGAGTGAAAAAGCTGGCATACAATTTAACATTCAAAAATCTAAGGTCATGGCATCCTGTCCCATCACTTCATGGCAAACAGATGAGGAAAAAAAGTGACAGATTTTCTTTTCTTGGGCTCCAACATCACTGCAGACCATGACTCAAGCCATGAAATTAAATAAGTGACTGTAATTTAAATGGGGTCACACATCAAGAAACTAGCTTTTAAATTTACATTAATAAGTATACTAATCAGTGTAGGCCAGGCTATGAACTAAGTTCAGTTCAGTTGCTCAGTCCTGTCCAACTCTGTGACCCTGTGGACTGCAGAATGCCAGGCTTCCCTGTCCATCATCAGCTCCCGGAGCTTGCTCAAACTCATGTCCACCAAGTCAGTGATGCCATCCAACCATTTCATCCTCTGTTGTCCCCTCTTCTGCTTTCAATCTTTCCCAGCATCAGGGTCTTTTCAAATCAGTCAGTCCTTTACATCAGGTGGCCAAAGTATTGGAGCTTCATTTTCAGCATCAGTCCTTCCAATGAATATTCAGGACTGATTTCCTTTAGGATGGACTGGTTTGATCTCCTTGAAGTCCAAGGGACTTCAAGAGTCTTCTCCAACACCACAGTTCAATGGCATCAATTCTTTGGCACTCAGCTTTCTTCATGGTCCAACTCTCACATCCATACATGACTACTGGAAAAACCATAGGTTTGACTAGACGGACCTTTGTCGGCAAAGTAATGCCTCTAAAGAACACACCCAAATCTCAGTGGACTTTCTTAATGAAAATTTATTTTCTACTGACCAAATCCAAGCCTTGCCAGTTAGCATGGCAACTGTGTTCATCATAGTCATTCATATTCCAGGGAGAGAGAGAGAGAAACTGGATGCAAATTATAATTTCACTCATAAACTCTCCCAATAATGAATACACCTTTTGCTTATTTTAAAGAGTTCTACCAAGATGAAGTATGTTTAAATTTTACTGTAGGAAAATCATTAAGTGGAAGATCAGTTTCCTATCTAGTGCCATGATTCACACATGCTATAGGGAGTCAGTGTTTCCAGGATTATTTTTCCAAAAAATGATCAGGTTACAACAGTCACAAAGCAAACAAGATGGCTCTTTCTTCACCCAATTAGAACTTTCTTTACAACTAGAAAAAGAAGAAATGAAGAACCCCAGGCTTAGTAGAAAGAAAGAAATCATTAAAATTAGGGCAGAAATAAATGAAAAAGAAACAAAAGAGACTATAGCAAAAATCAAGAAGCTAAAAGCAGGTTCTTTGAGAAGATAAATAAAATAAACAAACCATTAGCCAGACTCATCAAGAAACAAAGGGAGAAAAATCAAATCAACAAAATTAGAAATGAAAATGGGGAAATAATAACAGAAAACACAGAAATACAAAGATCATAGAGACTACATTCAGCAACTATATGCCAATAAAATGGACAACTTCAAAGAAATGGACAAATTCTTAGAAAGTATAACTTTCCAAAACTGAACCAGGAAGAAAGAGAAAATCTTAACAGACCCATCACAAGCACAGAAATTGAAACTGTAATCCGAAATCTTCTAGCAAGCAAAAGCCCAGGACCAGATGGCTTCACAGCTGAATTCAACAAAAAATGAGAGAAGAGCTAACACCTATCCTACTCAAACTCTTCCAGAAAGTTGCAAAGGAAGGTAAACTTCCAAACTCATTCTATGAGGCCACCATCACCCTAATACCAAAACCAGACAAAGATCCCACAAAAAAAGAAAACCAGAGGCCAATATCACTGATGAACATAGACGCAAAAATCCTTAACAAAATTCTAGCAATCAGAATCCAACAACATATTAAAATGATCATACATCATGACCAAGTGGGCTTTATCCCAGGGATGCAAGGATTCTTCAATATTCACAAATCAATCAATGTGATACATGACATTAACAAATTGAAAGATAAAAACCATATGATTATTTCAATGCTGTGGCTAAGTTACTTCAGTCGTGTCCGACTCTAGATGCGGAGAAAGCCTTTGACAAAATTCAACATCCATTTATGATAAAACCCTCCAGAAAGTAGGCATAGAAGGAACATACCTCAACATAATAAAAGCCATATATAATAAACCCACAGCAAACATTATCCTCAATGGTGAAAAATTGAAAGCATTTCCCCTAAAGTCAGGAACAAGACAAGGGTGCCCACTCTCACCACTACTATTCAATATAGTTTTGGAAGTTTTAGCCACAGAAATAAGAGAAGAAAAATAAATAAAAGGAATCTAGACTGGAAAAGAAGAAGTAAAACTCTCACTGTTTGTAGATGACATGATCTTCTACATAGAAAACCTTAAAGACTCCACCAGAAAATTACTAGAGCTAATCAATGAATATAGTAGAGTTGCAGGATATAAAACTAACACACAGAAATCACTTGCATTCCTATACACTAACAATGAGAAAACGGAAAGAGAAATTAAGGAAACAATTCCATTCACCATTGCAACAAAAGGAATAAAATACTTAGGAACAAATCGACCTAAAGAAACAGAAGACCTATATATAAATACTACAAAACACTGATGAAAGAAATCAAAGAGGACACAAATATATGGAGAAATATACCATGTTCATGGACTGGAAGAATCAATGAAGTGAAAATAAGTATACTACCCAAAGCAATCTATAGGTTCAATGCAATTCCTATAAGCTACCAATGGTATTTTTCAGAGAACTAGAACAAATAATTTCACAATTTGTATGGAAATACAAAAAAACCTCGACTAGCCAAAGCAATCCTGAGAAAGAAGAATGAAGCTGGAGGAATCAACCTGCTGGACTTCAAACTGTACTACAAAGCTACAGTCATCAAGACAGTATGGTACTGGCACAAAGACAGAAATATAGATCAATGGAACAAAATAGAAAGCCCAAAGATAAATCCATGTGCCTATGAATACCTTATCTTTGACAAAGGAGGCAAGAATATACAATGGAGAAAAGACAATCTCTTTAACAAGTGGTGCTGGGAAAATTGGTCAACCACTTGTAAAAGAATGAAACTAGAACACTTTCTAACACCATACACAAAATTAAACTCAAAATGGATTGAAGATCTAAACTTAAGACCAGAAACTATAAAAGTCCTAGAGGAAAACATAGGCAAAACACTCTCTGACATAAATCACAGCAGGATCCTCTATGACCCACCTCCCAGAATAATGGAAATAAAAACAAAAATAAATAAATGGGACCTAATTAAACTTAAAAGCTTTTGCACAATGAAGGAAACTATAAGCAAGGTGAAAGACAGCCTTCAGGATAGGAGAAAACAATGGCAAATGAAGCAACTGACAAAGAATTAATCTCAAAAACATACGAGCAACTCCTGCAGCTCAATTCCAGGAACATAAATGACCCACTCAAAAAATGGGCCAAAGAACTAAACAGACATTTCTCCAAAGAAAACATACAGATGGCTAACAAACACATGAAAAGAAGCTCAACATCACTCATTATCAGAGAATTGCAAATTAAAACCACAATGAGGTACCATCTTACACTGGTCAGAATGGCTGCTATTAAAAAGTCTACAAACAATAAGTGCTGTAGAGAGTGCAGAGAAAAGGGAATCCTCTTATACTGTTGGTGGGAATGCAAACTAATACAGCCACTATGGAGAACAGTGTGGAGATTTCTTAAAAAACTGGAAATAGAACTGCCATCAGATCAGATCAGATTAGTCACTCAGTCCTGTCCGACTCTTTGTGACCCCATGAATTGCAGCATGCCAGGCCTCCCTGTCCATCACCAACTCCTGGAGTTCACTCAGACTCACGTCCATCGAGTCAGTGATGCCATCCAGCCATCTCATCCTCTGTTGTCCCCTTCTCCTCTTGCCCCCAATCCCTCCCAGCATCAGAGTCTTTTCCAATGAGTCAACTCTTTGCATGAGGTGGCCAAAGTACTGGAGTTTCAGCTTTAGCATCATTCCTTCCAAAGAAATCCCAGGGCTGATCTCCTTCAGAATGGACTGGTTGGATCTCCTTGCAGTCCAAGGGACTCTCAAGAGTCTTCTCCAACACCACAGTTCAAAAGTATCAATTCTTTGGTGCTCAGCGTTCTTCACAGTCCAACTCTCACATCCATACATGATCACAGGAAAAACCATAGCCTTGACTAGATGAACCTTTGTTGGCAAAGCTATCTAGGTTGGTCATAATTTTCCTTCCAAGGAGTAAGCGTCTTTTGATTTCATGGCTGCAGTCACCATCTGCAGTGATTTTGGAGCCCACAAAAATAAAGTCTTACACTGTTTCCACTGTTTCTCCATCTATGTCCCATGAAGTGATGGGACCAGATGCCATGATCTTCGTTTTCCGAATGTTGAGCTTTAAGCCAACTTTTTCACTCTCCACTTTCACTTTCATCAAGAGGTTTTTTAGTTCCTCTTCACTTTCTGCCATAAGGGTGGTGTCACCTGCATATCTGAAATTATTGAGATTTCTCCCAGCAATCTTGATTCCAGCTTGTGTTTCTTCCAGTCCAGCGTTTCTCATGATGTACTCTGCATAGAAGTTAAATAAACAGGGTGACAATATACAGCCTTGACAAACTCCTTTTCCTATTTGGAACCAGTCTGTTGTTCCATGTCCAGTTCTAATTGTTGCTTCATGACCTGCATACAAATTTCTCAAGAGGCAGATCAGGTGGGTCTGGTATTCCCATTTCTTTCAGAATTTCCCACAGTTTATTGTGATCCACACAGTCAAAGGCTTTTTCTAAGGCAACCCATTCAATATCACAGTAATCCAAGTCTATGCCCCAACCAGTAACACTGAAGAAGCTGAAGTTTAACGGTTCTATGAAGACCTACAAGACCTTTTAGAACTAACACCCAAAAAAGATGTCCTTTTCATTATAGGGGACTGGAATGCAAAAGTAGGAAGTCAAGAAACACCTGGAGTAACAGGCAAATTTGGCCTTGGAATACGCAATGAAGCAGGGCACAGACTAATAGAGTTTTGCCAAGAAAATGCACTGGTCATAACAAACACCCTCTTCCAACAACACAAGAGAAGACTCTATACATGGACATCACCAGATGGTCAACACCAAAATCAGATTGATTATATTCTTTGCAGCCAAAGATGGAGAAGCTCTATACTCTATACAGTCAGAACTGCCATATGACTCAGCAATCCCACTGCTGGGCATACACACCAAGGACACCAGAATTGAAAGACACGTGTACCCCAGTGTTCATCACAGCACTGTTTATAATAGCCAGGACACGAAAGCAACCTAGATGTCCATTGTCAGATGAATGGATAAAAAATCTGTGGTACATATACACAATGGAATATTACTCAGCCATTAAAAAGAATGCATTTGAATCAGTTCTAATGAGGTGACTGGAACTGGAGCCTGTTATACAGAGTGAAGTAAGTCAGAAAGAAAAACATCAATGCAGTATATTAACACATATATATGGAATTTAGAAAGATGGTAATGATGACCCTATATGCGATATAGCAAAAGAGACACAGACATAAAGAACAGTCTTTTGGACTCTGTGGGAGAAGGGGAATGTGGGATGATTTGAGAGTATATCATTGAAACATGTATATTATCATATGTGAAACAGATTGCCCAACCAGGTTCGATGCATGAGGCAGGGTATCTAGGGCTGGTGCCTTGGGATGACCCTGAGGGATAGGATGGGGAGGGAGGTGAGAGGGGAGTTCAGGATGGGGAACACATGTACACTCATGGCTGATTCATGTCAATGTATGGCAAAAACCACTACAATATTGTAAGGTAATGAGCCTTCAATTAAGATAAATTAATTATTTTTTAAAAAAGAACTTGCTTTAGAAAGTAATAAGAAAACATGATGCATTTTGTAGAAAGAAGAGAAAAACTGTCAGATCAGCCAATGGTTATTTTCATATATCTCAGCTATTTGATTTTTCCACAAAATGATATCTATCTTTCCTTTGAGCTTCACTTTTGCTTGCTCTATAGATTATGTTTGAAATGTGGACCAGAAAATTTGAGCATGCTAGCAGTGATTTCCCAAATTTAGAGATCTTTCCAAAAGTTCTTCTCTGTCTGGTATCCTGCCTTATAGCATATACCTATATTATGTTTACTCTTGGACATTCAGACATAATGGTTTCCCAGGTGGTACCAGGAGTAAAGAATCCAATTGCCAATACAAGAGATGCAAGAGATGTGGGCTCTGTCCTTGGATTGGGAAGATCCTCTGGAGGAGGAAATGGCAACCCACTCCAGTATTCTTGCTTAGAAAGGCCCTTGGACAGAGAGCATGGTAGCTACCGTCCATGCATTTGCAAAGAGTCAGACGTGACTGAGCACTCACACATATACATGCATTCAAATATAACTGAGGAGCCGGGTGAATACAAATGGGACAAAACTGAAAAATATCTATTTGCATGGAGAATGAAAATCTTCCTAGGAATGAGCTGTTCTTGATGTATCACGGATTATAGGATGACCATTTCAACCTAGTTACTAGACCTTGGTTATCAGAAAAGATTCTGCAGAATAGAGATTCTGAGTTTAGTCTGATTGCTCCTGTAAAAATCCAGTGCTGACACAGGCCCTTGCACACACATGCATGTGTAGGAAGAGAAAATCCTAAAAGTGTACTGAAATAGTAGATTTGCTGAACTCTGTCACACACTGGTGCCCAAGAAATACTATTTGAAACTCACAAAAAGGAGAGAACTGTTTCTATAATCTCCTTCATACTTCACACAGTTTGGGGATCCCATGGGACCCAGAACCACTAAAAAACAATGTCTCTGCCCAGCAGAGTAACAAAAAAGCCATCACATTCTGAAGTGGAAAACAACTCGGGAGGAGCTAAGGTGGCAGAGGAGTAGAATCGGGAGAACACTTTCTCCCCCACAAATTCATCAAAAGAACATGTAAACTCTGAGTAAATTCCACAAAACAACTTCTGAACCCTGGCAGAGGACATCAGGCATCCAGAAAAGCAACCCAAGTCTTCAAAAGGAGGTAGGAAAAAATATAAAAGACAAAAAAAGAGACAAAAGAGGGAGGGATGGAGTTCCATCCCGGGAAGGGAGTCTTAAAAAGAAAGAAGTTTCCAAACACCAGGAAACCTTCTCACTGCCAAATCTGTGCCGAGCCTTGGAAGCACAGAGGGCAACATAACAGGGAGGAAAAATAAATAAACAATTCAAACCTGCAGATTATGAGCCCTACGGTAACTCCCCCAGTGGAGAAGCAGCGCAGACGCCTGCAAACGCCACTAGCAAGTGGGGGCTGGGCAGGGAGGCACGGCGTGGGCTGCATCGCTTAGAGTAAGGATCTGGCCTGAATACCCCGAGCGCTATCTGAGCGAAATAATTTGGGCTAGCAAACCAGACTGTGGGATATCTACCACGCAAAAAGCCAGCCCCAACCTAAGACACCGCCAGGCCTGCGCATGGAACAAAAGACTGAACAGAGATAGCCGGCTGCAGACCATCCCCCTCCGGTGACAGGCAGCCAGAGCCAGAAGGGGGCAATCACAGCCCCAGAGAGACATTATCTATAAAACTGTAAGCAGGCTTCTTTGCTAACTGAGACTTCTTGGGGCTCTGGACGGTCAACATCCGCCTGAGAAGGTGCCCCGGTTGTACACCCAGATAACCGAGCAGCAGGGAGGCAATAAGTCGCAGCAATCATGCTCACCAAACCTGAGCTGCTCGGACCTGGGAAGGGCACAAAACGCAGGCCCAACCAAGTCTGCGCCTCTGAGGACTACCTGAGTGCCTGAACCTGAACAGCGTGGACCCTGGAGGTGCAAGCAGCCCAGGGCCGGCCACGGATGGTTCCCGGCGGAGCAACCTAGAGCCTTAGCAGTGTGGGCAGGGAGGCTACACGCACCATGAGTGGAGGCAGACCCAGTGTGGCTGAGGCACTGCGAGCACACGCCAGTGTTATTTATTTGCAGCGTCCCTCCCTCCCCACAGCGCGACTGAACAAGTGAGCCTAAAAAAAAAAAAAAGTGTCCACCACTGTCCCTTTTGTGTCAGGGCGGAAACCAGACACTGAAGAGACCAGCAAACAGAAGAAGCTATAACAGAGGGAACAGCCTTGGAAGCTACAGGCAATAGATTAAAACCCTGTGGTTAGTACTGACTACATAGGAAGGGGCCTATAGATCTTGAGAAATATAAGTCGGACCAAGGAACTAGCCGAAAATGAACTGACCGCACAATACTCACAACAAAACCAGAGAAAATCCTGGATATATTTTTACTATTTTTACGATCATTCTGTCTTTCTTTTTTTTTTTAATTAAAAAAAAAATTTAAGTCCTCTATTATTCCTTTAATTTTCACTTTTATAACCTATTATTACTTTGCAAAAAAAAAAAAAGACCCTATTTTTCTTAAAGCAAACTTCATATATATATTTTTTATAATTTTTGTGACCTTGTTTCTTTTTTTTTCTTCTTTTCTTTAACATTGTATTTTTGAAATTCCAATCTCTATTCTAGATTTTTAATTTTAGCTTTTTGGTATTTGTTATCAATTTTGTACCTATATGTTTTATTATAATTTTTGTGACTTTTTTTTTCCCTCTCTTTCTTTCTCTCCTTCTTTTATATAACATTGTATATCTAAAATTCCAAATTCTACTCTAGATTTTTAATTTATGCTTTTTGGTATTTGTTATCAATTTTGTACCTATATTTTCTTTTTAAGTTTTGTGACTTTGTTTATTTTTCTTTTTGTTTTTTTTCTTTCTTTCTTTTTCTTATTCTTTTTTTTTTTAACATTGTGTTTTTGAAATTCCAAACTCTACTCTAGATTTTTAACTTTTGCTTTTTGGTATTTGTTATCAATTTTGTACCTATATTTTCTTTATAATTTTTGCAACTTTGTTTTTTTTTAATCTCTCTTTCTTTTCCTTCTTCTTTTCTTTAACATTGTATTTTTGAAATTCCAAACTCTACTCTAGATTTTTAATTTTTGCTTTTATGTATTTGTTACCAATTTTGTACCTTTAAGAACCCAATCTTCAGTACACATTTTTCACTAGGGAGCGAGATTACTGGCTTGACTGCTCTCTCTCCCTTTGGACTCTCCTTTTTCTCCACTGGGTCGCCTGTGTCTCCTCCATAACCCCTCTCCTGTACCCAACTCTGTGAATTTCTGTGTGTTCTAGACAGTGGAGAACACTTAGGGAACTGATTACTGGCTGGATCTGTCTGCCTCCTTTTCATTTCCCCCTTTTATCCTCCTGGCCACCTCTGTCTCCTTCTTCCTTCTTCTCTTCTCTGTATAACTCTGTGAACAACTCTGAGCGGTCCAGTTGTGGAGTGCACATAAGGAAGTGATTACTGGCTAGCCCACTCTCTCCTCTACTGATTCCACCTCATCTCATTTGGGTCACCTCTAATTCCCTCCTCCCTCTTCTCTTCTCCATGTAATGCTGTGAACCTCTCTGGGTGACTCTCACTGTGGAGAAACTTTTCATCTTTAACATAGTTGTTTTATCAATGGTGCTGTATAGAAGGAGAAGTTTTGAAACTACTGTAAAAATAAGACCAATAACTGGAAGCAGGAGGCTTAAGTCCAAACCCTGACTCCAGGGAACTCCTGACTCCAGGGATCATTAATTGACAGGAACTCATCAAATACCTCCATACCTACACTGAAACCAAGCACCACCCAAGGGCCAACAAGTTCCAGGGCAAGACATACTGAGCAAATTCTCCAGCAACACAGGAACACAGCCCTGAGCTCCAAGATACAGGCTGCCCAAAGTCACCCCAAAACCATAGACATCTCATAACTCATTATTGGACACTTCATTGCACTCCAGAGACAAGAAATCCATCTCCATCCACCAGAACACCAACACAAGCTTCCCTAACCAAGAAACCTTGACAAGCCACCTGTGCAAACCCACACACAGCGAGGAAATGCAACAATAAAGAGAACTCCACAAACTGCCAGAATACAGAAAGGACACCCCAAAATCAGCAATTTAAACAAGATGAAGAGACAGAGGAATACCCAGCAGATAATACCCAGGGGACACATACAGACTGAAAGTGAAGGGCTGGAAAAAGATTTTCCATGCAAATAGGGACCAAAAGAAAGCAGGAGTAGCAATACTCATATCAGATAAAATAGACTTTAAAACAAAGGCTGTGAAAAGAGACAAAGACAGTCACTACATAATGATCAAAGGATCAATCCAAGAAGAAGATATAACAATTATAAATATATATGCACCCAACACGGGAGCACCGCAATATGTAAGACAAATGCTAACAAGTATGAAAGGAGAAATTAACAATAACACAATAATAGTGGGAGAATTTAATACCCCATTCACACCTATGGATAGATCAACTAAACAGAAAATTGACAAGAAAACACAAACTTTAAATGATACAATAGACCAGTTAGACCTAATTGATATCTATAGGACATTTCACCCCAAAACAATGAGTTCACCTTTTTCTCAAGCGCACATGGCACTTTCTCCAGGATAGATCACATCCTGGGCCATAAATCTAGCCTTGGTAAATTCAAAAAAATAGAAATCATTCCAAGCATCTTTTCTGACCACAATGCAGTAAGATTAGATCTCAACTACAGGAGAAAAACTATTAAAAATTCCAACATATGTAGGCTGAACAACACACTGCTGAACAACCAACAAATCACAGAAGAAATCAAAAAAGAAATCAAAATTTGCATAGAAACAAATGAAAATGAAAACACAACAACCCAAAACCTGTGGGACACTGTAAAAGCAGTCCTAAGGGGAAAGTTCATAGCAATACAGGCATACCTCAAGAAACAAGAAAAAAGTCAGATAAATAACCTAACTCTACACCTAAAGCAACTAGAAAAGGAAGAAATGAAGAACCCCAGGGTTAGTAGAAGGAAAGAAATGTTGAAAATTAGGGCAGAAATAAATGCAAAAGAAACAAAAGAGACCATAGCAAAAATCAACAAAGCCAAAAGCTGGTACTTTGAAAGGATAAATAAACTTGACAAACCATTAGGCAGACTCATCAAGAAACAAAGGGAGAAAAATCAAATCAATAAAATTAGAAATGAAAATGGAGAGATCACAACAGACAACACAGAAATACAAAGGATCATAAGAGACTACTATCAACAATTATATGCCAATAAAATGGACAACGTGGAAGAAATGGACAAATTCTTAGACAAGTACAACTTTCCAAAACTCGACCAGGAAGAAATAGAAAATCTTAACAGACCCATCACAAGTGCAGAAATTGAAACTGTAATCAAAAATCTTCCAGCAAACAAAAGTCCAGGTTCAGACGGCTTCACAGCTGAATCTACCAAAAATTTAGAGAAGAGCTAACACCCATCCTACTCAAACTCTTCCAGAAAATTGCAGAGGAAGTTTAACTTCCAAACTCATTCTATGAAGCCACCATCACCCGAATACCAAAACCTGACAAAGATCCCACAAAAAAAGAAAACTACAGGCCAATATCACTGATGAACATAGATGCAAAAATCCTTAACAAAATTTTAGCAATCAGAATCCAACAACACGTTAAAAAGACCATACACCATGACCAAGTGGGCTTTATCCCAGGGATGCAAGGATTCTTCAGTATCCGCAAATCAATCAATGTAATACACCACGTTAACAAATTGAAAAATAAAACCATATGATTATCTCAATAGATGCAGAGAAAGCCTTTGACAAAATTCAACATCCATTTATGATAAAAACTCTCCAGAAAGCAGGAATAGAAGGAACATACCTCAACATAATAAAAGCTATATATGACAAACCCACAGCAAACATTATCCTCAATGGTGAAAAATTGAAAGCATTTCCCCTAAAGTCAGGAACAAGACAAGGGTGCCCACTTTCACCATTACTATTCAACATAGTTTTGGAAGTTTTGGCCACAGCAATCAAAGCAGGAAAAGAAATAAAAGGAATCCAAATTGGAAAAGAAGAAGTAAAACTCTCACTGTTTGCAGATGACATGATCCTCTACATAGAAAACCCTGAAGACTCCACCAGAAAATTAGTAGAACTAATCAATGATTATAGTAAAGTTGCAGGATATAAAATCAATATACAGAAATCCCTTGATTCCTATACACTAATAATGAGAAAACAGAAAGAGAAATTAAGGAAACAATCCCATTCACCATTGCAACGGAAAGAATAAAATACTTAGGAATATATCTTCCTAAAGAAACTAAAGACCTATATATAGAAAACTATAAAACACTGTTGACAGAAATCAAAGAGGACACTAATAGATGGAGAAATACACCATGTTCATGGATTGGAAGAATCAATATAGTGAAAATGAGTATACTACCCAAAGCAATTTATAGATTCAATGCAATCCCTATCAAGCTACCAACGGTATTCTTCACAGAGCTAGAACAAATAATTTCACAATTTGTATGGAAATACAAAAAACCTCGAATAGCCAAAGCGATCTTGAGAAAGAAGAATGGAACTGGAGGAATCAACCTACCTGACCTCAGGCTCTACTACAAAGCCACAGTTATCAAGACAGTATGGTACTGGCACAAAGACAGAAATATAGATGAATGGAACAAAATAGAAAGCCCAAAGATAAATCCACGCACATATGGACACCTTATCTTTGACAAAGGAGGCAAGAATATACAATGGATTAAAGACAATCTCTTTAACAAGTGGTGCTGGGAAATCTGGGCAACCACTTGTAAAAGAATGAAACTAGAGCACTTTCTAACACCATACACAAAAATAAACTCAAAATGGATTAAAGATCTAAATGTAAGACCAGAAACTATAAAACTCCTAGAGGAGAACATAGGCAAAACAGTCTCTGACATACATCACAGCAGGATCCTCTATGACCCACCTCCCAGAATATTGGAAATAAAAGAAAATATAAACAAATGGGACCTAATTAACCTTAAAAGCTTCTGCACATCAAAGTAAACTATTAGCAAGATGAAAAGACAGCCTTGAGAATGGGAGAAAATAATAGTAAATGAAGCAATTGACAAACAACTAATCTCAAAAATATACAAGCAACTCCTACAGCTCAACTCCAGAAAAATAAATGACCCAGTCAAAAAAATGAGCCAAAGAACTAAATAGACATTTCTCCAAAGAAGACATACAGATAGCTAACAAACACATGAAAAGATGCTCAACATCACTCATTATCAGAGAAATGCAAATCAAAACCACTATGAGGTACCATTTCATGCCAGTCAGAATGGCTGCAATCCAAAAGTCTACAAGCAATAAGTGCTGGAGAGGGTGTGGAGGAAAGGGAACCCTCTTACACTGTTGGTGGAAATGCAAACGAGTACAGCCACTATGGAGAACAGTGTGGAGATTCCTTAAAAAACTGGAAATAGAACTGCCTTATGATCCAGCAATCCCACTGCTGGGCATACACACTGAGGAAACCAGAAGGGAAAGAGACACATGTACCCCAATGTTCATTGCAGCACTGTTTATAATAGCCAGGACATGGAAGCAACCTAGATGTCCATCAGCAGATGAATGGCTAAGAAAGCTGTGGTACATATACACAATGGAGTATTACTCAGCCATTAAAAAGAATACATTTGAATCAGTTCTAATGAGGTGGATGAAACTGGAGCCTATTATACAGAGTGAAGTAAGCCAGAAAGAAAAACACTAATGCAGTATACCAATGCATATATATGGAATTTAGAAAGATGGTAACAGTAACCCTGTATACGAGACAGCAAAAGAGACACTGATGTATAGAACAGTCTTTTGGAGTCTGTGGGAGAGGGAGAGGATGGGATGATTTGGGAGAATGGAATTGAAATACGTATAACATCATATATGGAACGAGTCACCAGTCCAGGTTCGATGCACGATACTGGATGCTTGGGGCTAGTGCACTGGGACGACCCAGAGGGATGGTATAGGGAGGGAGAAGGGAGGAGGGTTCAAGGGAACACATGTATACCTGTGGCGGATTCATTTTGATATTTGGCAAAACCAATACAATATTGTGAAGTTTAAAAATAAAATAAAATTAAAAAAAAAAAAGAAAACAACTCATGCTGGGTCTTGCTACATCAAAAATATGGATAATGGCTGCTTTGCTGGCAGACGGGAGGCAGCCATCAGAAAGGAGATTCTGGATCTGTGAGAACATAGCAATGAAGATTCTCTATGGTGGAATTAGAGTGGTCATTAGAGAATAAACTGCTGTATCTAAAACAGGGGCAAGGAGACGCAGCACAACATTCTAAATCTGAGGACCTCCAGTCTTGGACAGTGGCCATGGCAGGAAAGAATGGTTGAGAAGTTTTTGGCATTTTTCCAGTTATTTATCTATGTGTATGCTTATTTCACATTTGACAGATCCTTGGAGACTAACACAGGCTTCACTGGTGGCTCAGATAGTAAAGAATCTGCCTGCAGTGCAGGAGACTGGGGTTCAGTCCTTGGGTTGGGAAGATCCCCTGGAGAAGGGAATGGCTACTGACTTCAGTATTCTTGCCTGGAGAATTCCATGGACATGGACAGAATTCCACGGTCTAGAGAGCTACAGTCCCTGGGGTTGAAAAGAGTCGAACATGACTGAGCAACTAACACTTTCACTTTCTGGAGACTAACATATATGAGTCCAGAGTCTTTCCAGGAAACTAAAGTACCTGCATTATTAGTAGATGAGGGTAATCATCTTTCTTATTAATTTAGACATGTATAAGACCTCATGTATACTCATAAGCTGGTGAGGCTGAGAAAGTTCAAATTTCTAGTGTCACTGTTTCAAACATATAGGTAGTTTTGTATTAGATTATGCTTTATATTTGTTAATGGCAGTTCCAGGAGCAATTTGATTCTCCTATAAATTATTTGCAAAGTGTACCAGAGGATAGAAAATTTCCAGAAAGATGACACCTTGAAAACTGATCCAAGACATGCTATGTAGATTATTCTCAGCATAAGTTATAAGAAGCAATCCTTCTTTACCTAAATGTTTTGTGCTTTCCATGATCTCTGTTTCAGTTATCTTTTGCCCTAATAATTTATTTTCTGAAATGTTGACAATGCTTTGAAAATATAATTACTCTAATTTTCAGCAAAGAAAATGCCAGATCAATAGCAGTTCTTGAGCTTTCTTTGTTCTTTTTTTCTATATATGTCTATGTTGAGGGGACGTGTGTGTGTGTGTGTGTGTGTGTGTGTGTGTGTGTGCGGGTGCGAGCATGTGCATGAGTTGCTTGCATAAACACTTCTAGTAACATCTCTCAAAGAAAGCCACAATTCCAAATAAGGGAGTGAGGAGGGAATTTCTGAATGCTTTGTGAAGAGCCTGAGAATAAGCCCTCTGTATATCGTAAATTGGGCTTCCCTGGTGGTGTTTTCCTGGTGGCTCAGATGGTAAAGAATCCACCTGCAATGTGGGAGACCTGGGTTCAATCCCTGTGTTGGGAAGACCCCTTGAAGGAGGAAATGGCAACCCAGTCGAGTATTCTCGCCTGGAGAATCCCATGGACAGAGGAGCCTGGTGGGCTACCGTCCATGAGGTTATAAAGAATAGGACAAGACTGAAACAACTTCGCATCATCGCATAGTGTAAATTACATCCCGAGGGTTTGTACATACTGGGAGTTCAATAAACATTTGCTGAGTTATGGAGTCACATTTTTATAAATTTAACTAGGGATTAAATAGAGAACTCAACTGATATTACCCAAGATAGTGCAAAACTTGCTTCTATGGTTGCCCAACTTTGCAAATTCAGTTCCTAGAACCAAGAAAAAGCATGGGTCTTCCCATACCCTTAAAGTCTTGATCCCACTGCCTTTATCTGGAGAAATGCTACCTATATTGAGTTGAAAATGTGCCTGTCTGAAACATCACCCATTAGGCCTTGTGATTTTCTATGAAACATCACAGAGAAAAATTTACTACATAACCTAATAAAATAACTTCAAATATTTTGAAACAGCCATAATTCACTCTTTCAGGGACCTCTTTTCAGTTTAAATCTCCAATTTCAACCATTATTTTTATACCCTTTACTACCTAGGCCATTCTAGCCTCTGTTTCATCTAATGTGTCATAACCATGGTCATTTTTAATCCTTAGAATTAAATGCAAAGTTTCTGATGAGAACTAATCAGTTCTTGTCTGTTTCAATAGTTCTTATACTGTTTCAATAAATATTTAATAAGAACCTATTAAAAGCCAGCTATTGTAGTAAAGAGTAGGTTGCTATTTCCTCTCCAGGGGATCTTCCAAACCCGGGGATTGAACCCATGTCTCCTGTACTGCAGGCAGATTCTTTACCTGTTGAGCCACTGAGGAAGCCTTGTAGAAGGGACTAGTGGCTAAATGAGATAGGTAGCCTTTACGAGTCTTAGGAACCTTGGAGTCAAAAATGGTACTGGGATTGTGGTAGAGATAACCATTTTAATACTGATTACAACTGTGGTAATTTTATAAGCAGAATCATGATGAAGTGCCTTCCTCTGGATGCTACAATTATATTACAAAAATCTAAAATTAAGCTAGTGCTTTTAGTTTTTGTTTTTGTTTTCTTTGGCTGTGCCACAGGGCTTTGAGGGATCTTAGTTTTCCAACCAGGGATTAAACCCATGCCCCCTGGACCGCCAGGGAATTTCAATGTTGGTGTTTTTAACATCTACACCAAAATTGTAATACAAATAAAGCTAGTGGTCATTCATGTTTTCATATAATTTGCTAATAAGATCAGTCATAAAAATAGACACATCTGATGCTGAATCTCAGAGTGTGTGAAAGAAGCAAAACCAGAAAAGGAAGAGCCTAAGGGAAAACATGATAAAGCATCTCTAGATTTCCAATAAATTGTGACTTGTAAAAAGAAGGCATATGCTTAAACAGAAAACAAAAATAAAACCCCAGAAAACAAACACTTAAAAGCAAAGAATTTAGTTTTCCCTTGAGACAATGGTGCTTAGTGTAAAAAGTACTGAGATTAGAAAACTGAATATTCATCTACATACTTTAAGCTGAAATCATTTACTCTTCTTGAGGCTTAATATCTTTGTCAGAAATATGGAATTTAAAAGTTCCCTTCTTTCCTGATTATCATCAGGAGTGGTAATTCACGTGATAATGTTTTGAGCATAAAATGAGACAATGCATGGAAGTGCTTTAAAAATAATGAGCCACAATGCAAAGGTGACTATTTGGTTTTACAGAGAAAAGAGAGAAATTGTGATTACAACCAATACAGAATATCAAGTGTTGACCTGCTCTCTTATCATAAACTGCAATAAAATGGTGTTGTCATGAACAGATAGTACAGAGCCATGATCCTTAAAAAAAGGAACACATGCTCAGTGAACTTCATATTTATCTCAGCTTCCCATCTGGGGATACTTTCCAAACTGAGCCTTATACAACTGGAGACAAAAACAGAGCAACAGTATCACTGGGCAGATAAACAGAGATAAGAAGGATGTGGGGCTGTTGGGATAGCTGAAATGTATGAGATAGAATTCTGAGGAGGAGAGAGACACAGAGAAGGACATCCAGAAATCTACATGAGGTATCTCTTGATTTTTTTTATGAAGTACTAAGTTACATTTGCACAGGGTGTGACATCATGGGGTCACACCCCATGATGTGTGACTTATACCCTAAAAAATGTATAAATGAAGCTGAATAAAAGTTCTAGAAGTTTCTCAGTTTTGAGAGTACTAAAGATATAACCCGTCAGAGTAGATAATCATTATTACAAAAACTGGTCTTCGCTTGTGGCTGAGCTGGTAAAGAATCTGCCTACAATGTGGGAGACCTGGGTTTGATCCTTGGGTTGGGACGATCCCCTGGAGAAGTGAAAGGCTACCCACTCCATTATTCTGGCCTAGAGAATTCCATGGACTGCGGTCCTTGGAATCACAAAGTCAGACATGTCTGAGCAACTTTCACTTTCACTACAAAAACCACTGACTTTCGTTTCATATTTAAGAAAAGACCAAGTTCTAGAAGTAGGGCTATTCTATATATGCTCAACCCTTGACGGGATCAAGCTGAACTGTTAGTAACTCAAGCACTTCCCAGAACAAAACTTAATATTCTTCAAAAGAGACTACACAATTTGGATTTAAGCAACAAAATATCCACAGTGTCCAGTATAAAAGCAAAAATACAAGGCATGTTAGTGAACAGAGAAAGTGTAGTCAGGAGACACAGACACATAGATTACACAGATAGTAGACTTATCAGACAAGACATTGATATAGCTATGATAAATGTGTTCAAGGATTGAAAGAACAAATGAATCTAATAAATAAACAGACGGAAAAAGTCTTAGTAGAGAAATGACAACGATAAAAAAATGTTTTAATTAGGCTCCATTTGTCTATTTTTAGTTCTCGTACTTTAGGAAAGAAAGTGAAGTCGCTCAGTCGTGTCCGACTCTTTGTGACCCCATGGACTGTAGCCTACCAGGCTTCTCCATCCATGGGATTTTCTAGGCAAGAATACTGGAGTGGGTTGCCATTTAGATAAAAAAAAAAAAATTGTGTGATTTATGTCAAACAGTGTTCTGCCTAGGTTTCCCTCTAAGAGTTTCATAGTATCTGGTCTTACATTTATGTCTTTTGTCCATCAACAAATGAATGGACAAAGACGATGTAGTATATTTATATAATGGAATACTACTCAATCATAAGAAAGAATGAAATTTTGCCATTTGCAGCAACATGAATGGACTTGAAGGGCGTTATGCCAAGTGAAATAAGTCAGAGAAAGACAAATACTGTATGATATCATTTATATGTGGAATCTAAAAAAAAATACAACAAATTAATGAATACAAAAAAAGGAAGCAGACTCACAGATACAGAGAACAAACTAGGAGTTACCAGGAGGAAGAGGAAAGAGGGGATAGGAAATACAGAGGTAGGGAAATAAGAGGTACAAACTATTATGTATAAAATAAGCTACAAAGATATGTTGTACAACACAGCAAATGTAGCCAGTATTTTATAACTATAAATGGAATATAAACTTTAAAAATTGTGAATCACTACAGATAGTGACTGCAGCCATGAAATTAAAAGATGCTTACTCCTTGGAAGGAAAGTTATGAACAGCCTAGACAGCATATTCAAAAGCAGAGACATTACTTTGCCAACAAAGGTCCTTCTAGTCAAGGCTATGGTCTTTCCTGTGATCACGTATGGATGTGAGAGTTGGACTGTGAAGAAGGCTGAGCGCCAAAGAATTGATGCTTTTGAACTGTGGTGTTGGAGAAGACTCTGGAGAGTCCCTTGGACTGCAAGGAGATCCAACCAGTCCATTCTGAAGGAGATCAGCCTTGGGATTTCTTTGGAAGGAATGATGCTAAAACTGAAACTCCAGTACTTTGGCCACCTCATGTGAAGAGTTGACTCATTGGAAAAGACTCTGATGCTGGGAGGGAGGAGAAGGAGACGACAGAGGATGAGATGGCTGGATGGCATCACTGACTCGATGGACGTGAGTCTGAGTGAACTCCGGGAGTTGGTGATGGACAGGGAGGCCTGGCATGCTGCGATTCATGGGGTCGCAAAGAGTCGGACACAACTGAGTGACTCATCTGATCTGATATTGTACTGGGGGAAATGAGGCCCACCAGAGTCCTAATGGATCTGTTTCCAGGAATTTTATTAATTGAGTAGATTCTTGTGTCACAAAGGATGAAATATACGGGTGCAGTCCTGTGCAGCCCAACACCCCAGCCCTTTAAAACTGAAAGAATTATTCTCCTAGCTGATGGATGTGCTGTTGACAGTTCTCAGATGTGAACCATCTCTGCAAATTGCTCTCACCTAAAGAGAACCATCTCTAAGGCTGTACCTCCTCCTACTATGACCTAAAGCCAACAAATGATGGAAACAGGGTCATAAAAGCCCAATCATTTTGCTGTAGTTCAGAACTTTTAAGGTTTATTTCAGATTATAGTATTCCTATCAAATCAGCTGAAGCCTTTGTTGTGACTTCATTTTAAGCCAACTTCTTCTAACTGCTTCCATTTTCATAAGTTTCACCATAGGTTTATCCCAAGAGAAAAGAACTGCAATAAACTTTCTGCAAGCTAATTGGTCTCAGAGTCTGACCTATGATACCAAAAACAAAAAACTGTAAAAATTCTGCTGAAAATAAATTCAAGAATATTTTAAAATATGTAAAGATATATTAATAAGGTACAAGGCTTAATATTGCTAAGGTGTCAAATATCCCAAAATGTCCTTTGAATTCAATATAATCCCATTAAAATTTTTGCCATTCTTTTGGTAGAATTTCACAAGATGATTCTAAATTATGTATGTAAATAAACAATATTTGCTGCTGCTAAGTCACCTCAGTCGTGTCCGACTCTATGCGACCCCGTAGACGGCAGCCCACCAGGCCCCCCTGTCCCTGGGATTCTCCAGGCAAGAACACTGGAGTGGGTTGCCATTTCCTTCTCCAATGCATGAAAGTGAAAAGTGAAGGTGAAGTCACTAAGTCGTGTACAACTCTTAGCAACCCCATGGACTGCAGCCTACCAGGCTCTTCCGTCCATGGGATTTTCCAGGCAAGAGTACTGGAATGGGGTGCCATTGCCTTCTCCAAAACAGTATTTAGATGATCTAATACAATCTTTGCGAAAATAGATTTAGAGGAATTACATTTTCTGACTTCAAAACTTAGAATAAGGTATGATAAACAAAACAATTTAGGTTGGTACAAGAATAAACACACAGATTTTATGAAACTAAAGAGAGAGTTGAGAAATAGACCAATTTGTGCACTCAATTTTCAACAAAAATACTAGGAGAATGAAAAACCCTCCTCCCAAATGATACTAAAACATTTATATGGAAAACTCTGAACACCACTACCTTTATTTCACACAAAATAATTAATTTGAGATGGATCATAGGCAAGGGCACCCCACTCCAGTACTCTTGCCTGGAAAATCACACGGACGGAGGAGCCTGGTGGGCTGCAGTCCATGGGGTCGCTAAGAGTCAGATATGACTGAGCGACTTCACTTTCACTTTTCACTTTCACACATTGGAGAAGGAAATGGCAACCCATTCCAGTGTTCTTGCCTGGAGAATCCCAGGGACGGGGGAGCCTGGTGGCCTGCCGTCTACGGGGTCGCATAGAGTTGGACACGACTGAAGCGATTTAGCAGCAGCAGCACCGTAGATTTCAAAGTGCACACCAAAATCATAAAGCTTATAGAACAAATGATTGAAGAATTTCCCTCAAACACTTTGTTTCTTAGATAAAACACACAATGCATCAACCACAAAAAGAACAAAAAGATAAATTTGGCTCCATGAATACTCAAACAGTTGCTGATACAAAACACCTGTTTAAAATGTGAAACGGCCTGAAGAAAATATTCAGAACACTTGAATCTTGCAAAGGAATATGAAGTACATATAAAAACCTCTTGCAATAACAATAAAGAGACAACATTTTTAAAGTAGCATAACACATGAACAATCATGTCACAGAGGAACCTAAGGAAGATACAGGAAAGGCAAAGAAGCATGTAAAAATGTGCTCTGTATCATTAGACATCGAGAAAATGTAAAGTTAAACTGCAATGAGACATCACTTCACACAGATTAGAAAGGTTATAGTTAAAATATCTGACAGCCTAAAATATTGGCTTTTGGAGCAACCAAAATTTTCATACACTGCTGGTGGAAAACTATTTGGCTATTTCTTATAACATTAAACATACATTTATCCTTTCATCTAGCAATTCCATTCCTTGGTATTTACCCGAGTAAATGAAAACATATGCCAAATGAAAGTTTCCTAGAAGAATGTTCATAGCAGTTTTATTCATAATAGCTCAAAGCTAGAAACAATACAGATGTTCAACAGTACAATGAATAAACATATAGTAGTGAATTCACTGGAGAAGGATATGGCAACCCACTCCAGTGTTCTTGCCTGGAGAATCCTAGGGACGGGGGAGCCCGATGGGCTGCTGTCTATGGGGTCGCACAGAGTCGGACACGACTGAAGAGACTTAGCAGCAGCAGCAGTGAATTCACAGTGTTTCCCTAGTGGCTCAGTGGTAAAAAAAAAACCCACCTGCCAATGCAGGAGACATGGGTTCCATCCCTGGGTTGGGAAGATCCCCTGGAGAAGGAAATGGCAACCCACTTCAGTATTCTTGCCTGGGAAATCCCATAGACAGTGGAGCCTGGTGGGCTACAGTCCATGGAATCACTGGAGATTCGAACACAACGTACCTGCTTAACAAAAACAAGAAGAGTATTCACACAGTGGATATTACTCAATAATAAAATCAGTGAACTACTTATACTCAAGAACTTGGATGATTTTGAAAAAATTCCACTTATATGAATTTCTAGAACAGACAAAACTGAAGTATCATGATAGAAATCAGAAAATAATTAGCTCTGAGGAACTAACTGACTGAGAAGAAAAAGAAAATATAATCCTGAGGTGAGACAATGCTGTATCTTGATAGAGGTGTGGGTCACACAGGTGAATTTTTCATATACTCTACACTCGAGATTTGGAGAAGGAAATGGTGACCCACTCCAGTATTCTTGCCTGGAGAATCCCATGGATGGAGGAACCTGATCAGCTAGAGTCCACGGGGGTCACAAAAAGTCAGACACAACTGAGCACACTCAAAATTAGTGTATCCCAATGTGTAAAAATTATACTTCAAAAAATTTTTAAATAGGAAATGAAATTTATGTCAAGAAACTATTAAAGAGTAACACATTGCAACGTTTCTGGAAAGGTCAGAACCAAATTATAAGTTGGTCATTTTTAGTGACCCCATAATTCAACTTTGTCTTCTCTTTATAAAACGTCCTTTTTGTTATCAGTCAGCAGACAAATATTTAGTGAGCATGCAGTATAGATGAAGCACTGTAATCTCAGGTTTCCCGTATGTGATATACAAAAGCAGATAGCTAATTAATTAAGTTACAAGAACATCATATGCATCCTCTTCTTTACCATTTGTAAGAAAATTGGAAAAATTAACATGGGAGAAAAAAATTTATGGTTAGAAATTTTTCATTGATAAAACAATTGGGGAAATGATTTTTGGTTTGGGAAACTCCTAGCCCTCATGAAAGGTCTGAAGTCTTACCATCTTGACATTAAATCCTTTCCAACACTTAAAGAGATTGATGGAAATACAAAAACAAAACAGAATTCATTCACAGTAGTTGTACTTTACTGTGTCATGTAGAGCATGCGTCCCAGCAGTTTAAGTGTCATCAGAAAAGCTTGATAAATATGCAGATTTTTGAGACCTAATCTTGGAGATTCTATTTTAGCAAGACTCTGTAGCCAAGTTCTTAAAATAGCATTACAGAGAGCTCGAATTTAGAAAGAAATATGCAAAAACTCTGTGAAAAAAGAGAAAGGTCTCTACGAGAGATTGCTATAGACTATTTATGTACCCACACGCTTCACATATTGAAAATTAACCCACAATGTGATGGTACTTAGAGGCAGAGCCTTTGGGAGTGATTAGGTCATGAGGATGGAGCCCTCATAAATAAGAATTGTACCCTTATAAAGGAGAGCCCAGAGAGATCCCTTGCCCCTTTTCACCATATGAAAACATAGACGGTTACCCATGAACCAGGAAACAGGCCCTCAACAGAAAATGAACCTGCCACCTCCTTGGTCTTGGACTTTACAGCCTCCAGAACTGTGCAAAGCAGATTTCTGTTGTTTGTAAGCCACCTAGCCTATTTTTCTAGTATTTTCTTATAGAAACCCAAATAAACTAAGATGAAGATCATCATAGGCAAAAAAGCGTGGCTGTAGGAATGATTTCTCTCTTCCAAGAATTTAATATCTCTCTTGGTTCTTTTGTCTTTACTTCAGCCTCCATGGACACGTGGTTGTCACTTTACTGCAAGACCTGTGTTCTCAGTCACTCAGTTGTGTCTAACTCTTGTCGACCCCTTGGACTGTAGCCTCCCAGCCTCCTCTGTCCATAGAATTTCCAGGCAAGAACAGTGGAAGCTGGTTGCCGTTTCCTCCTCCAGGGGATCTTCCTGACCCAGGGATCAAACCCACATCTCTTGTGTCTCCAGCACTGGCAGGTGGACTCTTTACCACTGCACAACCTGAGAAGCCCACTGCAAAATCCAGAAGTGGACACAAACTCTTTTCCCATCTTGCTCCTTCTTCACAAAGAAAAGCTAAACTTTGAAAACAATTTTACTAGAAACTAAGGAGAAAATAAAGGAAAATAAAGGAAATGCAAATTTAGAAAAGGCTTAGCTTAATAAGATACAGATTTCCAACCCAAACATGAATTGAAACCACAAGTTAACTGGTCCAACTTACCAGCATTCAGGCCACAGTTTTACTCACTTCCTCCAACACATTCTACTGATTAGAGATTTGCTTATGTTTGAAAAAAAAAAAAAAAGCACTCCTTTTAAACTTACAAATTACTCCTTAGGGAGGTCGAAACGATCATAAATTTTAATCAGATAATCTTGTGTTGTTTTGCTTTTTTCCCCTAATACAGAATTGAAATAATTGGAAAGGAGCAGAGTTAAATAGTCAATTTCAGAACAAGAAATGCAGTAGGATAACAAGCCAGAGCCTGACCTTTTAGCAACTCCAACTCCTATGTCCATGCTCAGAGAAGGCAATGGCACCCCACTCCAGTACTCTTGCCTGGAAAATCCCATGGACGGAGGAGCCTGGTAGGCTGCAGTCCATGGGGTCGCTAAAAGTTGGACATGACTGACTGACTTCACCTTCACTTTTCACTTTCATGCATTGGAGAAGGAAATGGCAACCCACTCCAGCGTTCTTGCCTGGAAAATCCCAGGGACGGGGGAGCCTGGTGGGCTGCCGTCTATGGGGTCAAACAGAGTCAGACACGACTGAAGCAACTTAGCAGCAGCAGCAGCAGCAGCAGCATGCCCATGCTGGGCTTCCCAGGTAGCTCAGATGGTAAAGAACCAGCCTGCAATGCAGGAGATGTGGGTTCAATGCCTAGGTTGGAAAGATCCCCTAGAGGAGGGCATGGCAACCTACTCCAGAATTCTTGCTGGAAGAATTCCATGGACAGAGGAGTCTGGTGGGCTACAGTCCATGGGGTCACAAAGAGTCGGACATGATTGAGTGACTGAGCATACACACACACACACATATGCCTGTGCTGGAGGCCCAGAGTGTTCTTTCCAAAGGAACATATCCTTCTTTTTTGCAGTCAATCTCTCTTTTAGTCCTCTGCCTTTAAACACACTCCCTTTAGTCTCCTGGATTCTTTTTCTCTCCTGGATTTTTCATTCTCTTTGCATGGCCCTCTTCTGAACCAGTGACTCAGTTGGCCAGTCTGTAACTTGGCAGTAAGTTACTCCCCTGGAAGATTCCTCTCTTTTGATTGGCTTTAATTTCTGCATTCTGGCTTTTCCCCTGATCATGGCCTAGACTCTACAAACACTGCACTGCAGCTCAGTTTGTGCTCAAGGATCCTCCTTGTTTGATGCAGATGCATGAGAACATAAACCACAGGACTCTGGACAAGGCGGAGCATGTGAGTATGTGAGTAAGGGGCATGTGTGGAGATTCTAAGTTGAAAAGGAACAAAGGAAGTGAAGAAGGAGAGCGATAGAATTTTATCTGACCCTGGGAATTCTTGGTTTGGCCAAAAAGTCCATTTGGGTTTTTCCATTAAAAAATCCAAAAGAACGTCTTGGCCAATCCAATACATCTGCTCACAATACCTATCAAATCATCTTGCTTTCTCTAATAATGTGAATGATAGGTTGTGGTGGCACAGATATTTAAAGTAATACTTAAAGATCCTTAAAAGATCCTCTTTGCTTTTCCTCTGTCATCTTGAAAAGACCTTCTTTTTCTCATTCTCAAGATATAACCCTTGGCTTTCTGCTCTTTACACTTTCTGCCCTATTTAAATCATTCTTCCATTTACACATTTTCAAATTCTGTCTCTGTGCCTCTGATTTCTAACTCTGTAATGTGCAATCAGTACTATTCCTTCTACTCTCTTTTTTTTTTCTTAAAAATAAATGTCACTTGAACTGTGGCTCCCAATAGCTACTTTCCTCCTGCTGATATGATTACTTGCTGACAAATTTATGGGAAAGTCTAGAATTATTTGCTGACAAAATTATTTAAAAGACTTTGCATCCAAAGCACATGTTTTCTTTGCCCCGATTTCTTAACATACTACCATCTGGTTTCTGTTCCTGCTTTATTCCCCTCTCCAATCTCTCTTAGACCTCTTTGCTACGTTAAAAACTATGAAGGCTGTTTTCTTAGAGACCATGGAAAACTTTTAGTAAATTTCCTTCCTTCTTGAGTTGCTAAGACCAAGTGAATCAGGGTATATAATGAAGAAAAATAGCATTGCATTGGCCAAAAAGTTCGTTCAGATTTTTCCATAAGCTGGTATGGAAAAGCTCAAACAAACTTTTTGGCCAACCCAATATTAGCAAGTGTGTGTATCAGCTGGAAAACTTCTCCCCACCCAATTAAAGTTAATACAACTTTATAGAGGTCCTACTATCTCCAAGACACTTTATTTAAATGCTAGAGAAATAAAGGTAGAAGAAAAATGATGAGTTGCCGCGTTCTTGAATGACTGATGAATTGTTGAAAAGAATTTAAAAAATAATAATGTGAGATTTATTTAAGTGAACATGAGTTCTAAAACTCCATTTGCAAAGGCCTAATAGGTGCTTCATACACTAAAATGCATGTTGAAATGTGTATTGAGCAAGTTGGTTCATACATTGTATGCACCTGCTCTTTTCTACCAATGAAGAGAGATTATCTGTGCAACTTATGACAATAACAAACAAGGGATAAACATCCTAGGAGATACTTAATAGATTTCTGTTTGTTTTATAACAAAGTTCAGGTATTATCTTAGAGATTCAAATGAACACTTTCTGACATTTATAAACAGTCATTGAATTACATTATTGATTATAATATTAGTAATTATTGGCTTTTTAAAGAAAACATAAAGCTTCAGACAAATTAGCTTAAAACCATAAAGCTTCAACACTGTTGTCACTGGGGGCCAGATCATGCTTTCCTATGAGAGACTGCCAATATTACAGGATCTTTAGCAGCACATCTGGCGTCTACCTACTAAATGCTGGTAGCACCCTCTTCTTTCTAGAATGACAATCAGAACTGTCTCTAGACATTGTCAGATGTCCCCTGGAGGAAGCACAAACTTGTCCCCAGCTTTGCCCCTCTGGTGTGGATGGGATCACATGATAGGCAGAAGTCCAAATCCAGCTTTTAAAATGCAGAAACAAAAAACAAAAAATCCAGACTACATAATTTTATTTTATGATAATTTTCTATGTTTAAATTTTAGAAATACATTTTCCAATTTTAGAATTTTTTTAGAAAATGTGTATAATGAGGACAAATCGCATTAAGCAAACTAATTCAACAGCTTTTTCACCTCTTTGTACATTTCCTACTTTAAACGACATAAATTTTCCACATTATGAGATCCTTCAACATAATGTGTGCATGCTAAGTCAGTTCAGTGGTGTCCAACTCTTTGTGAACCTATGGACTATAGCCCACCAGTTTCCTCTGTCCTTGGGATCCTCCAGGCAAGAATGCCAGAGTGGCTTGCCATGCCCTTCTCCAGGGTACCTTCCTAATCCAAGGATCAAACCTGTGCCTCTTACATCTCTTGCACTGGCAAGCAGGTTCTTTACCACTAGTGCCACCTGGGAAGCTCCTTCAACATAATATAAAGAGGTAAATTTAAAATAATCTTAATCATATAGGACTTTATAAATCTCTAAACTGTGGGATGTTCCATTATCTATATATTTTAAAATAGCATAGTTTCTGCTCATTTATGCTTTCAACTCATTATAATTTTTTTTCACTTATACCAGTTAATTTCAATAGTGATGTTCTGATAACCTCAAAAAACCGAGGTAAATTTTCAGTTACTTGTAAAGATACTACTTTCTCATGAAATATAAATCTGGCTATAAAAATAAACTAGTGAAATAATTATCCTACTTCTGACAAATGGAAGAGAAGTAATTATTCATTAATACTACATTTGAGATAACAGTGATAATGATGTAAATTACATTTTAAATTTCATGTCCTGGTGATCACCATACTAGCTCTAAGTCAGACTTATACCCCATCTTTAAAGCAACAGCAGAGGTTATGTTTCTCAGATTTTGCTGCCTCAACTTTTTTCAACTAGTAATGATAATTCAAAATGGCTAGGATTTTCAGTGGGGTGGGGGGAATTAAACACATGTTCTTCCAGGAAGGAGTTCACAAATTCTCAACTGTGGTTGCACATGAGTACCTCTTTGATGCTCAATATTGATAGCTAGATCTCATCCCTGGGGAATTTAATTTGTCTGGGGAGGGTCCTGGCCATAGTGTTATTCAGAACTCTCTAAGTCTAATATATAGTCAGGACTGAGACATATTGCTGGATGAGAATATAGCTCAACTATAAACAAACTATGTGTAGTTTTAAAAGATCCTTTGCTTAATTTTCATGGACTCTTTTTTAACTAATAAATCTTTGGAAGTGAAAGTGAAAGTCACTCACTCGTGTCCGACTCTTTGCGACCTCATGGGTATAGTCCATGGAATTGTCTATGCCAGAATACTGCAGTGGGTAGCCTTTCCCTTCTCCAGGGGATCTTCCCAAACCAGGGATCGAACTCAGGTCTCCCACATTGCAAGTGGATTTTTTTTTTTACCAGCTGAGCCATAAGGGAAGCCCAAGAACACTGGAGTGGGTAGCCTATCCCTTCTCCAGAGGATCTTCCCGACCTAGGAATCAAACCAGGGTCTCCTGCATTGCAGGCAGATTCTTTACCAACTGAGCTATCAAGGAAGCCCAATAACTCTTTGTTAAACTATATTTATAACATTCCATTTAGAAACTAACACAATGCAAGAGCAGGTTCAGCCATTTCTATAAGGTGTATTATTAGTGGGGAGTGATCTCATGTTATCTCCTTGCAAAGTTCATGGCTGAAGGATAAGCTGGACTGTAGGATATGACTGCCATAGTGCCATTTCTTTCTCTTTTCAAATTAATTTTATTGGATTGTAGTTATTTTACAATGTTGTGTTAGTTTCCGCTGTATAGCAAAGTGGATCAGCTACACATACACATATATCTCCTCTTTTTTGGATTTCCTTCCCATTTAGGTTACCAGAGTTTCATGAACGTTCTTTGAGGGAACATCTCAAGAAAGAATTGTCCACAAAGCAAAGATCTCTTCTCTCCTATTCTCGCCTCTCCTCTCTCTCATTCTCTCTCTTTCTCCCATTCCCACCCCAAAGATGGAACCCCAACTAAAAAAAGTTTCTTTCCAATGCAGCATTGGAAGGATTCGTGTGGGACAGGATGCTTTCTTTAACATTAGCCTTTAATCTGGGAAGATGAAGCCCAGTGTCATTAACAACAAGAAATTTCTCAGAAGGGTGTGGACAAACACAAAAGTCTGTGTCTCTGAGAATGGATTTGGGGGATGTCTCTAGCCCATGGATCCATCTAGACACTGAACAGTTCTGCCTTGGTGGGCTATGTATTTCAGACCCCAAAGGTCACTCTGAGAACCTAACTCTACTAGCTGCTATGTCAGCTCCAAATCCTATTTTACACATGCTCCAGACTGTACATGCTCCCAATCTTATTTTATACATGTGCCAGACACGGAAGCCTGGCATGCTGTAGTCCATGGGGTCGCAAAGAGTTGGACATGACTAAGCGTCTGAAGGAGATCAGCCCTGGGATTTCTTTGGAAGGAATGATGCTAAAGCTGAAACTCCAGTACTTTGGCCACCTCATGCGAAGAGTTGACTCATTGGAAAAGACTCTGATGCTGGGAGGGATTGGGGGCAGGAGGAGAAAGGGACGACAGAGGATGAGATGGCTGGATGGCATCACTGACTCGATGGACGTGAGTCTGAGTGAACTCCGGGAGTTGGTGATGGACAGGGAGGCCTGGCGTGCTGTGATTCATGGGGTCGCAAAGAGTCGGACATGACTGAGGGACTGATCTGATCTGATCTGAAGAGACTGAACAACATCAAACAGACTACAAAACCCCTTCCTTGTAGGATTGTAGGGCTGCACTAAATTTGGTTGATATTTCTACCTTTCTTTTCTCATCTGTAAAATGAAATAGACTAGAGAATTATCAAAATTGATTTCTGCTACAATAATTTACATTTTTCTTTGCAAGATTTTTTACAAAGTTGTTAATTACTATTATTAACTTTGAAACCTCAAAGAGGTAAAAGGTCTTGGATGTTCATCTCCCAAGTTAACCATGGAGCCTCATAGTCTCCTCCTCCTCTTCTTCCAGTTGTATTTCGCTTCAGCATTTCCTCCTCTGAGATAGGGCAATAGATTACTACCTTTCCATAGAAGGAAATTAATGGGCTTAGCGCAAAGAACAGAAGATGAGGAGTCACAACTTAGGTAACAAAAAAGAGAGAGGAGGAAGTGAGATCATAGACACTGAATGCACATAATCTTGAAGATGGGAACTTGCACTAATGAGGTGTCAGCAAGGTCAAGTAGATAAGTACTAAACTTGGAGGTTTCTGGTTACATGGGCATTTGAGTTTGTAAATGGATTGCAGCTCTCCTCCAGCCCTCAACCTCAGAAAGCTGCCACACGCTTTCTTGGTGCTTGACAGCTCCCCTTGGCCCTTCTCCTTCTGCAGAGAGTCATGAATAATAAGGCCCCAGGGCCCCTGCAAAGAAGCCCCTCTCCCTCACTTAAATAGACCCAAAGTCCATGGAGAAGAAGACATTATGATCATTATGATGGCATTGCAATCAATCCTCTCACTGCTGAAGAAGTTAAATCCACATGACCTATATTCATGTACAGCTTAGCTCAGGTGGAAAAATGAAGACTAGTGAATCACGCTGTAAATACAGGAGTTCATAAATAAATAAAATCCCTGCTGGTGGAAAACTCAGAGTTGAAATAAAAGTGTCTGATAAAATGAAAAAACCAAGAATAGTTAGAATCAAAATATAAAAGTCTGGGGGAACTGGGATAACAATTTTTTTTCCAATATCTGAAATATATTTTTGCTCTGGATGGACTACATAAGGGAGGATGCACTAGAGGCTGAGTGATAGATGAATTGGGGGACTTAAATAATAATTCTGCTTTGGTTGACTCCTTGCAAAAATAAGATAGTCTAATTGTAAAAGAAGTTCAAAAATTAATGACTAAAAATCCTTATTTTTGCCCCCCAATCCTGGTCTCTAACAGTTTACAAACTGTGACATTGTGTGCAACAAATTCACACACACACACAGAGTTGTTCCTTGAACAACATAAATTTTAACACTTTGGGTCCAGTTCCACACAGATTTTCTTTTTTTCAGTAGTAAATGCTACAGTACTACACGATTACTGTGCAGAATGTCACTGCCCCTAAGCCTCCCATTGTTCAAGGCTCATTGTATACACATATATGTATATAAACACATATATATTTCAAATATGTTTATATTTCATGTGTAGCTACTAATATAAATATGTATTTACATCTCTACATTCACATAGGCTTTTGATGGAAATGC
This sequence comes from Bos grunniens, assembly GCF_055505025.1. Taxonomy (NCBI): domain Eukaryota; kingdom Metazoa; phylum Chordata; class Mammalia; order Artiodactyla; family Bovidae; genus Bos; species Bos grunniens. The sequence goes on from NC_141165.1 coordinate 137,384,115, forward strand.
ATTTGTATTTTCTATTTTAATTTCTTCTTTTTTTAATTCAATATAATCTGACTTCCTTGGGTTAAATCCTGACTCCATCACTTCATACCCGTGTAACTTTAAGATATGCTCGAATTCTTCGTGTCTCAACTTTTCCATCAGGAAACACAATAATGGAACCTATTTCTTAAAGTTGTTATGAGGAGTAAATGAAGAACCATATACAAGATCTTAGGATAGTGTTGACACATCAAAGTGCTCTGAAAGCGTTAGCTATTATTTTGATAATCATCACCAAAATCATCATAATCATCTTCATTGTTACACATAGTGGATGGTGTGGTACTCTGCCCAGATCCCCTCTTCAGAACACTTCTGATGACTCATGACTATGCCCCTTACTGGTAGTTATCCTTGGCCACAGTGAATTGCTATGAAAGTTATGCTCACATTCCAGGGTATAATTCACAGTTAATGACTCACTAATATGAGGACACAAATGCTCAGGCTTGTTAGCCTTAATTTGGACAATTCTGAAGGGTCATCCAAGATCCAGAATTCTCTGTGATCTTGTAAACCCTTTGCTCAGTCTTGCTTTTCTCATTTTATGATTATAGATGTAAACCCTGAGATCACTCACAGATAAAGTGCTGCATACAGTTTCCTATGTCAGAATTTTAACTATATACCTACTGCTTCTTTGAGGACTGTAATTCATCCTGCTACCTCTTTTTTGTAAATTTTTCTAGGATATTTGATAAGTCATAATCTTGAAGATGTGAATGGTGTGAAATGAATGGAGTGAAATTAGCATCAAATATAAGACCTGCGCATTGCAAAGATAGAACTCTAGTGGATAGTATGGGACCAAGACCAGATCCCTCATCAGGGCCAAAGTACCCACTCATGGAGGCTCAGGATATCAGCTGTTGACAGTTTTAGCTCTACTCTAAATTAAGAATCATCCTCAGTCACAAAGAATCTCCTTGCCCAATGTTCCCTCTCAAGGAAGACCGTGGCCAATGACCACATGGTGCAGGAATATGCTTCTCCACTTTACTACATTCTGTAGAACTCAGAAGGATCACCCTAGTAAAAGTTTTCAATAATATCCATTACAGTCTCAGTTATAATTACATTGCAGGTCAGATTCCCCCCCTGTACCTAATCCTACTTTCTTAGCCCTTCACTCCTCAGTAAACATTCTGGACATGCCTCTCGTTTTAAGAATATGTTTCCTGGGAACCTAACCTAAGACATCCTATCATAAATACCTTTCTATGTCAGTAGATAAATATCTGTCTAATTAAAATGCCTTCATGATATTCCATTGTATTTATAATTTATAATGGCATAATTTACTTAACCAGTGAGTTAGGTCATTCTTAAGGCAACTTAAAATAGACCTCATGATGATAGCAAGCATAGATTAAAATAACAACCAGTGAGCCAAAAATTTAACTTCTTTGTTAATCGTTTAAGAGAACTTATGTTATTCACAATGCTTATGGTTTATTTAGCATTAACAGATTTTAATAGGAAACTGGCTTTATTTTTTGATGACAGGCTTACATGGGAAAATCACTGATCCCATGGGGTGTTGTATTTTTTTGATGCTACTTTATTACATTGATTGACAACTGATGGTAAGTGTATGTGAGTGCATGAATACGAACACAGCAGAACTTCTGATCTGAAGATAATGTAAAGCTATTTGAAGGAACTGAGTTAAGGCAGCAAAAAGAAATGCAGGTTGTTACATACCAAGGATTTTTATTTGTAGCTTTTATGTAAAATACGTGACCTTCCACCACTGACTCGTGGAAGGTCAGTGATGCATATGTTTTAATTGAAAGCATTAGGGAGACATGATCTATTTTTGGAGGTCTTTGCTGCTACTCAAAACTTTCTTTAGCCACAGACAAAGTTGTTCTTGTTCCCTTTCCTTCCACAGCCAATGCTGAAGTGCATTTTTCAAGAAGAGCAAGAAGGACTAGAGAAAATACTTGTAGTTTCTGCAAACTGTATTTTCCATTCAGTCACAGCAAGTGCTGTGTTACAACTGTCCCACATGAAGTATTTATGCCTTTAGTAGACACATTAATGTGGAATTTTCAGGCCTAATTCATGAAAGTTGGTAGATACTAGACAAAATGTAAAATGATAGACATTATGCCACTATGAGAATTTATGACCGTGAAGGTCATCCATTCCTAGCAAATAAATCAGGTAAAACATGTCAGTTCAGTTCAGTTCAGTAGCTCAGTCGTGTCCAACTCTTTGCGACCCCATGAACCACAGCACGCCAGGCCTCCCTGTCCATCACCAACTCCCGGAGTCCACCCAAACCCATGTCCATTGAGTCGGTGATGCCATCCAACCATCTCATCCTCTGTCGTCCCCTTCTCCTCCTGCCCCCAATCTCTCCCAACATCAGGGTCCTTTCAAATGAGTCAGCTCTTCACATCAGGTGAACAATGTATTGGAGTTTCAGCTTCAACATCAGTCCTTCCAATGAACACCCAGGTCTGATCTCCTTTAGGATGGACTGGTTGGATCTCCTTGCAGAGCAAGGCACTCTCAAGAGTCTTCTCCAACACCACCTTTCAAAATCACCAATTCTTCGCCGCTCAGCTTTCTTTATAGTTCAACTCTCACATCCATACATGACCACAGGAAAAGCCGTAGCCTTGACTAGACTGACCTTTGTTGACAAAGTGATGTCTCTGCTTTTTAATATTGGTCATAACCTTCCTTCCAAGGAGTAAGTGTCTTTTAATTTCATGGCTGCAATCACCATCTGCAGTGATTTTGGAGCCCCGAAAAATAAAGTCAGCCACTGTTTCCCCATCTGTTTTCCATGAAGTAATGGGACCAGATGCCATGATCTTAGTTTTCTGAAGGTTGAGCTTTCAGTCATTTCAGTGATTCCATTTTGCTCTACTTCTCATTCCTGATGGCCCACCTTCACACTCTTAACTATGCCTTGATTTCTAGAGAGTTAAAGCTTAGAGCACTTTAAGGAAGAGGTGAACATTTTTGCTTAGGCTTTCTTTAAGCTTTGTGCAACAATGTATCTTACCCAAGAACTGGCCTTTCTTGGGTCTGGAACTAATGACTACATAACACAATGTGTTACTCATGGAAATACTTTTCTTATACTCTATGCTAATAATTATAATTGTAACAAATCTTGCCTGAAAACCTGTTTCTTAGCAACAGTATATCTGGCCCAGAAATACCTTGCCTGGAACTCATTTCTTCTGGCTAATCTTGTACTGAAGTTATCTCAGGATGTATGACTTGGGAAAGGGCCTAATGGAACTCTCACAACCTTGAAATGTTCATTTTATCTGTACTAAGCATTTGAAAAGTATATAATGCCCCACTTAAGCCAGTAAGGTGGGTACTCTCCTACTCCCTTCCAATGCCTTTTGCTTGAGGCTTTCTCTACCATTTTCATTCTAATAAAACTTTTCTTACACAAAGCTGAGTGACTGAGACTGTCTTTGGTCCCAGAGTTAAATATTCCCCTTCGGAGACCACAAATCTGGTGGCATCATTCACTGAGCACCATAAACTGTCAATTTCCTGCATCTGCATTCAGATACTCTCCCTGCATTTTCCTCTCTTGTTCAGAAACCACATATAAGATTGTCTCTTCAACATCTCCATTTAGCTAGCCAATTATGGAAAATTTACAAACTATATTTACAAACTATATCTCTGATTAAGGATTAATGTACAGAGCATAGATAGAACTTTTAAAACTCAACAACAAAAAAATCAAATGACCCAATTCAATATGGGCAAAAGACTTGAATAGACATTTCTTCAAAGAAGACATGCAAATGGCCACTAAGCACATATGAGGATGTTTTACATCACTTATCATTAAGGAAATGCAAGTCAAAACTACAATGAAATATCACATCATACCCATTTGAATGGTTACTATCAACAAAACAGAAAGTAAAAAGTGTTGATGACGATGGGGAAAAACTAGAATGCTTGTGCGCTATTCATAGGAATGTAAAATGGTGCAGCCACTGTGGAAAAGTATATGGTGATTCCTCAAAAAATAAAAATAAAATTGTCATATGACCCAGCAATTCCACCTACGCTATATACTCAGAAGAATTAAAAGCAGAGTCCCAAAGAGATATTTGCATACCCCAGTTCACAGCAGCATTATTTATAACCGTTAAAATGTGGAAGCAACTCAAAATATCCATTCACCATTACTGGGTAAATGAATAAGGAAAATGTGGTACATACACACAATGGAATTCAGCTTTAAAAAGAAATGAAATTTGACACACGCTATAACTTGGGTGAATCTGGAAGACATTATGCTAAGTGAAATGAGCCAGTAGCAAAAAAAGAGAAACACTATGTGATTTTACCTACATGAGGTACTTAGATTGGTCAAACTCTTAAAAACAGGAAGTAGAATGGCAGTTGCCTGGGCTGTGTGGAGGGAGAAATAGGGAGTTATTGTTTAATAAGTACACTTTTTAAAGGCTTTCCATTTTCGTACTTCAAATTTTGGATGACTGACTCCTTTACAGTTTTTAATCCATGTGATGCTTTTATAAATGTATCATTTATTCTACGGACTTCTAGCTGCCGATGTGCACACGTTTTTAGGTTTAGGATGTTGCCTGATATTTTTTTTTTCTTTTTTAACTTGAGAAAAGAAAAAATCAGGGTTAGATTTGATCACTGCTTCAACATTTTTTGAACGTAGCATGTAGCTAACGATTGTCCTTCTCTAAGCCTTGGTTTCCAACAACATAGCTAGAATAATAGGACCACAAAAATCTGCCTCAAACCAGCTATTGGGAGGGTAAAAATATGAAAGTCACCTCATATTCCTTACCACATAGGCAATCAATAAATAGTAGCTCAATAGCACTGATATTGAGTTCTCATTTTTGAGTTTCTACTTTATTATTTTTTTTGAAATCACAGATATTTTATTTATTTATTTTTTTACAATATTGTATTCGTTTTGCCATACATCAACATGAATCTGCCACGGGTATACACGTGTTCCCAATCCTGAATCCCCCTCCCACCTCCCTCCCCATACCATCCCTCCGGGTCATCCCAGTGCACCAGGCCCAAGCATCCTGTATGCTGCATCAAACCTGGACTGGTTATTCGTTTCTTATATGATATTATACATGTTTCAATGCCATTCTCCCAAATCATCCCCCACTCCCTCTCCCACATATATATGGAATTTAGAAAGATGGTAACGATAACCCTGTATGCGAGACAGCAAAAGAGACACAGATGCAAAATGAGTTTCTACTTTAAATCACAGGTATAATTACACCATTTAATTTTGCAAAGCCAACTATGTATAATTTATAGAAACAAAATGAAATACAGATTGAGGTAACTTATGATTGCTATTATTGTTATCATTATCATCTATCAGAGCCAGTGGTTTCTAAGGTCATGATAAAGTGAAGTTGTCAGAGATAGGTAATTGGGACATAGATTATCTATTGTGATGGAGTGGTGAGAATTCAGATGCAACAGTTTATGGACAATAACTAAGAAATTAAATTTGAATCTGAGATGGTGAAATTGAACAGGACCGTAGAGACAATTTCAACCACCCTTCTCCTTTTCCAGTCTTTTAAGGGCTAAACCGACAGAAGCTTGCTGATTTCCTACAACTGAATAGCAGTTCACAAAAGGGAAAGTAGAAGCTACATTTGTTTTAAAACTCCAGCCCAGTACTCTTTCTAATAGTGTCATGAAAATGAAGAGAAAATTAAACCCCAAGTTATTGTCTTATCTTGCTGTTGCTGCTGCCGCAGCACACCACCAGTAAAACACAGGTGTGTGGGTGCGTGCAGGGTTGCTACATCTTGCCCAGCTCTTTGTGACCCTGTGGACTGTAGCCTGCCCTGCTTCTCTGCCCATGAGATTTTTCAGGCAAGAATACTGGAGTGGGTTGCCATTTCCTCCTCCAGAGGATCTTCTCAACCCAGGGATTAATCTGCATCTCCTGCATCTCCTGCATTGGCAGGCAGATTCTTTACCACTGAGCCATCTGGGAAGCCCCTTGTTTATCTTACATACAGGTATATTGGATGGGATATGTCTAGATTATTTTAGAAACATCATCACTGATACATAAATAGTTGGTTATGCTTACAAATGTCTTGAAGAAACTTAAGTAGTTAAATGTCTGGGATAAAACTTATCATTTAATTGCACGTTCTTAGGTATCTGGAAGGAAACCTAACCCTGCTCTCTAAAAGCATGTGGTCTAATGAGGAGGAAACCCATAAACAAATCAATGCAATTCAATAAGGAAGATGCTGAGATTTGGGTATGCATAAGGTGTCATGAAAATACACAGCAGCAATATTTATCCATGGTCAAGTGGTCACATCACATAGATTTTTAGGTCAAGAAATTAATTTTTTAAAATAGCCAGGTATTATTCAGATAATAATAGTAACTACCATCATCTTGTTTCTGTCTGCAAAAAGAAAAAAAAATTGCTGTTGGGAAGTAGTACTCTCTTCTTAGAAAAACAAAAGTGTGTTGATATCATTACTATAACCTTTCATCATTCTTCTGTACTCCTTAGAGAAAACAGAGATAATCTCTTTTCTAAACCTCTAGGTAATATGATTTATATTCCTAACTTCAGAAAACACACAACTTCAATCAATAAGGTTATTTTTCACACTTTCCCTCTTTGAAAATATGAAAGAAAATTCCAAACAAGTACAAAAAAGAGAGTCAGGAAGCTGTTTGGGCTATTACTGAATATTTATGATGTTCATCAGAATCATTTCCCTTTACCGTTAATTAACTGGAGTGGGATGGATATTCTGGAGCCATACTGAATCAGTGATTAATATATCTCACAAAATCACTGCAGTGACAATCTTATTTGTTCCCAAAGCCAACATTCTAGCCTTCTTGTAGGTTTCATACTCTTAAGAGTCTCTACTTTCCTTATGAAAAAATAACCCTTAATGACACAATATAATAGTTAATTATATTGCTAAATCCCCTTGTTATCTTTAAGGTCAGTTTAATGTAACAAAATATTATCATTCATTCATATCAAAAGAGATTTTTAAATGAGCATTTTTCAAACTTTTGTGTTTTTATACTTTCTCTTAATTGAAGCTTCTCAGAATTCATCAAAATATTAGAGAACCTATAGCAAAATCAGCATGAAAATATCCAAACTGTTGACTCTAAACATTTGTGCAAGGAAATTCATTTTATTTACCTTATACTCACAACAGTCACTGTGTACATTCTTATAAAAAGTCTTGGTGATGGAATTTAGTATAAAGGAAAAAAAAAAAACTGATTAAAGAGTATTTCCACCAGGAAAAAAAAAAAAAAAAACAGGAGATGTTTGCATATATAGAAACAATGCTCACCCTGTATAATCAGGATGGAGGGAAGATCGGACAAAAAAGAACACATCTTAAATTCAAAAGGAAGAGGGAAAAAATGAGATGGCTACGTTTCCCTGGTGGCTCAGTCTGTAAAGAATCTGCCTGCAATGCAGGAGACCTGGGTTCAATCCGTGGCTTGGGAAGATCCCCTGGAGTAGAAAATGGCAACTCATTCCAGTCTTCTTGGGCCTGGAGAATCCCTATGAATAGATGAGGCTGGTGGGCTACAGTGCATGAGGTCTCAAATAGTCCAACACAACCAAGCAACAAAGCACAGCATAGAAGACAGCACATATCCCAATTTGCAAACTGAGTTCCAGTTTGAAATTAAGATTTGAATAAAGAGGAAACCAACATTTTTTCTTGGAGAATTCATTCATTAATTCAACAATCGTTGTGACGTACCAACAGGTGCTACACATGTTCTAATTTATAAAAGTACAGGAAAGAATAAAAGTAAAATCCCTCTTTTATGGACTTTGTATTACAGTGGGTAGAAAGAAACAATAAACAAAACAGTCCAATATCTCAGAGGAGAGAAATAAAGTCTAAGAAACTAGAGTGTGGCCAGGAGTTATGTAAATATTATTTTTCATAGTATGATCTGAGGAGGCCTCTCGAAGCAGATCCTTAAATGAAATGAAAGATTGGAGCTTGTTGATTTATGGGGCAAATGGAGATTAAGAACTTCCTTTATGGGAACCAAAATAGTACAGAAGTATGTATGCAATAATTTTCAAGTTAGAAAGAAAATATAAAAAAGGAACAAGTAAGAGGAAATTTTCTTATTTGTTAAGAAATGGAAAGACCCATATATATATTTATATATGGGGAATACCCATGCATCTCTATTTATACAAGGGTATTTTTAAAAAGTAGGTCATGGACAAAAAATAGATTGTAGCTAAAGCAGCATTTTATAGAAGTAGTAGTAGTATTAATAATATACGTAGATATATAAAAGTAATATAAAATTATATTTCCAGATATATACGGATATATGTATGTAAGTTTATATACATAAATAAAAATAATGGGAATATATAATAGATATAAGAGGAACAGTTTTGTGCTTTTAGAACCAATAGTTATCTCTCAATAGTGGTATGAAAATTAATTCTTGAAGGGTGTGTGTGCTGCTCTGTTTTTATACCAATTTTCTTGTATCCTCTCAACAAAATTTAAAATATATGTTATGTTTTCATTTTGAAAAAAAAAAACATGCAGTGTGAGGTTGAGAGACAGGGAAGCATGTTCTCAGCAGCTGTGCAAAGCTAGCATGTTGTGAATATTCAACAAATATTAAGTGACATTGAAATATGAATTGACGGATAATGAATCATTTTAGGGAATTATCCTGCCAAAATGTTTTGGAAGATCCATGAAATGTTTGACAAATCCAAAGGGTCCCAAGATTTGCTTTTGCTGAGATTTATTTGTTTATCTGGGGCATGGGGAGATAGGTTCTGATTTTTCATCTGACTCATTAGGTCTTTCTGTTAGAGTGTAATTCACGTTCAAATCATATTACTTTAACTTTTGTTAAGCAGTTGATTTCTTAGTGGTTATCTAATTGGAAAAACAGAACATCCAGAAAAAAAAAAAAAAACTGTTTCTTTTTATTAAGTACAGAAATAAAATTAATTAAGCAGAAACTTAATTACAGTAATGAGATCAACCCCGAAGTGGGGAATGAGTACCAGGACAAGACACAAATATTGCCTTTACAGTTTATAATTATCATTATCTTATTTAACTTGTACTTAAATAAATGGGGAAATACATAGCTTATAATATGTTTTGCTTCTATTTTCTGATTACACTCAGATTAACTGTTAGCGTTTTTGTCTAACACCTATATGGTGATTTTAACAAAATAATTTTAAAATTATCTCATTTTAAATGCTAAGAAATTGTAATCCTTTTCTTGCTCCCGTGACATCCTCTGACATATTTGTCCTGTGTATCCCATCACCATCATTATATAAGCCTTTTCACAATGCCTGTTTTGTAGAAAGTATATGAATCAGTCAGGATTTTTAAACCTGCAAATTATAGGAGCCAGCTTAAGGAAAAAGAGTGAACTTTTCATTAGGATATAGTACCACTAATAGTAGGTTATAGAAATAATGCAGCCAGATGCAAGGTAGGTGCATGAGAAGCCTGGGCTGTTCTCTCACCACTTCTTGCTTCTACTTCTCTCCGTGTATTTTCATTATCTCTGTGGTTTTTGGCACACTGCCTTTTTGTCCTACTCAGTTCATATGATGGCAGAAAAAGGAGAGACACAATAACTGGTAGAATTCAAGCCCTGCTGGAGAGATGGACTCTCTTGATCCTAATTCTCGAGGAAGTGAATTGGGCCCAGACCAGATGAGGTTTCCAACTATTTCTCAATTAACTCTGGCCAGGAGGACTTCCCTGGTGGTCCAGGGGGTGTGAGTTTGCCTTCCGATGTGGAGGGTGAAGGTTCAATCCCTGGTGGGGAAGCTAAGATTGCACATGCCTTGCAGCAAAAAAAAAAAAAAAAACTCAAAACACAAAACAGAGGCAATATTATAACAAATTCAATAAAGACTTTAAAAATGATCTAAACTGAAAAAGAAAAAAAAACTCTGGCCAGGAACTCTAGGTACCATCGTGTAAACAAGGCTGTTAAGTGCATAGTGTGGAATGAGGAACTCAGAAGAAGGTGGAGAAATTAAATGGTTCATTGTAAGCTTAGAGATTCTCAGGAGTCTGCTATGTTACACAAGTATGTTTTATCTGAAAGTCTCCTCCTCAAGTGCTTTGAGTTTCGAGTTCAGTCACTCAGTCTTGTCTGACTCTGTGATCCCACGGACTGCAGCACACCAGGCCTCCCTGTCCATCACCAAATCCCAGAGTTTACTCAAACTACGTCTGTTGAGTTGATGATGCCATCCAAGCATTTCATTCTCTGTTGGTCCCTTCTTCTCCTGCCTTCAATCTTTCCAAGCATCAGGGTCTTCTCAAATGTGTCGGTTCTTCATATCAGGAGGTCAAAGTATTGGAGTTTCAGCTTCAGCATCAGTCCTCCCATTGAATATTCAGGACTGATTTCCTTTAGGATGGACTGGATGGATCTCCTTTCTGTCCAAGGGATTCTCAAGAGTCTTCTCCAACACCACAGTTCAAAAACATTACTTCTCCAGTGCTCAGCTTTCTTTATAGTCCAACTTTCACATCCATATATGACTACTGGAAAAACCATGGCCTTGACTAGACGGACCTTTGTTGGCAAAGTAACGTATCTGCTTTTTAATATGCTGTCTAGGCTGGTCATAGCTTTTCTTCCAAGGAGCAAGTGTCTTTTAATTTCATGGATGCAATCACCATCTGCTGTGATTTTGGAACCCCCAAAAATAAAGTCTCTCACTGTTTCCACTGTTTCCCCATCTATTTGCCATGAAGTGATGGAGACCAGATGCAATTATCTTAGTTTTCTGAATGTTGAGTTTTAAGCCAACTTTTTCACTCTCCTCTTTCACTTTCATCAAGAGGCTCTTTAGTTCTTCTTTGCTTTCTGCTGTAAGGGTGGTGTCATCTGCGTATCTGAAGTTATTGATATTTCTCCTGGCAATCTTGATTCCAGCTTATGCTTCATTCAGCCCAGCATTTCTCATGATGTACTCTGCATATAAGTTAAATAAGCAGGGTGACAATATACAGCTTTGACATACTCCTTTCCTGATTTGGAACCAGTCTACTGTTTCATATCCAGTTCCAACTGCTGCTTCTTGACTTGCATACAGATTTCTCAGGAGGCAGGTCAGGTGGTCCAATATTCCCATCTCTTTCAGAATTTTCCACAGTTTGTTGAGATCCACACAGTCAAAGGCTTTGGAGAAGTCAATAAAGCAGAAATAGATGTTTTTCTGGAACTCTCTCACTTTTTCAATGATCCAACAGATGTTGGCAATTTGATTTGTGGTTCCTCTGCCTTTTCTAAATTCAGCTTGAACATCTGGAAGTTCATGGTTCATGTATTGTTAAAGCCTGGCTTGGAGAATTTTGAGTATAACTTTGCTAGCATTGAGATGAGTGCAATTGTGTATTTGAACATTCTTTAGCATTGTCTTTCTCATGGATTTAATGAAAACTAACCTTTTGTAGTCCTGTGGCCACTGCTGAGTTTTCCAAATTTGCTGGCATATTGAGTGCAGCACTATCACATCATCATCTTTTAGGATTTAAATAACTCAACTGGAATCCCATCAACTCCACTAGCATTGTTTGTAGTGATGCTTCCAAAGGCCCACTTGACTTCGTGTTCCAGGATGTCTGGCTCTAGGTGAGTGATCACACCATCGTGATTATCTGGGTCATGAAGTTCTTCTGTGTATCGGTCTTCTGTGTATTCTTGCCCCCTCTTTTTAATATCTTCTGCTTGTATTAGGTCCATAATATTCCTGTTCTTTATTCTGACCATCTTTGCATGAAATGTTCCCTTGGTATTTCTAATTTTCTTGAAGAGATCTCTAGTCTTTCCTATTCTATTGCTTTCCTCTATTTCTTTGCACTGATCACTGAGGAAGTCTTTCCTATCTCCTTGTTGTTATTGGAACTCTGCATTGAAATGGGTATATATTTCCTTTACTCCTTTGCCTTTATTCTTGCTATCTACCATAACTAAGACAACATCTTTCACCATGCCTAATCTAGTAGCCAACCTCTTTTTTTTTCTTTTTTTTTTGAATGTGGACCATTTTTTTTTTAAGTCTTTATTGAATTTGTTACAATATTGCTTTTGTTCTGTTTTGGATTTTTGGCCCTGAGGTATGTGGGATCTTAGCTCCCACATGCTAAGACTGAATCCACACTCCTTGCATTGGAAGGTGAAGTCTTAACCACTGGACTGCCAGGTAAGTCCCCCCAACACATCTCTGAAGTCTTCAAGGTAATGGAGAAATGACCATCCAACAAAGCAATCCTCCTATACAAATAAAGTCCCTGTGACCTGGAAAAATTATAGTCATAACTATCTGAGAGTTCTAGTGACTGAAATACCATAGGGAGATTTGGGAGTGGATATAAAATTTGGGAAAAGCCATCACATAGATTGAATTCCACTTTTTTTTTTTTTTTTGCAGTTCTGTCCTAAGGCAGTGTCAGTAACCGTGGCAGTGGTGCAGGGAGGATTCCAACATGGCTAGAAAGCCCACTAGCTTACCGACTAAGGAAACAGGGCAAGAAATACAGAGCAATCAAAGTTAGCAGAAAGTGGGAATCAGAGGGGAGAAAGCCAGGGAAAGACTGTTTTAATGTCTACGTGTAAACTCAGTCCAAGTCTCTGGCTGACCACTGAACCACATGTTGAATGGGGCAAATGGAAAGCTACAGCTATGGTTCAAGAAACTGATCTGAGATCTAAGCAGCCACCCACCACAGACACGCCTATTTGCACTTCGAGTCTAACTATGTTAATTGCCTGCTAAAACAAAAGCATCAACACTTCTTGGAGCAATCTAACAGAATCCAGATTCTCCACAGCCTAATATTTAGAATGTCCAGGATACAGTCCAATATTATTCACATATACATAACCAGGAAAATGTGATCCAGTCTCCAGGGAAAAAACTACAGATGCCAACCCCAAGGTTAACAGCTGTTGGAATTATTAGACAAGAACTTGAAAGAAGCAGTTATAATTATGCCCAGTGACAGAAAGAAATGAGACTTGTAATGAATGAAAGCATAAGATATCTCTGCAGATCCTGAAAACTTAGAATCAAAAATTTCAATACTAGAAATAAAAAATCCACTGGATAGGCTTAAAAGAAATAGAGATTAAAGGGTCAGCAATTTTGAAAGTGTATTAACAAAACACATCTAATCTGAAGGAAGATATCCCCTACAACAAATATATTAATTTAAAGAAAAACAAAAAGATAACTTTATAGTAAAGAAAATGGGAGACACCATCCTTACCAAGTGATAGAGTTAATATCACTAGTAAAGAGATAGACAGCCTCTATTTCATACAGCATGACTCCTAAGGTTTTCTTTCTGAAAATGAATAATCTGAATTTAATCACAAGGCAACATCAGACAAACCAAAATTGGGAGGTGGTCTACAAAATAACCGGCCAATAGTCTCCAGATGGGTCAAGGACACAAATGGCATCTTCCAGAATAAGAAACTAAGGAGACAGAACAACGAACTGTAATGTGTGACCTTGGATAGATCAAGGTCCGAAAGAAAAGATTAATAGAGCAATTGATAAAGTTTGAGTAAGGTCTATAAATGAGCTATGGAGAAGGCAATGGCACCCTACTCCAGTACTCTTGCCTGGAAAATCCCTTGGATGGAAGAGCCTGATAGGCTGCAGTCCATGGGGTTGCTTAGAGTCAGACACGACTGAGCGACTTCACTTTCACTTTTCACTTTCATGCATTGGAGAAGGAAATGGCAACCCACTCCAGTGTTCTTGCCTGGAGAATCCCAGGGACAGGGGAGCCTGGTGGGCTGCCATCTATGGGGTCGCACAGAGACGGACACGACTGAAGTGACTTAGCAGCAGCAGCAGCAGCATAAATGAGCTAACGTTATATTAATGTTAATATTGTGATTTTGCTAATTGTATCTGGTTACATTTGCATTGTTAAGAAATCTGCTTTCTCCACATTTATAATTTCAGTGCAATCCCAACCAAAATCCTAGCATGTTTTTGCAGAAGTCGACAAATTGGTTCTAATTTTTTTATGAAAATGCAAATAAACAAGAAGATCCAAAGTAATTTTTTTAAAACAGGGAAAAATTGGAGAACTTCAGTGTTCTGATTTAATGACTTACTATAAATATACAGTAATCAAGAGAATGTAGTATTGCAGAAAAATGCAGATATAGATAAATGGAAGAGGATAGAGTTCAAAAATAGATCCAAACATAACTGGCCAAACGATTTAAAAAAATAGTATAAAGGCTTCTCAATGAGGGAATAAAATTTCTTTTCCCAAATAACACTGCAATAGCTGGATATTTATTTAGGGAAGTGAGCACTGATCCATACCAACACTATATTCAACACTTAATCCAAAATGATTTCTATTACCCAGTATCAAAAATAAAAAAACTCCTAAAAGAAATAAGGGGGGAAAGTCTTTGTGTTCTTGAGATAGGTAAATATATCTTTGATAAGATGTAAAATGCTTGATTCATATACAAGAACAGATAAATTAAACTTGATCAAAATGAAAGCATGAAACTCCAAAATGGACATCAAGTATATGTTTATATAACCAGGGAGCCACCCCACTCAAGACTTTCTTTTTAATTATTTCCATCTTTGAGACCTATTTTTCCAAAAACCCAATTTGGCACATGCTGCCAAAGCATTTTTTGCTTGTTCCTGACAAGAAGCAAGTTTTTAAAACTAGCTTTATCTGTACATTATGATGTTTTGTATTAGCAACTTCCTTCTAAGCTTAATGGTTAGAAGGGATTCTTCTGACTCAATAGACATAATATGGTCTCTAAGGTTAAACCATATGGGAGTCATTTGCACTGAACATGCAGAAACTGCAGAGAGACAGAGGATAGATGTTCTAGGGGTTTTTTTTTTGTTTGTTTGGTTGTTTGTTTGACCACTTGGCATAACCAATCTGCCTATTTTGTGGTACAGATGAAAGTTCAAATTTGAGAACTAGAAAAAAAAATTCTAAAAAGGAGAGAAGGTTGTTCTCATCCCTGGAAAACCTAGGAAAGCAGCAGTCAGTGATTTCAGAACAGGCTAAGTTAGGAGCGTAAAATCCTGAATCAGATCTTTACACGGCTGTCATGTACTCTTGAGAAAAAATTTCTAGCAAATGGTAACATGTTGACCAGAATCTCCATTACACCTCTGATACTCTCAAGGTATTTTTTAATTATTTGGCTCAACTCAGAGTCTTTTGCACAGCGATTTTTCAAAGCCTTGTAATTCTTGTAGCCATGTATGTAATTTTGACTCTCTTTATGTTAAGACATCAGAACACAGGAGTTTCTGTTTTTAAATAAACATAATTTGAATGTCACAGAATCCTACTGAGTACTTCTTAAAGCATACCCCCCCCAACCCCTTGCTTAAAAGCTTTACACTATTTTCCTAACAGCAAGCCTATTCCAACATTAAAAGTTTCCAATTAGATATGAAACTCCAAACCCATGTATTTCAAGAGGGTTCTGAACTTGCCAAAACAATTTCTCGTTAGACTTGATACTTGAATTACACACTCCCACTGCATATTTAAAAGCCTTTACTATAAAGGTTTCCTATAACAAAAGGGAGATGAAAAGATACTGCAATTATTCACAGAACATAATCAAGCCATCATGGCTGATGAAATATGATATCTATGACATTCCTCCACTGTAAATAAGACAGTGATTCAGAGGAGCTCTATTAGCTCCAGAAAAGCCATTCTTATCCTTATTAACACATAAAACAATAGCTTTTATCTCAGAGTTCTCTGCCTCTCAGTCTCAAACAAAACGTACTAAATCTAAACTCTTTGGGAATACAGTTTAAATTGCAAGTTGATTTCAGCTCTGCAGACTTTTAACTGAAGGGGAAGCTATGGGTACCTTTCTTCTAATGATATGGCCAAGACAATATCTGTCCCACCTGATAAACAAAAGTCAACATTCTTGCAGCCGGATGTTCTACACTGAGGTGGCCCTGGACAGAGGAAAGACTGATTCCTCAGTGAGAGTTGACCTCATCATCAGTCTGGAAACTGTACTAGTAATTTCTTGTGGGGACTCTGAGGCAGAGATGGTTCTCATTACTTGAGGTGTTGTAGGAAGTCACATCAGCTCGCAACTGGACACTGAACACTGAAATTAGAGTGAAGCACACACAATACCTCAATTCAGACTTGCAGACTGCAGAGTGAGTGCTACCCTTGCCTTCATTCTTGTTTTTTACTTTATATTTTATAAGATTTTATTGTTTTACAATGTTGTGTTAGTTTTTGCTGTACAACAAAGTGAATCAGCTATGAAAGTGTTAGTTGCTCAGTCAGACATGACTCTTTCCAACCCCAAGGACTGTAGCCCACAAGGCTCCTCTGTCCATGGAATTCTGCAGACAAGAATATTGGAGTGGGTAGTCATTTTCTTCTCCAGGGATCTTTCCGACCCAGGGAGGCAACCCGGTCTCCCACATTACAACAAAATGAATCAGGTATATATATAAAACAAATATATGTATGTATGTATATGTTTGTATGCATGTATATGTATATACATATATATATACACATATATCCCCTCCCTCTTGTACCCCCATCCCAACCCATGCCTGCCCTCTAGCTCATCACAGCACTGAGCTGAGCTCCTTGCGCTATACAGCAGCTTGCCACTAGCTAGATCTATTTTACACATGACAGTGTATATATGTCAATTCTACTCTCCTAATTCTTCCCCTGGCATCCATTCTGTTAAGACACTCTTGAGACAGCATGTATAATCTGATGACCACAGAAGAAGCTAGTAAATAGACAAACACTTGATCAGAGAGGTTTCACCACTCACTATATGATGCTGTCTGAAGTACCTGTCTTTGCCACTGGCAGTCCTTTAGAAAAGGAGTCAAGCAGGCATGGCACCTCTTGGTTTAATAGGCCTCTGAGCTGTCAGTGCAATTATTAAGACTTTCAGAAGTGGCATGGCAGCTTCGGTGCCCGAAATCTTCCTTCTGACTTTATGACAATGAAACTAAAAGTGGGGGGAAGATGGCAAATTAACACACATGCGTTTCTTACGTGCCATCTCAACCTGCTGTTACATGATTTTTTTCTTGCTGCCAGTGGTGCTATTCATTCTGACCTCATCAGATTTAGAAAACCTGCATCCATTTTAGCCACTCGCTGAAAGCATGCAGAACTGCTGAAGATAAAATTTCCAGGAATATATTAAAACAAAACTGCTAACTCAACCAAATTTCCTGCACACTTGGAAAGCCTATAAAACAGCAGGCCAACGGCAATACGCAGAGAGAGGAGAAGGTAGTATAACAAAGTGAAAGCTGTTGTTTAAAAGTTAAGGTTTTGAAAATTAGGGGAATGTTTACATGATTGCCAACTTTTTTGTAGTGGCCACAGTGAGTTTCAACTTACCTTCAGGTTATTTTCACATTGAAAATTGAGATTGCAATTTGCTGAATATATCAGTCTTTTTTTTTTTTTTCTAAGTAGAAGAAATAATTTTGTAAATAAAACCAGGAGTTCTGAGTAACTACCATATATTCCAGTATTGGGGAAAAAAATTCTAAATATTCCCCCAAACTATTACTGATATCAACAGGTAATGTGTGGGTTGTTCAGTACCATTATGTCTTATTCTAGGCACTGAATTTATATAAACCATTTCTACCTATCCCTTGCTCATTTCCAAATATCCACAGCTCAAAAATATCGTACTCAATTATCCCCATACAGTATGAGGGACCTAGCCTTTAGTTTTTCATGCCAATCATGCTTACTACTGTTAGGTTGTAGTTTCTTAATAAACTCACTGTGTTTTATTTGCCTGATACTATTTTTGTCAAATAGTGGTCACATAAAAAGTGTTTATTTAGCAGACCCAGAAGTTACATTCTTCACACAACTTATTTTGATATTTAGTCTGAAAAAAAAAAAACATTTAAAATGCAAAATATAGTCAATTATTCCACAGATAAGAAACTATCAGTTTAACACCCACTGAGACTAGTACAGTCCATTTAATCACTTTCATTTCTATCTTGTACCTTTCTTGACTGGTTTGTATATGTATATGAATTGCTTGGCTAGTTTGAAATAAGTAACTTCATCAAAAATGTTTTTTTTTTTTCTATAAATCCAAACCAAGACTAGACACTAATTCTGTTGAATTGACCTAGAATCAAATTAAGGAATTTGGGGTTTCCTTCTTGAGAGATGTCCTTTGCCCTTTAAATAAGCATCAACAAAATATGTTGGTCATTTGACTTGATACTCCATTTTTTTTAAGAAAAATTGTTTGAATAAGATACTGAGCCTGAACCAAAAGAAAATTACCTATTAACTAGCCGATATTTGTGAGTTAAGGGTTTAATATCTTCACTTACTTAAATAGCACTTCTATGTAATTAAAAAGTTTTCAAAAAATGTTCTCAATATTGGGAAGAAAATGCTGGAGATAAAGAAAAGAATCTTTCTCACAGGGAACTCAGCCAGTGCTCTGTGATGACCTAGATGGGTGGGATGTGGGGTGGAGGTGGGTGTGAGGCTCAAGAGGGAGGGAATATATGTATACTTGTAGCTGATTTATCTGGTTATACAGCAGAAACCAACAAAACATTGTAAGACAATTATCCTCCAACTAAAAATAAATTTAAAAAAAATTAAAAAGAGAAAGATCTTTCTGTGGATTAATTAACAAATAACATAGAATCAAAAAAAGGATTGTTGATTATTTCAAATTTTGGAGAATATTAACAGCAATGTATCAATGCTCTTATGTTTAATAAATTGATGAAAATGAAGATATTTTAAAAAGTAAGAATCTAGATTTGTAAAAACGTGGTTTTTCTGAAAGAAACAAAACAATAAAAATTGTCCTAATTATGAATGGATTTACTAATCTAAATATCAGATTGTTCGTTGAACTGACAGCATTTCATCCAGGAATGCTGAAATAATCAACAATACCACATAGAATTAGTATTCAGCTGGGAGCCCACGGATCTGTTTTATAATCCTGGTCTCTGTTACTAACTAGTTGTTGGATTTTCAGAGTCATTAATCTCTGGCCGCTAATCTCTTTTGCTGTTGCTGGGTTATCAGATCAAGTGATCTAGCAGTGCTTATCTATCTTTAAAATTCTCTGATCTTTCAGAAGACTTCAATTCTGCTCAGTAGCTAAGGGTGCCCTTTAAGTATGGTTAAAGGTTATGTTTAAGATTATGCTTTTCTTTCTCTGTAGCTATTAAATTAACTGATTCATCAAATATGTTTTTGGATAATTTTGTCTATAAGTAGATAACGGGGAAAAAGATAGGAGAAATAGGTTTGTTTGGGGGTCGTCCACAGTTATGAACATGACTATGTGCGTAAGTGTGTGCACTTTGTCTGTTCTTCTGTTTATTTTCTTTGTTTCCTGATTTTTGGCTCTTTAGCAGCTCTTACTTTCAGAAACTTAAAAATGCCCCCCAAACCACATTTATATGAAAAGATTTTTGGAGCATATTGCTAACCTTGATTTAAAGCTGGAGTTTACAAAATCTTCACAGAGCCTATTTTAATGAGGTTTCCAGCTTTAATAAAAAGAGTGTGGCTGCTTAACTGAAGTGACCTGCCAGAACTTTTGTAGGTTCATCCATGGTTACACTGAATATTAAAAATATTGAATAGATTCAAGCAAGAGCATAAGTTTTCATCTAAAAGGCAAATGGTTGTTCCAAGACTTTATATTAAGAAGAAGCCCTCTCAAGGCTTCTGTACAAACAACTCATAATTCTTACTAAGTAACTTTATTTACTACAGGTATAACTTGTGGTCGCTAACATTTTGGAAAATTGAATTTGTTTCAGTTTTGATTAAAAGTGTATCAGACTCCGTGAATAGAAGAGAACCAGTCAAAGTGAGAAGATTTTGCAAGCTGCTCAAAGAAACTAGCTTTTGTTTTTAAATTCTTAAAAAATAAGAAAGCATTATTTGTTTCCAAATGGAAGATAATTAACACCAAAAAATTTCTTTATCCATAAATATGTTTCCTTCTTAAGTTTTAGTGAGTTCACCAAAATATATAAATTCCCTTGGAACAAATCAAAGTAAAACTAGTATTGGAGAAAACTTAAGTATTGAACCAGCTATTTTTCTTTCCAAATCCTGGGAAAGACGGGCATTATAAGTTGAGAAATTATGTCTTTGTTATTCTCATTATTTCTTTGTGCAAGATGTTTGTTAGAATGAGAATCAGGCTGTCTATGGACAAAATTGTGTGACAATCTGCATAATTATGTTACATATATGTGAGACTAGTTATGAATGATTAGATTGTTGTTCAAAGTGAGAATGTCTTTATTTTAGAGAAGCCAGTGACTAGGAAATGAAGGGAATTGTCTGTGGCAGGGAAAATATTTTCAAATTGCAGAATTAGACTGCCAATATCAAAAGGATTTAGGCTGAGTAACATTATTTACCTCTATCCATTAATGATAGGAGCCAAAGGAAAGAATATACATAAACACAACATTATAAGTCACCACTAAGTATGGTGTAACTTAAATTATTTCTGTTCAAGTGCATTTAAAGTGTCAATTAATTGCCTCCATTTCCAATGCACACCTTTTCCCCCAATTATCAAATTAAAATTTGAGCTGAATCAGTGAGCACAATGATAGTTTAATTATATTAATCCGCATGAAATAAACAGTGAGGAAGCGTTTGTGCAGATGGGCACCTGAGTCTGCCACCTCCAGGCATAGCCAATGACAAGTATCATTCTCTGGGTAAATAAAATTGCTTTATTTTACTGACACTACAGCATCCCTACTTTTAAAGATAGAAGAATCGGTTGAGATAGAGATTTAGGGAATTACAGAAGGAGAAATTGCAGACGCAGATGTAGTTTTTTTTCTAAGGGCACCAGGTGTTTTAAATGCCACCAGAAGGGTGCTCCAGGCCATTCTGTGCTGTCCAAGATAGCTTGGCATAGATTATCTGAAAGCTTTTGTGTCTTTTCAGCTTTTGATTAAAGGCCAGTGTCAGGACTCCTCTGGGCTTTTGCTGGGTACAGTAAAGCCGAGGGATTTTTTTTTTAAGCTGCTGCCAAAAAGATGCCAGTTAGGATAATTACATTTCAATTTAAATTGGTAATTTTATGAAAATTTAGACCAGAATATGTCGCCCAAATCTCCTCACTTTCATTCCTCCCAAACATGCATACACACACACCCCTCTTGTTTTGGGGGAGACAATGACAGCAGCCCACCAGAACCTTCCCATGACCCAGAGCTATGTGCCAGGAATTAAACAGATGAGAGAAAATTGAACAGAGCCTGTTTTCTCTGTCCAAATTTATTTTCTAGCTTGGATTTATCACTAGTGTACATTGGAACCATCCCAGAGCATCCAAGCTTCCAGTATCTTTTTTCTCCCCGTGTACGCCAGCAAAAGAAGCTTTAGACCATAACTGTCGTATTTAAGACATTGTTTTCCATTCACAGTCAAGCTTTGTCTTTGTGAACAGGATGTAGAAAAGGAATCAAACCTACTTAGAGTCTCTCACCCTCTTGGTGAAAGGAGTGGGGACACAAGTGGTGGCTAGATGAACCCTGAATTTTCTGTCTGCCACTTTCTTTATTTTTTCAGGACACATACGCAAGCTTGGCAGCACCAACAAAGTGGAAGTAATGTTCCTTTGTTTAGAATGCAGTGTGTACGAACATTTACATAATAAAATACACACACAAATAACAGATGGTGAAGAACACTCATCTCGCCACATGTTGTAAGCACGATACCGTTCCTTGATGATCTCATTTCTCTTACTTCTGCCTACAGATGTCTACCAGCTATTTAACCTCAGGGGTTATTCAGATGGTGAAAGGTTTGAAGACAGGCACAAATCTGTCTGCAGAATTTGCCTCTTCCATCAGGTGTAAATGCCCTTTCTTCCAGGTAGTGTTATCAAGCCACAAAAGTACTGTCTTCAGTCTAAAGGACTGAATAATAAACCGCCTTCCCCTGACACTTGTTGGGGAGATACCGTCTACCAAAAAGAACAATAAATACCATCAATATGCTGACTTTGAAAGGAGTCTTTTCCCACTAACCTTTTGTTCTGAGCAGAAAGTGGCTTATTAATACTCCCAGTTATTACAAGAGTAGCCTAGTTTTGTAAATGTGGAGAAGGGCCTTCCAAAGGAGGGGAAGTGCCCCAGATGCTGTTTGCTCACATGTCCAATCTGTAATTAGAGTTAAGCCTCGAATGTGTGGTAATAGATACGTTGTATAGAATTAACTGCCACTTCCCTCCCTAATTTACACTTCGATAACACTTTTCCTCCCAAAAGCACAAATTACATTCCTTTTAATTAGCTCCCAATGTCCTTTATTAAAGTACATTGAGAATGTGCATTATTAACCTATTAATATACGAACACACATTATGCAAAAGCACATAATCATTCATTAAATGTTGCAACACAGAAGGAGACAGAATTATCATGCCCATTTTACAGAAGTGGATGCATGTTAAATTATTTGGACAATGATATATCTAGAAGAACTCATGTTGATCTGTCTAGGTTTCATGTTCTTCCCAGAGGACATATTTTCAGCTTAATTCTTTTTTATTACTTCTTAAAGTGAATTATAATTGTTTATGAAACAATCATAAAAATAAATGATACACTTAAACCAATTAGAATTTTAATTTAGGGAAAACTCACCACTGATGGTACAGATAGTAAAGAATCTGCCTGCAATGCGGGAGACCCGGGTTCGATCCCTGGGTTGGGAAGATCCCCTGGAGAAGGGAATGGCTACCCACTCCACTGTTCTTGCCTGGAAAATCCCATGGATCAACGAGCCTGGTGGGCTACAGTCCCTGCTAAGCATGCATGCATGCATGTTTTAACAATGTGTGCACATATCTCACATTTTACATGTTCAGTGTGTGATAAGAATTTAATATTGGTATTAGTATAAGGCAACAAAATATGAATATTAAAAATCATCTGCCTTACATTAATATCTTAAGAACAAAGAACACTATTTAAAATGGCTCCAAGCTAATCTTATCTTTCACCAAATACCTAGAAAATAATATTCAGAAATAGGTTGGGTGACTGGCTGGAATGTGAATGAAAACAATTTAAAAGGTCTGAATGCTTTTTAGAAAAGGACAACAAACAAAGAAAGAGTTCATTTGGCCATATTCCTGAGGGCTGCTTAAGGCGTATTTGATGATAACTGAACATAAGCGTATTCCTGAATTAGCAGATGAGCCAATCGCAGTCAGAAGGAACAGTAGTGGTTACAGGATAAGGAGAAGAACGGGAGAGTAGAGGAGAGCAGAAAAGAACAGACCGCTGGATGGCGGAACAAGGTGACAAATAGGCCTTCTCCTTCACAAGGAACTCTAGGCAAAGGAGGAAAAATTAAAGAGCAATGAAAAAATTTGTTTTACTCATAGGAGTAAAAAAAAAAAAAGTTGATGATCTGACAGAATTTCTCAGCAAGCACTACATTTGTGAACTATTTCAATTCCCAAGGATACACTATTTGTGCATGCTCTGTTGCTCAGCCATGTCTGACTCTTTGAGACTCCATGAATTGTAGCTAACCAAGCTCCTCTGTCCGTGGGATTTTATAGGCAAGAATAGTGGAGTGGGTTGTCATTTCCTGCCCCAAAGAATACACTATGCACTTATGCACTTGCAGATGTTATGGGGGGAAAAAAATCCGTGTTTCTGAGAATAAGTTCTGACGTAAATGACTTCCCTTGTATTACTTTAGTCGCTTCGCATTGGCTTTTCCTATGTGGTGAGTAGCAAAACACTCGTCCTTAATCTGGGTCTTCCCCCATCTTCTGCATTCCCCTCGTTTTGTATAGTCCTGCATTCTTCTGTCACCAGTGCTTCTGGGTACCATCCTTCTTTCTTTCATCAGGTACGGCCAGCAACAGGGGATAAACAGTCGTGGTCATGGTAGACTGTTGCTTTTGGTGTGTACCTGAGGCGAATGATCACTAGCCATCATTCCAAGAGAGGAAAGAAACCATGAGCAACGCTGTTATGCCAAATTCTAAATAAAATTTCAGTGCTCAGCTTCTCAATTCTTCTATGACATGTTCAGAAACAATAAGCAAGGAGAGCTAGACTACTAAGGGATGTATATGAAACTCAGCAGAAATCAGGGAAATTCCAAACTATAGACTGGAAACCTCCTTCAAACTTGGAGGTGTTCCAAGTTATAAATGAAACCAATCATCTTTTCCCTCTCTGTGGAGATGATAGTGATGCCTAGTAGGAGCAGAAATTTGCCAATAAGTCACTTCACAAAAATTTGACTGTCATACCCTTGACTCCAGGCTGGAACTTCTCTTTGACCACCCTCTTTTCTCATCATCTGCTTCATCCTCTCCATTTCAGTCTCCAGGAAAGGAAGTTCCATAACTAATGTGCTGGTTGAGTTTCCAAGCACTATGCTAATTGCTTGCATGTGTGTTAATTTATTTATTCCTTTCAACAATGTCCAGGAACACGTGTCCTTATTCCCAATCATTAATATAAGGTAATTGCAATAATCTGTAAAAGCTTGAGTTTAAGGATAGGCCTGGCAACGATCATATTGTCTCCACCTTCCTGCTGCAGATCATCCTTCTTACCCCAGTACTTCAAGCATAGCCACCCCCATAAGAAACCCTCAGTAACTCTTCAGTTCCCTTAAGATTGCAGGATGTAGAGCATCCTCCTGGAATGCCTTGAGCTCCTGGATATCCACGCCATCACACTCCCAACTTCAACACACCGTATTATCTGGGTCATGATCTGCTACCTCTCCAACTCATTCCCAGACTCTCTTCTTCACTCTCATCTTCTCTGCTTCTTCTGAATTCCAAAAGCATTTATTATATTTTCTGTACCATTCACTTTGGCTCCTTATTTTATAATTGCCTTTTCAACTTCAAGATAGAGATGGACTTTTTTTTTTTTTTTTTTTACATTTCCATAACCTAAATCTGAAAAGTTCTTTTGGTTAATCACAATTGTTTTTCTTTTCATTATGATATAAAGTGTTTCAATTGCAAAATGAAAGTGTGGAATTCTCACAGTTGCATGAACTGAACTCAATATTTTTACATTAAATTGGTCTGAATAAAGATGACACATTTTACTTAAATGAGGCCAACTAATGGAGAAGGCAATGGCACCCCACTCCAGTACTCTTGCTTGGAAAATCCCATGGATGGAGGAGCCTGGTAGGCTGCAGTCAATGGGGTCGCTAAGAGTTGGACACGACTGAGCGAGTTCACTTTCACTTTTCACTTTCATGCATTGGAGAAGGAAATGGCAACCCACTCCAGTGTTCTTGCCTGGAGGATCCCAGGGACGGGGAATCTGGTGGGCTGCTGTCCATGGGGTCGCACAGAGTCGGACACGACTGAAGTGACTTAGCATAGCAATGGTTGGTTAGTGTCTGGTGACAGGAACTATGCCACATTCTAGATTATAGCTACACATTTGAGTGTGTGTACACGTGTGCACACACACACATACACACAGAAACAAAAAAGATATACAACCTCAAATATCACAGATTTCTCCAACAGAAATAGAAATAATGGAAATTAATATAAATGAGTTGATTATATTGACACTTCATTTGTACTTGATTTTAGTCAAGGATTCCTTTCTTTGTTTTCAGTCTCCTCCTTGGCTTTTATTTCTTAAAATATTTTCTTCATGTTATTCCTTGATATTTGTCTTGGTGATATTCCTTTTCCATCATTAATTTCTAATGAAGCCTTCTCCAAACACTGTTGTCATTGCTGTTGTTGTTATTGTTGTTCAGTCGCTAAGACGTGTCCACCTCTTTTGTGATCCCCATGGACTGTAGCCCATCAGGTTCTCTGTCCATGGGATTTGCCATGCAAGAATACTGGAGTGAGTCACCATTTTCTTCTCCAGGGAATCTTCTCAACACAGGGATCAAACCCGTGTTTCTTGCATTGGCAGGCAGGTTCTTTACTGCTGAGCCATGTGGGAAGCCCAAAATTATATCTTTATAAAGCTTTAAAAATTGGCTCAAGAAACAAACAAACAAACAAACCCATGTTTCACTCTTCATGGAAAATAGGCTGGGCACCCTTGTATTGACTCCAGAATCTCCAAACACTACTTGATCTAAATTTCAGGGGCTTTGCTGGCAATCACATTGAAAATGTAATGTCCAAGCTTGATTTGTGGCTCTGTCTCCAAGTTATTACTTCACATAACATCAGTCCATGCTGACCACCACTCTTCATCTGTTTCTATTTTATTCTTTATAAAATAATGATTACCTATGAAAAACTGTATCTCTCTTCAATGTGGAGCCCAAGATAAAGCTTTGAAACTCAGACTGAACTAAATTCAAAAATTAATTTATTTTTACTGCCTTGCCTTGGTAAAATTATTGGTAGTAAATACCATCCTGAGATATAGTCTCACGCAGAAATGTTAGCTCTAGCAGGCGTTAACCACACCATAGAGTCCCTTTGCTACAGGCATGCATCTTGTTTTTGTATACCCGATTTTCACTCTCCATCTAAATGCTCTACACTTTCCCAGCTTTTCTACCCTATTCTGTACCTATAGTGATCTCTGTAATTACATTCTTCTGGCTTTATTCCTCTGTACATCTATTTGGTTCAGCTATGGAAAACAAGCGAAAAGGAGACGAAATCAGGACTATTTATTCTCCCAACTCCCTCCTTGCTTGGCTGAGGGTCAGCAGAGGCTGTATTTCTCTAATCAAAAGACATTATTTGGTAAAGTTACTCTCTCAAATTTACTGCTTTCATAGACTTTTTAAATTTTAATTTATTTTTATTTGGGGGAAAGTTGATTTACAATGCTGTGTTGGTTTCTGCCATACAACAACACAAATCCTCCATAATTACACATGTATTACCTTCTCTTGAGCCTTCCTCCTCCCCTCATCCCACCCCTCTAGGTCATCACAGAGGACCGCGCTGAGCTCCCTGTGTTATATAAGAACTTTTCATCAGCCATCTGTTTTACACATGGTACTGTGTATATGTTGATGCTACTTTTTCCATTCATCACACTCTCTCCTTCCCACCCTGTGTCCACAAGTCCATTCTCTGTATTTGAGAATCCATTCCTTCCTTGCAAATAAATTCACCAACACTATTTTTCTACATTCCATATATATGTGTGTTAATATATCATATTTGTTTGTCTCTTTCTGACTTACTTCACTCTGTACCATAACATTTCAATAACTGCTCCCTTCTGCTCACCTCTTTAGTCTCGGGAGTGATGATAAAGGCTTTCCAATATTACTGTTAGATCCTTCACTGTACCTCATCAGTTACCCTGGATGCTCCTTCTCCATTATCATGGTAAAAAAATCTGCTTACTAAAACTCATTTCTATAACCCCATTTCTACTATCCACTTCCTTCTAGAATACTAATTGATATTTGTGTCTTTAACATCCTCAATTTTATGTCTCATAAGCCTAATTTAATAATTGAACATTTATGAAACTAATAGAATAGAATAAAAAGTAGAATAGAATTTTAGAATAATAGAATAAAAAATTTTAAATATATCTTGAAGAATAATTGCAATTTAAAAAAAAACAACTTAAGCCCCAAGACCTGTAACTATTATTCCTTCATTTTCTCCTTTCTGAAATTCTACTAAGAATCCTTCAGTGTTGTGTTCTCTTTTATTTTAGTCAAATAAATTGAGTTTTGCTTCTTGAACTCTTGAAAATGTAAGCTGAAATTTTACTATTTATATTCATTTAAATAATCAAGCAGGCTTCCCAAATGGCTCAGTGGTAAAGAATTTGCCTGCAATGAAGATGATGCAAATTCGATCTCTGGGTCAGGAAGATCCCCAGGAAAAGGAAATGGCAACACCAGTATTCTTGCCTGGGAAATCTCATGGACAGAGGAGCCTTATGGGCTACAGTCCTTGAGATCGTCGGACACAACTTAGTTACTAAACAATAACAAAATAACCAAGCATTACACTTTTGTCTGCAAAAACTATTAAAAATGCCAGATACACATAGCTAAATGGATGTGAAAGTAATAAAGCATGTCAAAATTGCTATAAAGCTGCTGAAGCATTTCTTATACCAGTAGCTTTAAAACTAAAAGTAGAATAATATTTTATATCTGCAATTTGGGTTTCTCAAAAATATCTCATCTACATTCCCACCTGTGCATTCAGAAAAATCAAACACAAAATATTCCTCCTCAAGAGAGATAAGTTACTCACTCCCTTCATCATGAATATCACCTTAATAACTATATGATTGCTCTTAAACTTTAGAGGGAAATGTCTAAAAAGAACCAGGCTTCTAAATAAATCTCTGCATACTTCAGTTGTAAATAGTTGGAACTAAATACCCCGTGTGATTATTTTCCTTAAGAGATGACTTTCAGCCTTTAAAAACTTTCTCATAGACTGAATACTGATCTCAACACAGATTAAATATTTTTCAATGATTCACCTACACTTTTTCTTTTTCATCCAAAAATAATCAAGGATATTGGAAATGCTTCCTGACAACATGGAATTCTTTGAAATAGTTGCATTAACTCAAAACAAAATCTTGCTACTACATGGAGATAAGTATAAAATAGAAAAGAAAAATGAGGAAACTAGTTCTAAGGTCTATATTCCTTATGAGCTTTGGGTATCTGCCTGTTCTATCAAGGTACAAAATTATGCTTTATACGACATCTCTTCTTTTTCACTCTCATAACTGGGTTTTTTTTCTCCATTTGCTACCTCTAAATTCACAGTCTACCCTTCACTGTTCTATACTTTGTCCTAGAGACAAGCTTTATCAACTGTAGAACCTAGGCATTGTTGCTCTCTGGTTTCTGCCTAGCCCAAAATATAAGAGTTCCCAGGACACCAGCCTAAAGCACTTCACCTGCTCCCTTCATGCTTCAGTTCCATGGTTTATCCTTTGGTTGTGTCCTTCTGACTACCATATTGCTAGGCAGAGTGTCACCTTGCCGTTGACATCAGTTCGATAACACTGTTGCCTCTGCCTGCTCTTCAGGCCTAAAGGCAGTGCCATCCTCACACCGTGTTAGTCCCTGGGTACCACAACATCACTTGTTGGTTCCTTGAAAAGAATTTCATCAGAATGAGCCCTATTTCAGTTCAGGATGCTGACTTCAACTTTCAACTCAAGATGCTGATACATTCCTTTTCTTCTCTTTTCTCCTCTTGCCCTTTCTTTTAAGTTATGGCAAGAATACATGAGATAAACCCTCTTGACAAATTTTTAAGTGCATGACACAGTGATAAGTATATGCACAATATTCCACAGCAATCTCTAGAACTTACTCATCTTGCAAAACTTAAATGTTATACCCAATGAACAGCAAATCCCCACACCCCATACCCCGGCAACCACCATTCTACTCTGTATCTATGAGTCTGTTTCAGATACTTCATACAATTAGAATCATGGACATTTGCCCTTCTGTGACTAGCTTATGCCACTTAGCCTAAAATCCTCTAGATTCATTCATCTTATCAGTTGGTAAGATTTCCTTTTTAAGGCTGAAAATATTCCATTGTGTGTATGTATTGTGTGTGTGTGTATATATATATATATAAAACATTTAAAAAAATCTATTCATCTGCTGATGGCCTTATAGGTTGTTTCTATATCTTGGCTAATGTGAATGATACTGCAATAAAAAAGGGGCTACAGATGTCTCATCAGTGTCATGTTTTCAATTCTTTTGGCTATAAACCCAGAAAAGTAACTGCTAGATGATATGGTAGTTTCTCCACAGTTTACATTCCACCAACAGTGTACAAGTGTTCTAATTTCTTCACATCCTCACCAACACTCACTATCTTTTTTTATAATTGCCATCCTAGCATGTGTAAAGTGATATTTTCCTTTGTTTTCACTTGCATTCCCCTGATCATTATTGATGTTGAACATTTTTCACATATCTATTGGCCATTTGTTTATCTTCTTTGAGGTAGTAACTGTTCGAATCATTTGCCCATTTTTATATCAGATTATTCATCTTCTTGTTCTTAAGTTGTAGGAGTTCCTTATGTTTTTGAATAGTAGCATCTTATCGTATAAACAGTTTGCATATGTTTTCTCCTATTCTGTAGGGATCTTTTTATTTTGCTGCTTCTTTTGTTTTGCGGAAGCTTTTTATTTTGATGTGGTCCCATTTGTCCATTTTTGCTTCTGTTGCTT
The DNA here is from genome assembly GCF_055505025.1 of Bos grunniens. Classification (NCBI taxonomy): domain Eukaryota; kingdom Metazoa; phylum Chordata; class Mammalia; order Artiodactyla; family Bovidae; genus Bos; species Bos grunniens. Next base: position 137,414,506 of record NC_141165.1, read on the forward strand.
GTACTTTCGGTGGCCTGTTCAAGAAATTATTGCCAAGAGCAATACCATGAAACTTTGCCCCTTCTAGGAATTTTACAACTTCAACTGTATCTATTTCAACCACTTCACTTTATTTGTTCCAAGTGCTAATAAGCTCATAGTCCCTGGCCACTATTCATAATGTGCTGTAATGGATTTGATGTGTTTTTTCTGCCTAGGAGTATGGAAATATGAAGGTGGAAATATAGTGAGTGATCAGCTACTCAGGTAGCAACAAGAATTAGATTATTTTTGCCAAAATGGATCTCCTGATATTGTTAAGTCTCCTCTATATACTACTACCTATTCATTTGTCTATCAGGTTCCCCTGCAATTCTTACCTTAATTTATTGCTATGGTTAAGGACTTACAAGGGTGAACATTTTACATAGCCAGAATGTCTAACAACCGCCAAAATGAATAAGGTAGCACTGCAAGAGAGCCATAAAAGTTTCAGTGTCTGGAGAGTAGGTGTCCATGGGAGAATTTCATAGAGTAGGAGATAGACTTCGTCTCCCCCTCTCTCCTCTGTTCCTTTCTCACTATCCCTCAGCCCCATTTCCAAGAAGTCTGCATGTGAAACGTAAGAAAGCAAATAATCCCAGTTGAAAAGAAAATATATTGATAACAAAAAATGGCAAAGTCATGTTTTGGGATAAGGAGAGGAAGAACACCATGGGGGTAGAGAGACTGGATTCTAATTAGTCTTTATTAACTGTTTTCAATTACGCTTTGTCATTTTGATAAACTTGGGAAGACAAATGGAGTCTACCAGGACTAGAGTCTTGCAAACAGTTCTGGTCCCCTTTTTAAAGAGGAGAGGTCACATAAACATAATGAGGTCACAGGAGTTCATGCGCTTACTGTCTCAGTTGTAAGTTCACTGTAGACGGGCCACATATACCATTAGATCAGTGATGGTGAGTAAATTCTCTTTCTGTTCAGCTGGACTCAGAGCTCCTAGACAGGTAACAATGACAAAACTCAAACTGAAGACATCTGGAACCAGCAGGTTGATAAATCAAGATATTGGTCAGGACAGAATATACTGCAAGAAAAAGGAAAGACAAATTCCTAATATGATTTTTCTAGAAAATAAAATTATTCTCCATATTATTAGCATATAATATTTTCCTCTTTCTTACTTCTTGCCTGTTCAGTATTCCAAGGCCCCTAAGTTCTTCTGCTTAATATTTTCCCACTCATGGATGTTTGCATTATCACTTACAATGTGTTATTTTCCATGCAGCATCTACAGCATTATTGATCTGTCAACTTGGAAAACACAATAGCACAACTTCCTTTCCATAGTTTCACATAAGGTTAACTAAGCCCTCCAAAGTATGAGCAGGTCATAAACTGAAAATATAGTATATCAACATCCATTAGAGGAAGAAACATGTAATATTTAAGAGCTCATGTTTTGGAATCATGTTGCCTTTGTTTGAATCCTGGCACTAACTAATAGGTTTGTATTTGTGTGCATTACTTTCATAGTCTATGAAATGAAGATAATGGTAATACTAACCTGAATGTGCAATTTTAAGTATTAAATTGGTTAGTGCAGGGCCTGATAATTGTACGCAGAGGGAAAAAGAAGACTTTGGCCCAAACTACAAAACAAACTTATGATTGGCTTCTCCAGACTAAAGACTGCAGCCTTAGCCTAATTTTGTCTGATGGCACCCCAACTTCTAACTTTAGGGAAAATGTTAGAATAAAAGTCGTGAATTGGTTTGTGCTCCTGAGCATACCTGCCAGTGCAACCCCAGATCAGGGAACATAGGAAGAGTGAAGCTGGGGAGTTTATGGCCATCAGGTTTCTTCTGGCATCTTTCCTGATTTCCTATAACCATTAACAAGGCCCTTATCAAGTATTAATAAATATTTACAAAACATTTATAAAATGCATTACAAATTAGTATCCTGTACATGACATATTTGTAAGTATATATTTAAAAATCTATACCTATAATATTTATGGATTAAGAGTGCTTGACTGCTGAACAACTGGGGTTGACATTTCCTGGCGTGGCACGCTTACTCCTGAGAGAATTAAGCACAGCAGGCCCAAAGTAAGAAATACAATTTGAGGAAGTGCTTCTCACTTTCCTCCCTCTTCTCCTCCAGCCCCACTGAGTTATAAAAAAGAATTAGGGACATTGTAAGCTTTTCTTACTCGAACACTGCCTGATTTTGAGAAGGCATCAATTGCAAAGGATCAAATGAACTGAGTTTGAACTAGTGAAATGAGCCCATAGAATCTGTCTTGGGAAGGATTCCGTTTCATAGGCCCTGTTGATTTCCTTAAGAGATATGAAACATGGTGAACCTACGAATGGCTAGGAAACATGGAGTAGCAGACCCAAATTGGGAGCAATAATTTTTCCCAAGGGATAATGTCCTAAAAATTGAGAAGCTGGAGATCTTTTGTAAAGATTGAAATTGAGCTCCATAGCTCAGAAGGACATTTAAAGAACAACACATAGAATACTTTGGGGTGTATTAGATTAGAGAACAATTTAGTTTCATTTTGTATTTCTGGAAAAGACTATAGAAAAAAAAGGTTTATCAGATTTGTAGAATAACTGGCAGCACAGAGGACAAAGTAAATAAGAGATCTATGTTGGATGAAATCAAAATGCATGGGACACTCAAATCTAAGCTGGGGTATAAGCTGGAGGTTTTAGGTTTGTGTGTATGTATGTGTGTGTGTAGCTTGATTTCTTTTACATTGAGCACACTTGCTTTTATAATAGTTAATTTTTTTAATGTCTCATAAAACATAAGCACACTTCCCAAACCAATTGGGAATAACAGAAGAAGTAAAATATAAGGAAAATGTATGAGTTTTGGAATTGACTCAGTTTCACTGGGTTCTTAGCAAACACTCAAATGTCAGCAATAATAGCCAGGGCTCAGTTTCACTGACCTTTTCAAGGACAGTATCAAGATTTTTACCTGATATAAACTTAGAGGACCACTTGATCTATCAAAACAATGTCCTATCTAAATTACTTCAGATTATTCTGGATCAACCAGCTGGAAAGTGCCTTGAAATAAATATAATTTAGACTCATTTACAGTGAAATTTAATGTCAAACCAAGATAGCATATGAGCTAAATGCAATCACCTTTTTTAAAATATGAGAAGGTATATTGAAGCTTGAATATTGTGAAAGGTGTTTTATGTGGTACCATCTCACCCCAGTCAGAATGGCCATCATTAAAAAGTCTACAAATAACAAATATGGGAGAAAATGTGGAAAAAAGGGAACCCTCCTACACTGTTAGGGGGAATTTAAGTTGATACAGCCACTGTGGAAAATAGTGTGGAGGTTCCTCAGAAAACTAAAAATAGAATTACTCTATGATCTAGCAATACCACTCCTGGGCATATATCCAGACAAAACTACAGCTCAAAAAGATACAGGCACTCTTATGTCCATAGTAGCACCATTCCTAACAGCCATGGCATGGAAACAACCTAAATGTCCATGGATAGATTAATGGATAAAGAAGATATGGTACACATATTCAATGGAACCCTGTGCTGTGCTTAGTCACTCAGTCATGTCCAAATCTTTGTGACCCCATGAACTGTAGCCTGCCAGGATCCTCTGTCCATGGGGATTCTCCAGGCAAGAATACTGGAGTGGGATGCTGTGCCCTCTCCAGGGGATCCTCCCAATCCAGTGATCGAACCCAGGTCTCCCATATTTCAGGTAGATTATTTACCATCTTAGCCACAAGGGAAGCCCAAGAATACTGGAGTGGATAGTCCATCCATTCTCAAGGGGAACTTCCCAGCCCAGGAATCAAACTGGGGTCTCCTGCATTGCAGGCAAGCTACCTGGGAAACCCTCAATGGAATACTAGTAGTAGAATTAGTTAAGTCGCTAAGTTGTGTCCAATTCTTGCGACCCCACGGACTGTAGCATGCCAGGCTCCTCTGTCCATGGGATTCTCCAGGCAAGAATACTGGAGCAGGTTGCCATTTCCTTCTCCAGGGGATCTTCCCGACCTAGGAATCGAACCCAGGTCTCCTGCATTGCAGGCAGATTCTTTACTCACTGAGCTATGAGGGAAGCCATAAAAAGAATGGAATAATGCCATTGCAGCAAAACATGAATGTAACTAAAGTTTATCATACATATGATGTCACTTACGTGTGGAATTAAAATATGACACAAATGAACTTATCTATGAAGCAGAAACAGAACTATGGATGTAGAGAAGAGAGTAGTGGTTGCGAAGGGGGTGGGGTTTAGCTGATGAAGGCTTCTATATACGGAATGATTAAGCAGCATAGAAAACTATGTTCAATATCATATTGAGCATATGAACATATTGAATGGTTTGCCTCATTCATTTCTCTTTGTACGTAGTTACATAAATTGCTGGTGTGACCGTGACATCACTTCTCAAAACTGTATTCCAACCTTGAATTCCCTTGTCATGCCTGTTGGGTTACATTAATAATAAGACAAATAGGGAAAAGAAGGGAAAAAGGAAAAACAAAGGAAAGGATAGGAAATAGTATAAAGGTTAAAAAAAAAAAGGAAAGCTATTTCAACTACTATCATTGAAATGTAAAAATATACACTGGGAATTCTAGGTAGATTAATGATTTGCTTGGAATTCAGACAGACAAATCTGAACTCTAGGTTATATCTGGTCACTAGCAGCTGGGTAACCTCTTTGCCACTTTCTTCTGAAAAGTGATACACTTTATGAGCTTCCTTGGTGGCTCAGATGGCAAAGAATCCACCTGCAGTGTGAGAGACCTGGGTTTGATCCCTGAGTTGGGAAGATCTCCTGGAGGAAGGCATGGCAACCCATTCCAGTATTCTTGCCTGGAGAATCCCCATGGACAGAGAAGTATGGCGGGCCACAGTCCATAGATTTGCAAAGAGTCAGACACAACTGAGTGACTAAGCACAGCACATCACATTTGATGGAGATTTTGTGTGACTTAGTAAGTGACATCTATTTCTGCTTTGTTGATTATGCCAAAGCCTTTGACTGTGTGGATCACAATAAACTGTGGAAAATTCTGAAAGAGATGGGAATACCAGACCACCTAACCTGCCTCTTGAGAAACCTGTATGCAGGTCAGGAAGCAACAGTTAGAACAGAACATGGAACAACAGGCTGGTTCCAAATAGGAAAAGGAGTACATCAAGGTTGTATATTGTCACCCTGCTTATTTAACTTATATTCAGAGTACATCATGAGAAATGCTGGGCCAGAAGAAGCACAAGCTGGAATCAAGATTGCCGGGAGAAATATCAATAACCTCAGATACGCAGATGACAACACCCCTATGGCAGAAAGTGAAGAAGAACTAAAAAGCCTCTCAATGAAAGTGAAAGAGGAGAGTCAAAAAGTTTGCTTAAAGCTCAACATTCAGAAAACTAAGATCATGGCATCTGGTCCCTTCACTTTATGGCAAATAGATGGGGAAACAATGGCTGATTTTATTTGTGGGGGCTCAAAAATCACTGCAGATGGTGACTGCAGCCATGAAATTAAAAGACACTTACTCCTTGGAAGGAAGGTTATGACCAACCTGGACAGCATATTAAAAAGCAGAGACATTACATTGTCCACAAAGGTCCATCTAGTCAAGGCTATGATTTTCCCAGTAGTCATGTATGGATGTGAAAGTTGGACTATAAAGAAAACTGAGCGCTAAAGAATGGAGGCTTTTGAACTGTAGTGTTGGAGAAGACTCTTGAGAGTCCCTTGGACTGCAAGGAAATCCAACCAGTCCATCCCAAAGGAGATCAGTCCTGGGTGTTCATTGGAAGGACTGATGTTGAAGCTGAAACTCCAATACTTTGGTGACCTATGAAAAGACCCTGATGCTGGGAAGGATTGAGGGCAGGAGGAGAATGGGACGACAGAGGATGAGATGGTTGGATGGCATCACCGATTCAATGGACATGGGTTTGGGTAAACTCCAGGAGCTGGTGATGGACAGGGAGGCCTGGCGTGCTGCAGTTCATGGGGTTGCAAAGAGTCGGACTCGACTGAGTGACTGAACTGAACTAAGTGAAATCTGAATAAAGGGTCCTTCTTATAGTAGGCACTCAAATAAGCATAAGTTTTCTTGCCTAGAACCGATTAGAAGAGATGGCTGGATGCATGCTATTTATGTCCACTTCTTTAGATCATTAGATAATGAAAAGAAATGTATAATGTCTGAGAAACTATATAATTTTTAACCAGAAAACAGATTTAGTGTGATAAAGATCTTTTTTTAAAATGAATAGACTATTAATGAACATATATTAAGTTATGCCATTGAAACTTAAAATTCTCTCTTATTTTCTAATTCTAATGTTTGCATCTGGCATTATAAATTTTCATAATGGGTACTGTGAAATTGAGAGTTTTCATTTTCATATTGATGTTTATTTCTTATGTAACATAAAAGTGAACATCTTACAGGAGCAGAGGAAAAGAAACATGCCCATCTAAAAACAAATATGATCAGGGCCACCCTTAGAGCATATAAAATCAGACAGATTACTGCAGGGTTCATCTTCAGGGATCCTTTGCTAATGTTTGCTAGGGACTCAGAGACTGAAAGTGGAGAAGGGAAGGGGTCATAGCTTCACCAAACAGTTCAAGAAGCATGAGGAAGCTCATAAACACCCAGGCCATAGTCTCCACCCTTCTACCACCAAAACTGCCAAGATGAAAGAGTAGAAACTTCCATTTCTTCCTTGGCCACATGTGTGGCTTGTTTATTTTATTTTGTTTTGTAAATTTTTCAAGTATCTCTTTAATATTCAAATATATAAAGATAAGTTTTAATATGTTGATCTCCCAAACACAATCATTCTTGGCACTAAGCTATAATGCTTGGGGAAAAAAAAAAGAAGAGCCTCATTTCATAGCCAATTACTCAGATATGCCCAGGAACAGAGGGCACGGTCAGTACCCCTCTGCATGCATATCACACCCATGAGAATTATCTGTTATCGAATGTGATAATGTGAAATAACCAAGAGGCTATTACTTTCATTTATCAAGAATTTCCAGGTATTTTTATTTCTGTAACAAAATACAATTTATAAAATAAATTTATTATTTTTTAGATGGTTGAAGTGGTAATCTTTTAAGATGAAAATAAAAAGTACAACTGAAACTTTATATACATGCTTGAGTTTTATACTAAATACTCACTTGGACAACAGGGTAACTATAGGAAAGATCTAAGAAATGTTTACATTCACACCACATGGTATCAGTTGTGGGATGCAGTGAAGTAAAAGTAGATATTACTAAATCTATAATGATTGAACACTAATGTTGACATTCGGTTCAGTTCAGTCGCTCAGTCGTGTCCGACTTTTTGCAACTGCGTGGATTGCAGCATGTCAGGCCTCCCTGTCCATCATCAACTCCCAGAGTTTACTCAAACTCATGTCCATTGAGTTGATGATGCCATCCAACCATCTCATCCTCTGTCATCCCCTTCTCCTCCTGCCGTCAATCTTTCCCAGCATCAGGGTCTTTTCTAAGGAGTCACTTCTTCGCATCAGGTGGCCAGAGTATTGGAGCTGCAGCTTCAGCATCAGTCCTTCCAATAAACATTCAGGACTGATTTCCTTTAGGATTAACTGCTTTGATCTCCTTGCAGTCCAAGGGACTCTCAAGAGTCCTCTCCAGCACCACAGTTCAAAAGTTGAATTAGCCACCTGAGTTATACAAAGTATGTTCACAGTGAGTAAAATTGTTCTCTCTCCAATAAAGCATGAAAATACTTCTTCAAAAACAAACAGAGAATTTATGTAGAACATTAAAAGCAAATCTCTCAGGAAAACACCAATAAAAAGCAATTAAGAGTTAATCCATGACTAAGTACAGGCGGGAAAAAAACTGAATGAAGAAATCATGTTATGTCAACCTTGAAAACAAATAAGCAGTTATTTTGCCAGCAAGTTGAGTTTATTTGGGAATAGCAGAGGAATTGCAACTTGAAAACTTGTCCTGGTGAATCATAGGCAAATCCAAAGATACAAAAGGAAACTTTTACTAGTGGCATCACTGACTCAGTGGACATGAATTTGAGCATACTCCAGGAGATAGTGAAGGATAGGGAAGCCTGGCATGCTGCATCTCATGGAATTGCAAAGAATCAGACACGACTTAGCCACTGAACAACAATAAAGAGAAAATTAAGGAGGGTTGTTTTCAGTAAATTTATTGGAGATGACTGAGTTCAAAGTTGTGGTGGTTTCTTATTGTCTGTAGAGGTTCATAGTACTTTGTTGCTGGACAGTAAAGGATCTTCCTGTCTTTTCTTAAAACAGGAGATGGAATTCTTATGTGAAAAATACCACCTTGGTGCTTCCTTGATGGCTCATCAGATAAAGAATCCACCTGCAATGCAGGAGGCACAGGAAATGCGGATTTGATCTCTGGGTCTGGAAGATCCCTTGGAGGAAGAAATGGCAACCCACTCCAGCAGTCTTGCCTGGGAAATCCTATGGACAGAGAGCCTGGCAGGCTACAGTCCATGGGGTCACAAGAGTCAGTCACGACCTAGCTTGAACACAGAGTGCCAGAAGAAAAGTTACATCTTTGTCATCACAGAGAAGAAGTGGAGAGAGAAAGAGAATTTCATACAGAGAATTCTATACAGAGACCTTATTAAATAATTCTTATCTTCCTTCTTCCTGCTGGTTATGCAGGCTGTAACAGGCAATATATGTGTGAGAGCTTGCTCTTCAGGGCTTCCTGAGTCCATTTTAAATAAAGCTTCTCTTTATTTATTTTCTCAGTTATTATAATAAGAATTCCCAAATTGTGTAAGAAATATTGGAAGAATGAAAAGCCTCATCAGTGAGTCATATACATTCAGTGAGTCACTGAGCCACTCTGTAATTCTTTAGCAAACTAAAAAACTCTGTTTTGCTATGTGAGAGTTCAACGATGTTCAAAGGAGATCATGTGTAAAAGTACCTGATAAATTATGATGTTTTCAAATTGTTTCCAAAACTTCACCCTTCCTTTATCAAATACAAAGTAGGACAGTAGAGTTCTCTGGTCTTTTCCTTCTCTTACCTCCTTCTTCATATTTGATTCTGAAGATTCTACATTTTGGAAAAATTTTACATTCAGAAGCCAGTGCTTTCTACTCACCTACTCTGTGGAAAGAATTTCTCTACTACTTACACAAGGTATTTAGTTTCAGATATTCTATTGGTCTTTAGGGAGGTTTTCAAGCTCAAGTTTTTATAGCTCGAAGCCTGAGACTATTCCCAAATGTCAACTTTAGTTTGGAAAGCATTTTAGACAGGTAAGCTACAAGCATAATTTGACATTATTTGGCACTGTGCAATAAACTGCAGTCAGATCCTATAAAGACTGTAACTCTACCCACTGGTACATGTGCCAGTGAGGGGCACCAGACATTCACATCAGATATACCTAACCTGGAGTGTTGTTAGTTGCTCAGTCATGTCCAACTCTTTGGGACCCCCTAGACTGTAGCCCAGATTTAAGGGCCTAGATCTGATAGATAGACTGCCTGATGAACTATGGAATGAGGTTTGTGACATTGTACAGGAGACAGGGATCAAGACCATCCCCACAGAAAAGAAATGCAGAAAAGCAAAATGGCTGTCTGGGGAGGCCTTACAAATAGCTGTGAAAAGAAGAGAAGCGAAAAGCAAAGGAGAAAAGGAAAGATATAAGCATCTGAATGCAGAGTTCCAAAGAATAGCAAGAAGAGATAGGAAAGCCTTTCTCAGTGATCAACGCAAAGAAATAGAGGAAAACAACAGAATGGGAAAGACTAGAGATCTCTTCAAGAAACTTAGAGATACCAAGGGAATATTTCATGCAATGATGGTCTCGATAAAGGACAGAAATGGTATGGACCTAACAGAAGCAGAAGATATTAAGAAGAGGTGGCAAGAATATACAGAAGAACTGTACAAAAAAGAGCTTAACGACCCAGATAACCACAGTGGTGTGATCACTGACCTAGAGCCAGATGTCCTGGAATGTGAAGTCAAGTGGGCCTTAGAAAGCATCACTACGAACAAAGCTAGTGGAGGTGATGGAATTCCAGTTGAGCTATTTCAAATCCTCAAAGATGATGCTGTCAAAGTGCTGCACTCAATATGCCAGAAAATTTGGAAAACTCAGCAGTGGCCATAGGACTGGAAAGGTCAGTTTTCATTCCAATCCCAAAGAAAGGCAATGCCAAAGAATGCTCAAACTACCACACAATTGTACTCATCTCACATGCTAGTAAAGCAATGCTCAAAATTCTCCAAGCCAGGCTTCAGCAATACGTGAACCGTGAACTTCCTGATGTTCAAGCTGGTTTTAGAAAAGGCAGAGGAACCAGAGATCAAACTGCCAACATCCGCTGGATCGTGGAAAAAGCAAGAGAGTTCCAGAAAAACATCTATTTCTGCTTTATTGACTATGCCAAAGCCTTTGACTGTGTGGATCACAATAAACTGTGGAAAATTCTGAAAGAGATGGGAATACCAGACCACCTGATCTGCCTCTTGAGAAATCTGTATGCAGGTCAGGAAGCAACAGTTAGAAGTGGACATGGAACAACAGACTGGTCCCAAATAGGAAAAGGAGTACGTCAAGGCTGTATATTGTCACCCTGCTTATTTAACTTATATGCAGAGTATATCATGAGAAACGCTGGACTGGAAGAAACACAAGCTGGAATCAAGATTGGCGGGAGAAATCTCAATAACCTCAGATACGCAGATGACACCACCCTCATGGCAGAAAGTGAAGAGGAACTCAAAAGCCTCTTGATGAAAGTGAAAGTGGAGAGTGAAAAAGTTGGCTTAAAGCTCAACATTCATAAAAATAAGATCCTGGCATCCGGTCCCATCACTTCACTGGGAAATAGATGAGGAAACAGTGGAAACAGTGTCAGACTTTATTTTTTGGGGCTCCAAAATCACTGCAGATGGTGACTGCAGCCATGAAATTAAAAGACGCTTACTCCTTGGAAGGAAGGTTATGACCAACCTAGATAGCATATTCAAAAGCAGAGACATTACTTGGCCAACAAAGGTTCGTCTATTCAAGGCTATGGTTTTTCCAGTGGTCATGTATGGATGTGAGAGTTGGACTGTGAAGAAGGCTGAGCACCAAAGAATTGATGCTTTTGAACTGTGGTGTTGGAGAAGACTCTTGAGAGTCCCTTGGACTGCAAGGAGATCCAACCAGTCCATTCTGAAGGAGATCAGCCCTGGGATTTCTTTGGAAGGAATGATGATAAAGCTGAAACTAGTACTTTGGCCACCTCATGCGAAGAGCTGACTCACGGAAAAGACTCTGATGCTAGGAGGGATTGGGGGCAGGAGGATAAGGGGACGACAGAGGATGAGATGGCTGGATGGCATCACTGACTCGATGGACTTGAGTCTGAGTGAACTCCGGGAAGTTGTGATGGCAGGGAGGCTTGGCATGTTGCAATTCATGGGATCGCAAACAGCCAGACACAACTGAAAGACTGAACTGAACTGAACTGGACTGTAGCTCACCAGGCTTCTCTGTCCATGCAGTTTTCCAGCATAAATATTGGAGTGGGTTTCCATTTTCTTCTCCAAGGGATCTTCCCAACCCGATTGAACCTGGGTCTCCTGCATTGCACGCAGATTGTTTACTGCCTCAGCCACCAGGGAAGCCCTCATCAGTAAAGGAAATGGATTCAAAAGTCAAAATTCCGGACAGCCTTCTATAGAGCCATCTCCTAAGAGAAGCCCTAAAACTAGGTACGTACTTCTTCTAGCCATTTTATGATATAGGCAATCCAGTCCCCATATTACTCGTGGTGAAACCAAGACTAGGAAAGGTAAAATAATTTACTCAAAGTTTGTAAAGATGGTGAATAGGAAAAAGTGGTTTTGAATTTACGTGTAAAAGTATCTAGCTTGAAAAATGTAAATGTATATCATTGATTTTTATAAATTGCATAATATTTCCTGCTTTCAAAGGAGATTTGGAGATAATTCAATGGATAAAACATTTTTTAAGAGATTATAAAAGTTATTCTTAGGAAAAATAGTAACTTTGGAAATCATATACAATAGAGTTGTGATAACCAATTAGCAATATTCAAGTGAATAAAATGTTATAAAGAGAATTTCTACTGTAAATACTAGAAATTGAGGTGATTATCTGTACGATCTAAGAAGGAAAAAATTTTACATCAAGACATTTTACCTGGGTTCCATAGACTTTGTCACATTTGCACTGACACTAAAATTTTATACATAGGTTTCTGTTTAAATACCTTTTGTTCTGGAGAGAGAGTCTAATAGCTTTAGTCTCAAGTGTTCATCATCCAACTAGGGGCAAAAATTACTTTTGCAAAAGAAAAAAAAGACTACTTTTAACAAAATACTTAGCAGTCTCTTTTTCTTTTTCTAGTCTCCTCATAAATATTTTAAAGTAAGCAGTCAAGCCATAGAGAAAATGGAATTTTTTATGCTTTTTAATGAAATAATTAAGCATGTTGCCCATTTAAAATTAGGCCTGGTTTTCTCCCATGGGTAAGAAGTTTATTTAACAGCAGAACCCAGTGGAAACACATTCATTTAACCATGCAAAAAGTCTGTTTGGATGCTTTCAAATACAGGGCTAATATGAAAATTCAGTAATAATTAAATTTAAGAAGCAGAAAAGTTTGGCTTTTCAGTCTGGCACATAAGAAGCTTGGAAGTTGGCACTCCATTTTAATAAAAAATAAAAACCTGAACAAACTAAGAAATCAACATCTCTTAGATTCACGAGAGATATGAGGTTACAGGGCAAACTGCTGTGCCCCAAATTGGAGAAACAGCCAGGCAGGTATAGAAAATTACAACTTACCAGAATAGAAACCCACCAGCGGAAACCTCCATGGAAACTAGTACTGGAGTAAGAAAAACTGAACTGTGACTGAATTGATGGCAGGCTCAATGTGGACAAGTCTGAAAATTAAAAACTCCAGGGTGGATCAATCTTGGGGAAGAAATCAGATTTTGTGAGTTTTACCTCTAGTAGATCTATCTAGGTCTCACACTGAATATCACAGAAAAGTCCTCTCATATTTCAGGCAAGGGGAGGGAAAAGTAACCATTTTGAAATAAGCCGGAGTATTCTGTTCTTTTCAACTAAGCCTGATCTCAAGAGAAGGTATTTACCAGGGCTAAACCTATTAGAGTTTTATCAGTGCCTAACTTGCCTGGAAAATTCTGAAAGAGATGAAAGAGTGGAATACCAGACCACCTGACCTGCCTCTTGAGAAACCTATATGCAGGTCAGGAAGCAACAGTTAGAACTGGACATGGAACAACATACTGGTTCCAAATAGGAAAAGGAGTTCGTCAAGGCTGTATATTGTTACCCTGCTTATTTAACTTTATATGCAGAGTACATCATGAGAAACGGTGGGCTGAATGAAGCATAAGCTGGAATCAAGATTGGCGGGAGAAATATCCATAACCTCAGATATGCAGATGACACCACCCTTATGGCATAAAGTGAAGAGGAACTCAAAAGCCTCTTGATGAAAGTGAAAGAGGAGAGTGAAAACATTGGCTTAAAGCTCGACATTCAGAAAACGAAGATCATGGCATCTGGCCCCATCACTTCATGGGAAATACATGGGGAAACAGTGGAAACAGTGTCAGACTTTATTTTTTGGGGCTCCAAAATCACTGCAGATGGTGGCTGCAGCCATGAAATTAAAAGATGCTTACTCCTTGGAAGAAAAGTTATGACCAACCTAGATAGCATATTGAAAAGCAGAGACATTACTTTGCCAACAAAGGTCCATCTAGTCAAGGCTATGGTTTTTCCAGTGGTCATGTATGGATGTGAGAGTTGGACTATAAAGAGGGCTGAGCACTGAAGAATTGATGCTTTTGAACTGTGGTGTTGGAGAAGACTCTTGAGAGTCCCTTGGACTGCAAGGAGATCCAACCAGTCCATTCTGAAGGAGATCAGCCCTGGGATTTCTTTGGAAGGAATGATGCTGAAGCTGAAACTCCAGTACTTTGGCCACCTCATGCGAAGAGTTGACTCATTGGAAAAGACTCTGATGCTGGGAGGGATTGGGGGCAGGAGGATAAGGGGACGACAGAGGATGAGATGGCTGGATGGCATCACTGACTCGATGGACTTGAGTCTGAGTGAACTCCGGGAGTTGGTAATAGACAGGAATCCTGGGGTGCTGTGATTCATGGGGTCACAGAGTAGGACATGACTGAGTGACTGAACTGAACTGAACTTGCCTGGAAGAAAGAAAATAATCAACTCCAGACTCTTGTAGCAATCCTGTTCTTCCTAAAGGACAGGAGAGAGAAGGTATAGGGAGGGAGCTGAGAACCATGCATCCTAGATACACACATTCACCAAAAGACTGAGATCAACAGATGCATAGGTAGAGAAGATGCAGTACACGTATACAATAGAATATTGTTGTTGTTTAGTAGCTAAGTCATGTCTGACTCTTTTGCTACCCCATGGATTGTAGCCTGCCAGGTTCCCCTCTCCATGAAATTTCCCAAGCAAGAATACTGGGGTGGGTTGCCATTTCCTTCTCCAGGATATCTTCCTGACTCAGGGACCGAACCCATGCGTCCTGCATCTCCTTCATTGGTAGGCAGTTGCTTTACCACTGTGCCACTTGAAAAGCCACGATGGAATATTACTCAGCCATAAAAGGAAATGCATTTGAGTCAGTTGTAAGGAAGTGGACGAACTTCCTTCCCTTCCTTCACCTGTTATGCAGAGTGAAGGAAGGCAGAAAGAGAAAAACAAATATCATATTTTAACGCACATATATGGAATCTAATACAGTACTGATGAACTTATTTGAAAGGAAAAATGGAGACACAAATATAGAGAACAGACTTGTAGACACAGCAGAAGAAGGAGAGGGTAGGACAAATTGAGAAAGGAGCTACACTACATGTATAAAACAGATAACTAGTGGGAAGCTGCTATAGAAACACAGGGGCCCAGCCTGGTGCTCTGTGATGATCTACAGGTGGAGGATCCAGGGGAGAAGGAAGCTCAAGATGGAGGGGATATTTGTACAATTATGACTGGTTTGCATTGTATGACAGAAATCAGCACAACATTATAAAGCAATTATCCTCCATTAATTTTTTAAAAGAAAGATTGAGATCTACTTGTAGTAAGAACTATAGTACTGTAGAATGCTTCCCCTTTGGCATACCTGATTACCATGTCACTAAAGGCCTTTTTACCAGAGTTCCTTTTACTCAGGACATCATGTCTAGCTTTCAACAACAACAAAAAATGACAAGGTATACTAAAAGGCAAATATCACAATTTGAATTTTAAATCATCATGATTAATATGCTAAGGATTCTAACAAAAAGTAAACATGCCAGAACAGATAGTTAATGTAAGAAAAAATATGAAAATCAAAGATAGAATAAAAAAGAAATGCTATGTACCAAAACCATTATAACACAAATGAAGAATGATTTTGAAAAGTCTCATTAGTAGACTCAGTTTAGTTCAGTTCAGTCTCTCAGTCATGTACAACTCTTTGCAACCCCATGAATCGCAGCACGCCAGGCCTCTCTGTCCATCACCAATCCCTGGAGTTCACCCAGACTCACGTCCATCGAGTCAGTGATGCCATCCAGCCATCTCATCCTCTGTCGTCCCCTTATCCTCCTGCCCCCAATCCCTCCCAGCATCAGAGTCTTTTTCAATGAGTCAACTCTTCGCATGAGATGGCCAAAGTACTGCAGTTTCAGCTTTATCATCATTCCTTCCAAAGAAATCCCAGGACTGGTCTCCTTCAGAATGGACTGGTTGGATCTCCTTGCAGTCCAAGGGACTCTCAAGAGTCTTCTCCAACACCACAGTTCAAAAGCATCAATTCTTCCACGCTCAGCTTTCTTCACAGTCCAACTCTCACATCCAGACATGACCACTGGAAAAACCATAGCCTTGACTAGATGGACCTTTGTTGGCAAAGTAATGTCTCTGCTTTTGAATATGCTATCTAGGTTGGTCATAACCTTCCTTCCAAGGAGTAAGCGTCTTTTAATTTCATGGCTGCAGCCACCATTTGCAGTTATTTTGGAGCCCAGAAAAATAAAGTCTGACACTGTTTCCACTGTTTCCCCATCTATTTCCCATGAAGTGATGGGACCAGATGCCATGATCTTAGTTTTCTGAATGTTGAGCTTTAAGCCAACTTTTTCACTCTCCACTTTCACTTTCATCAAGAGGCTTTTGAGTTCCTCTTCACTTTCTGCCATGAGGGTGGTGTCATCTGCATATCTGAGGTTACTGAGATTTCTCCCGCCAATCTTGATTCCAGCTTGTGTTTCTTCCAGTCCAGTGTTTCTCATGATGTACTCTGCATATAAGTTAAATAAGCAGGGTGACAATATTCAGCCTTGACATACTCCTTTTCCTATTTGGAACCAGTCTGTTGTTCCATGTCCACTTCTAACTGTTGCTTCCTGACCTGCATACAAATTTCTCAAGAGGCAGGTCAGGTGGTCTGGTATTCCCATCTCTTTCAGAATTTTCCAGTTTATTGTGATCCACACAGTCAAAGGCTTTGGCATAGTCAATAAAGCAGAAATAGATGTTTTTCTGGAACTCTCCTGCTTTTTCTATGATCCAGTGGATGTTGGCAATTTGATCTCTGGTTCCTCTGCCTTTTCTAAAATCAGCTTGAACATCAGGAAGTTCACGGTTTGCATATTGCTGAAGCCTGGCTTGGAGAATTTTGAGCATTACTTTACTAGCCTGTGAGATGAGTGCAATTGTTCAGTAGTTTGAGCATTCTTTGGCATTGCCTTTCTTTGGGATTGGAATGAAAACTGATCTTTTCCAGTCCTGTGACCACTGCTGAGTTTTCCAAATTTGCTGGCATATTGAGTGCAACAGTTTCACAGCATCATCTTTGAGGATTTGAAATAGCTCAACTGGAATTCCATCCCCTCCACTAGCTTTGTTCGTAGTGATGCTTTCTAAGGCCCACTTGACTTCACATTCCAGGATGTCTGGCTCTAGGTCAGTGATCACACCATCGTGATTATCTGGGTCATGAAGATCTTTTCTGTACAGTTCTTCTGTGTATTCTTGCCATCTCTTCTTAGTATCTTCTGCTTCTGTTAGGTGCATACCATTTCTGTCCTTTATTGAGCCCATCTTTGCATGAAATGTTCCTTTGGTATCTCTGATTTTCTTGAAGAGATCCCTAGTCTTTCCCATTCTGTTGTTTTCCTCTATTTCTTTGCATTGATCGCTGAGGAAGGCTTTCTTACCTCTTCTTGCTATTCTTTGGAACTCTGCATTCAGATGTTTATATCTTTCCTCTTCTCCTTTGCTTTTCACTTCTCTTCTTTTCACAGCTACTTGTAAGGCCTCCCCAGACAGCCATTTTGCTTTTCTGCATTTTTTTTCCATAGGGATGGTCTTGATCCCTGTCTCCTGTACAATGTCACGAACCTCATTCCATAGTTCACCAGGCACTCTATCTATCAGATCTAGGCCCTTAAATCTATTTCTCACTTCCACTGTATAATCATAAGGGATTTGATTTAGGTCATACCTGAATGGTCTAGTGGTTTTCCCTACTTTCTTCAATATAAGTCTGAATTTGGCAATAAGGAGTTCATGGTCTGAGCCACAGTCAGCTCCTGGTCTTGTTTTTGCTGACTGTATAGCGCTTCTCCATCTTTGGCTGCAAAGAATATAATCAATCTGATTTTGGTGTTGACCATCTGGTGATGTCCATTGTATAGACTCTTCTCTTGTGTTGTCGGAAGAGGGTGTTTTTTATGACCAGTGCATTTTCTTGGCAAAACTCTATTAGTCTTTGCCCTGCTTCATTCCATATTCCAAGGCCAAATTTGCCTGTTACTCCAGGTGTTTCTTGACTTCCTACTTTTGCATTCCAGTCCCCTATAATGAAAAGGACATCTTATTTCGGTCTTAGTTCTAAAAGGTCTTGTAGGTCTTCATAGAACCATTCAACTTCAGCTTCTTCAGTGTTACTGGTTGGGGCATAGACTTGGATTACTGTGATATTGAATGGTTTGCCTTGGAAACGAACAGAGATCATTCTGTCATTTTTGAGATTGCATCCAAGTACTGCATTTCAGACTCTTTTGTTGACCATGATGGCTACTCCATTTCTTCTGAGGGATTCCTGCCCGCAGTAGTAGGTATAATGGTCATCTGAGTCAAATTCACCATTCCAGTCCATTTTAGTTCGCTGATTCCTAGAATGTCGACATTACTCTTGCCATCTCCTGTTTGACCACTTCCAATTTGCCTTGATTCATGGACCTGACATTCCAGGTTCCTATGCAATATTAGTAGACTGGATACTGCTAAAGAAAGAACCTCTAATCTTGAGAATATGTCAACAGAAATTTTCAAAACCAAAAACAAAGAGTCAAAAGGAAAAGGGAGAAGAATATGCAAGAAATGTGGGACAATTCAAATGGCATAGAACACGGGTAGCAGCAATACCAGAAGGAGAAGAAGGAAGGAAGGAAGAGAAGTAATAGATGGGAACTTCCTTAATTTGATAAAGAACATCTTAAAAAATATAGCTCACATCATACTTAAAGGTGGGAAACTAGATGCTTTCCCACTAAGTTCAGAAACAAGTTAAGGATGTCATATTTCATCACTCCTTTTCAACAATGAACCAGAAGTCCTATGTAATGCAACAATACCAGAAAAGGAAATCAAAGGTATACAGATTTGGAAGGAAGAAACAGCACTGTATTTGTTTGCAAATAATATTATTATGTATGTAGAAAATTCAGACAAATCAACCACAAAAAATTCTGGAACTAATTATTGCAAAGTTGTAAGATACAGGGTTAATAGATAGAAATCAATTGTTTTCCTATATACCATAAATGAACAAGTGAAATTTGAAATTAAAAACATTATCATTTTACATTAATTCCACAATATGAAATACTTAGATTTAAATCTAACAAAATATGTACAAGATACACATGAGAAAAGCTACCAAATTCTAATGAAATAATTTAAAGAAGAGCTAAATAAATTGAGACATATTCATGGTCATGGGTAGGAAGATTCAATATTACCAAGATGTCAGTTCTTCCCAAGTAGATCTTTACATCTAGCATGACCCCACTGAGAACCTCAGCAAGTTACTTTATGGGTATCAACAAACTGACCTGAAATTTATAAGAGGAAGCAGAAGACCCAGAATAGCCAACACAATAAGGAAGAAAGAAGAACAAAGTTGGAGGACTGGCACCACCTGACTTCCAAAACTTACTGTAAAGCTCAGATAATGAAGACAGTGCCATCTTGGTGAAAGAATAAAGACACTGATCAAGTTGAACAAAACGAAAACTCACATAACTATAGTAAACTGATCTTTGATAGATATAGGAGCAAAGATAATACAATAGACCAAAGACAATTCTTTTGACAAATGGTGCTGGAATAATGAAACATCCATATGCAAAAAGTTAGTCTAGACACCAACTTTACAAACTTTAGAAAAATTAACTCAAAGTAGATTACAGACCTAAAGGTAAAGGCTTCAGGATGTCTCTTTAGATATAACACTGAAGACATGTATCATGAAAGAAATAATTGATAAGCTGGACTTCATCAAAATGAAAACTTCTGCCCTGTAAAAGACATTGTCAAGAGAATGAGAAGACATGACCCAGATTGGAAGAAAATATTTGTGAAAAACATATCTGATAAAAGACTGTTACTTAAAATATACAAATAACTTAAACTCAATAAAAACAAAACAAACAAAAAAATGATTTAAAAGTGGGCAAAGGACCTGAACAGACATCAAGCCAAAGAAGATATACATATGAGAGGATGTTCAACATGTTATTAGGGAATCATGATATACCACTATTAGAATGGCCAAAATCCAGAACATTGACAACAGCAGATATTCTTCAGTGGGTAAATAGATAAATAAATTGAAGTATATATAGATGATGAAATATCATTCTGTGCAAAAAAAAAAAAAATGAAGGAATCTTAAACACATTAAGTGAAAGAGGCCAATGTCGAAAGACTACATACTCTATGATTCCAGCTACATGACATGCTGGGAAAGGCAAAGCTATGGAGACCTTAAAAGTGTCAGTGGTTTCCAGGGGTCAGAGGGGAGGGAGAGATGAATAGACAGAAGACAGAGGATTTTTAGATTAGTGAAACTGTTCTACAGGATACTGTAATGAGGGATGCATTTTCAAAATCCATAAAATGTAGTTTTCCAGAAATGAAATAGAGACTTGTGGCTGATAATAATGTGTCATGGAAGGTTAGTCAATTGTCACAAATAAACCTCTTTCGTGTGGGGTATAGACACTGGTAGAAGCTATGCAAGTGTGAGGATAGAAGGCATATGGGAATTCCCTGTACTTTCCACTCAATTCTGCTGTGAATCTAAAACTGCTCTAAAAATGGAGTCTATTTAAAAAAATCTGCATAAAGTGACTCTGCTAAGTAAAAGAAAATGTAAACCTAGGAACATTATGAAGAGGCACTGAAGTGGATCCCAAGCAGCAGAGCTAGCCTTGGAACACTGGGGGGAAAGAAGGAACAGATTACACTTTGATGTGCAGCAAACACAGAGGCAATTCTCTTGAAAACACATAAATCTGCCAAGACCACCAAACTCTGTGCATGCGTGCTCGGTTGCTCAGTCGTGTCTTAGCAATGCCGTGTAGACAACAGCCACCAGGTTCCTCTGTCCATGGGATTATCCTGACAAGAATACTGGAATGGGTTGCCATTTCCTCCTCCAGGGGATCTTTCTGACCCAGGGATCAAACCCATGTCTCCTGCATCTCCTGCACTGGCAGGTGTATTCTTTACCACTGAACCACCTGGGAAGTCCCACCAAAGTCTGCAGAAAATCATAATAGTTGCAAATCAAAAGGTGCTTTCTTTCATAATCTTGATGTAGAAAAAAAGATCATTTTTTAAGGTAGGATCATGAAATCCTAGAAAATTCATAAATGGCAGATCTGACATCTATGGCTTCGATGTTCTATCTGTTAATGAAAGTTTGCATAAGAGCTCACGGTAGAAAGCTATCTTGAAAATAAAGAAGGGCTTTGTCATCAAATGATCTTGTAAAAGTAATATCTAACTTTATCATGTATTTGTAAAAAAAAAAAGACATTTTTCAAATAATTTCTAATACTCTAATCTCAAAAAGCTAAGTTTTCAAGCTGTCAAAGTATTCTCACTTGTTACTTTTCAATAAGAAGAGAGGATAAAAATATTTATAAAGTGATATATACCTTTATTGTCTATAATGAAAACTCTGAAGATAAAAATCAAACTGACAATAAAAGGCAGAAATTTAGTTAAAGGCAAGAAAAGGATTTCCTTGGTGGTTCAGACAGTGAAGAGTCTTCCTGCAATGCAGGAGACCTGGGTTCGATCCTTGGGTCGGGAAAATCCTCTGCAGAAGGAAATAGCAACCCACTCCAGTACTCTTGCCTGGGAAATCCCATGGACAGAGGAGCCTGGCAGGCTACAGTCCATGGAGTTGCAAAGAGTCAAACACGACTTGGTGATTAAACAACAAGAAAAGGGGTAGAAATAAGTAGATTTTATGAAGTTGTAATGAGCCGTATGCAAATATAATTGAAAATGATCTTTAGAAAGACAGGATAAATTTGATAGCTATAAGAATACCAGCGCATTTTAAAAATCATGACTATTGATCAATAGTTCATCAATAGTTCATCATATTGAATCAATATTTCAATCATGCTCCTTTGAACAAATTCTATCTTCGTATTCTCCCTTCAAATTTTGCTACAACTTTTACTTCGGTTTCCTATTAATGACTTTGCCGTCTCCTTTTTGGGATTATCCACCTTCATTTATCTTTTTCTATAACATTCCTTCCTCAAAACAGGGCTCAAAAATGAGCAGCTCAGAGATTACTTTTCTTCTCATTGTCTACTGATGTTAAGCACTCTTTCACTTTGCAGTTCACTCTGCAATTTACTCTTTGTAAGATGCTTGTCCATAAGTTTTTCTGTGTGTGTGCATGCATTCACAAGCACATTTTTACATCTGCATTATCCAGTTAGCTTCTCAGAGGGCTGTTTCTACCCTATCGCTCACACCTCCTATAACAGGGCTGCAATAAAAAGGAAAAGCTCAACGCACGTTATTGAATCATTGGCCATTTTTAACACGATTTTAATTATTAGGATAAAAATATGATTAGCACTTCTAGATCACATCAGGGCTTAACAAAGTCTTTCAGATACACCAGCTCATCTGCCAATTATTCTGTGATACATAGTTTGCTCTAGTTTATCTATTGACCATTAAAGTGTATAATAACAATGACTTGTACTTAGCTTTGAAGTGTGTGGTTTCTTTTGGCATTTATATATGAAGATATCCTGTGAATTTCTAACATTGTAGACTCAGAATTTATTATTTGGAAGGTTGCTCAACAATCCCATTGTTCTCTGCTTAAAACATATCTACTACGTATACTCTGTGTGTGCGTCTGCTCAGTCACTCAGTCATGTCCGATTCTGTGAGCCCACAGACTGTAGCCCACCAGGCTCTTCTGTCCATGTGATTTCCCAGGCAAGAACACTGAAGGCAGTTGCCGTTTCCTTCTCCAGGGGATCTTCCCGACCCAGAGATCAAATCCGCATCTCTCGTCTCTTTCATTGGCAGGCAGATTCTTTACCATTGACCTCCTGGGAAGCCCATAGACTGTCTACTCCCATTCTGTCTTCTAGTTTGAGTCAGTCTTTTCTTCCACACTTGGATGACTACAATTAAAAATTTCAGTGTTTAAAGGCCTGTACTGGAGCTGTATTGTAAATTTCACCTTCCCTTCTCTTTTACAAGGCCTCAAAGAGTTAGGAAGCAGAAAAGTCAAAGGAGAGGGTAAGGAAAATCAACACATTTGCCTGGATCTGAACAGTAATCATTAAAATGCAAGATTGATGGTAGGCTTTCTTAATGGCGAGAGTTGACATTTGATGAAGAAAAATGAACAGACTTTGTACAGTTGGAGAAAATAATTTCTAAAATTAGCCTAAAGGTGGTCTATAATTATTAATAAATGTCAGACAATCCAGGACTCAATATAACGGAAACTTTTTTTAATAGCTGCCTGTTAAGTGGGATAGAAAGTCATACAAACACTTATTTGAGCCAAATTAAGAAGAACTATAATTTTAAAAACTTTTATTTAGAAAACTACCAAGGGAGATAAAAGGAGTAATGTTTATATTACCTCAATAAATGCTTTGCTGATATACCCAAGTTTCAATCCAGAGGCTAGTTTATAATATTGATTTAGAGTTGAAATTATTGCAAGAAAGTAAATGAAACATAAAAGAAATGTTATATCTTTTAATCTCATCCCCATTATCGGGCAAAGACTGGGTTTGGAAGAGGAAAGGAGAACTGAGGGAAATGTTGGGTCTCAGAAGAAGAAAGGCTCCAGTATTTTAAAGAATACTGATGTCCAGTATTTACATATTTCTTAAAATGATATTTTATTATTAGTCTGAATAGTTAATACATTCATATATTTCAAAATTCAGAAGATGTTGCTATCTTACTCTTTTACACAAACAGCAGAACACTATCTCTATTTACATTGGACAGATTATTATTTAATAGCAAATTTTGGAGATTTTTATATCTCAGCATAACAAAATTTTCCTTATTCTTTTAAATGGCTTTTTGAATATGGGTAATATACTGACTCCATCCTCTAAGAATGGACTTCACATTACTTTAAGTGATTTGACTCTTGCAAAAAAAGTTATTCACTGAATAGCTGTGTACATGTATAATTTTGTCCATACACACATTTAAGTATAGCATAAATTACTAGAAGTGGAACTGCTGGATCAAAATTGCATACTTTTAAAAAGATTGCATATTTTTAACTTTGGTAGATATTGACAGGTTACCCTTCTAAGAAATTATACCAATTTAAACCTTTATAAATAATATAGAAAAGTGCTTTTTTCCCCACATCATTGCCAATATAATGGATAATTAAGACTATGGATCTTTGTCAAACTTCTAGATGCAAGTAACACAATAGACCAGTTCTAAATTTGTAGTTATCATATGACAAGTGTGACTGAAAATTTTTTCATGCTCAGTGAGTTCAAAATATTTTTTTTCAATTTGTAATTTGCCTTTTGACTTTCCTTTAGGTGGTTATTACTAAGCAGAACTTTTTATGGGAAGTGAAATTTGAACCATTCACATTCTGACATTTTTAAGGAAAATTTTTCTTAGGATTTCAATTATTTCTCTTAATAAATTTAAATATTTAACCTTTTGGAGTTTATTTGGTGCAAGGTATAAGGGCTATCGCCAACTGGATTTTTTTTCAAGATTGCTACTTCATTTACTGTTTACTAATTAGAAGTGATGCTGATTATAACTAAACTCCCAAATGTATGTAGGCCTATTTTCAAACTTTGCATTCATTTTCATTTGTATATATCTATCTCAGTGCCATTACTTCGGGCTTCCCTTGAGGCTCAACTGGTAAACAATCTGCCTGCAATGTGGAAGACCTCGGTTCGATCCCTGGGTTGGCAAGACCCTCTGGAGAAGAGAAAGGCAACCCACCCCAGTATTCTGGCCTGGAGAATTTCATGGACTGTATAGTCCATGGGATCACAAAGAGTCGGACACTACTGAGCAACTTTCACTTTCACCATTAGTTCAATTTAAATTATTGTTCTTTTTGCTGTTAAGTTGCTAAGTCATGTCGACTCTTTGTGACCCCATGGACTGAAGCATGCCAGGCTTCCTTGTTCCTCTCCATCTCCAGGAGTTTGCTCAAGTTCAGGTCCACTGAATTGGTGAAGCCATCCAACCGTCTCATCCCCTGTTGCCCTCTTCCCCTTCTGCCTTCTATCTTTCCCAGTATCAGGGTCTTTTCCAATGAGTGAGCTGTTCACACCAGGTGGCCAAAGAATTGGAGCTTCAGCATCAGTCCTTCCTAAGAGTATTCAGGATTGATTTCCTTTAAGATTGACTGGTTTGATCACCTTGCTTTCCAAAGGACTTTCAAGAGTCGTCAGCACCACAATTCAAAAGCATCAATTCTTCGGTGCTCTGCCTTCCTTACTGACCAACTCTCACATCTGTACATGACTACTGGAAAGACCATAGCCTTGATAATAAGAACATTTGTCAGCAAAATGGTTTGTCATAGCTTTCCTGCCAAAAAACAGTTGTCTTCTAATTTCATGACTGCAGTCACCATCCACAGTGATTTTAGAGCACAGTAAGAGGAAACCCGTCACTGCTTCCACCTTAAATTATTGTAGCCTTATATTAAGTTAAAAGTGTATGACAGGAGTGTTCATACGACACTGGTCTTCTTCCTCTCAAATTTCCAATTTATTTTTCTTGTTTGTAGTGCCATATAAACTTTATAGTTAATTTTTTTTAATTTCTGGGTCTTCCCTGGCAGTCAGTGGCTAATATTTTGCCTTCCAATGCAGAGGATGTGGGATCAATCCCTGGTCAGAGAGCTAAGATCCCACATGCATTGTAGACAATAAACCAAAATGTAGAATAAAAGACTATTGCAACAAATTCAATAAAGACTTGTAAAATGGTCCATGTCAAAAAAAATTAATTTTTTAAATTTCTAATATTTTTATTAGGATTGCTTTAGATTTATATATTAATTTAGGGGGACTTACTCCTTTTTACAATGTTGAAGCTTCCTGTAAAAGAACATGGTCTACCATTTCATTTGATCAAGACATATTTTACACCCCAGAGTTTTCTTTATATACATCTAAGATATTTCTTGTTATTCCTAGATATTTTATTTTATTTTATGGTTAATTTTAGCATGAGGTTTTCTTCTGTCATATATTATAACTAGTGTATTGCTTCTATATATGATGTCTATTGATCTATGTGTTTTAACTTTATATTCATATACATTCTGAATTCTTTCATTCTATGCTTGCTCACTTGTTTCTTCAAGATCCTTCAATTACAAAATATAAAGTCAACAAATAATATAATATTACATTCTTTTAAAAATATTATTTTAATGGTTTCTATTTGCATTGACTATTATTGCTGAGGCATGGATGCCTTTGCAAAGCAAAACAAAAATTTAAAAAACAAACAAGTAAATGAATAAACAACAAAAAACAGAAGTAATTAAAAATATAATGGATAAACTTCAATTCCTGAAAAAAATTCCAAATCAGTAAAATCAATTATAAAGTAACATGACACATTTAAAAATAAGAAAACAAATTTTAAATTAATTAACCTGCTCCTATAAATCAAGAAAAAATGTTTTAAAGTTATGAGGATATAGTTCACAGAAAAGAAAACCATTTTCTAAACATGAAGAAATGCTCAATATCACTCTTTAGATAATAATTACAAATTAAAACCAGCCTACAATTTTTAACCTAATATTTTGGCAAAGATTAAAAGCTTTAATACAGATGTGGAAATACAGGTAGCTTCACATAAGGCTAATGAAGGTTAAGTCATAGCTATAATATCAATTTTTCCTCTAATTTGTATGGGAATAAGTGCAGATTTTTGGTTGAGATAGATATTATCTTAACACTTTACAATATTCATCTATTGCATTTTATTAAGAGTTTCTATCTAAAATAGTAATTAAATTTTACATCTTGTCAGCACACTTGCTGATTATCTACTATTTATTACTCCATTATGATTACAGTAATGTAGATATCATATATCAAAATCTGCAGGATAGAGCTAATGCAGCGCTCTGAAGAAAAGTTCTAACAGTGAATAACTACAGTAATAGATTAGGAAGGCACTAGAAGAGCTGGAGACAGTGCACAGACTATCCTTACACACAGGCTTGATACTGAATAAGAAACAAAAGGACACCATTATCTTCAGTAAGCTGAAGGACATTTGCCCCACAGTTGATATTATGCACCTGTCACTTAGAATCTCTAAATTATTCACTCTTTCTATACTCCAAAGCTGCCTGGAATTTCTTTCCTTGTGTGTACAAGTTCTCTAGAGAAAGTTTCTGATTGATATGATAGAAATATGATAGAAAAAAACATGAAATCATTATAATACATCATCTATTGATGCTAGTTTCAAAACTTATCAAGTTGATTTCCTACTTCCTCAAACCATAAAATCAGAAAACTCATTTTTCCCTTGACTCATCTCAATGAAGTGGCCCTTTGCCTTTCTGGACTTAAACTATTTGCCAACCCCACACTACTTTCATAAAACTGCATTTTTATAGCATAACCATCTGCCACTATAACCACTCCTGTCTTTTTGCAGCTCAAAGTCCACATAGCAAAACTCTTTTGATACAGACATTTTTAAGTAAAAAAGTACCTAATGAATGAATAGGGTACAGCTTTTCTGGATACACTGATGTTGATATAACCTTATAACATAATGTATCCATGTGATGTGTTATAATCTGTATTTTGCTATCCATAAAGGTCCGACACTCCTATACACAGATATTTATTTTCTTTCGTTGTTCTGCATTCTTCATTTATTTGCTTGTTTTCACCATGTAGAATTTCTTCATGTCTCGGGTTTGGAAGTGAAAGTATAAGAATATCAGTCAGCCCTTCCTATTATATGATAATTCCCCTGATGATTTATAGCACAGCTTACTAAAGAAAAGAAAAATCAGTTACAGTGGCAGGCTATGAGTAATAAAGACCTAAATTTAGAGTAGACCTAACATTATTGTCTTGTTTATGTGCAACATAACATGTCTTGAATGAAACTGCTTAAGTGCAAAATAACTGATCAAAACTACACCCATTCCTGAGCAATTCCTAACTAATGTTACAAATAATTGAATGATTGGTTCACTCTCTATTAACAAGATGCTAGTGGGCAACCTATTTTTAGATAAATCTTTTTATCTGTTTAGTTTATGAATGATGCAGCAAGTTCAAACGGTAGAAGTAGTATATTAACATAAAAATCACATAGTATATCATCTACTGATTTGTTAAGAGGGCCAAACTTCCTCAAACTGAAAATAATTCCTTGTGGCTTATCTTGCTTTTAGGTCTTTTATTGTCTGGATTTAAACCATCCATCATTATGTCTATTCAAAATGTGGAGGCTTTTAAATAGTCTAGTGATAAATGCCTATTACTGATATTTAGAATAAAACTAGGAGTGCAGCCTCACTTATCCAGCTTAGTTTATAATTACACAGTGTATGGTATTTAAGTAAAACTTGATTATAATTTCTGTTCTAATTTCCAAAGCCTTTTCTAGCAAGAGATATAACCTGATTGTTTATCCAAGACAGGTGTTCAAACACATTGAATAGACCAGAATACACTTCAGGTGTAGTACCCCCTGTCTTCATACTGATTTCAAAGATCTATTGAAGATTCTTAACTTGAGAGAGCAGTCAAGATGGCAGAGTAGAAAGACCAGAAGCACTCCTCCTCTCATGAGCACATCACAATCACAACAATCTGTAGAAAAACTACTATTGAAAAAGACTGAAACCTACCAGAAAATATTCTCTGCAGCTGAAGACATGGATGGAACCACAATGAGACTGGTAGGAGGAATGGACTCGTGATATAATCAAATCCCATACCCTCTAGGTAGGCAAACCACAAACTGGAGAATAATTATATTGCAGAGGTTCTCTCACATGAGTGAGAGTTCTGACCCTACATCAGGCTCTACAGCCTGGAGGATCTGGCACCAGGAAGAGGAGCCTCCAGAGCATCTGGCTTTGAAGGCCAGAAGTGGTGGTGGTTTAGTCACAAATCATGTCTGATCCTAGTGACCCCATGCTCTGTAGCTCACCAGGCTCCTCTGTCCATGGAGTTTTCCAGGCAAGAATATTGGAGTGGGTTGCCATTTCTTTCCCCAGGGCATCTTCCTGGCCCAGAATTCTAACTCAGGTCTACTTCATTGGAGGCAGATTCTTTACTGACTGAGCCACCAAGGAAGGGCTTGAGATATTGGTAGTGGATATATCCAGGAGCATTTACCTGAATGAACGTCCCTTTGGCTGACTGTCAGTCCCAAAACCTGACTCCATGGAACTTCCTATTGGCTTATGCTGGGGATGTGTGTGTATGCATGCTGAGTCACTTCAGTCATGTCCAACTCTTTGGGACCCTATGCACTGTTGCCACCAGCCTCCTCTGTCCATGAGATTCTCCAGGCAAGAATACTGCAGTGGGTTGCCATGCTCTCCTCCAGGATATCCTAAATGTCTATCAACAGAGGAATGGACAAAAATCATGTGGTATATATGTTTAATATATAAAATGGAACATCACTCAGACATTAAAAAAAATGAAGTAATAATGCCATTTCCAGCAGTATGGATGGAAAGAAAGTGAAGTCACTTAGTCGTGTCCAACTCTTTGCAACCCCATGGACTGTAGCCTGCCAGGCTCCTCCCAGAGATTATTATACTGCTACTGCTAAGTCACCTCAGTCGTGTCCGACTGTATGACCCCATGGACGGCAGCCCACCAGGCTCCCCCGTCCCTGGGATTCTCCAGGCAAGAACACTGGAGTGGGTTGCCATTTCCTTCTCCAATGCATGAAAGTGAAAAGTGAAAGTGAAGTTGCTCAGTCGTGTCCGACCCTCAGCTACCCCATGGACTGCAGCCTACCAGGCTCCTCCGTCCATGGGATTTTCTAGGCAAGAGTACTGGAGTGGGGTGCCATTGCCTTCTCTGATTATTATACTAAGTGAAGTAAATCAGGCAAAGACAAATATACAATATCACTTATATATGGAATCTTTTAATAATCATGTAAACAAACTTTTTTTCTTCAATTTTTTTAAAAGGTATGTTGCTATGTTCACAAAGATCTAATATTTAAGGATGTTAATTATGGTATCCATGATTAAGAACTGCAGAATTACAAACCAAGTCTCTAAATATGCAGAACTCTGAAAATTTAGTAACTCTTCTATAAGAATTTTTCAGTGGATACTTATTAGATTTATATAATTTTCTCTAGGATATTTCTACATTGTAATAAAAATCACAAATGATGTTCTATATGAACACAACTTATTAAATAGTAATTTCCTAATTACAATGGTGGAACTTAGGAAAGGTTCTCATGCCTTTAGAGGGTGAGCCTTTAACAAGAAAATCTAAGTCACAGAATGCAACAAAGCTTTCATGACATCTCTGTTGTGCTAGTTCTTAAGACTCAATAGTGAAGAAAGGTAATGTCAAAAAACAAAGTTAAGGACCACAGTAATATCTCACCACTCCAGGCAGGAGAATGCAAACTCTAATGAGAGAGAAGACTGGTAGAAGTTATCTCCAAAGCCATAGCTTCAGAAAGCTCAATCATTTTCTCCACTGACCTAGATGAGATAGAATTTCATTATATCAGAATGGAGATTTAGTTCCTTAGAATGAGGGTATAAAAATAAGGTCCCATCACTTCATGGCAAATAGAAAGGGAGAAAGTAAAAACAGTGACAAATTTTCTTTCATTGAGCTCCAAAATCACTGAGGATGGAGACTGCAGCCATGAAATTAGAAGATGCTTGCTTCTTGGAAGGAAAGCTGTGACCAACTTAGACAGCATATTAAAAAACAGACATAACTTTGCCTGCAAAGGTCCATATAGTCAAAGCTATGACCTTTCCAGTAGTCATGTACAGATGTGAGCGTTGGACTATAAAGAAGACTGAGCACCAAAGAAATGATGCTTTCAAGTTGTGGTGGTGGAGAAGACTCTCGAGAGTCCCTTGGACTGCAAGGAGATCAAACCAGTAATCATAAAGGAAATCAAACCTGAATATTCAATGAAAGGACTGATGCTAAAGCTGAAGCTCCAATACTTTGGCTATCTGAATACAAAGACCTGAGTCATTGGAAAAGACCCTGATTCTGGGAAATATTGAAGCCAATAGGAGAAGGAGGTGACAGAGGATGAGATGGTTAGATAACATTACCAACTTAATGGACATGAACTTGAGCAAACTCCAGGAGATAGTGGAGGACAGGGAAGCCTTGCATGCTACAGTCCAGAGGGTCACAAAGAGTCAGACATGACTTAGCGACTGAAGAATAACAATAATAGAAAAAAGTACCCAGCTAAAAATAACACTCAACATTAAAGTAAGATTTTTGTCTTTATTTCAAATATAAAATAAGTAAAACTGTACTTTTTGGATCAACATCAATACAATTTGATTTAGCTGAGGCATCAACCTCACTGCCTGTTCACTTTTCAAATTCAGGGTGGGAAAAAGCCCCTCACTGAGCAGATACGGCTCTTAACAATATTGGAGGATGAATTACAGCAGAAGACCTGTCAATGGAGTAAACAATGAAGAATAGAAAAATTATATGCTCCTTGAACATTATTCTTTCATTTGATTTGTCCATTTAGCTGGTCTTTTGCTACAGTTTGCTGCAAAATTCAAATCTATATCTTAAATCCATAATTGTTTTAATGAGAAACAACTATATCAAGATCTCTTGAAATAAAATTATAAAATTCTCAGCATATTATATAGTGCATCAGCACATTTCAGTTGACTTTTATCCTATAGATGTCCATGTTGTACACAGAGGGTAATGTTGATGGTGACTGTTCCAAACTAGCTGCCATGTTATCCTGGAATTCCCATAAATATATTTCTTAATAAGTCCATTTTTCATGTTTATATGCTTACTTGCACACACCAAATAACTTCTAGTATTTGTCCTAATCTGATCTGGAAATATATGGCACCTTGATCCGTGTTCTCCTCACTGAGCATTTATTCATACTAGTGGCATGTCAAGGACACAAAAGTTCTTTCTCACAGAAACCAAAACCACATCCAGATGGTCAAAGTCTCATCCAGGAGAGTATGGTTAACAAAAACACAGGCCAACAACAACAACAACAACAAAAGGTCGATTCTTTGTCAATAGACGTCCTCTAGCAAAGAATGAAAAGAGGTCTATGGGATCAACACAATCTACCTGATGAGTCTTTCCCTTCTTCCTGGTGTTTCGCCAGCTTTCTGACTGTTGGAAGTACCAGGTCTCTTGTTTCCAGAAAACCGCCTGTGCTGGCTTGTCTTTCAGGCCCTCATGTTGCAAAATCTGAAATTCTATTGCAATAAACACCAGATTTCAGAGAAAAAGCAATGGCAATTGTGCAGAGATTAAACTTCATTTTTATAGCAACAGTCAGTAGTAGCATGACTGTGCGTCTAAACAATGCCTCCTCTTCCAATATAATATTCGATTGAGAAATACCTGCAGTTTATTTGTGTAGAAGCAAGCACTGATTCTGAAAGAGCATTTAGAAAAGCGTATTTAGGCTTAGGGAAACAGAAGGTTGTCTTTTGTATAAACACGATAAATGTATCCCTTGAATCCATCCTGAAGGAACCATATGCAAACAGATAACTTTAGAAATTGCGTTATTCTACAGTCATCCTCAGCCAAATGTAGTTAACTAGTGATTAGGCATAATGGAGGGCAACCCTGACACAAGTATGAGCAATATGCTTCACAAGATACTTTTTAAAAATCTAAGTCAAATGAGAGCACAGTATTTCCGGAATACATTTTTTCTCGCCAAGCTCATTCAGTATGAAATTAGGAATGGTAACCTCCAGTAATACTAGTTGACGCATTTGCTTTTCTTGGTCTCCTTCAAGTTCAGCTTCATTAACATTATAAAACCTGTCAGTTTCAAGGTACAGGACACAATGTTTAAAGAAGGCTAAGGAGTTCAAGTATCAAAAAGTCAGAGAAATGCTTGAAAACTGCTGATAAAACTGATAAGAATATGCCCAGGGCCCTAAGAAAACAAACACTTTGGTTAGGGTGGAAAGCCCTTCACATTTCAGCTCACTGATTTTCTTCTAGGCCTCGTTTCATTCTTTTTTGGCTTTATAGAGACAGGCCTCCTGCAATCCAGTTGCTATGGAAGTTAAAGCTCTCAAATTGAAACCCATCATCACAGAATGGCAGGCCATAAAGATTCATTTCAGTTAACCTGTTTAACAGATGAGTATAAGTTCAAGCATTAACAGTTTAAGTGATTTGCCCCAAAGAGATGGTTAGCTATGTCAAAATGGTTCATAAAATCCAATTCTTCTAATAATCAGGTAAGAGTGCCTTTCCTAGAATACTACAGTTACACCTTCCTGAGTGAAGATTTCTTTAAAAGGCTATAATTAGATTGGAGTTAGAAAATGTAAACTAATTCTATAACAAATGGTGCAAATAAATTGGAGACGTGGCTGTGTAGAGGTTGAGCAGTAAATATGATGTTTCAGAGGATGTTTTCATAGTAAGCGTTTATCCTGCGTGGCTGGCTGGCATTGGCATTCAAAAGCAGTGAATTTATCATGGACTTGTGTGTATGTGTTAGTCACTCAGTCGCGTCTGACTCTTTGCAACCCCATGGGGTGTAGCCCACCAGGCTCCTCCATCCATGGGATTTTCCAGGTAAGAATACTGAAGTGGGTTACCATTTCCTTCTCCAGAGGGTCTTCCTGACCCAGGGATCGAACCTGGGTCTCCTGCATTGCAGGCAGACTCTTTACCATCTGAGCCATCAGAGAAGCCCTTATCATGGACTATGATTCCTCTAAAAATGATCTTGAGCCATCTCTAGAACCAACTGACTCTCAAAAAGTGGTCAGTACAAATGTCATGTGGGTTAGATATATTTTCCCACAGAATTCACTCCAATTTTTCTTTCTACACTACCTGTCCTGAGTTAACTACTAATGACCTTTGAGAATATATTGCTACTTTTGTTTAGTTTCCTAATTTTCAAGAAACTATCAAAACGTTCTGATATCTTTATTTTTGCTACACTGTCATCCCGGGGATTGTCCATTGGACTTTCCCCAGTATAAGAGCAGATGGATGGAAGAGAGTATAATTGTACTGGAATGTTGGGATAAGCATGGGGACTATCCATAGAACACATGGAGGACACTATACAAATAGGCCAAAATGTCAATCAAATGTAGCAACTCACAACAGGATGGAGTTTCTATTACTAGTTTAAAAATAATAGTAAAATATGCTTTGGGTATTTTTCCCTCTAAAATTTTAGATTGTGGAAGGTATAAACTGTTGTATAAGGTAAACTATTAAGTGTCACTTGGGGAAAAGAAATGCAGATATTCATGGATTGTGGTAGCTCATAATCTACTGAGTCAAAATTGGGACCTCCCCAGAATTGTAGATTTCTGGACTATACACCTTTAACCTTGAATTTTCCATCAAAGTGAGTTTAAAAATTCCATGATTTATTTTTATGTAATTTATAAATATCAAATGCATGGCATTTATTAACTGAATTATTAATTTAAAGTAAAAAAGAATGTACATTGTTGTTTTGCTCATGCAACTGTTATAAAACATGAATTAATATTCCAGTTGGAGCAAACCCAATCCAAAAATCAAACTATTTCACTATTGCAGAGGTAGCATCCACTCTCAGACGAGACCCAGCAAATGGAAATATAGTAAATGATTGCCTTTACAACCCACAGCCTTTCTTATCCATCACTCAGAGAGTGTCATATTTTGTAGTGAGGAATTACATTTGCATTGTCAGTAAGGAAGGACTGTAAAGTCATACATGGCTACAAATTGAAATTGACTTCCATCCAGGGATATTCCAAGACAAGGGCTGACAGTTTAGCCCACTGCAGTATAATATAGTTACTATAGTTCTGAAATAATCATCAACTGATTATTTCCCTGATAAATAAAATAATACATCAATAAGTATAATCATATATTACTTTTGGATCACTGTAGAAATAACATGCCCTTGTTTTACTTTAATAAAAGTATTTTTGAATATTTTCATCCAAATTAAAGACCCTCCCTTTTTTTTTCAGTTGCTTGCCATGTTTTCTTTGGTTAATGTCATTACAGAATTACTATTAATGACAGAAGGTAAAAGAGGGTATTCTAGGGGTCACTGAGATGCCTCTATTGCAGGATGTGCAACCTGGAGGCGATAAAGTGAAGTGAAGTAAAGTCGCTCAGTCGTGTCCGACTCTTTATGACCCCTTGGACTGTACCCTATCATGCTCCTACGTCCATGGGATTTTCCAGGCAAGAGTACTGGAGTGCGGTGCCATTTCCTTCTCCAAAGGATCTTCCTGACCCAGGAATTGAACCCAGGTCTCTCCCACATTGTAGGCAGACGCTTTACCATCTGAGCCACCAGGGGAGTCTTATAAAGCCTAGAAAGATTATGCCATCTGGAGATAAGGAAGACAAAGGTTAGTAAGTCAGATCTGGCCTTGATCCCAACTTTAGTATAAAGTAGCTGCATATACGGAGAAGGCAATGGCACCCCACTCCAATGTTCTTGCCTGGAGAATCCCAGGGATGGGGGAGCCTGGTGGGCTGCCGTCTATGGGGTCGCACAGAGTCGGACAGGACTGAAGCGACTTAGCAGCAGCAGCAGCAGCTGCATATACATTTTCATCTCTGAGCCCAGTTCCCCATTGCTAAACATGGAATCATAATAGTACCTGCCACATTAGGTTGGTCTAAGTATATCATGGAATAATACATGTAACATAACTGGCAGAGGACCCAGTTCATAGTAAGATCTCCACGAATGTTAGGTTTATTTACTTATTTATTTATTTTTGTATTTTGATTGTTATAAAAGGTGCCCACATCAGGTCTTCTCCATTTTAAGGCAATATATGTTGATTATTGAGCTGCCATGCTTAAGCCTTCATCAGAGAAGGACAGTTTTCACAGCTAAATGTGATAATAGTCATTCTGCAAATAATTTTGTGAATTGAAAATCAACAAAGGGAAATATATTTTTAAAAATCTCTTGTAATACTGAAATGAAATGAGTGCTAGACTGGGAATTCTGGCTTTGGGGTCCTAGTCCTGAGACTCTCTAAATTTTTGGGTGACCTTGTACAAATTACCTTGGGACCTTAGTTTCCTAAATTTACCAAACAATGATATTGCCATTGCCAACTCTAATGTGTGGTTGGGTTGCAAAGGACTATGAAATTGGAAAACTCTTTCTTTACTTGGTACATAAGAACTTTGCCAATTTTGGTATGTTATGTGTCCAGGAGATTCCCTGGTGACTCAGACAGTAAAGAATCTGCCTGCAATGC
Organism: Bos grunniens; assembly: GCF_055505025.1. Taxonomy (NCBI): domain Eukaryota; kingdom Metazoa; phylum Chordata; class Mammalia; order Artiodactyla; family Bovidae; genus Bos; species Bos grunniens. Next base: position 137,450,726 of record NC_141165.1, read on the forward strand.
AGGATACCTGGCTTTGACCCCTGGGTCTGGAAGATGCCCTGGAGAAGGGAATGACTACCCACTCCAGTATTCTTGCCTAGAGAATTCTATGGACTGAGGAGCCTGGCGGACTGCAGTCCATGGGGTCACAAAAAATCAGACACAACTAAGCAAGTCAGACCCTTTCACACTTTTCATATACCTTAGAGAGGGTTCCCTAGAAGAAGTTCTTATAGTGGAAATACTTGTGCAAGAAATTTCTTATGGGAATGTTCCCAGGAAAAATGTGCACATTAGTTAAGATCGGAGGGCTTATATGTCCCAACCATAGTCACCTGGATGCCCAAGTTTGGGAGCAAGGTGGCTCCAATCCAAGATCTAAGCAGCAGTTCCTACAGCAGCCAGATAGAGAAATTCTTGGAGATCCAAAAGTGGCACCAATGACTTTTAGTATACTGTGTTTTGATGTACTGCCCACTGAAAGCACTTGCACTTATGAAACAGTGTTCTACAAATCAGCCTCTCCAATACAGGGTATCACTTCAAACCACTCTGAGTGCCTTTACTTCATCTTTTACTGGACAAATGGCATGAACATTCTAAAACTGCCTGCTTACTATACTCCAATAAAAATAAATAAATCAATAGCATTGAAGGGAAAAATGTCTTAAAATGATAAAATTGTCTGCTTGATCTTTGCTAATTTATGATTCCCAAGTTCATCTCCCTTCTATTTTCCCAGGGTCACAAGCCCTTACTCCTCTTGATCACAGGCAGTTGTCAGGATGTTCTTGGGATGTACTCTTGTATTAGAAACAGGTATGACCTAAATCAAATCCCTTATGATTATACAGTGGAAGTGAGAAATAGATTTAAGGGCCTAGATCTGATAGATAGAGTGCCTGATGAACTATGGAATGAGGTTTGTGACATTGTACAGGAGACAGGGATCAAGACCATCCTTATGGAAAAGAAATGCAAAAAAGCAAAATGGCTGTCTGGGGAGGCCTTACAAATAGCTGTGAAAAGAAGAGAAGTGAAAAGCAAAGGAGAAAAGGAAAGATATAAACATCTGAATGCAGAGTTCCAGAGAATAGCAAGAAGAGATAAGAAAGCCTTCTTCAGTGATCAATGCAAAGAAATAGAGGAAAAGAACAGAATGGGAAAGACTAGAGATCTCTTCAAGAAAATCAGAGATACCAAAGGAATATTTCATGCAAAGATGGGCTTGATAAAGGACAGAAATGGTATGGACCTAACAGAAGCAGAAGATATTAAGAAGAGATGGCAAGAATACACAGAAGAACTGTACAAAAAAGATCTTCACGACCCAGATAATCACGATGGTGTGATCACTGACCTAGAGCCAGACATCCTGGAATGTAAAGTCAAGTGGGCCTTAGAAAGCATCACTACGAACAAAGCTAGTGGAGGTGATGGAATTCCAGTTGAGCTATTCCAAATCCTGAAAGATGATGCTGTGAAAGTGCTGCACTCAATATGCCAGCAAATTTGGAAAACTCAGCAGTGGCCACAGGACTGGAAAAGGTCAGTTTTCATTCCAATCCCAAAGAAAGGCAATGCCAAAGAATGTTCAAACTACCGCACAATTGCACTCATCTCACATGCTAGTAAAGTAATGCTCAAAATTCTCCAAGCCAGGCTTCAGCAATATGTGAACTGTGAACTTCCTGATGTTCAAGCTGGTTTTAGAAAAGGCAGAGGAACCAGAGATCAAATTGCCAACATCCGCTGGATCATAGAAAAAGCAGGAGAGTTCCAGAAAAACATCTATTTCTGCTTTATTGCCTATGCCAAAGCCTTTGACTGTGTGGATCACAATAAACTGTGGAAAATTCTGAAAGAGATGGGAATACCAGACCACCTGATCTGCCTCTTGAGAAATCTGTATGCAGGTCAGGAAGCAACAGTTAGAAGTGGACATGGAACAACAGACTGGTTCCAAATAGGAAAAGGAGTACGTCAAGGCTGTATATTGCCACCCTGTTTATTTAACTTATATGCAGAGTACATCATGAGAAACGCTGGCCTGGAAGAAGCACAAGCTGGAATCAAGATTGCCAGAAGAAATATCCATAACCTCAGATATGCAGATGACACCACCCTTATGGCAGAAAGTGAAGAGGAACTCAAAAGCCTCTTGATGAAAGTGAAAGAGGAGAGTGAAAAAGTTGGCTTAAAGCTCAACATTCAGAAAACGAAGATCATGGCATCCGGTCCCACCACTTCATGGGAAATAGATGGGGAAACAGTGGAAACAGTGTCAGACTTTATTTTTCTGGGCTCCAAAATCACTACAGATGGTGATTGCAGCCATGAAATTAAAAGACACTTACTCCTTGGAAGGAAAGTTATGACCAACCTAGATAGCATATTCAAAAGCAGAGCTTTGCCAACAAAGGCCCGTCTAGTCAAGGCTATGGTTTTTCCTGTGGTCATGTATGGATGTGAGAGTTGGACTGTGAAGAAAGCTGAGCACCGAAGAATTGATGCTTTTGAACTGTGGTGTTGGAGAAGACTCTTGAGAGTCCCTTGGACTGCAAGGAGATCCAACCAGTGCATTCTGAAGGAGATCAGCCCTGGAATTTCTTTGGAAAGAATTTTGCTAAAGCTGAAACTCCAGTACTTTGGCCACCTCATGCGAAGAGTTGACTCATTGGAAAAGACTCTGATGCTGGGAGGATTGGGGGCAGGAGGAGAAAGGGATGACAGAGGATGAGATGGCTGGATGGCATCACTGACTCGATGGATGTGAGTCTGAGTGAACTCCGGGAGTTGGTGATGGACAGGGAGGCCTGGCGTGCTGGGATTCATGGGGTGGCAAAGAGTCCAACAGGACCGATCGAATGATCTGATCTGATCTATTTAAACCAAAGAAGGGTGTGGACAGCCAACTGCTGAGCTCTCCCCTGTTTTCTTCCTGAAATGCAATTTAAATTCTGCAACAATGTTCCTTTTTCCATAGCAAGAGTCAACTTCATCAAAAGTATATTAGGAAATTAACTTTCCAAACAAAATGGGAAACCCAGATAGGAAGTTCACGTTTTTCCCTTAAAAAAAGTTGAGACATAAATGTCCATATTTGAAGCTTAAAAAATAATAGCTTTTTTGAAAATAAGATTACTATTTATTTTACTGTTACACATTATCTGGGCTTCCCTCTTGGCTTAAAGAATCACTTTGTCAATGCAGGAGACATGGATTCCATCCCTGAGTCAGGAAGATCCCATGGATAAGGAAGTGGAAACCCACTTCAGTATTCTCGTCTGGGAAATCCCATGGACAGAGGAGCCTGGTGGGCTACAGCTCCTGGGGTTATAGAAGAGACACAGGCACACAGACAAAACTAAGTGACTAGACGACAACAACAATAATAGCACGTTATCTACTACGAGGTCATGTGTTACTACAGTGGCCAGTAACTTCCAATGTTCCTTGTCTAACCACTATGACCCAGTATTAATCCTGCGAGAATATGACTCACTTTCTTTTTAGGCTTACTAGAATAAAACTTCCCTAGCTCTTATTTCCTTTGAAATAAATTGCTTTATTTTCTGACACTCTTGCATTGCTTCCATTAGAATGTCTCTCTCTCAGCACTGATTTATTTCTATCATTTAAGCAAGAAAGAGGAGATCACACAAGAAGATTTTGCATGTAAAATGAGTACCCAATAGATTTTCTAACAAGAAGGGAATATTAGTCTCAAACTTACAATAGCTTGTAGATTTAATATACCCTATCAATGAAATTAATATGAAAACTTTAAAGAACTTAAATTATATCCAAAGATGTTTGATTTAATCCTGATTTGTTTTAGGGGATAAACTTTATTTAATATATATTCATTGACTTATATAGATTTTTCTATTCTTTTTTTGTGGGAAGGGGACATTCATTTACATAAAGGATATAACCATTATTCAGTTTTGAAGTGTATTGAAAACTATTCTGAAAGCTTTAGAATATTATTAATAGCAATGAATTTCATTCCATAGTCAATGAACAAATGTGAATTTCACAGTTACTCTGATGTCTAGGCTGTGTTTTCTGGTTAGGCCATTAGTGATAAGTTGAATGTTTGCCGTACATGGTTAATTCTTTCCTAACCATGTTATGCTTTCACTATGTCCTCTCATTAAAATAATGACGCTTTGCAAAAGTAGAAAGTGCTAATACCACGATATGAATTGTGACAATACTCCTGTATTAATACTCTATTTTCAGGCAGCTATAAAGCAGTCCTGCATATTTGTTTGATATTAAAATGTTGCATAAATCATAATCCACAAGTTTTATTTTTTCTTAACATTCAATCTTTAAATGAGAAAGGAAAAAAAAATTAGTATTTTTCCCTAGCAGAGCACGCTCCAGAAACAAATATGCTACCTCTGTTTTAGCTGGCATGGACGGGACCCTACAGGGTAACGCATTACTTTAGATTTCAAAACTGACAGTCTTCAGAGGAGTAGTTCTCTGTGCTGCAAAGCAGCAGATATCCATGTGTAGAGATTTTGTTTTTCAGTGATGTTTATTTAGGATTTTTCACTAGATGAATTGCACTTGCAAGTTTATGAACTCCATAGCAGCAATTATCTCCCCAACTCAGAAGGAGCTGTTGGAACTCTTCACGTCATTACCATGCAGCCAGCAGGTTCCCTCATCACAGACCATCACAGAAGACATTTTTGTGGTTTACTGGAAAGTCATTTTCATGCTAAACTTCATTTTTCAATTCTTTGCAACTTCTTCAAAGGCTTTTGCTAGCCTTAGTGTGGAGCTTAGAGCAATTTATCCATTTTTTGAGAGATTAATGTAAGGAAGAATGTTCCTAGGGTATTTGGTGATGGGATAATATCATATTAGGCTGCGATAAAATATAGTCAAAACCCAACATTTTAAACTTAAGAACCATAAGAAGTATTAAATTCAGATATTTTGATGCTGAAGAAAACACTGGGACAATTTTAGATTCACCAAAGATTTTCTTCCTAACCTCCTTTCCCTACATCATCCATTCCCCAAACACAAACATGCACACATTCTTTTGAAGTATATGAAGGTGAAATCATAGCAGGCATGCCTCTCAATCTATGCCTGTGGGCATGAAACAGAAAGCTTGAGGGGGTTTATTTCTGCTAAAATGCACAGACAGAACCACGTTTTTTAAAATACACAGCCCCAAAATTCAATAAAAGCAGAGTCAATACATGTATACATGCATGTGAAACATACAAGAGCTTAGTAGTATAAATATATACTTATGCTACTGGCAGAGATGGGCAATTAAACAATGTGCAATTGTGTGTGTAAAACCAATGTCCAGTCAACAGATGTGAGTGTATTTGAGGGTAAAACTGCCAACTTGCGCTACAACACGATATGCTTATATTCAGAAAATACATAGTACATGAAAGGAATGAAAGAAAAAAATGGTTTTCTTTGTTCTATTTCAAAAGGAGATTGCTTTATGGTATTGTTTTTATTACCGGAGAAAAACCAATAATGATCTAACTGCCAGAAAACACGCATACAACATGAGACTTGGGAATCTGAGTTCTTGAAAGTTAGATTTAGAGATTTTCTCTAATACCTTTATTTTCGGAGTGTTCTTCCCCAAGGGTGGCAAAATATTTCTACAGCCTTTATCTCATTAATCCTCACATGATCATTGTTAGGGAGTCAGGCGGACTAGGACTTCTGTAGATTCCAGTGCTGAAATCGACAGACAATGGCTGCTAGAGTGACTTGATTGAAATTATAGAACAAGTCAGGGGCACAGCTGGTGAAAGGATCTGGGTCTGCTGTTTGCCAGAGCTTTCTTTTACCCGACAGAACATATTGCCTAAAGCTGAGAATCCCACGGTGTCCTTGATTACGTATTTTCAAATTATAGTTCACTTTAGAGATTCCTATTAAAAATCGGATATGGCAGCAGGCCTGGAAATCATTTAGGAAACCCCAGGTTTCAAGCAAGTGGGAGATTTAAGAAGCAGGGCTGGAGGGATGGAAATCTAAAACGTAAGTGGGGATGGAGTGTCTAAACACTTTCTACTGGCTCTTTTAACATGAAGGGCATCCTGCTAGGTGCTATGCTGGCTAATCAAAAAGATGCAGAAAGTATTCCCAAGACATTCATACATTCATTCATTCATTCATTTCCTTTTACAAGTGGCTTCTTGGTAAAGCTTCATTTCTACTTTTAAGTTATGGAGAAGACAAATTAAGAAGAGGAAGATATATAGCTATTTTAGAAGCCTGAGGGCAGCTTGAAATGAACTCCCTCATAAAGGGAAGGGCTTCTCTCCTGGGAAAGATCCGTTGAGGCTCTCTCTTGTCTCAACAGGATTTTTTAAGACATAGTCTAGTAGAGATAGACTTTTCCCTCATGAATTATTGATACTCTAAAGCAGTTTTAATTGTTTTTCCTTTCAGCACTATATAGAGAAACTCAATAATGATTCTTACTGCAATATTAGCATATATTTTAAACATGCCATAATACCCAGGGAAAGCATCTAATTTTCCTGAAATAATATGCTTCTTTAACTTCAGGAAATATGATTTAAATTAGTAATAAAGATGAAAAGTAATCTAACTTAGGTTATAAAATTGTTTTCTGTGCTGAAATATTCTGTAGGAAAATAAGAAAATACATTTAAGTAGGATTTAATTTAATCATCAGAATGCATGATTAAACATTGATATATGAAATTTGTAGATACAAGGTAAATTTCACTACAACATGAAGATCTTTTTGGGTTACCAGTATAAAATGTTTAAGGAAAAACTCTTAGAATATATAAATACATGAGGCACTTAACTGTAGTATTTATTAAAGTGGTATTGTTTTCCTAATAAGCACAGGGCACAAAAATATTTTAAGTAAATATTCTTTACTAAAGCAGTTGTCAAATTTTTGCCCTTAAGACCCCTTTCATTTATTAAAAATTATAGAAGATGTCAAAGCACATTTATGTAGATTATACCTATTGTTATTTACTCTTTTAGAAATTAAAACTGAGAAACTTTTGAAATGTTTAATTTACTAAATAAAAAAATAAACAGATTGCATGTTAAAATAAACAATGCATTTTTATGAAAAAGTGTGCTATTTTCCAAAAATATATATATTATTGAGAAGAGTGGCATTTTTACATTTTTATAAATATTTTTACTGGGTGGCTTAATTGGTTATATTTGCATATCTCTTTTCCCTTCAATCTGTTCTGAAATCATAGACAGTGCAGCTTGTGGAAAACTACTGTAAACCAGTGAGAGAATGAGAATAAAGTGGTAAAGAACCAGCCTGCCAACACAGAAGACATAAGAGACATGGGTTCGATCATTGGGTCAGGAAGATATCTAGGAGAAGGAAATGGAAACACACTCCAGTATTCTCGCTTGGAGAATCCTATGGGCAGAGGAGCCAAGCAGGCTATATAGTCCACAGGGTCGCAAAGAGCCAGACATGACTGAAGCGACTTCCCACACAGTACGCAAATGTGACGTTACAGATCCCAGCCAAGGTCTGCTGGACCCCTGTTTACACTTAGAGAACAGCTGAGGAAAACAGCTCCAAATTGGGATATTGTAGACTTATTTCTGTTTTTGGTGATGTCATTGGCCAGACTTTTCACTTCGAGTTGAATTCTCATTTGCAAAATGAAGGTGCTAGATAAGATTATCTATAAGGTCATATCTATGTTCCCATTGTCCTCAAAAACTGTCCTCATCATCATGTTAATCCATATCCACAATGTGTTTATATATGACCTTATAATTGAGAATTAGGTTTAAAAAAGGTTTATAAGCAAATATTCATATGTTAAGTGGAGTGAAAGTGTTAGTCTCTCAGCAGTGTCCGACTCTTGGTGATCCCATAGACTGTAGCAAGCCAAGCACCTCTATCCATGGGATTTCTCAGGCTGGGACACTGTAATGAGGTGCCATATCCTTTTCCAGGGAATCTTTCCAACCCAGGAATCAAACCCACATCTCCTTAACTGCAGATGGATTCTTTAATTAGTTTGTCATTATTTCTATGTGGGTGTTTATTTGGTGTAGATACAGCTTATTTTATTGGAGAAATGAAAACAAATGACTAATCTCTGCCTCCTTTCCTGCTTCCCTGGTGGCTAAGATGGTAAAGACCCTGCCTGCAATGTGGAAGACCTGGGTTCGATTCCTGGGTCGGGAAGATCCTCTGGAGAAGGAAATGGCTACCTACTCCAGTATTCTTGCCTGGAGAATTCCATGGACAGAGGAGCCTGGTAGACTACAGTCCATGGCATCACAAAGAGTCTGACAGGACCAAGCAACTAACACTTTCAGTACCTTCTTCCTCCACTGAGACAACCATCAGGAAGTGGGCGGCTCTCATTCTCGCTGACCATATGTCCTGGATATGCCCAGGGCTCTCTCTGGAATTAAATATGCTTGGGCACAAATCCCATCTCTTCTACTTTTTAGTTGTGTGATATTGGCCAAGCAATGTAACCTCTCTAAACTTCATGATTTTCAACTGTTGAAAGGTAATAACAGCTGGTAGGAATGCAAAATGGCACAGCCACTTTGGAAGACAGTTTGACAGTGTCTCACAGAGCTAAACATACCCTTGCCATATGATCCAGCAATCACACTCCTTGGTAGTTGAAAACTTATGCCCACAAAAAAGCCTACGCACAGATGTAGAGCATCTTCACTCATGTTGCCAAAACTTGGAAGCAACCAAGATGTCCTTCAGTAGGTGAACAAATAGACAAACTGTGATATATCCAGACAATGGAATATTATTCAGTACTAAAAAGAAATAAACTAACAAGATGCATAAAGACATGAAGGCATTGTAAGCGCATATTACTAAGTGAAAGAAGTAAAAGGCTACATAATATATGATTCCAACTATGTGACACTGGAAAAGGCAGAACTATAGAGATAGTAATAAAAGGCTAGAGATTTCTGGGGGTTGGGAGCAATGAGGGATGAATGGATACAGCATAGAATATTTGGGGAGGCAGTGAAAATAATCTGTGTGGTACTGTAATGATGGATACATGCATGCATGCTCAGTCGCTTCAGTCATGTCTAACTTTGTGACCCCATGGACTGTAGCCCACTAGACTCCTCTGACCATGTGATTTTCCAGGCAAGAATACTGGAGCAGGTTACCGTGCCCACCTTCAGGGGATCTTCCTGACTAAGGGATTGAACCTGTGTCTCCTGCACTGCAGGTGGTTCTTTACTGCTGAGACACTGGGGAATCCCAATGATGGATATATGTTATTGTAAATTTATTCAAAGTCATAGAAGGTATAACACCAAGAATGAACCATAATGTAAACTCTGAACTTGGATGGTTATGACGTGTAAATATAGGCTCATCAGTTGTAACAAATGTATGATCTTATGGGGGATGTTGCTAATAGAGGAGATTATGCATATGCCAGGGTAGAAGTGTATATGGCTAATCTCTATATCTTTCCCTACATTTGGCTCTAAACCTAAAACTGCTCTTAAAAATAGACTCAATATGATTTTCTTAAACTTTTTTAAAAGGTAATAAAAATAATCCATTCCTATACAATATTTATAAGAATTGCATGAGACAGTCCACATAAAACACTTAGCAAAGCATGGTACCAGGCAAAAATTAAGTACTCAAAAACTATAATGTTATTTTCACAGAAATTTCCTCTTCCATCTCTTTTGTTGCATCTGTTTAGTGTATTAGTATTATTACTAGTATTATTTTCTATTTGCATTCTTCAGAGAATCTTTTTTAAGCATGATTATACTCAATGCAGTAAACCTTTACCACCAAGTAAAGAAAAAAAGCACAGAAATATCTATATTCACAGTACCAAGGAATAACCACTCAGTATTTCTGTGGGACTTCTAGTCTTTTCTATATTACATTTATACTAATTTTTAAATAGTATTTTATTCTACATAAAGAATGCATAGTCTATTTCTCCCTCTTAGTAGTATATTATCAACAATTTTTCATACCAAAAAATTCTATGATGAAGTTTTCACACTCAATTGAAATATCATAAGGATGTTCATAATTTACTCAGTTATTTTCCAGTTTAGGTAAATCCCTTCTGGGTTTCTACTATTGTGATAAACACATCATTATTGGCTAATCTAGTACATATTTCTCATCTCCTGTAGAATTCCCTCTGAGAATGTCAGTGTCTTAAATAAAATATAAAAGCATCCAAATACTTGACCTTCTGTGAGTTTATGTCAAATGATTTATTATGCTTCAGTTTTAAGCCTCATTGTGGTTTCTCCCTAAAATCTATCCCTGAGTGAGCTCATCTATTCCATTAGCTTTATTAAGTCTCCCAAATTTATATATCCAGCCCTGAAATTTCTTCTGAAATCCAGACTCGTACATCCATCTCCCTACTTGATGTCTCTATTTGGATGTGTCACAAGCACTTAAAATGTAATGTATCCAAAACTGATGTTTCATTTCCTTCTTCCCTTAAATCTTTTTCTTCTTCGTTTTTCTTCCCATTAATAGCAGCAAAACTTTCTTCTAATTTGCTAACATCAAGAACATTGAAATGATTCCTGGTTCCTACCTTTCTCTCCCGTCCTGTAATCAATTCATCTTAAGTTGTCCGGCACAATCACTTTTCTGTATGCCCTTGCTTGTCACTCAGAAAAGCCTCTGTCTTTTTTGCAGAAGAAAGGGATTTAAGTCTGCAATTGTACTTCCTTTTATCTAATGTCATTTTCATTTGGAAATATTCTTAAAAGCTTATAGATTGTAAGACTCATTTTCATGCACTATTTGCATACCTAATAAAATAGATCTATTGTCAAAAGTATAGAGAATGTGCAAATAAAGAAACAGAAGTGGATTTGGCATGGCTTAAAGAGCAAACACCTTGCTTTGATGTCAATATTTATTTGAAGGGGCCTGAAAAGTGTATGGAAAAAGAAAGTAAATGGGATGACAGCGATCTTGGATGAAGCTGCATGACCTTGTGTTAATTACTATTCAAGAAATCTCTAAAAGTCTATAATTTTCTTTTTTATTTGGAAAAATAGGTAAAATATTTTTAATGATAAACTCCATACGCCACACTTTCTTAGCTTCTACACTTTCATCCAATCTAAATATTCAACGCTAGGGAAAATGACATATTCTGGCAACACAAACATTCTCTACTTTGACAAGATCCTTTAAAAGATCTCTAGTTTGATAAGATTCTTTCATTGTTAAATATTTCCTGAGAAAACAAACCGGCATAGTTCTGGCTTCCTTGGGAAGGGATTAATAACCTATATTATATGATTCCTTAAGTTGAAAGGAAATAAGTAAAATAAACAAATTTTTTGTGCTTTAACTGTGTTGTCCCTTAAAGAAAAAGACTCTTTCTCTTCATGTTCAGGAAAAGTCAAGCTATGATGCTAAAGGTTGATTTGTAGACATGAAAAAATAATTGTAAATGACTATTAAGCTCTTAACAGTCAGTAAATGAACTAGTGAAAGCTTCTTTAAAATACTTTGTATTTGGCAAATAAATCTGGAAGAGTTATAGCATTCTCATTCTCATTTGTGTATTATTCCTTTTAATCAAGGTAACTCTCAATGAATTATCTTGGCTTATTGATTTTTTCTTAAATGAGTGAGGCATCTTCTACTTATTGCAATGAGAAATATATTGGGTTGGCCAAAAGTTCATTTGTTTTTTTCTATAACATCTAATGGAAAAACCCAAATGAACTTTTTGACCAACCCAAAGGTATATCAGGGCTTCCAAGGTGGCTCAGTGAGTAAAAAATCTACCTGCAATGCAGGAGATGCAGAAGGTACAGGTTTGACCCCTGGCTCAGGAAGATCCTCTGCAGGAAGGCATGGCAACCTATGCCAGTATTCTTGCCTGGAGAATCCCATGGACAGAGGAGCCTGGCGGCCTACAGTCCATAGGGTTGCATAGAGTCAGACACAACGGAAGCAACTGAAAATGTATATTTTAATGGGTCACAAAACACCTCAAAAGTTAGTATCTTCAAACAATAATTCTTTTACTATTTCATGTGAAATAATGGATTAGCTGAGCAATGGTTCTTGTCTGGCTGTCTCGGCTGAAGCTGGATGTTCTAGGATGGCCTCAGGCAGTTGGCTCAGTGTCACGTGGGATGATGGAGATGATGTGGCTATCATCATCCAACAAGCTAGGATTGTTGATATGGTTGTAGATGCAGAGTTTCACATATAGAAATGGGAACAAGCTCCAATATGCAAGTCCTTTAGAATCTGTGCTTGTATCATATTTGTATCTCATTGGTGAAAGCAAGTCACATGACCAAGCCCATATTCAAGAGCTAGATTCAAGAAACAGACTCTACCTCTTAATGGGAGGAGCTGTAAAATCAGAATGCAAAGAGATATGGTAAATAGATGGGAAATTTGTAGCAATTTTTACAATCGACCACAGACTGCCTCCTGGCCACAAATTATTCTGCCTTTGTGTAACATATGCTCACCCTTCCCAGATGCCAACAGTCTGATTTAATTAGGCCATTTATGGCATCTGGCTTGAAGTTAAGGTCCTCATGATCTGCTTCTTTCCTAGATGTGGATGTGGCTCATTGCGTGCAGCTGCTCTTCATCCAGACAACTGTGAACTAAAAACGTAAGATATCTGCTGCCAATTAACCTAACATAAGAGGGTGAGATGGAAGCAAAAGAACTGCAATAGTTGCTTCCGATCAAAAAGAGAAGGAATGGGAGGCACAGAGCAGTCCTTGGTCTGAACCAATTCTATCATCCATCCAGGCATATGTTAAAGGTTCCCCTCCTCTAGGTCTGGGGATGCTCCTTGATTAGAGTCCATTTCTACTCCCTGAAAGAAATTTGCTTGCCCACAGTCCTCTGAATCTCTTGGCTCTACTGCTAGGGTTTTCATCTCTTATGGTAAGAAACGTCTGTGGTTCTCATTTTGATTTCTAGCCACAGAATATTAGAAGCCCACAAACCTTACTTCTTTTTGAACTATTGCAAGCCCTTTTCATTCAAGCAGATGGTCCTTTTGTCAGTATGTGCTCAGTCACTCAGTCGTGTCCAGCTCTCTGTGACCCAAAGGACACACCAGCCTCCTCTGTCCATGGGATTCTCCAAGCAAGAGTACTAGAGGAGGTTGCCCTTTCCTTCTCCATTTGTCAGTATTACGGTCTTTAAAACTTCATGGATTGCCTATGAATCTGATTCATATCCATTCTATGTGAGTCCTAAAATTCTCTACTTCTAAAGTTTGCATCAAATTTTTTTTTTTTTTCCCAAGACAGTGCTCTCTCTACTTTGGATGTGGCAAGCTGCTGTAGGAAGAGATGTCATTAGGACTATTAAGAGCTTATTCATCTTGCTGAGGGCTCTTACGTTTCACTTAGAACTTTCAGTTACTGCACGGGGGCTTCTGTACAAGTCCCTGTAGATGAAAGTTTTGCCAAATGCACTACTATGTCATTACCTGGTTTATACATTTTTTTAAGTCTCTACTAACAGTTGCCTCATTTTTTAACCTCCATCTGCACCCCAAATTCAAAGCCAATATTTTACGGAAACAAAAGGTGGGGATTACCTGCTTTCTGAAACCAATTTTTACATCAGTTAGCTTTTGCTATTTTAATATTTGCTTTAAACAAATAAACATTTATAACTTTTTATGATTCTGTGGTTTGCCTATTGGTTATTCTTCTCTGGTCTAGCTGCCTGGTGCTAAAAAATTTTAGATAGCCTAATTTACATAGCTAACAGTAGGCCTTTTATCGGGTGTGGGTGATGGGAATGACTTTGGCATGAGTTTCTCATCATCCAGCACGTTAACATGGACTCATTCAGTTATGGCAGGGTACCCAAGAATTGCAAAAGAAGTTTCCAGTGTGCAATGTTTTTCTGCTTTTATTTTATGTTACCTTTGATAATATCCATTTTTGTCCAAAGTAAATCACGTTAACGAAGGCCACGTTCAATATATGGATAAATGAATTCACCTCTTGATGGATACAGTTATAAAGACACATTACAAAGAGCAAGATGCCTAAAGGAGCAGGATAATCTCTGGCCACTTTTGAATTCTATCACAGCAAGTGTGTTTTATGTAAGACTTGGTTATGATTTTATGGCAAATCTAATCATTTAAAGTTTGCTGAAATCCCTATGCTAGGTTTATGGAAAGGATCAGTAATTATTATTTCCCTAAATTATTTCAGGCCATAAGGATATAAAGGGGCTTCCCAGGTGGTGCTGTGGTAAAGAATCCACCTGCCAATGCAGGAGATGTAGGATACCTGGGTTCCATCACTGGGTTGGCAAGATCCCCTGGATGTGGAAATGGCAATCCACTCAAGTGTTTTTGCCTGGAGAATCCCACGGACAGAGGAGCCTGACGGTCTACAGTCCATGTGGTCACAGAATCAGACACAACTGAGCAACTTAGCACACAGATATGGATATAAACATCTGAGTTAAACTAATTTGAATTATAAACATTGATGTCTTTTATTTTATTTTTTTTTAATTTTATTTTATTTTTAAACTTTACAAATTGTATTAGTTTTGCCAAATATCAAAATGAATCCGCCACAGGTATACATGTGTTCCCCATCCTGAACCTTCCTCTCTCCTCCCTCCCCATACTGTCCCTCTGGGTCATCCCAGTGCACTAGCCCCAAGCATCCAAGCTATCTTCTTGTAAACTGGTGACAGTGTTGCAAATCATGTGAACTTAGTTAAGACACTGACCCTATCTTGATAAAACTGTAAAAAGGTTGTCTCTCTGACAAACATTTGATATTTTGATTGCGTTACTCTGCCAGACCAATTTAAAAATAATTTACAAGAGTCGTAATTGACTTTAAGACTGTGAGCTAGTATTAAATTCAGTTAATGAATGATTAATCCCTCTAGAGTTGAAAGTTCAGTGGGTTTTCTGTATCTTCTTATAATAAGCTAAGTTAGTATCCTAAAGCTAAAGGTGAAAGATTTAATTTGTCATCTAACCATATGTTTATTTAAGTTTATATAGACTTATATCCAAATTATTAGATAATAAAGCTTTGGTATGATAAAGAGAGGACTGATCATTCAAAATTGGTCTTGAAATATTAAATTTTTTCTTTAAAACAAGATAATAAATCATTTTATGTATTCTGACCATGTACTGGAGTTTCCTTACTCACAAGAATTCTCTCATCTGAGTTTTTTCACCATGCTTAAGAATTATTTAATAATAAATGATAAAGGTTTCTCATTTCTGAAAGAACTAAATTTACCTTGTTATGGTATCCTCTGCTATCTTATTTTGATATATTATCACTCTGATTAATACTTATCAAGACTGTAATAATTTATCTATAACATGTTTATATCTTTATACAATGGTCACTTTCCTTTCCTCAGTCTTTTTGATATTTCCTTTCCAAAACTTGGGTACCAAATTCAGAGCTATAAAACTTTTTAAACATCTTTCACACCCTCACTGTCTTGTGAAAAAAGCATTTTCTCACTTTCTGTAGAAGTGGCTGGAAATAACTAGGTAGGTTTGGTATTCCCCATATGTTAATTAAGATCAACACTGCTGTGTGAGAGCCACACTATTTGTCAAACTAACAGTACAGGAAGAACTGTCCAATCAAAAAGAGAAGCTGAGCCTACTCTGAGTCAGTTATGTACAAATAAGATGTTATTAGGGCTTCCCAGGTGGCTGAGGGGGTAAAGAATCCACCTGCAAAGCAGGAGATGTAGGCAGAAGGGAGTTCGATCCCCAGGTCAGGAAGCTCCCCTGGAGGAGAGCACTGGCAACCTACTCCAATATTCTTGCCTGGAGAATCCCATGGACACAGGGGAGCCTGATGGGCTACAGTTCATAGGGTCACAAAGAGTCGGATGTGACTGAAGTGACTGAGCGCATGGGCACGCATGATGTTATTAACATCATGTTAATATGTTTCCACAATCATAAATGCCTTCAGGGCAAATTTAAGCATCCTCACGTTCATGTGCACAGCCTGGCACAAGGCTGCTTGAACAAAGTGATTCTTTAAATATTTTGTTTTTACATTTATAATAATACCCTTCTCGGCTGGTAGCACATGTAACGCACATTCTACTAGTCAGCTCAGAGGCTCTGCAGGTTTTCCAGTGCCATCAGTGTTCCTTGTATGTTGGTATACTTGGATCATCATTAACTTGATTTTCTCCAGGGAATTTTGAATTATACCAATAGGCATTTCTAGCCTTCCTAGTTCTCATATTTCTGACGACTATTATAAAATTATCAAAGCCATTAAGTCTTATCATCAACAAGTGTTCCCTGCTTTTCCTTCCACATTGGCCTGAAGGCCAGACTGAATAAGCATAGGGCAGAAATTTTGTTTTTTGGTGGAAGCATCAAAAAGAACTGTCTCAGTAGAAGACCATAACAACTAATATTGACTTTGGCACTGAAAAGAATAGATTTATGTTTACGGGATCCCCAGGGTCAGTTGAAATTGCCACCATAGGCAGGTATCTGTCAGACTGGATCAGTGGACTGTGCCAAGATTTCCTTTGGTCCAGGAGCTTATGACATCCTGCAAGTAGGTTACTAACTAAATTCTGCTGTGATAAGAATTAATTATACAAGACTAAATTCCCTGATAGCTCAGTTGGTAAAGAATCTGTCTGCAATGCAGGAGACCCCAGTTCGATTTCTGGGTCAGGAAGATCTGCTGGAAAAGGGATAGGCTACACTCTCCAGTATTTTGGGGCTTCCCTTGTGGCTCAGCTGGTAAATAATCTGCCTGCAATGCAGGAGATCTGGGTTTGATCCCTGGGTTGGGAAGATCCCTTGGAGAAGGGAAAGGCTACCCCATTAGTCCATGGGGTTGCAAAGAATCAGACACAACTGAGTGACTTTCACTTTCACTTTCACATGAATAAGGGAATCTAATTGGCCTTTTTCACTGAAATATTAATGGTATTATTTATAATGTTTCAAGTTCTGGTGGTCTTATGGAACAAGTTATTTCTTCTTCATCTATATCTAACCCTCATCTTAGTAAAATAAATTTACAAACAGAAATAAAAATTTTTTCATTATAGTTGCTTCTGATCACTCAAAATTCAAGAAAGATATTTTACACACAAAAAACTTATTATAGATTATAGCCCTATAAGTAGAAAATAATAATTACATAAAATAATAATGCATATTGGTAGCATTCAAATCGGAGAAGGCAATGGCACCCCACTCCAGTACTCTTGCCTGGAAAATCCCATGGATGGAGGAACCTGGAGGGTTGCAGTCCATGGGGTCACTGAGGGTCGAACACAACTGAGTGACTTCACTTTCACTTTTCATTTTCATGCATTGGAGAAGGAAATGGCAACCCACTCCAGTGTTCTTGCCTGGAGAATCCCAGGGATGGGGGAGCCTGGTGGGCTGCCGTCTATGGGGTCGCACAGAGTCGGACACAACTGAAGTGACTTAGCAGCAGCAGCAGCAGCATTCAAATACTTTTATCGAGCTCCTTTAATTTCATGGCATAATGTAGTTATTTGCATAACTGCATAACCTACTTCTCACCAGTATAGAATCAAATAAACAAAATATGTAAGGAAGAATACAGTTAAAAACAAATCTTGTTAGTTATATTATATAATTATAATATTATATTATGTAATTATACCCAAGTCCACAGCTAAATTAAAAGGACAGTATGGAAATAATGCATACAAAAGTCTAGAAAACCTCATCTATACCTATTCTATGACTAATGAGGTCCTATCCTTATGTAGAGTAAAGCAGAGGTTTCTAATCCCCAGGCTATTAACCAGAACCAGTCTATCGCCATTAGGAACAGGAGGTGAGCAGTTGGTGAGGGAACGAAGCTTCATCCGTATTTACAGCGGCTCCACATTGCTCACATTACTGTCTCAGCTCTGCCTCCTGTCAGATCAGTGGCATCATTAGATTTTCATAGGAGCAAGAACCCTACTGTGAACTGCACAGGCAAGGGATCTAGGTTGCGTGCTCCATATGAGAATCTAGTGTCTGATGCTCTGAATCTGCATTATGGTAAGTTGCATAAGTATTTCATTATATATCACAATGTAATAATAACTGATATAAAGTGCACAATAGATATGATGTGCTTGAATCATCCCCAAACCATCCCCCACTCCCAGTCTGTGGAAAAATTGCCTTCCATGAAACTGGTTCCTGGCACCGAAAAGGTTGGGGGCTGCTGTAGTAAAGACTGTCACTTCCTGGAAAACCAGAAACATTGGCAAACTTGGGGATCTCAACAAAGGAGAATTTCCCTACAGTTATATACTGCAGGTGAAAGAAACTTGAAAGAGAGAAACAGAATGATTCTTGGTTCCGTTTCGTGGAATACATGAATCTACAGGAGTAATAAAATTATTTCTGGCAAATAAATATGATATTTTAAAATGTCACTATGGGTTTTTTCAAAGCTAAGAAGGAAGTAACTTTCCTTACCTCAATATTACTTGGCTCTATTAATAGCTGTGTCGAACATTATAACAAGGAGGTCTTTAAACGTTTATCAGTCCTCGAGTCCTGTTACACTTATCAAAATGAACCAGGCTGTAGAGCAGTAAAGGGCTTCCCTGCCGGCTCAGTCAGTAAGAAATCAACCTGCAAGGCAGGAGATCGCCTATAATCACAAGATACCCAGGTTTGATCCCTGGATTGGGAAGATTCCTTGGAGAAGGAAATGGCAACCCACTCCAGTATTCTTGTCTTGGAAATTCCATGGACAGAGGAGCCTTGGCAGGCTACAGTCCATGGGGTTACAAAGAGTCAGATACAACTTACCACCATAGAGTGTAAATGAAATGAATACTACTGAATCCAGAAATTGAAAAGTAAACATTTTGGGTCAAATATGTATCTTAGGAAAAGAATATGACCACAGTAATAACCTGGTCTCTCCCCTTTCTACGAAAATTAAAAAAAAAATTTTTTTTCAATCATTTGAAGACATGGTTTATGATTTAGAGGTAGGTCTTGAAAAACAGGAGCTTCCTTCCACAAGCCTATATTGCAAAGGTAACAGATAAACAGAGTCATTCTAAAAGCCCTGTTTTCTGAGATAGGCTTTCAACAAGACAGGATATTATTACACTAAAAACAAGGAATCTCTGTTTTTTGTTTTTTGTTTTTTTAACAAAATTGACCACAAAGTCAACCAACCAGAAATTTGATGGCCAAATAAAAACCTGAACTATACATTTGGCTTCTATGAGTATTCTGTAAGCCTGGTTGAAAGCTAATTATCTAGGAGGATTTCTTATTTGCAATATTTAAAAATGATTTATTTTATTAGAAATTATAGTTGAATATGTTTGTATACATAAATATAGATACAAGTACAATTCCTGATTATGCTAAGTCACTTCAATCATGTCCGACTCTTTGTGATCATATGGACTATAGCCTGCCAGGCTCCTCTATCCATGGGGCTTCTCCAGGCAAGAATACTAGAGTGGGTTACCATACCCTCCTCCGGGGGATCTTCCTGACCCAGGGATCAAATCCGCATCTCTTATTTCTCTTGCATTAGTAGGCAGGTTCTTTACCACTAGCGCCACCTGAGAAGCCTGATTATATGAAAATCAACCTAGTCTGACATCTCTGCTGTTTTTTCAGTGATGACTCCCACCTTGCCAGTCTAATCACAGGAAAAATAAACCTGCTACCCAACCCCAAAGGTGTCCATGCCCTAATCCCAAGACCTGCTAGTATGTTAGGTTATATGAAAAAGAGGAATTCAGGTTGTAGATGGAGTTCAAGGTTGCTAATCAACTGATATTGACATGAAGAGATTTTCCTGCAATATTTGAGTGGACTCAACGCAGTCACAAGTGGGAGGAAGAAGAGTCAGAGAGAGGTTTGAAGATGCTACGCTGTTTATTTTGAAGGAGGAGGAAGCAGCCATAAGCCAAGGAATTCAGGTGGCCTGCAGAAGCTGGAAAAGACAAGGAAATAGCTTCCTCAAAATGACTCCAGAAAGGATCACAGCCCTGCTGATATTTTAATTTTAGCCTATTAAGACCCATTTCAGACTTATGACGTCAAAAACTGTTAAGATAATAAATGTGTGTTGTTCTAAGAACTCAATTTGTGGTAATTTGTTACAGTGTTTTAGAAAGCTAAAACATCACCATATTTACAATAGCCACTAGGAAAAAAAGCAGGTTGCTCAGTAGTAAAGAATCTGCTTGCCAGTGCAGAAACCTCAGGAGATGTGGGTTTGATCCCTGGGTCAGGAAGATCCCTGAAGTAGGAAATGGCAACCCACTCCAATATTCTTGCAGTATAATTCCAGGGACAGAGGAGCCTGGCAGGCTACAGTCCATGGGGTCGCAAAGAGTCAAACACGACTGAAGCGACTGAGCACAGAATAAAAGCCAATCTCCTTCTCACAGCCTAAAAGACATTGCAGAAACAAGCCTTTCCTTCCTCTCTCACCTCATCTTCCCATTCTTCTCTGCTCAGGAAACACTGACATTCTTTCACTGCTTTATACTTGCCAACTTCTTCTACTCAAGGTCTTTGCACTTTCCACACTTTGTCTGTAGGGCTCATTTCTT
This sequence comes from Bos grunniens, assembly GCF_055505025.1. Taxonomy (NCBI): domain Eukaryota; kingdom Metazoa; phylum Chordata; class Mammalia; order Artiodactyla; family Bovidae; genus Bos; species Bos grunniens. Next base: position 137,471,352 of record NC_141165.1, read on the forward strand.
TGTCACTCTGACTCTTTCTCATTCTTCAAGTTGACTTTAAGTCACATTTCTCAGCTGGCCTTTAAAATAAATATCAAATAAATATCTAATATCAGTATATATCTGATGACTCTGTTGTTCTGGAGAACCCTAACTTACAGAGGAGGGGAAAGACACTCCACCTCTTGAAGGAAGGAACACCAAGTGTGTACAAGGAAGAAAAAAAAAATGATAGTAGCCTTCTTTGACAGAGAAGGCAATGGCTCCCCACTCCAGTACTCTTGCCTGGAGAATCCCATGGACGGAGGAGCCTGGTGGGCTGCAGTCCATGGGGTCGCACAGAGTCAGACACGACTGAAGTGACTTAGCAGCAGCAGCAGCCTTCTTTGGGGATCATTTAAAATAAATTCCATCTGTGTAAAATGGTTTGTACTTTTCTTTGAACCACAGCACCCTGTGCTCCTGTGTTACTTCTCTCATTACACATCCATACAATTTGATTGCTTGTCTACCTCTTCTACTGGATTTTTAGTGCTTCAGAGGTAGGGGCTGTGTCTCATGACTAGACATTATGTCCCTAGTACCTTGCTTCGATACCTTAATAATACTTGTGGGGTGAATGAATGACTGAATGAAAAATGTACCCTATATTCATGAATACTTTATTGAATTTGTATTAACCTTATTAATTCCTTCAAGTTCTACTTATTTACCCAATCCTCTCCCTGACAAATGCATCACACTATTTCTCTAAGACAGCATGCGCTATACTAAGTCACTTCTGTCATGTCCGACTCTTTGCAACCGTCTGGACTGTAGCCTGCCAGCCTCCTCTGTTCATGGGATTTTCCAAGCAAGAATACTGGAGCAGCTTGCCATGCCTCCTCCAGGGAAATCTTCCCAACTCAGGGATCAAACCCTTATCTCTTATGTCTCCTGCATTGGCAGGGGTTTTTTCCCCACTAGTTCCACCTGGCAAGCATGCCCACCTTCAAAATCACCAAATAATCCAGAATAATATGGAATCAAAATATACAATTTTTGCTGTACAGTATCTGTCCTTCATCTGAACAAAGGAAGATAACCTAGTAATAATTAACAATATCCCATAGAACATTTAATGAGACAAATTTTAAATTATTAGACCGCTTTAATACTTAAAATTTAAAGAATCACAACCTGATTACAATTTAAAAATCTGTTTATGAAAGAATAACATATTCTTTCATACTGATTGTGTGCTGAATGTGATTCTTTTCTATTTGTAAATATTAAATATTCCAGAGCTCATAAATCCTGCAGTTGAAGGAAAACCTGGGTACGTTCTTCTTGTAAAGACTGCCACTAGGTTAACCTCCCTATTCCAATTTCACTCTCTCCCCTCATCAGTTTATGTATTCTGCATTTCTAACAAAGAAATGACAATTTCAGAGTTTAGAAAGGGCCTAAACTTTGCTTTATCAAGGACAATACTGGCAACTTTCCAAAAACCTGGAGGCCATGGCTCATCTGCAAATCATGTACATATATTTGCATGAATTTTATTTTGATTAGTAGCCTCAACCCATGATGGTACTTAGGATGAATGAAGCATTTTACATATATGAATAAATGAAGATGATTTAGTAGTCTTACTGCTCATGGCTGTTTTCCCTGTTCCTCTAACTCTCCTCATCTATTCCCTTCTTATTATTTCTTCTCTTTAAATCTGGAGTGGGTGCTGCTTTTCTTTCTTTAACATACTGATTCTATATATAGTGAGAAAGAAGAAGCCCTGCTTTTGTGTTTTATTGACCCATTCAGCAGATCTATTATGACCCAAATCACTGTGACTTCGTGCTTTTTGCAAAGTTCTTTATCTTCACTGTCATAAATTGGCATCTTTGGGGAGCTGGGTCAGGGAGGTACACAAAGCTTGATAATTGTGGAATTTTCTTTTGAAGAGTTTGTCCCTCAAGTACTCCGTAAGCTAAAACATAACTTTAGTGACAAATATATTAAAAAATAGTATATGACAATGCTAAAAGTAGAGGAAAAAGAGAATTCCTACTCGGTTCATAGCTTTTTATTTCCCCTAAACTATAAAATCCTGGTGAATGCAATTGTATTTGTGTGCAGTGTGTGAGTATCCATGTTTGATGTGAGGTAGTATAAGTTGGCAGAGGACCACAGAAAGGGCCCTTAGCTAGTGGAGATAAAGGATGCTGATGATGGCGTAGGATAGCTACTATCAGAAAAATGAGTGGAGGAAGACCTTGGCTTGTAGTGAAATCATAGAAAATTCTAGACATCACAGGAGGTAATGAAGTGGTGGTGACTAGTTTAAAGATTAAATATGAGGGTCTCTAAATTGTATCCCCAAATCTGTATTCATCTATTGCAATATATGACTAATAAAACAATTTCTCTCTATATATATCCTTCATGTGTATTTTCCAAGAGAATGAAAGGCAATCAATTCAATATTTGCAAAAAATATTACTTTTTTTTCCTTAACTCGATGTCCCATTTTGTATTCTTTCCTCTTTCCTGTTCTTTATTCTCTTATTCTCCTGTGATTCAATACATTCAAGCCCTTTCTAGTGTTTCAGTGAAGCCAGGTTCCCTACAAGCAATAGTCTATTCATTTTTATTAGTTATTACTGTGTAGGGCCTACTTTACTTATGAGAAATAATATTTATTTATTCCTCCTCTGTTTGGAATAATAGAAAACATAGGAAATTACTTCAGAATATGATTCATGTCTTCTATTTATAGGTCATAAGGATGGAAATATGGTCCTAACTTTTTAAGATTAAAATCTACAAATATTTCAGGGAATTAAATTAATGTAACAAAGTAATAGAAATATTATTAGAAATGATGCATGAGGAATTTGGCCTAAAATAAAGTTGGAATTTGAATCCCTCAGGGTTTGATCAGAGAAGCAGAACCACATGGAGTAAGGAATTTATTGTATGGGTTGGATTTTACATGATTATGTGAGCCAAGGAGAAGGTCCATGGAGGGGCTTGTCGCCTATGTCAAATGCTGTGTCTACGTTACTGCTGGTTATAAAGGGCCACAGTTAGGAAGGAAAGCTGTACAGGACGGGTTGAGAATCAACTGGTGCTCATTCAAGTAAACTGGAACCCTTGAATCTAAACCGTAACTCACACCTAATTTTCACAGCTTCTCACCTCGCATAAGTGATGTACAGGAGAACCTGGTGTCCTTCGCCGCAGAGCTGCTTCAGTACTGTACTTCTTCAGCAATATACTTGCTCCAGAACTGTCAAATACTGAATTGGAAGATCCAGTCGAATCTGGAGGGCTTGTTAACCTGGCTTCTGTTGTAATGTAGCAACAAGATGAACTAGCAAATTCACAGCAAGAAAAGAAAGCTGCAGTGGATCTGGTGACCTATGTTGACTTTCAGAAAGTAGAGTGGGCTGATTCTCTTTCACCTTCTAAATCTCATGCAAATTTTGCTTGTGGGCCACCCCAACCTGGGACCATCGCAGAAGGACTTTCAAGAAACACGATTTCAATTGAACCTAAGCTGCACAGGAAAAAAGGTACCACAATCAACTACTTGACCACTTCTCACATATATATGTGCCTCTTTGAACCATACTCAGCATCCAATTAAAAGGAAAACAAATCATGCTTCTGGCAGAGAGGATGCAATCTCCCTCGAACAGTTATCACATGCAACCTCTCCCAAGAAGACACAAATCCCTTTATGCATCTTTGGATAATGTTCTTTCTTCTAATTAATTCCCTTTGCCTTTTGGTCACGCTATAACTTAAATGGGCTTCCCAGGTGGTACTAGTTGTTAAAAACCCACCCACCAAGGCAGGAGGCATAAGAGACACAGGTTCAACCCCTGGGTCAGAAAGATCCCCTGGAGGAGGGCATGGCAGCTCACTCCAGTTTTCTTGCCTGGGAAATCCCATGGACAGAGGAGCCACACTTCATGGGGTTGCAAAAGATTGGACAAGACAGTAGCTAAAGAATAAACAACAAATCTTTTTAACCAATCTAGAATTATTTTGTGTTTATAGTATAATAAAATGATTCATTTTTAACTGATCTTCCACAGGGTATAGAGTGCTGCAGGATTATTTATTAAATTATTTTCTTTCAACTAAGTTGAATTATTATATAATTTTGAGAATGCTGTATTAAATTTTGGTTGGTAGTAGGGTCCAAGTAGATTGTCCTTTCTGTTGTGTTCTACTTATTCTGATACCAATTCTTATTACTTTTATTACAGTGTCAAGAGAGTATGATCTGGTATCTGGAAAGCCAAATTTCCCTTTGTTGATCTTCTTTATGACACTTTTCTTGATAAAGAGTTTAGTCTTCCATATAGTCTGTAAGATTATATAAATAAATATATCAATTGATATATAATTATATCAATAAAATAAATCTATTATAGAGCGTTTGTCTTTCTCTGTCTGATTTATTTCACTAAGCATAATACCCACTAGGTCCATCCACATTGTTTCAGGTGGCAGAATTTTTTTTTTTTTTTGGTCTGAGTAGTATTCCATAGTGTATGTACACCACATCTCTTCTACCCATTCATCTGTTGTTGGACACAGGTTGCTTCCATATCTTGGCAATTGTAATAATGCTGCTATGAACATTGCATATATATATCTTTTCAAATCAATGTGTGAATTGACTATAAATTCTTAATTATAAAGACCATGCTCTCTATATGTAATATGAAGAGCACCAAGAAAAGAATCCTGTGATTACTGACTAATCACAAAGTATTTAGTACATTTGGCTAGAGATTTAGGGATATTAGAAGGATGCACACAAAAACATCCATGTGCAGTAACATCACAGCATGTGAATTACTGAACATAACCATAAAACATGTACACTGTCACATGAATGAAGGGTGCCCAGCAGTGACTTCAGTCCTGTCTGTGGCACATTGTCTGCTCTGCTTGTTGCTTCTCAGCTGTGCATCTGTATTCAGGTGTCATGTGCACCAAAGGGCCAAAAACACACAGTCAGCAGAACACCCTAAGACGAGACATATTGTGCCTCTTTCTGCAGCCAAATTTATTAGAATTCTAGACTGCAGATAACATGAAGATGCAGCAGACATTCCTCCCAGAAAATCAGAACTGGAAAAAAATAAAGGACTATGTTGTTAACCCATAGAAGGTTTATGAAAGATAGATATGCACTTACTAAAACTCTAAGCCCTTTAGTTAATTTATATATGTTACTTTTCACTTATTCTTCAAGTTGAACTCATTTTAAAATATTGTTTATCCTTTCCTAACTTCTTCCTATATATGTACTGCCAATTTAATTTCCATTTTAAACTCTTCTGTCATTGTCATGAGCACTGAGGAGAACTTCTCCCTAATATAATGTTCTGTACACTGTGTCTTGCCTATAACATAAACTGTTTCATAACAGTGATCTGGTATGATAAAAATAATTGTCTGAAATTACAGTTCACAAAGTCTGAATCTGTGAAACTACAATTAACTGGCCTAGGGATGTAGCAAAATGAAACGAGACCTGGTTTGAACCTAGACGTATATCTGAAATTTGGCGAGCAAAAACCAACACTGGGTACAATATAGGGATGTACGAAAACACAGTCAGTTTCCACTGTCACAGAAAACTTTTGAACTAGTTCTAAGTTCTCCAGTAGGTGGATATCTACAGTGTAATTTCTTCAAATTCTACAGCTTTGCCTCAAAACAGCCTTTTAGATCAAGCTGTGACACATGAATAAATGTCATTCCTTTGGGATATTGTAATAAATGAAAATAGTAAACATTTAGTTAGCAACTTTAAACTGAAATAAAATGTGCATTGAAGTAACCGTATTTTAGGATTTCTATTCTATCGAGAACCCACAGGCATGCAGAAAACATCAGTTCAAATTTTGAAAAATAATGCTTTGGTGCATATAGCTTTAAATAGCACTGGGGCGTATATTTCAGTAGAGCCAACCTCTGCTTACCCAGTGGATATAATTATCAGATTCTGCTTTTAGAATGCTGATTGCTGCCCACATCCCCTTAGGACTTGCACCCCCTTGAAAAGAAATAAGAAGCCAGAACCAAGAAGAACCTAGAATCGGGAAGGCACTCATAATCATCTAGGCTTCATTTTAGAGGTGGCTCTAAGAAGTTTAGAGATTTGTCCTATGTAACACAGATCATGAGAGGCAAAGAAAGAACAAGATTGGGAATCCCAGGCAACTGAATTTTTAGACACTGGGTGTCTAGATTCAAGGAACCATCAAATTTGGAATAGGACCTCATGGTAGCAGTCATTAGGAGCTGGGCAGTTTGACAAGGCCAGGCCAATGATAAAAATAAGTTTATTTTCAAGTGCGGCTTCTTTTTTTTACTCTCACTTAATGACCATTTTTTTCTTCCTAAATATTGTGTTCAATATGACTATAAGTTATCCAATGGCAAGATCTTTCAGTTCTCTAGGTGGGAAATAAAGTCAGGTGCATGTATACCCAAACTAACTAGGTTTTTATACAATTGGCATCTGATAGATTTTAAGGAAATAGGAAAGCACAGAGTAATTCTGCAATATAATCCAAATTGTTTAGTTTGCATTGTCGACTTTTTGCTCTAACAAGCTCTTTTATTATAAATGCCTTCTCCAAGCAAAAGTGACTAATTACAGACTTGTGTTGTCTTCTTCAGCTTCTCTTACCTTTCCTCTGTCATTTGGTCTTAAAAAAAAAAAAAAAAAGGTTTAAAAAGCATTGAAAATGGTTTCAATCTTTGGTGATATAAATTATGCTGCATTGCATAAACATTTATAAGCTTCCTGTGTTAAGTTTTTCTTTAAACTATGTTTTTTTGTCATGTTTAATTGCCACCAACCTTTCATTGGTGATTATGTCCAGGCATTCACTGAATGCATTGCTGCCCAAACTCCTACCTTCTTACTTCAAGTTTTGTTTAAACAAGACAAGACCTCCATGTTTGCTCATAGTTTCATTGAATATTTTTCTGGCTGGATCTTTTTTAAAATATTTAATTGGAGGATAATTGCTTTAAAGCTGAATGCAGAAGACCTGATGCTTTTGAACTGTGGTGTTGGAGAAGACTCTTGAGAGTCCCTTGGACTGCAAGGAGATCAACCCAGTCAGTCCTAAAGGAAATCAGTCCTGAATATTCATTGGAAGGACTGATGCTGAAGCTGAAACTCCAATACTTTGGCCACCTGATGTGAAGAACTGACTCATTGGAAAAGACCCTGATGCTGGGAAAGATTGAAGGCAGGAGGAAAAGGCGATGACAGAGGATGAGATGGTTGGATGGCATCACTGACTCAATGGACATGAGCTTGAGCGGGCTTCAGGACTTGGTGATGGACAGGGAAACCTAGTGTGCTGCAGTCCATGGGGTCGCAAAGAGTCGGACATGACTGAGCGACTGAACTGAACTGATTGTATTGTTTTTTGCCATACATCAACATGAATCAATCATAGGTATATGTCCCCTCCCCCTTAAATCTCCTTTCACCTCCCACATCATCCACCCATATGTTAAAAAGGAGATGTTGGATAAAAATGTTAAGATCACTTTGCTACTGCTGCTGCTAAGTCGCTTCAGTCATGTCCAACTCTGTGTGACCCCAGAGACGGCAGCCCACCAGGCTTTCCCGTCCCTGGGATTCCCCAGGCAAGAACACTGGAGTGGGTTGGCATTTCCTTCTCCAATGCATAAAAGTGAAAAGTGAAAGGGAAGTCGCTCAGTTGTGTCCGACTCTTAGTGACCCCATGGACTGCAGCCCACCAGACTTCTCCATCCATGGGATTTTCCAGGCAAGAGTACTGGAGTGGGGTGCCATTGCCTTCTCCTAAGATCACTTTAGGTATGGTCAAAACATATATAAAAATTTAATCTATATGTCTACAAGCATGAGAGGACTTGTTAGTACAGCAGACATACTCGTATTAGGACAATATATTTTCTCTCCATCATGAGTGCTTGACCTATTTTCCTTTATTTCATGATATTGGACTCTTTTTCACACCCTTTGTTCATGCGTCCTAAATGTTCGTCATAAAGAACTATTCAAATATATTATACATATTTTATGTGAATATATTAAGTATATTTACTAAAGCAATAGTCAATCATTACTAAAAGTCAGGCATTTCTGTGTCCTAATGTGGGAAAACTTCCAAAATACGTTGTTAAAAATTTTAAAGATGTCCAAGTATGGTAACACACTAACATTGATTTTTCTCAGAAAGATACATAAGTACATGCTTGGATGTTCAGAGACCATCGCTGGAATGACATGTAGAAAACTGGCAAGCAGGCATCCCACTGAGAAGAGGTAGGACTGAATTAGAAACAGGGCAAGGAAAATAACTCTTTTACACTATATGTCTCTTGGTAACTTCTGATTTTTTTTTCATTTTTACCATATGTATGTGTTAGCAATTTAAATAAAAATAGTATGTTTGGGGTTGACATACATACATTCCTATGTATGCTATGCTATGCTAAGTCACTTCAGTCGTGTCCAACTCTGTGTGACCCCAGAGACAGCAGCCCACCAGGCTCCCCTGTCCCTGGGATTCTCCAGGCAAGAACACTGGAGTGGGTTGCCATTTCCTTCTCCAGTGCATGAAAGTGAAAAGTGAAAGTGAAGTTGCTCAGTCGTGTCTGACTCTTAGCGACCCCATGGACTGCAGCCTAACAGGCTCCTCCGTCCATGGGATTTTCCAAGCAAGAGTACTGGAGTGGGGTGCCATTGCCTTCTCCGATTCCTATGTATAAAATAGATAGTTAATGAGAACATACCGTACATCACAGAGAATTCTACTCAATCCTCTGTGCTGACCTAAATGGGAAGGAAGTCCAAAAATAAGGGGCTCTGTGTATATATATGAGGGCTTCCCTGGTGGCTCAGTGGTAAAGAATCTACCTGCCAAGTGGGTATGTGGGTTTAATCCCTGGATTGGGAAGATCCCCTGGAGAAGGGAAGAGCTACCTACTCCAGTATTCCTGCCTGGAGAATCCTATGGACAGAGGAGCCTGGGCAGGCAACAATCCATGAGTTTGCAAAGTGCTGAACATGACTCTGCAACTAAACAACAACAATGTGTATATACAGCTGATTCACTTTGTTTTACAGTAGAAACTAACACAACATTTTAAAGTAACTATACTCCAAAATTTTTTTTAAGAAAATCCAGTGATGAAGAAAAAAAGACAGATACAAAATGACATTAAATGGAAATAGTAAGAAGTATGGGTGGGTGAAATCAAAGAGCTGTCAGTGAGTCATTCACCAGTCAGTGCAGGCTGAAAACACAATTGTTGATTGTAACTGTCAATGAACAGCCAGAGGGCAACATGATCAGGACCTGCTGTGCTGACATCCACCCCCTTGGGTGACTGGTAATTCCATTTTCTCCTAGAAGACTTCCTCTCCCTTGCAGGTACCCTGAGGCATGTAAGTAGCACAAAGAGTTTTTGGAAAGCTCAGTTAGTAGTGAGTCTTCCTCGGAGAGGCAAAACACAACCCAAGAACAAAACAAAAACTAACTCATGGGCAATAATTTTTATCACTGTGAGTTCCTAGAAATCAGGTAACACTCTGGAATATATTTCTCTATAAGATGAACATCGTAATTATAATATGAATTATTTACTTATGTACTTTCATAACAACAGAAATAAGTAAGAATTGCAAAATATTTCCAGCATGAGTGAAATATGAAATCATATGTAATCCCATCTTAAAGATTAATCAAATGTTAGTATTGCGGTATTTCATACCTATAAATACATACATTATATTTTTCATGTTCCATATGGTTTTAAATTTTTGCATGAATATATATATATTAATTTTTATATATTTTATGTATTTTTACATATCTGGGATAATGCTTTTTAAAAACATTTATACAAATAGATTCAACCAGTTGTCTCAGGGAATGCTTTCAGAGAAAATGAAATTTATGTTGATGTCAAAAGTATTTTGAATTATTCTATTCTCTCTATATGTGTTTATGTGGGCTCTGCTCAGTCATGTCCTACTCTTTGCAACCCCATGGATTCTCTATAAGTATGACTATTGAGGAGTTTGACAGGCTTTAGTATTAGGTTAAGCTAGCTTTGTAAAAGCAATTTGAAGCCTCTCCATTGTGTGTGTGTATGTGTGTGTGTGTGTGTGTTTAAAACAATCTATAGAGCACTGCAATGAAAGTTGAAATATAATTTTCTCCAATATTGTCTGGGCCCAGAACCTTTTCTGAAAGTAGGTTTTTGACATATTTTTAAAACTTCTTCCAAGGATATTGTTATATTTAATTACTTATTCCTTCTTGGGCTTCATGTTAATAATACACATTTATCCATAACCTATCCAACGCAAGAAATCTGTCAAATATATATTTTGAATCTCTTAAGTTTTCATATATGCCATATTCATTTTCAAAAAATTAAGGGGTATGATAGTGAATTACTTTTGTTCTTCTATACCTGATTGTAACTGTATACTTAACTGATTTTTTTAGAACCATCTTTTGAAATCTTTCACTTACAATTAAAAATTTTCCCAGATTTATAATGTTTCTCTTTCATGTTTTCTAATTCTATTGTTATCTTCATTTCTCCCAAAATATTAATTTTCTGAATGTATAATTTATATGCTTATTTTCCCTCTTTTATTTTTAAAAAGTGAAGACTTTTAGAGATAGATTGCATTATTGATCCATATTGAACATTATTTCATAAAGCAAGGGTATATTATATAAATCTTGAAAGCCTTTAAAACATTTATAATTTAAAAATTATGCTTGAAGCCACTAAAATGTACTAGCCTTATGGATTATGGAAAAATCTCTACAGTATTGTAAACATAGCAAGTATAAATCATAACACTAATATAAAATTTTAATATAATTTGATGTAAGATGAAAATAGCAATAAAATATAATAAGGTAATAAATTATCCAAAGTGTACCTTCTAATACTTTAGAAAAACATTTGGAGATAAACTTTACTGTAGCAAACAAAGTCCATCACTATATCCATTAATAATGGATATAAACTAAAAGATAATATCAATTTCTTCAACAAAAAGTACCTCCCCTCAGTGAATCTGAACATTAAAATACCTCACTAAGGAACTTTTTAAGTAACATTTTAGAGAGAATTCTCAATATAATCTCTTATTTCCATTTTCTCATAATTTTAATTTTCTCCCTCCTCTCCCCACCCAGCACACTTCATAATACCCAATACTATAAGTTTAGCTTGGAAAATAACACAAAGGTGATGTGGGAATTGTGATCAATGGAATATATCACTAAAACTCTCTTTTGTTGAAATATAGCTATCACAGTATTAATAAAACTACTGGCTGACAACTGCCGATTCAGCATATAAACTGGTACCAAGAGCAGCAGTTATGAATTGCTGTTTATTTGTTGGAAGATATTCACTAACTTCACTTTCACTTTACACTTTCATGCACTGGAGAAGGAAATGGCAACCCACTCCAATATTCTTGCCTGGAGAATCCCAGGGACGGGGGGAGCCTGGTGGGCTGCCGTCTATGGGGTCACAGAGTCAGACACAACTGAAGCGACTTAGCAGTAGCAGCAGCATTCACCATAATCCACTCAGGTCTTTAATGAGCAAATAGATAAAGGGGGCAAGAATTTAACTACAGGATTTTATTTGGTAATATCAAATAATCAGATTAACTATATAAGTCATTGCAAGAACAAATGTTGTTATTTGTGTATGATTTGTATCTACTTTCTTAATGTAGGCTTTTGAAGAAGACTGGGGTCCAGTTGTAAACAACTGGACTTCTTCTGAATAAGCATCCATTTTCAAAACATATTTTGAAGGAGTAGTTGTCTCTTAAGTTTGAACTGGATGGTAAACAAAATTTAACATAAAATGAAAGAACTTCTGATAGAAATATAAAGCTTTTAAAAAGGAACTTATCTTTTCCACCTCAGATTCTTACCTTTTCCTTTTTTTAAACAAGCAAAACTTGCTAGTTGACAGCAAAAATGTGAAAACAAAACAGTATATTTATAGTCTAAGAATCATTGTTGTATCTTATTCCTGGAATTATGAAATGCATGCTCCTATTGCTCTTAAATATGAGATGGATGAAATATAAATATTAAGTCTTTTCTTAGCTTTCTGTTACTAACCCTTAGGAATTAAAAGGAATTTATTTGAAGGAAGTTTACATTAATTCTTACAACCTGGGCACTATTGCAAAAATGTGTATAATAAGCAATCAACAAATGTCAAAGCAGTTTTTTGACATTTTTATTCAGTAGAATTTTTAAAACATATAAATCTTTAAATGGGAAACAGAAATGTTATTTAAATCAAGAAGGAGTGTTACATTTTCAAAATGCCCTTGTCAAACAAGTACTCTAAAATAGTACAACATGTAATTCTGAAATGCCATAGATTAATAAAAGATTTTCAAATTCTGCACTGCAATTCAGTTTTTAACCTCTGGCCATGACTTCCTTTTCCATAGTCTTTGGTTTTGATTCTTAACTCATATGTGTGCATATTGACAAATTTTCTTATGTAGTAGAAATAACAAAAAGGAGATAGAAACGCACAGTACAGTAAGGCAGTGGAGAAGACCTCTTCATTCACACAGTTATCCATTTACATTTAGTTAATACACAACCCAGTTGAATTATTTGTTTTGTTACCAACTTTAGAAAAACATGGGATCCACAAGATAAAACTTGGACTCTTGTCAAGGATTTAACTCATAATATGTATAACACTGTGAAGTAAGTAAGGTTGAGAATCAATGGTTGCTCCATATGTACATCATAGATTAAAGTATATCACTGATATATACATGCTGTAGTAGTTTGTAGTTAAGTTGCTAGAGTCGTGTCCAACTCTTGTGACCCATGGACAGTAGCCCACCAGGCTCCTCTGGAGTACGCTGCCATTTCCTTCTCCCAGGGGTCTTCTCGACCCAGGGATTGAACTCACGTCTTATGTCTCCAGCTTTGACAGGCGGATTCTTTACTACTGAGCCACAGGGAAGCCCATATACATGCTAACTGCAGCCATATAAGGTTTGATAGATAGTGAAATAAGTTTACGAAAAAACTGTTTTAATTTTCTAGCAAATCTTCAAAACCTTAAAAAGAAATTGGCCTCTTAAAACCTAAGTCAATTAACCATTCTCATTTTGTTTAAAAACAATGCTTTTGTATGGATTTTACAGCAGAAAATTTTATAGTAATGTCTAAGCCTAATGTTTTCATATCTGTCATTACCCATACAAGACTAGATTCCTGACTTGACCACTATAAAGGAAACTAACTTTAAATGAAATCTTTGTCATCTTCTTCTCCTCGATATCCTTTTGTGAGTCCCATTGCAGAAAGAATAAAATCTAAAGTACAAATCTGTATTTTAATGCTCTCATATCATTTCCAAACTTATATCATTCCCCACATGTTTTCCCAACACCAGCCTTCATTCTCAGACAGCACCATCTCATATCCCCAGGCTTTATGGCACGGCTTCCTCTTGATTCAAGGATTATTACTTCATAGCATGGTTCTATTCACTCTTAAGGGCTGACCATAAATAACATCACCATGACACATTCTATCACCTCCCAATAAGTCAATCATTCTCCTGGAATTCTATAGGATTTTTCCTAAATTCCATAATAGTAGTATATGTTGCTCTTTATTTCATATATTTTTAATTTTTTAAAATGTATTTATAATTGAAGGATAAGTCTTGACAATACTGTGCTGGTTTCTGCCATATATCAGCATGAATTGGCCAAAGGTATATGTATGCTCCCTCCCTGTTGAGCCTCCCTCCCAACTCCCCTCCCACCCCATCCCACCCCTCTAGGTTGTCACAGAGCTCCTAATTTGAGCTTCTTGCATCATACAGCAAATTTCCACCAGCTATCTAATTTTACATATGGTAACGAATATGTTTCAGTACTAGTCTCTCAATCCATCCCACCCTTTCTTTCCCCTACTGTGTCCGCAAGTCTATTCTCTATATCTGTGTCTCCACTGGGCTTCCCTTCTGGCTCAGCTGTTAACAAATCTGCCTGCAATGCAGGAGACCTGGCTTCTATCCCTGGGTTGGGAAGATCCCTTAGAGAAGGGGAAGGCTACCCACTCCAGTATTCTGGCCTGCAGAATTCCATGGACTGTATAGTGTCTCCACTAATGCCCTGAAGATAGTTTCATCAGTACCACCTTTCTAGATTTCATATATGTGTGTTAATATATGATATTTGTTTTTCTCTTTCTGACTTATTTCACTCTGTATAATAGGCTACAGGTTCATTCACCTTATTACAACTGAGTCAAATACGTTCCTTTTTATGGCTGAGTAATATTCTGTAGTGTATTTGTACCACAGCTCCTTTATCCATTCATCTGTTGATAACATCTAGGTTGCTTCCATCTCCAAGCTATTGTAAACAGTGCTGTGATAAACACTGGGGTACATATGGCTTTTTCAATTATGTCTTTGTCATAGTCATCACAAGCTGTTTTTTTTCATAGCTATTTACTTCATTGTCCTTGTATTCTAATAGACTGTGAATTCTGTAAGAGCAAAGATTGGCTCTTATTTATCTTTGCACCTTCCAAAACCTTTATCCAGTACCTGTTGGTATATTTAATGTTTTTTTTTTTTTCAAAAACCATGAATCAATAAATATGTCATTTCCTTAGAAAGTAAAAGTGTGTATCAATTTATGCTCATATTTAGATTTATTCTGGAAATAAGAATTGGGATTCTTGAATTCCAGAAATGTTTATTTTAAAAGCAGAGATGAGAAGCCATGGGCCAAATCTGTACCCCCCTCCATTTTGTACAGCCTGAATGCTAAGAATAGTTTTCAAACTTTCCAACATTTGAAAAAAAATCATCAAATGTAGAATAATATGCTGTGACATATAAAATTCAAATTTCAGCATCTTTAAATAGAGGATTTTAAAAATTCACTATTGAATTGTGATTGACACATAAAAGGCTGTACATATTTTATGTATGTAACTTGGTGAGTTTTAGGATAAGTATACGCCTGTGAAACTATCATCACGATCAGCACCATTACCTCCCAATGTTTCCCCCAGCCTCCTTTAGAGAGAAAATACAGTATATCTACACAGTGAACTAGTATTCAGCCTTAAAGAAGGAAACCCTGCCAGTGGTGACAACATGCTTGACTCTAGAGGACAACATGCCAAGAGAAATAAGCTAGACACAAACAACAACAACAAAAAATGATCTTACTTAGATGTGGAATCTAAAATAAAGTTTTACTGGAATATAGCCATTCCTCATTTAAGTATGATTCCTGGCTGCTTTTGTGCTGTAAGAGCAGGATTCACTAGTTATGACACAAATTGTACAGGCCATAGCACCTGAAATATTTACTATTGGTTCTTTGAATGAAAAAAAATTGCCAACATCTGTTTTAGTGTATTTAATTTGCAGGGTTTATCATATAGATTTTCACTTTTATGCTTGCTATAATAAAACATTAAATTATGAGGGCCAGGTTGTGACCTTCTACTGGAAAGAATAAGAGAGTGATAATATTACAAAATTACATAGCCAACTTCTACTTGAAGAATTCTCTTCAAGTTACCTTGAATAACTGAGTTACTCTAGTATTATAAAACAGATTATAAAATATGACTTTCAAATAAAACATACTCATATAAAGCCAATATTCAGGAAATGGTTACTAAGCACATACTATTTACAATGAATAGAAGTGGGCAGTGGAGAAAAGGAGACAAACGTAAAAGAAATTCCAGAAATCAAGGCAACAACATCAGAAAATTGATTGGCCAGGAAAAATGAGGATGTGGAAGCCAAAGTTATTAGACTCTTCAACCCTGGGTAACTAGGAGGTTAGTGGTGTCTTCAACAAATATAAAGCTCACAGCAATTAAAACCATATGGAGGAGCATGTTGTAGTCAATCTTGGAAGTACCATTTTGGGATACGCATGTGATATCCAGAAAGCAGTATTTGGGTGTTCAACAACAACTGTAAACATGATACTTAGGATATACATTAGGGTGTCATCTCCTTAAAGATAGTAGTTGAAGTCAGTGCGAGTATAAAGACAAAGAAGAGTGAAGGAGAGAAATTTGATAAAGCATATACAATATCCGCTAAGAGTAAGAGTTGATAGAAAAAACAAACAAGTATTGGAGCAGCAGAAGAGCATAATGAAATGAGATTTTCAAGAGTACAGAGTTAACCAATGTAGTATTGTTTATAACAGAGAGGTTGAGGAAATAAAATACATAGACATGTACTGGATTTAAAAATGAATTTGAAAAAGGGTACATGTATATGTATAACGTATAATATAACACAATATATTCTTGTACACCTGAAACTAACACAACATTGTTAATCAACTATTGTTGCTGTTGTTTAATTGCTGAGTAGTGCCTGATTCTTTGCAGGCTCCCACCAAGCTCCTCTGTCCATGGAATTTTTTAGGCAAGAATTCTAGCGTGAGTTGTCATGTCCTACTCCAGGGGATCCTCCTGACCCAGGAATCCAACCCACATTTCTTGTGTCTCCTACATTGTCAGGCTGATTCTTTAACATTGTACCACTTGGGAAACCCAACTATAATCCAAAATAAAAAGTAAAAACAAAAAAAAAATGAAGATATCATTGGGAGTACAGGCAGGCCTTGGAGATATTGTGGGTTTGGTTCCCATCTACTGCAATGAAGCAAGTACCACAATACAGGGAGTCACAAAAATTTGTTGGGTTCCCCAGTTCATATAAAAGTTATGCTCACATAAATGGCAACCCACTCCAGTACTCTTGCCTGGAAGATTTCATGGACAGAGGAGCCTTGTAGGCTACAGTCCATGGGATCGCAAAGAGTCGGACACGACTGAGCAACTTCACTCACTCACTCATACTGGGTAACAGTGTTATGTTCAAAAGAATGTGAATGTGAAAGTGAAAGTCACTCAGTCATATGCGACTCTTTGTGACCCCATGGACAATACAGTCCATCGAATTCTCCACGCCAGAATACTTGAGTGGGTAGCCTTTCCCTTCTCCAGGAGATCTTCCCAACTCAGGGATCGAACCCAGGTCTCCTGCAGTGCAGGCAGATTCTTTACCAGCTGAGCCACAAGGGAAGCCCAAGAGTACTGGAGTGGGTAGTCTATCCCTTCTCTAGCAGATATTCCCGACCCAGGAATCGAACTGGAATTTAAAAATACTTTATAGCCATCAACACTACAATGATGTATCATGCTGATCAGAATGACCATTCTGATGTTGAGGGATCGTAACATAAGGAGGTATCACAGTCTAGAGATTCTTTGAAAAAACTAGAGTTATCATATGATCCAGCAATCCATTCCTGAGCATATATCTGGAAAAGACAAAAATGGGAAAAATACATGCATCCCAATGTTCACAACAGCACTATTTACAATAGCCAAGGCATGGAAACAACCCAAGTGCCCATCAACTGATGACTGGTTTAAAGAGATGTGGTATATATGTACTATGGAATATTATTCAACCATAAAAAATGAAATATTGCCATTTGCAGCAACATGAATGGACCTAGAGATTACTATACTGAGTAAAGTATATGTATATATATAAAGTATATATATTTATATATATGGGAATACCAGACCACCTGAACTGCCTCTTGAGAAATTTGTATGCAGGTCAGGAAGCACAGTTAGAACTGGACATGGAACAACAGACTGGTTCCAAATAGGAAAAGGAGTACATCAAGGCTGTATATTGTCACCCTGCTTATTTGACTTATATGTAGAGTACATCATGAGAAATGCTGGGCTGGAAGAAGCACAAGCTGGAATCAAGATTGCCGGGAGAAATATCAATAACCTCAGGTATGCAGATGACACCACCCTTATGGCAGAAAGTGAAGAGGAACTCAAAAGCCTCTTGATGAAGGTGAAAGAGGAGAGTGAAAAAGTTGGCTTAAGGCTCAACATTCAGAAAACTAAGATCATGGCATCTGGTCCCATCACTTCATGGGAAATAGATGGGGAAACAGTGGAAACAGTGTCAGACTTTATTTTTCTGGGCTCCAAAATCACTGCAGATGGTGACTGCAGCCATGAAATTAAAAGACGCTTGCTCCTTGGAAGGAAAGTTATGACCAACCTAGATAGCATATTCAAAAGCAGAGACATTACTTTACCAACAAAGTTTCGTCTAGTCAAGGCTATGGTTTTTCCTGTGGTCATGTATGGATGTGAGAGTTGGACTGTGAAGAAGGCTGAGCTCCGAAGAATTGATGCTTTTGAACTGTGGTGTTGGAGAAGACTCTTGAGAGTCCTCTGGACTGCAAGGAGATCCAACCAGTCCATTCTAGAGGAGATCAGCCCTGGGATTTCTTTGGAAGGAATGATGATAAAGCTGAAACTCCAGTACTTTGGCCACCTCATGAGAAGAGCTGACTCCTTGGAAAAGACTCTGATGCTGGGAGGGATTGAGGGCAAGAGGAGAAGGGGATGACAGAGGATGAGATGGCTGGATGGCATCACTGACTCGATGGACGTGAGTCTCAGTGAACTCCGGGAGTTGGTGATGGACAGGGAGGCCTGGTGTGCTGCGATTCATGGAGTTGCAAAGAGTAGGACATGACTGAGCGGCTGATCTGATCTGATCTGATAGTATATATATTTATATATAAAGTATAAAGACAAATATTGTATGGTATCACTTATACATGAAATGCTTGGGGCTGGTGCACTGGGATGACCCAGAGCAATGGTACGGGAAGGGAGGTGGGAGGGGGGTTCAGGATGGGGAGCACGTGTACACCCGTGGCAGATTCATGTTGATGTATGGCAAAACAAATACAATATTGTAAAGTAATTAACCTCCAATTAAAATAAATAAATTTAAATTAAAAAAAAAACACAAACAGACTCATACACATAGAAAACAAAGTTATGGTTATCACAGAGGAAGGGAGATGGGGAGGGATTAATTAGGAGTATGGGATTAACAGATACACACTACTACATATAAAAATAGATTAGTAAAAAGGATTTAGTGTATAGCACAAGGAACTAATTTCAGCAGCTTACAATAGTCTATAATGAAAAATGTTATTTTCCATTATAGGTTATTATAAAAATATATTCTTTTTCAGATTCTGAAATAGATATTATATATGTGTATGTGTGTATATATATATATATATGTATATGAATCACTTTCTGTACTCCTAAAACTAACACAGTATTAAAAACCAACTACAGTTCAATTTTAAAAAATATTTTATTGCTAAAAATACTAACTATTATCTGAGCCTTCAGCAAGCCGTAATCTTTTTGCAATAGTAACATCCAAGATCTCTGATCACAGATCATCATAACAAATATAATAATAATGATAAAGTTTGGAATACAGTGAGAATTATTAAAATGTAACACAAAGACACAAAGTGAGTGAATGATGCTGGAAGACTGACTCTGGTAGAATTGCTTAATGCAGGGTTACTACAAACCTTCAGGTTTTAAAGAACACAACATATGCAAAGCGCAAACAAACAGGATCTTAGAGTCTTATACTAGCCTAAGATCCAGGGAGGTGGGGGTCCCTCATACCACCAAGGAGCCCTTGGAACCACAAGCACACTCATACAACATTGTGGTAAAGAAGACAGAGGCAACTCTTCTGACATTTGGCCCTCAGCTCTGGAAATAAGAGATCAGTAATTCCAGATAATGACTTTAATAACCCCAGAAACACTTTTGGTCAGGGGTCTACGCACTCTAAACAATGCAGTTGAATTCAGTGTTGTCAAAGCCTGTGGGTTGTGCTGCTACCAAAGATGGGTTGGGAAGTTGGGAGGACCTGAATGACAGAATAGCTTAGGAAAGAAAAAATGAGAAATTTAAATTTTCTAATTTTTCCTCTCAAACCTCATGAATGCAATAAATTCTTACATTACAAAATGTGGTTTCCAGTGGTGCCAATTACTGATTTTCTTCTTTTTTCTTTAAACTACAGTTGTTGTGTGTGTGTGTGTGTGTGTGTGTGTGAGTGCTTACAAATCAGTGCTGTATTAACAGCAACTGTGATAGTGATTGGAGAACATTTGACAATATTTCATAATTTACTGCTCTTTAACTTGTACTTAAATGTGTTTAGAATAATATGCTTGAAGAGTAATACTGATTTTCATATTTCCAGATAGATAGACATTGAATTCTAGAAAGGTTAACAGTTAAATTTTTATGAAGTGTTTTTATTTAAAAAATTTTGAGTTAATTAAATGGCTTAAACATTTTATAAATGTTCACATTTCTTAATTATAACTTTCTTTTTACATTTAATAGAGTTTTTAGGTGGAATAAAAAAAGATTTAACATTTTTTTTAATTTTATTTTATTTTTAAACTTTACATAATTGTATTAGTTTTGCCAAATATCAAAATGAATCCATCACAGGTATACATGTGCTCCCCATCCTGAACCCTCCCCCCTCCTCCCTCCCCATACCATCCCTCTGGGTCGTCCCAGTGCACTAGCCCCAAGCATCCAGTATCGTGCATCGAACCTGGACTGGCATCTCGTTTCATACATGATATTTTACATGTTTCAACGCCATTCTCCCAAATCTTCCCACCCTCTCCCTCTCCCACAGAGTCCATAAGACTGTTCCATACATCAGTGTCTCTTTTGCTGTCTCATACATGTATTGTTATCATCTTTCTAAATTCCATATATATGTGTTAGTATACTGTATTGGTGTTTTTCCTTCTGGCTTACTTCACTCTGTATAATAGGCTCCAGTTTCATCCACCTCATTAGAACTGATTCAAATGAATTCTTTTTAATGGCTGAGTAACACTCCATTGTGTATATGTACCACAGCTTTCTTATCCATTCATCTGCTGATGGACATCTAGGTTGCTTCCATGTCCTGGCTATTGTAAACAGTGCTGCGATGAACATTGGGGTACACGTGTCTCTTTCCCTTCTGGTTTCCTCAGTGTGTATGCCCAGCAGTGGGATTGCTGGATCATAAGGCAGTTCTATTTCCAGTTTTTTAAGGAATCTCCACACTGTTCTCCATAGTGGCTGTACTAGTTTGCATTCCCACCAACAGTGTAAGAGGGTTCCCTTTCCTCCACACCCTCTCCAGCATTTATTGCTTGTAGACTTTTGGATCGCAGCCATTCTGACTGGTGTGAAATGGTACCTCATAGTGGTCTTGATTTGCATTTCTCTGATAATGAGTGATGTTGAGCATCTTTTCATGTGTTTGTTAGCCATCTGTATGTCTTCTTTGGAGAAATGTCCATTTAGTTCTTTGGCCCATTTTTTGATTGGGTCATTTATTTTTCTGGAGTTGAGCTGGAGGAGTTGCTTGTATATTTTTGAGATTAGTTGTTTGTCAGTTGCTTCATTTGCTATTATTTTCTCCCATTCTGAAGGCTGTCTTTTCACCTTGCTGATAGTTTCCTTTGATGTGCAGAAGCTTTTAAGGTTAATTAGGTCCCATTTGTTTATTTTTGCTTTTATTTCCGATATTCTGGGAGGTGGGTCATAGAGGATCCTGCTGTGATGTATGTCAGAGAGTGTTTTGCCTATGTTCTCCTCTAGGAGTTTTATAGTTTCTGGTCTTATGTTTAGATCTTTAATCCATTTTGAGTTTATTTTTGTGTATGGTGTTAGAAAGTGTTCTAGTTTCTTTTTTAATTTTTCATTCTTACATGTGCTTAATATTTTTACTAAAATACATTCAAATTGTGTCCATTGGTATATAGTTACATTTAATTTTTAATCTTTCTGATACTGAGTACAAGTTGATATCTTGATAGAAATATAAAGTAGAAAATCAGAAGGCAAAAAAAGGTAAAAACCTGAAAAAAGTATAATAAACAGAATATCTTCAAAGAGAAGGATGGCTTGCATTAAAAAAAAAAAAAAGAAGCAAAACAGGATAATGAAAGGAAGCTGACTTCTGTGAAGTATGATTTACACAAAACTTACAAACAGATTAAAATTTTTTATTTTAAGAAGTTATAATTACTGATCAAAAGAGTGAGAATGAGCAATATAATTATTCTCATTGGATTTGCAACTGGGACAGGCAATGCAAATTCTAAATATTTAATAAAAATTTTTATTGCTGATCAGAATGATGAGATTGAGGAATATAATTTTTTTGTATATCAGATTCATATCAATGCAACTCTGGCTTGTTATTTAAAAAAAAACAAAAATTTGTTTCATAAAAACATGAAATTGAGAAAAGAAAACCAGTATCACTAGTGTTAGTATGCTCATTGAATTATGACCCTGGAAAATGGATACTGAACTTTCACAGTATAAGAATGACTCTGGTTAAACACATTCTGGCTCAATTTAAAATCTGAGAATTTTCCATTGGATAAACATAGTAGAATATTAAATATTTCATTAAACACCAAAATTATTTCAAATGAAGAAGAGAAAAACAGAACTTGAATATTATATTTCAGGTTGTTGTTACATGTTTCACAGATGATTGTTAAGATCAGTTTTGGCCAAAGATGTTACTAAAAACACTTTGATTTTCTTTTAAAATAATATGAAATTTCACTTACACAGAAAAGAAAAGCACACATTTAATTACTAGAACTGAAATTAAAAGGGATGAATAAAGAGCAAATGACCAATAAACAGTATTATATAAATTTAAATAAGCATTCATCAAAATATGGCATTATTAAAGAATATGTAATTTGGTCAATAATTAGCTAATCACTACAATGTTTTTCAAAGCATAAACAGCACAGTTATCAAAGAAAATAATAAAAATTTTATGACTTAATAGAAATCATTTCAAAATAGATGTTAAAATGGCCAAATACATAAGATATAGTTTAAAAGATAAAATTCTATCACTGCTTAGAATTGAGAAATCAAAATCAGATTATTAACTTAATGGATAATCAAGTGAGAGAAGAAATTTTTCACAAAATTTAAAAGTAAGTATTATTTATCTGTTTGGCCAGATTGTTCAGAGAAAAAATATCTAAGATGAAAATGACATTTATTGTACATATTGTTGAATTATCAGAAAAAGAAAATAAGGTTGAAATTAATGAGTTTTTGCTATTCTTACACTTGTTATTTTTTAAAAGTACAGATTTTGACTTGAAGAAAAAGCAACTGGTATTTTTAAGCCTCGAGTAAAAAGTTTATGGAGGAAAATAGTATGATAATGTCATTAGAATGACTGATTAAGAAGGAGGCTTTTCAAGCAGAATTTTGGCAGATATCTTGAAACATTTTTATGCCATGTGAAGCATGGTTTGAATTTTGTTATCAGGAGACCTCAGCTGGACCCAGAGAAGTGATGAAATACTTTGGAAGAACTCAAAGTTTATATGTGATATTTTCTGCATCTGCCTAAAGACGTGATATCTTGAAGAAACATATCAGTTTTACAAACATTCTTAGAGGCATGATAGAAATGCTGACTAAATGCTGTTGAAAATATCAAAAATAAAAAATGTACTTGAAGATAAGCAATCCAAGGCAAGAGCCTCAAACTGAAGCAAATTTTGGTCTCTGCTCAAAAAATAACTGTAAATTCAAATAATTCAAAATTATTTCATATTAACTTTTGAAAATTATTAATATTTTTAACAAAAGTTACAAAAATAAATACAACTTGACTATTTCACTTTTGAAAAGACTAAAATTACATTTTTTAAGTTTTAGAGAGAATTTTCTTTCATATTAAAAGAAATTGTCAAGAAACTATATTCTGTACTATGGTTTCCCAAATGGCAAGTATCTGCCTGCCCAGCAGAATTTGAGGGTTCGATTCCTGGGTTGGAAAGATCCCCTGAAGAAGGTACTGGCAACCCACTCCAGTATTCTTGCCTGGAAAACTCCATTGTCAGAGGAGCCTGGCAGGCTGTAGTCCATGGAGTTGCAAAGAGTTGGACACGATTTAGCGATGAAACCACCACCACCATATTCTGTAATAACCTAACTGGGAAAAGAATCTGAAATAGAATAGATACATGTATATGTATAACTGAATCACTTTGCTGTACATCTGAAACTAGAACAACATTGTAAATCAACTATATTTCAATAAAGATTAGAAAATGAAGAGATTATGGGTGTGACTCATTCATGTGGGTCTTACGTGATTCCATCTGGCTGGATTCAACAGGCAGTCTCAGCAGAAGAAAGGACTGGAGAAGGGGTTATTCAGTGGAAACACTGCCAACGTGGACCAAAGAGGACAGAAAGGGAATGAAACAAAGGAAGTCTCAGATTTCTGGGACTCTAAAGAATAGGACAATAAAACTCTCTGGCTGGGAACATGCATTTTCCTTAAAGAAAATGGAAGACTGACCACAAGAGTGACACAGGTCATCAGCAGGGTTGCCACACCACCACAAGTGCAGAGGGCACATGTCCTCAAGATGCATCTGTCTCACCCATGGTTTCAGTGAGACCAGACTGTAACCCAGGGCTGAGGGGGCAACACCACCATCCCATGGGGCCCAGAAATTGAGGCCACCACATCGGAAGCCTGCAGGACAGTGCATTGAGGCAAAGAGGATTATTTTGGACCTGAAATTCTAAAAGAATTTCCCCAGATAAATTTTGGACTTCCTTGAGACTAGATTCTTTATCATTTCTCCCTATTAAAATGGGAATGTCTATCCTCTGCCTGTCACACTATTATATTTTGTGAGCACATAACTTGTCTGGTTTCATAGGTTCACAGCTGGAGAGGAATTTTACCTCAGAATGAATCACCCATACCTGATTCAGTCACGGCTAAGAAATTGATCTTAGGAATCTCCAGCTTTTTACAATGGGCTTCAGGAAAGCCTGTACAAGCTCTGCCCTGGAGAAATGCATTATCTTTATTATATTTGACAACAAAGAAACGTGTCATCTGCTCTAGAAAAAAGACACTTCGTCTATCTCGCAAGGCTGTTGCTATACAAACCACTGGGAAAAGACACACATGAGAAAACTCTGAATACCTTTGCCTGCAAGAAGTTCAGAAATGAGAGACCCATGGAAAATTCTCTCTCAATAATAATTAAGAGATATTTATAATTGAGGGCACTCAGGTACTTATTAAACATAAGTAAATAGTCACCTAGACTTAGAAGTTAAATTTTTGGTAACATTATATAACTCTTGATATAAATAGATTGGGACTCTTACCCTACATAAAAAAGTTAGTTTAGTTTTAGGCACGGTAATATGAAGTGCCTATAGGACATGTCTTAAAGGACAGGAGCCTTATGATAAAGACAAAAAGGAGAGTGAAAAAAGTGGCTTAAAACTCAATATTCAGAAAACTAGGATTATGGCAACTGGTCCCATTACTTCATGGCAACTAGAAGGGGAAAAAGTGGAAACAGACAGATATTATTTTCTTGGGCTCCAAAATCACTGCAGATGGTGACTGCGGCCATGGTATTAAAAGATGTTTGCTCCTTGGAAGAAAAGCTATGACAACTAGACAGTGTGTTATAAACCAGGGACATCATTTTGCCCATAAAGGTCCATACAGTCAAAGCTATGGTTTTTCCAGTAGTCATGTATGGATGTGAAAGTTGGACCATAAGGAAGGCTGTGCATCTGTGCTAAGTCACTTCAGTTGTGTCCAACTCTCTGTAGTCCACCAGGCTTCTCTGCACACAGCCAAAGAATTGATGTTTTCAACTGGTGGTGCTGGATAGGACTCTTGAGAGTTCCTTGGACAGCAAGGAGATCAAACCAGTCAGTCCTAAAGGAAATCAACCTTGAATATTCATTGGAAATACTGATGAGGAAGCTGAAAATCTGGTGGCTACCTGATGCAGAGCCAACTCATTGGAAAAGACCCTGATGCTGGAAAAGATTGAAGGCAAAGGAGAAGAGAGTGGCAGAGGACGACATGGTTAGATAGCATCACTGACACAATGGACACGACTTTGAGCAAACTCTGAAAGATACTGGAGGACAGAGGAGCCTGCTGTGCTGCAGTCCATGGGGTCAGGAAGGTCGGAAATAACTTAGTGACTAAACAACATCTTCAATATGGCACAAAGCTTTAATTCATAGGATTGGTTCAGTGAAATTGATCACCACCATCAACCAAATCTTTGAGTCTAGAAATGAAAGAGAAGATAAGTTTTCCTTTTCTATACAAATGACACAATCCTGAATAACTTGAAGTAACTTCATCAGTAGCAGTAAGATATACTGCTATCTTGCTTCTTCGGTATTCTGTTTAAAGCAGGTACATGTTTAGATTTCTAGTGCGTATTACTGTGCCCAGAGGAGCAATCTGACTGTTTGGCATGCTGAAAAATAATTGTTCTTGCATGATCATGTTAAAATCTAGAACTCTGACTAGTAAAGTGTTAATGATAAAATTATAAAACTAATTTTAAGGCAACTTCTGATTTTTTTACCCTTAAGTTTATTCTATGTTGCTACTATGTGCCTTTGGTTTCATATTTAATTAAATCCATTTGCTTCCCCCATGGCTCAGCAGGTAAAGAATCCACCTGCAATGCAGGAGACACAGGAGACCTGGGTTTGATCTCTGAGTTGGGAAGATCCTCTGAAGAAGGAAATGGCAACCCACTGTAATATTCTTTCCTGGAAAATTCCATGGACAGAAGAGCCTGGCGGGCTGCAGTCCATGGGGTTGCGAAGAGTCAGACATGATTGAGCGACTGAACACACACATTCACAGGATACTTCATCTTTGAATTCAATCAACTATGAATGGAAAATATTTGGGAAAAAATTTCAAAATGCAAAATTTGAACTTGTTGCAATGGCTTACAAAGCATTTATATTGTGTTAGTAACTACTTGCATAATGTTTACATTTTATTAGGTATTATAATTATTCTAGAGGTAATTTAAAGTTTATTGGAGGATATGCATAGGTTACATGCAAATACTATGCCATTTTATTTAGGAAACTTGAGCATCCATGGATTTTGTTATCCACAGGAGGATCCTGGATCAATCCTCTGCAGACACCAAGGAACAACTGTATTGACTTTAATACTTGCTCATTCAGCAGTCTTCCAGATTACATTTTCATACACCTCTACTTCCTAAGGATAATTGGAACAACTTACTGCAGAAAATTATAACTAAGTAACTGACACTTTTCTAGACTTTACAGGTTTATATACTTGATTTATTTAATGGCTAAGAGAATGGAAAGTATTCTCATGTGATAACATGTATCCTGTGAGAAGTTTGTATCTGAATTTTTTACTTTCCTTTCTCACTTGAAAAAGAGTTATGTGGACAGGTAGAAAGTAAGGGTTTTTCTACATGGTTTTCTGGCATTTATTTTATAAACTTGTTAGCCCTTAGGAAAAAATTGAGAAGAGCAGTGAGGAGGTAAAAGAGAGATTGAGTTTCAAGACACAACAACAGCATTATTTTTGGATTAACTTTTAGTTTTGAAATAATTTAAAATTTTCAGAAGTGTCTTGAGAATATTCCAATACCACATTGTGATGGTTAACCCTATATGTTAACTTGACTGGACCAAGAGATACTGAGATAGTTGGTAAATCACTATTTCCAGATGTGTCTATTAGGGTGTTTCTGGAAGACTTTAGCATTTGAGTTAGTAGACTGAGGGAGAAGATCCACCCTCACCAAGGTGGTGGGCATCATCCACTACTGACAGCCCAAGAAGAACAAAGAGGAGGAGGAAGGGTGAATTCTCTCTCTCTCTCTCTGTCCTTGAGCGGGGACACCCATTTCTTCTTGGGCTTCAACATCTGAGCCCTAGAGTTGGGACTTCCCCGGTGGCTCAGATGGTAAAGTGTCTGCCTACAATGCAGGAGACCCAGATTCAACCCCTGGGTCAGGAAGATCTCCTGGAGAAGGAAATGGCAACCCACTCCAGTATTCTTGCCTGGAAAATCCCATGGACAGAGGAGCCTAGTTGGCTACAGTCCACAGGGTAGCAAAGAGTCGGATACGACTGAGTGACTTCACTTCACTTTCACTTGTTCTTGGTTCTTCAGACTTGAACTGAAGTCTGTCACTGGCTTTCTTGTTTCTCCAGCTTGCAGATGGCATATCATGGCATATCTCAGCCTCCATAATCATGTGAACCAGCTGCCAAAATGCCTTCTTTTATTTATCTCTATATATGCTACTGGTTTTATTTCTCTGGAGAACCCTGTTATAAACCTTCACATTTATTTGACTGTTTGTACTTGGATGTTGAAAGAATCAGGCCCTAAATTCCCTAATTTTTCAATATGTTTTCTAAAAGGAAGGATATTCTCCTCTATCACTCTAGTATACTCAGTAAATAAATTAATATGAATACAATTTGCTGTGCAGTGTTTAGTCATTCAGTCGTGTCTGACTGTTTGCGATCCTATGGACTGTAGCCCACCGGGTTCTTCTGTCCATGGGAATTCTTCAGGCAAGAATACTGGAGTGGATTGCTATGTCCTCCTCCAGGGAATCTTCCCAACCCAGAGATCGAACCCAGGACTCCCACATTGAAGTTAGATTCTTTACTGTCTGAGCCACCAGGGAAGCCTAAGAATACTGGAATGGGTAGCTTATCGCATTTCTAGGGGAACTTCCCAACCCAGGAATTGAACCAGGGTCTCCTGCATTGCAGATGGGTTCTTTACTAGTACTATAGTACAACCCTCAGACATTCCAATTTTGGTATTTTTAGAAGTTCTTTGTATAATAAAGCAACTTTTTTCCTTTTCTTCATTTCTCTACTGGCCCATAAACTAATCCAGAATCACATATTGCATTTAGAGAGCATATGTTTTAGATTCTTTTAACTTAGTTTTTCATATGGCCTTAACTTTTTTCTTTAATATATAGATGTTCAATGATGTTTTCATATAACTTGCTTCCAGTTGTGCATTTTTTGGCAGGAATATCACAGAGGTAATGCAGTGTTCTTCTCAGCCTGTCCCATTAGGGGCAAAGGATTTGTCCCATAATTGGTGATGCTAAATTTTACCACTTGTTTAAAATGGTGTCTGCCAGATTTCTACTTTCTAAAGTTAATAATTTTCTTGCAACTTGATTAACAAATAAAATGGCTTCCATGGTGGTTCAGTTGGTAAAGAACCTGCCTGCAATACAGGAGACCCAAGTTCTATCCCTGGGTCAGGAAGATCCCCTGGAGGAGGAAATGGCAACGCCTCCAGTAGTCTTGCCTGGAGAATTCCATGGATGGGCTACAGTCCATAGGATCATAGAGTCTGACATGACTGAGTGACTAACACACACTGCTGCTGCTGCTAAGTCTCTTCAGTCGTGTCCGACTCTGTGCAACCCCATAGACGGCAGCCCACCAGGCTCCCCCGTCCTTGGGATTCTCCAGGCAAGAACACTGGAGTGAGTTGCCATTTCCTTCTCCAATGCATGAAAGTGAAAAGTGAAAGGGAAGTCGCTCAGTCGTGTCCAACTCTTAGCGATCCCATGGACTGCAGCCTACCAGGCTCCTCCATCCGTGGGATTTTCCAGGCAAGAGTACTGGAGTGGGGTGCCATTGCCTTCTCCAAACACACACACAACAAAGTTAATAAAATGTAAGAAGATACATCGAGACCAGTTAAATATCTGTTCCTAATCAATTCTTAATCTGCTAATTCTGGCATCGACTGAGGAATCTATTCTGAGTCAATTACTATGACGATGATTGCCAAATGGTGACTTTTCCAATTCCACTATTCCGTCTATACTTGTCAGTTGACATTCTACTATAAGGCAGAGATTTTTTTCATCCACTTATATTTTCCTCTAACAAATTATTATTTTTATTTATTTAGTCAGTAGGCCACCTTCAGGTCAACATCTGTTGTTCTTTTTTTTTTTTTTTCAATGTCCCAATCAACCTTTGAATAAGCTCTCTAACTTTCTGTTATGACAGAATGTTCTGTGTTCATCTTATAGTTTCCTAGCCCAAGCCCTGGAGTCAGCCATCCTCCTAAGAAACTGTGTTATTTCTCTTGTTGTTTTTTAAATTGGAGAATGGATTTAGAAACTATAGTCTGGGAACCAGATGTGTACTCATTACTTTCAGGATGCCATTGCTTTTAAGACTTCTTGGAGGGCAATTAAAAAGTATATGTCTGGGTACACAAACTCACATGTACATATATCTATGTTCATCTATAAGTAAACACTGATACCTGGAATTGCACCTTTTTTTAATCCAAAAAAGGATAACTCCGATTATCCTAGTTCCTATGATTCTGGATGCATTTATTTATTTGCTGAATTCTCTTGTTTTTAATGGATCCTGCAATTCCATGGGCTGTTTCCTTAGTGTCAGCTTTGTAAAATATACCCGTTAAGCTAACTAAATTCCTCTCCAGCTCAAAAGCGTCTGACTCATGCCATTGAGCAACTGATTTCCCACAGGAAAGGACAGGGATGGAGCTAGGCAGAGCATTTTGAGGAGTCATTCCTATCCCAGGCTCATAAAAGAGATTACCTTGACATTAATGAAGTGAGAAAAAGAGGACTGTGAATTCTGACACAGTAGAGTTTATCTTCTGCTTCCCAGGAAATGCCTCTGCAGAGGGAGAAACAAAATTCTGAAGAGAACTGGCTACGTGGTGATTCTAGTAAGAAGAACCAAAGGCAGTCTTTCAGAGTAGCTGGGTCCCAATCAAGATGCGGAAGCTGGAGAGAGTTTATGGTCCTGAGGCAACACTATGGTCAAGAATAAGAGATGTTAGTGAAGAGAGATGATTTGGGAATGGAAAGTGTCCCCTCCCACAGTGCCTCGGCACTGAATCAAGATACTGGAACCACGGAATTGCTTTGGGGATGGAAGAAAAACTGAGTGACTGAATGGAAAAGGATTTGTAATTTGAAAGAAAATTGAGTTACAGAAAATAATGGACTATTTCGCAAGCACTCAAGTTTATGGGTTGAGATTCATAGCCACCACATGTGGAAATGGTATAAGATAACCACACAAATATAAAGGAATTAAATATTAATGCATAACTTGCAATGCTTTTTAAAATCATATGACTAGATTTTTCCAGTAAACTGTAGAGTTAATGAAATCATTACTTACTTGTCGTAGTCTGATGAAACTGGAAAATTTTACCTCAAATTCCTTTAAAAATTTTCACATATTACTCCCAAACATCCTCTTTTTGTGGTAGTTTTTAAAGTTTTGACATATTTAAGACAGTCCACTGTGATAAACTTTTAATGATAGATTTTCTTCTTTGTGATGATCTCTACATTACAAGGGCTTCCTGGGTGACTCAGTGGTAAAGAATCTGCCTGCCAAGCAGGAGACACGGGTTTGATCCTTGGGTCAGGAAGATCCCCTGGAGAAGGAAATGGCAACCCGCTGCAGTATTCTTGCCTGGAAAATCCCATGGATAATGGAGCCTGGTGGGCTACAGTCCATGGGATAGCAAAAGAGCAAGACATGACTTAGTGATTAAACAGCAACTATATTCAAAAGTCTTTCTTTCTCCTTTGAGTATCACAATCTTAGATTGAATTCCCACCATCCTTTGACATCACTTTCATAAATGCCCATATTATGCACATCTCCTCGGCCTCTGTCAACATCAGGAATAGGCTGTGGGCTGTAGAATCTATTTTTGTTATACAAGCCTCTCATCTGTTTTGCTTGTCACAGCAGGTTATCTTGGACATCTTTTTGCTGACTCTGTCTTTTCCTTCTTGTTCTGCATAATGCACGCACAATATGTCCCAGACATTTCAGCAGTTACAGAATTAGAATCACAAGACAACATGAAAAAGTAATGTTCATATCTTACTGCTTTGACCTAACCTTGCAGATTGGTTCTCTGCTGTTCTAAGTATCCACCTTGTCTCCTACAGTCTCCTTTTCTTTGCTCACACAATTCCCTTGTCACCTCTGAAATTCTGTCAATGCTCCAGCTGTGCTGTATAGCCCTCCTCAAAACTGAGAGAATGTTCCAGATCTTTTGTATGTGAATTATGTTTTTGTTCTTTCTTGGGTCTATAATTACATTTTGTAACACAAATGTAGCATTAACTCATTCTCTGACTGGTTACTTGGGTAAACAGAAATGTGATAAGGCAAATGTCAAAGCATCAGAAAAAAAAGATGTCAAGACTTTGGAAAATGAGGCTGATTTTTGTGCACTTCCACAAAGGCTTGGATGGGGAAAAATTGTCAGGAAAGGACCTGAAGAGTCAAACATGACAGCATAAACTCAACAGCGTAGAACAGTGGTCAGCAAAACTTTCCCTGAAGAGCCAGATAGTAAATATTTTTACCTTTGTAGGGATTCCCTGGTGGCTCTGATGGTAACAAATCCGCCTGCAATGCAGGAGACCTGGGATTGATCCCTGGATTCAGAAGATACCCTGGAGAAGGGCACGGCAACCCACTCCAGTATCCTTGCCTGGAAAATCCCATGGATGGAGGAGCCTGGCAGGCTACAGTCCATGGTGGCACAAAGAGTTGGACACCAATGAGCAACTAAGAATGACAGATTGTACACTACCAAAACCTACCATTATGGTGGGAAAGCATCCATAGATGATACATAAATAACTGAGTGTGGTTGTGTTTAAATAAAACTTTATTTATGCTTATACAAAAAACATGTAGTGGGAAGGATTTGACCCACAGGTCTAGTTTTCTGACCCATGAGCTAGAATGCCTTGTTAAAGGGGAAAGGAAAACTTCAGTTCACTTTTGTAAGAAACACTCCAATGTTGGTCAGTCCAGTTCAGTCATGTACCACTCTTTGCAACCCCATGGACTGTAGCATTCCAGGCCTCCCTGACCATGACCAACTCCCAGAGTTTACTCAAACTCATATCCATTGAGTCAGTGATGCCATCCAACCATCTCATCCTCTGTTGTCCCCTTCTCCTCCTGCCTTCAATCTTTCCCAGCATCAGGGTCTTTTCAAATGAGTCAGCTCTTCGCATCAGATGGCCAAAGTACTGGAGCTTCAGCTTCAACATCAGGCCTTCCAATGAATATTCAAGACTGATTTCCTTTAGGGTGGATGGGTTGGCTCTTCTTCCGGTCCAAGGGACTCTCAAGAGCCTTCTCCAACACCGCAGTTCAGTAGTGACCCCATGAATCGCAGCACACCAGGCCTCCCCGTCCATCACCAACTCCCAGAGTTCACCCAAACCCACGTCCATCGATTCAGTGATGCCATCCAGCCATCTCATTCTCTGTCATCCCCTTTTCCTCTTGCCCCAATCCCTCCCAGCATCAGACTTTCAAAAGCATCAAATTTTCAGCATTCAGCTTTCTTTATAGTCCAACTCTCTAATCTAAACATGACCACTAGAAAAACCATAGCCTTGACTAGATGGACCTTTGTTGGAAAAGTAATGTCTCTGCTTTTTAATATGCTATCTAGGTTAGTCATAACGTTTCTTCCAAGGAGTAAGCGTCTTTTAATTTCATGGCTGCAGTCACCATCTGCAGTGATTTTGGAGCCCCCCAAAATAAAGTCAACCACTGTCTCCACTGTTTCTCCATCTTTTTGCCATGAAGTGATGGGACCGGATGCCATGATCTTAGTTTTCTGAATACTGAGCTTTAAGCCAACTTTTCACTCTCCTCTTTCACTTTCTTCAAGAGGCTCTTTAGTTCTTCTTCACTTTTTGCTATAAGGGTGGTGTCATCTGCATATCTGAGGTTATTGATATTTCTCCCGGCAATCCTGATTCCAGCTTGTGCTTCATCCAGCACAGTGTTTCTCATGATGTACTCTGCATATAAGTTAAATAAGGTCAGTGACAATATACAGCCTTGATGTACTCCTTTTCCTATTTGGAACCAGTCTGTTGTTCCATGTCCAGTTCTAACTGTTGCTTCCTGACCCACATACAGACTTCTCAAGAGGCAGATCAGGTGGTCTGGTATTCCCATCTCTTTCAGAATTTTACACAGTTGTTGTGATCCACACAGTCAAAGGCTTTGGCATAGTCAATAAAGCAGAAGTAGATGTTTTTCTGGAACTCTCCTGCTTTTTCTATGATCCAGCGGATGTTGGCAATTTGATCTCTGGTTCCTCTGCCTTTTCTAAAACCAGCTTGAACATCTGGAAGTTCACGGTTCATGTATTGCTGAAGCCTGGCTTGGAGAATTTTGAGCATTACTTTGCTAGCATGTGAGATGAGTGCAATTGTGCAATAGTTTGAGCATTCTTTGGCATTGCCTTTCTTTGGGATTGG
This sequence comes from Bos grunniens, assembly GCF_055505025.1. Taxonomy (NCBI): domain Eukaryota; kingdom Metazoa; phylum Chordata; class Mammalia; order Artiodactyla; family Bovidae; genus Bos; species Bos grunniens. The sequence goes on from NC_141165.1 coordinate 137,505,610, forward strand.
AATGAAAACTGACCTTTTCCAGTCCTGTGGCCACTGCTGAGTTTTCCAATTTGCTGTCATATTGAGTGCAACACTTTCATAGCACATCTTTTAGGATTTGAAATAGTTCAACTGGAATTCCATCCACTAGCTTTGTTCATAGTGATGATTCTTAAGGCTCACTTGTTTTTACATTCCAGGATGTCTGGTTCTAGGTGAGTGATCACACCATCATGATTATCTAGGTCATGAAGATCTTTTTTCCATAGTTCTGCTGTGTATTCTTGTCACCTCTTCTTAGTATCTTCTGCTTCTGTTAGGTCCATACCATTTCTGTCCTTTATTGAGCCCATCTTTGCATGAAATGTTCCCTTGGTATCTCTAATTTTCTTGAAGAGATCTCTAGTCTTTACCATTCTATTGATTTCCTTTTTTTTTTTTTTTTGCACTGATCACTAAGGAAGGCTTTCTTATCTCTCCTTGCTATTCTTTGAAACTCTGCTATCAAAGGGGTATAATTCAAATGTTGGTATAATTAATTTTTAATCTTTCTTCGACAGCTGGATCAGTTTCCAATTTCCCACTGGAGAGTTTTATTACGTGTCTTATTTGTTGTTCATTCGCTAAGTTGCATCCAACTCTTTGTGACCCTATGGACTGCAGCACACCAGGCTTCCCTATCTTTCACTGTCTCCTAGAATTTGCTCAAACTCATGTTCATTGAGTCAGTGATGCCATCTAACCATCTCATCCTCTGTCACCACCTTCTCTTCTTGCCCTCAGTCTTTACCAGCATCAATTTTTTGTTATGAGTTGACTTGTCACATCAAGAAAATAAAATCTGTCCCTGCTTCCAATTTTTCCCTTTTTATTTGCTGATGTCTTACTGTGAACAATGTTGGATTCGTGATCTCCAAAGAAGAAGATTGAGCTTCGGGACCAGAGACCAGGCTTGATCACTCAAGAGCTTTTATGTAGCAGAGTTTTATTAAAGTATGAAAAGGGCCAGGAAACTTCTGACATAGACATCAGAAGGGGGATGGAGAATTCTTCACTTATGGTTCACAGAAAAGGGAGTTATGTACTTTTTCAGTTGCTTATTACAATAAATCAAAAGAATGTCTCAAGGTTGTAAAGATCTTACTAGATTCACTCCCACAATTTACATTTTAAGATAACAGGATTAGTCAGAAGATTTTCAAGGACAAACTGTCCTTAAGCAGGATACATTGTTGTCATATAATCCTTAGTACAGTTTAAGCTGAGTAGTGTTGTTGTGTAATCAACACCTCCAGGCTTAAAGAAAAAAAATGTTTTATGTGACTAAGACTGAGGAATGTAGAGAAAGAGAGAGAGAGAAAAGACGTTTGTCCTTTTTTCCTCTTTGAGAATTCCAGACCCCTATCTCCTCCTCAAGAGCCACAGACCCCTTTCTCCTCCTTGGGGACCCCAAACTTATCAACCTTCTTAAAAATTGACTCTCTCATTGCCGTGAAGTGATGGAACCAGATGCCATGATCTTAGTTTTGTTAATGTTGAGTTTCAAGCCAGCTTTTTCACTCTCCTCTTTCACCCTCATCAAGAATCAACCTGCCTGACTTCAGGCTCTACTACAAAGCCACAGTCATCAAGACAGTATGGTACTGGCACAAAGACAGAAATATAGATCAATGGAACAACGTAGAAAGCCCAGAGATAAATCCACACACCTACGGACAACTTATCTTTGACAAAGGAGGCAAGAATATACAATGGAGAAAAGACAAACTCTTTAACAAGTGGTACTGGGAAAACTGGTCAGCCACTTGTAAAAGAATGAAACTAGAACACTTTCTAACACCATACACAAAAATAAACTCAAAATGGATTAAAGATCTAAACGTAAGACCAGAACTATAAAACTCCTAGAGGAGAACATAGGCAAAACCCTCTCCGACATAAATCACAGCAGGATCCTCTGTGACCCACCTCCCAGAATATTGGAAATAAAAGCAAAAATAAACAAATGAGACCTAATTAAACTTAAAAGCTTCTGCACAACAAAGGAAACTATAAGCAAGGTGAAAAGACAGCCTTCAGAATGGGAGAAACTAATAGCAAATGAAGCAACTGACAAACAACTAATCTCAAAAATATACAAGCAACTCCTGCAGCTCAATTCCAGAAAAATAAACGACCCAATAAAAAAATGGGCCAAAGAACTAAACAGACATTTCTCCAAAGAAGACATACAGATGGCTAACAAACACATGAAAAGATGCTCAACATCACTCATTATCAGTGAAATGCAAATCAAAACCACAATGAGGTACCATTTCACGCCGGTTAGAATGGCTGCTATCCAAAAGTCTACAAGCAATTAATGCTGGAAAAGGTGTAGAGAAAAGGGAACCCTCTTACACTGTTGGTGGGAATGCAAACTAGTACAGCCACTATGGAGAACAGTGTGGAGATTCCTTAAAAAACTGAAAATAGAACGGCCATACAACCCAGCAATCCCACTGCTGGGCATATACACCGAGGAAACCAGAATTTAGAGACATGTGTACCCCAGTGTTCATCAAAGTACTGTTTACAATAGCTAGGACATTGAAGCAACCTAGATGTCCATCAGCAGATGAATGGATAAGAAAGCTGTGGTACATATACACAATGGAGTATTACGCAGCCATTAAAAAGAATACATTTGAATCAGTTCTAATGAGGTGGATGAAACTGGAGCCGATTATACAGAGTGAAGTAAGCCAGAAAGAAAAACACCAATACAGAATACTAACACATATATATGGAATTTAGAAAGATGGTAATGATAACCCTATATAGGAGACAGCAAAAGAGACACAGATGTAAAGAACAGTCTTTTGGACTCAGTGGGAGAGGGTGAGGGTGGGATGATTTGGGAGAATGGCATTGAAACATGTATAATATCACTGAAACATGTATAATATCATATAAGAAACGAATTGCCTGTTCAGCTTTGATGCAGGATACAGGAAGCTTGGGGCTGGTGCACTGGGATGACCCAGAGGGATGGGATGGGGACGGAGGTGGAGCAGGGTTCAGGATGGGGAACACATGTACACCCATGGCAGATTCATGTCAATGTATGGCAAAACCAAAACAATATTGTAATTAGTGACCAATTAAAATAAATAAATTTAATATTAAAAAAAAGAAGCTCTTTATTTCTTCTTCACCATTAAGGTGGTATCATCTGCATATCTGAGGCTGTTGTTATTTCTCCCAGCAAGCTTGATTCCAGTTTGTGATTCATTCAGCGTGGCATTTTACATAATGTACTCTGCATAGAATTTAAATAAGTAGAATGACAATATATAGACTTGACATATTCCTTTCCTAATTTTGGACCAATAATGTTGAAAATGCTTTTGGATTATTTTCAGAAGTAGATTTAATATACTAGTTCTCAAAGACAAGCAATTCTGGAAGAGCAGAGTAAAGAACTTCAAAAATTGAGTCTCTCACATAAACAATAAAAACAGCAGATGGACCATTCAAATTAACCTTTTCAGAAATCTTGAAATTAACCAAAATATTCCCAATAATCTAGGGACTATATAACAAAAAGAAAGTTGAATCTTGGTAAGAATAGCAGTGAGTTTATGACACTACAACTTGCCCTATTCCATTTTCTTTCCCCAGTTCCATGGTAAACTTGAGAATCAACAAGCAATATAAATATGGTAGCTGAAAAACAGCAGATAAACAGTCAGCGAAGGGAGGGGTGCAGAACAGGTTTGGAGTCTTCTCCAAAACTGCATCATCAGAGAACCTTTAAGTATTTGACCTGTTGGATCAGTCAGTCAGTCAGTTCAGTCGCTCAGTCGTGCCAGACTCTTTGCGACCCCACAGACTGCAGCACTCCAGGCCTCCCTGTCCATCACCAACCCCCAGAGTTTAATCAAACTCATGTCTATTGAGTCAGTGATGCCATCCAACCATCTCATCCTCTGTCATCCCCTTCTCCTCCTGCCCTCAATCTTTCCCAGTATCAGGGTCTTTTCAAATGAGTCAGTTCTTCACATCAGGTGGCCAAAATATTGGAGTTTCAGCTTCAACATCAGTCCTTCCAATGAATATTCAGGACTCATTTCCTTTAGGATGGACTGGTTGGATCTCCTTGCAGTCCAAGGGACTCTCAAGAGTCTTCTCCAACATCACAGTTCAAAAGCATCAATTCTTCAGCGCTCAGCCTTCTTTATAGTCCAACTCTCACATCCATGCATGACTACTGGAAAAACCATAGCTTTGACTAGATGGACCGTTGGCAAAGTAATGTCTCTGCTTTTTAATATGCTATCTTAGGTTGGTCATAACTTTTCTTCCAAGGAGCAAGTGTCTTTCAATTTCATGGCTTCAGTCACCATCTGCAGTGATTTTGGAGCCCCCACCCCCCACCAAAAAAAAATAAATAAAATCTCTCACTCTTTCCATTGCTTCCCCATCTATTTGTCATGAAGTGATGGGACCAGATGCCACAATCTTAGTTTTCTGAATGTTGAGTTTTAAGCCAATTTTTCCACTCTCCTCTTTCACTTTCTTCAAGAGGCTTTAGTTCTTCCTCACTTTCTGCCGTAAGGGTGGTGTCATCTGCATATTTGAGGTTAATGATATTTCTCCCAGCAATCTTGATTTCAGCTTGTGCTTCATCCAGTTCAGCATTTCTCATGATGTACTCTGCATGTAAGTTAAATAAGCAAGGTGACAATATACAGCCTTGACATACTCCTTTTCCGATTTGGAAACAGTCTACTGTTCCATGTCCAGTTCTAACTGTTGTTTCCTGACCTGCATACAGATTTCTCAGGAAGCAGGTCAGGTGGTCTGGTATTCCTATCCCTTTAAGAATTTTCCCAGTTTGTTGTGATCAACACAGTCAAAGGTTTTGATATAGTCAATAAAGCAGATGTTGATGTTTTTCTGGAACTCTCTTGCTTTTTTGATGGTCCAACGGATGTTGGCAGTTTGATCTCTGGTTCCTCTGCCTTTTCTAAATCCAGCTTGAATATCTGGAAGTTCACGGTTCACGTATGTTGAAGCTTGGCTTGGAGAATTTTGAGCATTATTTTGCTAGTGTGTGAGATGAACTGTTGGATACTCCCTAAAAAGTCCCATTCACAGTGCTTCTCTTCATTTGACTTGTCTAAGTGCCCCCTCAGCATAAACAGCACTTTCTCTAGGCTATTTATTTTTTTAAAAAATGAGTGAAATGTGTATAATTATTTGGGTAATTACTTAACATCATTACTTCCTGAGGCAGCAATATTAGTTGGGGCAAACATAATGTAGACAAAAAAAGAAAGAAAGAAAGATTCAGGTAGTTAGGCAATTAAAGTAATAAAAGACATCATCATCCATATTGCATGGAAAGAAGTAAAACTATCTTTATTCCGTGATGATATAATCTTATATGAAGAAAATCTTAAAGATTCTGTAAACACACATGTACACACACACAGACATACAAAGAGCTATTAGAACTAATGAATGAGTTCAGGTAAGTTGCAGGATCAATATAGAAAAATCAATTGGACTTTTATACATTAACAATGTATAACCCAGACATAATTTTTTTAAAGAATTCCATTTGCAATAGCATCAAAAAGAACAAAATAATTAGAGATAACTTTAATAAAAGGGTAAGAATTGAACACTGAGAACCACAAAACTGTTGGAAAAAAAAGAAGATCTAAGTAAATAGGAAAATATCATTTTCATAAAGTGGAAGACTTAATAGTGTTAAAGTGAAAATACACCTTCATTGATCTATAGATTCAACACAATACCTATCAAAATTCCAACTATTTTTCACAAAAACTGACAAGCTAATCTTCAAACTCATATGGAAATACAAGGAACCTAGAACAAGCAAAACAATCTTGGAGAAATCAAATTTGGACCACTCAGCTTTCCTAATTTTAAACTTACTACAAAGTCACAATAAGCAAGACAGTGTGGTACTGACATAAAAAGCTAGACATATATATACATGTGTACATATACATACCTATATATGTAATAGGTGTAGGACTGAAAGTAAAGAAATAATTCTATTTTGTTAGATTTAACTGTTCACACTTATTGTCAACAGATGTTTTACATGGGTGTTGCAACAATTTATTGAGGATAGAATATGTTCAATTATTAATGCTGGGATAACTGGATAGCCACATGCAAAAGAATTATATTGGATCCTTATCTCATATCATATACAAACACAAACTCAAAATGAATTACAGAAATAAATGCAATATAAACACAAACACACAATCTACATGCTTATTACATTGTCAGTAACAAATTCATGATACTTCCTATAAAGTTTTTCATTCTGGAAATATATTTACAGTTATTCTCATTGTAATATAAACTTTTTAAGACCCAGATATCCCTAAGCAATGAACAAGGGCGAAGCATGATATTAGTCATTATTTCACTCTGTTGTTGAATTTTTTTTAAAGAAAAGCAAATTCCTTCTCTACGTCCCATATATAAGGTGTAAATATAACAATTTCAATAATATTACTAATGATTTGTGCAAAGCAGAATATAATTTTGGAAGACCTTCTTTCTTTCTTTTTTTTTTTTGGAAACTTTGTAGCTAAGATACATAGTATAGGTGAATCTCAAGTTTTTTATGTCCACTGCTAAAAATGCTGTATGGTTTATAAGCAATGATTTTGACAAATACTTGTTTAGATATTTATCTTCCACAGATTGAGGTCTAGAGGGAATTATTTTCTTAAAACACGTTCTTAGAATCTATTGTTTTGAGGTTTAATTAGTAAGAACCAAATATGTTTTGCTTGTACATTCTGCTTAGAGTTCATTTTTACAAGATGTAAAAAGTTAACAAGTAGGATGTTTCCTTAAAAGGCAATTGGTGTCTTAACTATAGGTAAGTAGAATTAAAACATTTTTTAAAGTAGCTTAATGATACAGCTGTTATTTTCTTTAATTACTTGAAGTTATTCATCACTTCTTAATACAAAAATTTTATCATTTTTAATTAGTAAAGTATTTTCACTCTGAAATGATATCTATACATTTCAACAGATGAATGGATTTTCAACATAGAAAATATTTCAGGTGATTTTCCACCCCAAACTACATATAGAATGTTTTATTCATTTGTAATGTGTTTTCATTCCTGAAAATAAATTCAAATGATATGCTTGTCTGTGATCCTGAAATTGATTGAATGTGATGATAACCTTTGTAAGCAAATAACTATTGATAATAACTTAACTAGATACAAAAAATGACACCGTATCAGGCATTCGCTATATGGTGGTATCACAAATGCTGAAGCTGAACCCAATGTTGATGAGGTTTTTATGATCAAGAACCATGACTAAAGTTGAACCTCTGCACATACAAAAGACACATATAAAGCCAAAGTAAACTTTGAAAACTTACTAGGCCACCCAGACATTCCAGAGAAAGTGTAAACTTTACAGGTTGCCTAAAACAAATATACATACACATAGAGCGATATGTCCTTTCCTTGAGTTAGTCAACATTGTTAATACTTATTTTCTTGTAAAGTAAAAAAAAAAAAAAAAAAAAAAAACTGCAAAGAAAGCCTACCTTCTCTCACAAATCTGATTTCAAGGGGCAAGGTCACATTTAAACTGCAACAAGGACTTTTCAATCTAATCTTTTTTTAACCTTTCTATTGAAAGTGAAAGTGAAAGTGGCTCAGTCCTGTCTTAATTTGAATTCTCCAGGCCAGAATACTGGAGTGGGTAGCCTTTCCCTTCTCCAGGGGATCTTCCCAACCCAGGGATTGAACCCAAGTCTCCCACATTGCAGGTGGATTCTTTACCAGCTGAGCCACAAGGGAAGCCAGAGAATACTGTAGTGGGTAGCCTATCCCTTCTCCAGTGAATTTTCCAGACCCAGGAATCAAACCCAGGTCTCCTGCATTGCAGGCAGATTCTTTATCAACTGAGCTATAAGGGAAGCCCATTGCTCTTAGTTGAGTTTTTTACTGAATTTCATTCGTTATTAAAATTGCCTGGTTCACATCAACTGAGCTGCTGAAATAGCCACTTGTATAATGCAACTCGGTTTGCATTCTTTGTGTATTCACATTAGACACACGAAGAAATTCAGAACAATTAGTTGCTAGGTTTCCAAACAGAAGGTCGAAAATGAGACCTATGTGACTTAAATGGTTTTAACATATTTTGGAGAAGATATTTAGTCCATGTCTTTGGTGCTCCTTAAAACTTGAATCTAAATACCCATTCTTGGCCGCACTCTCCTTTCCTACCCTCATCTACGTGTAACTGCAGAATATATCAGGCCATTGCCACAGAAGCAGGTTCAAAATCCTGATGCATTTAGAAGTCTGGGGAGCGGATAGGGAGCAGGTTTCAATAGAAATCCATTCTCATTGGTTTCATCATAAACATATTTTATTTCAAACTCTGTCAATAATTAAGACAAGGAGAGAGAAATCCTTAAACTACATTTTAAACCATTTGAGCCACAAAAGTGAATACACAGGAAATAGACCTATTTTCCAGTGTTTTGTCTGTCCCAGCTTTGGTAATGCCACTGGGTCTTATAAACTTTTTAGGACTTAATTTTTGTTGCTGTTGTTTTTATTTTGTTTTTGACAGAAGCTTTGGAGGTAAGTTTAAGATATTGCTATCAGTCTGAAGGGGAAAGTATTTTAAATCTTGAGTTATTGTTTGAAGAGAGATTGAGTTATAACTTGCCCCATCATCCAAGAGTATCCCTACAGATTTTCCCATTCTCTTTTTTTGAGTCCCCCCATGAGATATGTCCATTGTGTCTTATTGCATACCAAGACTCTTCCTGAGTTGCCTTAATCGTATTTCCTTTGGCATGGAGCAACACTGAAAAGGATATGGGATGAATAAAAAAACATTCATGAGTTTTTACAAAGTAAACCCAGGGGTTTGTTTTAAAAACAAACACTAAGTGTTGTTCCAGGAAAGTCTTGCCATTTTAGTAGAATTTGTAAAGGAAAAACATTTTCGACATCACTATCATGTATTGGGCATTGGGTTTATATTAACGAGTCCTGTCCAAACATAACCTTTCTAGTTTTCTCTTTTTAAGGAAAAAGATGTGTATTCTGTGTATATACAAATATACGTATACACACAAGAATCTGAGTATGGATTTAAAATAATATTCACTCAGGAAAAAGAAGCATGAAATATAAACACTGAGTAAATATATATGGATTAAATCAGAGTTCAGAAGAAACATTCCCAGGGATGTTTCTAAAACAATGTTCTAAAAAAAGTCTTCTTAACCTTATGGAAAATAAGATTAGCTTCACATTAGCCAACTGAGTTTCATGGCAAAGCAAAATGAAATAAGTAGCATAGAAAAGAAATGTGATGGGAAAATGGATAACAAGTTAATGTGTTAGAAAGTAAAATTTTACCATGGAGAACCAACTGCAATGTTTGTTTATCAGTTCTAATGCTTAGAATGGCCATCAGCTGTTTAGCAATTTTCTTCACACAGAAGGATTCTTCCAAATATTTGCATCCTAATTACTAACCCTTCCTTTCCCAGAGAATAAAATGGCAACCCACTCTAGTATTCTTGCCTAGAGAATCCCAAAGAGGGAGGAGCCTGCCAGGCTACAGCTCATGGGGTGGAAAAGAGTCAGACACAAGTGAGCAACTGAGTGTAGCAACTCTACATGACAACACTCAAGTTACTTTCTCTTCCAAAACAACAGGTTATACAATTCTGAGCTTTGTCCTGTCTGTCCCTCTACTATCCACTATATTCATCTTTGCCTTTCTCAATCTATTGTAGAGTTTTTTTATTTAACTCTGTTTTTTCCATCAGACTACCGTCACTTTGAAAGCATGTGTATGTTGTCTCCATTTTGTAATTTTCAGTGCACAAACCATAGTAGTTTCTCAAGTGATGTTGGTTGACTAAAGGCATGAGTGGTAACATCAGAGAAAGACAAAGCATACAGGAAGTATGACTGCTAGTCTGCTTATCATGAGCCTGGCTTCCCTGGTGGCTCAGAGGATAAAGAATCTGCCTGCAATGTGGGAGATCCGGGTTTGACCCCTGAGTCGGGAAGATCCCCTGGAAAAGGAAATGGCAACCTACTCTAGTATTCTTGCCTGGAGAATCCCCATGGACAGAGGAGCCTGGCGGGCTACAGCCCATGGGGTCACAAAGAGTCAGACACAACTGAGCAACTTTACTTTCACTTTCCATTTTCACTTTATCATGAACCTACCCTTGTGCTGGACACAGTGTTTTATTTGTTCTTTTTATTTGTTTAAAAAAACTGAATGTGATGCTCTGGTCTTCAGAACTGTGAGTGATAGAGATTAAATGCAACAGTTCTTGATTCCAAAGATTATTGTTCACTTCCTGAGCCTTCCAAGGAGTAGAGTTATCCTTAAGAATTAGAATAGAGAATTAAAAACCTTGTAAGGTTCTGAGGAGACTTCACATCCTAAAAGATGATGCTTTTTAGTGCTGCACTCAATATGTCAGCAAATTTGAAAACTCAGCAGTGGCCACAGGACTGGAAAAGATCAGTTTTCATTCCAATCCCAAAGAAGGGCAATGCCAAAGAATGCTCAAACTACTGCACAATTGCACTCATCTCACATATGACCAACCTAGACAGCATATTAAAAAGCAGAGACATTACTTTGCCAACAACAGTCCATCTAATCAAAGCTATGGTTTTTCCAGTAGTCATGTATGGATGTGAGAGTTGGACTATAAAGAAGGCTGAGCGCTGAAGAATTGATGCTTTTGAACTGTGGTGTTGGAAAAGACTCTTGAGAGTCCCTTGGACTGCAAGGAGATCCAACCAGTCCATTCTAAAGGAGATCAGTCCTGGGTGTTCATTGGAAGGACTGATATTGAAGCTGAAACTCCAATACTTTGGTCACCTGATGCAAAGAACTGACTCACTGGAAAAAACCCTGATGCTGGGAAAGATTGAAGGCAGGAGGAGAAGGGGATGATGGAGGATGAGATGGTTGGATGGCATCACTGACTCAATGGACATGAGTTTGAGTAAACTGTGGGAATTGGTGATGGACAGGGAGGCCTGGAGTGCTGCAGTTCATGGGGTCACAAAGAGTCAGACACGAGTGAGCGACTGAACTGACTGACTGATCAAGAAACAGCTTTACATCCTTAACTCTCCATGCTGCACTTTCTTATTTAAACCTGTCATCAAACTCTATCTTTCTGAATACTTGTCACCTTTTGATGTACAATAATTTTGTTGATTTGAGCTTGGATCTCTACCTGTTTAAAAGTTCATCAGAAACTCTTTCTTCTAGTTAGGTGCAGACGGTTGACTACTGATTGCCCTCATTTCGTGATACTTTATCATCACTGACCATGTAAACCCAAGCTGGCTTCATTTATCATTCCATTATGTTCTCATAGCCCATTCCTTCCCTCCCACCACAGGCAAACAGTCTAATGGGTTTAACATAATTTTATTTGTAGGTGTTCTCTCAAAATGTATGTTTTTGGTAAACATGTATGTTTAACTCACATAAATTTTGTTTTGTTATTTATTTTATTCTTTTTTATAGAAGAAGAAGAGAAGTTGCTCAGTCATGTCCCACTCTTTGTGACCGCATGAACTGTAGCCTGCCAGGCTCCTCTGTCCATGGGATTTCCCAGGCAAGGATACCGTAGTGGATTGCTGTTGCTTTCTCCAGGGGATGGTCCCAACCTTGGGATCAAACCCAACTCTCCGGCATTTCAGGCAGACAGACTCCTTACCAGATGAGCCATGAGGGAAGTCCATTCTTTTTTATAAACACATTTTAAATATACATCTTTATTGACATGTATACATTTAATTAAGCACAAACACATAAATTTAATATATTGTTCCATAGTGTGCATCTAATTTTCCAGCAAAACCACCTGGAAACACTCACCCTTACCACCCTCATCTATCTTATTTGTCAAAGCCTGTGGAACCAAATAAATGGGAAGGAAAATCAATTCAGTGTCACCTAGTTTTTCACCAAGGGAGAAGAAAGTAAGTTATATATAACATGTTATATTAAATAAACTCTTTGAGTGTGCTTTCACTGCACATGCTTAGAACAGTCATGTGTTTATATTTAGACATTTTATAGAAATATTGTGTGGTATGCAACATACAGTATGAGGGGGAGGAATTATTGCAAATCTGGGGTAATACAATAATATGAATGAGAGGTGAATTACAGAAAGGTTGCAAGAACCAAAAGGTTTTCTTTAAAAAAAATCACTGGTGAATAGTAATATTTACTTTAGAAACAAGGAAGTATTATCATATAAACAAGCTTTATAGCTTCTTTTTATAAAATCCTTAATTTCATCTTCCATTATGAAGTAAGTTTACAGAGCACTTTGATACAGACATTTTACTTCAGTTTTGATAACAGCAAGTTTGAAGTTATTATCCCAACATACTGATCAGGAAACTAAGATACTGTGTAATATGCGAAAAGTTGTAGAGCAAAGACAAAACAGGAATCGATTCAAACCTAGTGTTGGATGAGTAGAGACATTTTTTTTTATATTAAGTTCTTTTTATTTTGTTTTATTTTGTTTTTTAACTTTACAATATTGTATTGGTTTTGCCATATATCAAAATGAATCCGCCACAGGTATACATGTGTTCTCCATCCTGAACCCTCCTCCCTCCCCATACCATCCCTCTGGGTTGTCCCAGTGCACCAGCCCCAAGCATCCAGTATCGTGCATCGAACCTGGACTGGCGACTCGTTTTATACATGATATTATACATATTTCGATGCCATTTTCCCAAATCATCCCACCCTCTCCCTCTCCCACAGGGTCCAAACTTTAGTCAGAACTGAAATCTCAACAGTGTTCAGCTGAAAACTTAAATGCAACTTACCAGTTCTCTGACATTTGGCCAGTTATCTCCACTCTCTGTGCCTCAGTTCCTACTCTGTAGAATGAAGTTATTGTCGTCTGTCTAAAGAATTGCTGTGGATATTAAAGATACCTCTACAGTGTCCAGCACAGTCTCTGGCACATAATTAGCATTTATTTATTTATTCTAACTAAGCTCATCCATTTCAAAGAAGAAAAATGTCATTAGAATCTTTGCTTGGAGGCACAAATGAAGAAACTTTTTCCAGGAGACTAGTTACATGTTTAATTAGCATACAATATCCTTAAAATACACTTCCAAAGCATCTGATGTCTAATCAAATGTTGTTCAGTCACTCAGTCGTGTCTGACTCTTTGAGCCCCCATGGACTATAGCACTCCAGGCTTCCCTCTTTACTTGCCTTGTTCTCTCTTTTCAATACCTACTGATCAGAGTAATCTTCTTCTACTACTAACCTTCCTTTTGCCTTGATTACATTAGTCATTTTCTCAGGAAAGCGCCATGTTAAAAACTCTTCACAAGTTAAAGTCAGACACAAATATATGACATCACTGACATGTAGAAGCTAAAGGGAAAAAAAAAATGATACAAATAAACTTAATTACAAAAGAGAAATAAACTCACAGACAGAGAAAACAAATTTATAGTTACCAAAAAGGAAAGAGGAAAAGAGGGATAAATCTGGAATCTGGGATCAACAGATACACACTACTATATATAAAATAGACAAACAAGGACAGACTGTATAGCACAGGGAACTATAATACATTCAATATCATATGTAATAGCCTATAATTAAAAATAATATGAAAAATATATCCATTACATAATATATATTCAATATATACTTAGTGACTAAACCACAACCACATAGTTGGTTTTATATATATATATATATATATATATATATATGTATATATATATATATAACTTAATCTGTGCTGTATATCTGAAACTAACATGATCTGATAAATTAACCGTACCTCAATTTAAAAGAAATTTTAAAAAAATTTATATAACTAAATCACTTTGCTGTACATTTGTACATTCTAAACCAACTATATGGCTGTGATTTAGTTGAGAAGTTGTGTCCAACTCTTTGTGACCCCCATGGACATAACCCACCAGGATCCTCTGTCCATGGAATTTCCCAGGCAAGAATACTGGAGTGGGTTGCCATTTCCTTCTCCAGAGGATCTTCCCAACCCAAGGATCTTCCCAACCCTGCATTGTAAGCAGATTATTTTCTACTGAGCCACCAGGGAAGCCCCTAAATATACTTAAATTAAAAACAAAACAAAACCTTACATCCTGATCTCCATCTACTTGCTAAATCATCTGCTTCTATCGCCTGGGCTCCATCTTGGGAATGGCCTGTTTTGTATCCTGCCTTCATTTTACTATTTGACAATTCACTTGCCCATTCATGGCAATCCCCCTGCCTCTTCATTTCAATTTCCATCCATTCTGCAAAGCCCCCAAATTCTTCATCTTCCCTTTACCTTTCTGTGTGTGGGGCAGGGTACCTCTGAACTTTGGACAAAGTGTTTTCTCCTCTTCTCATATGGCACTTATATATAGGACTTCAAATTGTAGATATTTTTATTTTTAACTCATTCTCCCTGATTAGTTAAAACTTCACGAAAACAGGAACTGTTTCATTCATTTCTTGTTAGCTGTTCCACCTAGTACACAAGATGTTATACACAAGCTTGTTATATACAAGCTGGAACTTAGTAAATATTCATCATGTCACATAAATTAGTCATTTAGTCATGTCTGACTCTCTGAGACACTATGTGACCCTGTGATCCTCCAGGCTCCTCTGTCCGTGGAATTCTCCAGGCAGGCATACTGAAGTGGATTGCCAGTTCCTTCTCCAGGGGATCTTTTCTACCAAGGAAATCAAACCCAAGTTTCCCACATTGCAGGCACTTTCTTTACCATCTGAGCCACCAGGGAAGCCCTAGTAAATATTGCTGCTGCTACTCCTGCTAGGTTGCTTCAGTCGTGTCCGACTCTGTGCAACCCCAAACACGGCAGCCTACCAGGCTGCTCTGTCCCTGGGATTCTCCAGGCAAGAATACTGGGGTGGCTTGCCATTTCCTTCTCCAGTGCATGAGAGTAAAAAGTGAAAGCGAAGTCGCTCAGTCGTGTCCAACTCTTCGCAACCCCATGGACTGCAGCCCACCAGGCTCCTTAGGTGAACATAATTCAAATAAAAGCTTGAAGGTTTTAAACCCTGGGCTACTGGAACTGTGTTTCTGCAATTTCAATCTTCCATGTAAGTTTTCTAAAAGCAAAATTAACTGCCAAGAAGGTGATAAAAGGGACTCCCATAGCAGACTAGTGATTAAGACTCTGTACTTGCATTGCAGGGGACACAGGTTTGATCCTTGGTAGAGGAACTAAGATCCTGCATGCCACATGATGCAGACAACAAATAAATAAAAATAAAATTAGTATAGAAGAGATAAATAGCAACACTTCAAAAAAAAAAAAAAAAAGATGATATAAAAAAACAAATGATGAACACAAGAGTTAAACTTCCAGGAAACAGAGAGAGTCTTCCTATCTTTGCCAGCCAAGACAGACCCAACCCTGCAGTTAAAAGCTATTGAAGCTATTGGGCTTCTTGGTGAAACAAATTGCATAATATCTCAGAGTGACTCTAAGTCACCACAATGCACTGGGTTAAAGCATTTTCCACTTGGAATCCAAGGCAACTTAAAAGGATTATTGATTTTCTTCTCTACTTATAAATGAGACTCACATATTAGAACTGAGAGCTGCAGACACAATATAATGGCCTTTCTCCTTGGCTTCTTTTTCCTAACATAAACACAATCACTTTCCGTGGTTAAGAGGATATTAAGCAGTAAATCTTGTAATCGTGTGTATGTGACTGTCTGTACCTTGAGAGCAAAAATTAGCAGCCATGTTTTTAATTTTAAATAGATCAGTTCTGTTCGCTTAGCATTAGAAATCTCAATATCAAATTATGTGTTTTCCCGCTCTGGTGGTGAAAATTCCTACATGTGTTCATGCCTCAGCCCTAACACACAGGTTCAGCTGGAAACAATCACTTTATTGAGGACATAAGACCTTGCTTGACCTAGTTTTAGATATAAGATTTAAAATAAACTTATCGATCCCTGCCATGTTATCTTAAGGAGAAAGATTATAAAATATGAAACAGTGGGGAGCCTGTATTAAAGTTGTACCAAATAAAAGCTATGAGTCTGTTAGTTATTAAAATCAGATTTTGTTCTGTACCTGTCGGATTTCACCTTCATGATTTAATTAGGGACTTTCTGAAAACAAGCTGAGGCTTGAAGGGTTTCCTGTTTTGGTGCTGGTCTCTTTCTCAGAGTTTTAAATTATTTGCTCTATCTTTTCACTCTTTAGGCATGACCTCTTTAAATCATTCCTTTGTTTCAGAAAACTTTTTTTTTTTTTCCCCTTCCCTGGCTATTCAGTAAGGTCTATTATCCCCTATAATTCTAGAACAGTCCCATGCGAGAAGGAAATGGCAACCTACTCCAGTATTCTTGCCTGGGAAATCCCATGGCTAGAGGAGCCAGGTGGACTGCAGTCTATGGAGTCACAAAGAGTCATACACGACTGAGTGTGCACACATGATTGTGCATGCGCGTGCACACACACACACACACACACACACACACACACTGACCTCATTTAACCTTAATTACCTCTCTAAAAACCCTATCTTCCAACACAGTCAAGTCCAAGGTACCTGGGGTTACACCATCAACATTTGACTTTAAGGTGGACATGATGCCATCCTTAACACTCTGCAAATATTTCTCCTTTGCAGCATATATTGTATTAAATGCTTACAGTAGAAAGTGCTGCAGGTACCTGGAGAAGGAGAGGTCCCTCACCCTCCATGGTTTTGGTGTGCTCTTCTAGCTAGGCTCTTCGGCATGGGCACACAGCATCTGCCACACCAATTCTCCTGCAGGACGTGTGGTTTCTGCAACAAGTTCCAGCAATATCCACCAAGCAGTAGCACATGGTAATCTCCATGGACAGCTCCTCCCAGCTTCTCCTTTGGTGGGAGGCAGGTGGTTAGTGAAGAGTCACCAGCATGACACCTGCCATGAACAGGGTTTCCAGCACCCTTTTCAGTGGCTGTAGGACAGAATATGCTGCTAGTCCAGTACTTCCCCATAACAGGCTTCACAGAGTACTCTGAGATGTAGCATCTCTTCTGAGCAGTTTCCTTCAGCATCCTAGACAGTGATTTCCCAGGTAAAGCTGCCAACATGGCACCTCCCTGTGGACAGCTTCTTCTACCAGGACCCCTCCTGGATAACCTTGAGCCTCAGCAAACATCTCTGCCATCCAGTGAGTTATGACTGCCTCCTGTTTGATACTCTGGATCGTAGTCCTGGGGCAGAAAATTTTTTCCAGATATTTTTTCTTTCCTTTTGGGTATCCTTGCTTATTTCTGGAGCTTCCCGGATGGCTTAGTGGCAAAAAAAAAAAAAAAAAAAAAAATCCAGCTGTCAATGCAGGAGACACAGGAGATGGGGGTTCTATCCCTGGGTCAGGAAGATCCCCTAGAGTAGGAAATGGCAACCCACTCCAGGATTCTTGCCTGGAAAATCCCATGGAAAGAGGAGCCTTGTGGACTACAGTCCTTGGGTGTCAAACTACGGGTGCACACACTTCTTGTTTCAGGGGTAGGAGCTGTTTCCTTTGCCTGCAAGTCCTCTGTTCTCTAAAGTGTTTTGCTTCTCACCAGTTCAAACTCCTGTTACTCCAATCCTTATTAATAATTATTTATAATAAGTGGTTTTTCTTAAATTACTTTGCGGTTTCTGCCTTCTGATTATACCCTAACCAATACATCTGGTAAGCGGCAAACCCAGTACAGATAATCCTATGAGAGAAAAAACTGCATGGGTACTCTGAAGGCTGGAAAAGAAGCTGTAAAACTGTCACTGTTTCCAGAGAATGATATCATATAAATAGAATACCCAATGGAATCACCAGAAGAGCTATTAGAACTGACAAGAGCATTCAATAAGCTGGCTACCTCATGCAAATCAATAGAATTCTTTATGCCTGCAACACACATAGAAAACATAAGCAAAACAAATAGTAGTCTATTCTTACAGCAAAAATTTTGTAAAGAATCTAAAAATTATTTAATCAAAGAATGCATAAGGTCATTGTGTGTATTTAGTTGCTCAACTGTGTCTGATTCTTTGCGACCCTATGGACTGTAGCCCTCCAGGCTCCTCTGTTCATGAGATTCTCCAGGCAAAAATACTGGAGTGAGTTGCCATTTCCTTCTCCATAGGATCTTCCCAACCCAGTGATCGAACTACATCTCTTGCAAGTGTGTCTCCATCAGGCAGATTCTTTTACCTACCACTGAGCCACCGGGGAAGCCCCATATGATCATTACAAAAAATTAACAACAACAACAAAAATTAACATAAATAAATTGAAAATAAATTAAAATAAATTATATGGCATTAATTAATAGAGATATATGCATGTTTATATATGAGATTAATAAACATTATAAAAAATCAATCCTCCACAAATTAAATTCAATAAAATTCCATTCAGAATCTCAGAGGAATTTTATGGGAATTTGAAGCATATATTTAATTTAAACAACAATGATTGCTAAAGAGTTAAAACATCTTTGAAAAGCAAAACCAAAGAATAATAACCAATTTTAACACATACTGGTAGAACTGAAATCCAAATAAATTAAAATAAGATGCTACTGCAGAACAGATAAGTAGGCCACTGAAATAGAATCAAAGGTCAAAAATAAAACTAAATATGTGTAGGAAATTGATATGCTAAAAATAAACAGAGCAAGGGGAATAGAATACATTTTTATGTAAATGATTTTGGGAGTGCTGACACATTTTAAGAAGAACATAAAACTGAGTGCATGTCTTATACTATGTACAGAGAAAATTCAGAATTATTCAATTACACATAAAAGGTAAATTTACAGAATCAGTAAAAGAAATTGTAGTAGAACATCATTGTGACCTATGTCTGAAAAAAGATTTCAAGAAGCACAAATGATAAAGAAAACATGATTTTACTGGGTTGAAATTTAAATTATATATTTGAAAAAGGCCACTATAACTCAAGTAAAACACTTAGATTATAGACCAAGGAAAATGTCTGCAATATCTAATGGGTTAACAGTGAAATAAACCAAGAAAAACAAACAAAAATAGTAGAAAATCCAATAGAAATTATAAGCAAGGGACGTAAAGACATTTCATAAAAGGAGATGTCCAAGCATATTACAAAATGCTCAAAATTAAGTAATAACCAGAAAAATGGAAATTAAAATAACACTGACATACCACTTCACATCTATCAAAATGGCAATAATCAGAAACCTACATAATGTCAAGTATTATCAAGGATATGAGAGGGTGGGAGCTTGCATGCACTGCTGATGGGAATGTAAAATGATTTGCTGTAGGACACACGGGGCTCAAATTGGTGCTCTGTGACAACCATGAGAGGTGGGACATGGAGGGAGGTGGGAGGGAGGTTAAAGAGGGAGGAGACATATACCTACGACTGATTCATGTTGATGTAGGGCAGAAACCATTATAATATGGTAAAGCAATCATCCTCCAATTAAAAATATATAATTCTTCAAAAAAATTTTTTTAAGCAATCTGTAAATATATTTAAAATAATTATGCATTTGACCTACAATAACATGATCCTATTCTTAGGTAACTGCATAAGAAAATGTCTATACGAGGACATATACAAAGCTTATCATCCAGATGCTGCATTAATAGGAATTAGAGATAAACTAGCTGTTTATTACTAAAGAAAGCATTAAACTGTGGCCGATGCATACTAGAGAAAGCCATACACTATATAGAAACAACAAATTCAGCAACATGGTGAGGTCTTACAGTTATAGACTAGAATAAATATAGTAAAAACAGAAAGAAAATATAGCACAGTACCATTTATGAAAATTTACAAACAGCTAAGACAGTGTTTTAGAAGCCTTGTGAGACTGTATATGAAACTTGTGAGAATAAATGCCTTCAAAGCACAGTAATCAAAACAGGATACTGTTGGCATAAAGACAGACAAATAGACCAATGGAATAGAACAGAGAGCCCAGAAATAAACACTTGTGTATATAGTCAAATACTCTTCAACAAGGATGCCAAGACCACTCAATAGGGAAAAGCTAGCCAACAAGTGGTGAGGGGGAGACTGGAAACATGCAAAGGAATGAAGCTTGACCATTATCTTACACCACATAGAAAAGTTAACTCAAGATGGAATAAAACCTAAATATAAGATAGCTGACAGAAAAAAAAATGTACATAAAATTCATAATATTGAGTTTGACAATGATTTCTTGGATAGAATACCAAAAGTACAGACAAAAAATCAAAAATAGAGAAATGGAACTATATACAACTTAAAAAAAAAAAACTTGCATGTAAAAGGGCACTAGCAACAGAGTGAAAAGACAATCTACAGAAAAGGAGAACAGATTTGGAAATCATAAATCTTAAAAGGAATCTGGGCTTCCATGGTGTCTTAGCAGTAAAGATTCTGCCTGCACTGCGGGAGCTGCAGGAACTAGGTATGATCCCTGGGTCAGGAAGATCCCATGGAGGAGGGCCTGGCAACCCATTCTAGTATTCCTGCCTGGAGAATCCCTTGGATAGAGGAGCCTGGTGGGCTATAGTCCATACGGTCACAAAGAGTCGGACACGACTGAAGCAACTTACCATGCATGCATGCATAAAGAGTTAATATCCAGAATGTAAAAGAAGTCCTACAAATTCAACAACAAAAAATTAAATAACCAAATTTTAAAATGGGCAAAGGACATTTGTCTAAAAGAATAGACATTTCTCTAAAGGTGATATACTAATGGCCAATAAACAAATGAAAAGATGCTCAAAACCACAATGAGATATCACCACACACCCATTTTAGGACAGTTACTATTAAAACATAAAATAAAATGTTCATAAAGTGTTGGTGAAGATGCAAGAAGTTGAAACACTTGTGCACTAATGGGACTGTAAAACAATGCAACTGCTGTGGAGAACAATATAGAAATTTCACAAAAAATTAAAAACATAAATACAATACAATCTAGCAATCCCACTTCTGAGTATATATCCAAAAGAATTAAAAGCAGGATTCCATGGTGAAACCGACAGTAAAGATTCTGTCTGCAATGCAGGAGACCCAAGTTCGATCCCTGGGTTGGGAAGATCCCCTGGAGAAGGGAATGGCAACCTACTCCAGTATTTTTGCCTCGAGAATTCCCACGGACACAGGAGCCTGGCACGCTACAGTCCATAGGCTCACAAAGAGTCAGACATGACTGAGGGACTAATACTTTCACTTTCACCTAATAGATATTTGCACATCCATGATTACAGCAGCATTATTCACAATAACCAAGTGGAGAAAGCAGCCCAAATGTTCATCAATGGATGAATGAATAAAGAAAATGTAGCATATATACACAATGGGATATTATTCCTTTACAAGGAAGGAAATTCTGTCATATGCTACAATAAGGATGAATCTTGAAGATATTATGCTAAATGAAATGTCAGTCACAAAAGACAAATTATATATATATATATATATATGAGATACCTAAAAGCAGTCAAATTTATAAAAACAGAAAGTAGGATGGTGATTACCAGGAGAGAGAGAGAAAAGAAAAATGTTATTCAATGGATATCAAGCTTCAGATTTGCAAAAGGAAAAAAGTCCTGGAGATCTGTTTCACAGCAGTGTGATTCAAGTTTGAGCACACCCTCCCTAAGCCAATGTGTTGCTCAGTCATGTGCAAGTCTTGGCGACCCCATGGACTCTAGCCTGCCAGGCTCCTGTGTCCATGGAATTCTCCAGGCAAGAATACTGGAGTGGGTTGCCATTCCCTTCTCCAGGAGACCTTCCAACCCAGGGATCATGCCCTGGTCTCCTGCATTGCAGGCAGATTCTTTATTGTCTGAGCCAGCAGCAAAGCCCCACAATGTAATTAATACTACTTAATAAGCTGAAACTCCAATACTTTGGCCACCTGATGCGAAGAGCTGACTCATTTGAAAAGACCCTGATGCCCTGATGCTGGGAAAGATTGAGGGCAGGAGGAAAAGGGGATGACGGAGGATGAGATGAATGAATGACATCACCGACACAATGGATATGGGTTAGGGGGGACTCCAGGAGTTGGTGATGGACAGGGTGGCCTGGCGTGTTGCGGTTCATGGGGTCGCAAAGAGTCAGACATGACTGAGAGACTGAACTGAACTGAGCTGAATACTATAATAGTACTTAATACTACAGAACTGTACACTTTAAAATGGCTAAGATGGGAAATTTCATGTTACGCATGTTTTACCAGAGTACCAAAATAAGAATGTCTAAGGGCAGAGGGGAATCGAGATGAAGAAAATAAGTGACAGAAACACAAAAAAAGAAGGAAATTAATAATAAAAAGAAAAGCAGCTCCTTGTACAAATTAATAAAGGTAAGTGGCTATAAACTTATGTATGATGAACTTAACCATCTTGACAAGTGTAATAAAATTTAATGAAATAAGATAAAGTTAAACAAAATAAAAAGCTATGATATTGAATGAGATCACCTAGACAGAGATTTACACCTAGAGGGAAGAGAGCTGATCACAGTGCTGAACATAGTAGAGAGGAAAGAGCAAGCTTTGGGACTGAAAAGAAATGAACAAAAAAGCAGAAGGGAAATTGTGAACGTATGATGTAGATTCCTAAAAAACAGGGGTCAAGAGAACCACAGCCTGTGAGTCAAATCTGACCCTTCATCCACTCCCTGCCTCTGAACTCTTGCTCCCACCTGTTTTTATATGACCTCTGAATTGTGAATGATTTCATGCTAGAAAAGTTCCAACATAGACTGTATGGAACAAAACTTAAAATGTTTATTATCTGGGCTTTTACCAAAAAAGTGTTCAATAACCTCTGCAAAAGAAGAATGATTTTATGAAAGTGGAATTTCTGTCCAATAATATTGCAAGATGGAATAAAATGAGGACAAAAATATGTTTGTCTCGGATATTGTGTCTACTGATTGTGAGTTTTGCAACACTAAATTGCAGATATGTAAAAATCTAACACTTTGCCCTCTAAAATTGAATTTTATCAACTCTTGACCTATCATTCTTAAAATTCAAGATAGGACCAATTACATATCCATTGTGTTTTTCACAAATTTTTTTGAGTAAATACTTAATCCACTTTAGAGTCCAGATTAAACCCACGTAGAAGTGATCTGAGTTCTAGGCTGTCACTCATCATTCTAGAATTTGTTCACAACAACTCTGTTTTCCACTGGTCTCTACCAAGATGCATAATCCTTACAGATCTATGATGGTTGGCATTTACTTCTGGTACTCTATCTATCCTTCAATCACCAGGGTTGATACTGGGAATACTCTATCCTCATCACACCAATTGTGATGCCAGTTCACATCTTCCAGGTCACTCAGTAACAGCTTTTTTATTTCTCTCACTTGGGCAACAGGAAACCTTAATAAACTCCATCATGGACCACACTGGGTGAGAAATCTATAACACCTCACCCACCTACTGACATTTTACTATTCAAAAAATTTTCTGAGGACTTTAATTTACACCAGGCTACACCAATGAAGCAGGGCACTAATGCTTTCTAATTTTATTCTGAAGGTGAAAAAGTTGGCTTAAAACTCAATATTCAAAAAACAAAGATTTTGGCCTCTGGTCCCATCTGCTACTGCTGCTGCTAAGTCACTTCAGTCGTGTCCGACTCTGTGCGACCCCATAGACGGCAGCCCACCAGACTCCCCCATCCCTGGGATTCTCCAGGCAAGAACACTGGAGTGGGTTGCCATTTCTTTCTTCAATGCATGAAAGTGAAAAGTGAAAGTGAAGTCGTTCTGTCGTGCCCGACTCTTAGCAACCCCATGGACTGCAGCCTTCCAGGCTCCTCCGTCCATGGGATTTTCCAGGCAAGAGTACTGGAGTGGGGTGCCACTGCCTTCTCCTGGTCCCATCAATTCATGGCAAATAGATAAATAGATGGGGAAACAATGGAAACAGTGACAGACTTTATTTTTTTGGGCTCCAAAATCACTTCAATGGTGAATGCAGTCATGAAATTAAAAGATGCTTGCTCCTTGGAAGAAAAGCTATGACAAATCTAGACAGTGTATTAAAAAGCAAAGACATTAGTTTACCAACAAAGGTCCATATAGTCAAAGATATGTTTTTTTGCAGTACTCATGTATGGATGTGAGAGTTGGACCGTAAAGAAAGCTGAGCACCAAAGAATTGATGCCTTCAAACTGTGAGGTTGAAGACTCTTGAGAGTCCCTTGGACTGCAATGAGATCAAACCAGTCCATCCTAAAGGAAATCAGTCCTGAATATTTATTGGAAGGACTGATGCTGAAGCTGAAACTCCAATACTTTGGTGACGTGATATGAAGAACTGACTCATTGGAAAAGACTGATGCTGGGAAAGATTGAAGGCAAGAGAAGAAGGGAATGACAGAGGATTAAATGGTTGGATGGCATCACTGACTCAATGGACATGAGACTGAGCAAACTCCAGGAGATGATGAAGGACAGGGAAGCCTGGCGTGCTCAGTCCACGGGGTCACAGAGAGTTGGACACAACTGAGTGACTGAACTGAACTGCTTATGAAGTAATCTTGAAATCATACAAAGACAGTCAATTGATACGTGTTACACTTTCATATGAGAAAATACAATCTTATTATCAGGAAATTTGGTATAAAAATCAAATTTAAAAATCATAATTTAAGGACTCTATATACCTTATCTTTCTTCCATTTTTCAATAGATCTACATATATCAGCTAATTTTAAAGAGTTCTGAGAAGTAAGAAAAAAATGAAACATATGCCAAGAAAAAAACTACCTCATATCCGATTTCAAGGGAAAAAAATCATCTCAAAGTCTTAGCTTAGTAGCAGTAGACAGTACTATTATTTTAGAATTTGCCTGATGAGCTAGAGGCATTACAGAGGGACATCTACCAATGTCCATAGGACCAATAAAACTCATGTTTTCAGATTCAGTCAGCAATTAGTCCTGGGACTGTGGAGTACAAGCTCAGGGTGAACAAAAACCCATATGCAGAAGTTCTGCCATACCATGCTAAAGTAAAATTTAATAAAAAATAATGGATGCTACATGGTTGGAATTTTTTTCCACTTAATTTCCAGACTTATTATTCAAATGCTTAACTGACATTTTGAAACCAGACAGCTAAAAACTCCATCTAGATGTGTCATGAACTGCAAACCCATCATGTTGAAAATTAGATTCACCACACATTTAAAAATTATTTTCAGAAGATTTTCTGTTCAAGGCAATCTGTCTGTTTTCCCCTATTCATTCTGCTTCCTCTTTCAGAAAACCTAAACCACTGGGCAGGGGACTGAAGGCTAAGTATTTTTGCTTACTGTATACACCAAAGTTGAGTACTTTATCAGATCATTTTATATCTTCTTTGTAAATATTGACATTATTCAGTAAATAATTGTACAAAATAACCTGCCAACTTGGCCTGAAGTCTTCAGTTCTCTCTGCACCTCTTGTTTCAGAAGCTTCCCAACTGTGGTATTGGTAAAATATCCGCAGGTCTCTAGTTGTAGAAGTGCTATAGTGGCTCTCCATTAGTGCCAGGGTTTTGAGGAAATGGCAACCCACTCCAGTATTCTTGTCTGGGAAATCCCATGAAGAGAGGCACCTGGCAGGCTACAGTCCAATGCGGTCTCAAAAAAGCTGGACCTGACTTAACAACTGAGCAACAACAATAAGAGAATATTGAACACAGAAAGAGTAGACTTTTGTTTCTTTCATACTAATTTTTTGCATTGTTGAGGAGACACAAAAAGTCATTGCTCTAGTGAGAGTATTTTTAAACTTTGGTTTATACTCAAAGACAGTAGGAGAATACAGGATATGATAACTGATGTATTCAGAGCATAATTTCTAAATAGGGTTCTTTTGTTCCTTTCTTACTATTACAACCCACCTGATATAATTGCCTGTCTCTAAACAAGCAAATGCATACACACTCCACATGCACACACATATACACACACACAGAAAATTATATGAATCACTTTTTCTTGCTGGAACTTAAAAATGTTTGTGCTATTTACAGTCTATGATACTTTATACAATTATATAATAAGCTCTTTTTCCAGCTTATTTTTCTTCCATTTTACTTCAGGGTAAATTGTAAAAACACATATTTACAATATTCTGACCAAGATTTTAGAAAAATAAGACAAAAGAAAAAGAAGGAAATGTTAGATCGATGACTCAGTCTATTCTATGACAGACTGCCATAACAAAACAGTGTAGACTGGAGGGCTTCATCAAGAGATGCTTCTTTCTCTCTGTTCTTTAAAGTCTGGGAAGTCTAAGATCAGATGCCAGCACATTAAACTTTTGCCGAGGACCCTCTTCCAGGGTTATGAGCCAATAAGTATTGGTATGTGGTGGTGAGAGTTTTGATGTCTCTTCCTCCTTTTAGTTCAGTTCAGTCGCTGAGTCGTGTGTGACCTTCTGTGACCCCATGGACTACAGCATGCCAGGCCTCCCTGTCCATCACCAACTCCCAGAGTTTACTCAAACTCATGTCCATTGAGTTGGTGATGCCATCCAACCATCTCATCCTCTGTCATCCCCTTCTCCTCCTGCTCTCAATCTTTCCCAGCATCAGGGTATTTTCTAATGAGTCAGTTCTTCACATCAGGTGGCCAAAGTATTGGTGTTTCAGCTTCATAATCAGTCCTTCCAATGAACACCCAGGACTGATCTCCTTTAGGATGGACTGGTTGGATCTCCTTGCAGTCCAAGGGACTCTCAAGAGTCTTCCCCAACACCACAGTTTAAAAGTATCTATTCTTCAGTGTTCAGGTTTCTTTATAGTCCACCTCTCACGTCCATACATGACTACTGGAAATACCATAGCTTTGACTAGATGGACCTTTGTTGGCAAAGTAATGTCTCTGCTTTTTAATATGCTGTCTAGGTTGGTCATAGCTTTTCTTCCAAGGAGCAAGCATCTTCTAATTTCATGGCTGCAGTCACCATCTGCAGTGATTTTGGAGCCAAAAAAATTAAAGTCTCTCACTATTTCCATTTTTTCCCCATCTATTTGCCATAAAGTGATGGGACTGATGCCATTATCTTAGTTTTTTGAACGTTGAGTTTTAAGCCAACTTTTTCACTCTCCTCTTTCACATTCATCAAGAGGCTCTTTAGTTCCTCTTCATTTTCTGCTGTAAGGGTGGTGTCATCTGCATATCTGAGGTTACTGATATTTCTTCCAGCAATCTTGATTCCAGCTTGTGCTTCATCCAGCCCAACGTTTCTCATGATGTACTCTGCATATAAGCTAAATACATAGGGTGACAATAAACAACCTTGATGTATTCCTTTCCCAATTTGGAACCAGTCTGTTGTTCCATGTCTGATAATCCCATCATGAGGGTTTCCCTGATGGCTCAGTGGTAAAGAATCCACCTGCCAATGCAGGAGATGTGAGTTCAATCCCTGGATTGGGAAGGTTCCCTGATGGAGGAAATGGCAACCCTTTTCAGTATTCTTTTCCATGGAATCCCACGGACAGAGGAGCCTGGTAGGCTGCAATCCATGGAGTCACTAAAGAGGGGACACAACTCAGCAACTAAACAACAACAGCAATCCCATCATGAAGACTTTGATACAGGCATTTTGGGAGACAGAATTTGTCCCATAACAGTCTGTTTATAGTGTTTACTGGATGGTCCTCAAAATCAATTCAATGTTATTGAAAGACAGGCAAAAAAATTGTCATGGTTACAAAGACTAAATTTATTACAACCTATTTTCCCCTTTACAATTCACTTTTCAGTAGAAGAAATCTGTAATACTCAGAAATCAATCAACACAGATCAAAATGTTAGCAAAAATAATACTCTGGAAATATTTTTTGTATTTAAATATGATTAGTGTACTTTCTTTTTAAAATAAAAAAAATAAGTTTTTATACTAAAATTATTTTTATCATTTGTAATGATAGTTTTTCATTTCCAAGTACTTTTATAAGACATAATGCCTCTAGTGAAAGAGAAATGCATCAAACATGAATATTATATGATTTAAGCAAGCTAGGATGAAGCAGCAAATGGACTTGCAGTTTTAGCAGATTAAGACCACTGGCGTTTGTTTCTCAGTCATGGGTGTGTTCTGGTTGGTGGAGACTCTTCTGTGTGCTGTGATTTAGGGACTGAGACTCTTCTCATGTTGTGACTCCACTAAGCCCTCAGATTTTCTGGCTTATATACCCTGGCTGTAGGGTATATAACGGAGAAGGCAATGGCACCCCACTCCAGTACTCTTGCCTTGAAAATCCCATGGATGGAGGAGCCTGGTGGGCTGCAGTCCATGGGGTCACTAAGAGTCGGACACGACTGAGTGACTTCACTTTCATGAATTGGAGAGGGAAATGGCAACCCACTCCAGTGTTCTTGCCTGGAGAGTCCCAGGGATGGGGGAGCCTGGTGGGCTGCCGTCTATGGGGTCGCACAGAGTCGGACACGACTGAAGTGACTTAGCAGCAGTAGCAGCAGGGTATATAAGAAAAGCACTCTTGCTTCTTAAAAGTCTTACCTGAAAATTGAACACATAATTTCTACTCACAAGGATGTACCCATATTCAAGGGGGACAGAGAAATACAGTTAGGAACTGACTGTTTATTAGGCTAGGAATAGCCTTCACTCTACATCCTGAAAGGGTGTGCGTGTGTGTTTGTAGGTGTGTGTCCTTAAGCATGTCCAACTCTGTGACTGGACTGTAGACTCTGTGACTACTCTGTCCATGGGATTTCCCAGGCAAGCATCCTGGAGTGGGTTGCCATTTTCTCCTCCAGGGGATCTTCCCTACCTAGGGGTTGAACCCATGTCTCTTGTGTCTCCTACTTTGGCAGGTGGATTCTTTACCACCTCGCCACCTAACCTAGGGAAGCCTCAAAGGGTGCATACATTTTACTGAACAGTAAGTTGCCATTTCTTTACAATTACATTGTATTAGCATAGAAATATTCATTCAAGAAATATAACTTTTGGACAAGAAGGAAAAAATTATTAAAAGTCATAAAAGCTTCTGGAAATATATATATATATTTGATATCTTTATGTGGTATAGTTGTTTCACTTTGATAGTTCTTAAAATTGTTTGAAATTAGTTTTGTTAACCAAGGATATCAATTTTTTCATTTTAGTGTGTGGCCGAGCAGATAGAGCAGAAACATGGGTAATGATACAACAATATGACTGATTCATTCAGTTCCCTAACCATGATTTCCAAAACAAATCTACAGACAGAAAATAAAAATGCATGTCTGTTTCTTGGTTCTTTTTATTTGTAGGTCAAAAGACAATAGGTATCTAAGATCCTGACTGTGTGAACACTGACATTAAAATTCACTGGAATACCAATGAATTTCTCACATTCATTTTCTATCTAAAAACAGCAAATTTCAATATCTATACCTTTAACTGCAAGTCCACCCAAAATCCAAATGAATTTCCAGTTGATTAATTAAGTGAAAAACTAAAGAGTCTCTTAATGAAAGTGAAAGAGGAGAGTGAAAAAGTTGGCTTAAAACTCAGCATTCAGAAAACTAAGATTAGGGCATCCAGTTCCATCACCTTATAGCCAATAGATGGGGAAAAATGGAAAGAATGAGAGACTTTATTTTGGGGGCCTCCAAAATCACTGCAGATGGTAACTGAAGCCATGAAATTAAAAGATGCTTGCTCCTTGGAAGAAAAGCTATGACCAACCTAGACAATATATTAAAAAGCAGAGACATTATTTTGCTGACAAAGGTCCGTCTAATCAAAGCTATGGTATTTTCAATAGTCATGTATGGATGTGAGAGTTGGACTATAAAGAAAGCTGAGTGCTGAACAATTGATGCTTTTGAACTGTGGTGTTGGGGAAGACTCTTGAGAGTCCCTTGGACTGCAAGGATATCCAACCAGTCCATCTTAAAGGAAATCAGTCCTGAATATTCATTGGAAGGACTGATGCTGAAGCTGAAACTCCAATACACTGGCCACCTGGTGCGAAGAACTGACTCATTTGAAAAGACCCTGATGCTGGGAAAAATTGAAGGCAGGAGGAGAAGGGGATGACAGAGGATGAGATGGCTGGATGACGTCTCCGACTCAAAGGACATGAGTATGAGCAAATTCCAGGAGATAGTGAAGGACAGGGAAGCCTGGCATGCTGCAGTCCATGGCGTTGCAAAGAGTCAGACACAACTGAGCGACTGAACAACAAAAAAGTGTGTGAAGTGTCAAGTCCTTGTTAATATGCTCCAAAGGAAGGGCATTTTAGGAAAACTGAACCACACAAAACTGGCAACAAAAGGAGAATTACAAAAGCAATACAACTACCAATACCAATGAAGATGGCCCTTCAGGCATGATTATTAAACAGTCAAAGAAGGATCAGTAAACATTTAAAGGGATTCAGAATCAAGGAAGTGATGAAAGAATAACAAATCAAACTGATCCTAAATAAAAGAAGCAATAACTCAAGAAGAGAAAATGGTTTCATTTAAAATCCAGTGATTATCCTCAAATAAGTCAAGTGACTGTTGAATTCATAAAGAGAAACTGCTGGAGGCATAAAAGAATAAGAAAACAAAGAGGTCAGAGAAATTTAAAATAGAAGTTCTATTAAATGACCAAATTAATATTTTCTGAGTCCAAAGGACTCTGATAGTAGGGTTTCCAGATGAAATATAGGACACTGAGCTAGATTTGAGTTTCAGATGAGCAATGAGTAAGGGGTTTTTTATGTAAGTAAATCCCAAATATTTGTATGGGATCTCTTTATGCAAAAGGCCATTTTTTGTTCTTCTCAATTTGAGTTTGACTCTGTGCCCTGTATTTTTATTTGCTAAATCTGACAATCCTCGGAATAAGAAATGGCAACCCATACTCCAGTATTCTTGCCTGGAGAATCCCATGGACAGAGGAGTCTAGCAGACTACAGTCCACGGGGTTGCAAACAGTCAGACACGACTGAGCAACTGAGCATACACACATATGAAGTACTAGAAGCTGTGTTTATACTTTTTAGTAAAGATACCACATCCAACAAAGGAACTGAGTGTATCATTTGTTTATTCTATATTGTTGCATCCTAATCTGTCATGGTCCATTTGCATTTGCAGGGACCACAGAGGCAACTTAAATGAAGATGCAATGTTGCCAACTCCCCCTCCACAATTCTTTAAATCTTTCTTGGTGGCCCTAATCTATTCAATTCCTCTGGGGATGTATTATTTCTTCTGATTTTCTCTTTTTGCTGGGAAAGGAGAAACAGATTACAGGCATCCACTAGACTCTTTCTACCATGATGGCTCTTATTTCACAGGTCGGGAAATAAATTTCAGAGCCATAAAATATACACTAAGTGGCCATAGAAATATCCTTGAGTGGATACATGGACCATAGAATTCATGAAGAAATGGACTTGAGCCAGAGTTCCACGTGTAGCCTGAACTCCTTAGCCCCCATCTTATCCAGAAGACCATATGGCATTTTGGGTTCTGTGGTATCAGTGTTATATCAGATCTTTTTCTGAAAATTCCCAATTCTCAGAATCTAGATGTTGCCCTATTCCCAGAATTATTATGTTGGTAAATAATTATAGCCATCTAAAAAAGATTAGAATTTCTCTCAGAAATTGCTGTGTTACCATTGCAAATATTTTTTCTCAGTGGAATCTGGCTTCTTTTCAATCAATGGGTGCTGTGTGTGTGAGCTGACTTAAATCTGGAAGCTGGGTGAGGCACTGTGATTTTTCCATTTCAGTGTCTAACTTCAGACTTCTGTTCACCAGACATTCTATTTTTGCTACTGCTGTTGTTAACATAAGTCAGAAAGTACTGTATTTGACTGATCGTCTATCATGCACTATGAGACACCATAATTTACTAGTTTTGCCCAGAAATTGTTGTGAGACAAAACACCCTGATTGTTTTCTTCTAGCAGGCAGGCTATCTTCTAGCACAGAAAATTTAGGGAAATCTGGGCGTTCAGTATTTTCAGTTCTGCTGCCCATTTTCAATAATTGTATCTAATTCATCTCCGCAAATTATGTGCTTCAAACTGGCTTCCACCTTTATTTAATCCATTACTCTTTTTTTTCCCTAGTTGTGTCCATTTTGACCTTTACGGAGATCAGTTACATGATACATACACTTTTGTATTGGCTACATATGCTCAATATGCTTGTGAGATTCATCCAGAATCCCACTATTCTTGATTCTACGGAACCTAGTCACAGGGCATCAACCAACCTCCAGATGTTAACTACCACTAATTCTCCAAGAAGCTAGTATCTTTCTCACTAGTATGTTTCTTACTGTCTAAGTAGAGAGAACATCCTCTGGAACTTCCTGAGAAATAACCAGTAGCTAGGCCTTCTCATCTCACACAATGAAGCCATTCAAACATTTCCATTTCCCTGAGCTTTCTGGCCCCTTTCTTAACACTATGTTAGAGCTGTTCCAATACTTCCATCTTATTACTGAAGATCATTGTTATATCCAGTCTATGAGAAGCCATTCCAAGGCATATTTGAACAGGTTCAATTTACTGCGACATTGAAATTGGCTCCCGTAACAATAAGCTTTTCCCTATTCAGGCTTCAATTTATCCCTTGAATTTAATTTATCCCTTAAAATTCAATTTATCCCTTGAATCTAACATCATCAAGATTCCACACATTTTCATCTGGTTCTTGATGATACATTAACCAAATCTTGAGATTTCTTTGGTTTGTGAGCTTTTCTGCCAGGCAAGAAATAAGGCTCTTTTTCTAGCTAAGGCTCTTATCATGATGTGAATTGGAGGAAACGGGGAATGGCAAGGGTAGAATTTGCAGACTTTACAAGATATCAAGTTATGAGATTCTGGTCTTGCCTGAGGGTTTTACAGATTCTCCAGGCCAGAGGAGTCTTTTGCCCTCCAGTATGGAGAATCATCGCTAGCACGGGGAACTAAGGGCAACTTGGCTGCTCTTTACTGTCAAGTTTGCCACTCCCAATGTCTTCTTCTCAAGTTTCTGGCTCACTGGCCCTTCTTATTCAGGCCTTGTCTCTGGCACCAGGGAACCGTTAGGGCTGTATGTTATTACTGCTCTGCAACACTCACAGTTAGAGGCTGGGTCTAATATTCAGAATAATGTTTCCCACAAATACGCATGAAAATGTCTTTAGAATCTGCCATATAGCAATTCTGGTTTTGATAGTATGCCTTGAGTTGTTGTCAGGGCATTCAAAGCACTTTGCAGTAACCAGACAGCTCCACAATCTTTAAAATGTCCATTGCCCCCTTCAATTCAAGTGCAATAGTTCCTGCACAATCCAGTACTTTCTCTTCTCCCTATGCTAAGTCATTTCAGTCGTGTCCGACTCTGTGCGACCCCATAGACGGCAGCCCACCAGGCTCCCCTGTCCCTGGGATTGTCCAGGCAAGAACAGTGGCCATTTCCTTCTCCAATGCATAAAAGTGAAAAGTGAAAGGGAAGTTGCTCAGTCACGTCCGACCCTCAGCGACCGCATGGACTGTAGCCTTCCAGGCTCCTCCATACATGGGATTTTCCAGGCAAGAGTACTGCCATTGCCTTCTCCAATATGCTTTCATTTAAAATCATCCCAGGTGTGTGATTGTGGTGCTTAATTTTATGTGTCAGTTTAAATTGGTGATGATGCTCAGATATTAATCTAGATGTTTCTGCCCCATAATGTGGGTCAGTCAGTCAGTTCAATCACTCAGTCATGTCTGTCTCTTTGCAACCCCATGGACTGCAGCACACCAGGCCTTCCTGTCCATCACCAGCTCCTAAAGCTTGCTCAAATTCATGTCCATTGAGTCAGTGATGCAATCCAACCATCTCATCCTCTGTCCTCCCCTTCTCCTTCCACCTTCCACCTTTCCCAGCATCAGGGTCTTTTCCAGTGAGTCAGTTCTTCACATCAGGTCATCAAAGTATTGGAGCTTTAGCTTCAGCATCAGTCCCTCCAATGAATATTCAGGACTGATTTCCTTTAGGATGGACTGGTTTGATCTCCTTGCTGTCCAGGGGACTCTCAAGAGTCTTCTCCAACACCATATGTCAAAACCATCAATTCTTCAGCTCTCAGATTTCTTTATGGTTCAGCTCTCACATCTGTACATGACTACTGAGAAAACCATAGCTTTGACTAGACGGACCTTTGTTGGCAAAGTGGACTTCATCAAATCATAGCAAAGATGGATGGCCTCCCTCAAGTAAAAAGAAACTCCGACATCAGACACTCTTTGAACTTAAGCTGCAATATTGAATCTTCCTAGATTGCCAAACTTGGGGCATGAATTCCAGCATCAGTGCTTCCTGGATCTCCAGTATTTCAGGCCATGCTGCATATTTTGGACTTACCAGTCTCAGTGATATCATCAAGACAGAAAAATATCAAGTCCTAAGTCATAGTTTTCCCCATCCCCCACTAAGAGAAACACTGACTAAATAACTCTCTATGAATCAGAATGCCTTTGTGAAAATTATGGAACTCAGGAGAAAGGTTATAGCACAGCATTGTAGCAAAAATAAATGAGAAAAACTGCATCAAAGCAAGCAAGAAAAGTACTTTATCCATATCACTTATCCCTCAAGATATCACAGCAAGGTACTGAGAAGCATCCCCTGGTCCCACAGTGTCTGCTACAGAAGAAAGAGAGACCAAGGTGGATATCCAACTTTCTCACCTAAAAACTTCCCAAATCTGCAGAGGGAAACAGACATCCAAATTTATGAAGCCCAAAGTTTTCTAAATAATTTGAACCTGAAGAGATCTACACAAAACTCACACTGTAATCAAGTTAGCAAAAAATAAAGTGAAAATCCTAAAAACAGCAAGAAAGAAGTGATTTATTAAATTCAAAGAAAACCCATGAGACCATTAACAGATTTTTCAGAAGAAATTTTTCAGGTAAGGCAAGAGTGGAATGATACAGGCAAAGCACTGATTAAAAAAAGAAAGAAAGAAACTGCCAACCAATACTATGCCCATCAAAACTGTCCTTCAGAAATAGAGGAGACATATGGACTTCCGTGGTGGCACAGTGGGTAAGAATCCACCTGCCAATTCAGGGAACAGGAGTTCGACCCCTGGTCCAGGAAGATCGCACATACTGTGGAGCAGCTAAGACTGAGCGCCACAGCTACTGAGCCCACACACCGCAACTGCTGAAGCCCCTGCGCCTAGAGCTCTTGCTCTGCAACAAGACAAGACACTGCAATGAAAAGCCCGCACGCTGCAATACATAAAATATGTATTGCCAAACATAAAATACAAATACAAACAAGAAATAGAGAAGAGACAAAGATCTCCCAGATATACCAAAACCAAAACCAAGGGCGTTCATAACCACAAGACCTGCCTTACAAGAAGTGTATCTGTGAGCCTACCTAACTCAGGGATCAATTCTTCAACATGAATCTCTCAGTGCATACACATCCTGTTTGTTGTTTCTCTGGAGAATCCTGACTAAAACAGGAGAGACTCAGTATTTTTATGCCACAACCAGACTGGAGATATCTTCATTTTCTTAATACTTGGGACAGGATTACTATTCCTTTTTTTTAACAGAAAAGAGTGCTGCTCCAAGTTCCATACAGAGTGTGTGCTTAAAACAGTTCCTAGAACTAGCTGTCTTATCATGGTTTCTCCACAAGTCAAAGCCTGGGTCAGAGACCTGGGTGCCACTGATTTCTTTTTGAAGTAAGTTCAGGAAGTAGGAGTTAGGCAAAGGGATTATGAAAGAGGAGGAAACTAACACAAGGACGAACTATGGATTTGGCCAGCTCTCCAGGCAATGAGTGTCCTTTCCTGCCAGATCATCTAACAAGTTTTATGAGCTGAATCATTTGGATATTGACTCCCAACGACTCTTGGCTAATAGTGACCCGACAGACTTGGAGTTCCCATACAGCTGTTTCTACACTGAGTGCTGAGTGTGTTCTTTGCAGCATCAGTAAGCCTTGGCACAGGGAACACCAGGTGAGAGGCTCTCAGTACGTACCTGCATGAGGCTAGTGGAAACCTGCACACAACTTGTTAGAGCAGTGGCTGCCGTTCAAATGTGGGGCTGAGATGTTTTGAAGTGTTATACAAGAGGGGTCTCTACACAGATTGCAAGCTTCCGGAGACCTAAAATGGAATCAACTAAAATCTGTTTGAAAATGGGAAGTTTTACTGAGAGGTATCATAGGAATAAGGAGGAAGATATTTAATTTTCACTTTATATCTTTTTGAATGATATGGCTATCTTTCAGCACATGAGTATGTTACTTTTTAAGTTAAATAGTAATAACAAATAGGCAAATAAATATGATTCTTTTCATATAATTCCTTCAAAGTGTCTCACTTGTTCTATATTCAGAATCTGAATTGATATTTTTCTCCAAACCTCATTCCTTGCCCCTCCCTTTTTTTCATGCCCTGCACACACCACATATAACACTTGGTATTTCTCAACTATGCCATGATATTTCTTATTTTCATACTTGACACATGTGATTTGGCCTCAGTAGAACACCTCTGTCATCATTTCATTCAGATGATGATGATAATAACAGTAAAAAGAATAATAACAACATTAAGAATATGGTTAATTTTTAATATGCCAGGCCAGGCAATTACATTTTTTTAATGTAATTACTGCATATTTTTCCAGCTACATTCCAGACAAAGTCTCTTCAAAGCCTTCTCATTTCCATACTTGTCTAGTATTGATAACTTCTTCTAAGACTCCATAAATTCCTTTGAAAATCCTGAGAAAGATACATTTATTTCACTTTCTTATAATTAGTTCTTGTCTGTTTCTCTCACTAATCTGTGAATGCTGATCTCCTTCAGAATAGAGATGTAGATCTTGATTTGTCTAGCACATAGCACAATGTTAACACTGAAAGTTGGATGCTTTTATCAATGTCACTTTCTAATTGTAATGATAATTTGTAGCCATTTTGATACTAAATTATTTTACTTTTCAGAGTACTTAGAGTTTAAACTATTTTCTTTTCCTCCTTATGTTTGTGCAGATGAATCCTTTAATTCACTAACTACATCATTACAGTTTCCTTAATACTATGTAAACTTATTTTAATCAATCTTTTCACCCCACTTATTTAATATGGATCATTCACAGAAGTGTTCTTCGCAATTGCTCTTGTGTTGACTCTCAGAATTCCCTTCATTGACATTCTTCATTATGTTTGATACCAATATATGAGAACTTTAATTACATCCACATAATATCTAAAATGCATTCACTTTAGAATCTTATTTTGTAAGTATAAGTATTTTTCAATACTCAAAGAACAGCCTTGAAATTTCAGCAAAGATTCTACTATCTCAATGGGAATAAATCTCTACAAGCTAGAACTATCTGAGCAAAAGTAATTTTCTATATATATCCCTTTGTAAGTAATTACATTATTTTTACACTGTTCTACCAATATTAGAGAAAACACTTGAATTCTGATGCCTTAACATTACTCTAGGCATGAAACAGGGGAGAATGTAATATTGGCAGCTCTATCTAAACCCCTTTCAAAGAATTTTGGATCAGGTCTCACACTGTGTCTGAAAGTAGATATTTATAAATTGCTTTGAATTATACGACACCTTTCTTCTCCCAAGGAGCTTATTCTGATAGTATTTATACTGTGGCATTTCAAATAATTGATTTGTTTCAGCATGCATGTCCAGAGGCCCCAAGGACATAGCCATTTTTTTCACAGACCTAATAAATAAAATTAACTTAGGGCAAAAACCAATGAAGGTAAGCTAATGCAATCTAGAGTGGGGAACGAAGTCTCAGCATGTTGTATGTAATTCATCTCATGGACTAGTTTTCCCTGTGCTGCAAAAAATATTGAAGATATATAAGTTATAGAATTTTCAATGTCCATCCCTAACCCTGTGCTGACTCAGTAACGGACAGTGGGCAAGGAGCCACTTCACTTTTTGCAGCTACAATATATTTACTTAGTAGAAATTATGTTACTGGTCAGTTGTGTTTTAACAGCCTTACCAGCCAGATATTACAGTGACTGATGAGATCATACAATAAGCAAATTTAAATTCCTTATATGGTGAGAAATAGCTCATCAGTTCAGTTCAGTTTAGTCACTCAGTCATGTCCAACTTTTTGCGACCCCATGGACTGCAGCACACCAGGCCTCCCTGTCTATCACCAACTCCCGGAGTTTGCTCAAACTCATGTCCATTGAGTCAGTAATGCCATCCAATCATCTCATCCTCTGTCATCCCCTTCACCTCCTGCCTTCAATCTTTTCCAGCATCAGAGTCTTTTCAAATGAGTCAGCTCTTCACATCAGGTAGTTCATGTCTTAACTCAAATCATAGCTCATATCTTCCTTAGTTTACAAGAGACTTCCTGCCACAGCTACGCTAAAGGTAGGCTCACCCTAATGCTACTTGACCCATGAAAATTCCTTGAATTCTCTAATAAACTTTTGTCTCAAGAGAACCTTATAACATTGCCTGAGTTGAGGCACTAATGATCAAAGATCTTATCTAACATAACAGATTTTGGAAGGGAAAGTGGTGCTAAAAATTCCTGTTTTCAGTAAGTACATTTCATAAGACATTGACACTGTTCCTTGAATTTACAGCTTAGCTTTTTCTATCCTCTTGACTGAATGTAACTGATTTATGGCTGTATTTGGCAAAAACTATCCTAGTATGAAACATGTGTGCTCAGTTACTCAGCTGTGTCTCCTCTTTGCGACCCCAAGACTGTAGCCTGCCAGTCTCCTCTGTCCATGGAATTCTCCAGGCAAGCATACTAGAGTGGGTTGCCACTTCCTCCTCCAGGGGATCTTCCCAACCCAGGGACTGAATTGCATCTCTTGCTTTGGAAGGAGAGTTCTTTATCACTGTGCCACCTGGGAGTCTGGTATGAGACACTGGAACCTTAAAAAAAGGCAAACACTTTTTAAAGTCACCATTTGATGCTAAGATGCTAAGTTACTTCAGTCGTGTCCGACTGTGCAACCCCAGAGACAGCAGCCCACCAGGCTCCCCCGTCCCTGGGATTCTCCAGGCAAGAACACTGGAGTGGGTTGCCATTTCCTTCTCCAACACATGAAAGTGAAAAGTAAAAGTGAAGTCGCTCAGTCATATCTGACTCTTAGCGACCCTTAGACTGCAGCCTACCAGGCTCCTCTGTCCATGGGATTTTCCAGGCAAGAGTACTGGAGTGGGTTGCCATTGCCTTCTCCGAAAGTCACCATTTACATTGTTTCAATCCAAATATAGAGTCTACTTTTACCCTCAGTAAACTATTTGTTTTAATTTTAAGTACGTGTCATAAGTTTATTCATTTCCCAGGACTATATTTTTCAGCATTATTGTATGGCCAAGCCATCAACGTCAGAATTATACAAGAACTAAGTAAAGGCATATGATATGCATATGCACATATATTTCATACAGGTTATTGATGACTCAATTCCATTTGAAATGGAATGAAGTTAAAATTTAAGAATTTTCCACAGTTTGTTGTGATCCACACAGTCAAAAGCTTTGGCATAGTCAATAAGCAGAAATAGATGTTTTTCTGGAAATCTCTTGCTTTTTCAATGACCCAACAGATGTTGGCAATTTGATCTCTGGTTCCTCTGCCTTTTCTAAATCCAGTTTGAATATCTGGAATTTCATGGTTCACAGACTGTTGAAGCCTGGCTTGGAGAATTTTAGCATTACTTTGCTAGTGTGTGAGACGAGTTCAATTGTGTGATAGTTTGAGTATTCTTTGGTATTGCCTTTCTTTGGGATTGAAATGAAAACTGAGTTTTCAACTTTCCAAGTCCTGTGGCCACTGCTGAGTTTTCCAAATTTTCTGGAATACTGAGTGCAGCACTTTCATAGCATCATCTTTTAGGATGTGAAATAGCTCAAATGGAATTCCATCACCTCCACTAACTTTGTTCACATTGATGCTTCCTAAGGCCCATTTGACTTCACATTCCAGGATGTCTGGCTCTAGGTGAGTGATCACACCATCGTGATTATCTAGGTCATGAATATCATTTTTGTATAGTTCTTCTGTGTATTCTTGTCACCTCTTCTTGATATCATCTGCTTCTGTTAGGTCCATACCATTTCTGTCCTTTATTGTGCCCATCTTTGCATGAAATGTTCCCTTGGTATCTCTAATTTTCTTGAAGAGATCTCTAGTCTTCCCCTTCTATTGTTGTCCTCTATTTTATTGACTATGTCAAAGTCTTTGACTGTGTGGATCACAACAAACTGTGGGAAATTCTTAAAGAAATGGAAATACCAGACCACCTGACCTGCCTCTTGAGAAATCTGTATGCAGGTCAAGAAGCAACAGTTAGAAATGGACATGGAACAACAGACTGGTTCCAAATAGGAAAAGGAGTATTTCAAGGCTGTATATGTCACCCTGCTTATTTAACTTATATGCAGAGTACATCATGTGAAACACTGGGCTGGAAGAAACACAAGCTGGAATCAAGATCGCCGGGAGAAATATCAATAATCTCAGGTATGCAGATGATACCACCCTTATGGCAGAAAGTGAAGAGGAACTAAAGAGCCTCTTGATGAAAGTGAAAGAGGAGAGTGAAATAATTGGCTTAAAACTCAATATTCAGAAAACAAAGATCATGTTATCCGGTCCCATCACTTCATGGCAAATAGATGGGGAAACAGTGTCACACTTTATTTTTTGGGGGGCTCCAAAATCACTGCAGATGGTAACTGCAGCCATGAAATTAAAAGGCGTTTGCCTCTTGGAAGAAAACTTATGACCCACCTAAACAACATATTAAAAAGCAGAGACATTACATTGCCAAGAAAGGTCTGACTAGTCAAAGCTATGATTTTTCCAGTATTCATGTATGGATGTGAGAGTTGGACTATAAAGAAAACTGAGTGCCAAAGAATGGATGTTTTTGAACTGTGGTGTTGGTGGAGACTCTTGAGAGTCCTGTGAACAGGAAGGAGATCAACCAGTCAATCCTAAAGTAAATCAGTCCTTAATATTCATTGGAAGTACTGATGCTAAAGCTGAAACTCCAATACTTTGGCCACCTGATGCAAAGAACTGAGTCATTTGAAAAGACTCTGATGCTGGGAAAGATTGAAGGCAGGAGGAGAAGGGGATGACAGAGGATGAGATGGTTGAATGGCATCACCATCTCAATGGACAGGAGTTTGAGTAAACTCCGGGAGTTGGTGATGGACAGCGAGGCCTGGCATGCTGCAGTCCATGGGGTCGAAAAGAGTGGACATGACAGAGATTGAACTGATCTGAACTGAAGTTAAAATATGAATATAAAATGCTATCTACTATTCTTGGTGAAATCTTTGCATTAATAAAAAACAACAGAATTTAATAAAAGCTTTTTAACATAGTCATTGTCTATTAAAAGCCTTTTTAAAGACAAAGTTTTTTTTCCCTATTAGTTGTTAAGTTCTGTGGGACTTTGCCCTGGGCCAATAGCTAGGCTTTGATCTCACATAGACATGTGACCAAAATAAGGGTTTTCCTGGTAGTTCAGCAGTAAAAAATCCACCTGCAATGCAGGAGACACAGGAGATGTGAGTTCAATCCCTGGGTGAGAAAGATACTCTGGGGAAGGCATGGCAAACCCCTCCAGTATTCTTGCCTGGAGAATCCCATGGACAGAGGAGCCTAGCAGGCTATCGTCCATGGGGTCACAAAAAACTGGACATGACTGAAGTGACTGAGCATGCACGCACACATCTAGCAAATACCTGCTGATGGAGTCAATAAATCTAAGTTACCCATCAGTTTAGTTCAGCCCTAACTTCCACTTCTCTCATGTCCTCAGGATCCCATGTGCCAAAATAAGCTCTGTCTTTTTCATAACTCCATGTGCCTGAAACTGGTTTCCAGAAATACTTTCTGTACTGAGGCTCTTTGCAAATGCATGGGTTTGAAAGAAACTGTCTACTTAATTCATTTCTGCCAAGTTTACTGTGTCCAGTTATGAAGATAAAGATTTGTAAAACTCTTCAAAATGTTCTGTTAACTGTAGTATTTTCTTTAACAACCTTCTAGCTTAATATATCGGAGAAGGCGATGGCACCCCACTCCAGTACTCTTGCCTGGAAAATCCCATGGACAGAGGAGCCCAGTAGGCTGCAGTCCATGGGGTCGCTCAGAGTCGGACAGGACTGAGCTACTTCACTTTCACTTTTCAACTTCATGCATTGGAGAAGGAAATGGCAACCCACTCCAGTATTCTTGCCTGGAGAATCCCAGGGACAGGGGAGCCTGGTGGGCTGCCATCTATGGGGTTGCACAGAGTCTGACACGACTGAAGCGACTTAGCAGCAGCAGTAGCAGCAGCTTAATATATACACGCTAATAATCATGGATTTTAAGAGAAGACACTTACCTGTGCACCTGTGATGTTCAACTGCACAGGTGTAGACACCAAGCACATGAAGAGTTGAATTTAACGTTGCTTGTCTCCTACAACGGAGTCTCCTACAATGGATAGAATAAGAAAAGAGTCTTTAAGTAGGTGAAAGGTATATACAATAGCATTAAAAATAATTGATCAATTGCTACTTTCTAAATCTGAGCCCATCTGAAGCAGACTTTTATGTCTAGGGTAAGAATAGCATTTAAAAAGCGATCAGTTTTACTTCTGCCTCCAGGAATAATGAAGTAGCAAATCTAAGATTTACCATAATTCCCTAAGCAACTAAAATAACCCAGAAAAATATTTTAAAAATGAATAGTTTTCAGATATTGGTCGATAGGCAGTACAGAACAGTGACCTCTAAAGACAGGGGTAGAAAAGGTGATCCTTGTGATTGCCCCACCTTGCTGTCTAGGGAACATCCCATAATATAACAGAGGGAAAGAGAACTGAAAGAAAACCTTGTGGGTATTCCTGAGTTGAAATTCAGACAAATTCAGAGTCCAGGGAGGCCAAGATGCCACTAATTTTTAGGGCAGAGAGACAGATACAAAGAGAGAACTCCAGAGGTCTGAAGAGGGTTCCACTTGAATCTTTGTTATTAACATGAGCATAATTTGAAAATGCAGAGTGAAGAACTTCCTACCTCATGGGGCATTGGATAGAGTCCTTAGAAAGGTATTGCTTTAAGCTACGCCTAGAAAGAATCAACTTGTTTCCAACTAACTTACTGCTTCCCTGAATAAAGTTCAAAAAAAATATTGAAAGAAATGCAAATGCTCTAGCACATCACATATAAAATTCACAATGTGACATCAAATCAGAAAAATATCAGGCATGTGAAGAAGCAAAAGAAAAATCTCTCTGAACAAACAGATGCAGAAATAAAACACATGAAAGAATTAGTAGACAGGAATGTTAAAACAGTCTCTATAAATACACTCCATATGTCCAGGAAAGTGGATGAAATTGGACTTGATAAGAAGAGACGTGGAATTTTTTTTTAATTTAAAAAAAAACAAAATCAAATATCTAATTATGAAAAATGCAGCAAAACACACATTCTTTTGGAATACTTTCCAAAATAGAAAATATTGGGGCCATAAAACAAGTCTTGATGAGCATAAAAGCTTTTGAAACATTAGAAGCATGTTGTCTGACCACAGTTAAACTAGAAATCAATAACAGAAAAATATATGGAAGGTCCACAAATATTTTTAGAGAAAACAACATGCATGTAAATAATTGCTGAGTCAAAGAAGAAATTATAAAGGAAATGAGAAGATACATGAACTAAATAAAATGAAAACACAATATATCAAAATATGTGGGAAGCAAGTTAAACCATTCATAAAGGATATTTATAGCTTTAAATGTTTATATAAGAAAAACAGAAAAGTACAAAATCAATATACTGAACTTTCAAAATAAGGCATTAGAAAAAGAAGAGTGAATAATATTCAAAGTAAGCAAAACAAAGAAAAGAGCATAAGTCAATAAAAGAATAAAATGTATCTATATAGAGTGAGAGAGAAAAAAAGAGAGAAAGGTAGAAAGAGACAGAGACAAAGAGAGAGTACCAAGAGAGGGAGAGAAACAGAGTGAAAGAAACAGAGAGAAAAATCAACAAAACAAAACCAGATTGAGAAATCAATAAAACTGGCAAACTTCTAACCAGAAAAAAAAGGAACATAGATACATTGCCAATATAAATCAAAGCAGGAAACTCACCATAGATGCTACAGACGTTAAAAGAATAATAAAGTAGAGATGTATGGCAGAAACAAACACAATATTGCAAACCAATTATCCTACAATTAAAAATAAACAGATTTTTAAAAAGGAATAATAAAGGATAGTATGAAAACTTGCATCACAATTGTTTCACAACTTAGATGAACAAGTTTCTTAAAACAAAGAAACTACTAAAGCTCATTCAAGAAAAAAAATAGACAACCTGAATTCCTCTATATCTAATTTAAAATTAAATTTGTACTTAACAACTTTCGCCAAAATTAAACTCTTGGCATATGTAAGAACTCACTGGTGAATTATACAAAACATTTAAAGAAAAACAACATCAATTAATACTTCTGCTCATTCTGAGGCCAAAAACAGACAAGAGATTACAGGAGAAAGAAAGAATAAGAGAAGTGGGGAGGGGAAAGGAAAAGAGAGAAGAAGGAAGAAACCTAGATAACAGTGACCCTCATGAACATGGATGAAAAATTCTTAACTTAGTTTTAGAAAATGGAATTCAACAATATGGCCAAGTGGGCTTTATCTCAGAAATGAAAGTTTTATTT
Source organism: Bos grunniens (assembly GCF_055505025.1). NCBI lineage: Eukaryota > Metazoa > Chordata > Mammalia > Artiodactyla > Bovidae > Bos > Bos grunniens. The sequence continues at coordinate 137,550,470 of NC_141165.1, forward strand.
AGCATTTGAAAGTCAAGCAATTACAATTCACCATAATACTCCAGTCAGTAGAAATATCATATAATATTCTCAGTAAATGCAAAAGAATGACAAAATTCAATAGCCATTTATAATATTAAAACTCAGTAAACTAGGAATAGGGCTTCCCAGGTGGCACAGGAGTAAAGAATTTGCCTGCCAATGCAGGAGACACAAGAGATGTGGGCTCGATCCCTGGGTCAGGAATATCTGGAGTGGGAAATGGCAACCCACTTCAGTATTCTTTCCTGGAAAATTCCATGCACAGAGAAGTCCGGCAGGCTCCAGTCCATAAGGTCACAGAGAGTCAGAGACACACACAAACACACACAGAATAGAAGTTGCAGTAGAGTAAATAATTGTCTCCTAATCACCGGAATGTGTGAATATCACCTTACATGACAAGAGGACTTTGCAGATACAACCTTTAAATGAGACTATCTTGGATTACCTGGGGGTGATAAATGCAATTATAAGTGAACCCTAGTGTTCATTGCTGCACTATTTACAATAGCCAAAACATGAAAATAACCTAAATGTCCTTTGATAGAAGAATAAAGATATATAAACATTGTGTGTGTATGTATATATATATATGTACACACACATAAAATGGAATATCATTGAGCCATAAAAAAATGAAATAATTCTATTTGCAGCAACATGAATGGACCTAGAGATTGTGATACTTAGTGAAATAAGTCAGACAAAGAAAGACACATACCATGGTACCACTTCTATGCAGAATCTAAAAGATGGTACAAATGAACTTATTTGCAAAACAGAAATAGAATGACAGACGTAAAAAACAAACATGGTTACCAAGCAGAGAAGGGGAGGGATGGATTGGGAGATTGGGATTGACATATACACACTACTATGTGTAAAATAGATAAATAATAACTTACTGTGTAGCATAGGGAACTCTACGCAATACTCTGTAATGACCTGTACAGGAAGAGTCTAAGAAAGAGGGGATACGTGTATATGTAAAACCAATTCACTTTGCTGTACAGCAGGAACTAGCACAATATTGTATATCAACAGTGCTCCAATAAAAATTAATTTAAAAATATAATCATCAATATAAGAGAAAGGAGTGGGGAGGTCTCTAGAAGAGAAGTTTTCTGATGACCTTGAAGATCTGAAGATAGTATGTCACAGGCTTTGGAAATGGAGGAAACAGCTGTGAGCCAAAGAAGGCAAGCAGTACAGCTCCAGGAGCTGGAAAAGTCAAGAAAATGGATTATTCTCGTGGAGCCTCAAGACACTGATAACAGACACCTTGATTTTGGCCCAGTGTAACTGATTTCAACCTTCTGGACCCCATAACTATAAGAGAATACATTTGTATTATATAAGCTACTGAGTTTGTGACAATTTGTTACTGGAGCCATAAGAAACTAAGACAGAAAAGAACTTCCTAAATCTGATAAAGGGCACCTAAGAGAATCAACAGCTAATATCATATTTAATGACGGAAGACTGAATGCTTTTCTCTTAAGACTGCAAACAAGGCAAGAATGCTCACTCGTACCACTTCTGTGCAATATTTTATTACTGACACTAGTCAGTTCAATAAAGCAAGAGAAAGATACCAAAAGTTTAATGATAGAAAAAGAAGTAATACTATTTACAGAGCTATTATAAGTGATGTGTAAAGTTGGCAAAATCACATGACTCAAACTCAACATTAAAAATGTAAAATATATCACAAAGAAAAACTCAGCAAATAAAATGGAAGAAATAATGTCATTTACAAGAGCATCAAAAATACTAAATTCTTACAAATAAATTTAACAAAAGAAGAATATATGCTAAGATTTACACAATATTGCTTACAGAATTAAAGAAGGCAAATAGATATAGCATGCTCAGAATCGGAATATCCAGCATTCTTAAAATACAAATTCTTCCAAGATTGACCTGTTGATCAAAGATTGGCAAACTTTTTATGTAAAGAGTCAAATAGAAAATACTTTAGGCTTTGTAAGTCAAATAATGATACCTGTTACATATTCTTTGTTGCTTTGTTTGTTTGTTACAATTCTTTTAAAACATGAAAAAAATTTTTAGCTTGAGGGCAGTAGAAAAAACAGATTGTGATCTAGATTTGATACATGAGTTACAGTTTGCAGACTCTTGCAATGAGTCCAAATGAAAATCCAAACAGGATGTTATAATAGGAATATATGGAAATACAAAAGTCCTAATATAGCTGAAAAGCAGAGACATTACTTTGCCAACAAAGGCCCGTCTAGTCAAGGCTACGGTTTTTCCAGTGGTCATGTATGGATGCGAGAGTTGGACTGTGAGGAAAGCTGAGCGCCAAAGAATTGATGCTTTTGAACTGTGGTGTTGGAGAAGACTCTTGAGAGTCCCTTGGACTGCAAGGAGATCTAACCAGTCCATTCTAAAGGAGATCAGCCCTGGGTATTTTTTGGAAGGACTGATGCTAAAGTTGAAACTCCAATACTTTGGCCACCTCCTGTGAAGAGTTGACTCATTGAAAAAGACTCTGATGCTGGGAGGGATTGGGGGCTGGAGGAGAAGGGGACGACAGATGGCTAGATGGCATCACCGACTCAATGGATGTGAGTTTGAGTGAACTCCAGGAGATGGTGATGGACAGGGAGGCCTGGCATGCTGCGGTTCGTGGGGTCGCAAAGAGTCAGACACGACTGAGTGACTGAACTGAACTGAACTGAATATAGCTAAAGTTTGAAAAAAAAGAAAAAAAGAACAAGGTTGTAAAACTTAAACTACCTGATTTGAAGACTTATTTTTAATCCCCAATAATCAATTTAGTGTGGGATTAGTATAAAGCCAGATATACAGATTGTTGGAACTGTAACGGAAGTCCTCAGAAAGATTTATGCATACATGGTCAATTGATTTTGACAAGGATGCCAAAACAATTACACAGAGAATTGATCATCTTTCTACAAATAGTGCTGAACAATTTGGATTATTCATTTGGAATAAGAAAGTAAAAACATCTGTTCTTATCTCAGGAAAAATATTTAGCAGTAACTTGGATTATGCAATGATTACTAAATAGAGCACAAAAACCCATAAAATATCAATAAAACATTAGATTTCATAAAAACATAAAATGTTTGTTATTGACAAACAGAAGACACTCTTAAGAAAATGGAAGAACAACCCACTAAACAAGAAAAATATATTTGCAAAGTATATATCCGACAAACAACTTTCATGTAGAACAAGAATTATCAAAACAAGGCCCCGGTCTAGGTATGCCCTGCCATCTGTTTCTGTAAATAAAAGTTTATTGAGACACAGTCATGCTTATCCATTTGTGTCTTATATGTGGCTGTTCTCATGATACAAGGCTAAGTTTAATAGCTGCGACAGAAATCTTGTGGTCCATAATGCCTAAAGTATTCACTCTGACCCTTCAGAGAAAAAGTCTGTCAATCCCTGATCTTTAATACACAAAGAATTTGCATGTCATAATATTAAGACAAACAATGTAATTTTCAAAAATCAGCAAAAAATTTGAACAAACACTTCACAAATGAAGATGTATGGATGGCCAATAAACATGAAAAGCCGCTCAATACCGTTAGTTATCAGAGAAATGCAGATACCACCACAGTGCGATACCACTATATAACCACGAAAACAGCTAAAGACTGATCATACCAGCCAAGTAAGGGTAGAGGAAGTAAATGGAATCTTCAAGCATTGCTGGTAGGAATGTAAGATGGTACCATCACTTTTGATAATTTAATACTTTCTTAAATATGTAAACACACACATTCTATAGAACTCAGTCATTCTTCTCTTAGGAATGAAATAGCAGGTTATACAAAGTTCGTTCCTGCATGCTCCTAAGTTTTCTACCTTATAGCTCCAAACTGAAAATGATACAATGTCTATCAGCAGCTGAATGGATAGACGCCGTGTGGTACATACATTGAATGGACTACTAGTCAACCATGATACAGGCTGCTCGATTATGAAACAAAAAACAATTTTCAAAAGTGAGCAAATGGTTGAATCTCATAAATTTATGCTGAGTGAAAGAAGCCATACAATAAAAGAATACACATCATACACGTCTGATTTTTATGTAAAATTTTAGAAAATGGAAAATAATATAAATGACAGAAGGATTAATGAATACATGGGAGGGGAAGAATAAATAAGGGGAAGATTAAAAAGGTGGATAAAGAACTTCTGAGTTATTTTCTTTCTTCTTAATTTTTATTGGGGTATAGTTAATTCACAATTTTGTGTTAGTTTCAGGTGTACAGCAAGATGAATCTGTTAATCACTACATTAACTTTACCAACAAAGGTCTGTCTAGTCAAGGCTATGCTTTTTTCCAGTGATCATGTATGGATGAGAGAGTTGGACTGAGATCTCCACTCTTCTCTTAGATTCTTTTCCTATATAGGCCATTACAAAGTACTGAGTAGAGAACCCTGTGCATACAGTAGTTTCTCATTAGTTAATCTATTTTATCTACAATAGTGTGTATATGTCAATCCCAATCTTGTAGTTTATCGCTTCCCCATCTCTCCCCCCTGGCAAATGGCAACCCACTCCAGTATTCTTGCCTGGGAAATCCCACGGACAGTGGAGCCTGGCAGGCTACAGTCCACGGGGTCTCAAAGAGTCAGACACGGCTTAATAACTAAACAGCACCTTACCCCCTGGTAATCTCTGGTAACAAACCATGTTTGTTTTCTCCATGTGTAAATCCATTTCTCTTTTGTAGATAAATTCATTTGTATCCCTTTTTTAGACTCTACCTGTAAGTGGTATCATATGACATTTGTCTTTGTCTGACTCATTTCACTCAGTATCACAATCTATAGGTCCACACATGTTGCTGCAAATGGAATTATTTCATTTTTTATAGCTGAGATTCCACGGCATATATGTGCTACTTCTCTTTTATCCATTCCTCTGTTGGTGGATGTTTAGGATGCTTTGCTGTCCTGGCTAATTGTAAATAGTGTTTCAGTGAACATTGGGGTGCATTTATCTTTTTGGATTATGGCGTTCTCCAGATACATGCTCAGGAGTGAGATTACAAGATCATATGGTAGCTCTCCTTTTAGTTTTTAAAGGAATCTCCATATTGTTCTCCATAGTGGCTATATCAATTTCCATTCCCAGCAACAGTGTAAGAGGGCTCCCTTGCCTCCACACCTTCTCCAGCATGTATTGTTTGTAGATTTTTTTCTTAATGGTCATTCTGACTGGTGTGAGGTGATTCCCTCACTGTAGTTTAGCTTTTCATTTCTCTAGTAATTAGTTATGTTCAGCATCTTTTCATGTGTTTTTTAGCCATCTGTCCCAGGTGGCGATGGTGGTAAAGAATCCGCCTGCTAGTGCAAGAGACCAGGGTTTGATTCCCTGGGTTGGGGAGATGCCCTGGAGGAGAGCATGGCAACCCACTCCAGTATTCTTGCCTGGAGAATCCCCATGGACAGAGGAGCCTGGCGGGCTACAGTCCATGGGATTGCAGAGTTGGACATGACTGAGCGACTGAGCACAGTATGTGCTCATTTGGAGAATTGTTTATTTAGATCTTCCACCCAGTTTTTGATTGGATTGGTTTTTTTTTTTTTAGACATTGAGCTTTATAAGTTCTTTTTGATGGAAACATTTGTTATCCTGATTGTTGTTGTAATGGTTCTGTGATGGTACACAGATGTTGCTGCTGCTGCTGCTGCTAAGTCGCTTCAGTCGTGTCCGACTCTGTGCGACCCCATAGACGGCAGCCCACCAGGCTCCCCCGTCCCTGGGATTCTCCAGGCAAGAACACTGGAGTGGGTTGCCCTTGCCTTCTCCAACACATGTTAAAACTCATCAAATTTTATACTTCAAAATGACACTTTGTTGTGCATAAAGTTTTACAAAAAGGGAACATTTTTTTGAATAATATTTCCATAGCCACAATTTCTCCAACATAGACATCATTCCCAGAGTGTTACTTGTAAGGGAAAAATAATTACAGTGACATTCAGTCTAGTTACTAAAATTGTCTGATAAGCAGCAGCCTTGGCATTGACTGGGAGTTTGTCAGAAACTGAATCCTTTTGCTAGTTCAGTGACCACCACAAAACTTTTGATGAGAATGTAAATTTTGGAAAGATTTCTAGACAACTCACATGCATGTTAAAGTTTGAGCAACACTGTTCAAGAGTCAACAGCTTTGACTTAAATGAAAAGTGAAAATCGATACAAATACCTCTTATTAGAGATGTTATTTTAAAGTTTAATTTATCATGCCCTGGGCATTACTGCTGCTGCTGCTGCTGCTAAGTCACTTCAGTCTTGTCCGACTCTGTGCGACCCCATAGACGACAGCCCACCAGGCTCCTCCATCCATGGGATTTTCCAGGCAAGAGTACTGGAGTGGGGTGCCATTGCCTTCTCCGCTGGGCATTACTAGACAATAATAAAATGCTCTTTGATTCTCATTTCGAAGTCACTTATCATTGTCTACATCTTTTTGTAACCAGGGTTGCTATCACTTTTCATAAGTGTATTTTCCTCTATTATCTCCCCCACTTTGTAATCTTTCCAAACATAAGCACCAGTGCTCTTATTCTCCTGTGTGTGTGTGTGTGTGTGGTGCTCAGTCACGCAGTCATGTCCAACTCTTTGCAGTCCTTTGGACTGTACCTCGCCAGGCTTCTCTGTCCATGGGATATTTTAGGTAAGATACTAGAGTGGGTTGCCATTTCCTCCTCCAAGGGATCTTCCCAACCCAGGGCTCAAACTCACATCTCCTGTGTCTCCTGCATTGCAGGCAGATAGGGAATGCTAATTGTCTATAATTGCTTTAATATCATACTGGGCACCCTTGCCTCTATTCCTATCTAGGATTTCTGTGCCCTGTGGTGGTTTCAGAGAGTTAGTCATCTAATGAGTCAAAATCTCTAAAATTAACTCCAGAAATTATTGACAGAAATAAATGAAGAGAAAAAAGCCTCAACCTTGTAAACAACCATCCATTTAATTCTTTTTAAAGAAACTTTCAGTAAAAAAAAAAAAAAGTACAACTCATAGAAATGAGCTGGAAATGAAGATTCGAAAAGAAACACATAATAGAAAGCAAGAGAATTGAAAAAAGACTGCACACCAGGGAAAATAGATCCTTATTTTATACAAATTTTTGTACATTTTACTGTACATTATTTACTGTATACATTCATTATTTCATGTAATCTTTTCTAAGAATGGATGAGATAAGAAGTCAATGCTATTATTTCCATTTTTCAAATAATTGTGTAATTTGTCCAGCCTCAGTCAGCTGAGGATTCAAATTCAGTTGTTCCAAGTGTAGTGTTCCCTCTATCAGCCTACATCACATGTATGCAATGTTTTCTCCAGATCTCTTGCAAGCTTCAGATCAGAGTATTTCAGTTAAAGACTAAAACAAATGCCCCGAGGCATTTGCTCTGTAATGAGCCAAAATCTGTAAGAGTTTGATGTTCAAGTTAAAATTGCCTTTAAGTTATAAAAGCATATAAACACATCTTTATCTCCAAAATTTTATTGTCTTTTTACCTAAAATGAAATAGCAAACAGAGCTAAATTTCATTTGGTTAAAAAAATACAACTAGGTAGGAAGATTTCGTTGGAGAGATTTTTTTCCATTAAGTAGTTAATTCTAGTGAGCTTCAGATGTCATCTTTTAAAAGGCACTGTTCTCAGATGTATTTCTACTAACTAAAGAAATCTCCCCTTTTTCAGTAAATATATTTCTACTACCTTTTGTCCTGGAGTTAACCAGCTTTTGTACTTTTTTTTTTTCCTTAAATGATGGTTCTCCTTGATTCCTTTTTAAAGGGCTTGACAGAAATAGATAAAAATGACACCTGGAAAAGAACATTTCTGCTCTTGAGAGTCATCAAATTTCAAATTTAAACTTGGGAGAGTATCTGAAAAAAAGCCAAAACAAGTACAGACCAAGCACCGAGAGAAATGTCTCCCTCCTCTTTCTTTTTAACTTGTGGTGGTAGGGGGGAAGGTTATCTTGTTTTGTTTTGTTTTATATTTGGTCAGCTGGCACAGTGCACAGTAACTTGAGATTTTTTTTCCCCTTTCTCATTTCAGTTGCTTTTAGATGTGTCCTAAATTAGCTTTTCTTTAAGTTGCAGGGAGTTGGCCTCCATTCCCCAAACAGAACAACAGTTCCCCCTCGGGTGAGAGTGCCAGCAACATATATTATCAGTCCTGTTCCCAGCAGGAACATTCCAATGCCTGCTTAGAAAAATTAGTCAAATGGATTCTTAGATTGGAGAGGGGGTGGCTAGCTTCAGTTATCGTCTTTAATTTGTGAGAAAATTGAACTGTTTCTTTCTTTTCATGTTCCCTGGTCACTCTTTTAGAATTTTGTAGATGCTTCACCTTTTTCTCATTAAAGAGTAAGGCCATCTTTGGAATGCTCCAAAAATTAAGGGCACATCATTTAGCCTGTTAATGCTTCTTAGTTGGCCCAATTCCACCTTGGCTAATTACATTCTGTTCCAACAAAAAAGAAAGAAAACTCATTGCATTTGGAGATGAAAAACTTTGTTTTTCTAACCTCTTCTGAGCTAAAGCTAGCCCCTCAAAAGCCCAGCATGGATCCATCTGAAGTTGCCCAAGGACAAAGGCCTAGAGTGTGGGAGAATTCAAAAAACGATAGCCATTCCCAGAGAATATAGTGGCCATCCTCGTACCTACCCCACAATCAATATACGATGAAAAATACATGATTATCTTTACTTTCCAATGGATAGTAATGACATACTTAAGGATCCACACCAAATATCATCCAAAAAAAGTATGAATTCCCTGGAAACAGGCTTTTGGAAAATGAAAAGCACCACAAAGTTATCCAAAAAGTCAAAGTCCAAGTCCTGTAGTTTCTAACCTCTTCTTTGATGCTACATGTTGCAAGCTCCTAATGTGCCTAGCATGCCTTGAGACCCTCACTGAAATACAGACTTCTTCCCATGATGTTTCTTTTTTCTTTTTCTGCTACAATGTTTATAACAAGGACTCTTCACTTTTATTTCAGTTGCATGAAACAATGTGACATCCCCTTGTTATTTTAGCTTTATTTCAGAAGTTTCTAGAACAGCTTGTCTCTGCAAGATTTCCTTGATATTAAGGCACAGGAAAGTGCCTTGGGCTGTGCTGACTCAACATTTACACATTTTTCTTCTGATGAAATATTTGTTTGCTTTAAAACCAAATGATGTAACTAGAACAATATAGAATTATACTAATTATGGCCTAAGTTGACAGATTTAGATGGAATCATACTTTATGTCTGTTCTTGTAGTATATATAGTCATTATCTATCAAGTATTCACATGTAGATTGAAAAATTTCATACCAATTGTCAAAACTTCAAAACAACCACTTAAAAAAAAAAAGGAAGCTTCAAATGGCTTACAGGTTTATTTTGGATAGCACCAACAGGAAGTGATCTGTGAAAATATACCTTTTGTCAGTCTTTGTGACTAGAGAGTTCCCACGATCAAGCATTTTTGGTGGGTACCGCTTAACTCTAAAATTTACAGGCTAAAAATTGGTTCATAGGAGGTTTGTCATTGGTGTCACACTTTTACATGTTCTATTACAAGTTTTGCATAAATGTAAAATGGCTCTCGTATCTGTTTCATAGGGTTAGTCACTCAGTTGCATGAGACTCTGCGACCCCATGGACTATAGTCCACCAGGCTATTCCATCCATGGGATTTTCCAGGCAAGGATACTGGAGTGGGTTGCCATTTCCTTCTCCAGAGGATCTTCCTGACCCATGGCTGGAACCTGGATCTCCTGCATTGCAGGTAGACTCTTTACCATCTGAGCCACTGGGGAAGCCCCTATCTGTTTCATAAATAGCCTTAAGAGAAAGAGATGAATCACAATAGAGTGGATGTTTCCCCCCAGGTGTCAGTGTAGAGAAGGTCTTAGGGAATATATTTTCATGTGATGAGGAAGAGGAGAGAGACTGGGAAATCTCTGAATTTTCAGTTAACATTGAACTTTCTTATATACAAAAAAAAGAAGAAAGTTGCCCAGAAAAACTTCCTTAAGGTCAATGAGCAGGCAGAAAAGTAGTAGAAGAAGATCAAGTTATGAAAAACTTACTAATTATATGTGAATCATAAACTGCTCATAGAAAATGGCAGTTGAAGAAGAAGGTTTATTTTTATTGTTTGTACATAAGTCCTTGACTCTGACAGTTCCTAAATTGATAGCTCAGGAAAAAAGTGAACCAAGTTAGGCATGTTCATAGAAAGGCATTCACCATGAATAAATGATGAGCTTATTTATATTTAAGGATGAAAATTTAGATAACTTTATTGGAAAATGTGAGTACACTTGAAAAATACAGCTAAATACTTGGAGAATATGGACTGAGTAAAAGTTAAGTCTTACAATGTTGAACTTAGATGTCACTCTTCTGTTTGAAGGAAATAGAGTTAATAAAAGAAAGAAACATTTTTCTAAGTGTGTAGTAAATCTGTGATATTCTTGACTCCAAGAAATAGAAAATATTCTATGCTCTGGATAGGTGTGAATTATTATGTTAAAGTACAACACAAGCAATAAAGGTTAATAAAATGTTTGTGAAATTCAGTTGCAGTATTAAGCCTTTAATATCTATATTGTGAAGATAACATGCGCAGCTAGGATATCTGAGTTCTTTTTCTAAAAAAAATTATAAAAAAAAAAAAATAAGATGCAACCTAGGATGACTTTATTTTGAGGATTCTCCTGCCTCTAACTATGGGCCAAAGTTCTAATAATAATGGAGGAACTGAAGAACTACAGGTGTTGAAATATAAAGAAACTGAATATACTGAAAATCAGAAATTCTAAGATTGTAGCGTCCACTGAATTTTTTATTACTCTTTTTTACCACTGGTAGGTTCTGAGCCTACCTGCCATTCAGTAGTCAGAGGAAAGATTTCAGAAAAAGCAGGTACTTGTGTGCATGAAATTCAATTATTGCTTGGGGAGATAAGTGTAATTTATATTCATATGTGGTACAATCTAATTACCTAGAAAGTAGTAGTGTCTTCTTGAAAATATTCAAAGAAAGGCATAAAATAAAAAGCTCAGGGAAGTCTCAATGAATAGCTTGATGGGAAAGAAAAATAAGAGTCTGAACTAAAGCTTCATAACCTGTATGAATGTTTAGGCACTTTTTGAACTTGAAAGAGTCCCAGACACCTCACAGCCATGCTTTCTTTTATCATCTTGGCTACTATACAAGTTATAAAATGTCAAAACTCTCTCAGTATCTCCTTAAATTTTTAAGCTTCTAAGAATACACAAAATGATAGCCAGATAGAAATCTAATATAAAAGTTAACTCCCTCTAAAGGACCAGAATCTATGTAAATTTGTCCTTAACATTTGCTGTTACCTATACATACATACATACGCTTCACTTTGAATGTCACTATGTATAACAGAATGAATGTCTAGTAAGACTAAATCGACATAGCACTCTTGGTGATTTTCTTAGTTATTTCGACCAAGACGTAGATTTTTTTTTTCCTCTCATAATGTTTGAAATTTTAACATACACTGATTTTTTTCTGTAAAAAAAAAAAAAGAACTTCAACAAGTAATAACTGTGAAAGAAGCTACAGGCTATTTGGTGGTTTTTTCAGCTTCATGTGACTCACAAAAATCATGTAATTTTGACAGAAGCAATAACTCAAAGGGTACAAAAGGAATTTATAGTGCTAGTGACCTCTACTGCTGGATTAGTACAGAAATTTAGGAATTAAAATGCCAAAATTCTTCAACAGTGTCATAATCACCCTATTCTTAATTTCACTTACTCAATTTTAACTATATTAGTTAGATAATTTAACTTAATAATGAATGGAATTTAATACAATAACAAATGGAAATTTAATAATGCCATTTTGGACATATTTTCATGAGTGATGCAATTATTCTAAAATCTAACTGTACAGCAAATGATATACTTGCATGAATATTAGCATGAGTATTTTGGCCTCAATTTTAACAGTGGCTCAGTTGGTAAAGAATCTGCCTGCAATGCAGGAGACCCAGGTTCAATCCCTGGGTCAGGAAGATTCCCAGGAGAAGGGAATGGCAACTCATTTCAGTATCTTGACTGGAGAATTCCATGGACAGAGGAGTCTGGTGGGCTACAGTCCATGGGGTCGCAAAGAGTCAGACGCAACTGAGTTAGTAACACTTTCGTGTTCAGCAGCTACAGCAAAACTTTCCAATCTAAAAAATTTTAAATTGAGAATGTATTGATAAATGTTCAAAAAGTTGGGTACCTTGGACACTTTCTGGAAGCAAAACACAAAGTGTCCAAATGCAATCTTTCTCATCTACATGCAGCAGGGTTTGAATGTAACAAACTTGTTTAGCTTTATCTTGATGAAAGACGTGGGTATAACTATTCTAATTAGGGCTCTATCACTCTACCTGCTTGACATACGGCATCCTAGGCCAACCCTCCAATTATGGAAGAATCTGTAATGGAACATTTATAAAGCAACCCCTGATGTTTGTGTGGGTTGATGTGATTCAATTGTTTCTGGCTTATAAAACTCAAGAGAGATCATAATGAGAAGATGAGGGCAGAAAGTCATGGAGAGCTCATGTATATACAAGGGTAGTGAATTGGCAGACCACAACATTGATATTTTAGGCAAAGCAATATCTTGGAAGAATGTATAGACAAAAAAGTAAAAGGTGTAGTCAAATGACAAGCTCAAGCAGAAAAAAAAATATTAAGAAAAAAAAAAATTAAAGAGGAGGAAGGTGCTGGCACTGAGCATCCCAAGAGTAGAGATAACCAAAACCTATCAACTAGAAGTACACTGAAAAATGGTAAGAAAGTTGAATTAAACCATTCAGTTCAGTTCAGTCGCTCAGTTGTGTCTGACTCTTTGTGACCCCATTAATTGCAGCACACCAGGCCTCCCTGTCCATCACCATTTCCTGGAGTTCACTCAAACTCATGTCCATTGAGTCAGTGATGCCATCCAGCCATCTCATCCTCTGTCATCCCCTTTTCCTCCTGCCCCTAATCCCTCCCAGCATCAGAGTCTTCCAATGAGTCAACTCTTCGCATAAGTTAATTCAGAAATTAGCCACTAATAACATTCATTACATGGAATTGGTAATGCGAAGAGTTGACTCATTGGAAAAGACTCTGATGCTGGGAGGGATTGGGGGCAAGAGGAGAAGGGGACGACAGAGGATGAGATGGCTGGATGGCATCACTGACTTGATGGACGTGAGTCTCAGTGACCTCCGAGAGTTGGTGATGGACAGGGAGGCCTGGCATGCTGCGATTCATGGGGTCGCCCAGAGTCGGACACGACTGAGCGACTGATCTGATCTGATCTGATCTACCCTTCATTCCATGGAATAACTTTTTGAAGGAGAAAAGGAAAACTAACATCTCCAGATGGAATACAATGAGCCTGACAAAGTGCCATATGGACAACATGCAGATTTGTTTCAGTCTTCACCACCATGAAGAGTGAGGATGCTCTAAAGAAAGGTGAGGTAGGAGATACACTGCATACAGATTCACAAGAATGTCAGTTCCCCCATTTGAAGCAAGAATTGACCTGGAAGCTTCTAATATGATGCATCGGAATGCCCACTTCATTCCTGGAGGGAGAGGAGGGGTAAAATCTGATGAATGTCACCTTTAGAAATATGAAAAGCTGAGGACTTCCTTGGTGGTCCAGTGGTTGGGAGTCTGCTTGCTAATGCAGGGGACATGCGTTCTAACCCTGGTCTGGGAGTACTCCACACAAGAGGGGCAGCTAGGCCCATACACCACAGCTACTGAGTCTGTGCTCCTAGGACCTCTGCAAAAGGAGACGCCACCTCAGTAAGGAGCCCATGTGTCAAAACTAGAGAGTAGCCCTCACTCACTGCCACTAGAAGAGGCCTGGGAGCAGAAATGAAGACCCAGAGCAGTCAAAAATAAATAAATATAATTTTTTAAAAAGAAATGAAGGCTGACAACAGGCATCTAATACAGACTTCAAGATGGCAGAAAAGAAAACAAGCTGGATTTCTGTGAAAATGTTAGTCACTCAGTCATGTCTAATTCTTTTTGACCCCATGAACTATACAGCCTGCCAGACTCCTCTCCCTATGGAATTTTCCAGGCAAGGATACTGGATAATGGAGTAGGTTGCCATTTCCTATGGCAGGAGATCTTCCTCACCCAAAGATCAAAGCTGGGTCTTCTGCACTGCAGGCAGATTCTTTACTGTCAGAGTCTCCAGATTTCTAGAAGAGCACAAAAGCTATTATAAAGTAACATTTCTTAATCTTTCTAATGTTTCCATGACCATTTGACTTGTGATCTCACCTACTTTTTTAAAAGTATTGACTTTAAAGCAATAATTTCCTTATCCTTTCAGTCATAAAATAGACTGTTATTTGAAGTGAAAGTGAAAATCACTCAGTCGTGTCTGACTCTGTGACCTCATGGACTATAACCTGCCAGGCTCCTCCATCCACGGAATTCTCCAGGCAAGAATACTGGAGTGGATAGCTGTTCTCTTCTCCAGGGGATCTTCCCAACCCATGGATCGAATTCAGGTCTTCTGCAGGTGGATTCTTTACTGTCTGAGCCACCAGGGAAGCACAAGAAAACTGGAGTGGGTAGCCATTTCCTTCTCCAGGGGATCTTCCCAACCCAGGGATTGAACTGAGGTCTTCTGCACTGTAGGCAGATTCTTTACCAGCTGAGCTACCTAGAAACTAGTGTCTAATTCAATGCTGGTTGGGTAAAGACATTTCCAAAGGCAACCCACCAATACTACTCAGTATACTTAAGGTTTTGTTTGCTACAATGAGAAAGAAAGGGAAGGAAGGAGGGAAGGAGGAAGAGAGAAACAGGGATAGAGAGACAGAGGAGGAAAGGAAGAAAGGAAGGAAAGGAAACAAAGGCAGGTGTGTGGGAGAGTGGCAGGAAGGGGGGAAATAGTCTAGGACCAGAATGAAAAAGAATTGATCTGGGGCTTAAGACTTTGCCCAAGGTGCGAACAGAACAGTCTGTGAAATCCTTGATAACCCATGACACAGACATCATGTCACATATCTTTTAGGGAAATTTAGGATCACAGAAATTTTGTAATTTGCCCAGGCTCACACATCTAGCAAATGGTGGAGCTGGAATTTAAGCACAGCTGTGATTCACTCACAGCCCTTAATCATGCTCCTTCATAACAATGACTGGCAGGTACAAATTTTCAGCCAACAATAAAAAAAAAAAATGAGCCATAAGAAATAAAGAACAATAGGAATATATAGGTACTTAACATATATTAGTACAATCACCATAATTGAAAAAGAAAAGGAAAATACAATATGACAGAATTTAATGACATGTTGCAGCATAAGCATTTATTAGTCTAATGAAGTATAATTTGTATTGGAACAAAAGTGTTTGAAGCAAAACATTTTAACATGAAAAAGAATGAAAAGCATAAAATAAATAAGCAGATACTTTTGAGTAACAGTTTGATAAGAACTAAATTTTATTGTCACTTAGTGGGATCTGTGTTATAGCCCATTTTTACCCTATCTGAGCTTTACTGGACATATTCACTGTAGGTTGGGGAATACAAAATAACAAGGAACTAGGGTTGTGATCCTTAGCCTGTTTTATGATCTATAATAAATCCCTACAAGGAATGTCTGGACCTAAGTTTCCTAACTTACAAAAATGAGGCACTTGGCCTAGATTAGGGGTTATCATATTTTATTTTGTTATAGAACTCCTTTCTCCAAATACATTCTTCAGTTGATTTCAAATAAGTAATGCTGATAAAACTGAAGCATGACAAATATCAAAAACCAAAGTTTTAATTTTTTCCTTGAGCTCCTAGATTTATGTTTTAGAGGAGGTCAAGCCTTAAAACATGTGGGAAAATGATACTAAAATGAAATATATTTCAACATTTCACATATTGCATTCCAAAAGTCCTAATTCTTAGAAGTAATGTTTTAAAAAGAATTCTCTGGCTAATAATTCTGTTGAATGTTGAACACTTCATCTCCCTGTTGGAGAATTACAATAGTATGCCATGTTAAGAAACCAGTGAAATTCTGCTGCAGGAAACAAACTTTCTTAACTTTGTTTATTCACGTGTAACACAAGTGAACTTGGGTCACCTTTTTTTTTCTTCACCTTAAGTGAATATTCCAAAAACCATACTTTTTCTCCCAGAAAACAAGCTTTTTAATATGGATTAACAAGCTCATGAACCCCAAGGATCCTAGTTTAAACATCTCAACTTACTTACAGACTCTGAAATGATTTCTACTCTATAATAACAAGTCAGTGGACATTATATTCATGAATTCAAAGTTGGATTTCATAAACACAGAGTTAACTGAGCACAGACCATATTTAAGGTATCCTTTAAAAAGGAGTTGATAATACAAAGAAAATTCAAAGCTCATCAAGGAAAATAAATCTGAGATAATGTAGATACACATTCAAAATAGGGAAAATACCTCTAGCTCCTCTTTTCTCTTTGACTTCAAGCTAAGACTTTGTTCTGTTGATTAAACTTCTTTCCATTTCCCTAAGCCAAGATCAGAAGGAAAAAATCTGAAGAAGGAGGGAACACTAGATCTGCTTCACCTCTACCCTGTTCCTTTGCTAATCTCAGCCTTTCCTGTCTAGGATTCCCTCCTCCTGGGTATCAGCTCTTATCCCAGCTTCCATAACAAGAGCTTGCCTTCATCCTGGCATTAGTGCCTTTGGTGAAGATTCAGAGTGACCCAAGTATGGTTTTTCACTGAAATGTCAATTAAGATTCTTAAGCCCTTTCTTTAAACTCAGAGATTATCTTCCATTAACCTTGTGTGTATGTGTGCTCCATTGCTCAGTCGTGTCTGTCTCTTTGTGACCCCATGGATTGTAGCCACGGGGTCCCTGGAATTTTCCAGGCAAGAATATTTCCAGGCAAGAATGGGTTGCCATTTCCTACCCCAAGGGATCTTCCCAACTCACCAATCAAACCTGTGTCTCCTGTGTTTCCTGCTAGGAGGAAGTCCTCCACCAGCTGGGAAGCCCTCCACTAACCATATTCATCTCTAAAATCACTAAGCAAAAGGAGGAAGGTGACATAGGAGAGACTGCTATTGCGTCATTTCTACAATGGCAAATGAACAGCGAGAGGGAGAGAGTTTCTGTTACTTTCAGAAATGGGGGATAAAGAAGCAAACACTATTTATATATTGAAAGAAGCTGAACAAAATCTTTTAGAAATGGGGGATAAAGAAGCAAACACTCTATATATATTGAAACAAGCTGAACAAAATCTTTACTTATAAGCCATAGATTGTGCTATGAAGTAAGCTAACAGAAGAAGGTGGGGGGAGGGAGTGGAATGTGAGGACAGGATCCAGTAACAAAAAGTGAGTTTTTTCCCAACACTTCAGCTGTTTAAATCCCTAAACCGGCCCTGGTGGTACTCACCACCATTAGTTTGGGAAAATGTCCCCATCCTCTTGCTAAGAGCGAGTGCTGGGGAGATTTCTGTTATTCCATTGCACTGTTGCCAAGCCAACCTGAAAGTGTGTGGGTTCTCAGAGAAACATCTCAGTATGCAGTGTTAAGTTTCATAGCATTCTTGACACAGTATTCTACATTTGGTATACAATGTGATTGGTGAGCTGGCCTTGGAACTGAAACTCCGACTGTAATATGATTCCCACCGTTTTGGAACACAACCTGTTCATGAAATAGAAATTGCATTTATTTTCAGGAAAGAAAAGTACGGAGGTTTCTCTAATCCAGAACAGTTTAAGTATAGGAAATGTTCCAGAGGATAGCAATCAAAATGATGAATGAGCTAGATTGTTTTATTCATGTGGAAATATAAATGAAGCATAAATTACGCAAGAGAAATTTGCTGAGGGAAAAAAAAATAATTGGGGAAAATTGTGTGATGGTCTACAGAATGTGAAAGGCACAGACCTCAAAGCTAGAGAAATAACTTGTAGTCACAATAATAGAATGTCCACAGAGTAAAGCAGAAGCTGCCTCCACTACCAAAAAAGTAGATGGGAAACTACAGTGATTTGAATGAGGTCTAGGAATCCAATCCTGTGAGGACTTCAAAATAGACGCTAACACTATGTGATCCTCACATTAAGAGGAGATAAAAACCATCTAGCTAGGGAACCAATAACAGTTCCATTACAGTTTATAGATACCTCCTTTGACTCTTTGGGGTCATATTCTTTAATAAACATTGGACAGAAGCCATTTGTTACCAACTTTTCTCACCACTGAAAAAGGCTGTTGGAAACATTTGTGTTTGGCAGCAAGCTGCTTGTGCTTTGCTCTGGGCATCTAAAATATCCATAGACATGTGATAAGTAATTAGAGATCATTATCTTATTTCTAAGGACAAATAAAAAACAATCTCACATATCCTTAACAGGCTCCAATGCTGTTCAGTAGAAGTATAATGTGAGCAATATGGGTAGCAATTTTAAATTTTAAAATAGCAAATTTTTAAAAAGCTACAAGAAACAGGTAAAATACATTTAATAATACAATTTGTTTAATCCAGTATATCCAAAATATTACAGTTTTCTCATGTGACTCTAGCCATATTTCCTTTCTTAGTAAGCATATGTGGCCAGAATACTATACCGTAGAGCAGAGGAACCAAGAGAAAAGAAGTGAAGAAAAATTTGTGTATAGGTCAATGGAGAAACACTCACTTTGACTCAAAGTAATGAATGCAATGATTGAATTGAGCACTCTATAAGAAACTCCCCTGAGAAAGAGGAGGAAGACCATAGACATGATTGGTGATTTTTATTTTCATGATATGTGGAATGGGAATTTCATCAAAATAAAATTGAACCCCCTTATGTGATTTTGAGAGATTAATTTTAGAATAAAGTTACTTTCTTTATATGCCCTTATAAGTGATCATTCTAAAATATATACAAATATAATTTTAAAAATCTTTACAATTGGCAACTGTAATAATGTTAAGATGTTGTGACAAGAAAATAAAGTGTCGTATAGATCAGTCTTATGGACTCTGTGGGAGAGGGAGAGGGTGGGATGATTTGGGAGAATGGCATTGAAACATGTATAATATCATGTATGAAACAAGTCGCCAGTCCAGGTTCGATGCACAATACTGGATGCTTGGGGCTGGTGCACTGGGACGACCCAGAGGGAGGGTATGGGGAGGGAGGAGGGAGGAGGGTTCAGGATGGGGAACACAGGTATACCTGTGGCGGATTCATTTTGGTATTTGGCAAAACTAATACAATTATGTAAAGTTTAAAAATAAAATTAAATTAAAAATAAAATAAAGTGTCTTAATGAAAATTATAAATAAAATGGTCAACATCTGTATGTGCTCAGTCATGTCTGACTCTTTGTGACCCCATGGACTGTAACCTGCCAGGCTCTTCTATTTATGGTATTTTCTAGGCAAGAATACTAGAGTGGGTTGCCATTTCCTACTCCAGGGGATCCTCCTGACTCAGTGATCAATGCCTCTCCTGCATTGCCAGGTGGATTCTTTATCACTAGAGCCACCTGGGAAGCCCAGAATTTTCCAAGATGACACTTAAATTAAGCACATAAGAGAAGACTCTTGAGAGTCGGTTCGACAGCAAGGAGATCAAACTAGTCAATCCTAAAGAAAACGAAGCCTTATTATTCATTGGAAGGACAGATACTGAAGCTAAAACTCCAATACTTTGGCCACCTGAGATGAAGAGCCAACACTTTGGAAAAGAACCTGAACTAGGAAATACTAAAGGCTAGAGGAGAATCGGGAGACAGGATGAGATGATTGGACGGCATCACTGACTCAATGGACATGAGTTTGAACAATGGACACAAGTTTGAATGCCAGAGAAGCCAGGTGTATGCAATCCATTAGGTCACAAAAAGGCAGACACGACTTAGTGACTGACCAACATCTAGGAAAATTGAAGATGTAGATTCAGAATACCAGTTGCAGATTTTCATTCATAAACATATATCCAGTTTTTCTTGTTCAATAAAAATTATTTTAGTATTTATAACTAGAAGCTTTTCTAGGCCCTGGGGATGAAGCCGAGACAAAAATAGGTAATATCTGAGCTCCTTAGGAGCAAATTTTCTAAGGTAGACACGTGAACTTATTTGCCTATCAAAACTTTGTTAAACTGTTTTTAAAGAACTTTCTTTTTAAATCACCAACTAATATGACCTAAAGTTTGCTGTCTTAAGGGAAAATATTCAATCTGATTTTCAGCCTCAAGAAGTACAGAACCTGTTTTATCTATAACATACTTCAGTATATAAGAGTGTCTTATACATTATTATATGATGGTATTAAATTGAATCAAGTTGAAATAAATCAAATTGAATTTAATTGGATTGAATAAAATAGATGCTACTGCATTACTAAAAAATACCAACTCAAATACCAGGAATATCTCTATTAAAAATTAATACCAAAACCAGATAAAGACATTAGAGGAAAATAATAGACCAATATGTCTCATAAACATAGATGCAGAAACTCTTAACACAATGTTATCAAATCAAATTCAATGTATATAAAAAATTATATACCATAACTACATAAGATTTATGCCAGGTCATTAATGGTATATCAACAAGTGATGATCAATCATATTAACAGGTTAAAGAAGAAAACCGGCCTTATTAAACTTGAAAAGTTTTGCTCCACAAAAGGCATTGCTAAGAAAATTTTAAAACAAACTGCATGCCTTGAGAAAATGTTTAAAAAACACGTATCTGATTAAAAGATTTTCATCTAAAATGTTTGAAAGTGAAAGTGAAGTGAAAGTCGCTTAGTCGTGTCTGACTCTTTGCAACCCCATGGACTATACAGTCCATGGAATTCTCTAGGCCAGAATACTGGAGTGGGTAGCCTTTCCCTTCTCAAGGGGATCTTCACAACCCAGAGATTGAATCCAGGTCTCCAGCATTGCAGGTGGATTTTTTACCAGCTGAGCCACAAGGAAAGCCCAAGAATACTGGAGTGGGTAGCCTAACCCTTCTCCAGCAGATCATTCTGACCCAGGAATTGAACCGGGGTCTCCTGCACTGTAGGTGGATTCTTTACCCACTGAGCTATCAGTTCAGTTCAGTCACTCAGCTATGTCCGACTCTTTGCAACTCCATGAATTGCAGCACGCCAGGCCTCCCTGTCCATCACCAACTCCTGGAGTTCACTCAAACTCACGTTCATCAGGTCGGTGATTCCATCCAGCCATCTCATCCTCTGTCATCCCCTTCTCCTCCTGCCCCCAATCCCTCCCAGCATCACGGTCTTTTATAACTGAGTCAACTCTTCACATGAGTTGGCCAAAGTATTGGAGTTTCAGCTTTAGCATCATTCCTTCCAAAGAACATCCAGGACCAATCTCCTTTAGAATGGACTGGTTGGATCTCCTTGTAGTCCAAGGGACTCTCAAGAGTCTTCTCCAACACCACAGTTCAAAAGCATCAATTCTTCAGTGCTTAGCGTTCTTCACAGTCCAACTCTCACATCCATACATGACCACTGGAAAAAAATATAGCTTTGACTAGACGGACCTTTGTTGGCAAAGTAATGTCTCTGCTTTTGAATATGCTATCTAGGTTGGTCATAACTTTTCTTCCAAGGAGTAAGCGTCTTTTAATTTCATGGCTGCAATCACCATCTGCAGCGATTTTGGAGCCCCCAAAAATAAAGTCTCTCACTGTTTCCACTGTTTCCCCATCTATTTCCCATGAAGTGATGGGACCAGATGCTATGATCTTAGTTTTCTGAATGTTGAGCTTTAAGCCAACTTTTTCACTCTCCTCTTTCACTTTCATCAAGAGGCTTTTAGTTTCTCTTCATTTTCTGC
This sequence comes from Bos grunniens, assembly GCF_055505025.1. Classification (NCBI taxonomy): domain Eukaryota; kingdom Metazoa; phylum Chordata; class Mammalia; order Artiodactyla; family Bovidae; genus Bos; species Bos grunniens. Next base: position 137,572,408 of record NC_141165.1, read on the forward strand.
CATAAGGGTGGTGTCATCTGCATATCTGATATTTCTCCTGGCAATCTTAATTCCAGCTTGTGCTTCTTCCAGCCCAGAGTTTCTCATGATGTACTCTGCATATAAGTTAAGTAAGCAGGGTGACAATATATAGCCTTGATGTACTCATTTTTCTATTTGGAACCAGTCTGTTGTTCATGTCCAGTTCTAACTGTTGCTTCCTGACCTGCATATAGGTTTCTCAAGAGGCAGGTCAGGTGGTCTGGTATTCCCATCTCTTTCAGAATTTTCCACAGTTTATTGTGATCCACACAGTCAAAGGCTTTGGCACAGTCAATAAAGCAGAAATAGATATTTTTCTGGAACTCTCAGGGAAGCCAAAATCTTTGAAAAGCTCTTAAAACTTAACAATAAGAAAACAACTCAAGAAAAATGGTAAAATAATCTGAATACATACTTCATCAACAAAGATATACAGATGGCAAATAAGCATATGAGAGATGTTCAATTTTCATTAGGGAGTCACAAATTAAAATAATAATGAGGTGCCTGTTAGAATGACTGAAATTTTTTAAAAGTTGATGACAAGTGATGCCAATGAAGTGCAGCAGCAAGAACTCTTGTTTATTGCCGGTAGGAATGCGAGATGGTGCAGCCACTGTGGAAGATGGTTCAGCACTTTTCTACAAAGCTAAACATAGTGTTAGCATACTATTCAGCAATCTTGCTTCTAAGTATTTGCCCGAGTAGAAAAATGGTCAACACAATAATATCTGCCCTCAAAGGTTTATAACTGCTTTATCTATAATTACTCAAAATTGAAAGTAACAAAGATGTTCTTCAATAAATGAATAGATAACTGCAATACATCCAAGCAATGGAATATTATTTAAGAGTAAAAAGAAATGCTCTATCATGCCACACAAAGACATGAAGGAAACTTAAGTTCATATTGCAAATGAAAGAAACTATCCTGGAAAATGCTACATAGTATATGATTTCAATTATATCACACTCTGGAAAAGGCAAAACTAGAGTGACATAAAAGATTAATATTCGCCAGGGCTCAAGGTGAAGGTGGGATAAACAAGCAGGTGAAGGACAGTGCCCAAGTGAAAAATGTTTTAATTAAAAAAAAAAAAAAACCACCCACTCTGATGAGGGTCAAAGTGACACAAAAGTCAACTTAAACAGCTCCCAAAAGCCAGAACTGGAAAAATTGAGTCAATAAAATAAATAAAGTAGCGCTGGATTATAACTCAAAAGATAAAATGAGTTTCCATGAGTCCACCTTATATAAATAAATGATTAAATAAGTTAACAAATCCTCATGCAGAAGAATTCCACATAAATTATGTAAATACTCCACCATGCTAATGGAGGGGAACTTAACTCCCCATCCTTAAGTATAGGCTGTACATAGTGGCTTTCTTCCAAAGAGTACAGTATGGAAATAAGGGGAAAGAGTAACAGTGCAGAAAACTGACAAACAGTATTTCTGCCTGGTGACCAAGGTCAATGTCAATGGCTATAAATCATGTAGATTTTATGTGCCCTTTATATGATGTAATAAAAATGACATGCTTTACCTCTGTGAACTTCCTCCCCAAAACCTATAACTCTAATGCAATCATAAGAAAAACATACAATTCCAAAAAGGGTCATCCTATGATATATCAGATGAGTACTCCCCAAAACTGTCAAACTCATCGAAAATGAGAAAAAGTTTGAGAAAGTATCAAAGCCAAGGGGATACTAAAGAGACAGGATTTTCTAGAACGGGAAAGGGACAAAAAGTAAAAGCTAAGGAGATCTGAATAAATCATGGACTTTAGTTAATAATAATCTATCAGTGTTGGGTCATAATTGCAAAAAATAGATGATGCTATTGTAAGAATGTAAGACATTAACAATAGAGAAACCTGTGCATATATTTGGGGGTGAGAGGAGGATGCATGTGACCTCTCTATATTATCTGTTCAATCTTTTGGTAAACCTAAAACTTTCAAAAATGATCTATTAATTAGGAAGTTAATATTCTGACTAACCGTTGATGCAGACTTTAATATAAGGTGTATTTTTGTAACCAACATTAACTACTAATCAGATCATGGACTTAAGTGATGACTGCTAAAGTGTAGTGCCAAGGAGGTCCATTTTGAAGGAATTTGTCATCCTTACTGGAAAATCCCATCAACAGAGGAGCCTGGTAGGTTACAGTCCATGGGGTCACAAAGAGTTGGCTATGACTGAGCACAAGACACACTCATTCATTATGAAAATGACAATATTACAATTCTCTGTGAAACCAATTCTAATCAGAACATAAGCTACTTGGTCTCCTCCATAATGTTGCAATGTAGTTTCCACTGCCCTAGCCTTTCCTTCCCATTCACAGCTAATGTTGGAATATTTCTCTGTATTCACTGTCTCTGTCTCCCTATTTTCCACTCATTCTCTAGTCCACAGTCATCTGGCTTCTACCCCCAACTGGTCTTCCAATGTTAATAATGGTTTACCTAAACCAGTAGGCACTCACCTATTATCTCACTTTATTTTGGAAATATATGACACATTATCCATTTCTTTCCTTTGAAAACACTTTTCTCTTTTGTGTTCATCATATTTTGGCTTCTGGAATCTTCCCACCTCTCTTGAATCTTCTTGGAGTGTGAGTGTGCTTCTGTGTGTGTCTGTATGTCTCAGTTCCATTCCTATTCTGTCCTTAAATGTAATTCTCCTTTAAGTTCAGTTAAGCTAAATCTTCTCACTCTACATTACTCTCTTTCTGTGATTACCTTTACTTCCATGGCTTAGTAACTACTGTAGGTTGATGTATGCATGTGTGCTCAGTCGTGCCTGACTCTTTGCGACCCTGTGGGCTGTAGCCCACCCCCAGACTCCTCTTTCCATGGAATTTTCCAGGCAAGAATACTGGAGTAGGGCGCCATTTCCTCCACTAGGGTATCTTCCTGACCCAGGGATGGAACCTATGTCTCTTGCATCTCCTGCATTGGCAGGCAGATTCATTGAGCCATCTGGGATTTCCTGCCCAGGGCTCTCTCCTAAGTTGGCGAAAACATTATCCTATTCACTTCTAGCATTTCCACTTATGAACTCCACTCACATACTAAAAGGTAATAAGTTCTAGAATAATCTGTCATCTCCTTTCCCCCTAAACTCTTCATTCTTTTATATTCTCTCAATATACAGTATCACATTGTCTACTCAAAACAATAATGAAGTCATTATACTCAACCTTGTCCTCACTTCCAATATTAAAATCATTCTCCAGTTTTTCTCAATATATTGACCAAGAATTTCTCAAATCCATCAATTTCTATCCACCCCTGGAACCATCATCTTAGTTCAAGCCATTATCTTCTCTTATCTCAATCCCTACAATAGCCTTACAGTGGTCTCCATATCACCAGGCTTTTCTCACCCAGTCCATTCCCCACTCTATCTCATCATTCCCTACTTCAAGATACTTTAATGATTGCCCTTTGTTGTTGGTTTGAGGCCCAAATGATTTAATTCTGCTAAAAGGTCCTTTTTAATTAAGACCCTGCCTAAAACTCATCTACTTTCTACTTCTTTCCCTACTCCCCTATTTCCTCCTCGCACTATTCTGCCTCTGATTCCTCAAACATCTATGCTGCTCACTTTGCCTGTGTTATAATGTTATCTCACTCCCATTTTCACTAACATTTATTTCTCTGAATCGTCAAATCCCTAATAGTTGCCTCTCCCTTATATTGCCACAGAGCCTTTTACTTCTGTTCTCAAAACCCTTCACACACACACACACGCACACACACAATATTTCGAATTTCCTGATTACTTATCTGAAGTGCTAATTAACTCCAAGTTCTCTAAAGGTAACGAGAATGTCTATATTACTTGTTACTCTCACCCTGAGAATATCTAGGACAATGACTGACACTGAGAAAATGTTTGAAAGATGGATGGATGGATGGATGGAAACATGGATGGGTGAAAAAAAAAACTTGAAAGGTAGAAAATCTATTTAAACTTAGACGTAAAAAAAAAAAAAAAACCTCTCTGTACTGGGTTACTGCTTGCCTAGTGCTTTTGATTATAATACATTTTCTCAGAAATAGCCTTGGTTTCTGTGTGTATGAAAAATTCATAAAGAATATCCACTGTATCCCAGGTTTAAAGTGAGGATTTTCCAAGAGAGTATTGCTGTAGGTTACAATAGCCACGTTAATCACCTAATAACCATGTTTGAACTACACATGAATGGACAAGGCCAAAATTCCAAGACATCAAAGGACTTGGATTTGATAATAACAGCTTGGAAGCAGTGAGAATAGTGAAGGAAAGAATTGTCAGCAACTGAAGGATAACAGTGGGGATTAACCAGTATACATCAAGGGGCTATGACCGCAAATTCAATATAGGATGTATAAATAGCCATAGAAGCCAGAATGAACCCCTGTCTCAGGTAGCCTTTAGATTTGACAATTCGACGGTCCAAGAAGATTTCAAAGCTACAGGGAATAGACCCAGAGCAGATTAGGAAAGTTTGAGTATTAAAGTATTTTCTCCAAAAGCACTTTTTCATGCAAAAGCAACAATAGGTAAATCATCTCAAAATGCTTTATTTTTACTTTTTCTTTTGGTTATACTTAAAAGTAAATAAAAATCCTACCAAAGAAAGCTGCTAAATCATTTACTTTTAAAATGTTTAAAAGCAGTCTTGTGTTACAAAAGAATAGACATCCAACCAATATTAATGATAAAGTTAATGTCAACAGAACTAAAAGTAATAGAGCTTCTTTTGACTTCTACTCTAAAGGCTATTATATTATTCATTATTGGATTTTTTTTTTTTTTTTTTTTGTAAATGAAGACTATCAAAGACAGAATGGCTATGATGGTTTGTCTACCACTATATCTTCCCTGGTGGCTCAGACGGTAAAGCGTCTGTCTACAATGCGAGAGACCTGGATTCGATCCCTGGGTCAGGAAGATCCCCTGGAGAAGGAAATGGCAATCCACTCCAGTACTATTGCCTGGAAAATCCCATGGACAGAGGAGCTTGGTAGGCTACAGTCCATGGGGTTGCAAAGAGTCGGACACGACTGAGCGACTTCACTACTCACTACTACTACTATATCTTCCTTCACTGACACTATTTCCACTTAGATTATCCACAAGATAGGGTTAAGGAACAGCTATGCTTTAGGTTTATCCCAAACATTTTACAGAATCCAGATCTAAAGATCCAAAATATCAAGTTGTTACAAATCCTCCACTTAATCTTGTCTGTGTAGATTTGGCTTACCACATGTTCAACATTATTGAAAACCTCTTGAGTCCAGGGGTAAGTTGCCACTTTTATTTTTTATCTTCCATGCATTGCACAGTAGTAAGCAAAGAACATTCTCATAATAAATGCTCACAAAGTAGATGAAAAGAATGGATTAGAAGGTGTTTGACCACCTATCTTTACCTGTAATATCAAGATGTGTGTGCGCATGCTCAGTCGTGTCCGACTCTTTGTGACCCCCTGCGCTACAGCCAGCCAGGCTCCTCTACCAGGATGCTGCTGCTGCTGCTGCTAAGTCACTTCAGTCGTTTCCGACTCTGTGCGACCCCAGAGACGGCAGCCCACCCGTCCCTGGGATTCTCCAGGCAAGAACACTGGAGTGGGTTGCCATTTCCTTCTCCACCTCTACCAGGATATTGAACTGCTAATTTCTGAAAACTGTGAGATAACTTGGTGCATCTTTCCTTTTTCATTGTTTTCTTGATTTATTTCTAGGAGTTCCACATTTTCTCATGGCCTGTCTTCTCCTGCAGTCATCTGTGCATATAATTGCTTTCAAACCCCTAATTTGTTACAAACCATTATTGTTACAAATGGTGTTCTCTTTGATGAAGAAGTCTCTACCCACCAGGTTAACGATATTAAATTATTTAGTAACCCCTATCTTTAAATAAATTATAAGAGATGCAGTTCATTTGTTTACTTTTAGTCCTCAGACTTTGTACAGGCCATTAATACATAGGAATGAACCAGAGCAAACTCATTTCTGCCTCAGGAGGTAGAGTTGAGCTCTTCTCCTAGTGCTGAATATTTATTTGAATTTCCACACAGAGTCAAGTGCCAATTGCATTAAAACAATCTAGACATCTTTAAAATCTAAAGGGCCATTCACAAGGTAAGTTGGACTCCAACATTCATGGAAATAGTGATTTCATAGAAGTCTGTAGTGACTTGTTCCTTTGCCCGAGGTGGTCAATGAACTAAACAACACAGATACACAATTTTATGGGAAAAATTATATTAGGGAGCTGTAGGTGGAAACATCTAACTTCACAGTTGGTTTCTCTTAAAGAAAATTCAGTATCATTAAATAAAATCTATAGTTACAGCAGATGTCCACCAAAGGCAAGTTTTAGAAAACAGGACTATTTGCTCAGTTAAATTTATGAAAAATGACAATTTGCTTCAGTGTTTTAAGTTTACTCTTTAACTCTTAAGTTCAATTAGATCTATTCTTTGAATTTAAGCTTGGACATTTTTCTACAATCTGTTTAACTGAATATCCTCTGAGGGTAGATTTTGTATGTGTGTGTGTGCGTGTATGTGTGTGTGTGCACATGTGTATGCTTGTTTGATTTTGTTTTTACTCAATCCAAATACACTTCATCTAACTTCCTCTCCATATTTCCATTTGCTTTGTAAAAGTAACTTAAAGCATGTGTATAAATAAAGTTGAATGGAGCTCACTGTGGGAATACATAATATTTTAGCAAGAAATTTTCCTTGGGTTTTATGAAATATTACATCTTTTTAAAAATTTGTAGACAAGTTTTTGAAACTATTTCTTCTTGGTTTATGGATATACTACCTAATTTTCTAGAATAGATTTATCTAGTTAATTATGCTCTGTTTATATTAGTTGTGACATTCACTATCATTTCATAACATAGTTTTTTTACATTTCAGCCTATGAGGTCCCATGTTAGACACTTTTATTCAAATCTGGATACTCGGACAAGTTTTTATGATTTTGCTATAGTCATGGAAAAAAACCTTGAGTCCTACACTAGTTTTCCTTAAGGTTTCACATGATGGTGGCTGACTGCTCCACATTTAAGGGTGAACATTCAAAATGGTGATGTTTCCTTATAGCAAACTTGACCAAAATTTTTAAAACAATTATTTTAAAGGCTATATTTTCTCAGCAACCTTTAAAAATGAATGCCTTGGGGTGAGCTTTACTTCTGACTCATAACATTTGCTTATTTTTTTTAATTAATTTTTATTGCAGTAGAGTCGCTTTACAATGTTGTGTTAGTTTCTACTGTGCAGTAAAGTGAATCAGCTAGAATTATATCCTCTCTTTTTTGGATTTCTTTCCCATTTAGTTCACAACAGAACACTGAGAAGAGTTCCCTGTGCTATACAATAGGTTTCCATTAGTTATTTATTTTATATATAGCATCAAAGCATTTATTTTTAACACTTTTTATTTCACGTTTTACATGATCTTTAGCTCAGGCTGAAGCTGGTCTCATAAGACTAAAATCAAATGTTGGCAGGGATGTGCTCTGGTTTGGAGGCTCCAGGGGAGAATCTGTTTCCTATTCACTTGAGGGGTTAAGTGGTTGGCAGAATTCAGTTCCTTTGCAGTTGTGGATACAAGATCTCTGGTTGGTTGATGATTCCCAGCTGAGGACCATCATCCATCAGCTTCTAGAGTCTTCCTGTATTCCCTGGATCCCAGTCCCCTTCCTCTGCCTTTAAAAGCCACAGCAGGGGGTCTTCACACTTGAAATCTCCTCTACCTCTTCCTCCATCACTGCATCACTCTGACTGACTCTTCTGCCTCGCTTTTCTGATTTTCAGGACCTATATGATTATATTCAGCTCACATAGATAATCTGAGATAATCTCTGCATTTTAGGTTTCATAGCCATAATTTCATCTGCAAAGTCTCTTTGCCATACACAGGCATAAGACTAGAGGGGAAAGATCATGAGGGTTAAAAATCTGCCTACCTCAATGACATATGGAGGAGACAATGGCAACCCACTCCAGTACTCTTGCCTGGGAAATCCCGTGGACGGAGGAGCCCGGAGTCACGAGGAGTCGGACACGACTGAGCGACTTCACTTTCACTTTTCACTTTCATGCACTGGAGAAGGAAATGGCAACCCACTCCAGTATTCTTGCCTGGAGAATCCCAGGGATGGAGGAGCTTGGTGGGCTGCCGTCTACGGGGTCGCACAGAGTCGGACAGGCTTACTCGACTTAGCGGCAGCAACAGCAGTGACATACGTTCAAAACTACTTACAGCAGCACTGTTTGCAATAGCAATGAATTAATGAAAGCAACCTAAATGCACACCAAAAGGAATTGATTCAATTATGGAAATTCATACAATGAAAGATTGTTCAGTTGCAAGCAAAAATTGAGAAAAAGCTTTATTTTCCCATATGGAAAGCTCTCTAAGGATGTTGGAGGAAAGTATATTAAAAGGTGAATTATATTGTTAAGCCTCAAATGCCAAAGGATAAATTCAGATTCCAACAAGTGTCACTTTTTGACACCTCCAAATATTTATGAGGAATTTTCTACAACCTATCTCTAAAACAAGACTGTTTACTTTTGTTCTATTTATGTATGAAAGCATGTATTATGTATGTATGTATTTTTGGTAACAACAAATCATGTTTCTCTTTTTATTGTCTTTGTAGCTGTCTCATCAATATTTGAGACTCGATATATCCAAGGTCAGAAAAATATTTTCCTTTTCTACCCTGCCCCGGGTCCCAAGCTTATCTCTTTTTCTGATGTCTCTTTATTTCTGTTACTACATCAGACTTAGTTTACTAGGGTTGCCATAACAAAATACCACAAACAGGTGGCTTACACAATAGAAATTAATTTTTCTCACAGTTCTGGAGGCTGGACATCCAGGATCAAAGTGCTGGCAGTGTTTTATTTCCTGTGAGGTTTTTCTCTTTGTCTTGCAGATGGTCACCCTCTTGCTGCTTCTTCATGTGGCTGTCCCTCTGTGCTCATGCACCCCTGATCTCTCTCTCCCTCTGCCCTAATTTCCTCTCCTTATATGACATCAACTGAATTGGATAGGGCCCACCCTAATGGCCTCAGTTTAACTTAATTACCTTTATAAAGGCCATATCTTCAAGTACTGTCACATTCCGAGATACTGGAGATTAGGACCTTTACATATAAATTTGGGGAGAACAAAATTGAGCCCATAACTATCCCCAAAAAACAGTGACAGACTATTTTGGGGAGGCTCCAAAATCACTGCAGATGGTGACTGCAGCCATGAAATTAAAAGATGCTTGCTCCTTGGAAGAAAAGTTATTACCAACCTAGACAGCATATAAAAAACAGAGACATTACTTTGCCAAAAAGGCCCATCTAGTCAAGACTATAGTTTTTCCAGTAGTCATGTATGGATGTGAGAGTTGGACTATAAAGAGGGCTGAGTGCTGAAAAATTGATGTTTTTGAACTGTGGTGTTGGAGAAGACTCTTGAGAGTCCCTTGGATAGCAAGCAGATCCAAAAGTCCATCCTAAAGGAAATCAGTCCTGAATATTCATTGAAGGGAAATGGCAACCCACTCCAGTACTCTTGCTTGGAAAATCTCATGGACAGAGGAGCTTTGTAGGCTGCAGTCCATGGGGTCTCAAAGAGTCGGACATGACTGAGCAACTTCACTTTCATGAATTGGAGAGGGAAATGGCAACCCATTCCAGTATTCTTGCCTGGAGAATCCCAGGGATGGAGGAGCCTGATGGGCTGCCATCTATGGGGTCGCACAGAGTCGGACAGGACTGAAGCGACTTAGCAGCAGCAGCAGCATTCATTGAAATGACTGATGCTGAGGCTGAAACTCCAATACTTTGGCCACCTGATGTAAAGAACTCACTCATTTGAAAAGACCCTGATGCTGGGAAAGATTGAAGGCAGGAGGAGAAGGGGACAATAGAGGATAAGATGGTTGGATGGCATCACCAACTCAATGGACATGAGTCTGAGTAAACTCCGGGAGTTGGTGATGGACAGGGAGGCCTGGCGTGCTACAGTCCATGGGGTCACAAAGAGTCGAACACGACTGACCCACTGAACTTAACTGAACTGACCCCAAAATGCTAAGCACTCAAAGCTCAAATTCTTTCTGACTCCTTTCTCTCTCTTCCTCTTCTCATTTAAAATATATAAACAGCTCATACAAATCAATATCAGAAAACAAACAACCCAATCAAAAGATGGGCAGAAGACCTAAACTAACATTTCTCCAAACAAGACATACAAATGGCCAATAAACACATGAAAAGATGCTCAACATCGCTCACAGTTAGAGATATACAAATCAAAACGTCAGTGAGGTACCACTTCACTCCAGTCAGAGTGGCCCTCAGCAAAAAACGTATAACAGTAAACGCTAGAGAAGATGTGGAAAAAGGGAAAACTTTGTCACTGATGGTGGGAATGTAAACTGATACGGCCATTATGGAAAACAGTATGGAGATTCCTTAAAAAGCAGGAATAAATCTACCACATGACCTGTCTATCCCACTTTTGGGTATATACCCTGAGAAAACCACAATTCCAAAAGACATATGTATCTCAGTGTTCAATGCAACAATATTTAAAATAGCCAGGACATGGAAGCAACCTAGTCCATCAACAGAGGAATGGATAAAGTTGTGGTACATTTATATGGTGAAATATTACTCAGCAATAAAGAAAGAATGAATTTGAATCAGTTGTAGTGAGGTGAATGAACCTAGAGCCTTTTATACAGAGTGAAGTAAATCAGAAAGAGAAAAACAAGTATCATATGTTAATGCATATATATATATATATATATGAAATCTAGAAAAATGGTGCTGATGAACCTGATAGAGAACAGGCTTGTGAACACAGTGGTGGTGGGACAAGTTGAGAAAGTAGCATTGGCACATATACATTACATTGTAAAATAGATGGTTATTGGGAAGTTGTTGAATAACACAGGGAGCCCAGACTAGTGCTCTTTGATAACCTCGAGGAGAGGGATGGGGAAGGGGAGGGAGGGGAGGAATGGGTTATTACTGATTTGTGCTGTCACACAGCAGAAACCAACACAAAATTGTAAAACAATTTTCCATCAACTAAAAAAAAAATTGAATTAATTTTTTTTTAATAAATAAAGCAGAAAAAAGCAAATATGTTCTGAATGAATTCTACTATAACACTTTTTCCTACTCTCCATATGTACTCTAATGGAGATTTCTTACCTAAACTATTACTATAGGATGCTAGCAAACTCTCCAGTACTCTCTTATACATTTACTGCTAGATCTGTCTTTCTAAAACAGCAGTGATAATGCTACATAAACTCTAAAAACCTATGCTGCTGCTAAGTCGCTTCAATTGTGTCCGCCTCTGTGCGACCCCACAGACGGCAGCCCACCAGGCTCCCCCATCCCTGGGATTCTCCAGGCAAGAACACTGGAGTGGGTTGCCATTTCCTTCTCCACAAAAAACCTATAGTGACTCCTAAATTATTGCCTAAGAATTACCTAACAATAACTTAGATGACTCTTTAAAAATGTCTTTAGACTGCTTTTGAAGCCCTTTTGTGGATCTCAATATCAAATAAATAAATAAATAAATAACAACCCAATCAAAAAGTTGGCAGAAGACCTAAAGAGACATTTCTCCAAAGAAGACATACAGATGACCAAGAAACACATGAAAAGATGCCCAACATCTCTAATTATTAGAGAACTCCAAATCAAAACTACAATGAGGTATCACCTCATACCAATCAGAATCATCATCCTCAAAAAATCTTAAAAACGATGAATGCTGGAGAAGATGTGGAAAAGAATGAATCCTGATCTCTTTCCAAAGAATTCTTCTGTATTATGTCCCATGACTCTCTGAAATCTTTAGTCTCTAGAACAGTGTATTTTATATTATAGATAAAAAACTATTGGTGAGTCAAAAAACTAACTTTAACCAGCATTTGAGAAACCAAAGAATGAAATGGAATAATATATACCCAAATAATACTAAAGGAATATCTAAACATTCATACAGGTTATAAAGTTTTAGTTCAGACTCTTATTTTTCTTTCCCATCAAGCTATTCATTGAGACTTTCCTGAGCTTTTTATTTTATGCCTTTCTTTGAATATTTTCAAGAAGATACTATTACTTTCTAGGTAATTAGATCGTACAACATATGAATATAAATTACACTGATCTCCCCAAGCAATAATTGAATTGCATGCACACAAGTACCTGTTTTTTCTGAAGTCTTTCCTCTGACTGCCGACTGGCAGGTGGGTTCAGAACCTACTAGTGAGCACATGGCAACTGTGCACAGCAGCGTGACAGCAGTTAAAGCATTAAAGAACACCATATTTCTCAGCATTTATTAGATTTCAGAACCTCTTAAGCACCCATCACTGGGCAATTTTTAATTTAACACTGAGTGAACCTGAGCTATTATTCATGTACAAGTGTTGCTGCAGGTACTTAAAGAGATTTGTGTTGGTTAATCATCAACAGAGCCAGGGCTCCACAAACCAAGGACGAAATGAAAGCCTAGGAATGAAAGCATCTCAACACTGGGAATAGACGGGAAGTCTGAGTGTTACAGCAAATAGTGGGATGGGAGTTTCTTCACTGGCAGGATGAGGTAAGAACATACCAAAATACCAAGTCCAGCGAAAGGAGTCAGCAAGTTATTTCTGGGATGTTTCATCTTTGAAAGGAAAGAAAATTAAAGCGATACCATATAATTGCACTAATTTAAATGAGTGTATCTATCCAGTGATGTTGCAAAGTCGCCTGTGATTGATTCAGAAATATAGTATACAGAGCTGGGTCTTCTCTCCCCTGGCAGTCCTTGACTGTGTATTTTGAGTGACACTAAAGAGATTACCAAGGCAGAGAGGAGTTTGTCTTACATGAATCAAAACATGGATATAGGTGCACTTTTTTCTTCCTTTTAAAAATACATACACCGTGTTGATATATGGCAAAAACCAAAGTAAGATTGTAATTATCCTTCAATTAAAAAGAAATAAATTTTAAAAAATACATAGAAACATTGGATGATGAATCAAATCTAATTCAAGTCACTGACAGACTGTCATTTGGATTTTGATGGAATGGAAGCATTAGCAGGCAAGATTTGTGTTTGAAAGAAAACACACAGAGGAGAAGGTAATGGAAAAGATACACTTCACATTACAGAAAAATAAATAATTATATTATGTTCAGTATTGTCAACACAATTAAAAGACTCATGCTTAAACATTTAGGATTTTCTCTATTTTAAACATGCCTCTAAGATCTTGCTTTCAATTTCCACTTGGTTAATGGCTCTCAAATGCATAAGAATCACCTACAGAGCCTGTCAAAAATGCATTATTCCAGGCCATATTCAAGGAAATTGCTGTACAGTAGAAATACAGCATTCTAAAGCAACTATATGCCAATAAAAATTTTAAAATAAACACATAGGCTCAGAAAAAAAAAAAGCTAGCATAAAATCTTCGCTGTGGCTATGGTCACTTCAGATGATACAGAAAGAATAAAGTCTGTCCTGTAGAACTTGAAAGATTTGATTCACCTGACCTTGAATACATACCATGATTGTCATGAATATAAGCAAAAAAATAACCCTAACCAGAATCTGAAGGAATTAACTTTGAGCAAGGTATGTGTTTCCCAGTCCCTCCACATGTGTGTGTGTGCCCATGTCTGACTCTTTGCAACCCTATGGACTGCAGCCTACCAGGTTCCTCTGTCCATGGAATTTTCCAGGCAATGCTGTCCTTATATTTATATGTGCTTCTCAACATGAAAATAAAGAAAAAGCTCCCTAAGTCCCATGCTTTCTCAGACAGAGTGTCTTAGCCTCATTCTACAACCTAAATTTTGCTCTCTCCTCCTCTCTTGTCTCCTATCTTCTCAATCCTTATCTTTCTGTTCCCATTAAATTCTAATGTCTGCATCTGGTAAGAGTAAAAACAAAGAGTACTCAGCAGAGACCTAGATAACTAATAAGTCAAGGTCAGTGGTCCCAAAGAAAGCCCCTTTATGTTTCTCCTTACAAGAATAAGGCTGCTGAAAAAAAGAAAAGTAGATTTCACAAAATGTGAAATGAAAAACATATTGTATGCATTCAAAATGAATGATTTGAATATAAAGAAAATCCCTTTCTCCCTCTGTTCACTCTTCCCCCACCATGAAGGCATGAAACTTTAGAAGGAGTCAAGAGGGCTGTTAGACATGAGAAAGTTTTCAGCTATTCCAAATCATTATCCATATGTGGATTTTAAAAACCATTACTCCTATGAGATTGCTTGTAATGTCTAAGGCTCCATGGGGTATTCTTTGGTCTTATATCCTGTATTCCTCCTTTGTCTGGATGTTATAAAGCAGTACAGAAACTCCATAGTTCACTCTGAATGAATACCTTTATTTGCTTGGGAATATGATCTTCATCTCAGAAGGACTAGATGTTAACATTTGATACAAAGGTCACCACTGCTCTACTGCTTACAAATTACTATTTTTAATAGCTCTTCTGCTTTACTCTTTACCCCCACCATCCATAGATGCCCAGCATGAAAAGAAGATCTATTCTTCTGGCAGGTTGCATATAAAACACTAGAGTTTTTGTTTAAATGAAAATCATTTTCAACAAAGCTGCTCAGTTCAGTTAATAAGTATGGAAACTTCATGGAAGCTCTAACTTGTTATTGCTGCTAAGTCGTTCACCTGGAAATTGATATTGTCAAATATATTTTCAATTTATCATATCCTAGGCTATGATATTTTAGACTAAAATTTCCTGTCCATCAGAGTATGTGGCCAGTTTTCAGGTATGAACAGAGAATCTCTCATGTAAATCAGTAAGATGTGATGGCCACATTAAAAAATAAAAAAAAAAAAAAACAAGATTCCTGCTGTCTTATCTAGTAAGTCTCTAGGAGACATTAACGCTCTTGCAAAAAAAGTAACAACAATAAATAAATAATTATTTTTTTTTCTTTCCTTTTTTTTTTTTTAAACTGCATCTAGACTAGCCCCTAGTTTTGCCCAGTCAAAGACCTGTAGAAGCCAAGTTGCCCAGGAGACAAGAGAACCCTCCATCCCACTAATTAGCCACTATTGACTCCAGCCAATATTTGCCATGTAGCAATGTGGTCCTCCACTGCCAATTCTTCTGGCTTTTCCAAAATGTCACATCAGGTTTCATATGTGAAATTCATCAATTTAGAAATGTTGGCCAGTAACTCGACTAAAAAAAATGCAGTGAACTGAACCAAAGCATGTGAAGGCCAGATGTGGCTGGCAAACCATCAATCTACAAGCCCTAGTCTAGATTAGTGACTTCAACCCTGCTTATTACCAGCATCACTCAATTATCTGTGGTTTCTGCATTTAACATTAATTCCTCAATCTGCCTGCATCCCCCTCCACTGACTTACTGAGTGTGTTGGGCTCTTCATCACCTCGATTCCCAGAAGATGCCTCTTAACCTATGGAAATGCACCTCTGCAAGTACATGATCATGATGCAAAGACAAGAAATAAGCCCTGATATAAATCTGTATATACCAAAGGATACAACTATGTGATCATGAAATACATAGACACATTACTGAAACAAAATACACCAAAATGCCTCCACTATATACCTCTGGGTAGTGAGAGAATGGGTACATTAAAAAAAATAAATCTCTGAATTTTGGACAATAAATATACATTATATATATATATATATATATATATATATATATATATATATATATATATAAAACCATTGAAAGTTTTCAGAGTATACTTCTGGA
This sequence comes from Bos grunniens, assembly GCF_055505025.1. NCBI lineage: Eukaryota > Metazoa > Chordata > Mammalia > Artiodactyla > Bovidae > Bos > Bos grunniens. The sequence goes on from NC_141165.1 coordinate 137,588,268, forward strand.
GGTAAGGAGTGAGAAGGTATGGGAAGAAAGAAATTAAGAGAAATGATATTTTTTTCAAAACATGATTGACAGGACTGGCCATGCCTTTTCAAATACAATTTATCTCACCCATCTTTTTTAGAGTTAAATATTATAAGAATAAAACCTAATCTTTACCAACAAATAAATGCCCAGTTAAGTTTTCAGTTTTTTTGAAAGGTCGTGACATATGAGTTTCTTGAGATTAAAAACTACTCCTGGTGAAGAGGGAGTGAAGGTTGTTGAAATGACAGCAAAGGATTGAGAGTGTATAAACTTAGTTGGTGGGTTTCCCAGGTGGTGCTAGGGGTAAAGAATCCACCTGCCAAAGTGGGAGACCATGGAGATGCTTGTTCAGTCCTTGGGTCAGGAAGATCCCCTGGAGGAGAGCATGGCAATGCATTTCAGTATTCTTGCCTGGAGAATCCCAAAGACAGAGGAGACTGGCGGGCTACAGTCCATGGGCAAGGAGTCATACATGACTGAAGCGACTTAGTATGCACCCACTTAGTTGACAAAACAGAAACAGGGTTTAAGAGTGCAACTCTAATTTTGAAACAAGTTCTACTATGGATAAAAAGCTATCAAACAGCCTTTCATGCTACAGAGAAATCATTCCTAAAAAGGAGAGCCAATCAGTGAGGCAAGCTTCATTGCTGTCTGATTTTAAGAAATCTCCACAGCTGCTTCAACCTTCGGCAACACCACCCTCATCAACATCCATCAATACCCAGGCAGGACCCTCCACCAGCAAACATATTATGACTTGCTAAAGGCTCAGCTGATAGACTATTTTTAGCAAAAAGTATTTTCAATTATGGTATATACATTATGTTTTAGACATAATGCTATTGCAAGCTTAATAGGCTACAGAAGAGTGTACACATAACTTTTATAGGCCCTGCGAAACCTAACAATTTGTATGACTCTGTTTACTGTGATATTCACTTTATTGCAATGGTCTGGAACCAAACCCGCAAAATCTCACAAAATCTCTTATGCCTGTGTTTTACAGTGTCTTAACAACGAAATTTTGACTAAATGGAAGTAGTCAAAAGCTGTGATGGTGAAAATAGCATTTATAGGCCATAAACAAGTTATAGTAGGGGCTCACATTTCCAGAAAAATAATAATGGTGACTTCAACTAAGCTGAATTTCCTAATTTCCAAGATGGTAAAAGACCCTGATGCTGGGAAAGATTGAAGGCAGGAGGAGAAGGGGATGACAGAGGACAAGATGGCTGGATGGCATCACCGTCTCAACAGATGTGAGTTTGAGCAAGCTCTGGGAGATGGTGAAGGACAGGGAGGCCTGGCGTGCTGCAGCCCATGGGGTCGCAAAGAGTCGGACACGACTGAGCGACTGAACAACAACAACAAGATGATAAATAGTTTCTAGGAAAAACTGCTGAACTTCCAGTCTCCCTCTGTTACTTTCTTTTCTAAATCTTTTTTGGAATGTATGGATGTCCAGAACCCAAAAGCAGGCAGATCACTTTCCCTTCGTTCCAGTTATACCCTGCTGCTCAGCTGTTCTCACCTTCCTCTCAGGTTTTCTCTGCACTCCACATATTCCCCCTCACCCCATCCTTCCCTTTTTCTCCTCATCTTATCAACCCCACCAACTGTCTCTCTGAGAAATTTCCTTGAGGTTTTCTCCAGGTCTCTCAGAAAATCAGATCGGAATCAAGGGGGAAAGATTTGGTTCCATAACCCTGGGGCCAATTGCTGTTCGAGTGAATGTTATAATTTGAAGCTTGACTTGTGCATGAGTAACAACCTAAATTACTAATGTACCACATTGAGAGCTTCATAATTACAGTTTGGTTGTATTACAAGGGATTTTTCAGCTCTTTGACACTTTTTCTTACTCTCATTTTGTCTTTTTTTCTCCCTTTTCAATTTATTGTTTTTAGATATTTGATATCAAATGATTTAAATTAAACTTAATTTCTGGTGACAGAGGATTTTCAATTTTTAAAAAGTGGAAAGGTCTCTGGGTAAATGCCAGTCTTTTCTCTCCTCCCAGCCACCCACACAAATCTATTCATATAGCAGAAAGCTGTAGTAATAGATTCTGATATGGGATACAAAGAAGTGAGGGGTTTTTCCAAATAGAACTCTCTTTTATTATTTTTAGGACTCTTTAAATAGTCCAAGTATGTGTCATTAAATTAATCCTTAAAGTACCTCTTTAAATGACTAACAATTCTCATTTCAACTGTTATGGCATAAAATTTAAATGCAATTATACACAAAGAAATTGCTTCCTTCTTTTATACCTGATAATGACAGGTCATAAGCTGTCCTAAATCTATATTCTTTGCTAAGCCATTTGCAATGTAGTTTATTGGTGGTATTAAGTGCTATTTAATGAAACAGCTTATAATATTAAGAAATTGTTCTATTCTCTAGAGGTAAAATCATAGCAAATCAGGCCTTTATCCAAAAGCTTTGGAAAAATAAAGGTTCCAACTTGGTTGTAGTATGTGAATTAATTTTGTAGTTATCTGTAAATTTCACCCCTACACATCACTCTCCACATTTCTGTATTACCAAAATAGAGCCTCAAACACAGCTTTGCCTTTCTGAGAGGAGGCCTTAATTATGAGTACTAGATGTTAGGGGTTTAGTTTGTCCCCATATTTATTCCCTTATATAAAACATAGAATCTGCTTATGTTTTGCTCAATTTAGAAAGAAAAGGTCACAAAGAAGTAGGCTGTTAAATCAAGTCAATGGGGTCTGAAGACTGGGAATCATGAATTAAATGGCAATTCCTAAAACATATCAAATAATTTAATAGAAAAAGTGAGGCAGAATCGGGTAAAGATGAGAGGAAGGGATAGTTAGGGAGTTTAGGATCAACATGTACACACTGCTTTATTTAAATGGATAACCAACCAGGTCCTATTGTATAGCCCAGGGCACTCTGCTCAATGTTATTTGGCAGCCTGGATGGGAGGAGAGTTTGGGGAGAATGGATGCGTGTCCATGTATGGCGAGTCCCTTTGCTGTCCACCTGAAACAACCACAACATGGCTCATCAGCTATATTCCAAAACAAAATTAAAAGTTAAAAAAAGAATTTTAAAAAGTGAGGCAGGGTCGATTGGCTTGAAAATTAGAACTTTTCAGTTTTGAATGTTTCTCCCTGGAACTGGAAATGACCCTGGAGATAGTCTAGTGGAGAGCTTTCACTTTGTACTGACGAAATAGTCTAGTAGAGAGCCTTCATTTTGTACTGACTGAAATCCAGACGGCAAAGTGAGTCCCCTGCGACCCCAAGCCACTTCATCACCTGAATCCAGGCTCCAGCAAGGCTCTTTCTTACCTCTTTGACCTTCCCCTGAAGCTGTGGGCTGAGATAATGTCATAACATTCTTCAGTATCTACCAGTTGGACTTGAAAATATGTTCAATATGATTTTAAAACTTGGCCCTTTTGCATCATAGGTGGGAAACTGAACAGCAGTAACATAATAATTGTCTTTAGGATAGCTTTTAATTCAAGGAAAAGTAATAGTAATGTGAATTAATGTTCAATGTCAAGACATTTCTGAAAATGTGTGTGATGAGTGTTCAAAACAAGTAAGAAATACTCAGATCAATGTTAATATCTATGTTGGTTTATGACCAGCCAAACGTGAATTCTTTCCTCAAATACACAGGTGAATTGGCTGTTGATTATTATTTGACAGGACACATTTTACCTGCAGCAAAATTCAACATTTTACTAGCCGTAGCATTATTTGAAAGCTAATCAATATTTTTGCTAAAACTTCAGGCACTAGAGCCTAATCATATGCAATGCTGCTGGATAGAAAATATAAAATCAGATTTACATATTTCTGGCTCCCTTGAAAATGCTAGTAGGGTTATAATTATTAGGTAAGATTTGTTATTGAATCAGGAAGTTCTGGATTAGCTGTTAGGGCATGGAAGTTTCATCAAACATTGATTATGCTTGTGATAATATTTTCCACATTTAATGAGATGGTCAATGTCAGATTAGGTAAAGAGTGCCTGAAAACTGTAGTTTGGCTCAGAAAGACAGAAAAAGGTGAGAAGTCTAACAATAGAAAACCATTCAAAAGACTAAGATTTGGCTTTTATTCAATTCAAGGAATGAGAACTTGAAGAGGAAACTCCCATACTAATGCAGAGATTCTAAATTATCACTGTATCAGCAGACTTTCAGACCAAGAAAAGAAGTTTATATGGAATTATATTGAAAGAGCATCCATTTGCTTTGAAATAATTACTCACCTTTGGTCATATACTTTGCCTTAAATTCACAGGTGCAGGAAACTAGAATGACATTATTATCATTTCCAAAATGCTTATTCAGTAACTTAAATATATAGAATACTTGACTGTAAATGCTTTTAAGAGGTTAAAAATTATATCATTTCCCTTATAACATGTTTTAAAGCTTTTCTCTTACAAATAGCAAGAAATTATGATCACATTTCTCAAAGATGACAAAGACAGGAAACCAACATACTAGCATGAAAGATTAATTATTGAATCATGTTTTTCTATTGCCTGTATTTTTTAAATGTTGATATTCAAGTGCATCTATCATATATAATCTAGACTCAATCAACAATTCACTTCTTTAAATTATTAATAATAAAGCTTTTATTTACATAATGGTTGATTTACATCTTAAATCTAATTCCCAGTCCAACTGTTTAATATAAAACCAAGCACTGAAATCAACAGCCTTAGCCTCTCCTTGCTCAGATATCAAGACTGGCTTTAACATAAGACAGCTTACTGTTGTAGCCTATGATAATGTGCCTTATAAATATGCCTTGTTAACTGATTAATGAAATGCTTATAATTGCAAATTGTAAATTAGATTGAGGCAGATAGATAGATAAGCGAATCTATTTAAAAGATACTTCCTATTGCATTAAACTCAGCCTTATTTGGGGCTTGGATAATAATAAGTTTTCAGGTAATTTGGAGTGATTTTCTGCCCTGAGCACTGATCACGCTCTCAATCAGCTTTAGTGACTGAAATGAGCATTGTTCTCCACTCCTAACCTCAACACATTAACTCAAAATTGATTTTTTTTTTTTTTTTTACCTATTTTTCTAGAATGCTGCAGTCAGCAGGTGATCACTTCAGGAGGAAAACCGATGTCTGCATTCCAGTTCTTTGCATTTTCCAGGCTCCTAACAATGATGGCTGTGGCATACAAATTCACTATGGATATTAGTTTGGTTCCACCAGTTTTCCTCCCTCTTTACCTCTTAATAATTCCCTTGAAACTTCAGCCCTCAGCTATTTAATCAACAAAAAAGCAATAAGTGCTGGCTGCACAAAACTAGGACATGACGTTTAGGAGGAAAGCATGGTCTACATGGAAAACAGATAAACAGATGATTTAGTTGAATGAAATGTAAAGCATTCTGAATGGTGGTTTGTGCTAAAAGAGGAGAGATTACTTAGGTGGGCAAAGGAGAAGTCATTTGAATTTGTTTGAAAAATTGAATGAAGTTTTGTCAAGTTTCCCAGAAAGACACAGCATTTCAGGCAAAAGGAAATGTTTCGGCAAATAAGACGGAGTTCATTCCCCTTTCTTAAAACGTAACTTAAGTCAAATTATTGTGTCACTATGTCTTTTCTAAAAATTGTGAAAAAACAGTCCTGAATGCTCATTGGAAGGACTGATGTTGAAGCTGAAACTCAAATACTTTGGCCATCTGATGTGAAGAGCTGACTCTTGAAAAGACCCTGATGCTGAGAAAGATTGAAGAGAGGAGGAGAAGGGGATGACAGAGGATGAGATGGTTGGATGGCATCACCGACTCAATGGACATGAGTTTGAGTAAACTCCAGAGTTGGTGATGGACAGGGAGGCTTGGCGTGCTGCAGTACATGGGGTCGCAAAGAGTCAGACACGACTGAGTGACTGAACTGAACTGAACTGAACTGAATTAAAAATCACTCACAGATGAGATCCTTAGGATTAAAAAAGAATGAAAGTCAAGAAAATAAAAGAGAGATACACCTGATAGATAAACAGAAATAGTACGGACCTAACAGAACCAGAAGATACTAAGAAGAGGTGGCAAGAATACATAGAAGAACTGTACAAAAAAAGAGCTTTATGACCCAGATAATCACAATGATGTGATCACTCACCTAGAGCCAGACATCCTGGAATGTGAAGTCAAGTGGGCCTTAAAAAGCATCACTAGGAACAAAGCTAGTAGAGGTGATGGCATTCCAGTTGAGCTATTTCAAATCCTGAAAGATGATGCTGTGAAAGTGCTGCACTCAATATGCCAACAAATTTGGAAAACTCAGCAGTGGCCACAGGACTGGAAAAGGTCAGTTTTCATTCCAATCCCAAAGAAAAGTAATGCCAAAGAATGTTCAAACTACCGCACAATTACACTTATCTCACACACTTGTAAAGTCATGCTCAAGATTCTCCAAGCCAGGCTTCAGCAGTATTTGAACTGTGAACTTCCATTTGTTCAAGCTGGTTTTAGAAAAAGCAGAGGAACCAGAGATCAAATCACCAACATCCACTGGATCATCGAGAAAGCAAGAGAGTTCCAGAAAAACATCTATTTCTGCTTTATTGACTATGCCAAAGCCTTTGACTGTGTGGATCACAATAAACTGTGGAAAACTCTGAAAGAGATGGGAATACCAGATCACCTGACCTGCCTCTTGAGAAACCTATATGCAGGTCAGGAAGCAACAGTTAGAACTGGACATGGAACAACACACTGGTCCCAAATAGGAAAAGGAGTATGTCAAGGCTGTATATTGTTAGCCTGCTTATTTAACTTCTATGAAGAATACATCATGAGAAACGCTGGACTGAAAGAAGCACAAGCTGGAATCAAGATTGCCGGGAGAAATATCAATAACCTCAGATATGCAGATGACACCACCCTTATGGCAGAAACTGAAAAGGAACTAAAAAGCCTCTTGATGAAAGTGAAAGAGGAGAGTGAAAAAGTTGGCTTAAAGCTCAACATTCAGAAAACGAAGATCATGGCATCTGGGCCCATCACTTCTTGGGAAATAGATGGGGAAACAGTGGAAATAGTGGCTGACTTTATATTTTTGGGCTCCAAAATCACTGCAAATGGTGATTGCAGCCATGAAATTAAAAGACGCTTACTCCTTGGAAGGAACGTTATGACCAACCTAGATAGCATATTGAAAAGCAGAGATATTACTTTGCCAACAAAGGTCCGTCTAGTCAAGGCTATGGTTTTTCCAGTGGTCATGTATGGATGTGAGAGTTGGACTGTGAAGAAGGCTGAGTGCCGAAGAATTGATGCTTTTGAACTGTGGTGTTGGAGAAGACTCTTGAGAGTCCCTTGGACTGCAAGGAGATCCAACCAGTCCATTCTAAAGGAGATCAGTTCTGGGTATTCATTGGAAGGACTGATGCTGAAGCTGAAACTCCAATACTTTGGCCACCTCATGTGAAGAGTTGACTCATTGGAAAAGACCCTGATGCTGGGAGGGATTGGGAGCAGGAGGAGAAGGGGATGACAGAGGATGAGATGGCTGGATGGCATCACCGACTTGATGGACATGAGTTTGAGTGAACTCCAGAAGTTGGTGAGGGACAGGGAGGCCTGGCGTGCTGTGATTGATGAGGTCTCAAAGAGTCGGACACAACTGAGTGACTGAACTGAACTGACAGAAAAGAAATGGTCTTCCTGGAGCAAATAAAGTGGATAAAGCAAAGCATTTTGGCTTTGAAATTGTATGCCTCCATCTGCCAGTGAGATTAAGTTCTAAAATTCATCCTAAAGCAGGAGATGGATCCAGGTCAATGTGTGGCTACATACTACTTAGGGGCCTATTATGAAATTTTTGTGAGAGTATAGCATTTTTCATAACAGATCTTGTCATTCTTGAAATTTGCCTACCATATTTATTTAAGATCATAAAATATATGTGAAAAGTGGAAAGGAAGGATAATAGAAAGTGTCATTGAACTGATAGAGTTTCCTCTGGAATACATTCAAAACTTAGTTCCAAATGATAATGGGAAAAAATAATCTTGAATAAAGATTGGAATTTGAGTGTGGGCCTCTTCATGTTCTTGTTTTGAGTCCTTGAATCAAGTACTAATTATATTTATTTTAGAGAAAGGAATGGGTAAACAAAGAGGTCCTAGTATATAACACAGGGAACTAACTGTGTTCAATATCCCGTGATAAAGCATCATGGAACAGTATAACAGAAATTGACACATTATAAATCAACTATACTTCAATAAAATAAATTTTTTTTAAAAAGAAATAATTATACTTGTCATGCCCAATCAGTTGGTCAACAGTCAAAGTATTACGTACAACTCAGTGCTAACTGAGCCTTGTCTTGTAATGGATAAGTTGTGATGCCTATACACATTTGATAAAAGAAATGCCTAACACCCTACAAGTGGCTATAGCTCTCAGATATTCACCAACAACTAGCCTGATAATCCAGTGCATCCTACCCTACCATGTTTTTACCTATCTTCAGTAACCATTAAACCCTTGATCCATACTTTGGCACAGGCACCTCTGCCTTCAAAGATTAAACAGACATATTTCTCCATTTCTGCCCTTACTAATCAACTCATCCTCTGACCATGCACCCAACACCAAGGAAGGGATTATCATTCCATCTTACTCTAGACCACATCCCAGCTGGGGCAGTAGAGACTGAACTGCTGTGGGAAGGACATAAAATGATTGTGTAATGGGAACTGCAGGTCTTATAATGATCTTGATCAGGTGCCCATTTTATAATGGATAATATATGAAGACAGAGAAGGCAATGGCACCCCACTCCAGTACTCTTGCCTGGAAAATCCCATGGATGGAGGAGCCTGGTAGGCTGCAGTCCATGGGGTCGCAAAGAGTCAGACACAACTGAGGAACTTCACTTTCACTTTTCACTTTCATGCATTGGAGAAGGAAATGGCAACCCACTCCAGTGTTCTTTCCTGGAGAATCCCAGGGACAGGGGAGCCTGGTAGGCTGCCGTCTACAGGGTCACACAGAGTCGGACACGACTGAAGCAACTTAGCAGCAGCAGCAGCAACATATGAAGAAACAATCATAGTTTATTGACAGCAGAGTTTTAAAAGTATATATCTAGGAAGAAAAGAAAATGACCTAATCATAGATGAAGACTTGAGAGAGAGAATAGGCTTTCAGGTTCAAGGACAAGTGTCAAAGCATCGGGGAGAACAAAAATGGAGTGTCTGGGAAGCTGTGTGCGTTCTTCTGATAAGGACCTCAGAACTAATTCCTACAATTTTTTTCCAAGCAATTATCAATAATTTAGAAAATAAATTGGGCTATGATATGAGTGAGAGCACTAAAATTGCTATGAGGAACTACAGCTGAAAAGGCTGGAAGAGATTGCTGAAAAGATGAAAGATGACCAAATGACTTTCTTTCAGAGCCCTACTGAAATCAAAAATCTAAAGAGTGCTCACAGCTTTGCGATTTGTTTTTCCAGCATTGCTTGTCAATAATAGAATCAAAAACAATGACAAGGGACAGGTACAACGAAGTAAAAGGACAGATTTAATAGAGGATCAGGATAGAGATGAGTAAAAATATGAGAAGTAAAGACAGACGGCTGTTTCTAGTCTCAAATTAGGTGACTGTAGACACAGCTTATAAAATCTAAAGCCCTATGCAGATGGGAGGTATGGTTTTTATTATCAATTGAAATATTGTATAGATGTTCCCTTAAACCTCTTGGAAAATGATGATCAATAACAAGACAAGGAAAGGACATACATAGGCTATGTGCTTTTATTTCAACTCACCAAATACTAAGTATCTATAATTAAGACCTGAAACTTGTCCTGGAGAAGAGATCTGTCAGCTATGACAGAAATATATGATTAGAAAATTTGAAAATAATATGCTAAGAGCTACATTAAAGATGGAGAGAGGCACTTAGCCCTATTTTCCTTGAGGAAATGATGCTAAGGAAGCTTGGAAATATAAGTAGAATTTAGTCAAAAAGCTATAAGGTCATTTCTGTACTGCATGGAAAGGTCTGGAGCCTTTAGCTAAATTGTTACATTGAAAAAAAAAGTTTGCACTAGAATATTTATATTATCTGTAAAATCATGAAGCACTTATAAAAAGAAATACCTTGAATTACTATTCAGGAAATCTTTGCTTCCCCACTGCTTCCCACTATGTGCATGCTCAGTCATTTCAGTCAAGTCCAACTCTTTGTGACCCTATGAACTGCAGCCCACCAGGCTTCTCTGTCCAGGGGATTCTCCCGGCAAGAATACTGGAGTGGGTTGCCATGCCCTCCTCCAGGGCTTCCCTTGTAGCTCAGTCGGTAAAGAATCTGCCTGCAATGCAGGAGACCTGGGTTCGATTTCTGGGTTGGGAAGATCCCCTGGAGAAGAAAACGGCAATCCACTCCAGTATTCGTACCTGGAAAATCCCATGGACAAAGGAGCCTGGTGGGCTACAGTCCATGGGGTCACAAGAGTCGGACACGACTTGGCAACTAAACCACCACCACCACCACCATCTCCAGGGAATCTTCCTATCTCAGGGATCAAACCCACATCTCTTATGTCTCCTGCATTGGCAATCGGGTTCTTTACCTCTAGCGCCAGCTGGAAAGACCCCTTGCCACTATGGAAATATTTATTTCACTGTCACATTGATTTTAGAATTGGCCATATGATTAACATTGACCTACGGGTCGTTAGAAGAAGTGATGCAAACAAAGACTTGAAATGTGCTTGCCTGAAATCCACATGCTCTCTTGCACCTCTGTCCATGCAATGAGAAGATTGTGCCCTAACTTTCCCACTGCTCCAAGGGAATGAGAAACATGTGGAGGAGCACCATCCATCCAACTTATCATCCTGAGTTTGGAATCAAACTCAGCCCAGCCCAGCCTAGATCATTTATCCCAAGCTGGCTTGTAGGCATATGAATGAATTTAAATGATTCTTGTTTTAAACTTGCCAACTTTAAAATGGATATTATGTAGCAAGAGCTGCCTGGACATTGTTAGATGTTGCTGTCTCTGTGTTGAAATGTTTTTCAATATCTTATTTTTGGTTCACATTCTTTACAAATCTGTCCTTTCTTTAAATAAAGATAATTTTAAAAAATAAATCATATATGAAAACTATATAATTTATGATGTGAGTCTCGCTCAAAGATATATTGTTATGATGTGAGTTATAATGTCTGGTATCTCTCTGATTAAATAATTGCTGGTCATTAACTTTATCTTGCAGGCTGTTTTAGGTTGCAGTCCTCTCATTCTCAATTGTATTCGAGGGCCTACATGTAGTAAAATAAAAACTTTTGAGGATCCTAACATATTTCTTCTCAACGACTGCTCTGGTTACTCACATAGGAAAAGACACAGCCCAGACAGGAAACAGAAAAAAACAAGTTTCACATACAGGGAGTTTGATTGAATAAAATTATACAATTCTCTAAGTGCCCAGTACAATGCCTGGTGCATAATAACAGATTACCAAGATGTATTTGATTCACGTTCGCAGTCCCTCCTAAGATTTCCATTTGGCCATTTTTCAGAAAGCCTCACCTGAGGATTTTCAAGTTCCTGCGCATTGGCATTTCAGTGGTGGCCCAGGTTAATCATGCTGTCTCTTCCAGGATTCAGTTAAGAGAACACAAGTCAGGAAGGTTCTGGTCTTTTGAATTTTCCTGGAATTTTCAGTGTCTGTTTTGACATTTGATCCTCTGATTTGCTGTGATCTGTCATTTAAGTGCTGCAGGGAATAAGTGGGAGTCATTAAACATCTGCACACTTTGGGGAACTTTTCACAGCCCAGTTGTTGGTCTCTGCAGGAAGTCAGTGAGGATTCAGTGCAAGACCACAGGCAGGCATTTCAATCTGAGTAATATTAACACTCACAGACTGTCACATTTGTGGAAATCATTGGCAGTGTGTAAGCTCTGAAACAAAGGAAAGAAAGGCCAAATGACCAGAGTTTGGAATTTCCAGGATGTCCTTGATGGCTGGCAGCTGACACAGTAGACAAGCAACTTAGTGTAGACTCAGGAGGAATGAGACCAGGACTGAAACAGGGAATCCCCAGTACATCCCCCAGCTCTCTACTCATGTATCCTATTAAAACACATTTTCACAAAGAGGCTGCTATGTTGTGATCCTGGGTTGTCAGCCAGCAATGTTTCTTTTTCTTCTTTTTTTTTCATTTTATTTATTTATTTATTTTTATTTAATAACTTTACAATATTGTATTGGTTTTGCCGTATATCAAAATGAATCCACCACAGATATACATGTGTTCCCCCTCCTGAACCCTCCTCCCTCCTCCCTCCCCATATCATCCCTCTGGGTCATCCCAGTGCACTAGCCCCAAGCATCCAGTATCGTGCATCCAACCTGGACTGGTGACTCATTTCATATATGATATCATACATGTTTCAATGCCATTCTCCCAAACCTTCCCACCCTCTCCCTCTCCAACAGAGTCCAAAAGACTGTTCTATACATCAGTGTCTCTTTTGCTCTCTCGCATACAGGGTTATCATTACCATCTTTCTAAATTCCATATATATGCGTTAGTATACTGTATTGGTGTTTTTCTTTCTGGCTTACTTCACTCTGTATAATAGGCCCCAGTTTCATCCACCTCATTAGAACTGATTCAAATGTATTCTTTTTAATGGCTGAGTAATACTCCATTGTGTATATGTACCACAGCTTTCTTATTCATTCATCTGCTGATGGACATCTAGGTTGCTTCCATGTCCTGGCTATTATAAACAGTGCTGCGATGAACATTGGGGTACACGTGTCTCTTTCCCTTCTGGTATCCTCAGTGTGTATGCCCAGCAGTGGGATTGCTGGATCATAAGGCAGTTCTATTTCCAGTTTTTTAAGGAATCTCCACACTGTTCTCCATAGTGGCTGTACTAGTTTGCATTCCCACCAACAGTGTAAGAGGGTTCCCTTTTCTCCACACCCTCTCCAGCATTTAAAAATATACAAGCAACTCTTACAGCTCAATTCCAGAAAAATTAATGACCCAATCAAAAAATGGGCCAAAGAACTAAATAGACATTTCTCCAAAGAAGACATACAGATGGCTAACAAACACATGAAAAGATGCTCAACATCACTCATTATCAGAGAAATGCAAATCAAAACCACTATGAGGTACCATTTCACGCCAGTCAGAATGGCTGCGATCCAAAAGTCTACAAGCAATGTTTCTTTATTGAGAAAAGGACAGTACAGAGACATAGGAAGATATAATAAATCTATGGCATAGTCCTTAACTTCAGGGACTCTTGATGAAACTATTTATACACACACAGGAATGTAGATTAAAACAATAACCAAAATACACACCAGGAGATAACATGTAAGAGAATTAAAACAGAGCTCAATATAGCTCAAAATTCATTTTTGAACCCTACAGCAATAAAGTTATCAAGAACATCAAGCCAGGCTAACTCTGAATAACTCGGTAAAAAAGTAATTTTGAGATGAGTTTGGACAGAGACGAAGGAAAGGATTGGTGGACAAAATGGGAAAATGCACAGATAAGAAATGCATCTTCAATATTAACTGCACATCTAGAAGTGCTCAGACAAAATTATGATGAAAAATTTAAAAAAGCTTAAAGGACATGAAATCAACCTGTGCAACCTCACACAATTTGTTGACATAATTTCAAGTCTTTGTAGTGGCCTTGTGGGTACAGATTTGGTAATATCTCTGCCCTCTCTCATCCCTCTGCCTACCACCACTCCTGAAATCAAAGACCCATGCACAGTTTCAGAGGCAAGAACTACTTGGCAACAGAATTGAAAGTCTCCAGAATTATACAGGAGCTTCCCAGGTGGCACAGTGCTAAAGAATCTGCCTGCCAATGCTGGAGACATAGAAGATGCAAGTTTGATCCCTGGGTTGGGAAGATCTCCTGGAGGAGGGCATGGCAACCCACTCCAGTGTTTTTGCCTGGAGAATCACGTGGTCGGAGGAGCCTGGTGGGCTACAGTCCATGGGGTCAGTCCATGGGGTACAGTCCATGGTGTCAGACACAACTGAGCAACTGAGCACATAGACACAGAGTTATGTGGAGGAAGTGGGGCATGGTGGGTGTCAAAATGACTGTAGCTGAAGCTCTAAGACTATTTACAACTTTCTTGTTCCATAATTATAGTTCACTGGTGAGCTCATTGAGAAAGGTAAGCTCATGTCTACTAACTAGGATATGGATGAACTGAAAATGCAAAATGATTTCCCCTTAATACCCCCCAAGTTCCTCCTCTCAGGACCTCACCATGAAAATCAGCCTCATCCATATGCATGGTAACTAAGAAAGTGAAGTGGGTCTGCAGAGCAGACAAATGAAATTAGTGTAAAACTTGTTCCTGAGCTCATCCAGAAGTGCTAAAAAGTTGTGAATAGACTTCTGGTAAATCATTTCCGTATTTCCAGTTTATCTACATCAAAATATCAGTGATTTTTTAAAAATTTCTTCTTATTTTTCACCTGGCCTCCAGAATTTTTATCTTTTCCTCTCAGCCAGAAAAAAAAGTCAGTGGACAACACTTAAATGAATTTCACTTAAATGAGAGGAATCATTAAAAGAATCACTCCATAATGCTGACTCACTCATACATATCAAAGAGTGAGTTATCTAAAAGTTAGATATATTTTTTTTCTCTTTTTTTGTTTTATTATTAATTTTATTATCTTCTTCATGGTTGGGCTTCTCTAATACTAGCATTAGTTTACACTTATTAAAAGCAGATGCTTATACTTTCAACATTCTCCAATCGAACACATGAAGCAGCAAAGTCGATAAGTATGTTTTTGGATGAGAAAATGCAAGTGGAGCCAAAACAGTCTTGGAAAACTGAAATGACTGTTTTACAGCCTAATGCTGAAAATTGATGAAACATCTATGTCTGAAAAAATAGCTCCAACCTCTAACATTTTAAAGTTATATAGATTCATACTCCAAAAGTATTTCTAGACAATTGTTTCAGGAAATCCAAATAGTAAGGTGAGAAAGACAGAAGTGGCAGGGGCAGGCAGAGAAGTCATCATTCAAGAAATTTTACAGCAGTGAATATTGCTTTAAAGCTTCCCTGGTGCTTAGTGGTAAAGAACCCACCTGCTATGCAGGAGATGCAAGAGATACGGGTTGGATCCCTGAGTCAGGAAGATATTCTGGAGAAGTTAATGGAAAACCACACCAATATTTCATGGGAAATTTCATGGACAGAGGAGCCTGCTGGGCTACAGTCCATGGGTCACTGAGTCAGACATAAGTTGGTTGACTAAGTAACAACAACATATTGCTTAAAATATGACCACAAAGTAATGGTAGTAAGAAGTCCATCCAGTAGGAGGGGAGGTAGAGAGTCCCTTGGAGAGCAAAGAGATCAAACCAGTCAATCCTAAGGGAAGTCAATTCTGTATATTCATTGGAAGGACTGATGCTAAAGCTGAAGCTCCAATATTTTGGCCACCTGGTGCGAAGGACTGACTCCCTGGAAAAGACCCTAATGTTGAGAAAGATTGAAGGTAGGAGGAGAAGGGGGTGACAGAGGACCAAGAAAGTTGGATGGCATCACCAACTTGATGGACGTGAGTTTGAGCAAACTCCAGGAGATGGTGAAGGACAGGGAAGTCTGGCGTGCTGCAGTCTGTGGGGTCGCAAAGAGTCAGACACAACTGAGTTGACTAAACAAGAACAGTGGAAGAATGGGATAAAGTCAGGAAGAATGAGTGAAGTGAAATAATGAAAAGGTAACAGTAAGGGTGTCTAGAGTGGTTTTCCTGGTCAGATGCTCATCACCCCCCAGGATGCTCTTCCTGTAGGTATCTCAGCTCCCTTGCACATTGCTGCTGTAATTAGATGTCAAGCCTCCCACTCAAGATAACGCTCTTCTGCTTTGAGCTCTTCCATAATCGGTTACTGGGCAGAATTGATACTCCTCATCCAGCAACACCATGATCCCATATACTCTTGTTGTTGTTCAGTCGTGTCCAACTCTTTGTGACCACATGGACTGCAGCACGCCAGGCTTCGCTGTCCTTCACTATTTCCAGAGTTTGCTCAAAGTCATGCCCATATACTCTACAATGGGGTCCATGGGGTCACAAAGAGTTGGACACGACTGAGCGACTGAACTGATATTCTATAAGCCCTTATTTTTCATTCAGCATCCTATAAAATTATTTGCCTGAATCCAGGCAGCCTTTATGTATCTCCTTTTCCTTCCTTTTTCCCTTTGCCCTCAATTTTTGTACTCACTCCACTCTACACTTTTGATTCCACCCATTTCCCTTCTGAAGAATTATTCTGTTTTCCACAGATGGAAATCTTGCTCTAGTTTGTCAAAGAAATACGGAAATTAGTGGTCAGATTTTCTCTCTGGCCCTTAATTTAAATCCCTGAAGTGGGGGAAAAAATGACCCCTCCAGCTCATTGTGTATACAAGCCCATGGGAGAGAATGATGGGCAGGTTATGTTATGTGTCTATTTCAGATCACATCTGTCCTGGCTTGGAGGCCAGGAAGGCTGGTGTGTGTGGGCTTGGGTATGTGTGTTGATGGAGTGTCCTATCTCTACACAGGGCTGCTATTAAGTGGAAATTCTGTGGGCTGTCACTTAGATTCAATTGTGGGCTATTAGTGCTCTTCCCCAAACTCAAAACTTTGCTTTTTAGGTTTCTGTGCTTTGGTACAGGGTGTCTGTTGGCTCTGTATATGTAGCAACTTTTTAGTCAGTAGACAAACTTTTTTCTTCTTAATCAATTTGTCACATCTAGGTGATGATTAAAACAAATTTAGTTCTGTCTATGATATATCATATTCAGAATAATATTTAATTTCCATAATTCAAGAAGATATACATATTATTTCTAGAGATAATAAATTTTGGCTGGATATAAAACAGCTATCAATCTTAATCTTGAAAAATTCTGATTTGGAGCCAACCATCTTATAGTATTGTGACTGTTTTAATCTGGCCAAGCAATGAAACAGATATATAACCTCTCACTTGATTTTTTCTTATTTTTCTGTGAAGGCCAAATACCTTCCAGTGAAAACTGAGCATTACAAAATGATCAATATATATTATTATTTTTAAAAATGTACTTGGAAGCATCATGTGCATCTTTCATTCAAGTAAAACATTTTTACCTCTCTTTATAATTCTTCTATAGGTTGTCTGCTTTCATAATAAATAGGAGGTGTTTGCCTGAACTTATTTGTCAAAGCAAGATTTTCCCACAAACACTTTAAGAAATTCAAAATAAATTATTTTATGATTTGTAACATCTTCACTTTTTTTTTTTTTTTACCAAATAAGTTATCTCAGCATAATTATAGAAATTCTACTGAAACTTTCTGTTTTACATTGCTCTAAATGTTTGAATCAATATGTTACTCATTCCCTCTTATCAAACCCTACTTTCCTTCATAGCTATTAAATTTATATCAAAGCCAAATTTTACATTTTGAAGTCAGCTTTTAATTTAATCTTGTTAAGCCACACCCTATTTTTAGAGGAAATACTTTTTTTCTCTAAAAGCGGTGGGCTATTTCTGCAGGCTTGGTGGATCCTGAGGAATCTGAGGATTCAAAATTTCTAAGTGCACCAAGCAATTGTCCCCATCAGAGACATTACTTTGCCCACAAAGGTCAGTCTAGTCAAGGCTATGGTTTTTCCAGTAGTCATGTATGGATGTGAGAGTTGGACTATAAAGAAAGCTGAGCGTCGAAGAATTGATGCTTTTGAACTGTGGTGTTGGAGAAGACTCTTGAAAGTCCCTTGGACTATGAGGAGATCCAACCAGTCCATCCTAAAGGAGATTAGTCCTGGGTGTTCATTGGAGGGACTGATGTTGAAGCTGAAATTCCAATACTTTGGCCACCTGATGTGGAGAGCTGACTCATTTGAAAAGACCCTGATGCTGGGAAAGATTGAGGGCAGGAGGAGAAGTGGACAACAGAGAATGAGATGGTTGGATGGCATCATTGACACAATGGACATGGGTTTGGGTGGACTCCAGGAGTTGGTGATGGACAGGGAGGCCTGGTTCGTGGGGTCGCAAAGAGTCAGACATGACTGAGCAACTGAACTGAACTGACAGCTTTTCATTCCTTTGTTTGCCAATCAGGGCCCTAGTCTTGTTGTGGCAAATCTAACTAGTCAAGAGTTTAATTGAGCTATGCTAGCCTTCTGAGCCTAGTTCTCCAGTTTTTTCTACCATAAAGCTGCTGGAGATAAGAATTTCACTGTGTGTTTCCAAGCTGGCCCTTTGGTTTTCACTTTTAGCCTTTTATTGATGGCTAGCCTTCTTCAGCCTTTCATTTTCTCTTTCCAAAAGCATCAGTTGGCTGGGAGTACTATTCAATGCCATTGCTCTTATAAACACTATTTCACACATGTATTGTGTTGGCCAACAAGTTCATCATTAAAATGTTACAGAAAAGCCCAAATGAATTTTTTAGCCAACCCAATATCTCAAATGGTTGATACGTTGAACCCACCATTACATTTCCCTTCACCGACATAGCCTCTCATTTTGCCCACAGTGAAAGCTTTATCACTGCCACCTGGTGCCTGCGGCTCTTCATACTCCAAAATCCCATTTTAGCATCTGTTTGTTCAGACTATTGTCAGACTGTCACAGGTTTGGATCCACACGAAATATACTCAGATGGAAAGTAGCAAATTGGAGGTCCAGTAAGGAAGGCTCTTGGGGTCAATACCGATAGGAGAAGAGAACAAAGGCAAATATAGGTAGAGGAAAATTTTGGTCTATGGTGTAGTCATATCAAGTCCTTGGCCAAATTCATAGGGAGCTCTGAAACTGGCATGACTCTTCTGAGTTGTACCAAACTGAAAAGAGGAAGCAAAGCTTTTCCAGATATTTACTGACTAGTTATCAGATACAGGTTCCCAGCTCTCTCCCCCATACATAGACCCTCATGTCAGAAAGGGAGTATAATCTTGAAAAAGGCAGCTATCTTCAGTGAAGGATGAGTCCCAGAGAGGGCAGACAGTTGGAGGTGTCAGCCCTCAATCTTTGGAACAATTGGTAATAAATCCTTTATTCCTAAAGTGGGGATGTGGATGATGCAAGCTAGAATGATTGCTGAAGAATTAAGTTTTAATTAGGGACATGTCAATAGGGCACAAATCCAAGCTAAAATATATCTCACTGGATAATTTTGGACTAATGTAAATATCAAAAAAAGTGATAATAGGCTTTGAAGTATTTATTAAAAAAAAGAATCTGGGAACCCATAACTATACTAAAAGGATGAATAAGTAGAAGTTCTTCTTTGTAGAATAATGTCAGTTAATTAACATAGAATGATAGAATTAAAAAGAATTAGATCAGTGCCAAACATCAAAGTAATGGTTTAGCTATTAATAGGTCCTAAAACTATTGGCTGAGAAATTACTGAAGATCACATTATACATATAATTTCAAAGTATCAGCACATAGGATGTACATGACTTATCAAGCAGAAAATGCACATTTACAACAGCAAGATCTTGTGGATACCATCTTAATCAAGTGATCTAATCTAGAATCACCAAAAAAAGGAAAAAGCCAGATATCATTAGTCTTTTGACTTGATGCAGAGGGAAGTACAAAACATTGTCTAGGTAAAATAGTTTCTTTTTAATTTTTTTTAGCTTTAGTGAGGCATAACTGACAAATGGAAGCTGTCTATATTGATGTACAAATTGATGTTTGATTTGTGTATACATTATGAAATGATCACCACAATCAAGTTAATCAACATATTGTAGTTGTGTTAGTAGCTCAGTCATGTCCAACTCTTTGCAACCCCAGGACTAGAGCCTGCCAGGCTCCTCTGTTCATGGGATTCTCCAGGCAAGAATACTGCAGGGGGTTGCCATTCCCTTCTCCAAGGGATCTTCCTGATTCAGAGATCAAACACAGGTCTCCTACATTGCAGGCAGATTCTTTACCATCTGAGCCACAAGGGAAACCCAATTAGCATATTGTTGTTGTTTAGTCTCTAAGTCATATCCGACTCTATGAGATCCCATGGACTGAAGCCCACCAGGATCCTCTGTCCATGGGGATTCTCCAGGCAGTACACTAGACTGACTTGTCATTTCCTCCTCCAATTAGCATATTACCTAGGTTTTATTCTAGACAAAATGTGTAACGTGAATCTAATCATAGGTGATTGAGCAAATCCAGATTGTGACGGAGTTTATGAGCCCACTAGCCCAGATTCTTCAAAAAAATATCATAATCAGGAAAAACAGAAAGTGTAAGGTGACTGTTCTAAACCAAAAGAATTTAAAGACATATGGCAAACAAAGGTACTATAAGAACATTAATCAGATACTGAGTTGAAAATTTAAAATGGACCTTTGGGGCTTAATTGGGCCTCCCTGATAGCTCAGTTGGTAAAGAATCTGCCTGCAATCTTGGAGACCTGGGTTCAATCTCTGGAGAAGGGTTGGGATGATCCCCTAAAGAAGGGAAAGGCTACCCATTCCAGTATTCTGGCTTGGAGAATTCCATGGACTGTATAATCTATGGGGTCACAAAGAGTCGGACTGAGTGCTTTTCACTTTCTTTCACTTTCACTTTCTTGGGGCTTATTTGGGTAAATATGAATATGGATTGTATATTAGATACTGGTATTGTATTAATATTAAAATTCTTGAGTGTGATTATGTCAGAGTTACCCACTGAAATACTTAAGGGTTAAGTGTCTTGATATCACCATCATACTTTTGAAACTTATCTTTTTAAAAGGATATGGAGAGAGATGTGGCAAAATATTAACAATCAGTGAATCAAGGTTAAGGTTACAAGGATATTTGTAATATTGTATTTTCAACTTTTATCAGTTGCTATTGTTTTAAAACAATACAGGATAAAATTCTAAAATTTAACCCAAATCCTGACCCAGTTTTCATAAATCCTCTATTAAGTTCTGTGTTCATGAAATCTGATGGTTTTGAATTCTGATTACGACCTCCTCATACTTACCTTTTCTTTCTAGCATTAAAAACAAAGTGAATCAACATGAAGGATTCATGTTGATGTATGGCAAAAACAATACAATATTGTAAAGTAATTAGCCTCTAATTAAAATAAATAAATTTAAATTTAAAAAAAAGAAAAAAGAAATTGAATTTATATGCCAAAAAAAAAAAGTGATTTTTTAAAGGAAAATACGTACAATACCACATCTATTTTAACTACATTTCCACGACTCCTATCCAAGTCACTTTCAGCCTGACAAATTCCTACAACTGCCAAAATGAAATCTCAGCCCTAGTAATTTTCACTAATGTTTCCTTTTAACTTATTTTTAGGTTTCTATGGACTACTTCTGTTGGCTGAGGTGAAGGAGGAAGCTCTAACTACTCTGGCGATAAATAAATAAATAACTTTTTAAAAACCTTTATTTCAACTTCCCTTTTCTGAGCTACATTTTCTCCTTCCTCATTATCTCATTCCCTCAGGATCACCTATCAAACCTGCTTTTAAGAGAAAGAAAAGTAAAAGCAAAGTTTTACCTTAACTATATTCAAAAGAGTGAGGGGGAAATGAAAGTCGAGAATATAGACATGTCTCCAAGTAAATCTCATTGGACCTAAAGAAACTTTTCAATGCCTTGTTTTTAAAAAAGCAGTGACCCTCTGTGAAGTCACCTTTTAGGGAGCTGTGGCACAACAATTTAAGGAATATGACTCTCATTTTGTATATTTACAGGCTTCACTGGAATTCTTACTGACAAAATATGTCAAAAATCATGTGCCTATACATATATATATAAAGAGAGAGAGATAATGTTTAAACTGTCTACCATGACCGACTTTATTTTCTTGGGCTCCAAAATCACTGCAGATGGTGACTGCAGCCATGAAATTAAAAGATGCTTGCTCCTTGGAAGAAAAGCTGTGACCAACCTAGACAGCATATTAAAAAGCAGAGACATTACTTTGCCGACAAAGCTGCATCTAGTCAAAGCCATGATTTTTCCAGTAGTCATGTATGGATGTGAGAGTTGGATCATAAAGAAAGCTGAGCACTGAAGAATTGAGGCTTTTGAACTGTGGTGTTGGAGAAGATGTTTGAGAATCCCTTGGACTGCAAGGAAATCAAACCAGTCCTTCCTAAAGGAAATCAGTTCTCAATATTCATTGAAAAGTCTGATGGTGAAGCTGAAGCTCCAATACTTTGGTCAACTGATGTGAAGACCTGACTCATTGGGAAAGACCCTGATGCTGGGAAAGATTGAAGGCAGGAGGAGAAGGGGATGACAGAGGATTAGATGATTTGATGGCATCACCGACTCGAAGGACATGAGTTCAAGCAAACTCCAGAGGTTGGTGAAGGACAAGGAGGCCTGGCGTGCTGCAGTCCATGCAGTTGCAAAGAGTTGGACATGAGTGAGCAACTGAACTGAACTGTCTAGATATGTAAATGGTCTTTGAAACATTCTCTTTTAATTTCAGATTTTCAAATATCTCAAAAATAAAGATTTACCCTCTCTAGTGCATTTTCTGAAACAACACTTCAATAGAACTCAAGTAAATTTTAACAAGTATGTATTTCTCTAGCATGTATCTTTCTTTCCTATTTAAGACTCTCTCCGATCCCACAAATTCCCTAGTAGCTATAGGCTCATATATTAAAAATATGCACATATACATATCTATAAACTCTCTTAATGTATTTATGTAAAGGCACTCCAACCCAATGCATAAAACAGGTGAACTACTTCTAATTTTATCATGGGAAATATGTGAAGTTAATGTGAAAGAAGATAAAACAATCCCAGCTCACTCTTTTTTATTGGAAAAACACTCTAGATGTTTTGTGAGAAGAGAAAAATCTCTATAGAATTGAATTGCAACAGAACTTTTATGTAAAGCAGTTTTATTTGAAATATATTGTCCCAGACAGCAGTGTAGAGAACAGTTTTAATCCAAAATGCTTCCAGGCTCAGTCCCTTCTGGCCAATTAATTTGATTTCAGTAATGCTCTGGTTGCCTCTGCCTAGCACTAGCTATTAAATATAGTGCTGTGCCTTTTAGAAAACTTTTACTTTACGTGAGAGCCAAAAGGTAAATCTGTACAAAATTGAACTAGGAGTTGAAATATGATTTTGAAATGGAAAAACAGATTAGCTCAAATTCTGACAAATGGAAATCTGTTTGAAAAAATTAGGTAACAAAAACTGCTAGTGTCTGTCAACCATCAGTCATATTTAGACAAAAACTGGGCAAAGCTCACAACTACTCAGAGGTTTTCAAATGATTTTCCCTGATTTAATTCAAGTTTGGGGTGGGGGGAGGGGGGAAAGGCAACATTTTCCAATAACATTAAGATTAAATTCAACCAATATTTATTGGAAAGTACTGGAATGGTCACTGGATAAAGATGACGAGGAAAAGACAATCCTACCCTCAGGACAATCTAGTGGATAAAATTGGGCACAACTTTTAATACTAGATGGAATGCTGTTGCTGTTCTTCATTTGCTAAGCCATGTCCAACTCTTTTCTTTTTTTTTTTAATTTTATTTTATTTTTAAACTTTACAAAATTATATTAGTTTTGCCAAATATCAAAATGAATCCACCACAAGTATACATGTGTTCCCCATCCTGAACCCTCCTCCCTCCTCCCTCCCCATACCATCCCTCTGGGTCGTCCCAGTGCACCAGCCCCAAGCATCCAGCATCGTGCATCGAACCTGGACTGGCAACTCATTTCATACATGATATTATACATGTTTCAATGCCATTCTCCCAAATCTTCCCACCCTCTCCCTCTCCAACAGAATCCATAAGACTGTTCTATACATCAGTGTCTCTTTTGCTGTCTTGTACACAGGGTTATTGTTACCATCTTTCTAAATTCCATATATATGTGTTAGTATACTGTATTGGTGTTTTTCTTTCTGGCTTACTTCACATGTCTGACCCTTTTCGACCCCATTGACTGCATCAGGCCAGGCTTCTCTCCTTCACCATCTCCTGGAGCTTGCTCAGACTCCACCGAGTCAGTGAAGCCATCCAACCACCTCACCCTCTGTCGTCCTCTTTCCCTCCTGCCTTCGATCTTTCCCAGGATTAGGGTTTTTCTAATGAACCGGCTCTTCACATCATGTGGCCAAAGTATTGGAGCTTCAGCTTCAGCATCAGTCCTTGCAATGAATATTCAGGGTTGATTTTCTTAAAGATTGACTGGTTTGATCTCCTTGCTGTCCAAGCCACTCTCAAGAGTCTACTCCAGCACCACAATTCAAAAGCATCAATTCTTCAGTGTTCTGCCTTCTTTATGGTCCAGTTCTCAGAATCGTATGTGACTACTGGAAAGACCACAGCCTTGACTATCCAGACCTTTATTGGTAAAATACTATGTCTGCGTTTTAACACACTGTCTAGGTTTGTCATAGCTTTTCTGCCTCTCTCTCTCTCTCTCTCTCTCTCTCTCTCTCTATATATATATATATATATATATATATACAGACACACACATATCTATATTCATATATGTACTCCTGTAACCATTCTATAATCAAGATAATAAACATATGTATCACCTACAATGTATTTCTGTGTCCTCTTGTTGTTTATATGTTTTTTGTGGTAAGAACACTTAATATGAGGCTTACCCTCTTAACAAATTTTTAAGTACATAATTGTGCTTAGTCGCTCGGTCATGTCTAACTCCTGGTGACCCCATGGACTGTAGCCCACCAGGCACCTCTGTCCATGGGGATTTTCCAAGAAAGAATACTGGAGTGGGTTGCTGTGCCCTCCTGCAGGGGATCTTCCCAACCTAGGGATCAAACTCAGGTCTCCCACATTGCAGGTGAATTCTTTACTATCTGAGCCACCAGAGAAGCCCTTGTTGCTAATTGTAGGTGCTGTGTTGTAGAGTAGATCTCTAAAACTTACTCATCTTATATGACTGTCAATACAGAGTTTATTGTTGGGGAGAGGATAAATTGGGAATTTCGAATTAACAGATACACACTACTATATAAAAAATAGATATACAAAAAGGACCTACTGTACAGCACAGGGAACTATATTCAATCTTATGCTGCCGCTGCTAAGTGGCTTCAGTCGTGTCCGACTCTGTGGGACCCCATAGACTGCAGCCCACCAGGCTCCCCCGTTCCTGGGATTCTCCAGGCAAGAACACTGGAGTTGGTTGCCATTTCCTTCTCCAATGCATGAAAGTGAAAAGTTAAAGTGAAGTCGCTCAGTCGTATCTGACTCTTAATGACCCCATGGACTGCAGCCTAACAGGCTCCTCCGTCCATGGGATTTTCTATAACAACCTATAATGCAAAAGAACTTTAAAGAGAACATATGTATATCTATGTTAGTATAGTTTTTAATTGGTGTGTGTGTGTGTATATATATATATATATATATAAATATATAAAGTATACTTCAATTAAAAATCAACTACACTTCAATATAAAAAATACGGAATTTATTTGTTATCATTTTGCAGTTTCAAAGCTCTGGAGGAGGTTGAAGACAGGCTCCAGATATGTGCACAGTGAATAGAGAATGTGGTATTATTGTTCTAGCAAGATGTTTAGCTGAAAAACAAAGGGGAGAGATGGCTCTGTATATAAAGGTTTTATATACTTTTGATTACAAAGTTTAAATCATTCAATAAGTAGAGACTAGTATAATGAACCTCACATACCCCCCACCCAACTTCTTATCCCTCTTGTAACTGCACTTCCTATAAGCTGTAGGCACATCAAGAGACTTAAGAACAGTTTTTTTTTTTTTCATGTAGTTTTGACCATAATCAAATGAGGTGAAGGCCAATAAAAATTGAGGCTAAAAACTCAGAAAGGAAAATAGATCAAGCCAGTTTTCGTGTAATCTTTTTACATTTTTCCTGATATTATACTCATGTACTATAAATGACGAGATGCTTTTGAGAAAAGGAATGAGCATGTGATTTTGAGTCAAAAAAAAAAACCTATATAAAGATCCTGGCTACAATATTTATCAGCCTTATGACTTTAGTAAAATTTCTTAACATCACCAATTTGAGACTTGTTATTTATAAAATGTTAGTGTCAGTAAAAAGGGAGTGCACTGAGATAACATACATCAAATAAAGAGTTCTTTGAAAAAATAAATAATAGAAATATTTGCAAAACCTAAAAATCTATATACTGACTTCACTTACTATTCACAATACATCAAGCAAAACTGGGGTTCAGGATGAGTAAGCTATGTAATATTATATAGCTAGCAGTGAGTGAGAGGGCCTGAATGCTGCTCATCCATCCCCAATTCAAGGGCCTTTCTACTTTACTATGTTGTCTTTCCTACTTACAGTTGACACTCAACAAATAATTGTTAAAGAAAAAGATAAGCATGCCTGAATGAGTAAGAACAAAGATCTATACACCCAGGGTTTTTTGGATGATCTAGAAACTTCAGGATTCTCAACAAAAGACTCTAAAAAGTTTCCAGTTAATATCTCTGTTAGTTAAGGCAACCCTAGATACTAGAATAAATAAAAGCAAAATGTTAGTGAGTTCACACACTAGGGGTTGCATGATAGGAGAGCATCTTCCATGTGATAATTCACAATTTCCTATAACCAAACATTCTACTGGAAAAATCTAGTTGCTTGGCTATCAGAGCAGGGGAGTGGGTAAAGCGTAATATAAAGCTTGGCTGAGCAGAAGCTTTATGTCAGTAACTCAGGAAAAAGGATCAGACCAAGGTTTTGTTGTTTATTCAGTCACTAAGTCATGTCCAACTCCTTGATACCCCATGAACTGCAGTGCACCAGGTTTCCCTGTCCTTCACTATCTCCCAGAGTTTGTTCAAACTCTTGTCCATTGAGATGGTGATGCCACCCAACCATCCCATCCTCTGTTGTCCTCTTCTCCATTTCCTTTCAATCTTTGCTAGCATCAGGGTCTTTTCCAATGAGTCAGCCTTTTGTATCAGGTGACCAAAGTATTGTAGCTTCAGCATCAGCCCTTCCAATGAATATTCAGGGTTGATTTCCTTTAGGATTGACAGGTTTGATCTCTTGGCTGTCCAAGGGACTCTCAAGAGTCTTCTCCAGCAGCACAATTTGAAAGCATCAATTCTTCAGCACTTAGCCAAGATTATATGTTAAAAATCAGTACCTCTGGTTTTCAAAAAACCTTGTTGACAGCATCCTTGCTGTTAGAGTAGTGATCCATGATGGGATGGTCAAGTGGGCTGGCATCTCCTCACCTCTCACTCTGTATGCTCCATCATCTTAAATGCCATTGTCACTTATACACCAAACACTGTCCCCCACCACAGACCCATTCTATATACTACTTACTCTGCTGCTGCTGCTGCTGCTGCTGCTGCTAAGTCGCTTCAGTCGTGTCCGACTCTGTGTGACCCCATAGACCGCAGCTCACCAGGCTCCCCCGTCCCTGGGATTCTCCAGGCAAGAACACTACTTACTCTATCTGGATTTAATTGACCCCTTTCTTTCCCAGGCCACCAGATTTTCTTCATTCATCAAATATTCCTATACATCCTGAATTTGTCCTGACATAAATGTCCTTATACTTTTTTTTTCTCTTTTGAACAAATTTCAGACTTCTATAGCAGTTTCAAAATAGTTCAGAGAATTTCCATATACTCCTCACTTAGCTCCCTGTAATGTTACATTGTTTTTTAGCATCCCTCAAAGTGTCAGGAAGTTTCAGGAGGGAGGGGAATAGGCCTGCCTCATTCACTGTGCAGCTGTCTGCTGACTCTGCAGACCTATGGATTGTAGCCTGCCCAGGCTCCTCTGCCCAGGGAATTTTCTAGGCAAGAATACTGGAATGGGTTGCCATTTCTACTCCAGGGGATCTTCAAGAACCCAAGGATTAAACCCAAGTCTCTTTTGTCTCCTACATTGGCAGGCGGGTTCTTTACCACTAGCTCCACCACTAATGCCTGGCAAAGTACCTCCCCACAGCAGATGCTCCTTAGATAGTTTTTGATGAACATGTAGTGACTTTATCCCAGCTCCTCCTCATTACTACTTCTACATTTATTTATATTTAAAGGGACCCTGGGCTACTTACAAAAGAGAGGAACTAGTTATCCTCTTAGTTTTCAAAAGTTATAAATAAGAAACTATATTTACATTTACATAACTTGAGTGCAACTGCTGTGTTCCTCAAATACAAATGTTTTGCATCCTCATTATTTGCATGCTGCCCCTGAAGCATGTAACTGAGCATGTTATTTGTGAAGATTCTTTTTCCTCTGACTCATGCCATCACCACTTCTGTGAGCATGCTCTTCTTTATTTCTATGTCTCAGTCAGAACCCATTTCATCATGGAACATTCCTTAACATGTCTCTTCCCCATCTTGAATTTCAAGCCTAAAATTTTTTTGTAAAAGTTGATCTTATTCAACTAGTTTCATTAACTTGGAGACTCTTGGTCTATAGAAGTTTACATACAACAAATTAAAAAGAAATGTAGAGTACAAGAAGGTACACCATAGCAATGAGAAGTAACATCTAATAGTAATGACTAGTAGCAAGAGGAGAAACAAAAAATAACAAGGAGCCCACTTAAGGCAATAAACTTAGGAACCTGGCCATTTAAATAAGATCAAGAAATGACCCAGAGTACATCTTTGAACAAGAGCATTAAAAATAACTTGGGATCATAGCAATAACTACAAGTTGTCAGTTATCAATAAGAAATTAATGACCAACGGACTTCAACAGAAAATGTAGTGAGTGGTTTCATTTTGGGCTTCCCTTGTGGCTCAGCTGGTAAAGAATCTGCTTTCATTTCAAAAATGTTTGGTATTAAAGTGATAAATATGAGAATCACTTAAAGATATAGTTTCAATTAACTTACAAACTAGCTACAATTCATTTTAATGAATGACGCATTGAGAATTGTTACTGTGCTTTTAACCATCTCTTAGATTGGCATTAGAAACATTTATTCCACTCCTTTTTGTGAAATATCGGTTATCTCAAGAACTCTTTACAAAACATTTTTAAACTTTATGGAAAGTATTTTCACTAGAAAATTTAACCTTAAAATTAAAATATCAAAGGAAAGAATTGGAGAGTCTACAAGCAATAAATGCTGGAGAGGGTGTGGAGAAAAGGGAACCCTCTTACACTGTTGGTGGGAATGAAAACTAGTACAGCCACTATGGAGAACAGTGTGGAGATTCCTTAAAAAACTGGAAATAGAACTGCCTTATGACCCAGCAATCCCACTGCTGGGCATACACACTCAGGATACCAGAAGGGAAAGAGACACGTGTACCCCAGTGTTCATCGCAGCACTGTTTATAATAGCCAGGACATGGAAGCAACCTAGATGTCCATCAGCAGATGAATGGATAAGAAAGCTGTGGTACATATACACAATGGAGTATTACTCAGCCATTAAAAAGAATACATTTGAATCGGTTCTAATGAGGTGGATGAAACTGGGGCCTATTATACAGAGTGAAGTAAGCCAGAAAGAAAAACACCAATACAGTATACTAACACATATATATGGAATTTAGAAAGATGGTAACGATAACCCTGTATACGAGACAGCAAAAGAGACACAGATGTATAGAACAATCTTTTGGACTGTGTGGAAGAGGGAGAGGGGGTGATGATTTGGGAGAATAGCATTGAAACATGTATAATATCATATAAGAAATGAATCACCAGTCCAGATTCGATGCAGGATACAGGATGCTTGGGGCTGGTGCACTGGGATGACCCAGAGGGATGGTGCGAGGGGGGTTCAGGATGGAGAGCACGTGTACACCCATGGTGGATTCATGTTGATGTATGGCAAAACCAATACAATATTGTAAAGTTAAAAAAAATTAAATAAAAAAAAAGAATTGGAGAAATATGTTGTATTTCCAGCTAGAAAAAAAATTGTTCTCAATGCATGCTGTCACTTCAGTCGTGTCTGACTCTCTGCAACCCCATGGACTGTAGCCTGTCATGTTCCTCTGTCCATGGGGATTCTCCAGGTAACAATACTGGAGTGGGCTACCGTGCCTTCCTTCAGGGGATCTTCCCAACCCAGGGATCAAACCTGCATCTCTCTCTTACATCTCCTGCATCGGCAAGAGGGTTCTTTACCACTAGCACCACAAGGGAGGTCCGAAAAATGACCCAAGGCAGGTGTTAGATGCTAACATACATAAAGAATAGAATTTAATTTTTTATCCTCCTTTGTAATTTTGTATGATTTCCATGAGAGTGAGTGAGGGATTTCCATCCTAAAGCTCAACAGTGATGTAAGATCCTTTCATAATTAGGTTTCTAAGATTTATTATATATGATGAGTTTAGATCCTAGATTTTATAGGTGAGAAATTGGAGGGCATTAAATAACTAGGCAGCCTGAGCAGTTTATTTATAAAGAATGGGATTCTAGGAACTTCCTTGGTGTCTAGTGGTTAAGAATCCACTTTGTAATGCAGGGGACTCAGGTTCAAGCCTTGGTCAGGGAACTAAGATCCCAGAAGCCACAGAGCATCTAAGCCTGCACACCACAACTACAAAGTCTGCACATTCTGAAGCCTGAATACCACAACTAGAGAGTTTGTGTGCCGCACCTAGAGAGTTGTGCACCACGATGAAATATCCTGCATGCCATGATGTAGTCTACTTAATTAATTTTTAAAAAAAGACTGGGACTCCAACTCACAGTCTCTACATTTGCCATTTCAAGACATAAGGTTTTCTTTTTTTGATAATCTGATTTTCACAAACAAACCTACGAGAGGGGGATTGGTTACAGAATTGCAGAACCCATGATCTTTAAGCTTGACATCATAATCTATCAGCCTAAGTAGATACCTCCTTATGCAGACACATTTTATGGCCACCACCGATTCCATCTGAACCATAACTTCACAGATTTAAAGATTAAATCTGAAATAAGGATGACTTCCTTAAATTCAAGGGATTTTTTTGTTCCTCTTGAATGTTAGGAGACATAACTGATGTTCCTGACACTAGATAGTATTTCTTAGGGTACAGGTCTTAATATTTATGAGATTTCTTACATGGTAAATTCATTCCCTCTTACCATGAGAAAAGATTTCTTCCCAGATTGACCTCCTTCAAATTACTTTTTCTGCCTTCCCTCAGAGCCTGTGAACCCAATTAAATGAAAGGAATTTCCATCTGTTCAGTTTCTGTACTTTACTAGACTGTGAGCCTCTCTGTCCCTGTCTTGGTTTTGAGAGAGTGAATACTTTCCGTGAAGAAACAGTTTCAGGCCACTTGATGGTTGGGAAGCACACGAAAAGAACACACAAAAGATGCAGTCTCTGTTCTCACTCTTACTGTGAGATGGAGTGTTCCAATTCGAAGGAGAATTCCTCTCTTTTTCTGACTTTTGGTGGATGAATAGAGGTAATTGTCTGTTTTACTTTGAACTTACTTCTTTCTCTCTTCCACTCACAGGAAAGCCCCAGGAATTAAGGAAGAAGCATGATTTAATCACCTGGAAGAAATGAGAGCCCAGAAAATATAGACTTAAGGAATCAAGAACTAATACATATATACTATAATAAATATTTAGGAAGTAAAAAAGATGAGCATGCATTCAATAAGATAGGAAGAGAGTCAATGATCAGCTAGCTATAAGGCTTATCCTGCAAAATTCATAGTTGCTACCCAATAAGATAGTGATACCCAGTGACCAGAGGAAATGTTTAGTGTCTAGCAGTTTCTTAAACACTTGTAATGACCTTAGATTTGTAGAGTAACATTTCTCAATTGCCCTACAAAAAAATCCCTGCTTTCCTTAAATTGTGAGACTATTCCTTCTTCAGGCTTTCCTGGTGGCTTGGACAGTAAAAAATCTTCCTCCAATGCAGGAGGCCCAGGTTCGATCCCTGAGTTGGGAAGATCCCCTAAATAAAGAAATGGCTACCCACTTCAGTATTCTTGCCTGGAGAATTCCATGGACAGAGGAGCCTGGCAGGCTGTAGTCCATGAGGTCGCAAACAGTGGGCACAACTGAGCAACACACACACACACACACACACACACACACACACTACTTCTTCAGCTTTATGAAGACTTAATTATAAACTCCACAACAAATGGAGGGATCACGGTGTCTCGTTTTACCATGTTCCAGAATGGTAGAAGCTCCAGAACCTAAAAGGATTGGAGTGAAAAAGATAATTGAAGGGCAGATAAATAGGGAGGTCCTTTTGAAGCTGCTTGTGTATAACTAAGTCACTGTATTTGTGTAGATATCTCGGGCACTTAACACAGCCTTGGTAAGAAGGGCAACACTCTGTTCACCAGAGTCACCACTGGTGCAGCCACAGCTTCAGAAAACTTTCTGCAAAATGAAATATAATGTCCTGTACACACGTTGCCTCTGTTTAGTCTCTAAGTCATGTCTGATTCTTTGTGACTCCACTGACTAGGCCACCAGGCCCTTCTGTCCCTGGATTTCCCAGGCAAGTATACTGAAGTGGGTTGGGTTGTGATTTCCTTCTTCATGTACACACTGCTATATTTAAAATAGATAATCAACAATCAGTATAGTGCAGGGAATTCTGCTTAATACTCTGTAATAACCTAAATGGGAAAATAATTTTAAAAAGAATAGATACAAGTATATGTACAACTGAATGAGTTTGCTGTACACCTGAAGTTACATTGCTAATCAACTATATCACAGTATAAAATAAAAATTAAAAAAAAAAACAATATAGTGAAAAATGAAATATAAGGAAAGGACAAGAGGATATTATTTGCCAGGTTCTATCGTTTTAATTCTACTTTTCTATTGGTCAGAATAATTTCGACATCTCAAATATAGGAGAAAATCTTTAAATCTGTCTGGCAAACCGTCGAAACCTGAAACTGCTGACATGACCCTCAGGTCAAGTTCACTGTAATTTAGATGGCTTGTATTGGAGAACCCTACACTTCTCCTGTCTGATTGGTTAATGTGTTCAAACTGGGATTGAACCTCCTGTTCATCTTTTCTTGTACCTTGTTCCAATATGCCCGAGGAGGGTCAG
The DNA here is from genome assembly GCF_055505025.1 of Bos grunniens. Lineage (NCBI taxonomy): Eukaryota > Metazoa > Chordata > Mammalia > Artiodactyla > Bovidae > Bos > Bos grunniens. The sequence continues at coordinate 137,621,389 of NC_141165.1, forward strand.
ATATCTTCCAGAACCTTTCTTTAGGTATTATTACTTCTTATTGCTGGAGATTAAGTCCCTAACTTCACATTTCATAGAAGGCAAGCGATTCGGGAATCTTGGGGCAAAGAAACCAATGTGGGGAACTAAACGGTGGTGCAAGTCTTCTTACTGGGCCAGACCCCCGCAGAGGACAACCATCCTGACCTTTCAGATATGCTGAAATTTGAGAGTGAGAAGCACCAAGACATTCTTTTGTGGAACTACAGAGATGCATTCTTCAACTTGTGTCTGAAAGAAGTACTCTTTCTCAGGTGGGTGAGCACTTCCTGCCCAAATGCCGAGTTTGTGTTCAAGGGCGATGATGAGGTTTTTGTGAACACCCATCATCTCCTGAATTACTTGAATAGCTTATCCGGGAACAAAGCCAAAGATTTGTTTATTGGTGACGTGATTCGTAATGCTGGACCTCATCGGGATAAGAAACTCAAGTACTACATTCCGGAAGTTGTTTACACTGGCGTCTACCCACCTTATGCAGGAGGAGGCGATTCCTCTACTCCGGTCACCTGGCCCTGAGACTGTACAATGTAACTGACCAGGTCCTTCTCTACCCCATCGATGATGTTTATACTGGAATATGCCTTCAGAAACTTGGCCTCGCTCCAGAGAGATACAAAGGCTTCAGGACATTTGATATAGAAGAGAAAAGCAGGAGTAACATTTGTTCCTATGTAGATTCCTAGTAGAAAACCTCAAGAGATGATTGATATTTGGTCTCGGTTGCAGAGTGCTCATTTAAAATGCTGAATTATGTGCAAACTACATTATACATAGAAATGTATCTCAAATAGTTCCCATTTGTGTTCTCTTCCATTAGAGGTCATTTCTATGTAAAACCATGAAAATTGCCTTTATAGGTCATGTCCATTTGACGGCCTCTAAACCCTTTAGTTCAGACAGTAAAGCGTCTGCCTGCAATGCGGGAGACCTGGGTTCGATCCCTGGGTCGGGAAGATCCCCTGGAGAAGGAAATGGCAACCCACTCTGGTATTCTTTCCTGGAGAATCCCATGGACGGAGGAACCTGGGAGGCTACAGTCCACAAGGTCACAAAGAGTCAGACACGACTGAGCGATTTCACTCACTCATTCACTCATTGGTCAGAACCCAACAAGGTGAATTTCTAAAACTTTTGCTTAGACTAGGGTCTATGTCTTAAACCAAACCAATTTCTTCCTCTGCTTTGTCCTTTGCCTAGCTATGTGCATGAGTATACACCAATACTTGTTTTATTTATTTATTTGCTCCAGATCTCTTTGCCTCTTGACTGTTTTAACCTCATCTCCCCTACTCCAATGCTCGATATAGGCTTGCAAGTTCCAACCTCTGACATTCCTGTGAAGTGAAATGAAGTGAAAGTTGCTCAGTTGTGTCTGACTCTTTGCAATCCCATGGACTGTAGCCCCTGTCAGGCTCCTCTGTCCATGGAAATCTCCAGGCAAGAATACTGGAGTTGGTAGCCATTCCCTTCCCCAGGGGATTCTGCAAACCCAGGGATAGAACCCAGGTCTCCCACATTGCAGGTGGATTCTTTACTGTCTGAGCCATGAGGGAAGCCCTTAGTTTTATTTAACAAGCTCTGCTGCTGCTGCCGCCAAGTCACTTCAGTTGTGTCCGACTCTGTGCGACCCCATAGACGACAGGCTACCCCGTCCCTGGGATTCTCCAGGCAAGAACACTGGAGTGGGTTGTCATTTCCTTCTCTAATGCATGAAAGTGAAAAGTGAAGTCGCTCAGTCATGTCCAATTCTTCATGACCCCATGGATTGCAGCCTACCAGGCGCCTCCATCCGTGGGATTTATACAGTTCTAATTAGAACAGTGTCAGTCACTATACTAAGCATATGACACACACTATCTCATTTAATCATTATAACTACCCAGAAGCTAGTTACAATTGCTGTCCCCATTCTGAAGGTATTTACAACATTTACAAAATATTGCCAATCAGTGAAACTTTCCTGGGTCTTGACATCCAGAGTAATTTACCAGAGGATAATCTCATATGCATGGAGTGTCCACATGACAGAGCTTAACTATTCAGTCTCTAAACCCTCCAGAGATGAAACTGACACAGAGCCCTGGCCCAGAGCCCTAGGTAAACAAAAGCAGACAACCACCATAAATTTTCATTAATGTGAGCTGTTTGGTGTGGCCCAAAGCCTAAGATATACAAAGACACTCTTCTCAGACAATATATTCCAGGGACTTAGAGGTTATTTCACAGAAGCTAGTCAGGAACCACTTCTTTGTCTGGAATGTGCAGGGTTTGAACACCCTAAGCCTACTGGATTAACTTCTTGTTGTTGTTTTAGTCGCTACTCATATTCAACTCTTTTGTGACCTTATGGACTGTAGCCCGCCAGGCTCCTCTGTCCATGGGATTCTCCAAGCAAGATACTAAAGTGGGTTCCCATTTCCTTCTCCAGGGGATCTTCCCAGCCCAGGGATCGAAACCTGGTATCCTGAATTGGCAGGTGGATTCTTTACCACCAAGCCACCAGAGAAGCCCACTGAGTTAACTTACTTTACAAACAGCTTCTAGAACTCATCCATCTCACAAGCAAACTCACCTAGAATTGCCATATGAGTGATCAGGGTTGGAGGCTCTAGAATAATAATGAATGAGACATGAGCATCAGCCATGGAGGTATGTGATAGAAGAGAATAAATGAGTCCTGGAATTATTGAGCCAGAATCCAGTGTATGGTAAATTTTTCCAATTATCAGACATGTAAAATTTTCTTTAAATATGTCAATTCTTATTTCAAAACCTGGTTAAATAGAAGTTCCCTTCTATTGAAAACATATTTGATAGGACAGTATATAATATAATAAATCTACCAATTACATATATTTAATGGAGATCACACAAAATAAAATTTATCAGAATCTATTTTAGGACTCAAAGCTGTGGCACTGGAACAGTGAGCATACATATTTGTATGTTCAGTAAACCTATTAAAGATCTTTCCTGATTTAAATCACATTTTTGCAAATAAAAATTTAATCTTAATAAAATTTGGTCTATCTGTAATCTTAATAATGTTAGATTTTGTGGACTTCTACTTAACTTTGATTTTTCTATTTTCTTTTCGTATTTTAGCACTAACTTTTTCCCCAAACCCAAACATGTCCATAGGCCCTTAAGGCACATGGTTCTAGACTAGGCACTGTATTTACATCCCATTAAAGAGAGTAATTTGGTATTGCTAATATAGTACATATTCATTATTTCTTTCATATCACTGTCCTCCAAATTTTTGAGGATATGTCATGAAAAACAACACTATCCTCTCTCTCCCTTTCCCCATATTCCTCTATGTTTTCTTTTATGGAAAGAAGCCTTAAAATGTACATGATTTAGTTTAAAGGTCTCAACATTAATATATTAGCTTTGTTGTCATTTTTCAGTTGTTAGGTTGTGTCCAACTCTGCAATTCCATGGACTTCAACATGCCAGGCTCCTCTGTCCTCCACTATCTCCAGGAGTTTGCCCAAATTCATGTTCATTGAATCATTTTGTTATCCAACCATCTCATCCTTGCTGCCCTCTTCTCCTCTTGCCATCAATCTTTTCCAGCATCAGGGCCTTTTCCAATTAGTCAGCTCTTTACATCAGGTGGCCAAAACATTGGCGTTTCAGCTTTGCAACAGTTCTTCCAATGAATATTCAGGGTTAATTTCCTTTAGGATTTGCTGGTTTGCTCTCCTTACATATTAACTATGATTTTCCAATTATGTCGAATCCTTAAATATTCTTTAATGTGCAATGCTTAGAATTGTACACAATATTCCAGATATATTAATCAGATGAACTTTTAACTCTTTGGTTTGGACAAGTGGACAAACACAGTGGGAATCAGAGCTGAAGGTCACTCACTGGTCTTCACAAACTGCATGAACTCGGGTACTGAATTAAATTCCTAAAGGCTCAACTGCAGTCTTCACAACAAGAATGATGATGGATATTTTACCAGATTTCACAAAATAGTAGATATATAAATAGATCTTCAATCAGCATTAATTCTTACCTCCCTACATTTTTGTAATTCATTTTTTGAGATATATATAGAGAGAGAAGTTGCATAAAACATAAAGACAGTTAACAAACTGAAAAGAAAATGACAGATTCCCCAACATAAAAATGGGCACAAAACTTTAATCAGCTCATTGTCAAAGAGAAAATCCAAATTTTCAAAGACATACAAGAAGGTGTTCAACCTCACTGATAAACATGGAAATCATACACTTTATCAAAGTCTAAATTTAATTGAAACCACTATTCTCTTCCTAAATAATATGAAGTCCTTACAAATCTTAATTCCACTGACTTCATTAGAAAATCTAAATGAATTATTTTTATCTAATATTTAAAATTTTTTAACTTCAGTTTGATATTATTACTGTTCTGTACAGTCAATATTTGTTTACATTCACTCACATATTAATACTTTTCTTTGTTCTTTATTTCTTTCGCATATTATACATCTCATCTGGAATCATTTGCCTTCAACTTGAGACACGCAACATTCCTAATGAATGTTTAAAAATGTCTTTATTTTCCCATATATCTTGAAGGACATGTTTAATGGTTATAGAATTCTAGCTTGGCAGTTACTGCTTTTATTCACTTTACAGATATTTGGTTAAATCATAAGAAATTGATGATGTTTGACAATTTTGGGCTTCCCTGGTGGCTCAGACGGTAAAAAAAAAAAGAAAAAAATCTTCCTGTAATGCGGGAGACCTGGGTTTGAACCCTGGGTTGGGAAGATCTCCTGGAGGAAGGCATGGCAACCCACTCCAATGTTCTTGCCTAGAGAATCCCCATGTGCAGAGGAGCCTGGCAGGCTAGAGTCCACGGGTTCACAGAGTCAGACACGACTGAGTGACTAAGCACAGCATAGCACAGCTTGGCAGTTATTGCATTTCTTCACTTTAAAGGTATTTGTTTAAATCATATGAAATTGATGGTGTTTGACAACTTTTAATGTACAAAAATAGCACTATCATGCAGTTCAACTTAATATTATCCACTGGCTTCCCACTTCCATTGTTACCTGTTGAAGAGTCTGTTATTAAACTATTGCTTTTTGAAGTAATATCTGTTTTCTTTCCCTTAACTGCTTTAAGATTTTTTACTTATCTTTTCTCACTATGTTGTGGTTGGGAGTATGTTATGGAATAAATTGTGTCCCCCTACCACCACCGAATCGCATTAATTTAATATCCAACGTATACTGCACACTGTTTGGCTTTTCAGCTTTATCTAGTATTAATCTCTGGTTTCCTTGCTATGATCCAGTCACCCTCATCATCTGTTTCTACTAAGCTTTACCCTGACTTAGGACATTGCACTGGACAGCATCTCGCCTTGGAAATACCTGTTTCTAAATATGTGCCTGCTTACTTCTTTCGAACCATTCAGGTCTTAAATAAATTACTCCTCAAAAGACTTTCTTTGACCAACTGAATCAAGACAGATTATTGTTTAAGAACATATACCCTTCTGAAATTATCTTGTTAAATTGCTGGTCTGCCTTCCCATTCCAGACTCAAGATGTGAACAGGACCCTTGTCTAGTTGTTCTCTGTTGTAATCCTCATGCCCAAAACTATGCCTGGAAAGAGTAGGTACTTCTTAACTATTTGGTAAATTGAATGTAATATCTATAAAATTCCCAGAATAATAATAATAGTACTAATCATAATAATAACACCTACAAATTAGAATTCCTGTAAGTATTAAATGAAATAATGAAAAAGAATATTTTACATGTCTGGTTTAGGGTAAACACTGTGTGTGTTAGTAGAGATAACCGTACTCCTGGCAGCATCCAGGGTGATAGCTGTATTTTCTCTTTGACTACATTAGCTCAGCCAGGCAGAGCTTGCTGCTGTTGGTAATAGAAAGACAACTGCAGTTGTCACCTCTTCTTAATAGCCTCTGCCTCTGTTAAGACGATACCATTTCTGTCCAGAAGATATTAAAAAGATGTGACAAGAAGACACAGAAGAACTGTACAAAAAAGATCTTCACAACCAAGATAATCACAATGGTGTGATCACTCACCTAGAGCTAGACATCCTGGAATGTGAAGTCAAGTGGGCCTTAGCAAGCATCACTACAAACAAAGCTAGTGGAGGTGATGGAATTCCAGTTGAGCTATTTCAAATCCTGAAAGATGATGCTGTGAAAGTGTTACACTCAATATGCCAGCAAATTTGGAAAACTCAACAGTGGTCACAGAACTGGAAAAGGTCAGATTTCATTCCAATCCCAAAGAAAGGCAATGCCAAAGAATGCTCAAACTACCGCACAACTGCACTCATCTCACACGCTAGTAAAGTAATGCTCAAAATTCTCCAAGCCACGCTTTAGCAATATGTGAACCGTGGAATTCCTGATGTTCAAGCTGGTTTTAGAAAAGGCAGAGGAACCAGAGATCAAATGGCCAGCATCCACTGGATCATGGAAAAAGCAAGAGAGTTCCAGAAAAACATCTACTTCTGCTTTATTGACTATGCCAAAGCCTTTGACTGTGTGGATCACAATAAACTGTGGAAAATTCTGAAAGAGATGGGAATACCAGACCACCTGACCTGCCTCTTGAGGAACCTAAAGGCAGGTCAGGAAGCCACATTTAGAACTGGACATGGAACAGACTGGTTCCAAATAGGAAAAGGAGTACATCAAGGCTGTATATTGTCACCCTGCTTATTTAACTTATATGCAGATTACATCATGAGAAACGCTGGGCTGGAAGAAGCACAGGCTGGAATCACGATTGCCGGGAGAAATATCAATAACCTCAGATATGCAGGTGACACCACCCTTATGGCAGAAAGTGAAGAGGAACTAAAAAGCCTCTTGATGAAAGGAAAGAGGAGAGTGAAAAAGTTGGCTTAAAGCTCAACATTCAGAAAACTAAGATCATGGCATCTAGCCCCATCACTTCATAGGAAATAGATGGGGAAACAGTGGAAACAGTGTCAGACTTTATTTTGGGGGCTCCAAAATCACTGCAGAATGGTGATTGCAGCCATGAAAGTAAAAGACGCTTACTCCTGGAAGGAAAGTTATGACCAACCTAGATAGCATATTCAAAAGCAGAGACATTACCTTGCCAACAAAGGTCCATCTAGTCAAGGGTATGGTTTTTCCAGTAGTCATGTATGGATGTGAGAGTTGGACTGTAAAGAAAGCTGAGAGCCAAAGAATTGATGCTTTTGAAATGTGGTGTTGGAGAAGACGCTTGAGAGTCCCTTGGACTGCAAGGAGATCCAACCGGTCCATTCTAAAGGAGATCAGTCCTGGGTGTTCATTGGAAGGAATGATGCTAAAGCTGAAACTCCAGTACTTTGGCCACCTCATGAGAAGAGTTGACTCATTGGAAAAGACTCATGCTGGGAGGGATTGGGGGCAGGAGGAGAAGGGACGACTGAGGATGAGATGGTTGGATGGCATCACCGACTTGATGGACATGAGTTTGAGTGAACTCCGGGAGTTGGTGATGGACAGGGAGGCCTGGCATGCTGCAATTCATGGGGTCGCAAAGAGTCGGACACGACTGAGCGACTGAACTGAACCGAATTGATTTCTGTCTTTTATTGTGCCCATTTTTGCATGAAATGTTCCCTTGGTATCTCTAATTTTCTTGAAGAGATCTCTAGTCTTTCCCATTCTATTATTTTCTTCTATTTCTTTGCATTGATCACTAAGGAAGGCTTTCTTATCTCTCCTTGCTGTTCTTTGGAACTCTGCATTCAAATGGGTATATCTTTCCTTTTCTCCTTTGTTTTTCATTTCTCTTCTTTTCACAGCTGTATATAAGGCCTCCTCAGACAGCCATTTTGCTTTTTTGCAGTTCTTTTTCTTAGGGATGGTCTTGATCCCTGTCTCCTGTACAATGTCTTGAACCTCCACCCATAGCTCATCAGGCATTCTGTCTATCAGATCTAGTCCCTTAAATCTATTTCTCACTTCCAGTGTATAATCATAAGGGATTTGATTTAGGTCATACCTGAATGGTCTAGTGGTTTTCCCTACTTTCTTCAATTTAAGTCTGAATTTGGCAATAAGGAGTTCATGATCTGAGCCACAGTCAGCTCCTGGTCTTGTTTTTGCTGACTGTATAGAGCTTCTCCGTCTTTGGCTGCAAAGAATATAATCAATCTGATTTTGGTGTTGGCCATCTAGTGATGTCCATGTGTAGAATCTTCTCTTGTGTTGTTGGAAGAGGGTGTTTGCTATGACCCATGCATTGTCTTGGCAAAACTCTATTCGCCTTTTGCCCTGCTTCAGTCTGTAGTCCAAGGCCAAATTTGCCTGTTACTCCAGGTGTTTCTTGACTTCCTACTTTTGCATTCCAGTCCAGAAAATAAAATAAATTTACCAATTCATTTATAAAGTCAGGTAGCTCAGTGGTAAAACATCCACCTCCCAAGCAGGAGATGTAGTTTCAGTCCCTGGATTGGAAAGATCCCCTGGAGAATGAAATGGCAACCCACTCTAGTATTCTTGCCTGGAGAATCCATGGACAGAGGAGCCTGGCAGGCTATAATCCATGGGGTCACAAAAGAGTAGACACGACTTAGTGACTAAGCAACAATAATACTGATACTTCAACTAAACATGGAATAGGCATAATGTAAAAGTTAACCCAAATCCGCAAAATTTTATATGCAGAGATACAGATATACACAAAGAGATATAATGATACTCATGTAAGGATTTTTCCAATAACTCAAGGATGATTTGATCTCATATATGTAATTTCCACAAGAATGAAATAAAGGAGAAAAATGAACAATCTTCTGAATAAAGAAAAGAGTTATAAAATAGCATTTAATTCCTATTTATGAACAGGAGAAAAAGAGAAAAAATTTAGAAAATTGAAAGCCTACAACAGCCCTGCTGTGATAAAGATTTTCTAAACTACACTAAATGTCATACTCAATGGAGAAACTTCACTCAATTCCTTTTAAAGTCTGTGATTAGGCCAGGATGCTCAGTACTAACAAGTTAAGGCTATACTCCAAGCAAGAATTTTAGTTAAGGCAATAATATAAGAAAAAAAATTTAAGGATTGGAAAAGAAAAGGTAAAAATATTTTTTTATTTTATTTTATTTTTTTAAATTTTATTTTTAAACTTTACAATATTGTATTAGTTTTGCCAAATATCAAAATGAATCTGCCACAGGTATACATGTGTTCCCCATCCTGAGGATCCTCTCAGTATTTCACATAGGAATTATTTACCAACTAGGTAAAAATATTTTTATATGTAGTTGGTAAATAATTCCTATGTGAAATACTGAGAGGATCCTCAAACCATTATAACTTTTAAGAGTGTTCATCAAGTTTATTAAATGTAAGTTTAACATGAAAAAAAAAAAAAAACATTCATCAACAAATGGGTTCTCAAATAGCAGGTGATTTTGCCAGCCAGCAGCCATTGGCCAATATATGGCTACATTTTGTTGAGAAGATGCTGCTGTCCACTAGAGAATAGAGACCAGAGATGATGCTAAGCAATCTATGATGCACAGAACAGCTTTCCACCCAGCCCCAAAAGTCAATAGTAAGACTACTGAGAAAACTTGCTCTACACCAGCATAATCACTAGTGAGAAAATACAATAAAAATTTAAGATGCCATTCACAACAGCATTATAGACTGGAATGCATCTAGGGATTAACCTAACTACATTTACAGGAACTTAATGGAGAAAATGTTAAACTGTCTTAAAATGCCTAAAAGAAAACCTGAATTAATAGAAACACATTTTACATCCATGGATATATTTACTTAATATTATAAAAATTATCAATTCTTTTCTTAAAAATCAGTCATTTTAAATAATCCAAACTTTAAAACCAGCAGTATTGGGAGAACTTGTTAATCTGATTCTAAAGTTCTTAGTGGAATATTAACTGGGGAATTTTATCTTACACATTTTGGGTAGTTGGTAACTTCTTGCAAAAAAAATGCAATAAAAGGCAGATGCAAAATCACACTGAAGTTTGGTATTTAGAAGCATTAGTTTCTCAGCCCAGTAAAAATTATAGCGATCTTCAATATACAGAGTTCAACCTCTTTAAGATAACCAAAGTTTGTCATCTTGAAGGATAAAATTGTATGTCTACACTCACTAGAAGATTAGTTTTTAAAACAATGATATTTTGGCACCATTGTTTAAAGTGTGCATATCTATAGCTGCATACTAAACAAAGACTAGACAACCAGGCAGAAAGTTTTGAATATCATTTTTCCTCTGTTCTTCCCTAACACGGAATCTCTACTAATTTTGGTACATGTTTTGTATCAAAACTTCCTAACTCTAATCTCTCAGAAACTCATTAATCTACATTAAATGGCCTTTCTGGGAAGCTGTACGTTGAATCAATTCTTATTTGATAAGGGTCTCTAATGCTTTCAGTGATGGGAGACATTCTGAGCAGCAAACTGTTTCAGACCCATCAGCGTTTTCTGAAGTCATGTCAGATGCTGATAAAGTGAAATTCCTCTTACGATACAGGAATGTAATTCTCAATCCTTATCCACTGAGAAGGTTAATAAAATAGAAGGCCCTCAAAATGCTATCTAAATACTTGAAGAGAGATAACTTATTAAAACACAGTATTTCTTCATAATCTGGAGACTTTTGTATTTAGATAATGCAAGCTCTTTTCACAATGACCTGACAGATCTTACAGAAGTCACTATTAGGATCCATTGTCAAATGTCTGGCCACCACAATGAAGACAATAACTGGGGTTAACGGCTATTTTTGTGAAGCAAATGCCCTACCTCTGAGCTATGCCTGAATTCATTGTATTTATATAGCTTTTTTTTACAATTACATAATGCTTTGCATCCATCATCTTATTTTATCCTCACAACTCTATGAAGCAGGAGAGAATAAGGATGCTGCTGTTATCAATGGGGAAATGGAACTCAGTGACCTTATATGCAGACTTCTAGAAAGGAATGAAACTGGAATCAGTCCCTGAGTCCTTGAAACTAACATCACATTGAAACACGCTGTTCTCCAATAAAAATTGTTTAATAATTAAATTTTTTAAAAGTTAAAAACACTAGGACTCAGGTCAGGCTAAAAGAGCTTTCTTTGTGGTTATGCAATAAACTAGTTATCCAGCCCTAATGAACTGCTCTTCAGATGAAAAGCTGATGCTGCTTGTCAGTCATCTAAGGTGCTTACTATTCGATTTCTCCAAATTTGGAGTTGTTTTGTACCAACTCCCCTTGCTCTTCTTCTCTGAATACTCTGTCCGGCCTGTCAGGAAGCACTGAGGAGCTTGATGTGAGCAGCAGGCAGTTCATGGCTAGCAACCCACGGGATTCTTGAGGGCAACCCTCTCTTATTCTTCTCTGTGTTCCAAGTGCCCAGTGTGAGGCCTATTACATACAAAAATTATATGCATACATACACACACACACACACACTTATTTAAATTAAATTGTGAATTCCAATGGACTGCCCCTCCTCTATCACATTGACCCAACAAGCCTGCACAAGTCTACACACATAGGGACCCACCTCTTGTTCTTATAGCTCATGAAATTACTTATTTGGTGATGCAGGGACCCAAACACTTTGCTTTTTCCCACATCCACATCTTTGTGCCTTGAGGATAAATATGCCTTCCCTCTTTGTCTTCCTGCAAAACTTTTTCCTCTACCTTCAAGACACAGGCCAAATGTCATTCTCCTGGAAAGCTTCTCACCATGAGCCAGTTCACAGGAATAAATCCTGCTTCAGATCACCATCATGCTTTTCGGTGCCCTCAATTACCGCGGAGTGAGACAAGATCTGCAATGTAAGTGGTTGGCCTTAGCAGGGATTATAACACTGAAAATGTCTGAGAAAGAAGAACAAATCTACTCTGGTTTGACATTATTTGAATAAGTTAGTTCAGGAAATCATTATTGTCCTGTGTTCAATCAGAAAATTTTAGAACCCAGGGATTCCTTTGTTTAAGAGATAAAATTAAGAGGTTAAATCTAGCATGGGAGATGAGAAGCATGTTCCAATGCTATGGAATAGCTTTTTATTTATTTTTTGTTTTGTTTTGTTTTGTTTTTTCCTCCCCTCTTTATTTTTTTTTTTAGTATCTTGTAATTTCCATATGCAAAATATCTGTAAGCCAAACATGGAATAACTGTAGCAGGGAAAATCAATGAACAAATGCACTGCTTCAAATTCTATATAAAATGAACATTTTAGTCTTCAAACAATTATTTGGGTCAACTAATGTCTTAACATCAATATTATAAAAGTAATAGTCTATTTTTATTTACCAAGTACAATTCTACCTAGACTGCTGCTGCTGCTGCTAAGTTGCTTCAGTCCTGTCCGACTCTGTGCGACCCCATAGACGGCAGCCCACCAGGCTCCCCTGTCCCTGGGATTCTCCAGGCAAGAACACTGGAGAACCAAATCAAAACCACTATGAGATACCATTTCACACCAGTCAGAATGGCTGCGATCCAAAAGTCTACAAATAATAAATGCTGGAGAGGGTGTGGAGAAAAGGGAACCCTCTTACACTGTTGGTGGGAATGCAAACTAGTACAGCCACTATGGAGAACAGTGTGGAGATTCCTTAAAAAACTGGAAATAGAACTGCCTTATGATCCAGCAATCCCACTGCTGGGCATACACACTGAGGAAACCAGAAGGGAAAGAGACACGTGTACCCCAATGTTCATCGCAGCACTGTTTATAATAGCCAGGACATGGAAACAACCTAGATGTCCATCAGCAGATGAATGGATAAGAAAGCTGTGGTGCATATACACAATGGAGTATTACTCAGCCATTAAAAAGAATACATTTGAATCAGTTCTAATGAGGTGGATGAAACTGGAGCCTATTATACAGAGTGAAGTAAGCCAGAAGGACAAACACCAATACAGTATACTAACGCATATATATGGAATTTAGAAAGATGGTAACGATAACCCTGTATACGAGACAGCAAAAGAGACACTGATGTATAGAACAGGCTTATGGACTCTGTGGGAGAGGGAGAGGGTGGGAAGATTTGGGAGAATGGCATTGAAACATGTGAAATGTCATGTATGAAACGAGATGCCAGTCCAGGTTCAATGCACGATGCTGGATGCTTGGGGCTGGTGCACTGGGACGACCCAGAGGGATGGTATGGGGAGGGAGGAGGGAGGAGGGTTCAGGATGGGGAACACATGTAAAAAATAAAATAGTTAAAAAAAAAAAAAAGAACACTGGAACTAGGTTCAATCATTTTGGATAAACTTTTTGGTTTTATTTTTATGCATAAAGCCATGGTATAACTAAAATCAATTTCAAAAAAAGTAACTTTATTTTGTGAAGATTTTGGATTGTTTTTATTAACCATAACATATAATTAAAGCTTTGGTTCTGCTCAGATTTTGGACCATATAAATATTGAAGAACTCTAACTTACAGTGTGAAGTCAAGATTTATAAATATAAAATAGTATCTCTTGGGCTCCAACTTCAAATTGCAAAAACACATACTGAATTAGCTTTGGGAATACAAGCATTAGAAGAAATGAAATTGCTAATAGTCTTCTTCTCTGGAAAATTTTCTAATTTTCTGAACACAAAAATCTCTGTATATTAAAGTCATGTAGAAACAGCCTGTTTTTTCTTAACCAGGGATGGGACCTCCCTCTCTGACTGATTTCTTTAAATAATAAATCAAAATTGTTCAAATGATAAAACATATATGAAATCACTTGAAAGTTAAAAAGTTTCATAAGTAATGTAAGATATTGTTATTATTCAACTGCACTAAATTAGTCCATCTGGAGATGAACAATCTGCCATCCAGCTTTTTCATTTAATAATTCCAAGCTGACCGTTGGCTTACATTGCTTTTGTTAAAATCTCTAGATAGTCAACTCTAGGAAGAAAAGCAAACAAATCTAAAAAAAAATTTTTCTCTCTGAGTATTAGAGGCAAATCCTTATGGATGGATACTTCCAAAGAGGTACTCAAATAACCTTTTAAAAAAAATTATTATAGCAAGTAATGTGTGCTCTATCTGTTTTTCAATCCTGAGCTGCTCTTTGTTTTTGTTTTGTTTTTTTTTATTCACTTTTTCATCTTATACAATGTGCATTGGAAATATGTTTCCCATTGATTTTATTCTCTAGAAACTATGTACAGCAACTTGGGTCTCTGGTTTTGCTTATTGAATTTTCTCACATGACATGGAAATTTATTTCACCTTTTCTAACAATATAAAATAGCAAGTATCCAGGTACTGATGAACCTATTTGCAGGGCAGCAATGGAGACACAGACATAAACAGCCTTGTGGACAGCAGGTGGGGAAGGAGAGGGTGGGATGAACTGAGAGTCACCTTGAAACATATTGATTACCATATGTAAAATCAGATAGCCAGTGGAAATTTACTGTATGATGCAGGGAGCTCAAATCCAGTGCTCTGTGACAACCTAGAGGGGTGGGATGGGGTGGAAGGTGGGAGGGAGCTTCAAGACTTGCATATACCTATGACTGATTCATGCAGATATATGGCAGAAACCAATACAATATTATAAAGCAATCATCCTCCAGTTAAAAATAAATTAATTAATTAAAAAAAGAGAGCTTGGTCTCTCCCATTATACATTTTCAACATACACTTGAACAGGCCAGGCCAGATGAAGACGAGCCAACAGGTATTCTACCTTTGTGAAGACAGGTCAGGATGTCAGCAGGTTCAGAGGGCTGAGACGGTAACAGAGAAAGGTGATGTGGTTTTCTTGTCGCCTATGAAATTGGAGTTACTATAATATTTGGCTAGAAAGAAAATGTATTTTTATTTTCATTTTTTTTACTTGATTTAAATGTGTATTTCTGCCATGAACTGATTAGTTAGCCCCTTGTGGGCACAGTATCACAGAAGTCTGAAGCTCCTACTGATGAACTACTTTCTCTCTGACTTGGGAGAAAAAAGAAGACTGGGTTTATATTTGGCAGAGTAAAAGCTGCTCTAGTTTGCCTTCCAAACTGAATAGCATGGTAACCTTTATACAGTCTCTCACATACAGTCTCTCAAACACGGGAACCTTAAAAATGCTTTCATGAGCAAGGCTTCACTTACCTTTCTTAGGAACCTTCACACAACTACATCCTTCTCTCTCTCTCTCTCTTTTTTATAATGCTGCAATGAATTTCTAGAACATTTCCATTTTTAAAAAATCAGAGTATAGTTGCTTTACAATGCTGTGTTAGTTTCTGCTGTATAGAAAAGTACATTAGCTATATGTATGCATATATCCACTATATTTTGAATTTTATTCCCATTTAGGACCTCCTCCCTCTGGCTCAGATGGTAAAGAATCTGCTGGTAATGCAGCAGACCCAGGTTTGATCCCTGGGTCAGGAAGATCCCCAAGAGAAGGGAATGGCTACCTACTCCAGTATTCTTGCCTGGAGAATCCTATGGACAGAGGCAACTGGAGGGCTATAGTCCATGGGGTCACAGAGAGTCAGACACAACTGAACAACTAACACTAGGTCACTACAGAGCATTGAGTAGTTTCCTGTGCTATACAGTAGGTTCTCATTAGTTACCCATCAGTGTATGCAGATCAAGATTCCACAGTTAAAATCAGACATGGAACAATGGACTGGTTCCAAACTGGGAAAAGAGTATGTCAAGGCTGTATATTTTCACCCTGCTTATTTAACTTATACGCAGAGCACATCATGCAAAATGCTGGGCTGGATGAAGCACAAGCTGGAATCAAGATTTCTAGGAGAAATACCAACAACCTTAGATACGCAGATACCCTTATAGCAGAAAGCAAAGGGGAACTAAAGAGCCTCTTGATGAAGGTGAAAGAGGAGAGTGAAAAGTTGGCTTAAAACTCAATACTCAGAAAACTAAGATCATGGCATTCGATTCCATCAATTCATGGCAAATAGACGGGGAAAGAGTATAAACAGTGACAGACTATTATCTTGTGCTCCAAAATCACTCAGATGGTGACTGCAGCCATAAAAGTAAAAAATTCTTGCTCCCTGGAAGAAAAGTTATGACAAACCTAGACAGCATATTAAAAAGCAGAGGTATTACTTTACCAACAAAGGTCCATATAGCCAAAGCTATGGTTTTTCCAATAGTCATGTATGGATGTGAGAGTTGGACCATAGAGAAGGTTGAGCATCAAAGAATTAATGCTTTTGATGTTGGAGAAGACCCTTGAGAGTCCCTTGGACAGCAAGGAGATCAAACCAGTCAATCCTAAAGGGAACCCAACGCTGAAAATTCATTGGAAGGACTGATGCTGAAGGTGAAGTTCCAGTACTTTGGCCACCTTATGCAAAGAGCTGACTCATTGGAAAAGACCCTGATGCTGGAAAGATAGAAGGCAGGAGGAGAAGGGGACAACAAAGGATGAGATGGTTGGATGGCATCACCAACTCAATGTATGTGAGTTTGAGCAAGTTCTGGGAGATAGTGAAGGACAGGGAAGCCGGGCCTGCTGCAGTCCATTGCAAAGAGTCAGACATGATTTAGTGACTGAACAACAACAAAGTGTATGTATGTCAATCGCAATCTCCCAATCCACCCCACTACTTCTTTCCTCTTTGTAACCCATACATTTTTTCTCTATAGCTATATCTCTATGTTAAAGTGTCTCTTTTTGGCTTTCCTGATGTTTAGTCAAAAAGTTTTTTTTTTTTCTAGATTCTATCTTACTAATTATAGTTTTATTTCTTTGTATTATGTTAAATAATTTTCTTTATCACTTGAATCTTTTAAAAATGAGTAGTGGCTATGTTCTTCTCCTTGTCCTTTTGACAGGCAATACAGATTTTATACCCTTTGTTTTCCCTCATAAGAGGAATTCTACTACATTTTAAGTATTTTAACTGTTCTTTTCTGGTTCCTTGTCCTCCATGAGTGTTTCCAAACCTGAGATGATTAGATGTCCCAATATTAGCTAATCCTGTGTCATCATTATTCTGAACTGATACCATTTTGTTGGTTTTCAGTTGCTCAGTTGTGTCTGACTCTGTGTGACCCCATGGAGTACAGCACACCAGCCTTCCCTGTCCATCACCAACTCCTAGGGCTTGTTCACACCCATATCGATGGAGTCGGTGATGCCATTCATAAATGTTTAATCCTCACAAATTTAAATTTAATTAAACTGTTTAATCCTCACAAGGCTCTGTGAGGCCAAGCCTAGTATTTTAGCAATTTGACTGATGGGCCCAGAAATGTTAAGCAATTTGAGGTTACTTAACAAATCAATTCATCTAATGGTAGCAGAACTAGGATTGGAGTTCAGGGTTCTGACTCTAGAGCCTTTCTCTTAACCACGATACCATACCATGTCTCAGGAACAGCTGGCCTTTCAGGTTAAATTTGAAGTATTTCCTTTATTCACAATGTGAACACATTTATGGAAAATTGAAAGTTAAATCAGAGTTGGAAAAGAGTGTACTTAAATGAATTTTTTTATGCTCTGATAACAAAATTCAGCATACATCCTATCTTCTCTTACTATTTAATCCCAACTTGAAATGGAGCAAACAATCTGCCATTCTCCCATTGAGATTTTATGGGCTCTTTGAGACATTTTGATTCCCAAAACCACCTATTACAATACAAATATTCTCAGGGATTGTTGGTGGTGGTTTAGTCGCTAAGTTGTATCTGACTCTTGCAACCCCAGGAAGCACACCAGGTTCCCCATCCATGGGATTCTCCAGGCAAGAATACTGGAGTGGGTTGCCATTTCCTTCTCCAGGGAATTTTCCCAACCCAGGACTCCAACCCAGGTCTCGTGCACTGCAGGCATATTCTTTACCACCGGGGCTACGAGGAAAGCAAACCCAAGAGCCAGCACACAGGCCCAGGCAGGCGACTCCAGTGGCAAGGGCCAAATCTGGCGCCAGGTGGCAGTCCAAAGGCCCAGAAGCCCTGCACGCATCCAGAGGCCCAGAGTCCTTGGCAGGCAGACACTGAAGGAGATTGTTGCCTTAGTTATTATCAGCTAAAAATGTGTGTGTATTTAAGATTGTGCATATACACAAACATAAAACATTATATATAAATATATTTCTCTTTTGGTTATATATATATATTATAACTATATAAAGAACAAGTGAAAGTTCAGTGACAACACAAATGAACACTTACATTTATTTTGAATAACACTAATCGATAAGTCATCAAAAGATTCTTATTTTATAAACAGATTACTCTGACTTGTAGAGTATGTTGTGGGTTATACAATATCTGTATATTATATATATGTGTGTATATATATATATATATATATATATATATATATATTATATATTCACTCATTCATTCACCAAATCTCTTTGAGGTACTTATGTTATTGTAGGCAATGGAACAGATGTCATATGTTTAGGAGGGAGAGGTGTCAAATAAATAAGTATTCTACACTGGAGCATGGAAATGGAGATGAAACAATAATTGAAAACATATGCCACTAATAAAACCACTATAGATAGAACATATCCCCAAATAGAGATCGCCAATTATGCTTTTCATCTTAAATTAAACCTGAATAAACATGTATTTACAATAATACATGTAATACATGTAAACATATATTTACAATAATTAGAGCAGTAAAGAGAGCAACCTATAGCCATAACCTTATTCCCAGGTAAGAATACTGGAGTATGTTGCCATTTCCTTCTCCAGCCAATGTTCCTGACCCAGGGATCAAATCCTTAACTCCTGCATTGCAGGCAGATTCTTCACTGACTGAGCCACCAGGGAAACCCACTTTATTTATAGCAAGTGTCAATAAATATTTGTAGAAGGAGCAATAATGTACACAATAAACACCTCTTATGCAAAATGTTGCTTATTTGAGTTATATAATGGATCTAAATCTATCATTCACAAACACATCATCCCCTGGGTGTTGTTCAGTCACTCAGTTGCATCTGACTCTTCATGATTCCATGGACTGCAGCACACCAGGCTTCCCTGTTCTTCACCATCTCCTGGATCTTGCTGAAACTGATGTCCATTGAGTCAGTGATGCCATTCAATAATCTTGTCCTCTGTCACCCCCTTCTCCTTCTGCCTTCAATCTTTCCCAGCATCAGGGTCTTTTCTAATGAGTTGGCTCTTCAGATCTTATAGCCAAAGTACTGGAGAGGAAAATTACACCATCATCCTCGTAATAATAGTAGTAAGAATTAATAATGCAAATTATTATATTACTCTCTTCCATTGTAAAACATCATCTTTCAGATAAACCCAGCCTCTAAATTCTAGGCATTCAGCGATCTCCCCAGCCTTACTCTACAAACATCAAACGAAAACAAACTAAATAGTGTGTCCAGTAGGTGAAGGACCTCCTTGCCACTCACTGCCCCCTGAAGCTTCACTGTTGTCCCTAACCCTAACCCTAACCCAGTGTTGAGTGGCTGACCTGGCCAGGGACCTGACTAGCTGGCTGCCTCCCTACCTGAAGTTGTAGCTGGTGGAAGCTTTAGTCTCTTGGCTTCTGAATCTTACTACCTGTGACCTCACTCCTGTGTGCATGCTAAGTCAATTCAGTTGTTTCTGACTCTTTGCAACGCTATGGACTGTAGCCTGCCAGGCTGCTTTGTCCATGGAATTCTCCAGGCAGGAGTACTGGAGTGGGCTGCATTTTAGTCTCCACAGATGACCTCATACCTAATGTCAGGTCTCCATGAATTCAGCTGATGGCTCTATCTTGTTTTGCAGCATGCAGTGGCATCTGGGTGACCAACTGGGTACCGTGTGTAAGTGACCCTAAGACCACTTTCTTCTTCTGCCATCCTCTTTCTCTTCCTTGAGTCCCATTCACACACACCAACAGAGATGAACCTGAAAATCTACCAACACAAACACTGAAAACAAAGCAGAAGGACATGGCCCAGTGTCTCTTCTGATGCTGAAAACCACCCACTTGCCCCTATTACCTTCCCAGTTTATGATCTCTGTTCCAGTTCACTGGTGTTTCCTAACAGTTTGAACATTTGGGAATCAGTTCACTTTATTTTAACTTTTGCTCTTTGTTATGTTTGCTTACTATGTATTGTCTATACGGAAGGCCCTTTCAAATCCTGAACCAAACTTTTTAAATAAAGAAAGCAACATTTAGTCTTTTCTTCACGAAGGGCAGAATGAATGGCTGCACTAAAGTCAGCTTGACTTTCTCGCTAGTCAGATTTATCTCATAAAGTATAAATTAAAAAGCAGAGAAAAGAAACATACTGAGACAAAGATATCTCTATAACCACTACAGACTTGCCCTCTCCCTCATCCACAATTTCAAAAAAAGATAATACAAAGCTTCATGCTGGCATGTTCCTCAGTCAGGAAGAGCATGAGCTCAACTGTGTATGCAAAAACTTAGCTGTTTTTCTTTGATTCATCCGATAGCATCACACTGGGTCAGTTTCTTGTTTATGCTATCTTTATTGTTTCTGGTCTTAGAACAATAAACAGCCCTAAGTGGTTTCAATTACAGCAGCAAAACTGTGCAGATGAACTTTGGCTCTGTTTCATGTTGAATAGGGGGTTTTTATGGTTTTATAAATGGTGATGTTTAGGAATCTTGCCAGTGATGTTCTATAAACAGTGAAGAATCACATTTGCCAGCTCCAGGACTTTAAATACCAGAATATTCTTCCCCTGTTATGAATAAAATATTTTTAACCTTATTCCTTGGAGATGAAAGGAATGACCAAATTATCTGTGGATTCAACAATTTTGCATAAACAAGGTATTGGGATGTTTTTGCTGATCACATACCCATAAGCTGATAACCTGAAAAAAAAATTGTTTGTCTTCTTTAATTGCAGGAAAATATTAACTAGTTGTCACTCATTTTAAAGAATATAATGCACTGTTGTATCAGAAAGGATAAATTAAAGGACACATTTGTGGTAACAAATACTCCCACCCCAATCTCAGTAGTTTCACAGAATAAAAGTTTATACATAACATGTATAGTTGGTCAGAGAGGATGTTTTCTCATGTTTTCACAATCATTCGGGGAGAGGGAATTCTGGAGAATCTTGCACCAAAAATTTAATGCTCTAGAACTAGAAAGAGTCTCTGCATCCACAGGGGGGCCAGGAAATTCAGTCTTGCATTTGCCTTAGAGCAGTGATTTGTCATTGTTCTAAGCACGGATTCATTTACAGAACCTGAAGTTTCAATCTCATAGAACGTTCTGGGGAAAAAGTCATCTGTTAATGAATATATTAGTCAGCTAAGGGCTGTGCATGCGTGTGTGCATGCGTGCATGCTAAGTTGCTTCAGTCATGTCAGACTGTTTGTGACCCCATGGACTGTAGCCTGTCAGGCTTCTCTGTCCACAGGATTCTCCAGGTAAGAATACTGGAGTGGGTTACCATTCCCTCCTCCGGAAAATCTTCCCGACCCAGGGGAGGCTGAACCCACATCTCTTAAGTCTCCTGCATTGGCAGGCAGGTCGTCACCACTAGCACCACCTGAGAAGCCACACCTAAGGGCTACCCTAACCGATTTCCGCAGACTTTGTGGCAGAAACAACAGAAATGTATTTCTCACAGTTTTGAAAGCCAGAGGTTCTTTATCAAGCTTTCTTGCTCCTGAAGCCTCTCTCCTTGGCCTGCAGATGGCTGCCTTCTCACTGTCCTCGCATGGCCTCTCCTCTGTGCATACGCATCCCCAGTGTCCCTTTCTCTTCTTGAAAGAGCGCTGGATTAGGACTCCACCCCACTGACCTCATTTTAATTTATTTACCTCTTTGGAGGCCCAGTTTCCAAATACAGTCAAACAGATTAGGGTCCACCCATCTGACCTCATTTGACTTTAATTACCTCTTTAAAGTTTTCATCTGAGATACTAGGGGTTGGGGATTTCAATATATGAATTCGGAAGGCGGGACGTATCTCACCCCATAATAGTGAGCTTAATAGTCCTGTCAGTGGGTCTTAGCAGTTCATATTCACAAACTGAAAATTATATGCAAGCAAAAGTAAGACAGACCCATATTGTAAAGCCTACTTGGGGCATTTAAAGAGACTCAATCCCAAACTCCCAATCTACCCTTTAATAATAAAGTAAGTTTTACTAGCTTAAAAAAAAAAATTCTTAAAAAAAATTGTCTCAAGTATGAGCAAATGTTCTGGCTATAGAAAATTCTTCTTTGATTCAAGTTTCTTTTGGAATTTTAATAGGAATCTTTGAATAGGAAATTTACAACACTGCCTATATTGTTCCAAGTAGCTGTTTCAAGCTTTTGCAGAATATGCTGTCTTAATTGGGCTTCCCACTTGGCTCAGTAGTAAAGAATCTGCCTGCCAATGCAGGAGAGGTGGGTTCAAGTCCCTGGGTGGGGAAGATCCCCTGGAGAAGGAAATGGCAACCCACTCCAGTATTATTGCCTGGGAAATCCCATGGAGAGGAGCCTGGCAGACTATAGTCAATGGGGTCACAAAAGAGTCAGACACACCTGAGTGAGCGAGCACACACGTGCACACCCCCCACCCCCCACACACACACACACAGTTTTAATTTTCATTCAATTTAAAAGACAGGAAAGCCCCAAGTAAAAAGTATTTGATATTAAAAATTAGAATTTACTACTCATCAGACTAAAGGAATTATATCAATAAAACTATTGCCTTTAGAGGTTCATGGCTTATTCTTTATCTGACTTTTCACTAAGCATTGTGATTCAGCAGAATTAGAAAAAAACTGTATTTCCATTAACGTGCAAAGCATTTTCAAAATGTGATTCTGTGGACTGGACCTATGTTGCACTTTTAATTCTGAGCACATAACTATTTATAATTTTTTGTGTATCCTTGCTCTATTCAGTTAACCTTGCTGAGTTTCAATTTCATTATATGCATAAAAGAAGATAATAAGACTGACTTTTCGCCCTTAACAGAAGATAATATTTGAAAGAGTGTTGTAAATAGGCAATCATTTAAAATGTAATGAAAGCCAACTTCAGAAGATAAAGATCCCTAAGATATAAAAATTGAGTTTTCTGAGGAATTGTCAGGGACGGTGAAAAATCAACAGAAAAAGGCTGTTAATTTTTGTAAGATTCGTTTATACTCTTTTCTACTGCCGACGTATAAACAAATTCAATAATTCAATTCAGATTTCTTTCAGGGGATCCTTTATTAAATCATGGAACTATATTTCAACTAATATAAATCATAGAGGTCACCTCATACAAGGGATAGTGCTGATCACATTAAAATTAATCCATTTAAAATACACTGTATGCATGCCAAAACTGCATTATTTTATTTTTCTAAAAAATGCTCGGATGTTTCTGCAAAGAAAGCAATATTGCCAATAAGAGTCCAGAAGAAATAATAAAAGTTATTGAAAAACCAGGAAATGGGAAGGTGGAGGGGAGGGTAACACAGTGCAGTGCAAAGTTAAAGGACAGTTTACAAGCTATACAAATGGTATAAATACAGGGTTTGGGCAATGGTTTAAATTTTATTGAAATCACTACCTTTTAAAATAATTATATCACTGATATTAACAAATAACATAAAAAACATGGTGTTCCAAGTCCTTATATTTTTAAGAGCATTCTTTGTTTTTTTCTTCTAAGCATCCTTTCTTTCTATGAAAATACTGGGTGACAATTGCTTACCTTGCACAACTCCAATGACATTCATCTCCAACATACTCTGCTCTTTACAAGAAACATTTATTCCTGGTAGTGGACCATCACTCTGAAATTTTTTAATTTTGAAGTCCAGAACTCAGAATTCTCCTAACCTGTCATCAGTTTCATCCTAATGAACCTATTGTACTTTGTCTTCATTGGCTCCATTTCCTGCACTCCCTGGGTCCCCCTAGTCAATGTGGCTTTCTGCACTGCTTTGTCTTCTAAGCTGCCCTGAAGCCTACAGGTTGTCACCTTAACCAGTTTCTCATCAGCATCTTAAAAGCCCGACCAGCACCTACCACTTGTAGTATTCAGTATATTTCACAACTTATTTTCCCACTTTGACCCATAGGCTGCCAAAGCAGAGCCAAAAGAGACTCATTTCACCTCAAATTCTTCTACTCCAAACAATGCCAAACAGTTAACACATATCTTTTTCAAAATTAAAAATTAGTTCATTCATAAGAAATCATTTTCTTGAAAAATACACACAAAAAAATACAAATGAGAATAAAAATGACTAAAATTCCACTATCCAAAGATAATTATTATCAACATTTTGATTAACACACTTCCCTTCACTCTCCAATTTTGAAAACAAAATCTTAGTGCTAATCCAATCTACCAGTATTTTCCTATAAGTTTTGAATTTGTTTCCATGCTTATAAAGAAACACCTACTTTGAGTTATTAAAATATTCACCATTTTTATTTCCTTTATTTTCATAACTTTGTTTTTATAGTTAAATATCTGAGTCACTTGCTAACTTTTGATATGAAGAATAAGGAAAAGCTTTAGACTTTATTATTTTTACAAGGTTAGCCTGGTTTTTAACAACTGTAAAATGTCAACAATTTTACAAGTTTGATCCAATATTATATACTGAAAAATCTATCCCTCCTTTTTCTGATCCATAATATCTTCCTCATCAAATAATAAGATTTTATATTTACTCAAATTTATGTCTGGACTATGTACTTTGATCCTCTGATCAGTCAGCCTGGTTATGTTACCAAGCCATGAGACTGTAACTATTACAACCTCATTATATGTTTTAATATTTGATCAAGCACAGTTTTCCTCATTATTCTCCTTTGCAGACCACTGTTAAAATTTTATTTATATAATTTTATTATTTGAATCTTCATTAAAATTAGCTTTAGTTTTATAGCTCCCTTTCGGACTTGCAGCTGTGGTTGTTCAGTTTTCCACTTCTTTCAAATTCTTTACCCTTCAACAATCGTCTTCACTCTCAGCAAATTCAGTCACCTCATTGTATGAAGAATGTGGAAGCTGTTTATCCTGAAAATCTTTACGTTCCCAAGCTCCCTCTCAAAGTGTCTCTTAAACTCTCACCTTGGTACTTTCTCTTCTTCTGTAAGAAGGAAGAGTGTCTCCTTTCTATATCTAACTTCACTGCACCATCTTTGGTTTTATTTCTTTCATCTCTTTAGAAAATCTTGCCCATCTGAACTCTTCTCAAAGTATACTTTTTAATTTTGAATTTTACTTTCCAGCACATAAACAAGCTAAAATTACCCTCCTTTGCCCTTGTGAGCCTCTTCTCCCCAATGCCTTCCCTGGCCCCATGCTCTTCCCTCTCATATCTCTTCAGTGCCTGTCTCAGGTTCCATCTCCTGTACATCCCCCACGTACGTCCCCATCCTTCTACCACCCACGACATTCTATTGTTGGTATTCTTTCTTCTAATTGTACACTTACCCCCTCTGCAGTCTCAACTATTCCCACGATTTAAACTATGACAGCTCTGCATGACCCCAAAATTAAACCCAGAATCACAGAGTATTAAACCTGTGAGTAATCTTATCCACAATCCTTCAAAACAATCGCTTTACGAATGAGCAAAATAAGAAAGGATTTATTCAAGTTTGGAGTATAATCAAATAAAATTTAGTTTTCTGACTGTAAACGTCACTTGTCTCCTACTTCAAGCATATGTGTTTAAACTCCTTCTGGAAAATCTCTCCCCATGACTCTCCATGGTTCTGCAAGTTCATCAAACTCTTTTGCCTGTAGATTCAAGTCCAAACTTCTAAACACAGCATTTAATGTCCTCTGAACTCACTACTCTCCACCTTTCTGTACTATCTCCTATTAAGCTTTTTTATATACACTATATTCAAAACAATCTGGTCCATTCCTAATCTGGGATATCTATTCTTTTCTCAGTCCTGTCTGACTGTTTGCAACCCCATGGACTGTAGCCCACCAGGCTTCTCCATCCAAGGGATTTCCCAGGGAATTATACTGGAGTAGGTTGCCGTTTCCTTCTCCAGGGGATCTTCCCAACCCAGGGATTGAACCTGGGTTTCCTTCATTGCAGGCAAACTCTATTTTTAACCTGTTCCTAAACTAAGACTAGAATATCATTTAGTTCACTATCACTTTACTCCTATCATTTAATTCACATTATTTCTCTTACCTGAAACATTCTTTTCTCTCACCACTTTTTTTTTTTTAATTTGATTTTATTTTTAAACTTTACAATATTGTATTAGTTTTGCCAAATATCGAAATGAATCTGCCACAGGTATACCCGTGTTCCCCATCCTGAACCCTCCTCCCTCCTCCCTCCCCTACCCTCCCTCTGGGTCGTCCCAGTGCACCAGCCCGAAGCATCCAGTACCGTGCATCGAACCTGGACTGGCAACTCGTTTCATACATGATATTATACATGTTTCAATGCCATTCTCCCAAATCTTCCCACCCTTTCCCTCTCCCATAGAGTCCATAAGACTGTTCTATACATCGGTGTCTCTTTTGCTGTCTCGTACACAGGGTTATTGTTACCATCTTTCTAAATTCCATATATATGCATTAGTATACTGTATTGGTGTTTTTCTTTCTGGCTTACATCACTCTGTATAATAGGTTCCAGTTTCATCCACCTCATTAGAACTGATTCAAATGTATTCTTTTTATTTTTTTTTTTTTTTTTTTAGTTGACATTACTTTTTATTTTTTTTTAATTTTTGACTTGGTCTATTTTAACCACAACATTGCAATTTCACAACTTTGAAAGAAAAACTTTTAATTTAGTAGAAATTCTTTTTTTTTTTTTATAGTTTATCTCTGTCTTTATTTTTTTTTATTTTTATTTTTATTTTTTACCATGAGGTACTTTAGTTATTTTCAGTATTCATCCCACTTGCATAATATCTAAGACAGAACTATGTCATACCATATTCTTTTTTTTTTTTTTCTGAAAAATTTCACAATATAATGTTGATAGTTTACCATGAAGAAATTAAGAAAAGAGAATAGTTTCTAATGTTTATCCATGTATTGACTGTTCGTAGTGCTCTTTACTCCTTCCTGTATTTCCCAGTTTTGTTTTGATATTATCATCATTCATAAAGGACTTTATCATTTTTTATAGCTCGTGCATGCTTCCTTAGCTTTCATTTCTCTGAAGGTGTTTTCACTCCCATTTCAAAAGATACTTTCAATGAATATCTATTACAGAATTGACAGCTTTAATTTTTCAGCACTTTATTTATTTTTTATTTGATAAATTTAATGCCTTTTATTGCCATACCTCATTTTACTGTGCTTTGCTTTAGTGAGCTTTATAGATACATGTTTTTGTTTTTTTTTTTTTTCCTTGTTAATTTTCTGTTTAGTTGATCTATCCATAAGTGTGAGTGGGGTATTAAAATCTCCCACTATTATTGTGTTATTGTTAATTTCTCCTTTCATACTTGTTAGGATTTGTCTTACATACTGCGGTGCTCCCATGTTGGGTGGATATGTATTTATAATTGTTATATCTTCTTCTTGGATTGATCCTTTGATCATTATGTAGTGACCTTCTTTGTCTCTTTTCACAGCCTTTGTTTTAAAGTCTAATTTATCTGATACGAGTATTGTGACTCCTGCTTTCTTTTGGTCCCAATTTGCATGGAAAATCTTTTTCCAGCCCTTCACTTTCAGTCTGTATGTGTCCCCTGTTTTGAGGTGGGTCTCTTGTAGACAACATATGTAAGGGTCTTGTTTTTGTATCCATTCAGCCAGTCTTTGTCTTTTGGTTGGGGCATTCAACCCATTTACGTTTAAGGTAATTACTAATAAATATGATCCCGTTGCCATTTACTTTATTGTTTTGGGTTCGAGTTTATACACCAAATGTATTCTTTTTAATGGCTGAGTAATACTCCATTGTGTATATGTACCACTACTTTCTTATCCATTCATCTGCTGATGGGCATCTAGGTTGCTTCCATGTCCTGGCTATTATAAACAGTGCTGCAATGAACATTGGGGTACACGTGTCTCTTTCCCTTCTGGTTTCCTCAGTGTGTATGCCCAGCAGTGGGATTGCTGGATCATAAGGCAGTTCTATTTCCAGTTTTTTAAGGAATCTCCACACTGTTCTCCATAGTGGCTGTACTAGTTTGCATTCCCACCAACAGTGTAAGAGAGTTCCCTTTTCTCCACACCCTCTCCAGCATTTATTATTTGTAGACTTTTGGATCGCAGCCATTCTGACTGGTGTGAAATGGTATCTCATAGTGGTTTTGATTTGCATTTCTCTGATAATGAATGATATTGACCATCTTTTCATGTGTTTGTTAGCCATCTGTATGTCTTCTTTGGAGAAATGTCTATTTAGATCTTTGGCCCATTTTTTGATTGGGTCATTTATTTTTCTGGAGTTGAGCTGTAGGAGTTGCTTGTATATTTTTGAGATTAGTTGTTTGTCCGTTGCTTCATTTGCTATTATTTTCTCCCATTCTGAAGGCTGCCTTTTCACCTTGCTAATAGTTTCCTTTGTTGTGCAGAAGCTTTTAAGTTTAATTAGGTCCCATTTGTTTATTTTTGCTTTTATTTCCAATATTCTGGGAGGTGGATCATAGAGGATCCTGCTGTGATGTATGTCGGAGAGTGTTTTGCCTATGTTCTCCTCTAGGAGTTTTATAGTTTCTGGTCTTACATTGAGATCTTTAATCCATTTTGAGTTTATTTTTGTGTATGGTGTTAGAAAGTGTTCTAGTTTCATTCTTTTACAAGTGGTTGACCAGCTTTCTCAGCACCACTTGTTAAAGAGATTGTCTTTAATCTATTGTATATTCTTGCCTCCTTTGTCAAAGATAAGGTGTCCATATGTGCATGGATTTATCTCTGGGCTTTCTATTTTGTTCCATTGATCAATATTTCTGTCTTTGTGCCAGTACCATACTGTCTTGATAACTGTGGCTTTGTAATAGAGCCTGAAGTCAGGTAGATTGATTCCTCCCGTTCCATTCTTCTTTCTCAAGATCGCTTTGGCTATTCGAGGATTTTTGTATTTCCATACAAATTGTGAAATTATTTGTTCTAGCTCTGTGAAGAATACCGTTGGTAGCTTGATAGGGATTGCATTGAATCTATAAATTGCTTTGGGTAGTATACTCATTTTCACTATATTGATTCTTCCAATCCATGAACATGGTATATTTCTCCATCTATTAGTGTCCTCTTTGATTTCTTTCACCAGTGTTTTATAGTTTTCTATATATAGGTCTTTAGTTTCTTTAGGTAGATATATTCCTAAGTATTTTATTCTTTCCATTGCAATGGTGAATGGAATTGTTTCCTTAATTTCTCTTTCAGTTTTCTCATTATTAGTGTATAGGAATGCAAGGGATTTCTGTGTGTTGATTTTATATCCTGCAACTTTACTATAATCATTGATTAGTTCTAGTAATTTTCTGGTGGAGTCTTTAGGGTTTTCTATGTAGAGGATCATGTCATCTGCAAACAGTGAGAGTTTTACTTCTTCTTTTCCAATTTGGATTCCTTTTATTTCTTTTTCTGCTCTGATTGCTGTGGCCAAAACTTCCAAAACTATGTTGAATAGTAATGGTGAAAGTGGGCACCCTTGTCTTGTTCCTGACTTTAGAGGAAATGCTTTCAATTTTTCACCATTGAGGATAATATTTGCTGTGGGTTTGTCATATATAGCTTTTATTATGTTGAGGTATGTTTCTTCTATTCCTGCTTTCTGGAGAGTTCTTATCGTAAATGGATGTTGAATTTTGTCAAAGGCTTTCTCTGCATCTATTGAGATAATCATATGGTTTTTGTTTTTCAATTTGTTAATGTGGTGTATAACATTGATTGATTTGCGGATATTGAAGAACCCTTGCATCCCTGGGATAAAGCCCACTTGGTCATGGCGTATGATCTTTTTAATGTGTTGTTGGATTCTTATTGCTAGAATTTTGTTAAGGATTTTTGCATCTATGTTCATCAGTGATATTGGCCTGTAGTTTTCTTTTTTTGTGGGATCTTTGTCAGGTTTTGGTATTAGGGTGATGGTGGCCTCATAGAATGAGTTTGGAAGTTTACCTTCCTCTGCAATTTTCTGGAAGAGTTTGAGCAGGATAGGTGTTAGCTCTTCTCTAAAGTTTTGGTAGAATTCAGCTGTGAAGCCGTCTGGACCTGGGCTTTTGTTTGCTGGAAGATTTTTGATTACAGTTTCAATTTCCGTGCTTGTGATGGGTCTGTTAAGATTTTCTATTTCTTCCTGGTCCAGTTTTGGAAAGTTGTACTTTTCTAAGAATTTGTCCATGTCTTCCACGTTGTCCATTTTATTGGCATATAATTGTTGATAGTAGTCTCTTATGATCCTTTGTATTTCTGTGTTGTCTGTTGTGATCTCTCCATTTTCATTTCTAATTTTATTGATTTGATTTTTCTCCCTTTGTTTCTTGATGAGTCTGGCTAATGGTTTGTCAATTTTATTTATCCTTTCAAAGAACCAGCTTTTGGCTTTGTTGATTTTTGCTATGGTCTCTTTTGTTTCTTTTGCATTTATTTCTGCCCTAATTTTCAAGATTTCTTTCCTTCTACTAACCCTGGGGTTCTTCATTTCTTCCTTTTCTAGTTGCTTTAGGTGTAGGGTTAGGTTATTTATTTGACTTTTTTCTTGTTTCTTGAGGTATGCCTGTATTGCTATGAACTTTCCCCTTAGGACTGCTTTTAAAGTGTCCCACAGGTTTTGAGTTGTTGTGTTTTCATTTTCATTTGTTTCTATGCAAATTTTGATTTCTTTTTTGATTTCTTCTGTGATTTGTTGGTTATTCAGCAGGGTGTTGTTCAGCCTCCATATGTTGGAATTTTTAATAGTTTGTCTCCTGTAATTGAGATCTAATCTTACTGCATTGTCACCACTTCTTTCATTGTCACCTAATGAATCCCTATGCATTACCTAAATTTCAACACAAGTGACAACTATATTTGAGTCTAGTCTGAAGACCTTTCTGTTCTGTTATTCAGAATATACTATTTCCCTACGTTAAGCTCCAATATCACATTATATCTCTCTCATGGCATTCATATTTTGACTTGCATTGCAGCTATTTGTGTATTATTTCATTTCACTGAGTTCAGATCAGTTCAGTTGCTCAGTTGTGTCCGACTCTGTGTGACCCCATGGACTGCAGCACACCAGGCCTCCCTGTCCATCACCAACTGCCAGAGTTTACTCAAACTCATATCCATTGAGTCAGTGATGCCATCAAACCATCTCATCCTCTGTTGTCCCCTTCTCCTCCTGCCCTCAATCTTTCCTAGCATCAGGGTCTTTTCAAATGAGTCAACTCTTCTCATTAGGTGGCCAAAGTATTGGAGTTTCAACATCAGTCCTTCCAATGAATATTCAGGATTGATTTCCTTCAAGATTGACTGACTGGATCTCCTTGCAGTCCTAGGGACTCTCAAGAGTCTTCTCCAACACCACAGTTCAAAAGGATCAATTCAGCTTTCTTATAGTCCAACCCTCACATCCATACATGACTACTGGAAAAACCATAGCCTTGACTAGATGGACCTTTGTCACTAGTAGCTTATAAACTTCATGAGGTCAAATATTTCTCTTTGTAGCATATGCATCTTTTTGGTCATAGTTTACTATCAACAGTGTTAACATTAGGTAACAAACGAAAATGGCTTCCTTACTTTCATCATCATCCTCATTCTGCAGTTCTAAAGGATTTGGTGAAGTTTCACTATATTTAGTGAAATATATCTTATTTCATATAATTCTATCTGATTAGGCTAATAAAAGCAGAATCTTCAGATGTTTCTAGAAATATACAAAGATCAAAATTCTTCTGTTAATATCATAACAACAAACTAAGATCATGGTATCTGGTTTCATTCAGTTCAGTTCAGTCGCTCAGTTGTGTCCAACTCTTTGCGACCCCATTAATTGCAGCATGCCAGGCCTCCCTGTCCATCACCAACTCCTGGAGTTCACTCAAACTCACGTCCATCAAGTCAGTGATGCCATCCAGCCATCTCATCCTCTGTCATCCCCTTCTCCTCCTGCCCCCAATCCCTCCCAGCATCAGAGTCTTTTCCAGTGAGTCAACTCTTCACATGAGGTGGCCAAAATACTGGAGTTTCAGCTTTAGCATCATTCCTTCCAAAGAAATCCCAGGGCTGATCTCCTACAGAATGGACTGGTTAGATCTCCTTGCAGTCCAAGGGACTCTCAAGAGTCTTCTCCAACACCACAGTTCAAAAGCATCAATTCTTCAGTGCTCAGCTTACTTCATGGCAAATAGAAGGGGGAAAAGTGGAAACAGTAACAGATTTTATTTTCTTGGGCTCCAAAATAACTATAGACAGTGACTACAGCCATTAAATTAAAAGATGGTTGCTCCTTGGACAAAAAGCTATGACAAACCTAGACAGCATATTAAAAAGCATAGACATCACTTTTCCAAGAAAGGTCTGTATAATCAAAGATATGGCTTTTCCAGTAGTCATGTATAGATGTCAGAGTTGGACCATAAAGAAGGCTGAGCACCGAAGAATTGATTCTTTTGAATTGTGGTTCTGAGAAGAATCTTGAGAGTCCCTTGGAAAACAAGGAGATCATGCCAGTCAATCCTATAGGAAATCAACCCTGACTATTCATTGGAAGGACTGATGCTGATGCTGAAGCTCTAATCCTTTGGCCACCTGATATGAAGAGCCACCTGATGCTGGGGAAGATTAAAGGCAGAAGGAGAAGGCGGCAACAGAGGATGAGATGGTTGGATGACATCATCAATTCAATGAACATGAGTTTGAGCAAATTCTGGGAGATAGTGAAGGACGGGGAAGCCTAGCATGTGACCATGGGGTTGCAAAGAGTCAAACATGACTTAGTGAATGAGCAACAACAATATCATGCACTTGGATGACTTAGCTAGCATAATCCATCTATTGAGGGGAACTATTTTAATTACCAAAACTATTGAGAAGTATATCTGCTTCCTATTGCAGTTGCAACATCACACCACAAACTTAGTGACTTAAAACAATACACATTTATTATCATAATTCTAAAGGTCAAAAACCCAGTATCAGTTTCCTTGGTTAAAATCAAGGTATTGGCAAACCTGGTTCCTTCTACAGGCTCTAGGAGAAAAATCTGTTTCCATCTCCTTTCCAACCTCTAGAGGAAACCAACATTCTTTAGCTCATTGCTCCTTCCTTCATTTTCAAAGTCAGCAGTGTAGTGTTTTCCCTCTTCTCCAACCCCTGCTTCCACCTTTTTATCTTTTCTCTTTCTCTCACTCTGATACTGCTGCCTCTCTCTAAAAAGAACCCTTCTGATGACATTGGGCCCACCCAGACAATTCAGGATAATCTCCCATGTCAAGATCCTTAACTTAAGCACATTTTTGAAGGCTCTTTTACAGTGTAAAGTAACATATTTACAGGCTCCAGGGATTAGGACAGACATGCATATCTTTGAGGGAACAATTATTCAGTTTACTGTAAGAAGAATATTAAAGAATATTAAGAATGCAAAGAATATTAAAACCTAAAATCTTGAGGAAAACGAAAGGTCTAATCACAAGCATTACAACCACATTTCTAGAGCATCATGTTCCCTAGGTGACAGAAGAACTCTAAACAGGATGGGAACAGCAAAATGTGACTCAGTGGCAAGACTCACAAAAAGGAAAAAAAATAATAGGAAGCTGGGGAACAGGAGTGGTATTTCTAGGCAAGCTATATCTGCCATCTCCCACTGATTCTGCTCTTTTCTTTGACCAATAAATCAGCCAAGATGAGAAGCACTGCACACGGTCAACAAAATAGACAGTGCTGAGCAGAGGAAAAACAGAGCACATGGACACCATGAAAAGTGTTTGAGGATACGGCCAACCCAAAGTGGGGAAATTCTATCACTGATATGGTTCGAATGTTGATGACCCCCCAAATTCACCTTGAGAGTTGAAATTCTAACCCCCAGGGTGATGGTATTAGGAGGTGGGTCCTTTGGGAGGTGAATAGGCTATAAGGACAGAGCCACCTTGAATAGGATTCAGTTCAGTTCAGTTGCTCAGTCGTGTCTGACTCTTTGAGACTCCATGAATTGCAACATGCCAGGCCTCCCTGTCCATTACCAACTCCCAGGGTTCACTCAAACTCACATCCATCGAGTCAGTGATGCCATCCAGCCATCTCATCCTCTGTCGTCCCCTTCTCCTCCTGCCCCCAATCCCTCCCAGCATCATGGTCTTTTCCAATGAGTCAACTCTTCGCATGAGGTGGCCAAAGTACTGGAGTTTCAGCTTTAGCATCATTCCTTCCAAAGAACACCCAGGACTGATCTTCAGAATGGACTGGCTGGATCTCCTTGCAGTCCAAGGGACTCTCAAGAGTCTTCTCCAACACCACAGTTCAAAAGCATCAATTCTTCGGTGCTCAGCTTTCTTCACAGTCCAACTCTCACATCCATACATGACTACTGGAAAAACCATAGCCTTGACTAGATGGACCTTTGTTGACAAAGTAATGTCTCTGCTTTTGAATATGCTATCTAGGTTGGTCATTACTTTCTTTCCAAGGAGTAAGCATCTTTTAATTTCATGGCTGCAGTCACCATCTGCAGTGATTTTGGAGCCCCAAAAATAAAGTCTAACCCTGTTTCCATTGTTTCCCCATCTATTTCCCATGAAGTGATGGGACCAGATGCCATGATCTTAGTTTTCTGAATGTAGTGCCCTTATAAAAGAAACCAGAGAAAAAGCTCTTGCCCCTTCCACCAACAGAGGACACAGTGAAAAGTGGCCATTTACAATCTTGAACTCCTAGCCTTCAGAACTGTGACAAACAGATGTTGCTATTTATAAGCCACCCAGTCTATGATATTTTGTTATACTAGCCCAAATGGACTAAAATAAACACCAAGCAGTAACAATCATAGTAAAGGGATAACTACCTGAGGTCGTTAATTATTACTACTTAGTTCCGTTTGCCATTTGTAGATACCATTCAAGATACCCCACAGCAGAGAATTCTGGCGGATCCTAGACATGTGGGAGTTCAACAAGACTCAGAGAGTCCAAGAAAATCATGTTACCTTTATAACTAAGTGGGCATGTTGAGAGCCCTGAAAGGTCACACTACCCATTCAAACCAGCACTTATTCAAATGCAGAAATAAGGCAACAGTGTTATCAGAATCAGAAATGACAAAGGAAAGCCACCATTACTTAAAAAAAAAAAAAAGACTCAATGGTTTTTTTAAAAATTACTTTGTTTTTCGCTATGCTAGGTCTTCATTGCTATGCACAGACTTTTCTAGTTGTGGTGAGTGAGGGTACTCTCTAGTCGCAATGTGCAGACTTCTCACTGTTGTGACTTCTCTTGTTGCAGAGCACAAGCTCTAGGATTCATGGGCTTCAACAGTTGTGGCTCACAGGCTTAGCTGCCTAGTGGCATGTGGAATCTTCCTGGACCGGGGTCGAACCCACATCCCCTGCATTGGCAGGCAGGCTCTTCACCACTGAACCACCAGGGAAGTCCCACCATATCCTCCTTACTCATGTTACTTCCCTGTGTTAACTGGCCCCTGATGCTGAAAATAATCACAAAGAAGGAAAAGGAAAGATGAGACAATCCATTTTAGTAGAAAGGACAATTCCTTTTTCACCTTAATTTGAAAAGATACATGTACCTTACGTTCACAGCAGCACTATTTACAATAAGCAAGACATGGAAGCACTCTAAATCCCCACCAACAGACGGATGGATAAAGAAAACAGTATATATTGGCCAATATATACAATGGACTATTATTCAGCCAAAAAAATGAAATAATGTCATTTGCACCAACATGGATGGACCTAGAGATTATTATACTAAGTACAGTAAGTCAGAAAGAGAAAGAAAAATATCATATGATATCACTTATATGTGGAGCACAAAAAACTATACAAATAAACTTATTTAGGAAAGAGTCACGGACTCATAGACATAGAAAATAAACTTATGGCTACCAAAGGAGAAAAGTTACAGGAAGGATAAATTAGAATTTTGGAATTAGCAGATACAAACTACTGTATATAAAATAGATAAACGACATAATACCTTTTCCTTTCAACCTTTTCTTATCAGTAAGCTGAAGACAGAGGACACTGATAGAATGTATGACTATCAAAAAGTGATATAGAAACAGCTAAGCTAGTTTTGAGTAGGATTCCCACTATTCTGACAGGAATAAACACATAGGCATGTATGAACTATAAAATATCAACTGTGTGACTTGGGTGATTCCGCACAGGAGTTAAATGCTTTAAAATTTGCATTAAAACTGATACTGTACAAGGTAAAGATGAACAATAAAATTCATGCGAGTGATTTACATTTTTAATTTTCCTTGACTTGAGCTTCCCTTGTGGCTCAGTGAGTAAAGAATCTACCTTTAGATTACTGTGGGAGACCTGGGTTCAATCCCTGGGTTGGGAAGATCCCCTGGAGAAGGAAAAGGCTACCCACTCCAGGATTCTGGCCTGGAGAGTTCCACAGACTTGACTTACTTACAGTGACATTAAACAGCAAATAGAAAATATCATTATACAAAACCATGAAAGGAAGGGGAAAAAAACTTTATATATTAGTACCTTTAGCAGGATTTTCCATGCTTTTTGGGCAAGAGGTATCATGTTTTCATTTTGCACTGGACTCCCCAGATTGTGTATGACCCTGCACACCCAGGAGCTGATTGGTTTGAGCATAAGATAATTGATTTAGGATTTGATTGTCTGGAGATCAAAACCTTGAAGAAATTCAATCATATTTCTGCTGTCCTCTCCTGAACATAGCTTAGTTTGAAACCTTCACTGCTTCCTGCATCACTCAAGACTCAAAGCTTTCTTTGTTCTGCCTTAAAACTCTAGGTAATCTGCCTCTTTCCATACACAAAAAATTATATTCTCTCTTCTTATGTTACCTTGACTCTGCAACCTTTGGTTCCAGGTCACTAAGCCACAGATTACCCTCTCTCATATTAAAGTAGGGGGCTGGCATGTGTGACATGCTGAACCCTGTGTTCAAGTGTCTGAATAAATCTTTTGTGGCCTTAATTACAGGTGAGACCATGTTAAATTTAACTCCAACAGATGTTCTCTATGAAAATGTGACACCTGATCATTTTAATGGAGATGTTGAAATGCAAACATTTCCGTGGTAGAAATTGAAAACTCCTGAAAGCTGACCACAATTTACAACCTTGCAGTACTTTAGTGGCATTATTTTTTAAAATGTTAACAGTGAGAAGGACAGTATATGAATATGAGAAGTTTACTTCTCAGAGCAGTGTTGTGTTGCTTTACACTTCAAATTATGGATAAAACAGTCTTCTCCTAGAGCCCAGATTTCCAAAGTTGCATCAGGGGTCATCAAAGAGAACTAGATCAAGGATTCCTGTTGAACAAAACTCCAAACCCCTTCCTATACCACCTTTCTCCAGGCATAGTAGCTCCTTGTGATAAACTAGAACCCCATAAAAGCTTTTGTTTGAAGTAACCATCCTGAGACTAAATGAAAACACAGCAAATAACAAAACTCTCCCCGTTACTTCACAGAATGACCTGATCTTTACAAGACAAAAAGAATCAAAGATAAAGTGAACATGAAGTATTTTCTAAATAAAACACATTTCTTCTTTTAACAACTATTTTTATAAGCTCACCACTGACAGACTAATTGAAATGATGCGTTTTATACTTCTTTCTTCTTAAATAGAGATGTTTAAGTTATCTTAAAAATTAGGATCATTGACAGGAAGTATAACATAATGATCCTCCAGGAAACATTGTACATTACAGGCCATCTGTCCCGTCACTAAAGGGATTCACAAGAGCATAATATGTAGTATTGAGTTAGGATCTATATTCTGCCTTTTTCCTGCCAATTTTGTAAGCATCATACTTACATTCAATTTATTATAAATTTACCACATATTTAGTTTACTAATGTGAAACTGGGCTTCCTTGGCAGCTCAGTGGTAAAGAACTGGCCTGCCAAGGCAGGAGATGTGGGTTTGATCCCTGGGTCCAGAAGATACCCTGAAGAAGAAAATGGCAACCTACTCCAGTATTCTTGCCTGGGAAATCCCTTGGACAGACGAGCCTGGTGGGCTTCAGTCCATGGGGTTGCAAACGAGTGGGACATAGCTTAGAGACTAAAAAAACAACAATTTTAAAACTATATTAGATTGACTTGGCAATTAAAAGCAAAAAATAATTTGCAAAGTCCCTACAATTCCAAATCAAACATTCCACTCAATTACTCAGTTCCCAGGTGTTAGATGTAGCAATGTAGGTTATATAGAATGCATATGAATGTGTAAATTAACTTTAGAAGTCCTTAACACACACACATGCACACACACACACAAAACTATTGAAAAAGCAGTTGAAATTGAAAGCAATTCTTCCTTTTAACACACACTGTTTTTAAGGCAGGTGATGTTGTCCCTTTTTATTTTAAGGTTCCAACAAAGCATGGACAGGTATGGGTCTTCAAGGGAGCATAGCCTCTGGCCCTCCTGGGCCGTTGCATCTCCTTTTTTTTTTTTAATTAGGGCACAGTTGCTTTACAATGATGTGTTAGTTTCAGCTCTACAATGAAAATCAGCTGTATATACATATATCCTCTCCCTCTTAGATTTCTCTCCCACCCGCCTCCATCCCACCCCTCTAGGTCATCACAGAGCACCGAGCTGAACTCCCCGGCTATACAACAGCTTCCCACTAGCTCTCTATGTTACACATGGTAGTGTACATATGTCCATGCTATTCTCTCAATTCTTCCCACCCTCCCCATCACCCACCGTATCCACAAGTCCACTCTCTACGTCTGTGTCCCTATGCCTGCCCTCAAATAGTTTCACCTGGACCATTTTTCGAGATTCTGCATATATGCATGTATATACCATATTTGGTTTTCTCTTTTGGACTTATTCACTCTGTGTGACAAACTAGAGCCTTACAGAACTGTCAGCCACCAGTCACAGACATTCACGTTCAGGAATGCAGATCCATCCAGGGCTTCTCCCGCAGTCTATGCAAGATGAAGCTCCTGCTCTCCAGCTGATACACCAAATGGGGACTTCCTCATCAGCTAGGTATTATAATCCAACCAAATGCCAACAAAGCAAAAGTACTTTACATTACTTTTTCATTTTACCAAAAATTCCATGGACAGAGGAGCCTGGTGGGCTATAGTCCACAGGGTGACAAAAAGTCAGATATGACTGAGCATGCACGAGCTGGAAAAATAGTCTACATTGTGAAGATCTAGGACCCAGAAGGACCTAGCATTCCCTCCCATATCACAGTGTGCTGAGAGTCTAAACTCCGACTTGCAGGTGTTCCAATACCATGCTTTTGGACATTTTTCTTAATAATGTTTTAAAATACCATAAACTGGGTGTCAGAGTTA
Organism: Bos grunniens; assembly: GCF_055505025.1. Taxonomy (NCBI): domain Eukaryota; kingdom Metazoa; phylum Chordata; class Mammalia; order Artiodactyla; family Bovidae; genus Bos; species Bos grunniens. The sequence goes on from NC_141165.1 coordinate 137,660,873, forward strand.
AGCTGTGTAAACACTGGATGCTTCCCATTCTATTAATATTATTTGTCATTCCTTTGTAGTCATAAACTAAATTTTGCATTTCCATAGTTCTTTACAACAAAGATCTCCAAGTTCTCACCACTTCTTCTTTTTTATATTTCCTTATGTTGCAACAGTCACATGTTCTTCTAAGATTTTAGCAAATAACAGTAAATGAAAAGTAGAAAATAATGCTTAACTAAAAGAGATACCTCTACAAATGTTCAACGCCTGTTTCCTTCTAGTATTTTCCAATGCATAATTAAATAAATAATTTTTTTAAATTAATAAGCTAAAACACTTAAAATGGATAAAAAGGTAAGCACTATGTGATGTGTTTCTCTACTACAACTAGAACTTTCTAACAGTCTGAATGCAGAGTTCCAAAGAATAGCAAGGAGAGACAAGAAAGCCTTCCTCAGCGATCGATGCAAAGAAATAGAGGAAAACACAGAATGGGAAAGACTAGGGATCTCTTCAAGAAAATTAGAGATACCAAGGGAACATTTCCTGCAAAGGTGGGCTCAATAAAGGACAGACATGATAGGGACCTAACAGAAGCAGAAGATATTAAGAAGAGGTGGCAAGAATACACAGAAGAACTGTACAAAAAAGAGCTTCATGACCCAGATAATCACGATGGTGTGATCACTGACCTAGAGCCAGACATCCTGGAATGTGAAGTCAAGTGGGCCTTAGAAAGCATCACTACGAACAAAGCTAGTGGAGGTAAGTTCCAGTTGAGATCCACAAAGCTAGTAGAGGTGGTATTCCAGTTGAGCTATTTTGAATCCTAAAAGATGATGCTGTGAAAGTGCTGCACTCAGTATGCCAGCAAATTTGGAAAACTCAGCAGTGGCCACAGGACTGGAAAAAGGTCAGTTTTCATTCCAATCACAAAGAAAGGCAATGCCAAAGAATGCTCAAACTACTGCACATTTTCACTCATCTCACACGCTAGTAAAGTAATGCTCAATATTCTCCAAGCCAGGCTTCAGCAGTACGTGAGCCATGAATTTCCAGATGTTCAAGCTGGTTTTAGAAGAGGCAGAAACCAGACATCAAATTGCCAACATCCGCTGGATCATGGAAAAAGCAAGAGTTCCAGCTGCTTTGTTGACTATGCCAAAGCCTTTGACTGTGTGGATCACAATAAACTGTGGGAAATTCTGAAAGAGACAGGAATACCAGACCACCTGTTCTGCCTCTTGAGAAATTTGTATGCAGGTCAGGAAGCAACAGTTATAACTGGACATGGAAAAACAGACTGGTTCCAAATAGGAAAAGGAGTTCCTCAAGGCTATATATTGTCACCCTGCTTATTTAACTTATATGCAGAGTACATCATGAGAAACATTGGGCTGGAAGAAGCACAAGCTGGAATCAAGATTGCCGGGACAAATATCAATAACCTCAGATATGCAGATGACACCACCCTTATGGCAGAAAGTGAAGAGGAACTAAAAAGCCTCTTGTTGAAAGTGAAAGTGGAGAGTGAAAAAGTTGGCTTAAAGCTCAACATTCAGAAAACGAAGATCATGGCATCTGGTCCCATCACTTCATGGGAAATAAATGGGAAAACAGTGAAAACAGCGTCAGACTTTATTTTGGGGGGCTCCAAAATCACTGCAGATGGTGACTGCAGCCATGAAATTAAAAGATGCTTACTCCTTGGAAGGAAAGTTATGACCAACCTAAATAGCATATTCAAAAGCAGAGACATTACTTTGCCAACAAATGTCCACCTAGTCAAGGCTATGTTTTTTCCAGTGGTCAGGTATGGGTGTGAGAGTTGGATTGTGAAGAAAGCTGGGCACCGAAGAATTGATGCTTTTGAACTGTGGTGTTGGAGAAGACTCTTGAGAGTCCCTTGGACTGCAAGGAGATCCAACCAGTCCACTCTAAAAGAGGTCAGTCCTGGGTGTTCTTTGGAAGGACGGATGCTAAAGCTGAAGCTCCAATACTTTGGCCACCTCATGTGAAGAGTTGACTCATTGGAAAGGACCCTGATGCTGGGAGGGATTGGGGGCAGGAGGAGAAGGGGACAACAGAGGATGAGATGGCTGGACAGCATCACCAACTCAATGGACGTGAGTTTGAGTGAACTCCGGGAGTTGGTGATGGACAGGGAGGCCTGGCGTGCTGCGATTCATGGGGTCACAAAGAATCCAACACGACTGAGTGACTGAACTGCACTGAACTGAACAATGAATAAGCCCTTGGATATAGATGATCTTGCCTGGGAAATCCCATGGATAGAGGAGCCTGGTGGGCTACAGCCCATGGGATCGCAAGGAGTCAAACAAGACTTGGTGACTAAACCACCATCGCCACCATATTTGCTTTACAGTGTTGTGTTAGTTTCTGCTGTACAGCAAAGTAAATCAACTATATGCACACATATATCCTCTCTCTTTTGGATTTTTTTCCATTTAGGTCATCGCAGAGCAGAGTAGAGTTCCCTGACATAAACAGTCTATTCTCATTAGTCATCTATTTCATATATAGTAATGCAGATATGTCAGTTCCTTAGAGGAGGGTATGGCAACCCGCTCTAGTATTTTGCCTGGAGAATCCACATGGACAGAGGAGCCTGGTGGACTACAGCCTATAGTGTCACAAAAAGTCAGACATGACTGAAGCAACTTAGCACACACACATGTCAGTCCTAATCTCCCAATTCATCCACCCCACTAAATATTAATACATTTTTCTCTATGTCTGTGTATTACATGTGATGTATTATAAGGCCTTTTGTGGAAGGGATATTTATTCATATCCCATTGCCATTGACCATGGAGGAATGCCTTGCTTTGGCCAAGTACATATAGAAAGATGTAACCTATACCACATCCAGTTGGAAGCTTTAAGAGCCATCGAGTTTTTCCTGCAGCTCTTTTACTCATTTTTCTCTGACATTAGAACTGTATGTCCCAGATGTAGGCTTGTTCCCTCAGCTTGGATTTCAGAATAAAATGATCCGTGTAACACCGCCATGTAGACAGAAGCAACCAGCCTTCTGTGGTGACTGATCAGGAACCATAGCTACAGCCAACAAGAATAGGATGAAGCCCACCACAGAAAAAGACGTGCAACATCAGAAAAAAAATAAATAAATAAAGCCTTGCTCTTGATAAGCTACTGAGTTTGGGGCATTGTTTGTGACTAACATAGTTCAGCAAATGTGACTGTAATAGATGACACAAAGGGCTGAATTTTTCATGTTTATCAAGTTTCCACACTGTTGTACCACTCAGGATGAACCCCAAAATTGATTTTAGTATCAAGGTTAACGATAACATACATACATGCCAAGAGGGTATGAAAAGATGTATTGCCTAAATAATGAGACTTTTAGGGAAAAGCATAGCACTTCTCCCACGCTGCCTCAAGCATGGTTTGAGAGAGCAGGGAGAGGACCTGGCTGCTTAGAGTTTTCTGGTGGCTGAGAGGTGGTGCTTGGGTAAATGTTCCAGCATGGGCAGGGGCTGGAGTGATTTGAACTCTCCACTGATTCCATGCTTTCTTATGAGCTTGCCTAGATGTGGGGCAGAAGGGGTAGAGGGAAGAGAAAAGATGACATGCTGCCAGCAGATTAACATCAAAATGAGTCGTTTTTTCATACAGATGAACCTATTTGCAAAGCAGAAATATAGACACAGAGACATAGAGAACAAATGTATAGATAACTAAGTGTGGGGTGGAGGGTGGATGAATTTGGAGATTGGGACTGACATATGTGTGTGCTAAGTTGCTTCAGTCGTGTCTGACTCCGCAACGCTATGGACTGTAGCCCACCAGGCCCTTTGTCCATGGGATTCTCCAGGCAAGAATACTGGAGTGGGCTGCCATGTCGTCCTCCAGGGGATTGACATATCTGCATTATTATGTATACAATAGGTGACCAATGAGAATAGACTGTTTATGACAGGGAACTCTACTCAATGTTCTGTGATGACTTAAATGGAAAGAAAATGCAAAATAGAAGGGATATGTGTATACACATATATACAGTTGACTCACTTTGCTGTACAGCAGAAACTAACAACATTGTAAAGCAAATACGGTGGTGATGGTGGTTTAGTCACTAAGTCTTGTTTGACTCCTTGCAATGAATGCCATGAGCCACCAGGGAAGTCAGCCCAAGTGAAGCACATGATAAATGTAGAATGATGAACTGAGCAAGGAATTTAGATATACCTTCAAAATGAACAGAATCTGTCTTTAATAGCAGCTTCAGTTGGCAGCCTAAGGAGGAACCGTGTGAGAAGACAGGGCAAATTACCAGTTCCTCCCAACCTGGTCTTTAAAAGCAGGATTTATGCTTTTGGGATCAAGTAAACAGTCAAAGTTCTTGGAAGCATTGGCGTGAAGGAGCCTTAAGGAAAAGAAAAAGACACCAATAAGAGGAAGTTGGGGGTCCAGGTAGTTAGCTAGAGAGAAAGAAGAGAATGGTAGCTACTTTAAAATGGAGAATCTGTTCATAACAGTTAGAGATTATGATCATTTTATTGAGAATTAGCCATTGGTAATTCAACTTTATTATTTGTCCTTATTCTTTGCTTATTTTTTATTAGCATACCTTCTTTATTGTTGTCATAGCTCTTCCACATGGATTGCAGTTCTTTTCCTATTTACATTCTACTTTTTAACTCTCATTATTGCCCTTCTTTATAAAACTTAACCTATCATTTTCTCTTAGCATTTGGGAAAGGGTATTGCCTGCTTATTTTTAATTTGTGGATTTTCACATTTTTCATACACACACACAAAAGAAAAAAGTCTTAGTCAGGCATAAAACTAAAATTCCATAAATTTTAACTCCCAAATATATTATTTGACCCTAAATGTTGCTAATTCATATTAAGTGACCCAGAAAATGCTCAACTGGCATGGTTCAAAGCCAATGTCTTTATTTATTTATCTGGCTTCTCAAGCCCCTGAACTTATGTTAGTTTAGCTCTTAAGGGCATTCCTTTTCCTATTTGGGATTTTTTTTTTTCATGTCATAGTAAAAATAATAAAACTGAATATATTGACTTGTGAGTTACTGGGTTAGTAAAAACTCATCACTCAGAACAAGAGATCTTTTGGCTAGAATCATATGAATTTCATTTTTCTATTTTAAAATACAAAAAATGATTACTTTGATTGTTAGAATCTTATTAAGTTGGTTCCTAATATCTAGTTATGGGCTAAGTCTATGAGTTATTTGAAATGTTCACAGATTAAAATCCATGAAAGGATAGAAAATTACACAAAAATGAAATCATTTATATATGCATATTATGCCCTGTTACTTGGGAAGCCTTGCTTTGAAATTACTCTTTTCTATTTATTTTCCAGTAAAGAATGTAAGAAAGTTAATTTTAATTAATGAAATAATTAGAACAACTATTGGTTGAAAAGACACGATGATAAGATGTTCTTTTTTCTGTATTTACCTGCCATTTTCTCCAAGATTCTGAGGCTCAATACAATGTCAGGACTGTATACATGAAAGCACATCAAAAGACTGGAATTTATCTTGGTATTTAGGGATTGGAGGACAGACTATATATTGGCAGAAATGTTTGGCCAACTTAACCTATTTTTCTCTTGATGATCTTGAAAATAAAATAAATAGAATCTAAGAATGTCATATAATTGTAGCTGCCTAAAACTGGATTAACTGAGATTTGGAGAAAATAGAAGGTAAATCCAAATAACAATCTTATGATGACTACTTTGCCCTTACCCTCCAATTATTGTTCAATGAGATGCCTTGCAAATAACAGGCACCCAACAAACACTTGTGAACTATTTAAAGGAGACAGTCACAATACTATTAGGTCAGCCTATTTTTTTTCATGCATTTTTTCTCTTTCTCCGTAATCCAACTCCTCTCACAAGTATAGTTTAGGCACCCAGCAAAAATCCTCAGTACTGATGTTTTTCTCAAAATTGAGAAAAATAGACAATCAAATGAAAACAAATGTATTTTGCTACCACAAAAATCCACCACCTTTCCTGCCACCTGTACTGAATATCTTGCTCTCTTTTGTAATGACTGATGCGGTCTCCCTTCTCTGTTGAAATACAGGTATCGTCAATATTTGTGCCTGCTCTTACCTACACAGACTTCAGCCTTCAACAGCCGCATAATCAACGTTTCCCTGTCTCTGAGAACATCCCCAGTGGCATCCAGTATAGCCTACTGTGGTCCGTCTTTCTTGACCCATGCCTCCTTCAGCTGCACCACTATTTCTCTCTTCTCTTCGCATATAAAGATGGTATAACAGCTTTCTATCTTGTGGACACAGGGGGAAGGAAAGGGTGGGACGCACTGGGATAGCAACATTGACATTTACACACTCTCATGTGTGAAATAGATAGCTAGTAGGAAGCTACTATATAACACAGAGAGCTCAGCCTAGTGCTCTGTGAGGACCTAGAGAGGTGGGATGGGAGGGGATGGTGGTGGGAGGGAGACTCAAGAGAGAAGGGATATATGTATACTTACAGCTGATTCACATTGTTCTATGGCAGAAACTACCACAACATTGTAATTAAATAATTAATTACTTAAAAAAATTTTTTTAAGAGTTGGTAATTCATGACTTCTATTTTCTCAACACATTTCAATTGGAATTTTCCCTACCATACCACTTTAGATGATCTTGCCAAAGTCATCCATGACTACTGTCTTACAAAATCGAAGCCACCACCTCTCAGCAATATGTGACATAGGTGAAAACTCATCTCTACTTACTCACAACAAATACACACTGATTTAAATGCTGGGGATACAGAAGTAAAAAAAAAAAAAAAAAAAAACTAACAAATACTTCCCTTATGGCATTTGCACTCTAATGGAAAGTAAAAAAAAAAAATAAGCTATAGAGAAATAAGTACAATCTGTGCTGTACTAGCTACTGATGAAAGTAAAGAAGAAATATAAACTGAAAAAGAGAAATAAGGAGTATTGGAAGGGAGCTTCAAATTTTAGATTGGAAGATCAGAAAAGGTCTTTCTGAAAGGTGGTATTAAAGCAAAGCTTGAAGGAAGAATTTGTCTTATGTAGGGAGGGAAAAAATTTTAAAGCAGGTATAACAGCCCTGAAATGTAAATATGATTGGTATCCTTAAGCAAATGCAATAATGTCATTACAAAAAGGGTGGAGCAAGACGGATAGAGAATGTAAGAAATGAGGTCGGCGAGGAAATTGATAGCCAGACCACAATAAGGACTTGTTGCTTTCTATTCTAAGTGAGATGAGAAGTTGCTAGAAGATTTTGAGCAGTAGAGAGACTGGATCTGATCTGTATTTAACAGAGTGACTCCAGCTGCTTTGTTGTGAATAAGCTATAGAGGGGTGAATTCAAGAGCAGAGAGACCATGAGGGTACTAGTACAAAAAACCTAGAAGAGAAACGATGGTGGCATGGGAGCATGTAGTGTGAAAGTGGTAAGAAGCAGCTGGATTCTAGCTAAATTTTTAGAGGTAGAATTGACAAAATTTACTGAAGGACTGCACTGTTGGTACATGAGAGAAAGTAAGAATTTAAAAAATGACTCCAAGGTTTCTGACATGGGAAACAAAGATGATTTACTAACGTGAAAAAAACTGCAAAAGGAAGGTTTGGGGGGAATTATATGGATCTCCATCCTGGATGTGTTAAGTTTGAGATATCATTTAATTATCCAAGCAGAAATATAAATATGAGTTTGGAGTTTGGGAAAGAGATTTGAGAAAGACTGATTACAAGTTTGGGAAGATAAGGGGGAATGAGCAAGAGACTGAATAGTCACCCCCATGGGAGGGGAGCAAGTGAGTACAGTCACCTGAAATCAAAGTGAGAAAAGTGTTTCATGTGAGAGAGTCAGCAGCACATCAGATGTTATAGCTACATCAAGACAAATGAGAAGTGAGCCAGGAGCATGAATTCAGCAATGTGGTGGACTGGAGCCTTATGAAAGCTTGATTGGCAATAAGTCAAAAGAGACTATTGGGTAGCAATTGGACACAGAAAGTGCAGACAAATATTTTGAGCAAATTTCCTATAAAAAGAGAGAAAAATGGGGTAGTAGTAAGATGCGGAAGTGGAACTCAAGAGAAATCATAGCTTGTTATATGCTGAATGGGGTAGATTAAATAGTCGGAGAAACTGCTATCAAAGAAGCAAGGGTAAGTGTTCATGCATGCTCAGTCTCTCAATTATGTCCATATTTTGTGATCCCATGGATTCCTCCAGGCTCCTCTGTCGATGGGCTTTCCCAGGCAAGAATACTGGAATAGGTTGCCATTTCTTCCTCCAGGGTTCTTCCCAAACCAGGCATCAAATCCATATCTCCTGCATCTCCTGTATTGGCCGGTGTATTCTCTACCACTGAGCCATCTGGAAAGCCCAAAGGGCTAGAGTATGAGGCTCTAAGGAAATATCATTAACCAGGGAAAATGATGTGGTAGAGAATGGATGGACTGGCCTTAGCCAGCAATGCACACATGCATGTAATAGGAGAGATGATAGAGTGCATGGTCATCATGACAGGGAGTGGAAGGACTTTGTAAGTCCTTCTTAGATGGTTTGACTTTCTCTGTAAAATTGGCAGCAATTTCATCAACTGATATCTAAGCTGGGAAAAAATGTGATGGAGATTAGAGGAGAGAAGATATAACACAGATACCCAGCAGATGTGGAAAGAGTTTTGATGAGAAAATAGACAATTACTAGCCAACTTTGCCAGGCAGTAAGATTCAACTTCAGGCGTAATCATGGCTTAAAGTGATACCAGTGCATCTTGGAGAAGTTCTAGGTGTGTGCCTAATCACTCAGTCGTGTCCAACTGTTTGCAACCATGTAGACTTTTGCCTGCCAGGCTCCTCTGTCTTCTCCAGGCAAGAATAGTGAAGAAGTATTGGCAATATTGGCAATACTGGAGAAGTGTTGCCATTTCCTTCTCCAGGTGATCTTCCTGACACAGGGATCGAACTTCAGTCTCCTGTATCTCCTGCATTATCAGGCAGATTCTTTACCGGCTGAGTCATTGGGGAAGCCTGGAAATAAGTTCTAGGTACAATGTATCATATCGCTTTGGTCTGCTTCCAATTTAGCTGCAGTTGTAGTGAACAACTGACACACATCCTCACAGATTTCCATCTCAAGACCCTACTGAGTCACTCAGATATTCATCAAGAGGTCTTTCACTGATCCATGGAAATGTGCTATACTCAAGCATAAGATATCCAAGTAAGATGAGAATGTTAACATCACCAGTTATGGGCTATACTGTGTCTGCCCAGAAATTGATATGTTGAAGTCCTTATCCCCAGCATTGCACAATGTAGCTGTACTTGTAAATGTGGTCTTTATAGAGGTTAATTAAGTTAAAATGGGGGCTTCCCAAGTGGCTCAGTAGTAAAGAATCCACTTACCAATGCAGGAGATTAGGTTTGATCCTTGGGTTGGGAAGATCCCTTGGAGAAGGAAATGGCAACCCACTCCAGTATTCTTGCCTGGGAAATCCCATGGACAGAGGAGCCTAGCAAGCTATAGTCTATGGGGTTGCAAAAGAGTTGAACATGACTTAGCCACTAAACAACAACACGTTAAAATGAGGTCATTCGATTAGGCCATAGTCCAATAAGACTAGTGTTCTTACAAAATGGGGAAATTTATCTACCAAAAATGTGAAGAAAAATTAGCACTTATTTTCTGAAACCATTCCTAAAAATTGAAGAGGAAGGTACATATAATACTTTCAAGCTCATTCTACAGGCCAGTATCACTCTAATACTAAAACTGGACAAAGATACTATAAAAAAATAAAGTTCCAGGCTAATATCACTAATAATTATAGATGTAAAAAATCATCAACAAACTATTAACAAACCTGATTCAACAATAAATTAAAAGGATCATGCACCATGATCAAGGAGAATATATCCCAGAGATACAAGGATGCTTCAATATCCACAAATCAATCAACACAATAATACCACATTCAGATAAGATCAGATTAGTCGCTCAGTCATGTCTGACTCCTCGCAACCCCATGAATCGCAACACGCCAGGCCTCCCTGTCCATCACCAACTCCCGGAGTTCACTGAGACACACGTCCATCGAGTCAGTGATGCCATCCAGCCATCTCATCCTCTGTCGTCCCCTTCTCCTCCTGCCCCCAATCCCTCCCAGCATCAGAGTCTTTTCCAATGAGTCAACTCTTCGCATGAGGTGGCCAAAGGACTGGAGTTTCAGCTTCAGCATCATTCCTTCCAAAGAAATCCCAGGGCTGATCTCCTTCAGAATGGACTGGTTGGATCTCCTGGCAGTCCAAGGGACTCTCAAGAGTCTTCTCCAACACCACAGTTCAAAAGCATCAATTCTTCGGTGCTCAGCCTTCTTCATAGTCCAACTCTCACATCCATACATGACCACAGGAAAAACCATAGCCTTGACTAGACGAACCTTTGTTGGCAAAGTAATGTCTCTGCTTTTGAATATGCTATTTAGGTTGGTCATAACTTTCCTTCCAAGGAGTAAGCATCTTTTAATGTCATGGCTGCAGTCACCATCTGTAGTGATTTTGGAGCCCAGAAAAATAAAGTCTGACACTGTTTCCACTGTTTCCCCATCTATTTCCCATGAAGTGATGGGACTGGATGCCATGATCTTAGTCTTCTGAATGTTGAGCTTTAAGCCAACTTTTTCACTCTCCACTTTCACTTTCATCAAGAGGCTTTCTAGTTCCTCTTCACTCTCTGCCATAAGGGTGGTGTCATCTGCATATCTGAGGTTATTGATATTTCTCCCAGCAATCTTGATTCCAGTTTGTGTTTCTTCCAGTCCAGCGTTTCTCATGATGTACTCTGCATATAAGTTAAATAAGCAGGGTGACAATATATAGCCTTGATGAATTCCTTTTCCTATTTGGAACCAGTCTGTTGTTCCATGTCCAGTTCTAACTGTTGCTTCCTGACCTGCATACAAATTTCTCAAGAGGCAGATCTGGTGGTCTGGTATTCCCATCTCTTTCAGAATTTTCCAGTTTATTGTGATCCACACAGTCAAAGGCTTTGGCATAGTCCATAAAGCAGAAATAGATATTTTTTTAATTTTATTTTATTTTTAAACTTTACAATATTGTATTAGTTTTGCCAAATATCGAAATGAATCTGCCACAGGTATACCTGTGTTCCCCATCCTGAACCCTCCTCCCTCCTCCCTCCCCATACCCTCCCTCTGGGTCATCCCAGTGCACCAGCCCCAAGCATCCAGTATCATGCATCGAACCTGGACTGGTGACTCGTTTCATACATGATATTATACATGTTTCACTGCTATTCTCCCAAATCATCCCACCCTCTCCCTCTCCCACAGAGTCCATAAGACTGATCTATACATCAGTGTCTCTTTTGCTGTCTCGTACACAGGGTTATTGTTACCATCTTTCTAAATTCCATAGATATGCATTAATATACTGCATTGGTGTTTCTGGAACTCTTTTGTTTTTTCCATGATCAACAATTGATAAATGAAAATCATCTGATCATTCAATAGATGCAGAATAACCCTTTGACATAATTCAACAACCATTTACAGTAAAAACCCCACAAAGTGGGTAGATAGGGAATATATATCAACATAATAAAGGCTATATATGACAAACCTATATATGACAAATGAGTATCATATTCAACAGTAAAAAGCTGAAAGCCTTTCCTCTAAGATCAGGAACAAGACAAGGATGCCCACTCTTAACAATTTTTCAATATAGTATTGGAAGTCCTAGCCACAGCAATCAGATAAGAAAAATATAAAAGGAATCCAAATTGGAAAGGAAGAAATAAAACTGTCATTGTTTGCAGATGATAAGACACTATATTTGGGGAATCCTAAAGATACCACCAAAAAAATATTAGAAGTCAACAATGAATTCAGTAAAGTTGCAGGATAAAAAATTAATATATATAAATTTGTTGTGCTATTACTAACAACAAACTATTAGAAAGAAAAATTAAGAAAACAATCTCATTTACCATTGCATCAAAAAAAATGAAAAAAAAAAAAAACCTTAAAATAGATCTAACCAAGGAGGTAAAAGATTTAAAAATTGAAGATGACACAACCAGATGGAAAGATACACTATATTCATGTATTAGAAAACTGAATATTGTTAAAATAACCATACTATTCAAGTGATCTCCAAATTCAATACAATTCTTATCAAAAGAGCAATGGCATTTTCCACAGAACTAGAAGAAATAATTCTAAAATATGCATGGACATACAAAAGCCCCAAATAGACAAAACAATCTTGAGAAAGAACAAAGGTGGAGGCACCCTGATTTCAAACTATACTATAAAGCTACTGTAATCAAAACAGTATGGTACCAGCACAAAAACAGACACACAGAGCAACTGAACAGAAGAGAGAGCCCAGAAATAAACCCAAGCTTATATAGTAAACTAATCTAAAACAAAACAAGCAATAGTATGCAGTGGGAATCAGGAGGGCCTATTCAATAAATAGTTTTGGGAAAACTGGACGGCTACATGGAAAAGAATAAAACTGGACTACTGTCTCTCATCATATACAAAAATAAGCTCAAAAAGAATTACAGACTTAAATATAAGACCTGAAGCCATAAAACTCCTAAAGGAAAACATGGGTAATATGCTCCTTGATATTGGTCTTAGCAATGATTTTTTGGATGTATTTCCTCAGCCAGGGCAACAAAAGCAAAAAATAAACAAATGGGACTATATCAAACTAAAAAGATTTTGCATAGCAAAAAAACATGAAAATACAAATGGGATGTGTACTGAATGGGAGAAGATATTTGCAAATGATATATATTATACAGGGATAATATCCAAAATATATAAAGGATTCATACAACTCAACATAAAAAAAAATTAAAAATGAGCAGAGGGCCTAAATAGATATTTTTCTAAAGAGGATACACAGATAGCTGATAGACACATGAAAAGATACCCAATGACACTAATCACCAGGAAAATGCAAATCAAAACCACCTTAAGATACTACCTCACATGTGTCAGAATAGCTGTTATCAAAAAAAAAAAAAATGACACATAAAACTGTTGATGAGGATATGGAGAAAAGGGAACCCCTGTGCACTGTTTTTTGGAGTGCAAATTGAAACAGCCATTATAGAAAACAGTATGGCTGTTCCTTAAAATTTTTCAAAAAGAACTACCACACAATCCAGCAATTCCACACAAGTGGAATTTTCTTTTAAAAAATACTAATTCAAAAAGTTATTTGCATCCCTATGATCATTGCAGTGTTATTTATAATAGCCAAGGAACAGAAGCAATATAAGTGCCTATTGATGGATGAATAAAGAACACACACACATACACACACATACACAATGGAATATTACTCAGTCACAAAAAAGAATGAAAGCTCATTATTTGCAACAAAATAGATGAACTTAGAGGTTATTATGCTGTTAAGTCAAGTAGAGAAAGACAAATATCATTTCACTTATACACAGAATCTAATGAATAAAACAAATGAACAAATATGACAGTATAGAAACAGACTCATAGATACAGAGAACAAACTGGTGGTTGCTGGAGAAGAGGTAGATGGGGGGATGAGTAAAATAAATAGGTAAGGGAGAAAGAGCTGCAAAGTTCCACATATGAAATTAATGTATATTTGCATATAATGTACATGTATAATAGTCAATAATAATACAATAATGTTACATCATTATAGATGGTAACTAGACTTATTGTGGTGATCAATTTGTAGTTTATAAAAATATCAAATCATTCTACTGTTCACATGAAACATATAATATTGGAAGATAATTATGTTTCAGTAAAAAAATAAAAAAGGAAGAAATTTAGACACAGACATGTACAAAGGGACAATAATATGAGGACACAGGGAAAAGATGGTCTTCTATGACCCAAGAAAAGAGGCTTGTGCCAGGGCTTTCCCTCAGTCCCTCAGAAGGAACTAATGGTGGCTTAGCTGGTAAAGAATCTGCCTGTAATGCAGGAGATCTGGGTTTGATCCTTGGGTCAGGAAGATCCCTTGGAGAAGGGAATGGCTACTCATTTCAGTATTCTTGCCTAGAAAATCCCAAGGACAGAGGAGCTTGATGGGCTACAGTCCATGGAGTCACAAAGAGTCAGACACGACTGAGCAACTAACACTTTCATTTAACACTTTCCCTCATGTCCCTCAGAAGGAACTAATGCTTACAACACCTTGATCTCAGGCTTTCAGCCTCCAGAACTGTGAAAAAGGTAATTTCTGTTGATTAAATCATCCAATCTGTGGTACTTTGTTACAAGCAGCCTTAGAAAGTAATACACCATGTGGTGACAATTCTTCACTAATGAGGGCAAGATACTAGATTGTCCCCATTTCTTTTTTTTTTTTTTAATTTTATTTTATTTTTAAACTTTACAATATTGTATTAGTTTTGCCCAACATCGAAATGAATCCGCCACAGGTATACCCGTGCTCCCCATACTGAACCCTCCTCCCTCCCCACACCCTCCCTCTGGGCCCTCCCAGTGCACCAGCCCCAAGCATCCAGGATCGTGCATTGAACCTGGACTGGCAACTCGTTTCATACATGATATTACACATGTTTCAATGCCATTCTCCCAAATCTCCCCACCCTCTCCCTCTCCCACAGAGTCCACAAGACTGATCTATACCTCAGTGTCTCTTTTGCTGTCTCGTACACAGGGTTATTGTTACCATCTTTCTAAATTCCATATATATGCATTAGTATACTGTATCGGTGTTTTTCTTTCTGGCTTACTTCACTCTGTATAATAGGTTCCAGTTTCATCCACCTCATTAGAACTGATTCAAATGTATTCTTTTTAATGGCTGAGTAATACTCCATTGTGTATATGTACCACAGCTTTCTTAGCCATTCATCTGCTGATGGGCATCTAGGTTGCTTCCATGTCCTGGCTATTATAAACAGTGCTGCATTGAACATTGGGGTACACGTGTCTCTTTCCCTTCTGGTTTCCTCAGTGTGTATGCCCAGCAGTGGGATTGCTGGATCATAAGGCAGTTCTATTTCCAGTTTTTTAAGGAATCTCCACACTGTTCTCCATAGTGGCTGTACTAGGTTGCATTCCCACCAACAGTGTAAGAGGGTTCCCTTTTCTCCACACCCTCTCCAGCATTTATTGCTTGTCCTTTACATGGAACTCTAGGGTGGAAACTAGTTCAATCATGCAAATGTTTTTTATTTTTCTCAGTTCCTTGTCTTTTTTTCTCATTCCATCAGTTTCTTGGGATCACCTCCTCAAAATAAACTACCTGAATCCAAGTTCTTGTCTTATCTTTCTTTTTCAGGGGAATCAAACTAACATACCACAATTTTGCATTTTTCACTGTCATTTCCTCTTGAATCACTTTCTTCGTTTGACTTTTTGACCTCACACATCTGGTTTTCTTCTTACATCACTTGCCACACCTTCCCAGGCTTCTCTTCTGCTCAGCCTCTAAGGCAGAAGTGACTACTTGAATCCACTTGACCAGGCTTGATCTCCCTATATACTCTCCTCAGGTCATCAGAAAGTCTATACTCAGTCCCCATTATATTTTATTTCAGCAGGATTTGATGTAATTAGTCTCACTCTTGGGTTTCGCTGGTAGTTAAGCTGGTAAAGAATCCACCTGCAATGTGGGAGATCTGGGTTCAATCCCTGGGTTGGGAAGATACCCTGGAGAAGGGAATGGCTACCCACTCCAGTATTCTAGCCTGGAGAATTCCATGGACTGTACAGCCCATGGGGTTGCAAAGGGTCACACACGACTGAGAGACTTTCACTTTCACTTTTCACTTTCCTCTTTAATATGCTTTCTTCACAAAGCTTCCAGGACACCCTACTCTTCTGGTTTACCTACTGCACTACTGCACCGATCATCATGTTTTTCAGTGCTTATCCTCATACTTCCTCTCTTCCTCAATCTCTCAAAATTGAAGAGCACTGGACCTAAGTCCTTGACCTTTTTCTCCTTGTCTCACACTCATTTCCTTAGGGATTGCACTCAGTCTCAAGTCTTTAAAAGCCATCTATACACTAACAACCTCCACATTTATTTTTCTGAACTCCAGACTCATATATCCAACTACCTATTGAACATTTCTATTTAATGTTGTGGTGGTTTTGACATATATCAACTTGGTTAGACTAAACTACATTTTCTAGAATTCCTTTCTTTTATGTTTCTGGTTAAGTTGAGTCCCAGGAGAAATTCTTAAGGGAGATTTGAAGGGTAAAAGTAAAGCAGCAGCCATTTTGTAATTTCCTCCGATTTTCATTTATCTGCTGATTCAATGGCATGAGGCAAAGATCAGAACTGCAATTGTTCCACTTTCTCCTGGAGTATCCTTTAGTTTTTTGTTGTTTGTTTGTTTGTTTTTGATCCCAGAGCAAATTTTGTGTGTTTACTTCTTTAACAAAGTCCTCTGGCTTAGAGACACATACCATCAAGGTCAAAGGGCATGAACTGATTCTGCTTATATATTCCAGTAGATGCTGTTCTTACTCTCCCTCACTCTGCATTCTTCTTCCTTCCCAACTGACTGCCTTTTGGATTTCAAGTTCAAGTATAGAATACAAGGACAACAGCCTTCAGTTCAGTTCAGTTCAGTCACAACAGCCTTACAGATACCGTTTAAACAGCTCCTACAACTGCATAAGATCAAATCTCTCTAGTAAGTTCTTTTATATATCTATATCTCTATAAGATATATATATATATATATATATATATATATATATATATATACAGTATATTGAGCTATATGAAAGGATTTGCACATCTCTATCTTATGTGCCTCCTTTCAATCGTTCAGTTCAGCTCAGTTCAGTCCCTCAGTCATGTCTGACTCTTTGCGGCCCCCTGGACTCCAGCACGCCAGGCTTACCTGTCCATCACCAACTCCCAGAGCCTGCTCAAACTCATGTCCATTGAGTCAGTGATGCCATCTGACCACCTCATCCTCTGTTATCCCCTTCTCCTCCTGCATTCAATCTTTCCCACCATCAGGGCCTTTTCCAAAGACTCAGTTCTTCACATCAGGTGGCCAAAGTATTAGAGTTTCAGTTTCAGCATCAATTCTTCCAATGAATATTCAGGACTGATTTCCTTTAGGATTACCCTCCTATCAATACATATTCAGAAATGAAGAAAAATATATCTCTATATATACTGGGTATATATCCAGTATATATATATAGAGAGAGATATATAAAGAGATTTGTTCAATGGATTTGAATATGGAGGGCCCAGAGGAGCTACCCCACGTTGAAGGTCAGGAAGTGTGGTGGTGAGGAGATACCTTTGTCCAAGGTAAGGAGCAGCGGCTGCACTTTGCTGGAGGAGCCGTGAAGAGATACCCCACCCCCAAGGTAAGAGAAACCCAAAAAAGACAATAGGTGTTGCAAGAGGGCAACAGAGGGCAGACACACTGAAACCATACTCACAGAAAACAAGTCAATCTAATCACACTAGGACCACAGCCTTGTCTAACTCAATGAAACTAAGCCATGCCCATGGGGCACCCAAGACGGGCGGGTCATGGTGGAGAGATTTGACAGAATGTGGTCCACTGGAGAAGGGAATGGCAAACCACTTCAGTATTCCTGCCTTGAGAACCCCATGAACAGTATGAAAAGGCAAAATGATAGGATACTGAAAGAGGAACTCCCCAGGCCAGTAGGTGCCCAATATGCTACTGGAGATCAGTGGAGAAATAACTCCAGAAAGAATGAAGGGATGGAGCCAAAGCAAAAACAATACCCAGTTGTGGATGTGACTGGTGATAGAAGCAAGGTCCGATGCTGTAAGGAGCAATATTGCATAGGAACCTGGAATGTCAGGTCCATGAATCAAGGCAAACTGAAGTGGTCAAACAAGAGATAGCAAGAGTGAATGTCGACATTCTAGGAATCAGCAAACTAAAATGGACTGGAATGGGTGAATTTAACTAAGATGACCATTATATCTACTACTGCAGGCAGAATCCCTCAGAAGAAATGGAGTAGCTATCATGGTGAACAAAAGAGTCCAAAATGCAGTATTTGGATGCAATCTCAAAAAGGACAGAATGATTTCTATTCGTTTCCAAGGCAAACCATTCAATATCACGTAATCCAAGTCTAGGCCCCAACCAATAATGCTGAAAAAGCTGAAGTTGAACAGTTCTATGAAGACCTACAACACCTTTTAGAACTAATACCCAAAAAAGATGTCCTTTTCAGTATAGTGGACTAGAATGCAAAAGTAGGAAGTCAAGAAACACCTGGAGTAACAGGCAAATTTGGCCTTGGAATACAGAATGAAGCAGGGCAAAGACTAATAGAGTTTTGCCAAGACAATGCACTGGTCATAGAAAACACCCTCTTCCAACAACACAAGAGAAGATTCTACACATGGACATCACCAGATGGTCAACACCCAAATCAGATTGATTATATTCTTTGCATCCAAAGATGGAAAAGGTCTATACAGTCAACAAAAATAAGACCAGGAGCTGACTGTGGCTCAGATCATGAACTCCTTATTGCCAAATTCAGACTTAAATTGAAGAAAGTAGGGAAAACCACTAGACTATTCACGTATGACCTAAATCAAATCCCTTATGATTATACAGTGGAAGTGAGAAATAGATTTAAGGGCCTAGATCTGATAGATAGAGTGCCTGAAGAACTATGGAATGAGGTTCGTGACACTGTACAGGAGACAGGGATCAAGACCATCCCCATGGAAAAGAAATGCAAAAAAGCAAAATGGCTGTCTGGCGAGGCCTTACAAATAGCTGTGAAAAGAAGAGAAGTGAAAAGCAAAGGAGAAAAGGAAAGATATAAGCATCTGAATGCAGAGTTCCAAAGAATAGCAAGAAGAGATAAGAAAGCTTTCCTCAGCGATCAATGCAAAGAAATAGAGGAAAACAACAGAATGGGAAAGACTAGAGATCTCTTCAAGAAAATCAGAGATACCAAGGGAATATTTCATGCAAAGATGGGCTCGATAAAGGACAGAAATGGTATGGACCTAACAGAAGCAGAAGATATTAAGAAGAGGTGGCAAGAATACATAGAAGAACTATACAAAAAAGATCTTTATGACCTAGATAAACACGATGATGTGATCACTCACCTAGAGCCAAACATCCTGGAATGTGAAGTCAAGTGGGCCTTAGAAAGCATCACTACGAACAAAGCTAGTGGAGGTGATGGAATTCCAGTTGAGCTATTTCAAATCCTGGAAGATGATGCTGTGAAAGTGCTCCACTCAATATGCCAGCAAATTTGGAAAACTCAGCAGTGGCCACAAAACTGGAAAAGGTCAGTTTTCATTCCAATCTCAAAGAAAGGCAATGCCAAAGAATGCTCAAACTACCGCACAATTGCACTCATCTCACACGCTAGTAAAGTAATGCTCAAAATTCTCCAAGCCAGGCTTCAGCAATACATGAACCGTGAACTTCCTGATGTTCAAGCTGGTTTTAGAAAAGGCAGAGGCACCAGAGATCAAATTGCCAACATCTGCTGGATCATCAAAAAAGCAAAAGAGTTCCAGAAAAACATCTATTTCTGCTTTATTGACTATGCCAAAGCCTTTGACTGTGTGGATCACAATAAACTGTGGAAAATTATGACAGAGATGGAAATAACAGACCACCTGACCTGCCTCTTGAGAAATTTGTATGCAGGTCAGGAAGTAACAGTTAGGAATGGACATGGAACAACAGACTGGTTCCAAATAGGAAAAAGAGTACATCAAGGCTGTATATTGTCACCCTGCTTACTTAACTTCTATGCAGAGTACATCATGAGAAACGCTGGGCTGGAAGAAACACAAACTGGAATCAAGATTGCCGGGAGAAATATCAATAACCTCAGACATGCAGATGACACCACCCTTATGGCAGAAAGTGAAGAGGAACTCAAAAGCCTCTTGATGAAAGTGAAAGTGGAGAGTGAAAAAGTTGGCTTAAAGCTCAACAATCAGAAAACGAAGATCATGGCATCCGGTCTCATCACTTCATAGGAAATAGATGGGGAAACAGTGGAAACAGTGTCAGACTTTATTTTGGGGGGCTCCAAAATCACTGCAGATGGTGACTGCAGCCATGAAAGTAAAAGATGCTTACTCCTGGAAGGAAAGTTATGACCAACCTAGATAGCATATTCAAAAGCAGAGACATTACTTTGCCAAAAAAGGTCCGTCTAGTCAAGGCTATGGTTTTTCCTGTGGTCACGTATGGGTGTGAGAGTTGGACTGTGAAGAAAGCTGAGCACCGAAGAATTGATGCTTTTGAAGTGAGGTGTTGCAGAAAACTCTTGAGAGTTCCTTAGACTGCACGGAGATCCAACCAGTCCATTCTGAAGGAGATCAGCCCTGGGATTTCTTTGGAAGGAATGATGCTAAAGCTGAAACTCCAGTACTTTGGCCACCTCATGCGAAGAGTTGACTCATGGGAAAAGACTCTGATGCTGAGAGGGATTGGGGGCAGGAGGAGAAGGGGACAACAGAGGATGAGATGGCTGGATGGCATTGCTGACTCGATGGACATGAGTCTGAGTGAACTCTGGGAGTTGGTGATGGACAGGGAGGCCTGGCGTGCTGCGATTACAAAGAGTTGGACACGACTGAACGACTGAACTGAACAGATTCATATACATATGTACATATACTTGTGACATCTATATTCATGTACACATATATATATATGTGTGTGCTTCCCTGGTGGCTCAGATGATAAAGAATCTGCCTGCAATGCTGGAAACTCAGGTTCAATCCCTGGGATGGGAAGATCTCATGGAGAAAGAAATGGCTACCCACTCCAGTATTCTTGACTTGAGAATTCCATGGACAGAAGAGCCCTACAGGCTACACTGCATGGGTCGCAAAGAATTGGACATTACTGAGTGACTATATCTATCTCTTATACGTATATATACATGTATCTGTCAGGTCTGTCAGGGTTTAAGCAGAGAAGCAAAAACGTGTCTGTCTGTCTGCTTGAACTCTGCCTGATACAGATGTCTAACAGACATCCCCAAGTCAATATGCCATAAACTAAACTCCCCACTCTCACTTTCTCAATTGATGGCAACCCATCTTCCAGTTGCTTGAACCCAATTCTTGAAGTTGACAATTATTATTTTTTTCTCAGACCTTATACATCCAAAAGATTGAAATTATTATGTCTACATTTTTCATACAAATGCAGAAATAAATAAGAATTAATAAGAGTTAGAAGATGAGTGTTGGGGCTTTGGCTTCAGCGTCAGTCCTTGCAGTGGGCGTTCAGGACTGATTTCCTTTGGGACTGACTGGTTTGATCTTCTTGTGGTCCAGGGGACTCTCAGGAGTCTTCAACACCACAGTTCGGGGACATCGATTCTTCAGCACTCAGCTGTCTTTGTGGTCCAGCTCTCGCGTCTGTGCATGACTGCTGGAGGGGCCATGGGTTTGATTGGGTGTACCTTTGTCGGCAAAGTAATGTCTCTGCTCCCATTTGTTTATTTATTTATTTATTTTTTAATTTCCATTACATGAGGAGGTGGGTCAAAGAGGATCTTGCTGTGATTTATGTCTGAGTATTCTGCCTATGTTTTCCTCTAAGAGTTTCCCTTGTAGCTCAGTCAGTAAAGAGTCTACCTGCAATGCAGGAGACCCGGGTCAATCCCTAGGTTGGGAAGATCCCCAGGAGAAGGAAATGGCAACCCACTCCAGTATTCTTGCCTGGAGAATTCCATGAACAGAGGAGCCTGGCAGGCTACAGTCCATGGGGGTCACAAAAGTCGGGCACAACTTAGCGACTAAACCGCCACCAAGAAATTATTATCAACAATTGCTAATAACCTCAAAGAGAAACCATCAAAATTGTATGCTATCTATAAGTGATGTAAGTATACAATACCATCTATGAAGCAGGGTGCTGGAAAATCAAATCTGAATTGAATCAAACCTCTAGCTACAATGACAAATTTTCAAGACTAATAAGAGATAAAATAACTTATTGTGTGGCCCAATAGGATACTATTAACAGGACGTGGTAAACACCAAAAGACAAAGCAATCCAGTGTCTTTGAAAAATAAACTCTAAGAGTAAAAGAAAGAGATGAGATCGAGATAGACTAAGCAAACCTAAAGACTAAAAGATTTAAGATACATAGCAATGCATCTCCACAAGTACAACATGTAGATCCTGTCTGAATACTAATTCAAACACAAAAATTTTAAAGTTCTAAGACAGGTGGATAAATTTGCATATTGGGCATTTGATATTAACACATAATTGATATGTTAGGTATGATAATTATGGTTGTAATTTTAAACAGTCTTTATTTTATATATATATATATATATATATATATATATATATACTGAAAAAACACAGAGTAGGAAATATTATACTTGGTAACTGTTTCAAAATAATCAATAGAGAGAGGTGTAAGGGATGACCACAATTGAAAATAGATTAACCACGAGTGGAAAATTTTGAAGGTGTGTAATGAGGATTCATTCTACTTTCCTCTTTACTTTTGTTTAGGTTTAATACTTTCCATAGTAAAAAGGCTTTTCAATGCTATTAAAATTTACTTTCTTCATAAATGAAAAAGGCAATGAAAACAAATTGTTAAAGAGATGGCAGCAAAGGATTGACTTAAAGAACTAATGGTATTTTTGTTGACATTATACTAATAGAAAAACAATATATTCTGTGAAATAGAAGAATAAAGTGCTCTTACCAAAACTTTATTTAAATTTATTTTAAGGATGGCTTTTTATCTAAAAAAAAAAAAAAAATTCTTAGGATAAACAACTATAATGACTTTTCACCAGGAAAAAAACAACTATTTTTAGATTCAGTATACTGGCAAAATCTAATTCATAACTTTCTGAAAGCATGCTAGAGTACTTTCCTCTCTCTTTTCTCACTTCATACCACATGATTTCATGCTATTTTTAAAAGATGCAAAATTTGCCAAGTGGAAAATGTTTGTATGTGCTATAAAAGATAAAGAACTTTTTTTTCCGGGAGTGTTTTATGCATTAACCTGTTTTGCTTTCTGAGTATTAATCACATGTGCATTTGCTCGTATCTTTTGACTTATTTTGCCCTGATGAAGGAAAAACTATAGGGAACTTCAAAGTCATTGAAATCCTCCAGAGATGTGGCTCCTATAATCAACCCATGTTCAATGGCACTTGTTTCCAGAACAGTCCTGTATCACCAAGATTCTTGACAAGCTTCTGCAAAGCAGACCATTGGCTTGTCTCACTAGCAGCTGCCAACTGTCATCCCTTGGTTTGAAACGCGAGGTCCCGCTTTGGTGTCTAAGTAGAGCTTTTCTTGGCAGGTGAAAGATTACTGAGTGGAGGCGGCACTCTCAAATGGAATATGTCAGAGTTGTGTGAGAACAAGGTCACCCTGACCCTCAGTGAAGACCACAAAAAAACCACTGAAGGCATTGTTCTTCAAATGTGGACTTCAAAAGGAAAGTAGGGCACAGTTATCAAAACTTTTCTCAATCTTCAGGTTAAAGCCTGGAAAATAAATGGAAAGGCCCTCCTCATTTTCTCCTCACCATCTTCCTTACCCAGGCATTGATCGGCAATACAGTCAGAAGGCAATGCAAAATAGACCAACACACATGAACCTAAATGAAGATGCTTTCCAGCCACAGAAAACCAGTGTTGTTTGTGTGCATGCGTGCTAAGTCGCTTCAGTCAGGTCCAACTCTTTGCAACCCAGTGGACTGACTGTAGCCCACCAGGCTCCTCTGTCCATGGGATTCTTCAGGCAAGAATACTGGAGTGGGTTGCTGTGCCCTCCTCCAGGGGATCTTCCCGACCCAGGCATCGAAACTTTATCTCTTATGTCTCCTGCATTGGCAAGCGGGTTCTTTACCACTAGCACCATATGGGAAGCCCCCAGTGCTGTAAACAACCTGCCAAATACTGCAGATATTTTTCTGCTTAATGCACATCACAATCATATAAATTAGCAATGACTAACAGACCATATTTCATAGGTGACAGAATGAGATGTACCATCTCAGGGACCTGACCACGAGTAGACCATACATTGAATAAAGACCACAGAAAAAATAAAGCCCAGGCTGCGTTCCCTCAGTCTTAATGCCTGTGCACTATTATGGCTGCTGTTCATTGTGCTGTAGACCTAGCCATCTGCCTTTCCACAACTTTCTCACCCTCCTCTCCCTTAATGTTACCTAAACCTCCAAAGTGTAGAACTTCAAACTTGTCTCTAACCACTAACTCCCCTTGGTGAGGAAGCCTCCACCTCTCCAGGGCAGCCCATGACTACACAGTGATTTAGGGCATCCTGAGAATCTGTATTGTGGCTGGATGGCAAGATCTCTCAGGAATGTACTACCTATTCCGTGAACTCATACACCTGAAGTCTGTTGTTTTCACATTTTCCCAAAAAACAATCCAGACAATAAAGTGGGTTCCTTTTATATTTTGAAATAGTGAAAATATGCTTGTGATTTTAAGAAAGTAGTAAAGTCTGTCATGTCAGTTGCTAAACCGTGTCCAACTCTTTTGCAACCCATGGACTATAGCCTGCCAGGCTCCTCTGTCCATGGGATTTTCCAGGCAAGAATACTTGGGTGAGTTGCCATTTCCTTCTCCAGGGAATCTTCCTGAGCCAGGGATCCAACCAGCAGTGGAACACGTGGCTTCTGTTTGACAGGCAGATTCTTCACCACTGGCCACCAGGGGAGCCCAGTATATGTATGGCTGATTCATTTGGTTATTCAGCAGAAATTAACAGAACACTGTAAAGCAAATATTATTGTTGTTATTCAGTTGCTAAGTTGTGTCCAACTCTTTTCGACCCCATGGACTGCAGCATGTCAGGCTTCCCTGTCCATCAACAACTCCCAGAGCTTGCTCAAACTCATGTCCATTGAGTTCATGATCCCTTTCTCCTCCTGCCCTCAATCTTTCCCAGAATTGGGTTCTTTTTCAGTGAATTGGCTCTTTGCATCAGGTGGCCAAAGGGTTGGAGCTTCAGCTTCAGCATCAGTCCTTCCAATAAGTATTCAAGGTTTATTTCCTCTGGGTTGACTGGTTTGATCTCTTTGCTGTCCAAGGGACTCTCGAGAGTCTTCTTCAACATTACAGTTCAAAAGCATCAATTCTTTGGTCCTCAGCCTTCTTTACATCCAACTCACATCTGTACTCTGGAGAAGGCAATGGTAACCCACTCCGGTACTATTGCCTGGAAGATCCCATGGACGGAAGAGCCTGGCGGGCTGCAGTCCATGGGGTCGTGAAGAGTTGGATGTCGAGAGCCGCATTAGGCATTACTGACAAAATGGAGGCTCGGCCCCAGCTACCTCTCCTCAGCAGGCACGGTCCCGGGATGAAAGATTTAGGTTTTGTGATTCTGATTGCTCTTTCCTTTCTTTGGTTGAGTTGGCTGGAAAGAATGTTAAGGTGCTTATTGTTCTTGAGAGAAGCATGAGAAAGCACGAAGCCTTTTGCAGTTGTGCCCAGAAAATAATCTATAAAGTAACCGTTGACATTGGTTCAAGGATCTTTACAAAGAATGTTCCAGGATGAGCACGTAGGCCGCAGCTTGAGGCCATGGGAAGGATGTTATCTGAGACCTGTTTGTGCGGGGAATGTTTATGGCAAAAGAAGTTTACTGAGCTTAGAGTTTAGGAATTATTATTAATAGCTGGAAGGCTTTTTAGGAGATAGCGATGAGAAATGCTGGACTGGAAGAAACACAAGCTGGAATCAAGATTGCCGGGAGAAATATCAACAACCTCAGATATGCAGATGACACCACCCTTATGGCAGAAAGTGAAGAGGAACTCAAAAGCCTCCTGATGAAAGTGAAAGTGGAGAGTTAAAAGTTGGCTTAAAGCTCAACATTCAGAAAATGAAGATCATGGCATCCGGTCCCATCACTTCATGGGAAATAGATGGGGAAACAGTGGAAACAGTGTCAGACTTTATTTTGGGGGGCTCCAAAATCACTGCAGATGGTGACTGCAGCCATGAAATTAAAAGATGCTTACTCCTTGGAAGGAAAGTTATGACCAACCTAGATAGCATATTCAAAAGCAGAGACATTACTTTGCCAAAAAAGGTCTGTCTAGTCAAGGCTATGGTTTTTCTTGTGGTCATGTATGGATGTGAGAGTTGGACTGTGAAGAAGGCTGAGCACCAAAGAATTGACACTTTTGAACTGTGGTGTTGGAGATGACTCTTGAGAGTCCCTTGGACTGCAAGGAGATCCAACCAGTCCATTCTGAAGGAGATCAGCCCTGGGATTTCTTTGGAAGGAATGATGCTAAAGCTGAAACTCCAGTACTTTGGCTACCTCATGCGAAGAGTTGACTCACTGGAAAAGACCATGATGCTGGGAGGGGTTGGGGGCAGGAGGAGAAGGGGACAACAGAGGATGAGATGGCTGGATGGCATCACTGACTAGACGGATGTGAGTTTGAGTGAACTCTGGGAGTTAGTGATGGACAGGGAGGCCTGGCATGCTGCGATTCAGGGGGTAGCAAAGAGTCAGACATGACTGAACGACTGAACTGAACTGAACTGATCTTAAGATGCTAGGGGCAAACAGGATTTAGAAAGAAGAAATAAACTGAGGAATGTAGCATGAGTTACAATGTAGTCACAAGTTAAGTATAGGACACATAAGAGGAAGTAGATAATAGGTAGTAAAGCCAATTCTGAGAAAATTGCTGAAGCAGGAACTCTGTTTGTAGAGCAACAATGATTTCTAGAGACAATAAATCTGAGTGGGGGAAACTAAAAATGTCAAACCTCTGACCTAATGCTTTTGTCAAAGTATAAAAGAAAACCTGAAGCTTGAAATAAACATGTAGTCCTGTAGTTTGAGTCAGAGGCTACATCATCCCCCGCCGACACTGCTCACCCCTTCAGGCTGATTCCCTGGCTGCTGGAGCTGGACTCCAGCAGTCGGACATGACTGAGAGACTTCACTTTCACTTTTCACTTTCATGCACTGGAGAAGGAAATGGCAACCCACTCCAGTGTTCTTGCCTGGAGAATCCCAGGGACACAGTCGCACAGAGTCGGACAGGATTGAAGCAACTTAGCAGCAGCAGCAGCACATCTGTACATGACTACTGGAAAAACCATAGCTTTGACTAGACAGACTTATCAGCAAAGTGATGTCTCTGCTTTTTAATATGCTGTCTAGGTTTGTCATAGCGTTTCTTCCAAGGAGCAAGCTTCTTAATTTTGTGACTGCAGCCACCATCTGCCATGATTTTGGAATGCCCCAAAATTAAATCCATAACAGTCTCCACTTTTTCCCCATCTAGTACTCCAATAAAAATTAAATTTAAAAAATTATCTTCCCTCAAGAGTTGAGTAATAGTTTACATAATGAAGTCTGTAGAGACAACACACAGGAATTGGTGAAATTGTGTTTAGAGAACTAGACTGGATAGTTAGACCTGCTTTATTTAAGAAATTTAAAATATTAGAAGAGAAAAAGAGGCTATTTGTTATCCCTGATTTACCAGCTCATTCTCATATTCATGCTTTCACCTGAAAAGTTGCTCTCAAATTTTGCCTTACGGAAACAATGACTACCTTTCAAGATTTTTCTGAAATCTGGCTTTTTTCCAGCTCAGTCTCCAAAAGACTGTTCCCTTAACATAATTCTCATGTCCATGAACTGCAGCAGCATTTACTGTATATTCTGATCACTATCCCTGGGTAGTAAAGCTCACTGAAAGAGTTGACAGACATATTTTATGCATCCTGAAAAAAAAAACAAACAAAACCCAATGCTACTGTCATTCTTATAATAACTACAGGAGAATTTAAATTATGTGATCTACCTAATAAAGGAAACCACATATAGTGTAAATAAATATTCTAGATGATGTAGAAAATAATAAAGATTATTATGAAAGATTAGAAGACTCAAAGATTGAAGCAGTTCTAAATTCATACTAGTAAATAACTTTCCTAGTGGTCAAATCCACTTAAAACTGTGCTTGAAGTAGATTCTAAATTAGAAATTTTATTCTAGAGAAACTTCTACCTTTGTAAAGACAAGCAGGCTAGAATGCCAGCTCAAATACAATCTTGAGTTTTTAGTAATCTAAGACACTCCTATTCAATTTCACACTCTGATATTTTTTATATGTTACAATGACATCATCCCACTGAAGAAACTTTGCCAAACTGGTACATTTAAATTTACATTCTAATGTTTAAAAATACTAAAAAATTATTAAGCAAGATTGCATGAAGTTTTCATACCAAAAGCGTTTTAAGAACTAGGTAGGCAAATAGGTAAAACCAGAGTCTAAGAGAATTCAAAGGAACAAGAGTATGAGTTTTCTTCCAAATCTTTAATCCTCAGAATGAAGAATCAGCTGAGACTCCAGATTTTGCTTAGTCACTTAGTCGTGTCCGACTCTCTGTGACAGCATGGACTATAGCCCACTAGCCTCCTCTGTCCATGGGATTTTCCAGGCAAGAATACTGGAATGGGTTGCTATTTTCTTCTCCAGGAGATCTTGTGAACCCACAGATCGAACCCACATCTCTTCCATCTTCTGCATAGGCAGGTGGATTCTTTACCACTGAGCCACTTGGGAAGTGCAAGACTCCAGACTTACAAGTATTATTTATCCCACTTGTGTTATGAAGAGTGATTTCTAAGTTAAGTATTTTTTCTTGATTATAATTAACGTGATGAAAATCGCATTTACATAAATTGGCAAATAAACTACAGAGTCATTAAAGGTCCATCAAAGAAAAATCTATTTAAAGAAAGGAAAATTCAGAGCCCTGGAGGCTAAACTTAGTGTGTTCTACCCAAAATTTCTGGATGACCTTTAAGTCATTTAACTACTGTTTACCAATTTTTTCAAGTGAAAAAGTGGGATAATATTGGGTTGCCCAAAGAAGTGCACTTGGGTTAGTCTGTACCATCTTACAGAAATCAAAATGCACATTTTGGCCAACCCAATAATTCCTAGCTACCTCACAGTGTTGGTGTAAACATCACGTGAAATAACAAATATTCATTTTTTTCATAAAGCATAGAGTGCTTACCCAGTATAAAGCACTGTTTTTATTGGGTGAGCAGAATGAGAAAGGAAAGTTTGTGGTCTCCAGTTAATTGTCCTTAAAATCTGAAACACGTTGTAGTAATTATCCTTTTGTCTCTTTCTCTGTCTCTCTCTCTCAAAAAATTCTTGAGTGATGGATGATACAGATCTGAAAATCATTTTGCTGGAATATTTCCAGCCCTCCCAGGCACAAAAATGTGTCTGTCGAGCAACATCATATGTTGCTGCAACTCCCTAGTAGTATTAATAGAAAATATTTTTTATGAACATTTAAAAGATTCTTGGTTCATGGATGTTTAAGAAAAATAGTGAGTTTATTTTGAAGCAACTCAGAATGACAAGATGAGAGTTTACTCAAACCCTGTATGTAATTTCACCTCCATTCTAATATTATCTAAGAAGTTATGTCAAGTATTTCAATAGGCAACAAAAAGTTAAAACAGACAATTGCATGAAAATTCTCTTTATCATTCTAGATACAGTATTTTGGGAGAAAATTAACATCTAAACTGTCAGCAGTGAAACTACATCACTTTATAGATATATCAGAGTTACTTTTTGCCAGTGGGCTTCAAAATGGGGTACACACACACCAGAAGATATGCAAAAGAATCTATGGAGGTAGTGAAGAATATATCAGAACTTCCCTGGTGGCTCAGACAGTAAAGTGTCTGCTTACAATGCAGGAGACCCAGGTTCAATCCCTGGGTCAGGAAGATCCCCTGGAGAAGGAAATAGCAACCAACTCCAGTATTCTTGCCTGGAAAATCCCATGGATGGAGAAGCCTGGTTGGCTACAGTCCATGGGGTCACAAAGAGTTGGACACGACTGAGCAACTTCACTTTCTTCCAATATTTATTCAAAAGACAGTGATCAAGCTTTATTAATATTTTGAATTTAAATTTATAAAGTACATATTACTAACTCATAAATAAATAAGCCTGTATTTTATGTTACAGAGTGTAGGTTTGCTCAAATAGTTATTATAGATAGAGATGCAAATCAAAAATTTTGAAGAAGAACAGATTCAGACAATAAGGAAAATTTTACATTAGGTTAACCTCTCTAGAAGACACTCTAGCAGCTTCTTAGGCTAACAAGAGTCTACAGAGCAAAGTTTTTTCCAAGAAAAATCATATTAAATAACAATTTTAAGAGTAGAAAATGACCCATGAATCTAATCCAGTATTACTCAAACATGAATTAAGCTAACTATAAGGAAATTAGTGGCTCAGACAGTAAAGTGTCTGTCTACAATGCGGGAGACCTGGGTTCGACCCCTGGGTCAGGAAGAATCCCTGGAGAAGGAAATGGCAACCCACTCCAGTACTCTTGCCTAGAAAATCCCATGGACGGAGGAGCCTGGTGTCCATGGGGTCGCAAAGAGTTGGACACAACTGAGCAACTTCACTGTCATATGGAAAATGAGAAAGAAATAGAGAGAGAAGGAAGGGAGAGATGGGTAGAGGGAGGGAGGGAGAGAGGGCTGGGGTAGGGAGGGAGAAGAGAGAGAAAATGGGGGAAGGAGAGAGGACTAAGGGAAAAGAGATGAAAAATTTTTGGAAGAGAAAGTGGAAAAAGTGTGGTAGTAAACACTGGTGCTTTACTATTACCTAATGACAAAAAGAAAGCATTTTGGTAACTGACAAACTGCTTTAAGAGAAAGATTGAGGGCAGAAGGAGAAGAAGGCATCAGAGGATGAGATGGCTGGATGGCATCACTGATGCAATGGACATGAACTTGGGCAAACTTCAGGAGATGGTGAGGGGAGGGATAGGGAGGCCTGGCGTGCTGCAGTCCATGGGGTCACAAAGAGTCGGACACAACAGGGTAACTGAACAACACAACAATACTGTTTTGAACCTTCCCTGACTTTAGAACAGCATCTTCTTTTGTTTCCTCAACTAGACACAACTTCAGGAAATTCAGGTGCAAACCAGTATGAAAGTAAGTTTCCTCGAGTTTGAAAGTAAAAAGACGAGAGCTGCTATCCTCATATGTTTTGCTATGTTTCCTGTCTCCAGTTCTACAATCTCCTGCAGGTCCTCCTTCTTCCTGGAAACTGTGGATTGTACAAACTGATACAAATCATGGTTAAAGACCATTAAATTAAGAACTTAAACTCTAGAAGTATTTCTGTTAGAGTATAACCTTAACAATGCATTAACTTGAAAAGGTGGGGTTGTTTGCTCTTCTGTAGAATTCTAATGCTGTCCTCATTGATTTCTAAGCTCTTAGCTCTAATTGTCTATGATCCTATATCATTTCATCATATTAATCTGAAATATGACTGTTGGGGAAAACCTGTACAGCATGTTAGTCTCTAATACATTCTGTAATTTCCTCTATGACCTGCTATATGTTCCAAACATGAACATGAAATTCATTCAAACATTACTTTAGAAAGTATTTATTGATCCCCTAAGAGTTCTCAGATACTACGCTAAATTCTTCACCTACAGCAGTGATTAGAAATGTATATATCCTGTACTCATAGGACTTAGGGGCTGATGGAAAGCAATTTAACAAATAGTGTGCTAAGGACTGTGATGGGGATTCAGGGTGTATAGAAACACAGAGAGAAATGCTTAGTCCTGATTTCAAGGGTTAAAAATTTTCTGGAAGAAGCAACAAATAACTCACCCTGAAATATGAATAAGAATTGGCTGAAGAAGGATGATGAGTGGTACTAAATGATGAAAAGTCATTGGTGCCACATAGATAGAAGAGATACGTCTAGAAATCCCAAATCAGGGCTGTTATGTTTGCATCTCTGGGAGAATTTCTGAAGTCATAGCCCATGAGGCATCCCTTGAGTTGTGCAGTCTGCAGTATACTCTGCATAGGACATACACCTTCCAGACTTAGTTCATTGTGGTTGGGTGAGAAGTGTGAGTGTGGACATGGAAAGGTAAGAGGGTCAAATATAAAAGGACATTATCATCTAAGTGTTGGAGTTTGGTGATGTATTGGGTTTGACAAACCTAGTAGACAGCATAATAAAAAGCACAGATATCACTTTGCTGACAAAGGTCCATATACTCAAAGCTATGGTTTTTCTAGTAGCCATGTACAGGTATGAGAATTGGATCATAAAGAAGGCTGAGTGCCAAAGAATTCATGCTTTTGAACTCTGGTACTGGAAAAGAGTCTTGAGAGTCCCTTGGACAGCAAAGAGATCAAACCAGTCAATCCTAAAGGAAATAAACCCTGAATATCCATTGGAAGGACTGATGCTGAAGCTGAAGCTCCAATCCTTTAGCCACCTGATGTGAAGACCCAACTTTTCAGAATAGACACTGATGCTGGGAAAGATTGAGGGCAGGAGGAGAAGAGGGAGACAGAGGATGAGATGGTTGGATGGCATCACTGACTCAATGGACATGAGTTTGAGCAAAACAATGGGAGATGGGGAAGGACACGAGAGCCTGGAGTGCTGTGGTCCATGGGGTCACAAAGAGTCGGACACAACTTAGCAACTGAACAACAACTGCACTGGCTAAAAAGTTCATTCAGATTTTTCCATAAGATGTTATGGAAAACTTTTTAGCCAACCCAATATTTTAGGCAGAAAAAAGAAGATATCATCACATACCATTTTTCAGTGACTCTCGCTGTATCTTGTGTCTGAGATGCTTGCAGATTCCAAGTTCCCATGCCAGCCCACGTGCACCTAATAAAAGCCTGGCTGGGTTTTTCTTCTCCTAGAAAAGCTTCTCTGCCTATGTCAAGCACGTTTCTCTAACTGCCTGGGTACCCACATGCAGTAAATATGCTCAGGGGTGAAAGTAGCTTCATTCTCTGCTGGGATCAGCCTTCTCTGTATTTATTGCATTTGACATTTTTGCTTCCATGGCTCTTTGATTGTTTAAAGGAAAACCATGAAGTCTAGTCAATCTACTGCAAACTAACTGAGAGTGGAACTCCCTGCTTCTATTTTTTTTTTCTGTTTGAAGAGGTTCTCTATGCGGCATTCTTCACTTAGGAAAGCTCCTGTTTGAAGAGGTTCTCTATGCTGCATTCTTCACTTAAGAAAGCTCCAAACAAGTCCAGATTATTACAACCCTAACAAACAGGCTATCCTAAATTATATATTTACATATATTTGTAAATCTATGTGGGCAAACATTATAGTCGATATTACTCATATTCTACTACTACTATTGACAATAAAAATCATTTATATGGACAAGTGATATTTTATTAGTAAAATTTTAGTAAAAACCTTTTTGGAAAAAGTTTCTATTTTTAATGTCTAACCTAAAATGTATTTTAAAAAACTTAAGCAAATGCAGCTTTAAGACAAATCCCCCAGATATTTCTTCTTTTGTGGCAGATCATATCTGATTTTCTCTCCCATACAGAAGTACCAGGGTCATCAAGTAGAGTGGCAACCTCAATGAGACATGCCAGTGGAGTGAAACAGAGCAATTCAATAAGAATGGAGTTCAGGCAAAAGATGTGAAAGATATTTAGTGAATAAAATTATTAAAACTTAGCAATTGATTAGATGTGAGGGATGACATATAATCTAACATAGATTGCTAGACATTGGTTTTATATTCCCTTCCAGACCATTTCTAATAGTAGTTGCTAGTGAACAGCTTTGGGTAGGTGATAAGGAGTCTTAATTAGGCTGAAACACAGCTTGATAAAAAAACTCAGGTGATCAAAAGAGAAAGAGGACCCAAGGAAAGCATAAAAATGACAATCATTCAATCTGTATGGAGGATTGTAGACAGAAAACTCACTTGTATCCTAATAAAGTCTGACTAAGAGAAACTTCCCTGGTGGCTCAGATGGTAAAGAATCTGCCAGCCAGTGCGGGAGACCTGGGTCTGATCCCTTGGTTGGGAAGATCCTCTATAGAAGGGAATGGCTACCCACTCCAGTATTCTTGCCTGGAGAATCCTAGGGACAGAGGAGCCTGGCAGGCTACTTCAGAGGTTGCAAAGAGTCAGACATGACTGAGCGACTAACAAGAGAAGTACAGTCAACTCACATCTAATGAGTAAATACAGCTTTTCTTGGATCAAACCCTCATCAAATGCTGAATATTACTCATTTTTCATGTAATTCACTGGTTCTCAATGTAGGATGAATCCACCCAGGGGCATTTTGCTATGTGTTGAAATACTTTCGGCTGTCATAAACTGAAGGGTATCACTGGATCTTATAAACAGTTTCCAGGGGTGTTGCCAAACCTCCTATAATGCATAGGACAGCCTTACAACAAAGAATTATCCAGCACAAAATAATAGTGTCGAGGTGGGAAAACCCTGGAACCCACTGACATCAGAAATAAGAAATCCAATACCTAGATACTTGCTATGTTGTAGGAATCACTAACAAAATTAAGTCACAGGCCCTGTCCATAAAGAAGAAAATATTTAAATGCATTAAATATAATGGATTGAATGCTTTCAATATAAAAGCAGCTGTTCAAATCATAGCTAAAAAATAGCTCAGAAGATATGCCATAAATCAGTATATCTGTGATTTCTAAATAAATGATACCAATGATAAGTGCTCTGGGTAATTAACAGATTTTTCTAGACTGGAGAGCAAAAAGTCAGTCTAGGAAAAACTATAGATTTTTCATTGTGAACGAAAAATCTGAAACATCCTGAGAAGAGTTAAGCTAGGATTTAGCTTCTCAAAGAACCGAGGTCATATGACAGATGGAAGACCTCATACCAGAGCTTGATTTGGGGAAAGTCCAAAGGTCCAGAGTATGGAAGATATACTCTACTGTTTAACCAGCAGAGTTTCAGTTAGGCTGGTAAGTAGTTTACTTACTTACTTTTAAGGCCAGATTGTGGAGAGTCCTATTTTGTTTGGAGGAGCAGACTAATGAAATGAAATCTGTATTTTAGGAAATGCAGTTAGGTGACAGCTGGTGAAACTCACTTTCAGAAACACTGTGAGAAAAGAGAGAACTCAAGAAGGATAAAATGTTCATGGTATGACATAATAGATTCTAGCCCCAAAATGGCAGCTCTGAGAAAGAAGAAAGGCGACGTGAGGCGTAAGAATGGACAAGACTATTCAGACATTATAAGAGCAAAGACAATGTAACTGAAAACAACTTGTTTTATTAAAAGTATTATTAAAAACTGACCTAAGCCAATCTAGCCTTTTAGATTTATTTTGTAAATAATGGTAAGTTCTGGTAACCATAGATAGGGGTGCTTTCAACAATGATGATGATGCTGACAATGACAATGATGATAATAATTATATTATCTATCTTCTGGTCACCACAGAAAATTCTCTTGGCCCCATCTGGCTCTTATTGTGGCCTCTGGGCAGTGTGAGTCCTGCATAAAGTCTGCCCAGCTTCCTGTAGGTGTCTCCTGACACTGCCTTGTCTTAAGTCTATACTGTATGGTCTCCTCCCTCCTTATCTATGGCTTTGCTGGGTGGGATCATGGTGATCTGCTTGATGCTGGTCTTTGTACAATCTGAAAGTATATGAGAATTAATACTCTGTGGGGGACACACATTAACCAATCAAGGATGGAAGCCGGTAGACATATGCTCTCTATCCCCTCCCATGGGCTTCCAAGTGGCTCAGTGGTAAAGAATCCACCTACCAATGCAGGAGACCTGGGTTCAAGCAGTGGGTCAGGAAGACCCCTTGGAGAAGGAAATAGCAACCCACTCCAGTATTCTTGCCTGGGAACTCCTGCAGACAGAAGAACCTGGCAGGCTACAGTCCACGGGGTCACAAAAGTCGGACATGACTTAGCAATGAAACAACAGTCTCCTCCCCTGTCTGCAGAGGATCCCAGGGGATTTTTTCCACTGCTTCCCAGGTGGTCCTGTTAGAGCAAAAACCAATCGCCTGCACGTATTAAGTGGCCAACTTAATGAAGCATCCTCACATTGCCTGTTTCTTCTCCTGGATTCCTTTCATTTGTCACTCTCACCTGGATTTCTGAAGTCACACAGTTCATTTAAGCATTTGCCCTTAGCTCATCTAGTTCTGCTTTATGAAGAACTCGGATAAAGGCAATAATGATGATGATATGATGATGATGACAATAATAGCTAATATTGCTGATATTGCAAAGTGTCAGTCACCATTACACACACTTTCACCCTTGTTACAATCCTATAAGATTGGTATTGTTATTTCTGATTGTACAGAAGAAGAAACTAGGAAAAAAGAGGTTCCTGCATTTCTTTCTCCATTAATTTCTCTGACAATAACTTGTTGATGAAGCTCCAGATACTTAGGCATCGACATTTTCCCTCCTCAAACAAAATAAGAGAAAAACAGGGGGAAAATAGATGGCTACATTAGGTGGGTATTTCTAGTTTGTTTTGGTGACAGATGTAACACTGATTCACTGAATATATTACAAAGTAGATTTTAAGATTACCTATTATTCATTATCATCTCATTAATTCTAGTGGTGGAATAATTTATTTATGGCTATCCTTTTTTGAGAAGATATTATCAATATAAAATTGATTTCTAAAATTTTAGAAATAATGACAACTCTGGGGACTGAATAGCAAACACCTTATTGGGTAATAAAGTTGCATTTTCCAGGTATACATTAGCTGTTTCTGGCAGTCTTCAGTATTTTAGAAATATCTCAGTGATGCATCTCCAAATTGTAATATGGAAAATAAAGAAGTAAATAAATATGCATGAAACATTGTTTACATTTCTCCCTGAGGTGCTTCATTTTGTGCTTGTGCTACAGATAGTACACCCAGACTTGTGCCCTAATCTTCATCAAATCCCCTTTCCAGGGAATTCCCTGACATTCCAGTGGTTAGGACTCAGAGGTTTCACTGCCATGACTAGTGTTCAATCCCTGACGGGGGTACTAAAATCCCACAAGCCACTTGGCTTGGCCAAAAAAATAAAGATAATAAATAAATAAATAAAACACCTTTCCATAATTGATGGTTCTTACTGATTTAGCAAACTCTAGGCACCAAAATCCAGGTTCTAATAATGAGTGGGAGTCTTCTAGATATTTATAATGTAACAATACCCAGAAGCACTCTTTATATTAAGATTAATCAAAAATACAATAAAAATGATACAGTTTATGACTAGTAAGCATGTGTGTGTGTGTGTGTGCGCATACTCAGTCGTGTCTGACTCTTTGTGACCCCATGGACTATATAGCTTACCAGGCTCCTCTGTCCATGGAGTCTTCCAGGCAAGAATACTGCAGTGGGCTGCTATTTCCTCCTCCAGGGGATCTTCCCTATCCAAGGACTGAAACTTCATCTCCTGCATCTCCTTCACAGCAGGCAGATTCTTTACTGCTGAGCCATGGGGGAAGCCTAGTAAGCATAAACATTATTATAAACACCGTGGATTTAAAGTATTCTGTAAACCTGTTGTTAATTTTTACTCAGGCTCACCTCAAGGAATGGGTGAAACACTGACAAGAAGGCTAAATATGACGTTTCTACCTTGCTCCCGTTCAGATCCTCTTCGTCATCTAATGCTCTTCCTTAGTGTGCCACACTGCTGCATCCTATATGGTCTCCATCACAGTGATTGCTTTCTGATGTCAGAGATTCTCATTCAAATGACATAGCATTTGAGTTTTTCTAGAATTTACACTTAATTTTATAGTTTTCATCAACTGACAAATGCTAAACTTTTGAGCTTTCCTGTCCTCGAAAAGTGTTGCCATTATGAAGAAAGGACACCTTTCCCCCGCTCACATTCTCATCTGTACCCCTTCCTTTGTGCCTCTGGAAGGCAGCATCTTTCTGATTACTTATATTTGCAAGTTGCGAATTCTGCACCAGTCTTCAGGTTGAGTTTTGGAATGAAGTAGCTGGAAGTGAGTTTGGAAACGTAGTTGAGAATAATGGAATTTGAAGATAATGGGAATAATTGGTAGATTTGAGTACGTGAGAATGCTTAAATACTGATGGCAGAAACAATAGAAACAAGTTTAAAAATAAACATCAATATTTACAATATCTAGAAAAGGCAAGTGAAAAGTAAAGATCTCTTGAAAAATAATAAGAGAATGATAGATACTACAGTGAAAATAATAAAGTTAAAGGACACTAGAAGGAAATTTACCAAAGGAATATAGGAATATAGGGGACAATTAAAGCTTATAGCCAAAAGAATGCTCATTTTAAAAAATGAGATGGAAAGCCTATAAAATTGTTCAATGCTTGAAATAATCTCCATCATTTATGAGGCTATTAAGAAATAGAGATTCTCACATACCATTATCAGTACATATTGGAATACCCTTTTTCAGAAGCATCTTTGCATTACAAATATTTCAAAAGCAAATTTTGTGACTTATAAATTCAGTTTTAAACATTTCCTAGGAAATAATTGCTTAATTTTATGAAGATTCTGCTGTGTTGATGTCCCTTACAGTTCTTCTTCTAAATGGAAAAACAGCAGAATCAACATAAATAATGGCACTTTATGCAATGAAATATTATATAGCCCATTAAAATAAATATATCAATACATTGCTATAAAGATCCAATATATATTATAAAATGTTTAAATGTAGTCTATAAAGCAATGCTATAATCTTGTTTTTAAATGAAATATATATACATACATTTTTGAAACACAAAAGTATACAGGAATCTGAAAAAAAAAAAATATGTGGGTCTATAACTGAATCACTTTGCTACATACCTGAAACTAACACAGCATTATAAATCAACTATACTTCAATTAAAAAAAAAAATTTGTGTGACAAAATACCAAAATGTTATTGGGGATTCTGCCTAGATAATGGGATTCTGGTTGAATTTTTTATCTGTTTTTTTAAGTTTTCTATATTAATACTGGATAATATTTGTGAAATATATTAGTATAGAAATATAACAAGTATTGAAAGGAATTTCCGTAGGAGAAAAACATTCTGTATGCCAACCAAATTATTTGGAGAAGTGAATATTAATTCTGTTGACTAACTTCTACTCTAACTACTATGCTGCTAAGTCGCTTCAGTCGTGTCCGACTCTGTGCGATCTCATAGACGGCAGCCCATCAGGCTCCCTCATCCCTGGGATTCTCCAGGCAAGAACACTGGAGTGGGTTGCCATTTCCTTCTCCAATGCATGACAGTGAAAAGTGAAAGTGAAGTTGTTCAGTCGTGTCCGACCCTCAGCAACCCCATGGACTGCAGCCTACGAGGCTCCTCCGTCCATGGGATTTTCCAGGCAGGAGTACTGGAGTGGGGTGCCATTGCCTAACTACTATAGTTTACAAATAATGACCTCCTGATGCTTTTAAAATATGTATGTGGTTTGACTAGGGGTAGATAGTTTCTAACATGAATACTGTACTTGGAAGACTTCCAGTTGAAAACAACATGCAGTTAACAAACTTTGAGGCAACATTTCCAAATTTCCCACAAAAATATTTGCAAATACCCTGAAAACTGCAAGTATGTAGAACACTACAAAACTGTGGTTTGCAAGAATGTACTTACTTATATAATTACTTAGGGAACTGTATTGAAAGATGAACTTAGTAGCCCTTCAAGCAATATCTGTTTGAAAATATGTCTTTTGTCCCCCTAAAAGGCCAACCAAGTGCCAGGGAAGACAGGACAGAAAAATGGGTAAAAGTAAGGACTCTGGAGTGAGGCAGTGCTTGTAAGGTTAGATCAAATGCATTGGAAGTTGCCATCTGGGTTTGTGCAACTTGCTGGAAATACCAGTGATATCCTTTTTTACAAAAAGAGGGGAGGGAAAAAATTCAGAAGACCTTGAATATTTTCTATGTGCAGAAACAAAGGACAATCATCTTGCTAATCAAAAGTTAAAAACCAAAATACATATCTTTAAGGATTAGAGAAAAGGGCATAGATATGAGTAGCCTTAGGAATTTAAAATTGGAGGAACAATGTAGATAATTATGAGATGGCTTCCTTTTTGGCAGTTAATTTGGATACATTAATCATAATCAACTCTCTTTAATCAGAAATTGGGATTTCCTGAGGACTTTTCATTAATTGCAAACCAGAGCAGTAGGCAAATTATTCTTCACTGTAGATCAGAGTACTCCTTGGTGGGTTATGTTCATATCCCATAGAATTAAGTTCAAATAGAATTTTTACTGAATTTTGCTATCATATTACCACGTAGGCCCCATTAATTTATTATTGGTAATAGGAAACATATGTGTCCCTAAACTGGCATCCTCTGAAATGACAGCTAATGAGTGAAAGTGAGTTTTAGCAGGTACAGCTGAGAGTGTGTAGATACGTGGTTGAAGGGCTGATGTTTTATTCAGCATGGAAGCAGCTAAGCCCAGCACCATAGTCTCCTCCATTTTGTGCTGTCTTCTAATGACATTAAATCAGCTGCGATTGCTTTATATAATTTAATGTTTAGCTTTTCTAATTTTACTTTTATAATGAAATTGAAGTAGGGCTGTGTGCAGTCGTTTGGATTAAACTCCCCGTGCCAACAGCTACATTTTTTCTGTTAAAGAGCAGACCTTTTTGTTTAACTTTTGTAAGTGGTCTGATAACTTTATGTGAAAATTGTCTACCTCTTTTGTTGGAATTGGACCAAAAGTCCTGAAACAGCAAGTGAAATTGCTCATCATAAATGGAGAACTCCCAGAAAGAAAAGTTTAATTGTAATGTAATTATTTGAGTTAATGTTGGGTTTGATGATATATATTATATATATAAATGGATAATTACCCACCCTTTTGATATTTACATTTGGTAACTCATGTCCTTTATTGTGTAAGGCAGTTTCACCAGGGCAGCGGTTTCCAGAATTACTCCTCACTTTCATCTTGAACTTCTTGAAAAACCCATGTGAGAGGTAGTCTTCTTCAGGCGGGACTCAGTAACCACAACCTCTTGCAGGTTCTGAAGCTGCTAAAACACACAATTTTGGCCAAGTTCTTTAACTCTGTAGGCCTCTTGTTTAGATTAACAAATGGTCATTATTGAGGGCATGGCAAATCACTCCAGTATTCTTGCCTAGATAATCCCCATGGACAGAGGAGCCTGGCATGCTGCAGTCCACAAGGTTGTGAAGAGCTGGACATGACTGAGCAACTAAGAACCGTAGAGATGGCACTAATTGTAAAGAATCCACTTGCCAATGCAGGAGATACAAGAGACATGGGTTCAATTCCAGGTTGGGAGGATCCCCTAATAGGAAATAGCAACCCACTCCAGTATTCTTGCCTGGAAAATTCCATGGACAGAGAACACTGGCAGGCTACAGTCCATGGGGCTACAGAGTCAGACATGACTGAGAGACTGAGCAAACACAATTATTATGTTATTACTGTTATTAAAATAACAGTGGCTAACATTTATTGGATACTTGCCATATGTCACCAGAACGCTGCAAGACCTCATTTAACCACCACAAGGTCTCCGTACGTGGTAAGAATTAGTTCCTCATTTTACTGATGAAGGCACTGAGGTACAGAGAGGGTTAGAAACTTGTCCAAGTTCTCATGACTAGTAGAGGACAGGGCCAGAAAATTACCTAAGGCCTAAATAGTAATAAAAGATGGTGAAAGGCCCCCTCAATTCTAAAATTCAGATTAGAATAGGAATCGTTTGCTGAATTATAGCTCTGAAGAAAGATAAGACTGTCTTTAGAAAAACATCATATGAAAATTATGCTTATGGAACAAACACATTACCAATAGTTCTAAAAGGTATCCTTATTCTAATAGCTTTATAATGATAGCTAATATAGTTTATTTTATAAACTTTTTTTAAAAAACTACTATTCAAAAGGAAGGTGACCTATAATTTCTCTATAAAATACCAGGCAGTGTAATATTCAGTTCAGTTCAGTTCAGTCGCTCAGTCGTGTCCAATTCTTTGCAACCCCATGAACTGCAGCACGCCAGGCCTCCTGGTCCATCAGCAACTCCCGGAGTTCACTCAAACTCTGGTCCATCGAGTCAGTGATGCCATCCAGCCGTCTCATCCTCTGTCATCCCCTTCTCCTCCTGCCCCCAATCCCTCCCAGCATCAAAGTCTTTTCCAATGAGTCAACTCTTCGCATGAGGTGGCCAAAGTACTGGAGTTTCAGTTTTAGCATCATTCCTTCCAAAGAACACCCAGGACTGATCTCCTCTAGAATGGACTGGTTGGATCTCCTTGCAGTTCAAGGGACTTCTTAATTTTCAGTTGACCATTTTTAAGTCACGTTTACTTTTACCATCTATGCCCTTTATAGCTGTGCAATTGAAATCTTTGAAAAGTAATTTCGTTATTTCCACAGGCAGAAACAATGAAACTGTACTCATATTACTTTCAGTAGAGCATATACTCTAAAATGTTTTAGCCAGAGTAACAAAAATCAAGTCAACCCTAGTTACTATCAGTTTAGAAATCTGTTAAAATTTAGACTCTATTAAAAGCCAATTCAAGGATTTGAGTTTCTGGATAAATCATGACGGTCACTTACTAAACTTCTGAGAATAATGAAATGTTTCTGTAGTTTTCTTCACACCACGTTTGAGTTTACCCCCATGCCTTTGAAAAAAAGTGAAAGTCATTCAGTCATGTCCAACTGTTTGCAACCCCATGGACTGTAGCCTGACAGACTTCTATGTCCAGGGAATTCCACAGGCCAGAATACTGGTATGGGTAGCTGTTCCCTTCTCCAGGGGATCTTCCCAATCCAGGAATTGACCCTAGGTCTCCCACACTGCAGGCAGATTCTTTACCAAATGAGCCACTAGGGAAGCCCAAGAAGACTGGAGTGGGTAGCCTACCCCTTCTCCAGCTGACCCAGGAATCAAACTGGGGTGTCCTGCATTGCAGGTATATTCTTTACCAACTGAGCATAGCTTTGCTCACTCTAAACTTTAACTTGTAATATTTTCTTCTCCTCAGTAAACTCTCAAGTATCCATTTTTTTATGCTTTAAGACTCAATTTTGTTTCACCTTTTTCTAGAACATCTTCCTCTTGCCCCCACTAAAACACTCACACACTCAGGAAAAAAAAAATGGTGCTTTGTTTTTTTTTTTCCTTGTTGGTTAACTATTTTCTTTTTTAAACTTTAAACTTTTTATTTTGTGTTGGGGTATAGCCAGTTAACAATGTTGTGGTAGTTTCAGGGGAACAGCAAAGGCACTCAGCAATACATATACATGTAGCCACCCTCCCCTCAACCCCTATTCAGGCTAGCACGTAACACTGGGCAGAGTTCCATGTACTATACAATAGGCCCTTGTTGGTTATCCATTTTAAATATGACAGTGTGTATAGGACCTTACCAATGTCCTTAATTATCCCTTCCCCCTCAGCAACCATAAGTTCAATTAAGTCTCTTTCTGTTTTGTAAGTTCATTTGTATCATTTCTGTTTAGATTCCACATGTAAGGGATGCCATACACTATTTCTCCTTCTTTGTCTGACTTCCTTTACTCAGTATGACACACTCTAGGCCCATCCATGTTGCTGCAAATGGTATTATTTCATTCTTTTTAATGGCTGAGTAATATTCCACTGTACATATGTACCACATCTTCTTTATCACAACTGGTGCTCTTTTATGGGCTCTCTATTGCTGTATGTACTACATTATAGTACAATTGTCTGCTAACGTATGTTTCTTCCTGACATGATAGTTTATTACTTGTCTCAAGCAGATTTTGTATGTAGAAAAAGAATCACAAATTCTCAGAGATGAACAATAATAACCATGTATCTCATATTTCTGAGTCACCTGGTAGTTGGTTGATCTCAACTGGCTCTACTGACCGGTTCCGCTTCAAGCTATGGGTCCAGCTGGGCTTGTCTTCTTGCTTA
Organism: Bos grunniens; assembly: GCF_055505025.1. Taxonomy (NCBI): domain Eukaryota; kingdom Metazoa; phylum Chordata; class Mammalia; order Artiodactyla; family Bovidae; genus Bos; species Bos grunniens. The sequence continues at coordinate 137,704,813 of NC_141165.1, forward strand.
AGGCTGTATGTATACTACTCCCGAGGCCCAGGTTCTACTCATGGTGACAGAGGAAACTCAAGCCCCACTGACAAGCACATTTTGTGCTACTGTTCTACTGTTTTCATCACACCAGCTAACCTCCTTTGGGGCTTCCGTGGTGGCTTAGATGGTAAAGAATCTGCTTGCACTGCAGGAGATCTTCCTGGATCAAGAATATCCCCTGGAGAAGGGAATGGAAACCCACTCCAGTATTCTCACCTGGAGAATTCCATGGACAGAGGAGGCTGGTTGGCTACAGTCCATAGGGTTGCAAAGCGTCAGACACAACTAAGTGACCCTTCCACTTGCAGGCTCCTTTTAGCAAAAGCAAGTCACAGGGACAAGCTCAGACTCAGAGGGACAGAGAAATATACTCCACCCCTATGGCCCATGACAAGGCTATCAATGCACAGAATCAGTTCAAGGGAGTGGAAAGTTATATCCAACAAGTAAAATACTATGGAATAAAAAACATCTCTTATTCATCTTTATTTGTATATCCAGTGCCTGGAACTGTACTTAATCACAGAGAGTACCCAAGATATGTTTGAAGGATAAATGCCTCTGATTTAGCAGTATCAGAGTGAGTCCCCACATGCATCCATTTATGAAGGATACTCCAAATCACATTAAAAGTGCCAAAGATTTGAAAGAGAGATGATGAACTGTTCATTTTAATTTACTGAGACATAAGACTTTTAATAGCTCCCCCCAAAAGCACAAAGATACAAATTTTCCCACAGTAAAATGCTAGGCTATAAAATTTTGACAAAGGAGCAGATAGCAGTAGTCTTAGAAACTCATTCATCTGTGTTTGTGGTGTATTGTTTCACAAATGGCTACAACAACCCCTCCTTTCTCATGTACCTTCTTGCAACTTGACTGTGTCCCTCCTGCCATCAAGGACTGGAGTCTGTTTCCTTTCTCCTTGAACCCATGACTTGTTTGACCAAAAGAATATGATGGAAGTGATTATGAGCCGGTATCTTCAAAGGTCTTGAAATTTCTAATTTTGTTGCTTCGGAATTCTCTTTTCATGTAAAGAAACTTAGGCAAGGCAACTAAAAATGAAAGACTATGTAAAAAGAGACAAGACATTTGGTGGAGAAGCCCTGCTGACATTCAGCACCAAGTTCCCAGAAATGTAGGTGAGGCCGTCTTGAATCCTTCATTCCCAGTTGGCCACCTCAGTCAACACTGGGTAAGATGAGATAAACCATTCCACTGAGCTCTGCCTGAAATTTCTGATCCATAGATTCATGAGTAATAAAATGATCCTTGTTTTAAATCACTACGTTTTTAGGGCTTATAGCGGGCAATAGATATCTAAGAGTGTTTAAAACTGCTCTTGAGAGAAAAGAAAATTGATACTGCAAACTCTGAAATAAACCAACTGGAATTGTTTTACAAATAACTGTTACAAAATTGTTTCATCTGAAAAAAAGTACATTTTGTGTTAGCATATAAAGAAAATAAGCACAGAATTGTTCAGAAAGAAAGAAAGCAGACCTCCCACTACTTCTTGTCTAAACGTGAATGTATGGATATAAATATTATTCAGTTTAACTTTGTTAGAAAAATCAGCAAGCTGTCACAGCATTTTAAACATTAACAAGTGTGGTACAAATGATATACTTGACTATATTACAATTTTAAATGTCTCTGCTTTTATCTAAATAATCTTTGTACCATTAAAAAATATCTCCAGTTTCTATAAACACTTAAAAATTAAACACTTAACTTCATGTAAAAATAGTAATCCATAAGTAAGATATTAGAAATACTCAATTCCTAGCAAAAATTCAACTGGCTATTTTTGGAAAAGGTCCACTTATAAACAAAATAAACTGATCTTATGAAAGGTGCAATTTCAAGTTAAGGAGAGGTAACTTCTTTTTTTCCATCTGAGTGAGATGAAAATGCACTCATGTGGATGCCAAACTTCTTTAAAGCTTGTGTAATGAATGTAAAAGTAAACACATTTCAAGTTTGAATTCAATTCCAACTGAATATATTACAGGGCAAGTATGTCACATCCAATATTGAGGGAAACATGAAGCTTCTTAGGAAGTGTAAACATTTCCACTTTAGCAAGTCTAATCTGATTCATCATCATTGGTGAGTACCAAGAAAAAAAAAAAGCAATAGTTTGGAAAGATTTCAAAGATCATTAAAAGTGACAGAAAAAAGTGCTAGTGCTATTAATAAGTGCTATTAATTTTTCATTTTGACTATAGGATTAACAACAGGAGATCATTTTAATTAAGGTTACACTCATTTCACATTATATTTCCTAACGCTTTATTGTTATTAGCTTCTGGCAACATCCTAAAGAGAATCTCTATCAATTGTGATCCTTCTTTCTGAGGAAAAATGACACTGTTTATGATGACTATAGAAGAAGTGATGGGAGCCATGGAGGGAAGACGCAGAACCAAGAGTCCTTCCACGCTCAGAATTCTTATGACTCTGTAATAGTCCCCTACACCTGCTTTTTCAGGGCATGTTTTATTTTGGCTTTTCCCTTTGAACGCTATAGACAATTCAAAGTTTTGCTCAGATAGATCCACTCATCTTTGGATATTATGCATTAGCTTCCCTATCTGCTACTTATTTCCCTGCAAGCCACAGTTGCGGCATGTTATTTGAATGGTGCATTACTGCATCCTCAAACCATTGTTCCAGATCAGCATTCTGGAAGCTTATGGCTGTTTATGCCTGACCCTTTCCCAGGTCCATTTCAGTCAAGAATGACATGAATTGTGCCATAAACTTGCATTCAAGATCCTGTCTCATTTCTGCACTAATAAGATTAGATCAGCTTGAACATGCTGCTTAACTCTCACTAGGCCTCTTGTCTCTTATCAACTCTGAAAGTTGTCATCTTTGCTGTGTTTGGTTCTCCATACTTCTGGACACATGATGGATCCTACTTCCTTCCTTGTTTATATCAAATATGGCCAGCTGACTGGTTTGGGCCAATAAAATATAAGTAGAACTGGCATGTAGCACTTTGGAGCAGAAATTCTAAGTGTCAGTGAGCAAGTTGCCATGTTTCCTTTCTAACATGGCAATTATGAAAGTATTATTGAAATGAAGCCTCTATCTGCCTGTCTCTCAGTGATTAGAATGAGCAGAGCTCCTGGTCAATAAGGATGGACATGCACCATTTATTATTTTAAGCCACTGAGATTTGAGGGTTGTTTGCAGTGCAGCATAATCTAGTCTTTGGTGTCTTGCTCAAACAGCTTTCACAATGTTTATTAGGGAACATTTTCACAAAAGTGTCTTCTGATCTCATGATACAAGATGTCTCAAATGTTCAACACACCTCTCCCAAGTACAGTGCCTCAAAGCAGGTGGCATATAAAAAAACCACACTCATCGGGGCAGAGATAAAGAGGGCACCCTATGAGCAAGGAGAGGAAATTCACTTTGATCCATATAAAATAGCCAGAATTCTAGCAATCTTAGAGGAGAAAGCAATCATCTCTAACAATTCATAAAAGTAATAAAGGCTGTCTTTTGAGTAAGTCCACTATCAGAGGCTAAGAGCCAGAGTCCAAGTATCTAACTGTAGTTAGATACTATATCATAGTACAGAAGGGAATGAAAGAAGACCACTTCAGAAGCCAGAAGTGAATCAAAAGAATAAAAAGAACAGGTTTTCCAAAAAGACCAACATCAAATTTTAGAAAACAATACTCACATCTCTTAATAAATTTGAAATTTTATCAGAATCCTGAAGTATATTAATTATAGTTGTTGTTCACAATCAGACTTCATTCTGTCACCTAATGTAAGATCTCTTTTGCAATCTTTAAATAGTCACAAATTAAAGAAACACTGTAGTTACTATACATGCTATCAGACACCTACCTTGAATGGGATATGTACACTTTCTAGTGATTAAGTCAAGGTCACAATGCCCAGAGTAAGCAAATTAGAAAAGCAGCACCAGGTACACTCAATTGCTCTACCCATTTCCAGCTGTGTGGTACACTGGACCCATTTCTGTCTGTGTGATATTCACAGGGTTCCACATCCTTGAATACAATAAATTGTGGACCAAAAATATTCAGAAAATAAATTTCCAGAAAGCTCCAAAATGCAAAATTTGCATTTGCCATTGCCATGCAAAGGCAACTATTTACACAGCATTTACATCGTATTTACAACTATTTACATATCATTTACATTGTATCAGGTATTATAAGTAACCTGGATGTAATTTAAAGTATATAGGAGGATGTGCATAGGTTATATGCTAATACTGCCCTTGAGCACCCACAGATTTTGGTATCCACAGAGATCCTACAACCAATCCCTTGAAAGCACTCAAGTCTGACTGTATATTTCACAAAGTAGAGAGTCTCTAAAACACTTAACAAAGTAGAATGAAATCTAGATCTCACTAATGAACTATTCCTGAAGCAAAATATATTAGGAACCTTATCTCACAGATAGGTATATATAAATATATGTTTATTTATTTGTTTATGATTGTTTTAGTTTGGTCTATTGTCTAATAGCTACTGGTTACCATGTCCCGCTGTTTCCTAGCCTCAAAACCTGTACTCACTTGAAATGTTAGTCTTGTAATTTTAAAAAGCAGTGGTATATTATGACACAGAATAATTTCAGTCAACTCTACTTAAGAAATAAATTTGCAATTCTGTTTTGTGGAGTCTTTTAAATCAAGGTCTACCGGTATCTGTCTAGAAAGTGGTCATTATTGCTTTTCATTCAAAATAATTGCTATCATTTACTGAGTATGTTACTATGTCTATGTTCAAATGGCTAAAAAACAATAAGGCTTTGATATTTAAGGACTTTTTAACAACAAAACTGTATTCTTTTCCTTATAATACACTGTATCTATTTAATTAAAGTAATTTAAAAATTGCCTTATAAATGATTATTTCTCATAGTCCCTCCTTATGCTTAGCTAATTCTAACTGTTGCAGTAGATTGTGTTTTTCTGTCCTTGGTTTTATGCTTTTTTTACTTGTAGCTTTCATTTTTGGTTTAGTCAACAATAACTTTTTAAATATCTACTTATCTAATCTCAAGATGGTCACTGGTCTCAATGATTTTAGAATCTGGTGGGAATAAAAGACACTATCTAGTAAAGAGAAAATGCAGGCTTCCTTCACTATTTTCTGAGTGTGTGTGATTTTTAGAGACATCCACTTTTGTTTCCATCACTTCATGGGAAATAGATGGGGAAACAATGGAAACAGTGTCAGACTTTATTTTGGGGGGCTCCAAAGTCACTGCAGATGGTGACTGCAGCCATGAAATTAAAAGATGCTTACTCCTTGGAAGGAAAGTTATGACCAACCTAGATAGCGTATTCAAAACCAGAGACATTACTTTGCCAACAAAGGTCCGTCTAGTCAAGGCTATGGTTTTTCCTGTGGTCATGTACGGATGTGAGAGTTGGACTGTGAAGAAGGCTGAGCGCCAAAGAATTGATGCTTTTGAACTGTGGTGTTGGAGAAGACTCTTGAGAGTCCCTTGGACTGCAAGGAGATCCAACCAGTCCATTCTGAAGGAGATCAGCCCTGGGATTTCTTTGGAGGAAATGATGCTGAAGCTGAAACTCCAGTACTTTGGCCACCTCATGCGAAGAGCTGACTCATGGGAAAAGACTCTGATGCTGGGAGGGATTGGGGGCAGGAGGAGAAGGGGACGCCAGAGGATGAGATGGCTGGATGGCATCGCTGACTCGATGGACGGGAGTCTGAGTGAACTCCGGGAGTTTGTGATGGACAGGGAGGCCTGGCGTGCTGCAATTCATGGGGTAGCAAAGAGTTGGACACAACTGAGCGACTGAACTGAACTTTTGTTTTCATAAAACTATGAGACCAGTGGAGTCTCTGAAAGTTAGGGGACCAAGTGGAAGGATTCACCACTACTGGGTGAATTTCCAGGATTCTAGGACTCCCATATACCATGAAGAAGTTGTAGTAGAGAGAGTGTAAGTAGAGAGTAGATGTGACGTTGTACTTGTAGGTAACTCTACATATTTTGACTCCTAATACAGAACTGAATATAAATGTCTTTTCCATTTGTAAAGGGGAGAGCACTGGGAGTTTTTTTACTGTGGCTTTCCACAGCTAAAAAGAAAACTGTTTTAAAAAATCATGCAAGAGAAAAGTAATGTTTCAAACAGGATTAAAATGAGTTATGTCTGTGAGGGTAGTGACTAATAAATTTTACACCTCAATGAAACATGTAATCTCTCATTTTTATATGGGTGTCTAGTATATGATTTTGAAGGTTCTCAGAACACATCTTCAATATTCTCTGAAGTCTTTTTGAGGTTTTTTTTTTTTTTTTTTTTTTTAAGCTGATGAAAGAAGTGGAGACAGAGAAAATGAGCGCATGAAGTTCAAGGGTTACAGAATGAAGCATGCTCTATCAAGTGTCTCTATAATGATAAACGGGACTGGGAGGCAATGAAATCTCATTGATTGTCCCTGTTTAAACCATATTTGTAATAGGACTGGTTTTAAGCTTCCTGTTTATAGTAGACATTGAAAATGGTGATCAGTATAGAAAAAAAAAAAAAAAAACAACAATCAGGACGGGGAGAAGTCCAAAGACTATGTCCATGGTGGAATAGGTGATGAACTGAATATCATTCATATTTAGAGAAACTGAATGAAGCCTTTCAGATGGAATGGGCAGGAAAATTTCATCTGTATTTTTCCAGATTAGTCTATATTTCAACATGTAGAAAATACAAAGAGACAAAGATCTGAATAAGAATGTGAAAACACAACTGTTTAACAATGAGAAAAACTTCCTATTAGGCAGTGAATTTCACCTTACTTAGCATAATGTATTTTATAAAGTGTCCAGTTAAGTGGCCCTTCACTTAGGGTATAAAATACTTATGGTATGTTATTATATTCTATTTTTTCTAATTGGGGGAAATTGTTTTATAATGTTGTGTTGGTTTCTGCCATTCAGCAACGTGAATCAGCTATACGTATACATATGTCCGCTCCCTAATGAACTTTCCTCTCACCTCCCACCCCATCCCACCCCTCTAGGTTGTTACAGAGCACTGGATTTTAGCTCCCTGCATCATACAGCAAATTTCCACAGGCTATCTAATTTTATACATGGTAATGTGTATATTTCAATGCTGCTGCTGCTGCTGTTAAGTTGCTTCAGTCGTGTCCAACTCTGTGCAACCCCAGAGACGGCAGCCCACCAGGCTCCCCCGTCCCTGGGATTCTCCAGGCAAGAACTGGAGTGGGTTGCCATTGCCTTCTCCAATGCATGAAAGTGAAAAGTGAAAGTGAAGTCGCTCAGTCACGTGCAACTCCTAGCGACCCCATGGACTGCAGCCTTCCAGGATCCTCCGTCCGTGGGATTTGCCAGGCAACAGTGCTGGAGCGGGGCGCCATTGCCTTCTCCAATGTTTCAATGCTACTCTCTCAATTTGTCCCACCCTTTCCTTCCCACACTGTGTCCACAAGTTTGTTCTCTACATCTGCGTCTCTATTTGGACCATGTAAATAGGTTCATCAAGGACTTCCCTATACCTCAGATGGTAAAGAAACTGCCTGCAATGCAAGAGACCTGGGTTTGATCCCTTGGTTGGGAAGATCCTCTGGAGAAGGGAATGACAATCCATGCCAGTATTTTTGCCTGGAAAATCCCAAGGACAGAGGAGCCTGGTGGGCTACAGTCTGTGGGGTTGCAAAAAGTCAGACACGACTGAGCAGCTAACACTAACTAAATAGGTTCATTAGTACCATTTTTCTAGATTCCATATATATGTGTTAATGTACCATATTTGTTTTTCTCTTGCTGACTTACTTCACTCTATAACAGGATCTAGGTCCATCCACCTTGCTATCACTGAGTCAAATTCATTCCTTTTTATGACTGAGTAATATTCCATTGTGTAAATGTACCACAGCTTCTTTATCCACCCATCTATCAGTGGGCATTTAGGTTGCTTCCATGTCCTTGCTATTGTAAACAGTGCTGAGCGAACATTGAGGCACATGTGTCTTTTGAACTATGGTTTTCTCAGGGTATACGCCCAGCAGTGGGATTGCTGAGTCATATGGTAGTTTTATTCCCAGGTTTTTAAGAAATGTCCGTACAGTTCTCCATAGTGGCTGTATCAATTTGCATTGCCACCAACTGTGCAAGAGGATTCCTTTTTTTCCACATCGTCTATAGCATTTGCTGTTTGTAGATTATTTGATGATGGCCATTCTGCCCAGTGTAAGGCGATTCCTCATTGTAGCTTTGATTTGCATTTCTCTAACTATAAGAAATGTTGAACATTTTTTCCATGTGTTTATTGGCCATCTTTATTTCTTCTTTGGAGAAGTGTCTGTTTAGGCCATCTGCCCATTTTTTGATTGGGTTGTTTGTTTTTGTAATATTGAGCTGCATGAACTCTTTGTATATTTTGGAGATTAATCCTTTGTTAGTTGCTTCATTTGCAATTATTTCCTCCCATTCTGAAGATTTTCTTTTCATCTTGTTTACGGTTTCCTTTTCTTTGCAAAAGCTTTTACATTTACCTAGGAATAAAGCTACCTAAGGAGACAAAATATCTGCATACAGAAAACTAAAGGACACTCATGAAAGAAAGTAAACGTGACACAAACAGATAGAGAAATGTATCATGTTCTTGGATTGGAAGAATCAAGATTGTGAAAATGACTGTATTACAAAACACAATCTACAGATTCAATGGAATCCCTGCAAAATTGCCAATGGCACTTTTCACAGAACTAGAACAAAACATTTCACAGTTTGTATAGAAACAGAAAAGATCCCAAAAAGCCAAAGCAATCTTGAGAAAGAAAAACGGAGCTGGAGGAATCAAACCTCCTGACTTCAGACTATACTACAATGCTATAGTCATCAAGACAGCATAGTACTGGCACAGAAACAGAAATATAGACCAATGGAACAAGCTAGAAAGCCCAGAGATTAATCCACACATCTATGGGCACCTTATCTTTAATTAAGCAGGAAAGAATATACAATGGAGAAAAGACAATAAGTGAGAAAACTAGATAGCTATGTATAAAAGAATGAAATTAGAACACGTCATACATAACATCATACACAAAAATAAACTCAAAATGGATTAAAGATCTAAATGTAAGACCAGAGACTTTAAAACTCTTGGATGAAACTCTGTTCATAGGCAGAACATTCTTTGACATAATTTGCAGCAATATCATCTATGACCCACCTCCTAGAGTAATGGAAATAAAAACAAAAATAAGCAAATGGGGACTAATTAAATTCATTAACTTCTAAAACATTTTATTGCACACATACAGGGGACTATGCTTGTCTATTGCATGAAGACAAAGAACTAGGCAGGAGGAAAAGAGGACGAGATGGTTGGATGGCATCACCAACTCAATGCACATGAGTTTCAGCAAGCTCCAGGAGATGCCAAAGGACACTTTAACATCAAAATTATTATTACATCTATACAGAAATCTGTTGCATTTCTGTATGCTAACAATAATCATAAGGAGAAATTAAGGAAATGATCCCATTTATCATTGCATCAAAAAGAATTAAAATACCTAGCAAAATAAACCTACATAAGGAGGCAAAAGATCTGTGCTCTGAAAACTATAAGACCCTGATGAAAGAAATTAAACAACACGAACAGATGGATGGAAAGACACACTGTCTTCTTGGATTGAAAGAATCAATAGTGTTAAAATGACCATACTACCCAAGGTAATCTACAGATTCTGTGCAATCACTATCAAATTACCAGTGGAGTGGGGTATTTCATAGAACTAAAACAAATAATTTTTAAATTTGTGTGGAAAGAGAAAAAAACCCAAAGAGCAAAATAATTCTGAGAAAGGACAGAACTGGAGAAATCATGTTCCTTGACTTCAAACTATACCACAAATCTATAGCAATAAAAACAATATGGACTGGCACAAAAAATAACACGTAGATCAACGGAACAGAATAAAGAGCCCAGAAATAAGTACACACACTTATGGTCAATTAATCTATGACAAAGGAAGCAAGAATATACAATGGGGAAAAAAGCAGTCTCTTAAACAAGTGGGGCTGAGAAATTGAACAACCACATGGAAAAGAATAGCATTAGAACATTCTCTAACATGGTATACAAAAATAATCTCAAGATGGATCAATGCAATGCTCATCAAAATGTCAGCTGCCCTTTTTGCAAAATTTGGAAGACAATCTTAAATTCCCATGGATGTAAGGAACCAAGAATAGGCAAAGCAATCTCTAAAAGGAAGGACAAATGAGTACTCACACTAATACAATGGCATAAAGAGACACATACAGATCAGTGGAATGGAATTGTGAATCCAGAAATACACCATTCCATTTATGGTCAACTAACTTTCACAAGGGTGCCAAAGTAATTCACTGCAAAAAAGAAAAGAAAAAAAAAAAAAAACATGCTGGACTAATTTAATATCTACATGCATAAGAATTAAGTTTGACCCCTACCTCATACTATTTATAGACAATTCAAAGTAAGTCATGGAGTTAAATATAAGAACTGAAAGCAAAAAACTCTTAGAAGTAAACATAGGAGTAAATCTGTAACCTTGGATTAGGCCATGATTTCCTACATAAGACATCAAAAACACAAGCAACAATAAATATATAGACTGCACTTTATCAAAATAAAACTTTCATGCTACAAAGGCCACCACTAAAAAGGTAGAAAAAGCCACAGAATGAGAGTAATATTTGGAGACTATATATTTCCTAAGAGATGTGTATTCAGAATATTTAAAGAATTCTTACAACTCAGCAGCAAAAAAACAACATAATTTAAAAATAGATGAAGAATTTCAAAAAATATTTCTCAACATACAAATGACCAATAAGCACATGAAAAGATATTCAACACCATTAATCATAAGAGAAATGCAAATCAAAGCCACAATGAGATATCAATCCATGTACACTAGGATAATTATAATAAACAAGACAGACAGTAACAAGGGTTAGTTGGGATTTGGAATAATTAGAATCTTCATAGGATGCTCGTAGAAATTTAAAGTTATGCAACCACTTTGAAAAATAGTTAAGTAACTCTTCAAAAAAGTGGTACATAAAGTTACCACTTGACCCAGCAATTCCACTCCTAAGTATATAATCAAGAGACTTGAAAATATATGCCTACATGAAAATGTGCCCAAGAATGTCAAAGAAGCATTATTCATAATAACCAAAAAGTACAAAGAATCTAAATGTCCACCAACTGATAAACAGATAAATAAAAATGTATCAGGTCCACACAATGGAATAGTATTCAGCCACAGAAAAGAATCAAATACTGACACACGCCACAATGTGGATGACCTTGAAAACTTTATGCTAAGTAAAATAAGCCAAACACAGAAGGCCATGTATTGCATGATTCCATTTATATGAAATGCAGAGTAGGTAAATCCATATAGATAGAAGGCAGATTGGTGGTTGCCAAGGGCTGAAGGGACTCAGAATGGTAAAGAATCCACGTGCAAATCGGGAGATCTGGATTTGATCCCTGGGTTGGGAAGATCCGCTGGAGGAGGGCATGGCAACCCACTCCAATATTCTTGCCTAGAGAATCCCATGGAGAGAGGTGCCTGGCAGGCTATCCATGCAGTCACAAAGAGTTGAACGTGACTGAGTGATTAAGACTGTACTGGGACTGGAGGATCAGAGAGAACAGAGAAAATAGCTATTGGGTATGGGCTTTTCCTCTTTTCTGGTATTCTTGCCTGGAAAATCCCATGGATGCAGGAACCTGGCAGGCTACAGTCCATGGGGTCACAAAGAGTCGGACATGACTCAGTGACTTCACTCTTCTCTTTAGGGTGATACGAATATTCTAAAATTAGTGGTGATGGTTGCACAACTCTGTAAACTTTTAATTTAAAACTTTAAAAGGATGAATTTTATTTGTGAATTATATCTCTATAGAGCATTATAAAAATATGTTTAATAAATAAAGACAGTAAATTCCTCAAAAATAAATGCCCTAAATTATTAGATAAAAGACAAATAAGCTCAGAAATACACTATCCTTATGCTTAGCCCACATTAATAACCATTCCATTATGCACAGCCATTTCTAAGTAGTAAATTGAAAAAGATGTACTCTATCCCTAAGTTTCTTATATTTGATAATTTAGTGTAAGGAGACTCTGCAGGTTTGTACTTTATTATATAGAACAATTTCTGTATGAAGAAGAACAGACCCCAGGGGCTTTAATGTGAAATTGGGAAGAAAAAAAAAGAGAGCTAACTCTCCAAATACTCAGCCTGAGGATGATGACTGCAGTGTGCAGAAGCAAGCAGTTCTCAGCTTAAAATATATGCATAGATATTCTCTCCAGTGTGTGCGATTGCTCTTGGTAAACCCAGTCCTCTGTCCCTGCCGTACTCACCAGAACCCCACCTTTCAATACTCTGCATGTTACCAACCTTAGCAAACAAAATCTCCGTCATCTAACCCTTCTACATTCTGCCTCATAAAAGTATCTCCAAGATTCCAAAGGAACTGATTGTGTCCCATAATCAAGTCAATCAACAGGTCAAGAAGTAGAAACGAGTGAGTTTTCTAATCAAGGTTTCCCAGATGTTAAATTTGTAAGGCACAGATTTCTACAATTCTACAGAACAGAAAACACAGATAGGAATGAGAGTGGTGAATAGGGAGATCATTCAAAGATTCAAAGGCCTTTGCCAGATATTTATTACATATTTATTCTACCCAGGATGCCAAAGAAGCACAGGTGTCCTTATAAATAAAGCAAACCTAGAAACATTCACTTTCAGAGCTAGAAGAGATCTTATAAATCATCTAAATCAACCCCCTTATTTTATGATGTAGAATACTGCAGAGTTGAGAAGAAAACAGATATGATTAGTTCACACAGGGAACTGCAGATGGGGAACTTGAAGGCAGGTTTCTCCATTTATGGACCAGTCGTCTCTTGACAGATTTAGTTTCACCTCTTCAGAGCAACAGCAAATTGTTTGAAAAAGTTGTCCCATCTCTTTTAACAAAGCAAAGTGTGAGCCCTTTATGTAAAGTCCACATGAAAAAGTTTACATTACTCCTCTTGGGCCCCTAAATTGCTCAGAAACAACCCCAGCACCACAAAAATCTATTTTCTAATTAGTCTCAGAGTATCCTTTAATGTAATACTATGGAGGTAGGTTAACTGTCTCAAAGATTTGACTTACTAGGGAGTGTCACAGAGTGAAGTAAGTCAAAGAGAAAAACAAATATTGTATGTTAATACATATATGTGGAATCTAGAAAAATGGTACCAATGAATCTATTTGCAGGGCATGAATACAGGCTCAGAGAACAGACCTGTGGGCACAGCAAGGGGAAGGGCAGGGTGGGACGAGTTGAGAGAGCAGCATTGAAACATATATATTATATGTTATATATATATATAACCTTATGTAAAACAGATAGCCAGTAGGAAGTTGCTGTATAACCCAAGGAGCTCAACACAGTGCTTTGTGACAAACTAGAGGAGTCAGATGGGGTAGGGTATGAGAAAGAGGTTTAACAAGGAAGGGACATATGTATACTTATGGCTGATTCATGTCATTGTATGGCAGAAACCAACACAACATTGTAAAGCAATTACCCTCCAATTGAAAATAAATTTTAAAAAACTATTTAAAAAAGAAAGATGGTATAGATGATCTTATTTGCAAAGCAGAAATGCAGACACAGAGGTAGAGAACAAATATATGGATTCCAAGCGAAAAAGAGCGCAATGGGAGCAATTGGGATACTGGGATTGACACGTATGCACTATTGATTGTGTTGTTGTTGTTCAGTCACTAAGCCGTGTCTGACTCTTTGCAACCCCGTAGACTGTAGCCCACCAAGCTCCTCTGTCCATTCCCAGGCAAGAACACTAAAGTGAGTTGCCATTTCCCTCTTCAGAGAATCTTCCCAACCCATGGATGGAACCCATGTTTCTTGCATTGGCAGGTGGATTCTTTACCACTGAGCTACCAGGGAAGCCCCCCACTATTGATTCTAGTATAAAGAGATAACTAATGAGAACCTAGCACAGGAAGCTCTGCTCAATGCACTGTGGTGACCTGAATGGGAAAGAAGTCCAGAAGGGAAGGGATACATGTATATGTATGGCTGATTCATTTTGCTGTACAGTAGAAACTGACAAAAATAAAGCAACTATACCCCCACTCACTTAGTAATATCCTTTATCTAGAAACCAAAAATTCAACCATATAGAGGACCCAAGAGAATAGTTTTCTCACCAATATTCCCTCCAGCTTTTCTCTTCTGCTCCTCTTTGATGTTTTAAAGGTCTTTCGACTTCCCTCTTGCCTTATTTTCATCTCTCTGCTCAAACATCCAAATACATAGCAGAAAGGGCAGGACTGAGACAGAGGTTAGAAGACTGATTGTTTTTCCCTTTGCCCATCTTAAAGAATCTCCCTATTTTCCATGCCCCAAATACATAAACAAGCTTCCTCACTGCCTGATCTGTTAGTTCCATCCTCACTTATTTTAGGCTGTCAGCACACTGTAGAGAGATACAGTCCTCTCACAATTTTTCATGAAACAAAAATCTGGTATTGGGAGTGGGCAGGACTGCATTCTGATCATCAATTATAACACTACTATTTTGGTTTTCTTTTTTAATTTCAAACAAACTGCAGTTTGGAAAAGCAATGTTTTTTGTTTATCATGTCAAGTTCTTATGAAAGTATTTGAGTTGGATTTCATCCAAAATCTATAACTCACCATGTAATGCATAATTTTGCTGTCATATGGCTGCAAATTTTGACACTTATTTTGCCAAAAATCATAGGTATGAATATGAAAGAGGCCCCCTCTGAGATTTATTGCTGAGTGTCCCACTAGTTCCCCCTCCTTTCTTTCATTGTCAAAGCTCAGCCATCCATTGTTTCATCAAGCAGATTTTCTTGCCCTTTGTTTGTGCACAAACTCATTTAAAAATCACCTTTTTAAAAGTCCGTATGTTAATTTATTTTAATTGTTAATTTTTAAAATGTTAGTTTTTGAATCCTTTAAGTGCCTTTCATAGCAAAAATAAATGTATACAATTTTAGTTCCCTCAAAATGTCCAAAGTTGTGAATATTAACTGTGAAACTTTTATTATTTCAATTTTATGTTAATAAAACCTTCCCATCATATTTTGCTTCAAATTACTTTGTTTCAGGCTTATGAGGCACTAATTAAAGAAAATGGATACTTTTTTAACCTGCGAATTATTAAAATTTAAGTAACTCCAAAATTCAGCATTTTCTGGGTTAAATTAGTGCACTACTTCAGTATCTGCAATTCAAATAAGTCCTCTGAGAAATTGGCCTCCATAGCCAGTGACGTGCTGCTGTACTGAACAGATCTCCAAAATATCCTAACAGATTTCTTTCTTTCAGCGTAGAATTGTTTCCATCTGGTGCTTAGATATTAAACCTGGAATATGTAAAGTCTCTCCCCTCTCACCCTGTTTGACTTCCAAATGCTGGCAAATAATTTGCATTGTCAATGAATTGAGGATTAGAATTGTGAATTTAACTGCTTCGTTTTAGGAGGCCAATTTAAAATGACATAAAGTAGTGGATTTTTCTCTTAAATTTTGAGACATGGAGAAACTTAAAATGTTGTTTGTAAATATTCTCATTCAAAGCTGTTTAGCTTGAAAAGAATAAAACTTTTCTTAATTTTTCCCAAGTTCAAGATATTGAAAAAAATTTATGAACAGTTTTAGAGGTTAGCTTTTATACATATATACTTATAACTGAATATGAACTTCTAAAAAGACATGTGTGTATAATTAGGTAGATAAGTAAATAGATATTTAAATGTGTGCATGTGAGTGTCAGTCGCTCAGTTGCATCCGACTCTTTGCGACCCCATGGACTATAGCCTGCCAGGCTCCTCTGTCCATGGAAATCTCCAGGCAAGAATACTCGAGTGGGTTGCCATTTCCTTCTGTGTGCATGTAGAATTTTCCAAGATCCTAGTTCACTGACAATGATTTCTTCATGAGAAATTTAAAGATCCTTCACTGTAATAGAAAATGTCTGACTTTTAAGACTGGCAACATTTTTCATAGCATCTTAATTGGAAAGCAGAGAGTTACTTCTAAGAAACATAATTGCTTCCAGAAATGTTTAAACCACTAGGGGAATGTTTATATGAAGTGAGCAATAGTGGAAAGGAGTGAATAAACCAATTCTGTGCACACTGCAGTGTAAAAGCCTGGGAGCACACACGTAGAGATTTATAAGAGAACCACGTGCAGAACACAATCATTATGCTCAATCTCTTTCTTCTTTTCACGGGTCCTGAAACTTCTATTCATGTCTCAGCCTCGCAGTGGATCTCACATGCTTTCCAGAGCAAACAGGCATCCAGAAATCTTGTCCAAACCTTCACACGACATGCCTGTCCTCCTCGCACCATTCTTTTCTTTTTGATGTCCCATCACACTTTCTTCACATTGTCTCTTATTTAATTGCTTCTTTTGATCTTTCTCTTAAATTTGATCTGCCTTGATCTTCTGGAATATTCTCTAATGCTCTGAAGTTAAAAACTGCACATTTTTCCATTTCATGTCCATTTCATGGCTTATTAAAAATAACTATGAGTTTCTACATAGCACATGAGACTCCTTGCCATCTCTGTTCACTGTACTCACAATTAACTTTAAAAAAAAAGAGTCTTAAGAGACTCATAGGAAAGGAATTGGCACAACTTTCAGGAGGATAGCTAAGAATGTTTTGCTGATAAGCATGTAATCACTTAACAGATTCTAATGAACATTTGTGGGAATCTTTTAAAGCATGTTCGTTCAGCTAGATCTCAGCAGGACCCATCATCTTGACCCCCACATCTCCAAAACAAAATATTCATTAAAATGAGTGAGAATTTTCCATAAAGCTTCAAGAGGTCATGGAATGAATTTTTATAGTTGCCTGCCATGCAAAATATTATAGTATACATTTAAAGCTAATATTGGAATGAGACAAATCTCCCAGGACAAGCATTCTCAAAATATTGTATATGCCTTAAACTAAAAACTGAAAAAGACCCAAAACACCCATTGCCGTTGGCAACATGTGAATATTATAGAAAATCACAATGTGTTCTGGCTGAAAGCAGCAAAAACAAAATAGCTATGCTGAGAAGTGACTGATGTGATTGCCGTGTCTTTTCATCCATTCAGAAAACAGAAAGGAAAACGGAATTCCATCTGATGAAATGTTGCATTGACTTTTGTCTCCTCGTCCCTTCCTCTCTCCTATCTGCCCTCCACTCCACCCCAATCCCCTGAAGTTCTTCCATTTGCATCAGAGCAGCACAAACTCAGAGAAGGGGTGGAGTCTGATATTTCGGGTGGTCTTCGCCAAGCTTTAGTCTTTGGCTAACCTCTCCTTAGATTGGTAAGCAGCCAAGAATTTCCAATATTAGGGAGAGCCACTTGGTAAAGCTGTATGTGCATGTCAGGGTACATGTCAGTATATTTGCTCTGATATAATAAGCAAAACTGAACAACAACAGGGCCTCAGCAGCCAAAGTAACATTTTCCCCAAACTTAAAACATATCCTCGTGTAAGTTATGATTCTTATTTGGTTTCAGTGTTCATTTATTTCAGTTCATTGTTTAACATCTCCCACTAACTGAGCCAGGAAACCATGGCAGGACCTCAAAAAAATAACTCCATCCCCACATTTATTTTTCTATTTGTTCTGATTCTTAACTCCCTTACACTCACAAAGTCTCTTAGAATAAGGGCACAAAATAAATAAATAAATAAATAAGATAGTATTTGCCCTTTGAAATGAAGTATAGTTTTAGAAACCATACATAAAATCTCCCTTGCAACTTCTCCTTTTTATTATAAAATTATATTAGATTCAGATTTGCTTTGAAAGGCCAGCTGTATTTTTTTAATTAAAAGGAGAAATAAAATGTCCTTTTTCCTAAATCAGATTCACAAAGAATGAAGGAGTTATTTCTCCCAGTAATGACTTAACAAAAGAGATTTAGGTTCCTTGAATTAGGGTGAAGATTGGGGGGGGGGAATCATTTACACAAGTAAGCATACAGCCTCATGGAATTTGGAAGTGTCTATCTTTTTGGTACTTGGCAGCACAGAGGAAAAATATCCACAAGGGAAAAAATGCCAACATCATTTCAACGAAAACAGCCAAACTGCTGCCAGATGACAAAATAGTAAATTCATCTAGGCTCATTGATGCGTGTCTGAACTTTCCAAATGAAACCTTGCATCAAAGGAAACTTTGAGCACTTTCCTATAAGATCAACCAAAACTACACTACAGTTGATACAACTTTTAAGAGTTACAAATTCCCACTATTTTAATCTCTCTTTTAAAGGCAGTCTTAGTTTGTTTCATTGCAGTTGAGTTAGAAATGAGAAAAAGAGTATTTTAAATGGAGAATTTGTAACACATTACTGATATCCTTTCTTAAGGGCTTTCCCTACAAGGAGTGCCAAAACTTTGTAAACTTGATTGGACTGGTACTAGAAAATGTAAACAACACTGCAAAATAATGATGGGAACATTTTATCCAGGTTAACAGAAATGGATAAGCCTTGTTTTTGAATGAAAAATTCCATGGAAACTGATGCACAAAAGAAGGGAGCAATTCAAGCTCACACTAGAAAGGTCATGGACAGAAACCAACTACATAGTCTTTGGTGTATCTGTTCTGGAACAAAATAGGGCTAAATTGATTGAACTGAGATTTGAGCTTACAAAGAATTAATCTAGGTAAAGGACAGAAATGGTATGGACCTAACAGAAGCAGAAGATATTAAGAAGAGGTGGCAAGAATACACAGAAGAACTGTACAAAAAAGATTTTCACGACCCAGATAATCACGATGGTGTGATCACTCACCTAGAGCCAGACATCCTGGAATGTGAAGTCAAGTGGGCCTTAGAAAGCATCACTATGAACAAAGCTAGGGGAGGTGACAGAATTCCAGTTGAGCTATTTCAAATCCTGGAAGATGATGCTGTGAAAGTGCTGCACTCAATATGCCAGCAAATTTGGAAAACTCAGCAGTGGCCACAAAACTGGAAAAGGTCAGTTTTCATTCCAATCCCAAAGAAAGGCAATGCCAAAGAATGCTCAAACTACCGCACAACTGCACTCATCTTACACGCTAGTAAAGTAATGCTCAAAATTCTCCAAGCCAGACTTCAGCAATATGTGAACCATGAACTTCCAGATGTTCAAGCTGGTTTTAGAAAAGGCAGAGGAACCAGAGATCAAATTGCCAACATCCGCTGGATCATAGAAAAAGCAAGAGAGTTCCAGAAAAACATCTATTTCTGCTTTATTGACTATACCAAAGCCTTTGACTGTGTGGATCACAATAAACTGTGGAAAAATCTGAAAGAGATGGGAATACCAGACCACCTGACCTGCCTCTTGAGAAACCTGTATGCAGGTCAGGAAGCAACAGTTGGAACTGGACATGGAACAACAGACTGGTTCCAAATTGGGAAAAGAGTATATCAAGGCTGTATATTGTCACCCTGCTTATTTAACTATATGCAGAGTACATCATGAGAAACGCTGGACTGGAAGAAGTACAGCTAGACTCAAGATTGCCGGGAGAAATACCAGTAACCTCAGATATGCAGATGACACCACCCTTATGGAAGAAAGTGAAGAGGAACTAAAAAGCCTCTTGATGAAAGTGAAAGAGGAGAATGAAAAGGTTGGCTTAAAGCTCAACATTCAGAAACCTAAGATCATGGCATCCGGTACCATCACTTCATGGCAAATAGATGGGGAAACAGTGGCAGACTTTATTTTCAGGGGCTCCAAAATCACTGCAGATGGTGACTGCAGCCATGAAATTAAAAGACGCTTGCTCCTTGGAAGGAAAGTTATGACCAACCTAGATAGCATATAGAAAAGCAGAGACATTACTTTGCCAACAAAGGTCCGTCTAGTCAGGGCTATGGTTTTTCCAGTGGTCATGTATGGATGTGAAATTTGGACTGTGAAGAAAGCTGAGTGCCGAAGAATTGATGCTTTTGAACTGTGGTGTTGGAGAAGACTCTTGAGAGTCCCTTGGACTGCAAGGAGATCCAACCAGTCCATTCTCAAGTAGATCAGTCCTGGGTGTTCTTTCGAGAGAGTCAGTTCTTCACATCATGTGGCCAAAGTATTGGAGTCTCAGCTTCAGCATCAGTCCTTCCAATGAATATTCAGGACTGATTTCCTTTAGGATGGACTGGTTGGATCTCCTTGCAGTCCAAGGGATTCTCCAGAGTCTTCTCCAACACCATAGTTCAAAAGCATCAATTCTTCAGTGCTCAGCTTTCTTTATAGTCCAACTCTCACATGCATACATGACTACTGGAAAAACCATAGCCTTGACTAGATGGACCTTTGTTGGCAAAGTAATGTCTCTGCTTTTTAATATGATGTCTAGGTTGGTCATAACTTTTCTTTCAAGGAGCAAGAGTCTTTTAATTTCATGACTGCAATCACCATCTGCAGTGATTTTGGAGCCCAATAAAATAAAGTCTGTCACTGTTTCCATTGTTTCCCCATCTATTTCCCACAAAGTGATGGGATCAGATGCCATGATCTTAGTTTTCTGAATGTTGAGCTTTAAGCCAACTTTTTCACTCTCCTCTTTCACTTTCATCAAGAGACTCTTCAGTTCTTCTTCGATTTCTGCCATAAGGGTGGTGTCATCTGCATATCTGAGGTTGTTGATATAGCTCCCAGCAATCTTGATTCCAGCTTGTGCTTCCTCCAGCCCAACGTTTCTGATGATGTAATCTGCATATAAGTTTAATAAGCAGGGTGACAATATACAGCCTTGATATACTCTTTTCCCAATTTGGAACCAGTCTGTTGTTCCATGTCCAGTTCTAACTGTTGCTTCCTGACCTGCATACAGATTTCTCAGGAGGCAGGTCAGGTGGTCTGCTATCCCCATCTCTTTCAGAATTTTCCACAGTTTATTGTGATCCACACAGTCAAAGGCTTTGGCATAGTCAATAAAGCAGAAATAGATGTTTTTCTGGAACTCTCTTGCTTTTTCGATGATCCAACAGATGTTGGCAATTTGATCTCTTGTTCCTCTGCCTTTTCTACATTCAGCTTGAAAATCTGGGAGTTCATGGTACAAGTACTGTTGAAGCCCGGCTTGGAGAATTTTGGGCATTACTTTACTAGTGTGTGAGATGAGTGCCAGTGTGTGGTAGTTTGAGCATTCTTTGGCATTGCCGTTCTTTGGGATTGGAATGAAAACTGACCTTTTCCAGTCCTGTGGCCACTGCTGAGTTTTCCAAATTTGCTGGCATATTGAGTGTAGCACTTTCACAGCATTATGTTTTAGGATCTTATTTGAAAATAGGGTCATTATAGGTATGATTAATTAAATTAATATGAGGTAATACTGGATAAAATGGGCCCTTAATCCAATATAACTGATGTCCTTACAAGAAGAAAGGAGACACAGAGGAAGATCAGATGATGAAACTATATACAAAGTCACTATATGCAAAGTATAATACACTGTGATCAAGTATGGTTCATCCTAGAAATTGAGTTGAACATCTGAAGATCAATCTATGTAACTCACCATATTAACAAACTAAAAAGGACAAAACATATGTGCATTTCAATATGTTAAAAAATCATTCTACTCAAACTTCTATTCCTGATAAAAACTTGCAGTAAACAAATAGTAGAAAGTAACTTTTTCTCAACTGAGTAAGAATTGCCTATGAAAAATCCACAACTAACATCATACTTAATGATGGCAAATTGAATGCTATCCCCTAAAATTAAGAACAAGGTAAGGATCGCACTCTCATCTCTTCTATTCAATATTGTATTAGGGCTTCTCTCCATGACAATTAGGCAAGAAAAAGAAAAACAAGCCACCCTTACTGGAAAGGAGAAAGAAAACTATCTTTGTTCATAGACTATGTGGTCATCTATCTAGAAAATCCTTTGTAATACATGCATGAAAACTTTCAAAATGAAGTAAGTTCAGAAAATTATTAGGATAAAAGCTTAATATAAAATACCAATTGTATTTCTGGGGCCTATCAACCAAAAAAAAAATCTTCTCCTTTGGAGAAGAATACTAGAAAATAAATATGACAATCAGAAAAATTATCATTTTGCAATCCCTATATAATTTAATCAAGTGAGAATCAGCAGTTGATGTTAAAACATGGTTTACATGCTTATGTACATTTCATACCTCACACCTTATTAAAGCTACTAGCCTTCTTGGTCTCATAATTTTATGTGTGATGATATTTATCACCCATTTCCTTCATGTAGATTCAATGTGGTAAGCTTTTCTTATAATGAGCAGTAATCCTGAGAAAGGCATGTGTGTTGACTCAGTCATGTCTGACTCTTTGAAGACCCATGGCCCTCCTCTGTATATGGGATTTTCCAGGCAAGAATACTGGATGGGTTGCCATTTCCTCCTCTAGGTGATCTTACCCAACCCAGAGATGGAACCTGTGTCTCTTATATCTCCTATACTGGTAGACAGATTCTACAGATTTTTTACCAGTAGTGCCATCTGCAGAAGCCCTCATAAAGGTATGGTAAAGTCATGGCAGCATTGTCTAGGGAAGATTTTCTTTAATACCAAGGAATAACTCCAATAATAGTACACAGGTTATTTTCAAGCCCCGTTCTATCTATAAAATAACTTAGATCTCTATTTCGAGTCATTTTCACAAACAGTAGAGATGCAATTCACAAGAGTCAATAAGAAAGATGCTTTCTTACTGTGTTTTCTAAGCTTTTCATGGTAATGACAAGGATAAGTATAAAATGTTTTTCAGTTTCTATACATTTTATGAGATGAGATTGAAGCAGAGAATTGGTTATGTTTATTTTCAATGCTTTTTGCTATAATAGCTGGTTTCTCTTTTCTAAAGGAGTAAAAATAAAATATAAAAAAAATCTCAAATGCTACTGATATGTTTTCAGCAGTAAAGTACTCAAGTTGAACATTTCATCTCTAGCAATTTCAGTATTATTTTATTTCAATTAGCTAGGGAATGACTTCTTTATATAGCTGCAGGTGTAAAAGGAATAAAATCCCTCCAGTGATTGAAACTGCTGTGAATATTCTGGTAGGAATTTTAAATATACATCTTCTGCTTCTCCCCTCTTCTGTCTTCCTTTAAAGCATCAAAATACCAGGGGAAATTAAGTCAATTATGAAGTCCTCTGTTGTACTTAGAATACTTTCTTTGTTTAAAAAAATGTTTAAGCTTTACACCATTAGAAAGGTGTACTTGTTGCTATGAAAAGGCTGAAACTATTTGAGAAGCAAAACCACACAGACACACACAGGAAAAAAACAAACAAACAAACATCATATTAAGTATATCTGAATTTGAAAGTGGTGTGATAATTCTTAAGGAGATAAGACAGACTTGAATTTTTTTAAAGAAAACTATGAGAACAAGAAAAAAATTGTATTTCTCTTTCCTTTACTTTTCTTAGCTTTACTAGGAATATATTTCTCACTTCCTGCTTCCCATATGCCGTACTACTTGCTAAGACACTTTAGTTGTGTCCAACTCTTCGTGACCCCATGGCCTGTGTAGCCCACCAGCCTCCTCTGTCCATGGGATTCTCCAGCCAACAATAATGGATTGGGTTGCGATTTCCTCCTCCAGGGTATCTTCCCGACCCAGGGATCGAACCTACATCTCTTATGTCTCCTGCATTACCAGGTGGGTTCTTTACCACTAGTACAACCGGGGAAGCCAGCTTAAAATTTCTTTACTTAAATCTAGGGAAATGTTGATGTATTCAGTGGTGTACCACCTCGTTTCCACCTCAAGTGGTCTAACACCAATCGGGTGCACACTGCAATCCAATTCTGACCGCAAGTTAGCATCAGACTCCATATTTAACCACTCAGTCTTCCACAAGACTGCTCTCCCTCTAAGAGGCCAATTGTAAGTCTCAGAGTGTCTTCCAGGCCACACACACTTCTGATCAACTGGCTACAAATCCAGGAAGTCCCATGATCCTCTTCAGATTCAATAATTCACCAGAACAACTCACAGAACTCAGAAAAGTGCTATACTTAGGAGGACAGTTTTATTATAAAGGGTACCTCCCAGTTCATTTATGTGTTCACCAATTAGGAAACTCCACTGGACTCAGTATCCAGAGTTTTTATTGGGTTTCTTTACATAGGTGTGATTGATTAAATATTGGCCACATGATTGAACCCAACCTCCAGACCTCCTCTCCTTCCCTGAGGTCAGGCCTGAAGTCACAACCTTCTAATCACCTGGTCTTTCTGGTGACCAGCCCCCATCTAGAAGCTATTTAGGGGTCTACCATGAATCAATCACCTGGTTAGCATAACAAAGATTCCTGTGTCTCAGGAGTTTCAAGAGGTTTTAAGGAGCTCCACGAAGAAGGCGATGGCAGCCTACTCCAGTACTCTTGCCTAGAAAATCCCATGGACGGAGGAGCCTGGTAGGCTGCAGTCCATGGGGTCGCTGAGGGTCGGACATGACTGAGCGACTTCACTTTCACTTTTCACTTTTATGCATTGGAGAAGGCAATGGCAACCCACTCCAGTGTTCTTGCCTGGAGAATCCCAGGGATGGGGGAGCCGTCTATGGGGTCGCACAGAGTCAGATACAACTGAAGCAACTTAGCAGCAGCAGCAGCAAGGAGCTCCATGCCAGGAACACAGGACAAAGACCAGGCAAATTCTTTATTATGCCACATATGCCTGGCTGACCCTGGTGCCTCTCAGCAGCCATGCAAGCTACTCCCACATTGCCTGCTGTCTAGGGTTCAAAACCCAGAACTCTCCTATCCCACCTGTTTGATGCTCAGTCCATTTGGTCAGTTCCTTCCTGTTATTCACCAAATAGGTTCACCCTTCTGTCATCTTCCCCAGCCTCCATCTCTCAGCCCTTAGCAAATATTTTATGATTCTTCCAGACGACATCTTCGTTTCTCCTATTCACAAATTTTCTTCTATTTAATGAATTAAATAATGTCCTTGAATTAGCAAATTAATATCTTCAGAGAACAAACTGCCTACAAGTAAACACCTTAGTAGGATTAATAACTAATACTGTGTAGACAAAGGGCTCCATGATAGACTTGTGGTTGCCAGGGAAGAGGGGAATGGGGGAGGGACAGATTGGGAGATTGGAAATGGCAAAAACAAGCTATTAAATTTATTTTTAACTGAACCATTTTGCTGTACACCAGAAACTTAACACAACATTGTAAATCAACTATACTTCAATAATATAAATTAAAAAAAAAAAAGAACTGAGGCTGTGTATATGAACATGACTACAACTGCATAAAATGCTTGCCCAGTAAGATAAAGTTGCAGGAATAGTGAAAATTTATTTGTCCAAATAATCAACTCTTCTACTGGCCTCCTCTCAGAACAATAGATTGCTCATCAGAGTAAAAAGCTCCTGTGGGCAATATATAACTCACAGGCAAATCATTTGCTTATCAAATAACTGTTTAATTTTCAAAACTTAATTCATAACCCTCAGCTTGCTATATTCACTAATTCTAAACTACTAGAGGACTCTCCAATCCCAATTACCCCCTGTTATTGAAAGACTCCGTAAAACTAGATCCCAAATTCCTATAAATATCTGCCCTTGATCTCTGCTTTTCCAAGATACTCAAAATCCATCAAGAAGATGGTCTCCCTTACCAGAGAATAATAAACTTCACTTTGCTTAATCAACCTGTCTCTATGGTCTTGTCAAGAAGTTGGCTACCAAGTTGGCTACTGATAAATTTTGACTCGGACCCTGGAGTCCTGCCTCTTCTGACAGCATCCACAAAACTGTGGCAGGCTAACAACACCTTACCTTACAAGCAGGGTACAGTCTTAGAATCTTCGCATTTCTTGACAACCTGTTATATTAGAAAATAGAAATAAAACATTTCTAGATAACAGCATGTGAATGATGATAGTCTTAGGTGGCTCTTTTATATGAAAGGACAAAATAGAAAATGAAATTGACCAAAAGCCATTAAGCTTTCTTCTAGTGGAATTGGATATTTATTTTAACAGCCTGCAGAATGTCAAAAAATGAGTTGGTGACATAAATTGGACTTTTTAAAATTTTTATAGGACTATAGTTGATTTATCATGTTGTGTTAGTTTCAGGAATAAAGCGAAGAGAATCAGTTATACATATACATATATATACTCTTTTTTTTTAGATCATTCTCCCATCTAGGCCATTACAGAGTATTGAGTTAAGTTCCCTGTGCTAGTCAACAGGTTCTTATTAGTTATCTGTTTTATACATAGTAGTGTAAGTGTGGCTCAGATGGTAAGGAGTCAGCCTGCAATTCAGGAAACCTGGGTTGGATCCCTGGATTGGGAAGATCCCCTGGAGAAGGAAATGGCAACCCATTCCAGTATGCTTGCCTGGAAAATCCCGTGGATGGATAAGCCTGGTTGGCTACAGTCCCTGGGGTTGCAAAAGAATGGGACACAACTTACGGACTAAACAACAACAATTTAAAACTATATTAGATTGACTTGGCATTTAAAAGCAAAGAGTCAGACACAACTGAGCGACTTCACTTTCAGTCTTCCAATTTATCCCTCCCCTGTCCATTCCCTGGTAACCACAAGTTTGCTTTCTACATCTGTGACTCTACTCCTGCTTTGTAAATAAGTTCATTTGTTCCTTTTTTTAGATTCCAAATATAAGCAAAATCATATATTTATTTTTCTACATCCCTAGTGGCTCAATTGGTAAAGAATCTGCCTGCAATACAGGAGACCTGAGTTCAATCCCTGGGCTGGGAAGATCCCCTGGAGTAAGAAATGGCAACCCCCTCCAGTATTCTTGTCTGGAGATTCCCCTTGGGCAGAGAAGCCTAGCAGACTACAGTCCATGGGGTTTCAAAGAGTCAGACACGACTGAGTGACTTAGCACACAGCATAAACCATTTGCATGTGAAGATATAATACAAAAATGAACACAGATGAGTTTGTTTTTTCTATAAAATATCTAGCATTATTCTAAACAATATTGTTTATTTATTATATGGGTAGAAATGCCATAAATTTTTGTCTGACTTAATTTCAAATTATTGTAATTTTTAGGAAAAGTACTGATAAGAAATTTTATCATTCAAAATATGAGTTTGTTGAGACTCATAACCCTTTCTTATCATCTTCATGTACCTTACAATACAGTGTCCTGAGTATGCTCAGTTCAGTTCAGTTCAGTCGCTCAGTTGTGTGCGACTCTTTGCAACCAAATGAATCGCAGAACACCAGGCCTCCCTGTCCATCACCACCTCCCGGAGTTCACTCAGACTCACGTCCATCGAGTCAGTGATGCCATCCAGCCATCTCATCCTCTGTCATCCCCTTCTCCTCCTGCCCCCAATCCCTCCCAGCATCAGAGTCTTTTCCATTGAGTCAAATCTTCGCATGAGGTGGCCAAAGTACTGGAGTTTCAGCTTTAGCATCATTTCCTCCAAAGAAATCCGAGGGCTGATCTCCTTCAGAATGGACTGGTTGGATCTCCTTGCAGCCCAAGGGACTCTCAAGAGTCTTCTCCAACACCACAGTTCAAAAGCATCAATTCTTAGGCACTCAGCCTTCTTCACAGTCCAACTCTCACATCCATACATGACCACAGGAAAAACCATAGCCTTGGCTAGACAAACCTTTGTTGGCCTCTACTTTTGAATACACTATCTAGGTTGGTCATAACTTTCCTTCCAAGGAGCAAGCTTCTTTCAATTTCATGGCTGCAGTCACCATCTGCAGTGATTTTGGAGCCCAAAAAAATAAAGTCTGACACTGTCACTGTTTCCCCATCTATTTCCCACGAAGTAATGGGACCAGATGCCATGATCTTCGTTTTCTGAATGTTGAGCTTTAAGCCAACCTTTTCACTCTCCTTTCACTTGCATCAAGAAGCTCTTTAGTTTTTCTTCACTTTCTGCCATAAGGGTGGTGTCATCTGCATATCTGAGGTTATTGCTATTTCTCCCGGCAATCTTGATTCCAGCTTGTGCTTCTTCCAGCCCAGCGTTTCACATGATGTACTCTGCATATAAGTTAAATAAGCAGGGTGATGATATACAGCCTTGACATTCTCCTCTTCCTATTTGAAACCAGTCTGTTGTTCCATGTCCAGTTCTAACTGTTGCTTCCTGACCTATATACAGGTTTCTCAAGAGGCAGGTCAGGTGTTCTGGTATTCCCATCTCTTTCAGAATTTTCTACAGTTTATTGTGATCCACAGTCAAAGGCTTTGGCATAGTCAACAAAGCAGAAATAGATGTTTTTCTGGAACTCTCTTCCTTTGTCCATCATCCAGCAGATGTTGGCAATTTGATCTCTGGTTTCTCTGCCTTTTCTAAATTCAGCTTGAACATCTGGGAGTTCATGGTTCTAGTACTGTTGAAGCCTGGCTTGGAGAATTTTGAGCATTACTTTGCTAGTGTGTGAGATGAGTGCAATGGTGTGGTAGTTTGAGCATTCTTTGGCATTGCCTTTCTTTGGAATTGGAATGAAAACTGACCTTTTCCAGTTTTGTGGCCACTGCTGAGTTTTCCAAATTTGCTGGCATATTGAGTGCAGCACTTTCACAGCATCATCTTCCAGGATTTGAAACAGCTCAACTGGAATCCATCACCTCCATTAGCTTTGTTCATAGTGATGCTTTCTAAGGCCCACTTGACTTCACATTCCAGGATGGCTCTAGGTGAGTGATCACACCATTGTGATTATCTGGGCCGTGAAGATCTTTTTTGTACAGTTCTTCTGTGTATTCTTGCCACCTCTTCTTAATATCTTCTGCTTCTGTTAGGTCTATACCATTTCTGTCCTTTATTGAGCCCATCTTTGCATGAAATGTACTTTCGCTATCTCTAATTTCCTGAAGAGATCTCTAGTTTTTCCCTTTCTGTTGTTTTCCTCTATTTCTTTGCATTGATCGCTGAGGAAGGCTTTCTTATCTTTCCTTGGTATTCTTTGGAACTCTGCATCAGATGCTTATATCTTTCCTTTTCTCCTTTGCTTTTGGCTTCTCTTCTTTTCACAGCTATTTGCAAGGCCTCCTCAGACAGCCATTTTGCTTTTTTGCATTTCTTTTTCTTGGGGATGGTCTTGATCCCTGTCTCCTGTACAGTGTCACAAACCTCCATCCATAGTTCATCAGGCACTCTGTCTATCTATTAAATCTATTTCTCACTTCCACTGTATAATCATAAGGGCTTTGATTTAGGTCATACCTGAACGGTCTAGTGGTTTTCCCTACTTTCTTCAATTAGAGTCTGAATTTGGCAATAAGGAGTTCATTATCTGAGCCACAGTCAGCTCCTGGTCTTGTTTTTGCTGACTGTATAGAGCTGCTCCATCTTTGGATGCAAAGAATATAATCAGTCTAATTTAGGTGTTGACCATCTGGTGATGTCCACGTGTAGTCTTCTCTTGTGTTGTTGGAAGAGAGTGTTTGCTATGACCAGTGCGTTCTCTTGGCAAAACTCTATTAGCCTTTGCCCTGCTTCATTCCGTATTCCAAGGCCAAATTTGCCTGTTACTCCAGGTGTTTCTTGACTTGCTATTTTTGCATCCCAGTCCCCTATAATGAAAAGGACATCTTTTTTGGGTGTTAGTTCTAAAAGGTCTTGTAGGTCTTCATAGAACCGTTCAACTTCAGCTTCTTCAGCGTTGCTGATTGGGGCATAGGCTTGGATTACCGTGATATTGAATGGTTTGCCTTGGAAACGAACAGAGATCATTCTGTCATTTTTGAGATTGCATCCAAGTACTGCACTTCAAACTCTTTTGTTGACCATGATGGCTACTCCATTTCTTCTGAGGGATTCCTGCCCACAGTAGTAGATATAAGGTTCATCTGAGTTAAATTCAACCATTCCAGTCCATTTCAGTTCGCTGATTCCTACAATGTCAACATTCACTCTTGCCATCTCCTATTTGACCACTTCCAATTTGCCTTGATTCATAGACCTAACATTCCAGGTTCCTATGCAATATTGCTGTTTACAGCATGGGACCTTGCTTCTATCACCAGTCACATCCACAACTGGGTATTGTTTTTGCTTTGGCTCCATCCCTTCATTCTTTCTGGAGTTATTTCTCCACTCATCTCCAGTAGCATATTGGGCACCTACTGACCTGGGGGAGTTCCTCTTTCAGTATCCTATCATTTTGCCTTTTCATACTATTCATGGGGTTCTCAAGGCAAGAATACCTAGTGGTTTGCCATTCCCTTCTCCACTGGACCACATTCTGTCAGCCCTCTCCACCATGACCCGTCGTCTGTCTTGGGTGGCCCCACAGGGCATGGCTTAGTTTCTTTGAGTTAGATAAGGCTGTGGTCCTAGTGTGATTAGATTGACTAGTTTTCTGTGATTATGGTTTCAGTGTGTCTGCCCTCTGATGCCCTCTCACAACACCTACATCTTACTTGAGTTTCTCTTACCTTGGTCATGGAGGTAGTCTTCATGGCTGCTCCAGCAAAGCACAGCCGCTGCTCCTTACCTTGGATGATGGGTATCTCCTCACTGACGCCTCTCCTGACCTTCAACATGGAGTAGCTCCTCTCAGCCCTCCTGTGCCCACGCAACCACTGCTCCTTGGACTTGGGGTTGCTCCTCTAGGCCACCACCCCTGACCTCGGGCATGGAGTAGCTCGTCTCAGCTGCTCCTGTGCCGTCGCAGCCTGGCGCTCTCGGTCGCTGCCCCTGACTTTGGGTGAGGGGTAGCTCCTCTAGGCCACACTTCTGCACGCTCCATCTCGGACACACTTCATGGTCGTCTCGGCCGCCGCCCCTGAGTATGCTACTTTCTCAATAAAGAAAAAAAAAAGCTGGAGGGAAAAGAAAGCAAAGTACGAGACAGTGAAGGAGAGACGATGGAAAACGGAGAAGCATAGAAATAAAGGTAAGTTTAAGAATAAACAAAAGAGAGATGAAAGGAGAGGAGGTGAAAGAGAAAAAATATAACGAAAGGAAAGATCCTGATGGAGAAGAAAAAAAAACGAATTCTTTTTGTATCACGCAACAGTAACACAGATTCTCAGGACTTAAGTTTTGGCAGATGTTATAGGAATTTGAAATTTGTGCTTAAAAAAGTTAATAAAGTGAAGCAAGTCACATAAATGCCATAAAGTAGCATTCTTTCATTTTTCCCATCTAAGGGGTATCGCTTAATGAGCTATTTTTCGTGAGCTCCCAAACCATAGATAAGACGTGCTGGAGCCAGTTAACAGGCCACTGCAGGGTCCATAGCAGAGATACCCAATGTGCAGATGATTGAGACACCTCCCAAGTCCCTTGGCATACGGTAATAACCTCACAGCTCCAACAAAGGCACTTTTCTCTATGGATGAATGTTTTTGTCAGGGTTGTGGGGGGAACGTGACAAGGAACATCTTATTCGGCAGTCTTATGGGTGATGTTACCCTTGAGAACACACCACTTCTAATTTTTTAATTTTTTTATTGACATATAGTTGATTTACAATATTGTGTTAGTTTCAGGTGTTTAGCAAAGTGATTCAGATTTTTTTTTTCAGATTACTTTCCATTATAGGTTATTATAAGATATTGAATACAGTTCCTTGTGCTATGCAATAAATCCTTGTTGCTTATCTATTCTATGTATAGAAGTTCATGTCTATTAATCCCCAAATCCTAACTTATCCCTCCCTCTCCTTCATTCTCTGGTAGCCATAAATTTGTTTTCTATGTCTGTGAGTCTGTTTTGCTGTTTTGTAAATAGATTCTTTTGTATTATTTTTTAAGATTCCACATATAAGTGATAATATTTCTCTTTCTCTGTCTGACTTATTCACTAAGTATAATATTCTCCAGGTCCAACTATGTTACTGCAAATGGCAGAATTTCATTCTTTAGATATATATACCATATCTCAAGCCAATTGTCTATTGATGGGCACTTGAGTTGTTTTCATGTCTTTACTATTGTAAATAGTGGTGCTATGAACCATGTATATTTTTCACATATCTTTCTGAATTAAAGTTTTCATCTTTTCTGCATATATACCCAGGAGTGGGATTGCTGGATCATACGGCAACTCTATTTGTGTTTTTTAAGGAAACTCTGTACCATTTTCCCTAGTGGCTGTACCAATTTACATTCCCACCTCTAATATGATGATGTATCTATATCTATAAATGTTTGTTGAGTGAGAAAATTTAGGATATAATTCAGGCAAAGCATATTTTATATTTTTAAGTCTTCAAGACTTCAATAATATGGCTTTTTTTTTTTCCCTTAAGCTGATTTGATTGGGTTTTTTCTATCCATCAAGTGCTTAGAGTGTCACCATCTATCACCAAAAGGATATGTCCTCCAGTGGAATCTCAGCTTTTTTATGTAAGCTTAACCAAATAATCTTTATTTTACATATAGAATATAGTTTTACTCCACTAAAGTGTACCTTTGTTACTAGAGGAACTATATTTTTTCCATTATTGGTTATGTGATTGAGAAATATGGGCATTGTCTTTTGTCTTGAAGTAGTAGATTGAGCCTAAACCTAGAATTAAAAAAA
The DNA here is from genome assembly GCF_055505025.1 of Bos grunniens. Taxonomy (NCBI): domain Eukaryota; kingdom Metazoa; phylum Chordata; class Mammalia; order Artiodactyla; family Bovidae; genus Bos; species Bos grunniens. Next base: position 137,737,499 of record NC_141165.1, read on the forward strand.
AAAAAAAAACCACATATAATCTATCTGGGAATAAAATAGAGAAGAAAACCAACAAACTCTCACATCTCCTTCCCTTTTTCTGTGAATGACATAGCTGTGCAAAAATCAAGACAGAACAAGCAGAGTGATCTAATGAATCAGAGTAATTCTCTTGTTCTGATTTAGAATAATCATGTGTTAAATCCAACAACTCATTCATTTTCAATACAACTGTAAATTCTCAATGTGCAAAATTAATTATATACAGTAGAGGATTAAGAAATAAAAACCCTAATCTCTACAAAGTTTAATTTGGCTAAGACCATACTATATTTTAACTGCTAAAACCTCACAAAATTTCATCTAGTTTAATATATGACCGAAAAAATTTCCACTGCTTAAAATTTGCCTTGCAAAATTCTTGCAATTTAAAACTACAGAGGAATACCATTATCAGTATATGTTGTTGTTGTTCAGTAACTAAGTTGTGTCTGAATCTTCGCATCCCCATGGACTGCAGCATGCCAGGCTTCCCTGTCCTTCGCTATCTCCCAGTTTGCTCAAACTCATGTCCATTGAGTCAGTGATGCTATCTAACCATCTCATCCTCTGCCATCCCTTGAGAGCTCCTTGGACTGCAAGGAGATCAAATCAGTAGATCCTAAAGGAAGTGAACCCTGAATATTCATTGCAAGGACTGTTGCTGAAGCTGAAGCTCCAATACTTGGGCCACCTAATGTGAAAAGCCAATTCATTGGAAAGGACCCTGATGATGGGAAAGATTGAGGACAGGAGGAGAATGGGGAAACAGAGGATGAGGTGGTTGAATGGCATCACTGACTCAATGGACATGAGTTTGAGCAAACTCCAGGAGATCGTGAAGGACAGGGAAGACTGGTATGCTACAGTCCTTGAGGTCACAAATAATCAGACACAGCTTAGTGACTCAACAACAACAAAAAACTGGGGTGCAGCTGGAAAAGGATCTCACTTCTCCTATGGGGAGACCTGGAATTGTGACTCTTTAGAGAATTGCTAATTGTCAAAGGGACTAGATCTTTTTAAAATAAATATATTTACTTATTTGGCCTCACCAGGTCTTATTGTAGCATGCAGGATCTTTCAGTTCAGTTCAGTTCAGTCGCTCAGTCATGTCCGACTCTTTGCGACCCCATGAATTGCAGCACGCCAGACCTCCCTGTCCATCATCAACTCCCAGAGTTCACTCAGACTCATGTCCATTGAGTCAGTGATGCCATCCAGCCATCTCATCCTCTGTCGTCCCCTTCTCCTCCTGCCCCCAATCCCTCCCAGCATCAGAGTCTTTTCCAATGAGTCAACTCGTCGCATGAGGTGGTCAAAGTACTGGAGTTTCAGCTTTAGCATCATTCCTTCCAAAGAAATCCCAGGGCTGATCTCCTTCAGAATGGACTGGTTGGATCTCCTTGCAGTCCAAGGGACTCTCAAGAGTCTTCTCCAACATCACAGTTCAAAAGCATCAATTCTTCGGCACCCAGCCTTCTTTACAGCCCAACTCTCACATCCATACATGACCACAGGAAAAACCATAGCCTTGACTAGACGAACCTTTGTTGGCAAAGTAATGTCTCTACTTTTGAATATGCTATCTAGGTTGGTCATAATTTTCCTTCCAAGGAGCAAGCGTCTTTTAATTTCATGGCTGCAGTCACAATCTGCAGTGATTTTAGAGTACCAAAAAATAAAGTCTGCCACTGTTTCCACTGTTTCCCCATCTATTTCCCATGAAGTGATGGGACCAGATGCCATGATCTTCGTTTTCTGAATGTTGAGCTTTAAGCCAACTTTTTTACTCTCCACTTTCACTTTCATCAAGAGGCTTTTTTTTCCTCTTCACTTTCTGCCATAAGGGTGGTATCATCTCCAGAAAGAATGAAGGGATGGAGCCAAAGCAAAAACAATACCCAGCTGTGGATGTGACTGGTGATAGAAGCAAGGTCCAATGCTGTAAAGAGCAATATTGCTTAGGAACCTGGAATGTCAGGTGCATGAATCAAGGCAAATTGGAAGTGGTCAAACAGGAGATGGCAAGAGTGAATGTCGGCATTCTAGGAATCAGCGAACTACAATGGACGGAATGGGTGAATTTAACTCAGATGACCATTATATCTACTACTGTGGGCAGGAATCCCTCAGAAGAAATGGAGTACCATCATGGTCAACAAGAGAGTCTGAAATGCAGTACTTGGATGCAATCTCAAAAATGACAGAATGATCTCTGTTCGTTTCCAAGGCAAACCATTCAATATCACAGTAATCCAAATCTATGCCCCAACCAGTAACACTGAAGAAGCTGAAGTTGAATGGTTCTATGAAGACCTCCAGGACCTTTTAGAACTAACACCCAAAAAAGATGTCCTTTTCATTATAGGGGACTGGGATGCAAAAGTAGGAAGTCAAGAAACACCTGGAGTAACAGGCAAATTTGGCCTTGGAATACGGAATAAAGCAGGACAAAGACTAATAGAGTTTTGCCAAGAAAATGCACTGGTCATAACGAATACCCTCTTCCAGCAACACAAGAGAAGACTCTACACATGGACATCACCAGATGGTCAACACCCAAATCAGATTGATTATATTCTTCGCAGCCAAAGATGGAGAAGCTCTATACGGTCAACAAAAACAAGATCAGGAGCTGACTGTGGCTCAGATCATGAACTCCTTATTACCAAATTCAGACTCTAATTGAAGAAAGTAGGGAAAACCACTCGACCATTCAGGTATGACCTAAATCAAATCCCTTATGATTATACAGTGGAAGTAAGAAATAGATTTAAGGGCCTAGATCTGATAGAGTGCCTGATGAACTATGGAATGAGGTTCATGACATTGTACAGGAGACAGGGATCAAGACCATCTCCATGGAAAAGAAATGCAGGATCTTTAGGGCATATGAACTCTTAGTTGTGGAATGTAGAATCTAGTTCCCTAGCCAGGGACTGAACCCAGACCCCTTGCATTGCGAGTACCAAGTCTTAACTACTGGACCACAAGGGAAGTCCTGGGACTGGGTCTTTATATGACCTGAGAGTGTTGATGGCTACAGGTTTACAAATGACTTCCTCTCTGGGAATTGCCCTTGGCCAAAGGCAGCTGCTAGAACTACATCATGCCCTTACCATTCCCGCCCAGACCTCGGGGAAAGACTGCAACCAATGAATGATGCAGTGATATAAAGACCCAGTCCTGGGTCTCCCCTGGTCAGATCGGGGCCACACAGAACCTTATCTGCTAGAATTGGAGATTCTCTTTACTTAAGTGAGCCTTGGCCTTTTTAAAGAATCTCTAATGTAAACATACCATTATAGACAACTCAGTAACTTCCCTGGCCTTCCCTGCAGTGAGCGCCCTACCGAAATTGCTATTGGATCCATTGGTTGGACACTTGTTTAACATTCCTACTTTACCTTATATGATACTGGTTGGTCTTGCTTAACATGAAATAATAACTGGCCATGACTGTGGCTCACCTGACTTCCAATCATTGTCAATGTCTGTCTCTGTCTTCTGGATTCCCTGCTTCTGAATCCCGTACATAGAAGTGGATGCATTAGTAGTGTATGAAAGGTACAAGAAATGTGATACTCCCATTTGTTCAGTATCCTGATGGGCCTCTGAATGTTTGCTTTACTGTCAGCTGGCCATCTCCCAGCTCTGGCCCTGCTGCAGTGAGCTTGTTTCTTTGGGGCCTTAACTCCCCCAGCCTGAAACAGTATCTGGACTCATTCTGACTTAGCCTTAGACTTCTTCCTCAACATTAAAACAATAGGCATATCCTATACATTGAGCATCTCATCCTCTGTTGTCCCCTTCTCCTCCTGCCCTCAATCTTTCCCAGCAGCAGGGTGTTTTCCAGAGTTGGCTCTTCACATCAGGCAGCCAAAGTGTTAGAGCTTCAGCTTCAGCATCAGTCCTTCCAATGAATATTCAGGATTGATTTCCTTTAGGATGGACATGCTTGATCTCCTTGCTGTCACTAGTTCCACTTCTTAACTTCTCCTAATCCTGATTCTTTCCCACCTCCCATGGTGTTTTTTAAAGCACTTCTGCGGGCTATCAAGTCACTCTTTGAAGAAGTTTACTATAGCATATTCATGCATTTTTCCTTTCCTTCCTAGCTTCTCTCCTACCTCCCTTTGTTCCTTCAAATGAGACAAATCCACAGCAGCAATGAAGCACAAGCTGAAACCAAGATTGCTAAGAGAAATATTAAGAACCTCAGATATGCAGATGATACCACCCTTATGGCAGAAAGTGAGGAGGACCTAAAGAGCCTCTTGATGAAGTGGAAGAGGAGAGTGAAAAAGTTGACTTAAAACTCAACATTCAAAAAAACTAAGATCATGGCATCCAGTCCCATCACTTCATGGCAAATAGATAGGGAAACAAAGGAAACAGTGACAGACTTTATTTTCTTGGGCTCCAAAATCACTGCAGATGGTGACTGCAGCCATGAAATTGAAAGACACTTGTTCCTTGGAAGAAAAGCTATGATGAACTTTGACAGCATATTAAAAAACAGAGACATTACTTTGCCAACAAAGGTCCATATAGTCAAAGCTATGGCTTTATCAATAGTCATGTATGGATGTGAGAGTTGGACTATAAAGAAAGCTGAATGCCTAAAAATTGATGCTTTTGAACTGTAGTATTGGAGAAGACTCTTGAGAGTCCCTTGGACTGCAAGGAGATCCAACCAGTCCATCCTAAAGGAAATAAGTCCTGAATATTCATTGGAAGGACTGATGCTGAAGTTGAGACTCCAAACTTTGGGCACCTGATATGAAGAACTGACTCACTAATCATTCAAAAATATTTTATCTGTAATTGATATTGTCTCCACCTGTAATGTGGGAGACCTGGATTCTATCCCTGGGTTGGAAAGATACCCTGGAGAAGGGAAAGGTTACCCACTCCAGTATTCTGGCCTGGAGAATTCCATGGACCAGTCCATGGGGTCACAAAGAATTGGACACGACTGAGTGATTTTCACTTTAACATGAACAAGAACTTTCACATAGTAGCTGGACTCAGAATTTTAGCTAAAAAGTTTCCATTAGCTCAAGAGTATCACCCTAATTTCTAAGAATAATTTGAATATTCTATTAGAATGTAAATTTTCCTCCATTTTAAATTGAAATAAACTGAAATCTCTTAAGATTTCAAATTCACAAAACTTCCTAAAGTGAATTTTAAAGAGTAAAAACTAGATTATTTCAATAAATCAATTATCATTTATCATTTATAAATAGTATATTACATAGAAGAGATGAAAGGATAGATTCATGATGAAAATATAGCTAATTAAGATGGTAAAAGCAACTAAGCAAATTCATACTTCCAGTTGAAAGATGGATTCTGTATAAAAATAATATGATATAGCCATTTGTACTTTTTTAAAAAATGCTATTAATAATTGCACAAAAGAAGGTTTATAAATCAAGTACAGTTAAAATTACTCTGACACCTTTGACCATAACTCTTATTATTGTAAAACAAAATGTAATTGAACACAACTTTGAACTAGAAATTTCATAGCTTGCCATTCATCTTCCAAAATAAATTAGTTAATGGCTGTTTATATGGGTATATGACAGAAGAAAGAAATCTATTATCACTGCAGTTATAATTCATGTTTATTAAAAAGATTGTACAGATAATGAGTAAGATTGAGTAACTGATAAGTTATATCAATGTAGGTAAAATACCAGGTTCTTCAGATTTCACATAAACCTCATGGTATTCACTAGAGGCAATTTTACCTAAATTATCTCAATAATGAATTTATCAGTGATTAAACTATGAATGGACCCCTGGCATGCTGCGATTCATGGGGTCGCAAAGAGTCGGACATGACTGAGCAACTGATCTGATCTGAAACTATGAAATTAAATATAGTGCCAAATTAACAATTTTGTTTGATTAGTAGTAAAAACAATTTGTCAACTATGTGTATTTGGAGATATGATCAATCATTTTCACTGATTTTGCTAACATTTCTGATCCTTTTTGATCAATCCAAGAATTTTTTGTGAAAAGTCATCAAGAGTTGACCCAAACACATGGTAGAATTACTTTTTCACTCTGAAGATAATCAGCAAAATATGTAACAAATTATGGTGACAGAAGTAAGTCTCCGTGTGCAGGAATGCATCCTGAAAATACCAAGATAGTGCTTATATATGCCATTTTTAAACTTGTTTCTATTATAGAGAAAATTTAAGGTGGCTTAAGCACACAACTGGAGTTAAGAGGCATGAGTTCTATTTTTAAGCACAACAGACTAATAAGCAATTTAGGTTTGTGTTAAATCCCTCCGGGGTGACTTATGTGCTTCATGTTATTAAACAAGCTGTTAAACTGTTGGAAAACCTATTATCTCATCTGTACAATGGAAAAACTACCATCCAGATTGAAGAGTTATGAAAATAAGAGAGAACATATAGAAAATAACTAGAACAACACCCGGTGCCCAGAATACACTCTCTACACTAACTTCCTTTCCTCCACTAGTCCCAGTCCTGTTACTGGTGCACCAGGAGATTTTAAGTTTCTCTTTAGGTCTCAGTTTTACTCTCTGTAAAAATACAGAGCTGAACTAGTGCAACAATACACAACTCCAGTGTCATGACACACTGTTGTGTCATGAAGAGTTACACGGTGCATCACAAGTAGGTCAACCTATTAATAGTTAAACTATCAAGATTTACAGATATTTTCTTTTAAAAACATACATTTGTTCCAAGATTATCACGTTGTAACCTCAGAATCAGTCCCTGGCACTTCCACTTACTTTTAACATGGAGTAAATGATGACAAAGATGGAATTCGCTCACGATGCACAGGCTGCTTTATCGCCTGTAAAACTTTTATGGGGACTTCCCTGGTGGTCCAGTGCTTAAGAATCTACACTGCAATGCAAGGGACACAGGTTCAATCTCTAGTCCGGGAACTAAGATCCCACATGCTGTGAAGAAACCAGGCCCATGCACCGAAACTACTGAGCCCCCCATGCCACAACTAGGGACTCTGCACCAGAAGGAAGATCTCACGTGCTGCAACTAAGACCCAACCCAGCCAATCAATCAATAATTTTAAAAATAGTAAAGATGATCATGAATTATTACAATCATAAATGATACTCAGTTTAACTGATATTTTCTTAGTGATTTTATCTATGCATATGCTTTTTAAAGGGAAAAAAGAAAGCTACCTGGGGTAAGTAAGAGACTCAAGTCTGTAGTTCTTTATGCTTTACTTCTTTCTTTATGCTTTACTTCCCTGCAAAACTCTGGCATTTCTCAAGTCAGTGGATGCTGAGGAGAGTGTTCTGTAGTACAAACATGATTGTCTTTGACATTTGTTCCAGTGGAGAAAATGTTGTGAATCCCAGGATTATGTCATCTGTGAAAATCTCTTCAGCTGCAAACCTCTGTGATTGTATACTGTCCCAAGTGTTTTTGCAAGTAAACACCTGTTGGCAAAAGAAACACTTTCAGAAGCTCTTGGGAAAACTTTGTCGTAATAGTAAACATTACAAAGTACTATATAATCTGTGTGTATTATAGGTGAGATTAGACCCAATGAAATTTTCAGTTCAAATGACAAGGCCAATTTTAAAAAAGGACACGTCTAAAACATGTCTGAGGCACAACTCGTGGTTCATAAACAAAGGGAAGAATTGTCAAGGACTCTGACTTGGTTTTTCAGTTCCTTTGATTAGCTACCCAACGACTACTTTTTAATACCTTATATTTCTTATAATATGGAAAGTATAGTACTCCTGGTAAACTAAGGCAATATTTAATTCCATGTTCAATCTATTTAAAATGTCAATTCAAAAATATAATAGTATATACTTTGGGAGCAAAATACAAGTATTTTATCTTTCTGGAATATATATTAATTTCCTAGGATTGTATAACAAATATCATAATATGGCTTAAAATGACAGAAATGGCTTGGTGCCCCATAGGGACCTAGAGAAGCGGGATGTAGGGAAGGGTCAAGAGAGGGGAGCTGATTCACATTGTTGTACAGCAGAAATGAATACAATATTGTAAAGCAATTATCCTCTAGGTTTAAAAAAAAAAAAACAGAAATGTATTGGAAGCCAGAAGTCAGAAACAGAGGTGTGAGGTGCCTGGTTCCTCCTCATGGCTCTGAGGGAGAATGTTTCACACCTCAGCCCCAGTTCCTTGTGGCTGTGGGAGTCCTTACTGCTCCTTGGCTTGTAAACACATTACTACAATCTTTGCTCCACCTTCACATGATCGTCCCCTCTGTGTGTTCCCCTCAGTGTCTCTGTAGTCTCAAATCTTCCTCTCCTTTCTCTCCTTAGAGCACTGTCCTTTGATTCTGGGCCCATTCTATTCTAAATCTAGAATAATCTCATCTTAAGGTCTTTAATTGGAGAAGGCAATGGCACCCCACTCCAGTACTCTTGCCTGGAAAATCCCATGGACAGAGGAGCCTGGAAGGCTGCAGTCCATGAGGTCTCTGAGGGTCGGACATGACTAAGCGACTTCATTTTCACTTTTCACTTTCATGCATTGGAGAAGGAAATGGCAACCCACTCCAGTGTTCTTGCCTGGAGAATCCCAGGGACAGGGAAGCCTGGTGGGCTGCCGTCTATGGGGTCACACAGAGTTGGACACGACTGAAGTGACTTAGCAATAGCAATAGCAAGGTCTTTAATTATTGGGTTGGCTAAAAAGTTTGTTCAGATTTTTCTGTAAGATGTTATGGAAAAACCTGTCGGGAGCTGCATTAGGCATTACTGACAAAATGGAGGCATGGCCCCAACCCCCTCTCCTCATCTTGCAGGCACGGCCCTGGGATGAAGGAGTTAGGCCTTGTGATTCTGATTTGTTCTTTCCTTTCTTTGGTTGAGTTAACTGGAAAGAATGTTAAGGTGCTTGATAGAAGCATGAGAAAGCACAAAGCCTTCTGCAGTTGTGCCTAGAAAATAATCTATAAAATAACCATTGACATTTGTTCAAGGATCTTTACAAAGAATGTCCCAGCATGAGCACATAGGCCGCAGCTTGAGGCCATGGGAAGGATTGTTATCTGAGACCTGTTTGTGAGGGAAATATTTATGGCAAAAGAAGTTTGTTGAGTTTAGGGTTTAGGACTAATTAAGAATAGCTAGAAGCCTTTTTAGGAGATAGTGATCTTAAGATGCTAGGGGCAAACAGGATTTAGAAAGATAAGAAATAAACTGAGGAATGTGGCATGAGTTACAATGTAATCACAAGTATAGGACACATAAGAGGAAGTAGATAATAGATAGTAAAGCAGATTCTGAGAGAACCGCTGAAGCAGGAACTCTGTTTGTAGGACAATAATGATTTCTGGAGACAATAAATCTGGGTGGGGAAAACTAAAAATGTCAAACCTCTGAACTAATGCTTTTGTCAAAGTATAAAAGAGAACCTAAGATTGAAATAAACATGTAGTTCCGGACTATGAGTCAGAGGCTACATCATTGTCCGCCGACACCGCTCACCCCTTTAGGCTGATTCCCTGGCTGCTGGAGCTGGACTCTGGCAAAAACCAGAATCAACTTTTTACCGGAATGAACCCAATACATCCACAAAGAACCTATTCCCAAATAAGGTCATACTCAGGTATACCACGGACATATCCTTCTGAAGGACACAATTCAACCACTAAAGTCTGTTCTATGCCCCCCTCTCCCACCAAATTCATGTCAGTTCCACATGCAAAATACATTCACTCGATCCCATCCCAGCATGCACCCAGTTCTCATCCATTACAGCATCAACAATAAATCTAAAATTTTACCTAAATATCATTGGCTCAAAAGAGCCCCAAATCTCATCTTCTAAATCACTTAAATTTGGTATGGGTGAGACTCTCTGATGAAATAACAAATTTTCTGCTTCCAAAATACAATAGAGAGGCACACATAAGATAGAAATTCCTTTTCCAAAAGGGAGAAAATGAAAAATATAAAGGGATCATTGGGTCCCAAGCTAGTTTGAAATCAAACAGGAAATTTTTCATCAGGTTTCAAGGCCTGAGAAAATACTCTGTAGTTCAAAACTCTGCCCTCTGGATGCACAAACGCTCCTCTGGCCCATGCATCTGGGTCTATAGAGGTTCTGTCTATTTTCATCTCTGCATTTGCAGCACTGTCCTTGGAGTCATCCTTCCTTTCTCTTGAAGAGTGGCGTATGTTTGCAGCTGATTAGCTCTATCAGCCTCTTCTTGTTTGTACAACTCTGAGAATCTTACATTCTTTCATTTTGTCCAATCTCAGTCCAAGCTAGAAGCATCTTTGCTGGGTATAAAATTCTAAAAACCATGTCAGTCTCTGATGTAACTCATGGGGATCCACACAATTAGACAAGAGGATTTCTAGCATAACCTTCCTGGATAATCCCATCTCCATGCCTAGCTTCTGCTAAAAAGGTTAAATCATAACAATAGGCATTGTGCTCTACACTTGCTTCATAATAATCCAGGAGGCAAGAATTGTTTCATTCTACATATGAGGAAATTCAAGGCTTAGCAATATTACATTAATTACTGCTTATAAAAGTCAAGATTCAAACATGTTCTACTTGGAATCTACTTGTCCATAGTTCATCCATTAACTATTGCTCTCAATGGCTTCTCCTAAGAATGCTCACAATGTTTATGGGAATGGACAGCCAGTGTACAGTGTACACAGAAGGAAACCTCTTTCTGATGCCCAGCTCAACATATAACCAAATAGACTTTGTCATAATCTAGTTGGCATTTTTTTTTTCAAAATAATAGCTTTGTAGAATGCAAGCACACACACATACAGACACACACATCACACCATAAGAAAGGCTAAAAAGTGAGCTTTATTTCCAAGCCAGATATATGTCTTAATCCCCTGGATAACTATCATCAACATTTCTTAGGTGTATTTTCAGAAATTGCCAAGGCCCATATATTCTTCTACATCTTTTTAAAGTCAAAAATGAGAACCATATTTGACACACTGTGCAGCCTTGTTTTCATTTTCTTTCTTTTTTTTCCCCTAACAAACAGAATGTTTTTCCTCAGTACATGAAGATCCACCCATTCATTTTATTTTTTTTATTTTATTTTTTTTTTAAACTTTACAATATTGTGTTAGTTTTGCCAAATATCGAAATGAATCCGCCACAGGTATACCCACGTTCCCCATCCTGAACCCTCCACCCTCCTCCCTCCCCTCCCCTCCCTCTGGGTCGTCCCAGTGCACCAACCCCAAGCATCCAGTACCGTGCATTGAACCTGGACTGGCGACTCATTTCATACATGATATTATACATGTTTCAATGCTATTTTCCCAACTCTCCCCACCCTCTCCCTCTCCCACAGAGTCCATAAGACTGATCTATACATCGGTGTCTCTTTTGCTGTCTCGTACACGGGGTTATTGTTTCCATCTTTCTAAATTCCATATATATGCATTAGTATACTGTATTGGTGTTTTTCTTTCTGGCTTACTTCACTCTGTATAATAGGTTCCAGTTTCATCCATCTCATTAGAACTGATTCAAATGTATTCTTTTTAATGGCTGAGTAATACTCCATTGTGTATATGTACCACAGCTTTCTTATCCATTCATCTGCTGATGGGCATCTAGGTTGCTTCCATGTCCTGGCTATTATAAACAGTGCTGCAATGAACATTGGGGTACACGTGTCTCTTTCCCTTCTGGTTTCCTCAGTGTGTATGCCCAGCAGTGGGATTGCTGGATCATAAGGCAGTTCTATTTCCAGTTTTTTAAGGAATCTCCACACTGTTCTCCATAGAGGCTGTACTAGTTTGCATTCCCACCAACAGTGTAAGAGAGTTCCCTTTTCTCCACACCCTTTCCAGCATTTATTGCTTGTAGACTTATGGATTGCAGCCATTCTGACTGGCGTGAAATAGTACTTCATAGTGGTTTTGATTTGCATTTCTCTGATAATGAGTGATGTTGAGCATCTTTTCATGTGTTTGTTAGCCATCTGTATGTCTTCTTTGGAGAAATGTCTATTTAGTTCTTTGGCCCATTTTTTGATTGGGTCATCTATTTTTCTGGAGTTGAGCTGGAGGAGTTGCTTGTATATTTTTGAGATTAGTTGTTTGTCCGTTGCTTCATTTGCTATTATTTTCTCCCATTCTGAAGGCTGCCTTTTCACCTTGCTAATAGTTTCCTTTGTTGTGCAGAAGCTTTTAAGTTTAATTAGGTCTCATTTGTTTATTTTTGCTTTTATTTCCAATATTCTGGGAGGTGGGTCATAGAGGATCCTGCTGTGATGTATGTTGGAGAGTGTTTTGCCTATGTTCTCCTCTAGGAGTTTTATAGTTTCTGGTCTTACGTTGAGATCTTTAATCCATTTTGAGTTTATTTTTGTGTAAGGTGTTAGAAAGTGTTCTAGTTTCATTCTTTTACAAGTGGTTGACCAGTTTTCCCAGCACCACTTGTTAAAGAGGTTGTCTTTAATCCATTGTATATTCTTGCCTCCTTTGTCAAAGATAAGGTGCCATATGTGCATGGATTTATCTCTGGGCTTTCTATTTTGTTCCATTGATCAATATTTCTGTCTTTGTGCCAGTACCATACTGTCTTGATAACTGGCTTTGTAATAGAGCCTGAAGTCAGGCAGGTTGATTCCTCCAGTTCCATTCTTCTTTCTTAAGATCGCTTTGGCTATTCGAGGATTTTTGTATTTCCATACAAATTGTGAAATTATTTGTTCTAGCTCTGTGAAGAATACTGTTGGTAGCTTGATAGGGATTGCATTGAATCTATAAATTGCTTTGGGTAGTATACTCATTTTCACTATATTGATTCTTCCAATCCATGAACATGGTATATTTCTCCATCTATTAGTGTCCTCTTTGATTTCTTTCACCAGTGTTTTATAGTTTTCTATATATAGGTCTTTGGTTTCTTTAGGTAGATATATTCCTAAGTATTTTATTCTTTCCGTTGCAATGGTGAATGGAATGGTTTCCTTAATTTCTCTTTCAGTTTTCTCATTATTAGTGTATAGGAATGCAAGGGATTTCTGTGTGTTGATTTTATATCCTGCAACTTTACTATAATCATTGATTAGTTTTAGTAATTTTCTGGTAGAGTCTTTAGGGTTTTCTATGTAGAGGATCATGTCATCTGCAAACAGTGAGAGTTTTACTTCTTCTTTTCCAATTTGGATTCCTTTTATTTCTTTTTCTGCTCTGATTGCTGTGGCCAACACTTCCAAAACTATGTTGAATAGTAATGGTGAAAGTGGGCACCCTTGTCTTGTTCCTGACTTTAGAGGAAATGCTTTCAATTTTTCACCATTGAGGATAATGTTTGCTGTGGGATTGTCATATATAGCTTTTATTATGTTGAGGTATGTTCCTTCTATTCCTGCTTTCTGGAGAGTTCTTATCATAAATGGATGTTGAATTTTGTCAAAGGCTTTCTCTGCATCTATTGAGATAATCATATGGTTTTTGTTTTTCAATTTGTTAATGTGGTGTATAACATTGGTTGGTTTGCGGATATTGAAGAATCCTTGCATCCCTGGGATAAAGCCCTCTTGGTCATGGCGTATGATCTTTTTAGTGTGTTGTTGGATTCTGATTGCTAGAATTTTGTTAAGGATTTTTGCATCTATGTTCATCAGTGATATTGGCCTGTAGTTTTCTTTTTTTGTGGGATCTTTGTCAGGTTTTGGTATTCGGGTGATGGTGGCCTCATAGAATGAGTTTGGAAGTTTACCTTCCTCTGCAATTTTCTGGAAGAGTTTGAGCAGGATAGGTGTTAGCTCTTCTCTAAATTTTTGGTAAAATTCAGCTGTGAAGCCGTCTGGACCTGGGCTTTTGTTTGCTGGAAGATTTTTGATTACAGTTTCAATTTCCGTGCTTGTGATGGGTCTGTTAAGATTTTCTATTTCTTCCTGGTCCAGTTTTGGAAAGTTGTACTTTTCTAAGAATTTGTCCATTTCTTCCACATTGTCCATTTTATTGGCATATAATTGTTGATAGTAGTCTCTTATGATCCTTTGTATTTCTGTGTTGTCTGTTGTGATCTCTCCATTTTCACTTCTAATTTTATTGATTTGATTTTTCTCCCTTTGTTTCTTGATGAGTCTGGCTAATGGTTTGTCAATTTTATTTATCCTTTCAAAGAACCAGCTTTTGGCTTTGTTGATTTTTGCTATGGTCTCTTTTGTTTCTTTTGCATTTATTTCTGCCCTAATTTTTAAGATTTCTTTCCTTCTACTAACCCTGGGGTTCTTCATTTCTTCCTTTTCTAGTTGCTTTAGGTGTAGGGTTAGGTTATTTATTTGAGTTTTTTCTTGTTTCTTTAGGTATGCCTGTATTGCTATGAACTTTCCCCTTAGGACTGCTTTTAAAGTGTCCCACAGGTTTTGAGTTGTTGTGTTTTCATTTTCATTCGTTTCTATGTAAATTTTGATTTCTTTTTTGATTTCTTCTGTGATTTGTTGGTTATTCAGCAGCGTGTTGTTCAGCCTCCATATGATGGAATTTTTAATAGTTTTTCTCCTGTAATTGAGATCTAATCTTACTGCATTGTGGTCAGAAAAGATGCTTGGAATGATTTCTATTTTTTTGAATTTACCAAGGCTAGATTTATGGCCCAGGATGTGATCTATCCTGGAGAAGGTTCCATGTGCGCTTGAGAAAAAGGTGAAATTCACTGTTTTGGGATGAAATGTCCTATAGATATCAATTAGGTCTAACTGGTCTATTGTATCGTTTAATGTTTGTGTTTCCTTGTTAATTTTCTGTTTAGTTGATCTATCCATAGGTGTGAGTGGGGTATTAAAGTCTCCCACTATTATTGTGTTATTGTTAATTTCTCCTTTCATACTTGTTAGCATTTGTCTTACATATTGCGGTGTTCCCGTGTTGGGTGCATATATATTTATAATTGTTATATCTTCTTCTTCGATTGATCCTTTGATCATTATGTAGTGACCGTCTTTGTCTCTTTTCACAGCCTTTGTTTTAAAGTCTATTTTATCTGATATAAGTATTGCTACTCCTGCTTTCTTTTGGTCCCTATTTGCATGAAAAATCTTTTTCCAGCCCTTCACTTTCAGTCTGTATGTGTCCCCTGTTTTGAGGTGGTCTCTTGTAGACAACATATGTAGGGGTCTTGTTTTTGTATCCATTCAGCCAGTCTTTGTCTTTTGGTTGGGGCATTCAACCCATTTACATTTAAGGTAATTACTGATAAGTATGATCCCGTTGCCATTTACTTTATTGTTTTGGGTTCAAGTTTATACACTGTATTTGTGTTTCCTGTCTAGAGAAAATCCTTTAGTATTTGTTGGAGAGCTGGTTTGGTGGTGCTGAATTCTCTCAGCTTTTGCTTGTCTGAGAAGTTTTTAATTTCTCCTTCATATTTGAATGAGATCCTTGCTGGGTACAATAATCTGGGCTGTAGGTTATTTTCTTTCATCATTTTAAGTATGTCTTGCCATTCCCTCATGGCTTGAAGAGTTTCTATTGAAAGATCAGCTGTTATCCTAATGGGAATTCCCTTGTGTGTTATTTGTTGTTTTTCCCTTGCTGCTTTTAATATTTGTTCTTTGTGTTTGATCTTTGTTAATTTGATTAATATGTGTCTTGGGGTGTTTCGCCTTGGGTTTATCCTGTTTGGGACTCTCTGGGTTTCTTGGACTTGGGTGATTATTTCCTTCCCCATTTTAGGGAAGTTTTCAACTATTATCTCCTCAAGTATTTTCTCATCGTCTTTCTTTTTGTCTTCTTCTTCTGGGACCCCTATGATTCGAATGTTGTAGCATTTAATATTGTCCTGGAGGTCTCTGAGATTGTCCTCATTTCTTTTAATTCGATTTTCTTTTTTCCTCTCTGATTCATTTATTTCTACCATTCTATCTTCTAATTCACTTATCCTATCTTCTGCCTCTGTTATTCTACTATTTGTTGCCTCCAGAGTGTTTTTAATTTCATTTATTGCATTATTCATTTTATATTGACTCTCTTTTATTTCTTCTAGGTCCTTGTTAAACCTTTCTTGCATCTTCTCAATCTTTGTCTCCAAGCTATTTATCTGTGATTCCATTTTGATATCAAGATTTTGGATCAATTTCACTATCATTATTTGGAATTCTTTATCAGGTAGATTCCCTATCTCTTCCTCTTTTGTTTGGTTTGGTGAGCATTTATCCTGTTCCTTTATCTGCTGGGTATTCTTGTCTCTTCATCTTGTTTAAATTGCTGAGTTTGGGGTGTCCTTTCTGTATTCTGGCAGTTTGTGGAGTTCTATTTATTGTGGCGTTTCCTCGCTCTGTGTGGGTTTGTACAGGTGGCTTGTCAAGGTTTCTTGGTTAGGGAAGCTTGTGTTGGTGTTCTGGTGAGTGGAACTGTATTTCTTCTCTCTCCTTTCGAAGACTTGGGTTGCTTTTCTGGGGGCCTGATGTCCTCTGCCGGCATTCAGAAGTTGTTTTGTGGAATTTACTCAGCGTTTAAATGTTCTTTTGATGAATTTGTGGGGGAGAAAGTGTTCTCCCCGTCCTACTCCTCTGCCATCTTAACTCCTCCCACCCATTCATTTTAATAAATGGTTTTGCTTAGCTTATTTCATGACTGTGCATTAATATTACAGTTAACCAGTTCTCTGTCACTTAGCTTTTAGATTTTTCATTTTTTGATACTCAAGCAAAGTTAATTGCACCTTTTTCACACTTGTGAGTTTTGGTTTCTTTTGCTGTAATTCTTCCCCAGCCTGGCTTCCCACACCTGAATGGTACCTAGACCATGGTATTCGCTGTCTACCACTCCTGTGCAAATCAGCAACTCTTTGACGTAAGAAAACATCTCTGAAGAGAGTCTTGCTTTTTCTTGACAAAGCTTTAAGAACAAATGTGAGTAAGCAAGTGTCTTGTGGTTTAGATGTTTGAGTGGCGCTAGTGTTAAAGAACAGAGGAGCCTGGCGAGCTATATAGTTCATAGGGTCATGACTGAAGCTACTTAGAACACACATACATACTTATTGAAAATAGACTGTTTACAAGGCTAACTTCCAGCTCCAACCACCTATACAATGTTATAATAAATAACAGGGAAAGGAGACTGAGATGCTCACCAAAGTTAAAAGAAAGCAATCACCTTTCATTATACTTCTTAAAATTTCATTTAGCTCCATTTGGAAACCCCTACCAGTCTAAAGAATTCATACATTATTTTCTTAGTGATTCCCTAACCCTTACGCACTTTCTCAGTTATCAGGCAGAGACCTAATTTCATTTTATGCAATGGACATTCACCAATAGTCAATAATATCTCCTTTTTTTAATTTATATTTTTTGGAACACTAATCATTTATCACCTGAACTTGCCTTCTAGTAACACCTGGGCACAACTAATTGTTATTTATAACACTATGTGTCATCTTTACAACTACATTTCATGAGGTCATATGTATAACATATGGAAGTCGAGTCATTTCAAAAGCAAAGATACAACTGAACTTCTTTAATAAAAAGTTAATTGAAAGTTTAAAAATAAAATAAAATTAAAAAAAAAAAGTTAATTGGGTGGCAGAATGAACTGGCTCAATTAAGTGTCTGCTAACAGCAGAACCAGAGAAAGAATTGAAGTGGACTGTGGCTTAGGCCAGGATAGCCCAAGTACCCTTGGATAACCATAACTTCATTTTTCAAGAACTATATTGTTATAGGACAGATCATGTGAGTGTGTGCAATACTCAGCCTTCTCCACTTCTCTGTAACTCCATGGATTGTAGCCCTCCAGGTTTCTCTGTCCATTCTCCAGGCAAGAATACTGGAGCGGGTTGCCATTTCCTTCTCCAGGGGATCTTCCTGACACAGGGATGGAGCCCTCATCTCTTGTGGCTCCTGTATTGCAGGTGGATTCTTTACCACTGAGCCACCAGGGAAGACCAAATGTGCATTATGGAACTCCAGAAAGGAATACAGGATAATCACTTCACTTTTTCTCCTTAGCCCACGAGCTAGCATTTCCTGGTATTCCAGGAGGGGAAAAAAAAAACAAACAGTATTTAACCTTAACTATGAATCCCTATGGGCTTCCCAATTGGTACTAGTGGAAAAGAACGTGTCTGCCACTGCAGGAGACATAGGTTAGATCCCTGGGTCTGAAAGATCTCCTGGAGAAGGGCATGGCAAGCCACTACAGTAGTCTTGCCTGGATAATCAGAGGGACAGAGGAGCCTGGTGGGCTACAGTCCATTGAGTCACAGAGTCAGACACAGCTGAAGCAACTTAGCATGCACACTCACACAAATCACTATGGAACAATTCTTTTTTAAAATTTTTCTCTTAGGTTTTATTTTGCTTCAATTTTTGTTTTATATTGGAGTATATTTGATTAACACTACTGTGATAGTTTCAGGTGTACAGCAATGTGCTTCAGTTATACATACACATGTACCAATTTTTTTTCTAATTCTTTTCCCATTTAGAATAACAATTCTCATTTTAAGAAATCCTTAGAATAATGTAACCTAGAGTGAAGGCAATGGCACCCCACTCCAGTACTTCACCCCACCCCACTCCAGTACTCTTGCCTGGAAAATCGCATGAATGGAAGGGCCTGGTGGGCTGCAGTCCAGGGGGTCGCTAAGAGTCGGACTCGACTGAGCGACTTCACTTTCACTTTTCACTTTCCTGCATTGGAGAAGGAAATGGCAACCCAATCCGGTGTTCTTGCCTGGAGAATCTCAGGGACGGGGGAGCCTGGTGGGCTGCTGTCTATGGGATTGCACAGAGTCGAACACGACTGAAGTGACTTAGCAGTAGCAGTAGCAGTAGCAGAGTGAACTATCCCCAGCATTATGAGGAATACTTTTTAAAAAAAATTTACCAGCCTTAATGAATATAGCAATGGTTTCTAAACATAGAAATCCTCGACCAGCTGACTTTCAAAATCTGTTTCCTGCCAACTAAACTATCCCTTTCCACAGTCTCAAGTCCAATCATTTATTTTTCAAGGTTTATGGTAGAGATTAGCTATCCTATTAAGCACTGAGTCCTCAACTGGCACCTACCCCTTCTTCTAAGTTCCCAAGTCCTCTGAAAACCCATCATTTCAATGCATTAATCATATAGTTCCACAATTAGTCTTTTTTGTGTGCTTGTTTTACTGGATTCAAAGAACCTAAGAGTTAGGGATAAATTCTCAGTGTTAGTATGAGTATTAGTATTTAGATGCCCAGAATTCTCCAGCATCCAGCAAATGTTTGTTAAATGAATAAATGAGCAAAAGTGTCAATACAGCCTCCATTTTATTAATGTTTTTGTCAGTGATTTAAAATAAGGACTAAATCAGGCATGTAGATAATTTTAAAATTGATTTTTGCCCAAAAATTTATTTAAGTTAATTTTTAATACCTCTAGACAGAGCATGCACTCCTCTTTCTAAAGTGCCAGCATCACTCTATTTTCTCATTTCTGGTAGCTGCACACACGATTGTTCCCTGACTGACCCTTAGAGTAATTGAGTTTGGTGCTCCTTGACTACATGTCACATAAGAAATGATATTCATTGTGTTTACAAGTGTAAAATAAGTTGTACGTACAGATTGAAACAAGATGTATTTTAATAGAAGATTTGGACACTCACATGGGGAAAGAAATGAGAAAAGTAGATTAGAAATAATATGACATGATAGGTTTTTAAAGAAAGTTCTATAATACAATAGCTACATAGTAGCCATTAGAGTGTATAATCACCCCACATCCTTAATATCCATCTAAACCAAAAGCAGAGGCTGACGGAAAATGTGGAGAGGGTTCCCAGGCTAGTCACCAGGATGATGATGGTTAGAGGAAAAAGCCTTTCAGTGGAGCTTATCCCCATGGAAGACTAGAGAATCACATCACATGACTGTCTAAAAATGGAATAGGATGAGCAGAAGCAGAGTTACCATTCATTACAGTAAGCTGGCCAGAACTCTGAAAAGACGGGAGGAGGAAAACTTAAAAAAAAAAAAAAAAAATCATTAAGAAAAGAAAAAGGGTTGGGGGCTTCCCCAGCAGTCCACTGGTTAAGACTCCATGCTTCCAGTGCAGGGGACATAGGCTCAGTCCCTGGTTGGGCAACTAAGATCCCACAGGCCATGTTCAGTTCAGTTCAGTTCAGTCGCTCAGTCATATCCGACTCTGCAACCCCATGAACTGCAGCACGCTAGGCCTCTCTGTCCATCACCAACTCCCGGAGTTGACCCAAACTAATGTCCATTGAGTCTGTGATGCCATCTAACCATCTCATCCTTTGTTGTCCCCTTCTCCTCCCACCTTCGATCTTTCCCAGCATCAGAGTCTTTTCAAATGAGTTAGCTCTTCGCATCAGGTGGCCAAAGTCCTGGAGTTTCAGCTTCAACATCAGTCCTTCCAATGAACACCCAGGACTGATTTCCTTTAGGATGGACAGGTTGGATGTCCTTGCAGTCCAAGGGACTCTCCAGAGTCTTCTCCAACACTACAGTTCAAAAGCATCAATTCTTCTGCACTCAGCTTTCTTTATAGTCCAAATCTCACATCCATACATGACTACTGGAAAAGCCATAGCCTTGACTAGACAGACCTACTTTGACAAAGTAATGTCTCTGCTTTTGAATATGCTATCTAGGTTGGTCATAACTTTCCTTCCAAGGAGTAAATGTCTTTTAATTTCATGGCTGAAATCACCATCTGTAGTGATTTTGGAGCCCCCCAAAATAGAGTCATGCCATGTAGTTCAGCCAATAATTTAAAAAAGAATTGTAAATAGACAAATTCCACTGAAGAAAGAAGAAAAAGAGAAGTTTCTGACAATCATTCTGAGAATTGCTTCTTCTCTGATTAAATAAGCAATCAGTTTCTCTGAGCAAGAATAAGCACTGCCAAGAGAGGAATTTAAATAGTCATAAATTCAATTGAGAGAACATGCTCAGCCAAGGTGTGTGTATTAGAATTCTCCAATAGGATGTATAGAGATATACATAAGATGAGACATTATAGGAAGTGACTCACATGGTTATAGAGACCTGAAGTCCTACAATTTGCCATCTGCAAGCAGAAAAGCAAGAACATCAGCGGTAAAATTCAGTCCAAGGCCAAAAGACTTGGGAGCAGGAGAGATGCTGGTTTAAGTCCCGTCGTCAGAAGGCTTGAGAACCAGAAGCTCCTATGTCAGAGGGCAGAAGAAGGCAAACAGACATCCCAGCTTAAGAAGGAGAGAATTCATTCTTCTTCCACCTTCCTACACAGGCTGGTTGTGCCCTCATATTGGTAAAGACAGATCTTTACTCAGTCTGATTCAGATGCTAATTTCTTCCAGAAACACCATCACACAGATGCAGAAATAATATTTACCAGTTATATGGGGATTGCTTAGCCAGTCAAGTTGACACATAAAATTAACCATCACACTGTGTAAACACATTCTTACTTCAGACTTGTTTCCTGAGTACAAAAATAGATCCAAAGATGAATAAATACTTATTGAATATTTCCTCTGTGGTAGGTTCTACAATTGGTGCAGAGAAAAAGAGCCATATGATTTCTTGTTTTCTTTCATCTCTTGGCCTTTTCTTCCTTAAAATGTATAAGTTATGTGAAAGATAACTGTTCCATCAGCAACATGTTTTTTTATACTCAATGGTTTCTGTGAGCATTCCCCTATTCTTCAAGGGTATATATCAGAATCTTTGAGAAATCACAGTATTTGAAGTATTTTAAAAAGTCTGCATTTTGAGGTCTTGACACATGCTGCCCACCAATGACATGCTATTCCTCAGTTGAAGACAGTATTTTAGTGGGGCTTGGGAACTGGAAAATAAAGAAGAGGAAGCTAATATCAACTTTAGACTACATTTATTAATTCCAAAGTCAGAGCACAAATCAAAATTGTGTACTACAAAGTGACTCATAAAGATCCTTAAATTTGCTATAAAATACAGTCTACATTTGACCCTTGAACACCCCAGGGGTAGCGGTGTCAACCCTCCACACAGTTGAAAATCCATGTATAACTCAGAGCTCAACCTCTGTCCTCACAGTCTCCTGATATCTATAATTGATCTGAGATCAACCAACCGTGGACCATACATTACAGTATTATAGTACATATTATTGAAAAAATCCACATATAAGTGTACCTATGCAGTTCAAATCTGTGTTGTTCAGGGGTCAACTGTATATGGTTTTATATATACAACTTTATTCTGTAACATATATATATATATAAACGTGCCATGTATTTTATCAGAAATTTCATAATTTGATGACTGACATGCTTAGTCACTAAAAGAAACTGTGATTAAGTTTTATTAATGACTAAAGTCCATAACAGAAGATTGCATCTAAATATACTGGAAAATGAGTTAGCAATATTTTTAACCAATTTTCAATTACTTTTTGAATTTTTAAATTTTATTGAAATATAGTTGATTTACAATGTTACATTAATTTCTGATGTAAAACAAAGTGACTCAGTTATAGGTATATATGTATATATGTATATATATATATATATATATATATTCTTTTTCATCTTATTTTCCATTATGGTTTATCACAGAATATTAAATATAATTCCCTGCTATACAGTAGGACTTTGCTATTTTCAGTTAATCACACAATAAGTGGAAATAATTGGTTTCATATTTGATATACTGGCTCATGATCTAATTTTTCATTGAAATTAAAGAGTCAAAATTACTTTTCCAGAGAGATATTATGTTTGTAGGGATAATCTAATGGGGAGGAAATGTATTATCTCTGTAAGTACACTATACTGTGTTCTTAAGTCATTTATGTACAACTATTTTACTGAATGGGCTTCCCAGATGGCACCAGAGGTAAAGAACCTGCCTGCCAATGCAAGAGATATAAGAGACATGGGATCAATTCCTGGGTCGCGAAGATGCCTTGCAGGAAGAAATGGCAACATGGACAGAGAGGCCTGACTGGCCACACTACATGGGGTCACGAGAGTCGGACCCAACCGAGCAACTAAACCACTGCCACCATTAGAATGAATGGGATGCCTGCTGTGGAAGACTTCTCTTTTCTGAGTGATGCTCCCACCATAAATTTTGAACCTAAGCTGAATTCTTAGTTTCCCCTGAGATATTTTCACCAGCTATTGGCAGAAATATATCAGTGATTGCCCACCGGCTCAGCAAGAACTAGGCCAACCTTTAAGAATTGTAATGAGAGAAGCCCATCAGGTTGTGAAAATGCAAATTTGCAGAAACATAACTTCCCTTGTGATTTGAAGAGAATATTATTCATTGTTAGGGAATTTCACCCTTAACATCTAGCTGGGGGAAGGAGATGCAAGACAAAATCTGAGACTTAAATTTTCAGATGTTACTTCCAGGAGTTTCTTTCCCTTTCCTTGAGAAAAATACCTGAAAATGATGCTGTAAAAGTGCTACACTCAATATACCAATAAATTTGGAAAACTCAGCAGTAGCCACATGACTGGAAAAGGTCAGTTTTCAATCCAATCCCAAAGAAGAGCAATGCCAAAGAATGTTCAAATTACCACATAACTGCACTTATTTGACATGCTAGCAAAGTAATGCTCAAAATTCTCCAAACTAGGCTTCAACAGTATGTGAACCAAGAAATTCCAGATATTCAAGCTGGATTTAGAAAAGGCAGAGGAACCAGAGATCAAATTGCCAACATCCATTGGATCATAGAAAAAGCAAGAAAATTCCAGAAAAACATCTACTTCTACTTCATTGACTATGCTGAAGCCTGTGGCTGTGTGTATCACAACAAACTATGGAAAATTCTTCAAAAGATGGGAATACCAGACCCCCTTACATGCCTCCTGAGACATCTGTATGAAAGTCAAGAAGCAACAGTTACAACCAGACATGGAACAATGGACTGGTTCAAAATTGGGAAAGGAGTACATCAAGGCTGTATACTGTCACCCTGCTTGTTTAACTTCTATGCAGAGTACATCATGCAAAATGCTGGGCTGGATGAAGCACAAGCTGGAATCAAGACTGCCGGGAAAAATATCAATAACCTCAGATATGCAGATGACACCATCCTTATGGCAGAAAGTGAAGAGGAACTGAAGAGCTTGTTAATGAAAGTGAAAAGAAGAGCGAAAAGGTTGGCTTAAAACTCAACATTCAAAAAACTAAGATCATGACATCTGGTGTCATCACTTCATGGCAAAAGATGGGGAAGCAATGGAAATAGTGACAGACTTTATTTTCTTGCTCTCCAAAATCACTGCAGGTGGTGACTGCAGCCACGAAATTAAAGAACGCTTGCTCCTTGGAAGAAAAGCTATGACAAACCTAGACAGCATATTAAAAAGCAGGGACATTACTTTGCCAACAAGGTCCATCTAGTCAAAGCTATGATTTTTCCAGTAGTCATGTATGGATGTGAGAGCTGGACCAGAAAAAAAGGGTGAGCACTGAAGAATTGATGCTTTTTAACTGTTGTGCTGGAGGAGACTCTTGAGAGTCCCTTGGTCTGCAAGATCAAACCAGTCAGTCCTAAAGGAAATCAACCCTGAAAATTCACTGGAGGGACTGATGCTGAGGCTGAAGTTTCAATACTTTTGCCACCTGATGTGAAGAGTTGACTCACTGGAAAAGACCCTGATGCTGAGAAAGACTGAAGGCAGGAGGAGAAGGTGATGACAGAGGATGAGATGGTTGGATAGCATCACCAACTCAATAGACATGAGTTGAGCAAGCCTTGGGAGATAGTGAAGGACAGGGAAGCCTGGTGTGCTGCAGTCCATGGGGTCGCAAAGAGTTGAACACAACTGAGTGACTGAACAACAAAGAGCTCATAGTTGAGTCCCTCTTCTGGAATCTGAGAGTCACCTATCCCATGGTTAGCCTCTCCCAAGGGCTGTCCACATCAATGATTGGTTGCCTAAAAGGGGAAGGGAAGAAGAGAAGGACCAGCCCCCATGCCTTAATTAAGGACAATTCTAAAGAGCCATATATAGCCAGAGCTACTTTATTGCAACTGTAAGACAGTTTCAATCTCTCCCTGTGCCTAATCCTATTTCTTTCAATGCCTTGTCATACTAAATGAAGTAATGAGACAAAGAAAAATATCCTATGATATCTTTTATATGCAGAATCTGAAAAAATGATATAAATAAACTTTTATTTACAAAGCAGAAACAGACTCACAGATTTAGAGAACAATCTTACTGTTACCAGGGGGTAGAGTGGGAGGGCAGGGGAAACAGATACATGGGGAGTTTGGGATTGACATGTACACACTGCTATATATAAAATAGATAACCAACAAATACCTACTGTATTGCACAAGGAACTCTGCTCAAAATTCTGTAATAACCTAAATTGGGAAATAATTTGGAAAATAATAGATATATATGAAAATAATGGGGTTCCCTGATGGCTTAGACTGTAAAAGAATCCACCTGCAATGTAGGAGATCCAGGTTGGATCCCTAGGTTGGTAAGATCCCCTGGAGAAGGGAATGGCAATCTATTCCAGTATTCTTGCCTGAAGAATTCTATAGACAGAGGAGCCTGGTGGGCTATAGTCCATGGGTTCACAAAAGAGTCTGACATGACTGAGCAACTAACATTTTCACTTTTTTTCATGGAAGGAATGACTGTCACTGAGGGCTATCAATTCACTGGAAAAAAGCAATTAAAAGTAGAGATAATTAATTACCAATTTAAGGTAAAGTGTGAAAGTCATAGGGATTCTTTGGCATCACATGAAGAATCTCTGCTTTACAATAACTAAAAGGCAAAGAAAGCTAGAACTGAATTATAAAATTAACCTTTCAGAGAAGACTGAACTTGTGAAGTGCCAAGACCAGTACCTGGATTACTAAACCTGGAATGGGAATGTCTAGGTCTTTACACTCAAAAATCTTAAATACCCATATTCTCTTGGCCTTTCTGGGCCCATCAGAAGTGGTCTATTCCTCTTTGTTAAAACCCAGCATTCCTCTCTTACTTTAAGACAATGGGAAGACTCCTGTCTTTCAATACAGCACATGTTCCTCTCAATGTCTATCCCAATCTCCCATAGGGGCCTCCAGGAATTGAAGAAGAGGTCAAGAATCCATGAGGAATCACCATGAAATATGAAATCAACATTATACAGTAATGATTCAACCCGTCCTTCACATAAACCTATGGTTATTCACTCAGGTATCATACTCTAGGGAAAGAGAATACCTGGAAATTTCAAGGTCACCTTTATTCCAGTTATTCATGTCAAAGTAGGAACACATGGTAATAAATAGTTTCACTGACTCATTTGAAAAGACCCTGATGCTGGGAAAGATTGAAGGCAGGAGGAGAAGGGGATAACAGAGGATGAGATGGTTGAATGGCATCACTGACTTGATGGACATGAGTCTGAGTAAGCTCTGGGTGTTGGTGATGGACACGGAAGACCGGTGTGATGCAGTCCATGGGGTCTCCAAGAGTTGGACACAACTGAGCAACTGAACTGAACTAAACTGAACTGAGGTCCAGTTTGCAAAATGGGGCATGGGGCCTGGAAAAATCCAGTAATTATGTTCTCTCTCCTTTTGCTTTATTGGAATAAACATACTTGATAGTTAACAGACTCCATCCCCTACCCCAGGTTGCTGGCTTGACCTTTGAAGACAAGAGCCATCAGTAGGAAAGACCAAGCAGATGTCTCTGTTCAGATTTGACAGTAAGCAGCTAGGCTACTGGGTGGCCTGAGAAGAATATGGTCAGGATCAGCCACTAAATAAGCCACTTAGACTAGCAAAGATGTTAAAGGTGAAGAGAATCTAGAATAGGTAGAAGAAGATTAGGACAATAGGTATCAGTTGTAGCCTCAAGACCTGTTGCATCACCTGAGCTGCTTTTTAATACATATGGAACAACAGACTGGTTCCAAATAGGAAAAGGAGTATGTCAAGGCTGTATATTGTCACCCTGCTTATTTAACTTCTATGCAGAGTACATCATGAGAAATGCTGGGCTGGAAGAAGCACAAGCTGGAATCAAGATTGCCGGGAGAAATATCAATAACCTCAGATATGCAGATGACACCACCCTTATGGCAGAAAGTGAAGAGGAACTAAAGAGCCTCTTGATGAAAGTGAAAGTGAAGAGTGAAAAAGTGGGCTTAAAGCTCAACATTCAGAAAACAAAGATCATGGCATCTGGTCCCATCACTTCATGGGAAATAGATGGGGAAATAGTGGAAACAGTGTCAGACTTTATTTTTGGGGGCTCCAAAATCACTGCAGATGGTGACTGTAGCCATGAAATTAAAAGACGCTTACTCCTTGGAAGGAAAGTTATGACCAACCTAAATAGCATATTGAAAAGCCAGAGACATTACTTTACCAACAAAGGTCCGTCTAGTCAAGGCTATGGTTTTTCCTGTGGTCATGTATGGATGTGAGAGTTGGACTGTGAAGAAGGCTGAGCGCCTAAGAATTGATGCTTTTGAACTGTGGTGTTGGTGAAGACTCTTGAGAGTCCCTTGGACTGCAAGGAGATCCAACCAGTCCATTCTGAAGGAGATCAGCCCTGGGATTTCTTTGGAAGGAATGATGCTAAAGCTGAAACTCCAGTACTTTGGCCACCTCATGCGAAGAGCTGACTCATTGGAAAAGACTCTGATGCTGGGAGGGATTGGGGGCAGGAGGAGAAGGGGACAACAGAGGATGAGATGGCTGAATGGCATCACTGACTCGATGGACGTGAGTCTGAGTGAACTCTGGGAGTTGGTGATGGACAGGGAGGCCTGGCGTGCTGCGATTCATGGGGTCGCAGAGTCGGACACAACTGAGCAACTGAACTGAACTGAATGATAATACTTTGGATGTATCACATTAAAGAAAATATACCATTAAATTGATATTAACTCTTTAAAAACATGGCTGCTTGAAAATTTTAAATTAAATATGTAGTTTATATTTGTGGCTTGTGGTATATTTCTATTTCACAGGTTTGATTTATAGTATATGCAACAAAAATTTCACCTCTAACCAATAGGATACTATCAGTTGCCAAATGCATGTAATTTAGCCAATAGAATAAGAGCTATTTTAGGTAGTTATGGTCTGCAGAGGGGATGTTCATAATACACTCTAATGAGAAACTGAAAAAAGAAAGCATCCTTCCATCTGACTCCTTTCTCCATCTTTACAGGCATATCATAACCACCACCCAGGAAGCAAGAGAGGATGTTGCAGAAATCTGATTATTCCATAATTTTAAAACATTATGGGAGTCTTCCCTAAATGTTTTGTGAACTCAAAATCTGTATCTATATCATTACATCAAACAAGTATCATTGCAGCAGTTTGATCTGTCTTGATTGTAGAAGGTCCTAAAATAGAAGGCCCTACTGATCTGCAGGCATGGAGGAAGTGGATATTAAAACTGAAAGCTCTAAAAAAATACAGTCATCGCATTCTGGAAACAAAGTTTAAAATAAGGCAGTAACCACAATATTCAGTCATCCACCATAAAATTATCTGTTGTAATCTCCACTTCTGGACCTGGATAGTTAAATAGCAATATATAAACAAACAACATCAAAGTGTCTTTTTGGCTAACTGCCACCCTGCCACTTCTGAACTGAAGCCAATTATAATGACATCATCCTAGTTTCATGTCCTTTACTGACCTTCCTACTTATGTTGCCAAAATGTATTAAATTTCTTTTCTACAGTCTGTCTTTTCCTTTTGCCTTTGTTTCTTTAAATAATAACTTGACATCACTTGACCTCAACCTACAATTTTGGCTGATAATATCACTGAGCAATTCACTTACATAAATGGGCTTTCATAATCATCTGTTGTGTCATAGAAAAAATCATGCAAAAAAGAATGAATTTTTATGATATGGAACTAAAGAAACTTCTCATACCCCCATTAGGCAGTTAAGATGAGATGTTCTATCAAGTTGTAGCTATGTAGTTTCTATGCTACTATAGATATTAAAATATACACTTAGTGAATTCACGTGCACATGTTTATTTTAGAATTCTCTAAGTAAAAGTCACTCTGACCACTAAATTGAAAATGAAAGTGGTATCCCATTAGCTGAGATCTTCAAATATGATGGAGTCTTGACTATGTTTGAAAATCTGCAAATTCTAAGAAGGAAATCTAAAGTCACTATTTATATATTTGAAAGAAAATTAATATCTTTAGAATGTTAAAATGGAAAGTTACTTTTCTGGAAAAAAAATATGGCTCAGTTAATAAAGAATATTTACGGATGATATGTAATAAAATGTGTGCTAGTCTGTATTATGATATTGACTTATGTGTAAATTCATATATGCTAATTAAGTCGAGAGCCATTACCATTGTTCAAGCATGAGGCTTCTACTTTGATTAAAGAAAAAAAAATTCTTCACCTTCACAGATGTTTAAAAGACTGTGAATTAAAAGACTGTGAATAACATTGTCCTTTCTTTATCATATCCTCAGTATTTAGCACAGTGTTTGGCATATATTTTGTATTAATACATATGCTCTAAATAATTTAATAGCCTCAAATTTAAAGAGTACTAACAGATCATAGTCATTCAAATTAGGGACTGTACTGTTCAATTATGGGTTCAAGTCCTATCATTTACTGAGCATGTGACTTTTGATGAATTATTTCATCTCTCTTTTATCTTCTTATCTGAAAAATAGGTATAGGTATAAGAATAGCTCTAGCCTCATCAGAAAACCATGAGGAATAAAGAGTTAGTACATATAAAACTTTTAGAACAGTATACACAGAGTTAAAAGCTAAATATTTTATTAAATAGAAGCACTTATCTGTATTTTAGAATTTGTGAGTTCTTTTTACATATAACTTACCATATCTTGTGACCTAGGGAAGACTGTATTATTAGACTGGTTTACAGTTGAAGAAACAAAGCCCCAAGGTCCCACTATCAGAAAGGAGCAAAACCGGGACTTGAATCCAAGTTCTCTGAATATGAATTCTAAATATTTTCTACTATATACAGTTAAAAGAGTTTCTTTGGATTTTTTCCCTAATAGTGTCTGAAATGTGTTGTTGTTTACTCAGTAAGTCATGTCTGACTCTTGCAACCCCAGGCTTCTCTGTCCATCAGACTTCCCAGGCAAGAGTACTAGAATGGGTTGCCATTTCCTTCTCCAGGTTATCTGCCCTATCCAGAGATCAAAATCACATCTCCTGCACTACAGGTAGATTCTTTACCACTGAGCCACCAGGGAAGCCCTGTCTGAAATATGAGTATAGACATTAATCTTCATAGAACTGTTGGGATTCATTACTCTCAGTAACCAAGTTGTAGTAGAAAATAAACATGATGAATGATCAGCTTCTTTTCAGTGATCTGTGCACACGGTCATGGGTGATTCTTAAGCAACAGCTGTATGGCACACTATTGAGAGGGTTAATGCTTAAATAGGTTGATAAAGAGTCCCAGGCACTTGAGGAGGAGAAAGGGACAAGCATTTTTTTTTTCTACATTCCTTCCTCTTAGTCACATAAGACTTTTTTTCCTTAAGCTATGAGTTGTTATGGCAACAATCTGTTTCTTCTATGACTAACTTTCTTTAAGCCCAGAGCTAATGATTATAAAACAAAACTACACACCTTGCTCAAGGGTATGTTTTTCCTTAAGCTCTGTACTAATGACTATATAACAACAATGTATCTTACTCAACATGTTTCTTCTTCTTACAGAACTTTCTGAATAATCTTGTGATCTTAAGACATATGTCATGGGACTGGCTTTGGTAAGACCTTTCTATTGTTGGTAACCAATTGAAAAAGTATCAATCACATGCTAGCAAAATAATGCTCAAAATTCTCCAAGCCAGGATTCAACAGTACATGAACCGTGAAATTCCAGATGTTCAAGTTGGATTTAGAAAAGGCAGAGGAACCAGGAATCAAAGAGCCAACATCTGTTGGATAATACAAAAAGCAAGAAAATGACAGAAAAACATCTACTTTTGCTTTACTGATTATGCCAAAGCCTTTGACGGTGTAGATCACAATAAACTGCGGAAAATTCTGAAAGAGATGGGAATACCAGACAACCTTACCCGCCTCCTGAGAAATCTGCATGCAGGTGAAGAAGCAACAGTTAGAACCAGATATGGAACATGGACGGGTTTCAAATTGGGAAAGGAAAGCTGCGTATTGTCACCCTGCTTATTTAACTTATATGCAGAGTACATCATCGGAAACACTGGGCTGGAGGAAGCACAAGCTGGAATCAAGCTGGGAGAAATGGCAATAATCTCAGATATGCAGATGACACCACCCTTATGGCAGCAAGTGAAGAGAAACTAAAGAGCCTACTGATGAAAGTGAAAGAGGAAAGTGAAAAAGTTGGCTTAAAGCTCAACATTCAGAAAACTAAGATCACAGCATCCGGTCCTATCACTTCATGGCAAATAGATGGGAAAACAGTGGAAACAGTGACAGACTATTTTTTAGGGGGGCTCCAAAATCACTGCAGATGGTGACTGCAGCCATGAAATTAAAAGACAGTTGCTCCTTGGAAGAAAAGCTATGACAAACCTAGATAGCACATTAAAAAGCAGAGATGTTACTTTGCCAACAAAGGTCTGTCTAGTCAAAGCTATGGTTTATCCAGTAGTCATGTATGGATGTGAGAGTTGGACTATAAAGACAGCTGAGCACTGAAGAATTGATGCTTTTTAACTGTGGTGTTGGAGAATATTCTTGAGAGTCCCTTGGACTGCAAGGAGATCTAACCAGTCCTTCTTAAAGGAAATCAGTCCTGAATATTCATTGGAAGTACTGATGCTGAAGCTGAAACTCCAAAACTTTGGCCACCTGATATGAAAAGCTGACTCATTGGAAAAGACCCTGATGCTGAGAACGACTGAAGGCAGGAGGAGAAGGGGATGACAGAGGATGAGATGGTTGGATGGCATCACTGACTCAATGGACATGAGTCTGAGTAAACTCCGGGAGTTGGTGATGGACAGGGAGGCCTGGCGTGCTGCAGTCCATGTGGTCACAAGGAGTCGGACATGACTGAGTGACTGAACTGAACTGAAAATGTATATAAAGCCCGACCCACCTAGTGGGTGGGCCACTCTCTGCCCCCTTGTGATGTCTATGTCAGAAGCTTTCTCTATCCCTTTTTCACTGTAATAAAACTTTTCCCCATAAATTCTGAGTGCCTGAAGCCATGCCTCTTGTCCCAAAGTGAAATTCTCTCCTTCTGAGATCATGAATCTGACACCATTCACTGTAAGCTATCACTATTGCATAGGTTGACAGTTTCCATCTGCCCTCAAAGTTCATAATCTAAAAGAAGAAATAGAGGAGAGGTGGATGAATGGCAGAGTAGGAAGACCATGAACTCACCTCCTCCCACTGACACACCAAAATTATAACCACTTACAGAGTAACTATCTATGAGAACAACCAGAAGGCTGGCGGAAATTTTTTTCCACAACTGAGCATATGAAGAAGGAATCACAAGACAGGTAGGAGGGGCAAAGACTCATTTAGAATCCACACACCTGGGCTGGTGACCCCTAAACAGGAAAACTATCACAAATATAGAGATACTCCCCAAATGGTGAGGGGTCCAAGCCCCACATCAGGTTCTGTACTCTAAGTTTTCTAAACTGGGAAGATGAGCTCCCAGAACCTGGCTTTGAAAATCATTGGGGGCTTATGTTCAGCAGGGCAGAGGGCTATAGGAAACCGACACTTCACTCATACAGGACATGCACAAAATCTCACATCCTCCAAGTCCCAGCACAGAGAAAGTACTTTGAATGAAGCCAGAGTCAGACCCACTTGCTTATCTTGGAGAGCCTCCAGGAGATGCAGGATGTCACTGGGACTTCCCCTGAGGATGCACATGCTGGCAGCAGCTATTTTTGAAAGCTTGTTTTACCATGATAATACTGCACTAACAAGAGCCTTTTGGGAATCCTCCCTCTAGCATATTAGTGCTGGGGACCCAGCCAGCCCACTGGTAGACCAGAAGCAACACTAAGCCTGCCAAGTCCAAGCACACATCATTCAAAGACCCTGCCACAAGTTCCCTCAGATATGCAGAAAGTCACACATGGACAACACCCCACCTACCAGTGGGCCAGTACCAGCCCTGAGTTCCCTGGGCCATTTAGCCAACCACACAGGAAGCCTACTCCTCCCTCTAGAGGGCCATAGTCATAACACAAAGCAGGACTCACAGACAACAAGACACACACATACCAAAAGTGAGAAGGAAAAATACCTTCCAGGCAAATGATAATGTAAAGAAAACTGAAGTAATAATACTTTTATCAGACAAAATACACTTTAAAATAGATACTGTAACAAGAGACAAAGCAGGACATTACATAATGATAGAGAGATAAATCCAACAAGAAGGTATAGTAATTATAAACATATATGCTCAAACGCAGGAGCACCTATATATATGTAAAGCAAACACTAATAAACATAAAATGAGAGATTGACAGTCATATAATAATAATAGAGGACTTTCAGTTCAGTTCAGTTGCTCAGTCGTGTCCAACTCTTTGCGACCCCATGAATCACAGCACGCCAGGCCTCCCTGTCCATCACCAACTCCCGGAGTTCACCCAGACTCACGTCCATCGAGTCAGTGATACCATCCAGCCATCTCATCCTCTGTCGTCCCCTTCTCCTCCTGCCCCCAATCCCTCCCAGCATCAGAGTCTTTTCCAATGAGTCAACTCTTTGCATGAGGTGGCCAAAGAACTGGAGTTTCAGCTTTAGCATCATTCCTTCCAAAGAAATCCCAGGGCTGATCTCCATCAGAATGGACTGGTTGGATCTCCTTGCAGTCCAAGGGACTTTCAAGAGTCGTCTCCAACACCACAGTTCAAAAGCATCAATTCTTCAGTGCTCAGCCTTCACAGTTCAACTCTGACATCCATACATGACCACTGGAAAAACCATAGCCTTGACTAGACGGACCTTTGTTGGCAAAGTAATGTCTCTGCTTTTCAATATGCTGTCTAGTTTGGTCATAACTTTCCTTCCAAGGAGTAAGCATCTTTTAATTTCATGGCTGCAGTCACCATCTGCAGTGATTTTGGAGCCCAAAAAATAAAGTCTGACACTGTTTCCACTGTTCCCCCATCTATTTCCCATGAAGTGATGGGACTGGATGCCATGATCTTCGTTTTCTGAATGTCGAGCTTTAAGCCAACTTTTTCACTCTCCTCTTTCACTTTCATCAAGAGGCTTTTTAGTTCCTCTTCACTTTCTGCCATATGGGTGGTGTCATCTGCATATCTGAGGTTATTGATATTTCTACCGGCAATCTTGATTCCAGCTTGTGCTTCATCCAGCCCATCGTTTCTCATGATGTACTCTGCATATAAGTTAAATAAGCAGGGTGACAATATGCAGCCTTGACGTACTCCTTTTCCTATTTGGAACCAGGCTGTTGTTCCATGTCCAGTTCTAACTGTTGCTTCCTGACCTGCATACAGATTTCTTAAGAGGCAGGTCAGGTAGTCTGGTATTCCTATCTCTTTCAGACAGAATTTCCCACAGTTTATTGTGATCCACACAGTCAAAGGGTTTGGTATAGTCAATAAAGCAGAAATAGATGTTTTTCTGGAACTCTCTTGCTTTTTCAATGATCCAGCGGATGTTGGCAATTTCATCTCTGGTTCCTCTGACTTTTCTAAAACCAGCTTGAACATCAGGAAGTGGACTTTAACA
This sequence comes from Bos grunniens, assembly GCF_055505025.1. Lineage (NCBI taxonomy): Eukaryota > Metazoa > Chordata > Mammalia > Artiodactyla > Bovidae > Bos > Bos grunniens. Next base: position 137,772,241 of record NC_141165.1, read on the forward strand.
CTCCCTTTACATCAATGGACAGATCATCCAGAAAGCAAATCAGTAAAAAAAAAAAAAAAACCACTAACTTTAAATGACAAATTGGACCAATAGAGTTATTAAATATATAAAGAATATTTTATCCAAAAATAGCAGAATACACATTCTTTTCAAATGTACATGGAAAACTCTCCAGAATAGATCACAAGCTAGACCACAAAACAAGTCTCAATAAATTTAAGAAGACTGAAAACATATAAAAACATCATTGTTAACCACAACAGCATCAGCATAGCAATCAGCTTTAAGAAAAAAAAAAAAAAATACACAAACACATGAAATCTAAGCATCCCATGGGTCACTGATGAAATCAAAGAGGAAATGAAAAAAAAAAAATACCTGGAGACAAAAATTGAAACACAACAATCCAAAATCTATGAAATGCAGCAAAAGCAGTTCAAAGAGGAAAGTGTAGAGTGATACAAAACTACCTCAAGAAGCAAACAATCTCTAACAATTTGAACTTAAACCTAAAGGAACTAGAAAAAGGAAACAATAAAAAAAGTTAGCAGGGTGAAAAATAATATCGATTAGAATGGAAATAAATAAAATAAATACTAAAAATACAATAGAAAAATCAATAAAACTAGCATTCAGTTCTTTGAAAAGATAAACAAAATTGACAGATCTTTCAGTTCAGTTCAGTCGCTCAGTCATGTCCTACTCTTTGCAACCCCATGAACCGCAGCATGCCAGGCTTCCCTGTCGATCACCAACTCCCGGAGTTCACCCTAACTCATGTCCATTGAGTCAGTGATGCCATCCAGCCATCTCATCATCTGTCATCCCCTTCTCCTCCTGCCCTAAATCTTTCCCAGCATCAGAGTCTTTTCCAGTGAGTCGGCTCTTCGCATGAGGTGGTCAAAGTATTGGAGTTTCAGCTTCAACATCAGTCCAATGAGCACCCAGGACTGATCTCCTTTAGGATGGACTGGTTGGATCTCCTTGCAGTCCAAGTGACTCTCAAGAGTCTTCAACACCACAGTTCAAAAGTATCAATTCTTCGGTGCTCAGTTTTCTTTATAGTCCAACTCTCACATCCATACATGACCACTGGAAAAACCATAGCCTTGACTAGACGGACCTTCTTTGACAAAGTAATGTCTCTGTTTTTTAATACACTATCTAGGTTGGTCATAACTTTCCTTCCAAGTAGCAAGCGTCTTTTAATTTCATGGCTGCAATGACCATCTGCAGTGATTTTGGAGCCCCAAAAAAATAAAGTCAGCCACTGTTTCCCCATCTATTTGCCATGAAGTGATAGGCAGATGCCATGATCTTCGTTTTCTGAATGTTGAGCTTTAAGCCAACTTTTTCACTCTCCTTTTTCACTTTCATCAAGAGGCTCTTTAGTTCTTCTTCACTTTCTGCCATAAGGGTTGGTGTCATCTGCATATCTGAGGTTATTGATATTTCTCCCGGCAATCTTGATTCCAGCTTGTGCTTCCCGCAGCCCAGCATTTCTCATGATGTACTCTGCATAGTCTCGCTAAAGACAGATCTTTAGCCAGACTCATCAAGGAGAAAAAAGATAAAGGGATCAAATCAATAAAATTAGAAATGAAAAAGAAGTTATAATTGATACCACAAAAATACAATCATAAGAGATTACTGTGAACAATAATACACCAATAAAATGAATAGCCTAGAAGACATGTATAAATTCCTTAAAATGTACAATCTCTCAAGACTGAACCAGGAAGAAATAGAAAATGTAAACAGACTGATTACCAGTAATAAAATCAATTCGGTAATCCAAAAAAACCCTCAAAAAACAAAAGCCCAGGACTAGATGTCTTCACAGGTGAATTCTACAAAATATTTAAAGAAGAATTAACATCTATTCTTCTCAAACTATTCCCAATAATTGAAGAAGGAATGCTTCCAAACTCATTCTTATCAGAGACATTACCCTGATACTAAAACCAGACAAAAATATCACATACAAAAAAGAAAATTACAAGGCAACATTAATGATGAACATAGATGCAAAAATTCTCAACAAAATATTAGCAAACTGAATTCAACACACTAAAAGAATCATAAACCATTATCAAGTGGGATTTATCCCAGGAATGTGCAGATGGTGTAATATCCACAAAACAGACAATGTGATACACTGTATCAGCGAACTGAAGAATAAAAATCAAATGACCATCTCAACAAATGCAGAATAACTTTTTGACAAAATTCGACACACATTTATGATACTTTTTTAAAAAGACTGTCAACAAAGTGGGTACAGAAGGAACATACCTCAACATAATAAAGGTCATATGTGGCAAACTTGCAGCCAACATCATAGTCAACAGTGAAAAGCTGAAAGCATTTCCTCTAAAATGAGAAACAAGAGGAGGATGCTGTCTCTCTCCACTTTTATTCAAGATAACGTTGGAAGTCCTAGACACACAGAGCAGTCAGAAAAGAAAAAATAAATAAAAGAAATCCAAATTGGAGAAGTAAAACTGTCACTGTCTGCAGGTGACATGAGACAATATAGAGAAAATCCTAAAGACACTATAGAAAAAGACATGAGAACTAGTAAATGAATTCAGTGAAGTTTCAGGATAACAGATTAATATATAGACATGTGTTGCACTTCTATACACTAACTAGGAACTATTAGAAAAATTAAGAAAATAATCCCTTTTACAATTACATCAAAAAGAAAAAAATAACAAGGAATAAATCAAAGAGGTAAAAGGCTTGTGCTCAGAAAACTACAAGATGATGGTTAAAGAAATTGAAGGTGACACAAATGGAAAGATATACCATGCTCATAAATTGAAAGAATTAATATTGTTAAAATGACAATGCTACCCAAGATAAGCTACAGATTCAGTGGAATTCTGATCAAAATATCATAGGTATTTTTCATAAAACTATAACAAGTAATTCTAAAATTTGTAGAGAAACACAAAATATCTCAAATAGCCAAAACAATCTTGAGAAAGAACAAAGCTGGAAGCATCTAGTTCCCTGATTTCAAATGATACTACAAAGTTATGGTAATAAAAACAGTAGGGTACTGACAAAAAGACAGACACATTGATCAATGGACTAGAATAGAGAGCCCAGAAATAAATCTATAATTAAATGGTCAATTAATCTTCAACAAAAAAGATAATAATATAAAATGGGGAATAGGAAACCTCTTCATAAGTGGTGTTGAAAAAAACTAAATAGCTACATGCAAAAAACTCAAACTGGGCTACTTCCTCATACCATGTACAAAAATAAACACAAAATAGATTAAAGACCTAAATATAAGACCCTAAACCATAAAACACCTAGAAGAAAACTCAGGCAGTATGCTCTTTGACATCAGTCTTAGCAATATATTTTGGGATCTGTCTCTAAGGCAATGGAAATAAAAGCAAAATTGAGTAAATGGGACTACATCACACTATAAAACCTTCTGCACAGCAAAGGAAACTATCAACAAAATGAAAAGGCAGCCTACTGAATGGGAGAAGATATTGGCAAGCAATGTATCTGATGAGGGGTTAATACCCAAAATATACAAAGAACTCAAACAACTCAACATCAAACAACCCAGCTGAAAAACAGAGGATCTAATTATCAGAGAAATGTAAATCAAACCATGAGACATCACCTGACAGGTGTAAATCTGTCAAAATGGTTGTCATTAAAAAAAAGAGATAAGATATAATAAATATTGAAGAGGATACAGAGTAAAGGGAAATTTTTGTGCCCTATTGGTGGGAATGCAAATTGGCATGGCCACTATGGAAAACAATATGAATGTTACTCAAAAAAATTTTAAAAAGAACTACATTAGAATCCAGCAATTGTACTTCTAGCCATTCTTTGAAGAAAAATACTAATTCAAAATTTTATATGCATCCATATGTTCATTACAGCATTATTTACAAAATCCAAGATACAGAAGCAACATAAATGTCCACAGTGGATGAAGGGATAAAGAATACATGGCCTATATATACAATAGAATATTACTCAGCCATAAAAAAATGAAATCTTGCCATGGATAGACCTAGCGTGGATAGACCCAGAGGATATTATGCTACATGAAGTAGTCAGACAGAGAAAGGCAAATACCATATGATTTCACTTATATGTGAAATCTAAAAAACGAAACAAACAAAATGAAAACAGACTCATAGATACAGAGATCAAACAAGTATTTGCCAAAATGGAGGGAAGTTGAGTCAAGAGACAAAATAAGTGAAGGGGATTGAGAGGTTCAGACCTCTAGTTATAAAGTAAATAAGTTATGGAGGTATAATTTACAGTATAAGGAATACTGCCTATAATATTGTGATAATTTTGTATGGGGACAGATGGTTACTAGACCTACAGTGTCATCATTTCATAATGTATGCAACGTCAAATCCCTGTGCAGTAAAACTGAAACTAACAAAATACTGTACATCAACTATATTTTAATAAGAAAGTAAATAATAGGTATATAAAAGAAGAAAGGGAATATATACACATGCATAAATAACATGAAGAGTCACTACAGAGAGATGTCAAACAAAAGAGCATATAGCATAGAGAAAAACGCTGAGACCTTGTGGTATATAATAAATTTCAGGTCTTGAGACACATGGAGCTCCTCCCTAGGAAAGGAAGTTATCTTAAACTAATGTATGTAAGATCATGTTTTCAACTTATATAAAACTGAAGTGTGGACAGTTTCTACTTTGCATTATTACTCTCTCAAACCAATAGAGGAGTGCCAATTTATTAAAAAAAAAAAAACTTTTTAAGGAACAACTTGCAAAAATTGAAAAACTGCAATCACATTGACTCAGTAATTTCACTGGATCCTTTTATTTTCACCTCTATTACTAGCATTGATCAAAACCACCATCACATCCTGCCTGGACTTTCACAATGGCCTCTTGCTGATCCCTCTGCTTCCATTCTGGCTCCAATTCAATCTATGCTTCATACAGAGACTGGAGCCATTATCCTAAAATACAAATCAGATTGCCCCTTTATGCTTCTTAAATTCCCCAATGGCTGCTCATGATCCTTGGAAGGAAATCCAAATTCTTTCCATGGCTTAAAAACCCTAGGGATTTGCTTGTGTTTCTGATCTCAATCATACCACTTTCTCACACACTAGACTTTGACCATTCTGGCCTTTTTTCTGTCTCTATCTCAGGACTTTGCATAAGCTCTTCCATCTGCCTCAAATACTCTTTATCTCTTCATCCATACAGATTTCAACTTAAATGTCACTTTTTTAAATAGACTGGACTTGACAACCCAATCAAAAGTGACTGCTTAACCACACCACTGGTATTGTAACTCTCTGTACAACACTATCAAGATATGCTGCCTTCTTACTTACCTATTCAATCTTCTTTTCATCACATATTTTTGAACATATATATTCATGTTGATATACATTTAGTATTATTTGTTTGCTTATTTTTCCCCTCCCTCCACCCATTGCAAAGAATTTAAGTTTCTAAGTTTAGGGCGCTTGCTTGTTCTGTTCACCAGTATATCTCCAGCTCCAGTAACAATGCCCAGCACATATGGGCGTTTTAACAAATGAATATTTAATTCAAGCAAACAGAACCAATAAGCATTTGGCATGTACTCCAAAACTGGATCATGCTGGACCTGAAGGTGTCAAACTCTTTTATTCCACATGATCAATATTGGGGAAAGCAGGGGCAGAGAGTAAGTTCCTGTCAGATGCAAAAGCTGAACAGACTATTTAGAAGCTCATCCTTTGGCAACTATAGTACCCAAAGGCTTTCACATTTTTTCCATCCCAGTTTTGTCATATGATTTGTATTTAGATGGAGAATAAAGATAGTTGATTGCTGTAGTAGCTTTACTGACTGCTTTAAAGTTAATTCCATTTTCAATTTTTGTTTTGAAATAAAGTGAAATTATTTCTGACTGCAAAAGGAAGGTGTTATTTAGTAATCTAAATCCATCTCTATACTTAAAATGAGTCTCTGTCCCTAGTGTTAGTTATACAATTGCCTACTCTTTGCATTTTAAGTGAATCGTAGCCACAAGGGCTTACTCAGTTGAGTTGCTTCTTAATCCTATCAACTCAACTGAGAACCATCCTTTTCCACCTACATACACTTAGCTTTCAAGTCTAAAATCCAAAGAAATATTTAAATTATTAAAGTCAATCTTGTGAGACAGGATTTACTCATGGAAGGCAAGAAATTTAAAAAAAATTCCAATGTAAATTTGAACTTACACTGGCTAATGAAGGCTCCTTCCAAAATTAAACCAGTAAAATAATACTGGTTATGTTTTGATGTCTTGTTTTAGTGACCGATTTTTAGCATTACGTTTATGTCTTAGTATTTTTATTGTTCCTATAATATGGAGTTCATAACAATAAAACAGTTAAATATCTATTGAGTATCTGCTATGCTTAAGCCACTACACTTCATGCTCTAGGCTTAAAAAGTAGGAAGTCAAAATTCTTGCTGTATAGGTTCTAAATCCCCTGATTCAGGACAATCAAGTACACAAGCAGATCTTACAACAGCAGTTGAAATAAGAAGGAGAAGCAATATTAAACAGTGAACCAAAGCAATGATAGGCAGAATTTTCAGAAATTTTAAATGGGAAGGAAGAAGGAGATAATTTATTAGGCAGAGATGGAGGATTCCAACAAAACTCCTCATTTTTCAGGCTGACTCAAAGAGAGAAAAGTATTACACTTTTTTGGCAAAGATTACAAATTTAGGAATAATGAGTTGTTTTGTGGAGGAAAGTGATAAATCTGGTTTGAGAAATTTTTAGCACAAGGAAACCACAAAACATGCAAATAATGATGTCTAGTAGACAGTTGGAAATGTGTAGTTAGAGCTTTGTAGTGAAGTCAGGGAGAAGAGCTGTTGAACTGGGAGTCATTTTTAAGAAGCCATAAAAAGTTGCTACAATCTTGAATGGTAAGAACTGAATTATGGGTGTTGCGGGTATAATGAGATAAATTTGCAGTATTCTGGGAACAATAAAAAGACACAGCAAAAGGAGACAACAATGGGAAAGAGCCAAGCAAAGAGAAACTAAAGAGCCTCTTGATGAAAGTGAAAGAGGAGAGTGAAAAAGCTGGATTAAAACTCAATATTCCAAAAAAACAAAGATCATTACATCCGGTCCCATTCCTTTATGGAAAATGGATGGAGAAACAATGAAAACAGTGACAGACTTTATTTTCTCAGGCTCCAAAATCACTGCAGATGGTGACTGCAGCCATGAAATTAAAAGACACTTGCCCCTTGGAGGAAAAGCTATGAGCAACCTAGACAGCATATTAAAAAGCAGAGACATTACTTTGCTGACAAAGGTCTGTCTAGTCAAAGCTATGGTTTTTCCAGTAGTCACGTATGGATGTGAGGGTTGGACCATAAAGAAAGCTAAGCACCAAAGAATTGATGCTTTTGAACTGTGGTATTGGAGAAGACTCTTGCAAGTCCCTTGGACTGCAAGGAGATCAAACCAGTCAGTCCTAAAGGAAACCAATCCTGAAAATTCATTGGAAGGACTGATGCTGAAGGTAAAGCTCCAATACTCTGGCCACCTGATGTGAAGAGCCGACTCATTAAAAAAGACCCTGACCCTGGGAAAGATTGAAGACAGGAGAAGAAGGGGACGACAGAGAATGAGATGGTTGGATGGCATCACTGACTCAATGGACATGAGTTTGAGCAAGCTCCAGGAGTTGGTGATAGGGAAACCTGGTGTGCTGCAGTTCAAGGGGTTGCAAAGAGTCGGACACGACTGAGCAACTGAACTGAACTGAAAGAACCAAGATAACATCAAAGAAATCAGAAGAGAAAAAATTTCTCATTATGAGTAATGTGATCAACCCTATCAAATGCTATAGAGATTTAAATGATTTATTTCCAAAATCACTCAGCATTGCTCATCTTGGGAATATAAACCATGTTACTTCTAGTAAGAGCTATCAGCATTAATTAATTTTCAAACTAATAATTACATTTTAATTATCTTTTCTCATTTGAGACAGGATCATATCCATAAAAGTGATGCACCTGAGCTTGTCTGCGTGGAGTTTCTCCTTTACTAACTACAAAGGCATCTGCAGACACCCCCAGTGGTGATGCTTCCTATTGCCATGGGAATTGCATATGCTTCTGTAACCACTGTTTCCAAATAGATGTCACTGGTCTCAAAGCAGGAAGGCTCCTTCCCTCATTTCAACGTCCACTAGAACTCTGCTCTGTTTTCTGTCTTCAGTCCCTAAATGACCCCATAACAGTTGGAGAAAGGGTTGAGAGCCAGTGTTAATGTTCTGAGGAGCATTTGCACTGAACATTCAAATCATTGGAAAAGAAAACTGAAATTCATAAGAATGAGTTTCTAAAGATCCCAGCTTTTCCTTGAGGAGATATTTAGGAAGAAGCACCCTTTAAAATAACCTCATGTAGGCAACTTCTAATTATACATATCCTAAAACTACCATTGTAAGTGGACAAGTTTAAGATTATTCTGTAAATTGTTTAAAGCCATATAATGATGCTTATATTTCAGTCCATGATCACCTCTCCTAAGATGGCATCAAAGATTTAGAAAGTGATGGAGTAGCCTCTCCTGGTCTTGGCCTTTTGCATTTAAAAAAAACTTTCATTTGAGATTGGCAAGGAAATCTCTGTTACCAGTTTTTCTAGTACCTACTTTCATTGATGGTAGCAAAAAGAAAACTTACTATCATGGACACAGCCGGCTAACTTACTTATAAGCCTCTCCATATACATTACGTTTTCTTCTTGACCATCTTCTCCCTTCTCAAATGCTGGGGTTTTTTCCTGGAATATAAAGATAGTTGTTACTGGGTTAACCAAAAATTTCATTTGGGTTTTTGTGCAACATTGTACAGAACAAATCTCAAATGAACTTTTGGCCAACCCAATACTTAAATTCAAATTCAAATTTGCAAAGATAATTTTTAAAATATTAGTTAAATAATTGGGGCCTGGAAGAGAAGCCAAGTCAGCCAGGAATGTGGGAAGTATCTTGGTAGGGTGGAGGGTAGTTGGAAAAGGCCTCAAAACACGACCATTTGACAACTGGAGAAAAGACAGGTATATCAGTATCTTTTAAACAATACAAGTATGACCAACAGTATGGTTATAGGGGTTCCTGCTGCTGCTGCTGCTGCTAAGTCACTTCAGTCATGTCCAACTCTGTGCAACCCCATAGATGGCAGCCCACCAGGGCTCCCCCGTCCCTGGGATTCTTCAGACAAGGACACTGGAGTGGGTTGCCATTGCCTTCTCCAATGCAGGAAAGTGAAAAGTGAAAGTGAAGTCGCTCAGTCATGTCCAACCCTCAGTGACCCCATGGACTGCAGCCTACCAGGCTCCTCCATCCATGGGATTTTCCAGGCAAGAGTACTGGAGTGGGGTGCCATTGCCTTCTCCGATAGGGGTTCCTACTAGAGGAATTTCTACCCTGAGCGAACTTTTCCTTTAAAAATGTTTTCTCTGATATTCCAATTCTTATTTGTTGAAACACAAGAAAAGCATTCCATATGCTCTTCTCTACTTGCCAGGTTAAACCTCCTAAAAATGACATATTTATAAACCATGACTCAGCTCTGGCCAGTTTGAAAAAGAAGCATGAAGTAAGCACACAGAGTTGTTTTCCATTACTGATGACTTTGCCATCCCTAAACCTTCTCTTTCCCCTACCACTCACCTTGAAAATGCATCCAAGCCAAAAGGCCAGAAATTTGTCCTCAGAAACTCTTGAGTTAAATAACTCAGAAATTTCTCATGAACGTAAGTCGAAGGTATAGAGGTAGAGAATTGGTATGGAAAGGAAGAACAATTTCTTTTTAATTATGGTTGGCATGAGCATACATACTGGGTGGCATAATTTCAAATTGCTTGTATCATTGATTTTAATATTACGTTCACCACTTTTTGGTGTAGTCACTATTGTCTGTAATTCTGATGCATATAACAAATCTTATGCTCTGAGAAAAGGAGAAAGTCAAATATAAGAATAAATGCATGGTGAAGGGGAAAGAGGCTTGGTATCTACTTGGTTAAGATACTTCCTTTGTGCTTTGTAAATTAATCAGGAAATTCTGACTGAAATAAAGGACTTAGAGATCATCTTTGAACTTTAAATGACCAGTCCTTCAAGCAGACCATGCAAGAGAACATATATTTTCTGAGAGAAGTCAGCTGAGGCAAAATCAATGTATGTGTGACCACTTCTCAGTTGCAGACTGAGTTGCCAAGAAAGCATTGACACTTGAAAATACAAAATTTTAATACATTTCCATCCACATGGTTTCTCTTTACTTGATGTCTGCAAACTCAACCTATGTTTTTAAAACCCAAATACAGTTAGTTAGTTTTTATTAATAATATCTAGACCTACATTTTATTTTTTTTCAAGGAAAACACCCCACCCTTGTTCTATAAAATTACAAAATATAAGGCTGCAAGTAAGTCTTCTATTCACACAGCAAATATGTTTGCCTGTCTACTGAAGGCTCAGCTTTTTATTCTGCACCTTCATTTCACTGATGAGAAAACTAAAACCCGGAGATTTAACCAAGTTGGTTAAATCTTGGTCTTAACCAAGTTCACCAATAAGAACAAATTTGTTTAAAAGACAGAAGTAGGATGAGTCTATAAAAACTAATTCAGTTTAAATCCAGTTATTAATATAGTTGGTTTCCTTCTTCGGAGACTTTCAGGAAATATTCAGGTAGAAAAAAAAATGCTATTACAGTCAGGCAATGTGTATCCTCACACACACACACACACACACACACACACACACACACACACAAAGAGCTTTTTAAAAAGATTATTTCAAGAAAAACTATACTTAGATGTTTTAGATTCCTGTAATTAAAAATAAGGGCCTTAGATCAGCAGCACTTGGGAGCATGTTAGAACTGCAGACTCTGAGGCCCCACCCTGTAGTACTTACACAGTTTAACAATATCCACAGATGATGTGTATAGACATTAAACTTTGAAAAGCACCATTTTAGATAATCTTAGAAATTACTTCTAATCTTAAAAAGCATGCATTAAAATGTGTGTGTTTAAATGATATCAAAACTGTTTTATTACTCAAAGTAATTCTGGGATTAATATCTTCATAAAGTAAAGAATCCCTTCAAACACAGACTCTCTCCAATTTATCTTAGGTATCAATAGGAAATTTTTATATGTAGACTTCATATTGCATAAGTTGAGGTCACTCTAAGATTCACAGAAGTAGAAGTATGAAGAAATAAAATGCCCTCAAAAGAAAATATCAAACTAGCAACACATAAGTTGTTATTTGAAAATACATTGGCTCTACAATTTGCTAGTTCAAAGCTGTAAATAGAATTTATTTTAATTTAGTCAGAAGTTGGATGAAATTACTTTTTCACTATTTATGGACAAGAACGTTTGTAAGTTAATTCTGAAGGGGAAAAAATTCTTTCTAAAGAAAAACATTATTTTACAAATTTACAAGTCTCTATTTTCATGCATATAATTGCTACATAAGCAAGGGCATGTATTGTTATGTTTGCACACTTGACTAATTACAAATGATTCTTGGCTGGTAATTAAAGTAACTTTTAAAAGGCAACATTTAGTTTACTTGGTTTGCTTGCCTTTGCACATAAAAATAATAAAACTGTTTTTAAAGACTATAGACTATTCACAAATTTAGACAAGTCCAAGTAGGCTGCGTTACTAAATTGTAATCAATTCCCTCTTAATACCTGAATCCTTTCTGCCCCCAACTAAGATCCTTTGAAAGTGCTTAAGGACAATGCTACCATTTCTATTTTATGAACTTATAAATATCTAAACTAAGAGAGTATAACATGCCTCCAAACTAATCAATCTCCTGCATGTAAATAAGACCAATGTCTTAACCCATAGGTTCAACGTTTTGTTTTTGTAAAGCAAAAATCTTTCTAGGATTTTTTTTTTAAGTCTTTACAGGTTTAAATGTACAATTTTATTACTTTTAGGTACATGTTGTCTTATAAGGGCCCTTAAACAAGAACTGCGTTTTTAGCAGCTGTTTGCTGTCTTCAATGATAGGCTTTGGTGAATATTTTGAGAACATTGCATAAAATAAAGATATTCCATGTAAAATCAAAACTAGTTGTAGTAGTGTGATACAGATCTTTTTTGAGCATAACAACAAAAGGACTATATTATATCCCTGAAACTTCCCCAGGATTTTTTTTCACTACACTCCTTTAAAAAGAGATCAGTTTAGAAAATGCATTTATACCCTAGCAAATATGATTTTCCTGACTTTTTAGGCTGTCTCTGAACTTTAAGTTTTCTAAACAGCATGACATACAACTTTGGTGGTGCATACAGCATGGGCTCTTATTGCACTTAAGTCTAAACTTTTATATTTATTTCATGTATTTAAAATTGTTCACTAAATAAAGAATCCTAAGATCATTAACAACAAACATCTGCTGACCATTTGCTTTTATCTGTGACCCAGCTAAAAGAGTATACACTATCATTCATTCAGTGGCGGTATGCAACATCATCCTTCCAAATTCCTAAAAGAAAGTCATGTCCAGAATTAACGTGAAAAAAAGTGTTAAAGAGTGCATCACTTGCTTCTGTGAATATGTTATTTACGACAATCTGGATGAAAATGACAGCAAAATATTTTCTGACCTTGTCCGAAGTGCTACTCAGTGTTGAAGAGTGGGTTAAGAAGGAAGAGCACTGAAAGTAAACAGTGCTTATACCGAGTTGTCTCCCAGGACACTCTTTTATGAAGATCCTACGGAAAAGAAATTTTCTTCTGACTGCTTGTGCTGTGTAAATATTACCTCAGATAAATGCCGCATTTTAACTAAATAAGTCTGCAAAAACATAAGACTGTTTCATGTTGGTTTCCTTAGTTTTTCTGCATTAACTCAAAATTCAAGCCACGAATAAAACACTCTATAAAACAGTATTCATGACTTCATACAGTGAGGATGATATTTTCCTTTATAAATGCCACATAAAGTCTGTGGTAAGTTTTTAAATAGAAAAATCGTGAAAATCCCAACATAACCACGGATTGCCCTCCATCGCCTGTCCAATAAATTCTAACTTTAGGTTTGTACTATTTGACAGAAATCCTTCACAGTACTGAGGGGGAAAGTAGCTTTTTGTTTCTTATACATTTATCTCTGTCACTTTCTCTTTTTCCATCGAGAATGCATTGAGAATAAACATTACAATTCATATCTGCATAGAAAATGTTTGAAGAGTATGTTTTCTTCAGAAGTGATACTAAGAAAATCTAAAAAAGAATTCACTCTTCAAGAAGAAAAGAAACAAATGAAGATAAATTTTTAATGTATATGTAGTCATCAAAAATATATTGGAGCCTAGTATATGTAACTGATTCACTTTGCTGTACAGCAGAAAGTAATACAACATTGTAAAGCAACTATACACCAATTTAAAAAGCTTTAAACATATATATATATATATATATATATACACACATATATATATATACACTGGTGCCTAATCTTTTACAAAAATAATCATAACAATAAAGAACAAAAATGATGTCTATTTTAAATTATTGTTAAATATTACAGTCATAAATGAGGATCTATTTATTAAATCTAGAAGGTTAAAACCTGACTTGTATATGCTATATGTTAGAGCACAAGTTATTCAGTTACCAAAGGTAGCAATTGCTAGAAAAACGTAAAGAGTTCTTTTAAATTAGTTACAAAAATATTGCATTTAACTTGACATTAAAGTATTAGAAATAGTAAGAATTCATGCTTGGAACTTATAAGAAAAGGAAAACCCTGTTGTCATATATTATATGTGCTGTGCTTAGTCACTCAGTCTTGCCCAACTCTGTGAACCCATGACTGACAAGAAAATATCAGTGGGAAATTTTTAGCCTAAAAAAAGATAACAGGAACAGGTAGCTATTATAACTGTTATGTATTCTGAGTATATAGAGACAATAGCTCCTTTGGCTAACTAAGTAACATGCTGAAATACAATCATTGAGAGAGACCAGCCCCTCTGTTGTATGTAACATGAAATACTAACATTTCTTCTTCATTAATTGAAGCAAATTATCATATTTGTATTTCATGATATTATTGCTCCTCACATAGCAAGCTTCTAGATCTTTCCATATCACATACTCAGTACTATTTCTCCTTTTTTCTTATTTTTGCAGTTATTTGGATAAAGATTTTGAGAGGAAGAAACATTTCATGCACATGCAATATTTCCTATTCATGTTTGAGAGACCGAGTCTGTGGTTTTCCAGTTCCCAAGAAGAGAGCTAGAAAAATTAATACAAAATAATGTATTAACATATTGATACTAAGAAATCCTTATTTCTATGTCCTGGATGAAACATCTCATTTCCAGATAGTGAACATAGGAAACACAAAAAAGCAAAATACTGTGTTCAAGAGTGAAAGAAAAGATTTGTCACACGGCAGGTATTTCCCCGTTGACCAATTAAAACAAGAAACCCCATCTTTCCTTCTTTAACTGGAGGATGGCCACAACAAAGGATTTTTGAGCAGGAGATAAAATAGAAGCAAACTGATGAGCATCTTCAAGACTTCTCAGGGACATTAAACAGCCCCCTATCAAAGACCAGACAGAAGAAACACTCGGATACGCTTCATGATTTTTGGATGACATGGCATCTTGGGGAGGAACTAGCATTTTGTCCTTTGAGACCAGAGAAAAAAGCCATATATTCAACCATTTCAAATCCACTCCAGGAAAGCAAAAAAAAAGTATACAAAATGCATAGTTCATTAAAGTTGTCATTTCCCTTCTTTTAAATGTCTTACATGACCCCCATGATAAAAATTAATTGCAAAAGTAATATTTACAGCTAAAAATGAGTATGGATTATATTTTGACATCTGGTTTTGATGCTGTCAGAGCTCATTATCTCTCGGTCTCACCCTTTATTTTGCTATTGAGTTGGGCAGTTTATTTGGCTTTTTAAATGCAATTTATTTTTTCTTTATTTGCACATTAATTATTTAAAAAACAGAAAAAAAAGAATGTTAAACAGTACCAATACAGAGAGAGACAGGTTTTCTGAGGTAGCTTGCTTTCTCTAACTCTAATAAATAAAATGTGAGGAAAGTGGACAAGTATCACTTTCAAGAATATGAGGCAATAAACATGAGAGAAGAAGAAAGTTAAAAATACAAAGTGATGTGACCTATCAATGCTGCATACTGAATTCTCATTACAACTATTAAAGGATATTCATTGCAAATGTATTATAGCCCATAGCTTAAATAAACACTGATTACCCCTGGATCAGCCAAAGGACAAACTGAAAGCAAGGTATCTGTGGACACCTCGTCTCTTTAAAAAATCGGCCAATTGTAAACATAATCTAGTTACAAAGCATGTTTTCAAAAATTATCCACAGTCTTTGCTTATTAAAAAGTGAGCGTCTATTGACAACATGGATGATATAGATTAAGCCAGCAACCATGAAAATGTTCCAGTGTCCCTAATGTCTAAAATTGTAATTTAGTTATTATTTATCAGCTTCATTAAATAATTTTCTATACGGGTAATCATGTGTTCTATTTCTTTTCCAACGAGGGAAACTTGAACTCATAAAATTGGAACTAATAAAATCAGGGGAAGGGAAATCTAAATTATAAACCATTCTTTTACTGATTCCATGACTTATCCTTGGCAAAATTAAGTCCATCCTCCCACCGTAAGCCACAAGAAAATTATTTATAATTTGTAGGTGTTAGTGACTTAATAGAGCACATATTCTCCTTGGATGCTTGCATTTTAAAAGAAAAGGTAAAGACAAAAAACCTAATGTAAAATAATAAACTGTTAATAAGATTCTTCTAGAACATGGGGAAAGGAAATTGTTTCTCCTGAGAGACTGGCATAATTTCTCTCTATGGATGATAAACAGTAATTTGCTTTGATGTAAGCCTTTATATAGAGAATGGATAAATAACAAGGTCCTACTGGATAGCACAGAGAACTACATTCAATATCCTGTGATAAACCATAATGGGAAAGAATATTTGTAAATTAATAAATATACGTATAACTGAACCACATTGTTGTACAGCAGTAATCAACACATTGTAAATCAACTATATTTCAATAAAAATTTTTAAATAATAATAATAATTTGCTTTGAGTATCAAAAATAACACAGCTAAATGTACAGACCACCTTTATTCATTTTTTAAGATCCTATCCTGTATTTTTCCCATTCCTGACCTCCTATTATAATTCACTTTTTCTCTGGTCCTGAATGTTTGTAAGTTGCCCTACTCTCTGGAGATTAAAGCTACATACATAACACCAGCATTACTTGTCTCTTCCAAAATTTGGTCTCTACCATCACCACCACCCAGTCCCAGCAGTCCATAGTCTGGCAGCTTTCTCTTTTCAGGTTTCCTCTTTCCACCCTTTAACTTCCATATATAAACCATAGATTCTCCTTCTGCTTGAAGAAAAATTAACTCAGAGTGATTCTTACAAAACTGTGAAATAAGATCAGTCTGTGGTCTTTCCCTCTGTCCTCCTTAGATTCCTGGTGTCAGGTCCTAGGACCCCCATTCAGGAGCTTCAGCCCCTGCCTTCCCTTAGCTCCTCTGCCTCCATTCACCAAACCTCCCCATTCCTGCTCCAAAATGTGTTGAGAATTGCTCATTTCAATAATAAAATAGCTCTGTAGCAAAGCTTGAAGTGACTTTACATAGTTTGCTCTCTTAGGGTGATCTTGACAATGAAACAAGTCAAATTTCTCTTCAAATGCAGATGAGTGGTGGTTTATAATTTACACAGGACTTGCATTTTATCTGGAGAAAGAAATGGCAACCCACTCCAATATTCTTACCTGGAAAATCCAATGGACGGAGGGACCTGGTAGGCTACAGTCCACAGGGTCGCAGAGTCGAACAGAACTGAGTGACTTCATTTTCACTTTGCACTTTTATCCCATTTACTCAAGCAAAAAATAATTATAATAACAAAATTTATAGTAACACGGACATGTTTCTTAAAACACATTTTGTATAGAATTCACATTACTTGTACTGTATTTTAAATATTTTCTGGAAAAGCACTCCAAAGGAACACTAGTTAGTCTCTCTTCTTATCAAATAGGAATGGGGTTGGTTTTCTTTAATTGTTTTTCATATTAAATAAGAGCATTAATTGGTCTAAATATTCCTGGTGAAGTTTCCACATTTCTAATTAAATCTCAAGCAGGCCCAACTTCTTAGAAAACACGTGTACCAGTGCCCTAAGTCTAAACTGAAACAGAGGAGATGCTGTTTCTCAATGAAAGTCAAGCACTGTTGACAAGCCTTCCTCAATTTCAAGTCAGTCCACCCTCAGGTAACACAGTGGTTTTCCATTCAGTGTGAGCTGCAGGCTTTCCAAATGCTAAAGATTCTCATTTTGCCCTTTGTATCATTTTAACAAGTAAGTAGTATGCTTAGGCACCTTTCTGCATGATCCTAACTTCCTCTTATTAGCTTTTTAACTCTGTGATACTCAAAATTCATTCCTCTTTGTTTTCAGAAAATATTTTCAAACAACTTGAAGTTAACATCAAAAGGTTCTACTTGTTTTATATTTGTGTTACGTTGAAAAATAATTTCTCTAAAGTTCTATATTGGGAAATAAACTACTTCTTTTTACTTCTCGATATATTCAAAGTGGGTTTAATGAATCTTATTCCCTTATTTAAAGTTTTAAGAAATAGTAATTAATCACCATTATTTAGCAAGCAAGAATTATGGGGACAATTGTTTCAATAAATCAACTCAAAAGATCTCACAAGTGAAAGGGTTTTCTGGGTTAACACTGTGAAAACTTTACAATCTTGAATTGCTTCCTGATTATTCTACTATTAATTATTTAAATGACAAATCTCAGCAAAAGTACAGATGACATTTTACATTTGTCCAAGTCACTAACTTAATAACCAGATAAGAAGGCAGTAGAATGACAAAACATGTCATTTTCCTCAACACTGAAATGAAATCTTTCAGAAACTCATTTGTATACATGAAAAATCACTTACTTGATTATGCGCTCTACCATTATTTTGAAAATTCATCAAAACAATTGGAGTCTTACAACAAAAATATTTTTTTAAACATTATGAAATTTGGTCTGGGTATAGAAGGCAATATTATATGATGCTACAAACTATGGAACTATAATCATAGTTTCTATCAATGAAGAAATTTTATTTTGGTAGAAAGCTTGCAGTTAGGCCCAACAAAAACTGTTACTTTTAGAACAACCTATAACTAAGCAATTACTTATCAATGGATTTCCAGCTGTTCAATGGAATATGAAGTAATTTTTGCCCACACAAATAATCCATGCCAATAATTTAAGATTGATTGCTATAGTATTTGAGATTTTCTTTAAGACTGTTTAGAACTGACATTTTAAATTATTATTATTAACATGACCGTTGGTCACAATATCAGTCAATTTAATCAAAATCAGGAAACCAACATTAAGTGGACAAGCTGTAGAAGTTGACAATAACATTGGTTTGGAGGTGAGGAAGTACAAATTATTTTTTTAATGAAATAAGAAAAAAATCTCTAAAGCATATTTCAAATAGAAATCATATGACCAAAAGTTCTTTGCATATATAAAAGTGCTTCCAAACTAAGGCATATATGTAGAATCATTACCTGTAGAACTTACATTTGGTTTTGGGAGAAGTTGTCAAATTCCCCTGAAAAACATTTCAGTCTGCCATTAAACTACCAACTATGTAGAAAGCACTTACTGAAATAGCTAGATTTTCAGTTCGTAACTTTAAGACTTGGAAAAAATTAAATTCAGTACTGCAAATAAAAAGAATTAATTTTTCTTCCTACCCACAAAAAAAATTTTCATCATGCTTCTGAATCTGCGCCACTTCCTGCCTGAAATACTTATTTAGAACTGCTCCTTTGTGTTAACTGTTTTTCACATTTCACTAGATGATCTCAAAAACCAGTTGGGATTTAAATCATCATGAATAATAATAGATTCAGATTGATGTGCAGTTAAAGCAAAGATAACGCACATCTGTAACCCCAGTTA
Organism: Bos grunniens; assembly: GCF_055505025.1. Taxonomy (NCBI): domain Eukaryota; kingdom Metazoa; phylum Chordata; class Mammalia; order Artiodactyla; family Bovidae; genus Bos; species Bos grunniens. Next base: position 137,791,397 of record NC_141165.1, read on the forward strand.
TAAATAATAGAACATTAAAAGAGTTTATTAGAAGAAAAAATTGCCTGAAAACTGAAATTAACCTCCTAGAATTTCTCAGATAAACCAAATTATTCTACAAAACCAAAGCCAATATCCAAGTCTGTTTATAAAAATCACCCATTCCAAATTTGTCCTCTCATTTACAATTTTTAAATGCTCTCCTGTCCTCTTTTGAGTTTTAGCTGAATTTGTGTGCTGTGCATTGTTGTTTCAGCTTAAAAACCTCCTGTGTGGCAGTGGGCTTGGCAGCCCAGAGAAAGGCGATGAACACTGTCAAATTCAGCGCAGTGCACTTGGTAACACAAGGAGAGCGTGAATAATATTTGGAGATCTAGCACACCTTAGTGGAAACACTTATAACTACAACTGCTTTGAAGCTATTTAAATGTTAAACTCCATTGTTTTAGTGAAATTCCATTTTTTCTAAATAGATGAACCTTGTTCAGGCTTTTTTCCCCTTAACTTTGATGTGTTTCTTTCCCAAACACCCCTGATAAGAAGATAAATGTGATCATTAATTTCTAAAAGGAGAAACCATCATTTCTTTTCAGAATATCTATGAATATCTGTACAACTCCCATAAAGCTATCAAATTAGTGGCAATGCCTTCTTTACCATCGTGGTCAAGTGCAAAGTGTCAGATTTTTCTTGTTAAATGAGAGCTGTGCATTTGATCTGCAAAAGCTTGTCAGCTCAGCTCTTGGGATACTTCAAAGACTTGGTTTCAGATAAGTTCAGCATGTTCTACCATTAATGTCTGACCCCCTTTACTTCATACTACTAAAATGTCATCACGAAGAAAAGAGATGACATCACAAATATCCATTCTACTATCCAGACAATTTCCAGAGCTTTAGAGCTGAGATAGGTAAAACATTCAAAAATAAGTATAGGGACTTTCCTGGTGGTCCAGTGGTTAAGACTTCACCTTCTGATGCAGGGGGTGCAGGTTCGATCCCTTGTGGGGAGCTAAGGTGCCATATGCCTTGTGGCCAAAAAACCAGGACACAAACAATAGAAGCAATATTGTAACAAATTTAAGAAAGACTTTAAAAATGGTCCACATCGAAAAAACCATCTTAAAAAAAATAATAAGTAGAAAGCATTCATTTCAAAACATGAAGAAAATTAGTCCTGGTCATATATACTTCCATGTATACACATATTTCTAGAAATTAGAATATGATATTTATAGAGCCATAGGTGAAACACTTGTTTATTATCGGCATCTCAACCACATGACTGAAAACTAGGAAGGAAGTAAATTGTTGTTCAGTCGCTAAGTGGTATCCGACTCTTTATGACCCCATGAACTGCAGCACACCAGGCTTCTCTGTCCTTCACCATCCCCCAGAGCTTGTTCAAACTCATGTCCATTGAATCAGTGATGCTATCCCTCTCATCCTCTGCCGTCCCCTTTTCCTCCTGCCCTCAATCTTTCCCAGCATCAGGATTTTTTATGAGTCAGCTCTTCACATCAGGTGGCCAAAGTATTGGAGTTTCAGCTTCAGCATCAGTCCTTCCAATGAATATTCAGGACTGATTTCCTTTAGGATTGACTGGTTGGATCTCCTTGCAGTCCAAGGGATTCTCAAGAGTCTTCTCCAACACTATATTTCAAAAGCATCAATTTTCAGCACTCAGCCTTCTTTTTGGTCCAACTGTCACATCCATACATGACTACTGGAAAAACCATAGTTTTGACTAGATGGATCTTTGTTAGCAAAGTAATGTCTCTGTTTTTTAATACACTGTCTAGGTTGGTCATAGCTTTTCTTCCAAGGAGCAAGAGTCTTAATTTCATGGCTGCAGTCACCATCTTAGTCAGAGAACTAAGATCCTCCATTTCACAGGGCAACTAAGCCTGCATGCCACAACCACTGATCTCACTTGCCACAACAAACACCCAAAAAAAGGAAAAAAAAAAAACAAAACTTTCCTTTTGGGGAGATCTCACGTGGTTTGGAGTAGAGCACCAAACAACTGCATGCCTGTGGTCATTGTCCAAAATTGTAACAATCTCTGTGATAAACAAATATGGAAGGTCAACGAAGCTAGTATGAGGGTACAGACCTGGGCAAAGAAAGCAGGAAAATGGTAACTGGCAAAAAACTTAACACTACGAGGGGAATGAGACAACCAGTCTCATAGTCTCACCCAAGTGGGACTTGGTAAGTTTTCACAAGTCCCTGGAAATTTGGAAGGTTGCACATGGGCAGGAGACACCAAAAAGGGCCCTAACCATCCACTCATCCCTGGATGAACATGGGGCCTGTGTGGGCACAAAAGAGATGTGAGACGGCCTGCTGTTGCTGCTGCTGCTGCTAAGTCGCTTCAGTCATGTCTGACTCTGTACGACCTGGTAGGATGCAAAAGCTGGGACAGATGTGAAATGTCTGAATTTTGAATATGCTCCCGGACACACAGTCAGATCAATAGGAACGGAGGAAGAGTCTTTCTGGCTCAAGGTGTTTGAGCACAATTTCCGAACAATCACTGGCTGATCACGGAGCTCTACTGTCACAGTGGTGGACCCCTGGGAAATCAAGCTGAAATATACAAATGAGAAAGTTTTACACACTGAGCATAAATATCAAAGTGCACACAATGTGAAAGAGAACAGACTCCATATATTTTGTCCAGGGAAGTTACTAAACAACACTTACCATACACACAGAGCAGCAATAGCAACAATCTAGAGGGTGGGGAAGAGGGCGTGAGAAATGAGAATCTAGATTTTCTACTGTGCATTATCAAATATGTCTAGTTATTTAAAATTAAGACATGTAAAGAAACAGGAAAATGTAGCCCATGAGAGTCAGCAGAAAACATCTCTGAGGGTACTGAGATGTTAGACTTAACAGACAAAGAATTCTAAGCATAATTATAAACATATTTAATTATAACTATATTTAAAGAACAAAATAAAACCATAGTTAAGGAATTGCAAGTAAATGTGATGACAATGAATTATCAGTCTCAATAAAAATAGAAATTTTAGTCTCTCTAAAAATTGAAATTATAAAAAGGAACCAAATACAAAAATTGTAAAGTTGAAAAATATAATGACTGAAAGGAGCATTTCACCAAAGTGATTTAAGAGTAGATTTGAGATGGCAGCAAAAAACAATCAGTATTTATTATCAGTAGTCTTGAAAACAGATCAATAGAAATGATCTAATGTGAAGAACCTATGGGGGAAAGATAAAGAGAATGAATAGAGGCGGTCAAGTAGAATAAACACAGAGTGATCCATTCTTAGGCATATCAGAGAACAAGAATGGCAATTGACAGAAGAGAGAATAGGAAAGCCTGTATATGATCTGCAAAATGCAATAGTTTGTGGCTATTCCACTTAATCAGAAACAATACTACCTTATTTGAATTGTCCTTGCTGGCACCCCGGCATTTAAGAACAGAACAGTAACTGGATTTCACAATAAACAAAACTAAATCCCTAAAATCTAACTTAATATTTTAATATTTTCCTTCCAGCTTTAGTGTGATATAACTTACATACAGCACTATGTAAATCTAAGGTATACAGCATAATGATTTGACTTATATCCATCAGGAAATAATTACAATAAATTTAGTAAACATCCATCATCTCATATAGATACAAAATAAAGGGGGGGAAATGCCTATTTTTCCCTTGTGATGAGCACTCAGGATTTACTCTCAATAGCATTTGTCTATAATATACAGCTGTGTTAGTGATATTTATCATAGTGAAGCTCATATCCCTAGTATTTATTTACCTTATAACTGCAAGTTTGTACTTTTTAATCACCTCCATCCAATTACCCCTTCTATGTGCTGTCAAGTGATGGGACTGAATGCCATGATCTTATACTTTTTGATGTTGAGTTTTAAACCACCTTTTTCACTCTCCTCTTTCACCCTCATTGAAAGGTTCTTTAGTTCCTCTTTACTTTCTGCCATTAGAGTGGTATCATTGCCATATCTGAGGTTGCTGAAGAATTGATACTTTCAAATCATGATGCTGGAGAAGACTCTTGAGAGTCGCTTGGACAGCAGGGAGATCAAACCAGTCAATCTTAAAGGAAATCAATCCTGAATATTCATTGGAAGGACTGATGCTGAAGCTGAAGTTCTAATGCTTTGGCCATCTGATGCGAAGAACTGACTCATTGGAAAAGTCGCTGATGCTGGGAAAGATTGAAGGCAAAAGGAGAAGGAGGCGGCAGAAGATGAGATGGTTAGATAGCATCACCAACTCAATGGACATGAATTTGAGCAAACTCTGAGAGACAGAGAAGGACAGAGGAGCCTGGGGGGCATGGGGTCACAAAGAGTCAGACATGACTTAGCAAATGAGCAACAATAACAAATCCAATTACCCAACTCCCTAATCCACCTCTGGTAACCACAAATCTGATCTCTTTTTGTATGAGTTAGTTTGGTTGGTTGGTTAGTTTTGAAGTATAATTGACCTTAATCACTCTGTTAATTCCTGGCACACAACATGGTGATTTGCTATTTCTATATATTAGAAAATGATCACAGGTGTGAAACACAGTATGGGGAAAAAAAATGAATAGTGATGTTGTATCTTCGTATGGTGACGGATGGTAACTAGACATCCTGGATCATTTTGTAATGCATAAAAATATCTAACTTAATCTTTTAATTAAATGATTAGTATACAGTTATGTGACAGCCATCTCACTTTTAAATTATTTTTTGAAGTAGACAAGGAGGATAAATAGGCAGAAGCGAGCAGCCTTGTCTTGGGTTTGGATCCAAAATTAAATATGTCCCCACCACTGCCTTCACTATTTCATGCTGAAATGTTCTGATATGCCCTCCTTCAGGACAGTTACATTCTCAAACAATCTCATTAATAGTATCCAGAGGCCTTTACAACTATAATTAATGTGCAATTTTAAAAGGGTCAGGGGTATGTCATTCTTTTATAAGATAAAGGTAAGAAGAATGCTAAAGGAAAGTTAGGAAAGAGACCTGGTAAATCACAAAGAGATTCTCAGGCAGATTAATTTCAGAAGAGGGATTATGAATATTGTGATTACAGTAATTATTAATAATTTTCTTACAATTATCCATGATGACATATCCTTTAGAAAACCTTCCCAGACTCCAGGAATATGCATACTGCAGCTGAAAGATTACTGTATTTGAAGACTCTAGATATGAAGATTGGTGCCCTTTTTTACTCAGTGTATATTTAGCTCAAATTGAGATTTATGTTCCATTCTCACCCTAGAAATGATGAGCTAAATGATAGTAAATATTAAATTCACATTTTAAAATGCATAACTGTTATAAAAAGGATTACTTGAGAACTTGTGTGTAATATACTACCAGTAACTACTCAGCTTTTGTTTACATCTATGAGAATTTCTCAACCTTGGCACTATGGAAATTTTAGCCAGAAAAATCTTTGCCGTGGGACCCTGGCTTGTGGATCATAGAGGGTGCAGCAGCATCCCTGATCATCCCACTAGATGCCACTAGCAGCCTGCTACTCTGTTACCCCACCTTGCCCTGCCCAGATGTGACAACCCAAACATCCCCGGACACTGCCAAGCACACCTGACAGGCAAAATCGCCTCTAGGCTATCTTACATAGTCCTTTCTGGGAGCGCATGGAAAGTTGTTGCTTGCTTTTGTTTGTCACCGCAATCTAACTTTGTCTCTTCTTTCCTTCTACATGTTTACCCCTGTCTTCTCTGGAACCTCTGTAATAAATTGAATAGTCTGTACCTCCTTTGTGAAAGTTCTCCTCATTTCTATGATTTGAATGAAAGCCCCAATTCCCCTAACATCCTTCTTCTACAAGCCTCTTAAACTGAGCTTGCTTTTTCAGTGTTGGGAGATGTGGACAGCAAGATCTTCACTTCTTCCTTCTCCTTTCACACCATTCCTTCTCTTCTTCTTTTGTTTATAATAAAGCAAAAACGTTACTGCCTTGCGGTTCACACATTGGCCATCACTCTGGTTACAGGCTACCATTTGTCTATGCCATCAATTCCCCATCCTCTTGTCATCTATGACTTCGTGTTCTCTTACCTTACAACAAGTGAATCCCAAGCTCTCTTTCTAGGCTGAGGCATATCATCCATCCAATCTACCCTTTCCAATAAGCCAAAATGATTCATGCAAAAATGTAGGTCTCCCCAGTTATCTGCCTTAAATGCATCAGTTCAGTTCAGTTCAGTCACTTAGTCATGTCCGACTCTTTGCAACCCCATGAATCGGAGCACCCCAGGCCTCCCTGTCCATCACCAACTCTCAGAGTCTACCCAAACCCATGTCCATCAAGTCGGTGATGCCATCCAGCCATCTCATCCTCTGTCATGCCCTTCTCCTCCTGCCCCCAATCCCTCCCAACATCAGAGTCTTTTCCAATGAGTCAACTCTTCTCATGAGATGGCCAAAGTATTGGAGTTTCAGCTTCAACATCAGTCCTTCCAATGAACACCCAGGACTGATCTCCTTTAGGATGGACTGGTTGGATCTTCCTGCAGTCCAAGGGACTCTCAAGAGTCTTCTCCAACATCACAGTCCAAAAGCATCAATTCTTCAGTGCTCAGCTTTCTTCACAGTCCAACTCTCACATCCATACATGACCACTGGAAAAACCATAGCCTTGACTAGATGGACCTTTGTTGGCAAAGTAATGTCTCTGCTTTTTAATATGCTGCCTAGGTTGGTCATAACTTTCCTTCCAAGGAGTAAGCATCTTTTAATTTCATGGCTGCAATCACCATCTGCAGTGATTTTGGAGCCCCCAAAAATAAAGTCTGATACTGTTTCCCCAACTATTTCCCATGAAGTGATGGGACCAAATGCCATGATCTTAGTTTTCTGAATGTTGAGCTTTAAGCCAACTTTTCACTCTCCTTTTTCACTTTCATCAAGAGGCTTTTTAGTTATTCTTCACTTTCTGCCATAAGGGTGGTGTCATCTACGTATCTGAGGTGATTGATATTTCTCCCGGCAATCTTGATTCCAGCTTGTGCTTCTTCCAGCCCAGTGTTTCTCATGATGTACTCTGCATATAAGTTAAATAAACAGGGTGATGCATCAGCAACACTTTAATTACCTTATAATATTCAAATCCTTTCATATGGTGTACAAGTCCCTTCATAGTCTGCCCCACTCTTGTGCCTCCAGCCTAGATATTAATCTGTCTATCTATCTATATCTCTATCTCTGTGTCACACATACTCACATACAAGTAGCTCAGTTGCAGGCATCCTGAAGTTCTTTCTGTTCCCTAAACACACTGTGTTCTTTCTTGCATCTGGACTGTTATACGCAGTGTTCATCTCATTTGAGTCCTTCCTCCTCTATCTTCATCATTAAGCTATACCTATTTATCCTATGAACTCACTTTCCCAGTTCCCCTTAACCAGTCATTCAGTCATGTCCAACTCTTTGTGATCCCAGGGGCTCCTCTCTCCATGGAATTCTCCAGGCAAGAATACTGGAGTTGGTAACCATTTCCTTCTCCAGGAGTTCTTCCCAACCCAAGGATTGAACCTGGGTTTCCCACACTGCAGGCATATTTTTACCATCTGATTCATTTGAGAAGCCCAAGTTCTTCTTGGTACTCCCATATGCTTTAATAATTCACAAACGAGTTAGGGCTTGTTTACTTCTCTTTACCTCCATTAAAATGTAAACGCTAAGAAAGTTGGAACTCTATTCACCACTAAATCCCCAGGACTTATAAAGAATCTATTGCGTGTGTTTATTGAATGTATGAAAGGATATTACTGTACTACTTACCTGAATGTAAAAGATGTTTCTTTTGTACAAAAATAATATTGTACTATTTACCAACTGAATAAGGGCTTCCCTGATAGCTCAAGTTGGTAAAGAATCCACTTGCAATGCAGGAGACCCCAGTTCGATTCCTGGGTCAGCAAGATCCACTGGAGAAGGGATAGGCTACCCATTCCAGTATTCTTGGGCTTCCCTTGTGGCTCAGCTGGTAAAGAATCCACCTGCTATGCTGGAGACCTGGGTTGGAGACCTGGGTTCAATTCCTGGGTTAGGAAGATCCCCAAGGAAGGGAAAGGCTACCCACTCCAGCATTCTGGTCTGGAGAATTCCATGGACTATATAGTCCATGGGGTCACAAAGAGTCGAATACAACCAAGTGACGGTCACTTTCATTTTACCATCTGAATAATTTAGGACAATCTCATACTTCATTTAGATCAATTTGGAAGGCATTTGGTTAAATATTTTTCTTTTCCTAACTATTCTATCTATTATTTCATTCCCTTCTTAGTATGGAAACTCCTGAGAGCACTTTATATTTCTGAAAACTCTCTGGGCCATTTCTTTCCTTTTCATTCTGGAGTTTCTGATTATGACAGCATAGTAGGCATAAAAAGAAAATCTTACATTCACTTAACTACACACATGTTTTCTCATGGAGTCAAAGCCAATTTGGGAAAAATGTTTAGTCTAATCAAAACTTCAAAACGTATGATGCAGAAGAAAAGAACAGAATGGCCTTACAGAAAGGACAGAATGGACTTTGGGCTTTGCTTTTTGATAACTGAGTATCTGGTCTGTATTCTAGGCTGAAATATTGTTAGATATACCCTTGAATGACCTAAAACATGGTTTAGTTTTTACCTTACTAGTCCTCAATTCTTTAAATGAAATTAGATAAATCACTGTCTGTAACTCATTGTTGTTTTCCTGCCTAACAATTATTTCACAGTTTGATTTGGGGATAATTACTAAAAAGGGATTAAAAGAGAGCATCTTTACCTCTCCAAGTCTTTAAAATTGTAAAAGATATCCATGATAGATATCTTTTCTAAGATTGTTTGTAGAGATTCTTTTTAAAGGTTATATTGCTTACTATAGATATCACTGTATAGTCTAACTATTCCTGATGAGGTGCTTATTGTGTAATTGTGCTTCTTCAAATTAAAAGAAAACAGGGAGTTCCCTGGTGGTCTAGTGGTTAGGACTTGACGCTTTCACTGCTATGGCCTGGGTTCAATCCCTTGTCTGGGAACTGACATCCTACAAGCCTAGGTGCAGCCAAAAGAAATAAATAAAACAGCAAGTAGATCATGTGATTTGCTTGGGACAATATTTCATAGGAAACTCTACCTGGGAGAAGAAAGAAAATTCTTCTGAATTTATAACTTTAAAAAAAATTATGTATTACCACATATAAGATAGCCAGTGGGAGTTTGCTGTATGACACAGGGACCCAAAGCCAGTGCTTTGTTATAACCTAGAGGGATGGAAGGGGGAAGGCGGTGGGAGAGGTGTATAAGAGAGAGGGGACATTTGTACACCTATGCCCGTTTTATGTTGACTTATGCAAAAATATTATAATTATCCTATAATTAAAAATTTTAAGAAAAATTTTAAATTGTTTTACTATAATCAGTTATAGCAGCTCTATGTAGCACAATATTTTATTCTTTCCTTTCACTGAATGATAGACATTCATTCTTTTGTTCTCTTCCAACAGAAAAAGTAAACTTTTTAATCACCATAGACAGGAAAAGCAACTAGTCCCCAACACCTGCAGTTTGTTGAAAGTAGTCTATTCTGCTCCATCAAATTCTGTTCTCATGGGCTGTACAATTAATACAAGTGTGTTAGTGTTTAAATCTTCCTCAAAAAGTTAATCAGCTTCCAACTGTAAAATGAAGACACCCCAAACAGTCCACCTATATAATGAAAAACACTTCAAATAGCTCTATTTTTAATCTACAATTTATCCTATTTGCATACCATTTTTGAACATTAATATTTCTTTTGATTTTCAAGTTTTTAATTGCATATGTTCAACAACAAATCTAACTTTCTACAGCCAATATATTTTACTGGTGAGATCCAGAAATACCAATAATCAAGGTATTTTTGGCCTAAACTTATATATTAAGGAAAACTGGATAACAATTGATCCTCTCAAATAGATGTGGGTCCATACATTCATTGAATAGATAATTCAGTGAAAGCCAACTATGTGCCAAGCACTGGTTTGAATTCCACCATTGGTATCTTATTTTGTTGTCAACAAAAGCTAATGCAACATTTTCCACAATCCACAGCTATCTATAATGCCTCCAGATACCTTTCTTCATACTTCACTGAGCCATTTTGGATTCTTCCTGCCAGTAAATCAGTGAGTCAGAAAGCATTCTTATCCCTAACCATTCTGATCCCAACTTGCAAGTTAACTGGTGCCACTATGAATCCGTTCCTATGCCTTCTGCTCTCTAGTTTATTTCAAAGTCCACTTTTTAAAAACAAACAACAAAAAGTCTACTTTCTTCACTATGTCATCTGTTCTCATCTTCCACTTCCATCCCTATTTACCTGGTATTCTATATCCTTTTTTCCAACAACTCTTTGGCCAATACTCAAAATTGCTTTGCTTTACTGACTCCTTATGATATGCTATGGCAATCAAGGTCCAATAAGACAAACAGAACCACTAGAAAAACTATAGACTCTGGGCTAAATTATAGGAATTTTACTTTATGTGACTGTGGGAGTTGTTTTAATAGTTCATATGATTATTGCTTCTATTTCTGCTCCTGAGTCTGGTCCAGAAACAGAAGAAGTTGAAGTTAGTGACCCAGTAGGAGCTCCAGAACCAGTGTGCCTGACTGCTGGCCACACCTACAAGATCAGACAGTCAACTACCATGTATGTGAGCTGCAACAGCTCCTGGAGCCACCAATCCGACCATAGGCATAAAAAGAGTATAACTCCTGCTTCCCTTTGACCTTCCAAACCTACTCTTGTGGCTCATGCTAACCCAGATCTATGCAAAGAAGAAAATATAGGTCCAGCTTAGCTGTGCATGTGTGTTGTCGATTCAGTCATGTTCGACTCTCTGTGACTCCATGGACTTTAGCCTGCCAGGCTCCCCTGTCCATGGGATTCCCCAGGCAAGAATACCTGAATGGGTGGCCATGCCCTCCTCCAGGGGATCTTTCCAACCCAGGGATCAAATCCACGCCTCCTGTATTGGCAGGCAGGTTCCTTACCATTAGCACCTCCTGGAAAGCCCCCACCTTAGCTAATGCCATGCAAATTCACCACACTTCATTCTTTGTCAACCTCCTTTAATAATACTGAACTTCCAAAATTATGCTTCCATCTCAACTATCCCCCATGCATGCATGCTAAGTCACTTTAGTCATGTCTGACTCTTTGCAACTCTATGGACTATAGCTCAGCAGTCTTCTCTAACCAAGGGATTCTCCAGGGGATCTTCCTGTATCTTCCTCATTAAGTTAATCAGCTTCCAACTGATTAAAAGAAGACACCCCAAACTGTCCACTTATATAATGAAAAACACTTCAAATAGCTACATTTTTTTAATCTAAACTTTATCCTATCTCTTCTATCCTAGCCTATCTACGCTTTATCCTATCCTAGCAGATCATATGATTTGCATCTCTTATGTCTGCTGCATTGGCAGGTGGGTTCTTTACCACTAGTGCCACCTGGGAAGCCCCCCCCCCATTATTGCCCATACAAAATACATTATCATTATCCTTAAAAGAAAATACTAAGATTTTAATTCCTTTTCGATAGTGTGTAACTTAAATATCAAGATACAAGGTTAAATGCTGGGTTCCCAAGTGGCTCAGTGGTAAAGAATCCGCCTGCCAAGAAGGAGATCCAGGTTTTATCCCTGGGTCAGGAAGATCCTCTGGAGAAGGAAATGGCAGTCTGGTCTAGGATTCTTGCCTGAGAAATCCCATGGACAGAGAAGCCTGGTGGACTACAGTCCATGGGATCGCAAAGAGTCAGACATGACTTAGCGACTAAATCACCAACCACCATAAGGCTAAATGCTATTAAAACAGTCTATGCTAATGGTAGGGAAATGGTAGAAGGGAAGAAGAGATGATTATTATATACATATGACATATTCATATCAAAGTTGAGAAAAAATTATCTCTCTTATAATCCTTGTCTCTAAAACTGTGTATGTGGTCAGCATTTATAACTGACTTCCTCTGCTCCCCACTTCATGTCCCTCTGCCTTCAGCGAGCTCCTCAGTTGGTCATGGCTCCTTGCCTGGAAGAATGACCCAAACCTTCATCCCTCAGGGATCTGGACCATTGGTATCCTGTCTGTTTGGGGTCATAGTTTCCTAATGACTTTAATCAGAGGATGTAAGAGTAGTTAGTAGCACCTCAGGGGAGGTCCTGCTTTCTAGAAATATTCCTCCTCACTCCCATTCCACTGAAGCACTCTACTTTCCTCTTATAGTCAGGATCAGTCACCTCAGCCAGGAGAGTTAAACCCTTCTTTTCTCACTGATTTGCTGGCTGAAGAGTCCACAGTGATCAAGTGGCAGACTTAACTCCCAACTTAATGGAACCACTGCTGCATTCTCTGATAAAGGTATTCCTCCCTTGGGAACTAAAACTTGTAGACCATTAGATCCTATTTTTTTGCCAGAAAGAGAAACAAAAAATATTGCTAGTGTGGGGAACTCTGCTCAGTGTGGCAGCCTGGATGGGAGGGGAGTTTGGGGAAGAATGGATACATGTATATGTATGGCTGAGTCCCTTTGCTGTCCACCTGCTGCTGCTGCTGCTGCTAAGTCGCTTCAGTCGTGTCCGACTCTGTGCGACCCCATAGACGGCGGCCCACCAGGCTCCCCTGTCCCTACCACAATATTGTTAATCAGCTATACTTCAATATAAAATAAAAAGATTAAAAAAATATTGCTAATAGAGCTCTATAGTTAATATAAAAGGATTCACTCCCATTTCTACCCTTTGATTCCCAGAACTGTAAATACTGGCTTTGGGAGAAACAATGGCATATATTAGTTAATGATTTTGAACACATAGTATATATTCTAAAGAAAATTATCACATATCTGCAGGTATTGACACTGAGTTGGCACCAAAACAGAACTTTTAAAAGCCATTCCCCTATTCTACCAGGCTAGCTGCTTCAGGATAAGGAGAATGTGGTAAGAACAGTGAGTTACCTCATCATGAGACCATCACAGAACTTCATTTGCTGTAAAATGAACCCTGAGGTAAGAATCAATCAGTGAGTTCATGGATGATAGTGCTGGCAGAGTATTACAGGAAAAAATTAAATCTATATCCACTGTAAAGGTCTATTCTAATGAGAACAAATGTTAATTCTTGGTTAAGTGTTTCTAAGTAACCAACTTGCCACCAGGTAATTAGATAGTGCCCTCAAAAAAAGAATACCATATTGGGGGCTCAGTACTGGTCTCTGCTGTTTGCAGGTTATGTACTCATTGATGTCCGAAGACAGATGGGCCTTACTGAATGGAATTCCATGTTGCAGAACCCACGTATAAGATCTATTTGTGTTCACCATGGTTACTTTGCTCAGCCTGTTGAGCAAGAACAGGGGTGTTTGGTTTAAGAGGCTGAATTATGTCTAGAGAACAGGTCATCTTGTCCATCAATTATTACAATTTTCCTCTGCAGAAATTATTCTTTGGTGATCATTCACACTCTGTGCCTATCAAGAGAGGTCTATTTTCTTTGCCATGTCATGTGGCATGCAGGATCTTAGTTCTCCAATCAGGGATTAAACCCCTGCTCCCTGCAGCGGAAGCAGGGAATTCTAACTACTGGACCACTAGGGAAGTGCTTATGAGAACTCAATTGAAATACTTTCTCGCCCAACCTTTGTGTCACCGATTTTCCAATCACATACCTTCTAGGTTCCTAACTCCATGCACGCATGCTAAGTCACCTCAGTCATGTCTGACTCTGCAACCCTATGGACCATAGCCCTCCAGGCTTTTCTGTCCATGGGATTTTCCAGGCAAGAACACTAGAGTGGGTTGACATGCCCTCCTCTAGGGTATCTTCCCAACCCAGAGATTGAACCCAAGTCTCCTATGTCTCCTGCATTGGTAGACAGATTCTTTACCACTAATGACACCTGGGAAGCCGTATCAAGCCAGATTATTAGCTTTCTGTGCAATAATATAGATCCATACCTCCAGCCACCTCTCTTTTAGGCAAAATGAATAAAAAATTCACAGAACTGATTGAAGTTCTGCCAACTGGGAAGATTTTCCTCCTCTAGTGACATTCAGGGCAGATCCAAAGTGTAACAGCTGTCACCTTTCAGGTGGTATCAGCATAATATGAAGAACTGTTTTTCTCAGTTAACTGGCCATGGGAAAATTCCCATTCGATCATCAACTCAGGTTGAGAGGAAAGAGAAAACAGAGGAGGAGTTTGATGTATGGCCATCTGACTGCTTGCATATGCAACTTATGCCTTCAGTCCCTGCTTAAACCCAATCTCAATACATACAAATTTTGTTTGATGATGGAGTGTTACTATGCTCACTAACTTGAATCTTTTCTCCTTTTGAGAAACAACTTGCTCTAGGCCATCAAGTTACCATGTAACCTGAGCTTCCCATCATAAACTTGGTCACACACAAAACACCCAGTTTATTATGGGAAGACCGGATTCCAGGGTAACTTGGTGGCCATAATCACGATGTTTCTCAAAAGGAGAACAACTATCTACAGAGGATAACCTAACTTTACTCCAAAATCCTAAAGATCACTGTGCTATGATTTACCTGTAGAATCCTGCCAAAGCACCACCCCCTCCATAAAGCAACCCTACTCGTCACTAATATTTCAAGGGCCATCACATATCCTATATTTGCAGAGAATTCTGAACTTGTTTTAGGGCCTTCTCAAACTCTTTCAGTACTGAGAGCTTTTCAAGTCACTTGGTAAACGAGTCAAACTAGCATAACTAAGTGAAGAGCACATTACACTTAAAAGCGGCTTACTAGGCATCATATCTCTTTCTTTACGATAGAAGAGGCAAAGTGCAGAAGTGTATCCTCAAGCCTGGAAAAGGTATCTGGAGATATCTTAGACACTGGACCTCTAAGAAATTTCACGACGGTGGCAGATCACTGAATCTTGTGAGACTTATCTCCCACCCTCAGACCTGTATGTGCCTTAACAATGTGTCTAGATTCATTATGACTCCTTAACACCGAGTCCAGTCAGCATGCTCTCATCAACGAAATGGCTTAGTGTGATGCCCTGTGGAATGGAGAGGTTATCAAGGTCCCTGCAGACTAGATTATGATATAAGGCATGAGAGCTGAAATAGCCCTGAAAAAAACAATGAAGTTGAACTGGTAACCTGTCAGCTGAAATCAAGCTGTCTTATGGTCTTTAATAATCTAGAGTCTAGAGAAATAATCATTTGCTATGTCTAGTAGCTGCATACCAGGTTCAGGATATGGGATGATTGGTTTCCACAAGAAAGCATACCTAGAACAACGGCTACAATTGAAATCACCACCAATTACATTTGCAATAATCAGTATTGTTTTCCAAGCTCCATCTATCTTCTGCACAAGCCAAATAGGTAAGTTGAATGAGGACATGGTAGAAACCACCACCCCTGCATCTTTTAAGTCTTTGATGAAGGCATTAGTCTTTGCAGTGTTTCTGGGAATGTGGTATTACTTTTTGTTTCACTATTTTGATATGTGGAGACAACTCAGGTGACCTAAATTGGGCTTTCTTGCCCCAGACCAGGGATCCTACATAAGAATTCTGCCAATTTTCTGAGCGTGTCCATGCCAGTCATGCATCCTGGAACTGAGGAATAACCACAAAGATGGGTATAGAGACCCATAAGTCCTACTGCTCATTTTACAAATCAAAACTCCATTGATTACCTGATCTTATTAAGCCTCAGTTCTGACTAGTGAACTCTAATGGCATTTAGGATATCTATGAATTCATATCAGTTTAAAGTCAGTGTCCAGAAATCCCTGAAAATCTGATTATTTACTCTTCTCCAATGCACAATCATCCTGGGAAGTGGTCACAGGCCTCTCTCAGGAAGGCTAGAAGGAATACTTATACATTTTTTGCTGAGTTGCATGGTTTGTCTTAGTGATTTGTCTCAGTGAGACCCAACCTCCCCCATTAATGCAAGGGGCCCTGTGTCTATGAACCTGTGTAAGTTTGGGAAATGACTGCAGGATTATCCTTCTCTTCTCAATTTCTAAGGTCTGTAGACTCCTCAATATCATCCCAAAGGTGCCTTGTCTGTTCACTCTGCACTGTCACCATAATAAAATTCATCCACATCATGGCATCAATTATTGCTCATAATCAAATGTTCTACAATTCTATCTCTAGTTCAGACCACTTCTCTGAGCTGCAGCTGCCTGTATATGTAATATGTGCTGTGCTCAGTCGTGTCCAACTCTTTGGAACCCCAAGAACTGTAGCCCACCAGGCACCTCTATCCATTGGATTTTCCAGGTAAGAATACTGGAGTGGAATAGATGAAGAGAAAGACTTTGAAAAAATTCAACATCTATTTATGATTAAAGAAAAAGAAAAAAAAAAAACCCTCCAGAAACAGGCATAGAAGGAACATACCTAAACATAATAAAAGCCATATATGATAAACCCACAGCAAACATTATCCTCAATGGTGAAAAATAGAAAGCATTCCCCCTAAAATCAGGAATAAGACAAGGGTGCCCACTCTCACCACTACTATCCAACATAGTTTTGGAAGTTTTAGCCACAGCAATCAGAAAAGAAAAATAAATAAAAGGAATCCAGATTGGAAAAGAAAAAGTAAAACTCTCAGTGTTTGCAGATGACATGATCCTCTACATAGAAAACCCTAAAGACTCCACCAGAAAATTATTAGAGCTAATCAATGAATATAGTAAAGTTTCAGGATATAAAATTAACACACAGAAATCCCTTGCATTCATATACACTAACAATGAGAAAACAGAAAGCAATTAAGGAAACAATTCCATTCACCATTTTGATGAAAAGAAGAAAATACTTAGGAATAAATCTCCCTAAAGAAACAAAAGACCTATATATAGAAAACTATAAAACACTGATGAAAGAAAGCAAAGATGACACAAATGGAGAAATATACCATGTTCATGGATCAGAAGAATCAATATAGTGAAAATGAGTATACTACCCAAAGCAATCTATAGATTCAACGCAATCCCTATCAAGCTACCAATGGTATTTTTCACAGAACTAGAACAAATAATTTCACAATCTGTATGGAAATACAAAAAACCTCGAATAGCCAAAGCAATCTTGAGAAAGAAGAATGGAATTGGAGGAATCAACCTGCCTGACTTCAGACTATACTACAAGGCTACAGTCATTAAGACAGTATGGTACTAGCACAAAAACAGAAATATAGATCAATGGAACATAATAGAAGGCCCAGAGATAAATCCATGCACCTATGGACACCTTATCTTTGACAAAGGGGGCAAGAATATACAATGGAGAAATGACAATCTCTTTAACAAGTGGTGCTGGGAAAATGGGTCAACTACTTGTTAAATAATGAAACTAGAACACTTTCTAACACAAAAATACACAATATACACAAAAATAAATTCAAAAGGGATTAAAGATCTAAATGTAAGAGCAGAAACTATAAAACTCCTAGAGGAAAACATAGGCAAAAAAGTCTCTGACATAAATCACAGCAGGATCCTCTATGACACACCTCCTTAGAGTAATGGAAATAAAAGCAAAAATAAACAAATGGGACCTAGTTAAACTTAAAACCTTTTGCACAACGAAGAAAACTATAAGCAAGGTTGAAAGACAGCCTTCAGAATAGGAGAAAATAATAGCAAATGAAGCACTGACAAAGAATTAAACTCAAAAATATACAAGCAGCTCATGCAGCTCAATTTCAGAAACATAAATGACCCAATCAAAAAATGGGCCAAAGAACTAAACAGACATTTCTTCAAAGGAGACATACAGATGGCTAACAAACACATGAAAAGATGCTCAACATCACTCATTATCAGAGAAATGCAAATAAAAACCACAATGAGGTACCATCTCACACTGGTCAGAATGGCTGCTATTAAAAAGTCTACAAACAATAAATGCTGGAGAGGGTACAGGGAAAAGGAAACCCTCTTACATTGTTGGTGGGAATACAAACTAGTACAGCCACTATGGAGAACAGTGTATAGATTCCTTAAAAAACTGAAAATAGAACTGCCATACAACCCAGCAATCCCACTGCTGGGCATATACACTGAGGAAACCAGAATTGAAAGAGATATGTGTACCCCAATGTTCATCGCAGCACTGTTTACAATAGCTAGGACATGGAAGCAACCAAGATGTCCATCAGCAGATGAATGGATAAGAAAGCTGTGGTACTTATACACAATGGAATATTACTAAGCTATTAAAAAGAATGCGTTTGAATCAGTTCTAATGAGGTGGATGAAACTGGATCCTATTATACAGAGTGAAGTAAGTCAGAAAGAAAAACACCAATACAGTATATTAATGCATATATATGGAATTTAGAAAGATGGTAACAATGACCCTATATGCAAGATAGCAAAAGAAAAAGAGACACAGATGTAAAGAACAGACTTTTGGACTCCCAAGGTGAGGGTGGGATGATTTGAGATAATAGCATTGAAACATGTGTATTACCATATGTGAAACAGATCGCCAGCCCAGGCTCAATGCATGAGACAGGGCACTCAGAGCTGGTGTACTGGGATGACCCTGAGGGACGGGATGGGGAGGGAGGTGGGAGGGGGTTCAGGATGGGGGGGCATAGGTACACCCATGGCTGATTCATGTGAATGTATGGCAAAAACCACTACAATATTGTAAAGTAATTAGCCTCCAATTAAAATAAGTTAATTTTTTTAAAAAAGACATAAAAATGACCAATAAATTAAAAAAGAAAAAAAGAATACTGGAGTGGGTTGTCATCCCTTCCTCCAGGGGATCTTCCTGACCCAGGACAGAACCCACATCTACCCATGTCTCCTGAACTGCAGGCAGATTCTTTACCATTGAACTACTGGGGAAGCCCATTTGCCTCTATAAGCATCTACCAAAATATGCCTCAGATTCAATAAGTGTTAGTCACTCAGTCATGTCCGACTCTTTGTGACCCCATGGACTGTAGCCCATCAGTCTCCTCTGGCCATGGAATTTTCCAGGCAAGAATTCTTCAGTAGCCACTCCCTTCTCCAGGAGATCTTCCCAACCAAGGGATTGAACCCATGTCTCCTGAATTTCAGGCAGATTTTTTACCATCTGAGCCACCAGCCACAAGCCCAACAAGTTTGATTCCAAATGCAACTCCATTCCAGTGTGCCACATTATAGCCAAAGACATCACAATCTGTCCATCTGAGAGCATCCCAATCCTAAGAGCCATCTTCAACACCTACCCCCACCTCACTCAATCCATCATTGATTCGCATGGATTTGATCTCCCAACTATTTCTCACACCCACCAATTCTCTCTATTTCTACCACCACCAACCTAGTCCAACCCTCTACTATTGCTAAATTCCCATTCATTCTCTTCACATCCATTATTGGTTTTCTCTAATTTTTCTCTACACTGCAGTCAGAGCTTAAGAGATTATAAACTCACCAAGAGCAATGTGTTTCCATATAATTCATGTACTTAGCATAGTATCCTACCCAATTATTAAACAGGTATTTACTGTTTCTGCTGCTATGTCTATAACTAATGATCTTTATGGAGAATAAATTTTAAATGGATACAAAAATACCTTATCCAAAGAATCCTGAAGAAATAATAAACAATAGTTTGATTGTAGAAAGACACAATATCCTCTTTAAGCTTCTTCCTGCAAAAAGGCTTCATTTACAGACCTTATAAGGGCTTCCCTGGTGGTTCAGATGGTAAAGAATCTTCCTGAAATGCAAGAGACCCAGGTTCAGCTCCTGGGTCAGGAAGATCCCCTGGAGAAGGAAATGCTACCCACTCCAGCATTCTTGCCTGGCAAATTCCATGGACTGAGGAGTCTGCGGGGCTACAGTCCATGGGACTGCAGAGTTGGGCATGACTGAGTGACTAACACACACACACACACACACACATATGCAGACCTCATAATATCAGTGAGTTTCACAGACATGTTTTTGTCTATGAGCTTTATCTGATCCTAAGGTTCATAAAGGATGAGTTGTTTTAGGTTTCAGAAAAGAGTCAAGTGCCTGAGGAGGTCTGCTTTATTGTACTGATTAAAAAATGTCTATTATTAACTTACATATATTTGTTGCTCTTTTTTAGATTTCTTATCAACCAGTACTGACCTATATTCCTTGAATCTGAAATATGCTTATCAACTTATTGAGTCAAATCAGTTTCTGGACATAATTTTGTCATATAAACTTGTGTAACCAGAGATGAGCCTAGGAAACTTAGTCTAATTGTGTGTCCAGGAGGAAAGTAAAAGTGAAGAAAACATATCATTTTCACTAGTACAATATTAAGAGAATTTTACTCTATTGTTTTTTTAAGACTTTAAATCAATTCCCCATTTTATTTTTTCAGTTATCATCATTTTACCTTTTTACAAACATTTTCACTTACGTTAAAGATGCCCATGGTCTTCACTCGAGCCACATCCCCCTTTTAAAGAAACTGCCCAAAGCCACTTCCCAAGTGGCACTGGGGTAAAGAACCCACCTGCCACTGCAGAAGATGCAAGAGAAATGGGTTTGATCCCTGGGCCAGGAAGATCCCCTGGAGGAGAGCGTGACAACCCACTCCAGTATTCTTGCCCAGAAAATTCCATAGATAGATGAGCCTGGTGGGCTACAGTCCACAGTGCCGCACAGAGTCAGACACAACTGAAGTGACTTAGCATACACACACACACACACACAGGCCACATACATGTGCTGACTATCTGGCAACAACAACAATGATGTATTCATTTTCCAGGACTTGTGTAACAAAGAACGACAAACCAGAAGGCTTAAACAATAGAAAGTTATTGCCTCATAACTCTGGAGGCTTGATGTCTGAAGTCAAGGAGTAGGAATGGCTATGTGCCCTCTAAAATCTGCAAGGAGGAATCTCTTGCATCTGCCTAGCTTCCAATGGTTTCCGGCAATTCTTGATGTTCCTTGTCTTGCAATTAAACCACCTCAGTCTCTGTCTCCATCATCACATGGTGTTGTTCCCTCAAATGTCTGTGTCTTTTCTCTTTTTATAAAGACCAAAATCATACTGGATTAAGGTCCCAGCCTGCCACAGTGTGACCTCATTTTAACCAATTACATCTGCAACAGTCCTATATCCAAATAAAGTCACCTTCTGAGGTACTAGGACCTCAACCTATCATTTGGTTGGACACAATTCACTCTGTAACAAATGGGCAAACACCTGACAAACCAGGCTCTCGGCATGGCTTTCCCAAAAGCAGAGCCTGTGATAAGACTTGTGAGTAGGCTGGCTTAGCCTTTAGAGGGGGCAGTTTTCCATGAGCAAGAGTGAATGGTGGGAAGAGTGAGATGGGAGGAGGAAGAGCCAATATCAGGGTATGTTATTGAGACTGAAGCTGAGGACATAAGGGGTTCAATTCTGCTTGCACATTCCGAAAAGTCTGAGAACGCCCCCTAGAATCACATCTAGAAGAATGGAAACCAGGAGCACTTATATAGCCGCTCTCACTCCTCGCTGTTTGAGGGTCTTAGCTTACAGGGGTGTTGACTGGAAAAAGTCAGCTCCCAGGGACATCATAGCGTCAGGGACCTTTCCAGGTCAGAAAGCAAAGATATGTAACTGTCAACCTGAACTCAGTGAAAAACTGCCCAGAATGTTCTGTTCCAGCCACAGATAAATCAGAGCTGTGGCTGAGTGGACATAAACCAGGTCACCAGATTCTCTCTCCTAGGGACACAGAATTGTGATTCAAGATCTATCATCAGTTGCATGCTAAGCCACTTCAGTCATGGGCTACCCACTCCAGTATTCTTGGGCTTCCCTTGTGGCTCAGCAAGGGAAGAATACTGGAGTGGGTTGTCACGCTCTCCTCCAGGGGATCTTCCTGGCCCAGGGATCAAACCCATTTCTCTTGCATCTTCTGCAGTGGCAGGTGGGTTCTTTACCCCAGTGCCACTTGGGAAGTGGCTTTGGGCAGTTTCTTTAAAAGGGGGATGTGGCTCGAGTGAAGACCATGGGCATCTTTAACGTAAGTGAAAATGTTTGTAAAAAGGTAAAATGATGATAACTGAAAAAATAAAATGGGGAATTGATTTAAAGTCTTAAAAAAACAATAGAGTAAAAAATCCACGTGCAATGCAACTGAACCTGGGTTCAATCCCTGGGTTGGGAAGATTACTCTGGAAAAGGGAAAGGCTACCCACTCCAGTATTCTGGCCTAGAGAATTCCATGGACTATATAGTCCATGGGGTCACAAAGAGTCGGACACAACTGAGAGACTTTCAATTTTACTTTCAAGTCATTTCGGTCATGTCCGACTCTGTGTGACCCTTTGGAGTGTAGCCTGCCAGGCTCATCTTGCCATGGTATTCTCCAGGCAAGAATACTGTAGTGGGTTGCCATGCCCTCCTTCAGGGTCTTTGGACTCAAGGATGAAACCTGCTTGTCTTATGCATTGCTGCTCTCCTGCACTGACCACCTGGGAAGCCCATAATCAGTTGGTTGGTGGCATTTGAACAGGCAGCTGTTGTTAGTGTCTGTAAGGTCTATTTTAGAAAATGTTTTAGGAAAACAATTTCATCCTGAAGAAGCACAGCAGACACTCAGCAATATGAATATGAGTAAAGCAGAATAAAGCAGCCATACAAAAGATGTAAAGAGCAGAGAGTATGTTTTCCCTGATGAATGAGAGCTAAATGAAGTCTCTGCTTGGCTGCCTGACTGTTTACCTAAGTTTCCATAAAACCCACTGACCCACATCCCTTGATGTCTATAGGACAACTTTATATCCTCACAATAAATGCCTTTTTTTTTTTTAATTTGTAGCCCAGATATGTCATATGAAGCCTCCTGGCCACTCAAGATCTGGATAAACTTGGCCCCATCTCTATATATGGTGAAGATGTAAACACCTATTCCAACATTTCTATGAATATTCAGATTACTGTGAATATCATATGAATACATTGCTAACAAAGTATAGTCAAAGCTATGGTTTTTCCAGTAGTCATGTATGGATGTGAGAGTTGGACCATAAAAAAGGCTGAGAGCCAAAGAATTGATGCTTTTGACCTGTGGTGTTGGAGGAGACTCTTGAGAGTCCCTTGGACTCTCAAGGAGACCAAATCAGTCAATCCTAAAAGAAATCAGCCGTGAATATTCATTGGAGGGACTGATGCTGAAGCTGAAGCTCCAATACTTTTGGTCACCTGATGCGAAGAACTGATTCACTGGATAAGACCCTAATGCTGGGAAAGATTGAGGGCAGGAGGAGAAGTGGGCAACAGAGGATGAGGTCATTGGATGGCATCACTGACTCAATGGACAGGAGTTTGAGCAAGCTCTGGGAGATAGTGGAGGACAGGGAAGCCTGGCGTGCTGCAGTCCATGAGGTTGCAAAGAGTCGGACACAACGTAGTGACTGAACAACAACAATGAATATCATTCATCCTGTGAATAAATTATAGATGAATAAACAAAGCACTATGAATATAAGGAAAGAGCTGGAGTGTACATCTGTTGCCCATCTGATTGTAGCTGGGGAAATGCATGCCCATTACTGTCAGATTTTACAAGATGGGCAAGATATCTGGATCTTGATTAAAACTGTCCCAATTTTGAAAAACATCATGTAGTCTAAATGTTTTAAGGCACGCTACAGATTGATAACATTTGTGTACCAGATCTGGCCTTGTGGGTCCAGTTTCAACCTCTGTCATATTCCTGGAGCCACCTCCGGCACCTTCAGGCTCCTAGGCTTTCTTCAGAATCCTCTGACCTGGCCATGTTGTTCCTCATGTGAAATGTAGCCCTTTCATTGATTTCCACAAAGCACTCTCCATCAGAATCTCTCACAAAAGAACAAATATTGTATGACTCTGCTTAAATTAGTAGCTCAATAATGAAAATCACACAGACAGAAAGTAGCATGATGATTGCTAGGGGCTGGGGAGAGGGGAGAATGAGAGTTTGGTGTTATCAATAAATGGGTGGAGACCTTCAGTTTGGAAAGATCAATAAATTCTGAAGATGAATCATGGTGATGATTGCATGAGACAATGCACTTAATGCCACTCTACACTTTATAATAGTTAAATGATAAATTTTGTGTTATGTATATTTTACCATACTTTCTAAAATTAAAATTTCTTAAATTTGTGAGCTTAGTGGACTTTACTGAAGATTTTGGGAGGTTGCCAGGAGGATTCACATTATGCTAATGCAGTCTTCAACCTTCCTCTCTCTTCTCTACCTCCTTTTGTTCCTCGCACCTTCTCCTCCCATTGCCCTGGGCATACCAAGTTTCACCTCCTCTATTAGAAGGCTCATAATTTTTCTAAACAAAGACACTTTTATTGTTATTTGAAAAATAAAATCTCTTCCTTATTAAACATTAAGTTAGACAAACTGAATTTTTGATTTTTCAGGACAAAAAATTATCTCTGACTAAAGTATGCATTTATGTATTTTCTAGAGTGTAGTGATCTATACCCATGTGATATGATCCTAAGAAAGCTGTAACATGGTGGATGGGTCATATCACACATTCATATTTCCATACTTCTGAACTACATAACAGCAGAGATAGAGAAGATGAGGTGTTGGAGAGATATTAAAATAGAACCTTCATCTTCTGGCCTCTAAATCGGCAGCATATTAGAAAGCCATGCCTGGATATCTGAAAACAGCAGAAAGGAGAGCTGCCGCCCCTCTAATTTAATACCAAACTCCCAGGAGTAGTTTACTGTCAGAGTTTCATCATGTATTATGGAGACAAGTATTGGCAGGCTTCCATAAGATCCATATAAGCTTTTATCTCTTCCCTTGATCAGGTCATGTGACAGATAGCTGGATCCTTGCATAGGCTTTTACCATCCTTTTAGTAATACACTTGGTGATTGAGCTGAGTCCCATAAATCTAGGCCAGAGTTATGATCCCAATGGGGTTTATCCTGTTGATCCCCAACCATCCACCACACGTGTGCATTAACATTTCATAAAAGCGTCACTTACAGGTCTCCTAAAAGCTTTCTCATTTATAGACTAGAGTCTTAAAAGACCTTTTCTTTCTCGATAACTGAAAATAGTTGTTATACCTTAATAATAATTCAAAAGCAGAAGATGACTAACTCCCATTCTGCACTAAAATTCTACACTATGTTATTCAGGCAGCAACAATGTACCAAAGTTATTAATAGGTGACCCTGACTTATTCTTAGTTCTTATCTAACCCCATGGAATCACAAAATATCAGTTATGTTGATATTTGAAGATTAGTTAAAAATTAGCTAATCCAAGAATTACAAATTGCTCAGAAGCAGCAGCAGCCATAGGGGAAATCTGGTTTGCAGAAATGTGTGGTTTAGAACATACCATCTTTTAAACCTTTGGAATTATTTGCCCCATTTTAAAATGTGAAGATTGCCCATCAGCATTTACAGATCTGGCTATACCAGGCTAGTGTTCCCATGTGGTAACTATGGGCTGAAGCCTGGAAGCCACCAAGCTTTGTGGACAAGACATGTGCCCACCACTTCACCAGAGTCCTTACCAAGCCAAGCTGCCTCTCACCACAGGATTTATTCATCTAGGTGTCCTGCCTGGACTTTGTAAACATTTGAAATGTTGACCTGTGTCATTTTAGAAATTGGAAAATAAGAGATTGAGAGTGCTGAATTGACTCCTTTAAGAGTGAATAGACAGGGACTTCCCTGGTGGTCCAGTGATTAAGAATCCGCCTTGCAATAGAAGGACACAAGTTTGACCCCTGGTTGGGAAACCAAAGATCCCACATTCGGCAGAGCTCTAAGCCCACATGAGACAACATGAGCATCCATGAGCCACAATGAAAGATCCCACATGATGCAATGACAATCCTGTCTGTTGCAACTAAGATCCAGTGCAGCCAAAAAAAAAAAAAAAAAAAGTGAATAGACAGAAAGGTATCTGATGCAAAATCTTGTGTTTACACTTTTTTTGTGGTTCCTAGAACTTACTCGTCATGAAATATTACACTACTGTAGAGGACACAGATTGAGGAAACTTGTGT